>NC_091069.1:74077500-75327500 GCF_032405125.1 Capricornis sumatraensis | reverse complement strand
GTTGAGAGGAGGACTTTCAGAAGGCCACGTGACAGCTTTCATCACTGTCTCCTCCTGCTTGGGGAACAGAGTGACCAGGGTCTGACTTGGGCCTGGGCTAGAGGCTGCAGTAGGCCAGAGGCCAGGTGTTTGGGAAATAACTGAAGTACTAGGAACTGGTTATACAGGTCACATCTCTAACCCAGACTTCTGGGAAGGAAAGACTGGAAAACAGGCCTGCCTTATGTTCATGTAGCACATGTGACTGACACAGTTCTTCCATATTCTCTCATTTGACTTTGGGGCTTCCCTGGTGGCTCAGACAGTAAAAAATCTGCCTGCAATGCAGGAGACTTGAGTTTGATCCCTGGGTTGGGAAGACCCCTGGAGAAGGAAATGGCTACCCACTCTAGTATTCTTGCCTGGAAAAGTACATGGAGAGAGGAGACTGGCGGGATACAGTCCGTGACCTCACAAAGACCTTGGACATGACTGGGCAACTGACACCTTCACTTCATTTGACTTCACTGTGAGTTTCTTAGATGAACATAATTATGGTTGTCATCTTACAGATAAGGGAGGCAGTGCTCACAGAGGATCAGTGGATCGCCCAAATTTCTAAGCTTGAACCAGAAAGAGTCATAGTTAATGCTTACCAGTTCCCTTATCACGTGGCCTTTGTGTGTGCCCAGTCACGTCTGACTCTTTGCTCCCCCATGGACTGGAGCCTGCTAGGCTCCTCTGTCCATGCGATTTTCCACATGCAGGCATTATAAAGGCCTTGCCTGTACAGAGTCATGTATTTCTGCCCACAACTCCATGAAGAAGATGCTATAATTGGCTCCATTTTTGAGATAATGAAACTGAGGCTTAGAGTTTCAGTTAACTTTCTTTCTAGCAAATGGAAAAAATGGGACCTGAAACTGGGCTTTCAGGCTTCCATGCTCTTGGTAATCTTTGTCCCATGATACCTCATTGGTTACGTAAGGACTTTGAAAACCTAAAGCTCTCTCCAAGTTAGTAGATTCACTGCTAACAGACTGTTGCCAAGAGGTAATCTTTGGGGACCTTCTTGGATGCCAGTGTACAAATAACTTTCATCAAACTACCAATTTGCGGCAAGCAGTTACTTTAGAATTACATAGGGGAGTCGGAAAAGAGTTAATATTTTAAACAGTTTGCACACCCTTCCCCACAACTCATTTCTAGCATTAATTATTTAGAAAGCTATTTCTTAGGTACACTTAAACTTAGCCCACGTAGATGATCACAAGTTCCACATGGCAAACAGTAATCCGGTGTCACTCTTGAGCTCAGAACACTGGGTATATTGACATTGTCTTCACCCATACTCTGCACCTTTCCAGTAGTGACATGCTGGAAAGGGAGGTGAATGGGGATGGAGTCAGACACTCCTGGACTCACTTCTTAGTTCTGCCAGCTACAGAATTTCTGTGTTTCAAATTCCTCCTTTGTAAATTGGGGAAAATACATGCCTCACTGTTTTGAAAGATGGGAAGATGACCTGTGAGACCAAAATACTTAGTTTAGGGTCTGCCATCTAGTAGATGGACAATTAGTATCAGTGTTCTTCTCTCCTGCTCCAAGTTCAGTTCAGTTCAGTCGCTCAGTCGTGTCCAACTCTTTGCGACCCTGTGGACTGCAGCATGCCAGGCCTCTCTGTCCATCACCAACTCCCGGAGTTTACTCAAACTCATGTCCATTGAGTCAATGATGCCATCCAACCGTCTCATCCTCTGTCATCCACTTCTCCTGCTGCCTTCAATCTTTTCCAGCATCAGGGTCTTTTCAAATGAGTCAATTCTTTGCATCAAGTGGCCAAAGTATTGTAGTTTCAGCTTCAACATCAGTCCTCCAAGGAATATTCAAGACTGATTTCCTTTAGGATGGACTGGTTGAATCTCCTTGCAGTCCAAGGGACTCTCAAGAGTCTTCTCCAACACCACAGTTCAAAAGCATCAATTCTTTGGTGCTCAGCTTTCTTTATAGTCCAACTCTCACATCCATACGTGACTACTGGAAAAACTATAGCCTTGACTAGATAGACCTTTGCTGGCAAAGTAATGTCTCTGCTTTTTAATATGAAGTCTGCTGCTGCTGCTGCTAAGTTGCTTCAGTCATGTCCAACTCTGTGCGACCCCATAGATGGCAGCCCACCAGGCTCCCCCATCCCTGGGATTCTCCAGGCAAGAACATTGGAGTGGGTTGCCATTTCCTTCTCCAATATGAACTCTAGGTTGGTCATAACTTTTCTTCCAAGGAGTAAGCGTCTTTTAATTTCATGGCTACAGTCACGATCTGCAATGATTTTGGAGCCCCCAAAATAAAGTCTCTCACTGTTTCTGTTATTTCCCCATCTATTTGCCATGAAGTGATGAGACCAGATGCCATGATCTTCGTTTTCTGAATGTTGAGTTTCAAGCCAACTTTTTCACTATCCTCTTTCACTTTCATCAAGAAGCTCTTTAGTTCTTCTTTGCTTTCTGCCATAAGGGTGGTGTCATCTGCATATCTGAGGTTATTGATATTTCTCCCAGCAATCTTGATTCCAGCTTGTACTTCATCCAGCCCAGCATTTCTCATGGTGTACTCTGCATATAAGTTAAATTAGCAGGGTGACAACATACAACCTTGACATACTCCTTTCCTGATTTGGAGCCAGTCTGTTGTTCCATATCCAGTTGTAACTGTTGCTTCCTGACCTGCATACAGATTTCTCAGGAGGCAGGTCAGGTGGTCTGATATTCTCATCTCTTTAAGAATTTTCCAGAGTTTGTTGTGATCTACACAGTCAAAGGTTTGGCATAGCCAATAAAGCAGAAATAGATGTTTTTCTGGAACTCTCTTGCTCTTTTGATGATCTAATGGATGTTGGCAATTTGATCTCTGGTTCCTCTGGCTTTTCTAAATCCAGTTTGAACATCTGGAAGTTCATGGTTCATGTATTGTTGAAGCCTAGCTTGGAGAATTTTGAGCACTACGTTGCTAGTGTGTGAGATGAGTGCAATTGTGAGGTAGTTTGAGCATTCTTTGGCATTGCCTTTCTTTGGGATTGGAATGAAAACTGACCTTTCCCAGTCCTGAGGCCACTGCTGAGTTTTCCAAATTTTCTGGCATATTGAGTGCAGCACTTTCACAGCATCATCTTTTAGGACTTGAAATAGTTCAACTGGAATTCCATCACCTCCACTAGATTTGTTTGTAGTGGTGCTTCCTAAGGCCCAGTTGAGTCACATTCCAGGATATCTGGCTCTAGGTGAGTGAACACACCATCGTGATTATCTGGGTCATAAAGATCTTTTTTGTACAGTTCTTCTGTGTATTCTTGTCACCTCTTCTTAATATCTTCGGCTTCTGTTAGGTCCATACCATTTCTGTCCTTTGTCAAGCCCATCTTGGCATGAAATATTCCCTTGGTATCTCTAATTTTCTTGAAGAGATCTCTAGTCTTTCCGGTTCTATTGTTTTCCTCTGTTTCTTTGCACTGATCACTAAGAAAGGCTTTCTTATCTCTCCTTGTTATTCTTTAGAACTCTGCATTCAAATGAGTATATCTTTCCTTTTCTCCTTTGCCTTTTGCTTTTCTTCTTTTCACAGCTATTAGTAAGTCCTCCTCAGACAACCATTTTGCCTTTTTGCATTTCTTTTTCTTGGAGATGGTATTGATCCCTGTCTCCTGTACAATGTCATGAACCTCTGTCCATATTTCTTCAGGTACTCTATTGGATCTAATCTCTTTATTTATTTCTCACTTTCACTGTCTAATCATAAGGGATTTGCTTTAGGTCATACCTGAATGGTCGAGTGGTTTTCCCTACTTTCTTCAATTTAAGTCTGAATTTGGCAATAAGGAGTTCATGATCTGAGCCACAGCCAGCTCCTGGTCTTGTTTTTGCTGACTGTATAGAGCTTCTCCATCTTTGGCTGCAAACAATATAATCAGCCTGATTTTGGTATTGATCATCTGGTGATGTCCATGTGTAGAGTCTTCTCTTGTGTTGTTGGAAGAGGGTGTTTGCTATGACCAGTGTGTTATCTTGACAAAACTCTATTAGCCTTTGCCCTGCTTCATTCTGTACTCCAAGGGCAAATTTGCTTGTTACTCCAGGTATCTCTTGAGTTCCTACTTTTGCATTCCAGTCCCCTATAATGAAAAGGACATCTCTTTTCGGGTGTTAGTTCCAGAAGGTCTTGTAGGTCTTCATCAACCAAGATCCTTTGTTAATCCCATTTTGTGAGTTTGGGTGATTCAGTCAGCATCTCTGAACCTCAGATTTCCCATCTGTAAAGTGGAACCATCAGTAAATGTCTCAGCGGGCTTTTGTGAGCCTATGTCACAAAAGCCTATGTCACTGCCTATGCAGTGAAGATGCTTTCCAGTTTGTGATCCCTGTGTCTGCCCCTGTGCCTGCCTGCAGTGTTCTGTCCAGTTAGCAGTGCTTGCGTTTGTTTGCTCTTTCAGACTTTCAAGGCGACTCTGCACCCTGACTCATCTTCCCCCTTCCTTCCTCTCCTTACAGCCTTTTGAAGGAGATGGCTGTCCTTTTCCTCTCTGTTTTACATGAGGCCCTGAAAGGTCTTGTTACTTGCTTGCACAAATAGGACCATGGCTGAAGACTGGGCGTGTGGCTCTCCTGTGAAGAGAAGAGATTTTCCTTTGTGTGTTGCTGAGCGAATCTGTGCCTGGGTGGCTCCTTGGCCAGAGAGAGCATAGTGGGTGAGCTTTGTGAGGGAGGCCTCCCAATTTCTTCCCTGGCACATCTCCCAAACACCCTGCTCCCTCTTCTCAGCACTTCTATCTGAGTACCAAACTGGTGGAGGAGGAGCTCACTCCCCGTTGAACTAGACATTATTTGCAGGGTGTTTGCCGTGGGTGAACTGATGATTAAACTGCAGCAGAACACTTTTGTAATGTCTGCTGAAGATGAAAATATTCTTCCTTAAAGCATCTGTCAGTGCAGTGTTCACGCTCGGTAAGGCCCCAGGATATTTCTGTAAAAACAGCAGTTGCTTCTCTTCTACTACCCAGACAGATTCAAACCCAGGCCCACATTTTCATTAAGGACTCACTGTGTGTGGACCCTGCCCTCTGTGGAGATGAGCTGCACACAGTCGTTCTGAATTAGAGCTCGACTGAATCAGGTGATGACCTCTCCTGCAATGTATTGCTCCCTGGTCTTGAACCAGCTGATCTGGCTGGCTGAGGTGCCCCAGGAATGCGTTTCTCCTATAGCCATGCCCACAGGAAGACAACATCTTCCCAGATGGGCAAGCCAAGGGTTTGGGAGCAGCAGAGCCATGAGGCCTGTGTTCTTAGTTCACAGGCTAAGAGCACACACTGTGAAAGCCAAAGAAGATGAGATGAATGAGGGCAGCAAGAACAAATGGGCCCCTCAACAAGCGCTACAGAGTGAGCTGGGAGCCAGGTGTGCGAGAACTGGATCACAGCCAGGATTCTCTAAAAGGAGAAATAAGTAGCTGAGCGCCTTGTTTTTGGTGCCACTCACTGGGTTACAGCCATGAAGACAACCTAGTCCCCATCCTGGAGGAGCACAGAATCAGGTCACCGGAGTAGACTGCTTGGTGCCCTCCCTCTTTCATTATCCTGCCTGCCCCTGTTGTCCACTGCAGAGCCCAGCCTCCTCTGACCCATCTCTGCTTCCCTGGGACTGCCTCATCTCTGCAGAGAAGGTAGCTGGCAGTTCTTGTGTTAGCTCCAGCACCTTAACATGTGGCCTCTCCCAGGGATAACTGTAAATCTACTAGGGTCCAGAAGGACCAAAATAGCCTTTAAACCTCCCAACATTGAGGCTGCAACGGTGGAAGAAGAGGCAGCAGTTTATTTTCCGCAGAAGCAGGGCTTCACTTGATGCCATTCAGATTCTCACTGGCTAAGATGTCCCTCTTTCTGTCTGTGCCTGGGGCCAGCCCTCCTCCCAGGCCAGATCCAGTGGCTACTGGATGCTGTTTGCCTCTTAAGCCTGACCCCACATCCAGTGCCTCTCAGGCTCCTCTGAGGCTGGCTGTGCTCATTTGTGAGGGACCGAAGTGACAGGGCTCATTCTGTGATTCTCCTTTAGCTTAAGAAGCTGAGTTTCTGCTGTACTTAAGACTAATTTACAACTGGTTTAAGTTTTTGATGCATCTGAAGGATCTCAGCATTTAGAGGGTCTCTTTGAATCCTGGTGAAGAGGAGCCTGATCTGGGAAACAAGAGTGGTCTGCAGGAGGCTGGATTTTCCTATCTTTTAGAGGGACTTTCTCCTTCCATACAGGACCCTTTGTTTTGGTCTGCATATGCTGAAATCAGGACAGATAGTGATGCTGGGATCCCCAGATTCTTGAAGTCACAGTTATACACCAAGCACTTGAGGAAAGGAAGAGGTCTTGGAGGACATAAAACCCATTTCCCTTTTTCATATGCTTTCATATTCTTGAAGCATATTTTATTATTTCCATTTTTCAGATGAGGAAACTGAAACTTGAAAAGATCAGTCCATCACTGCGGGGGTAGGGGGAAGTAGGGGTAATACTCTCAGTGAGGAAAGGGGTCAGGGCTGACTTCACGTAGCTCATCTGGGACTTGTTTCTCTCTGAACCCCTTCTGGACTCGTCTTCACATCTGATTTCTGATGATGACAGAGACAGGTCTTATTTCAAAATTAATGAGGTGAGGATATACCTAGCTCATAAGAAAGTATATCCTGTGAAAATGTAATCCAGAGACTGTGCAGGTGGATGGAATAGATGGTTAGTTATGTGCTATTTGAGTAGATCCTGTTGGAATTTCCCTCTCAGAAGCCCCCATGGCCAAGAATCTATCATGATTGATTCTTGGGTTTCACATTGCCTTTTCCAGGCTCCTTTAAAAAAAAAAATATGCCACTTCCTTTGGAAAGAATAATATCAAGATCTGAACATGCTGATGTGAATTGATAGGTGCCATGATTGTCTTGATGGAGAAGGCCTGGACTTCTTGCAGGAGAAATTACTGAGCAAGTCAGAGGAAGGAAGAGGAGAGGTGAACAGCATGAAAAATCACCATCATTACAATCATGCCCCGAGACAAGAGGAGGTTCTTGCTCTCCTGGGGCTGATGTGCCCAGGCTGAAATCTCATCCTGAACCTCAGTGGTCCACAAGGAAAATCTTGCTGTCTTTCTCTGGAGTTGACAATATCAGGCAAAGGTGGCTCTGCTAGACAGATTACTGATAAAAGAAACAACTATATAATTTCCATTGTGCCCAAATATCCCTGTAGTCATGACAACATCCTTAGAGACTCACGACACTGACAGCCAAGGAGATGGCTAGTTTCTTCCCAATAATCACAGCTACCACGTAAGATGAATTCTGGCCTAGCTGAATTCTTGAGGGGTGCTGACTGCAGGGTGATTCTGCGTGGGGGTCACTCAGGGAAGGGAGGCTTTGGGGGTTACTAGAAGTGAGTGGGCAAAAATCACTAGTCACTTGGATCCTTGTCTGACCCAGAGGGAAATAATATGGTGGTTCTGTTTTTGAAATGTGTCCCCTGTCCCCCATTGAACCAAGCCTTTCTTTTCCTCCAGGGGCCACTATTACTGCACCCCTGGATTGTGGCCACTGGCCCTTAGCAGTTCTCCCTTGAGTATATATCTGTAGCGTGCTCCCTGTCAAGCTACAGTCCAAATCATTGTCAACCTGTCATTCTACTGAAGAAGCTCTTCTTTAAAAAATTGTAGTTGATTTATAATATTATGTTAGCTTCAGGTGTATACAGCAAAGTGACTCAGTTGTACACACATATATACACACACACATACATATTCTTTTTCAGATTCTTTTCCTAATGAATAGATTATTACAAAATATTGAGTACAGTTCCCTGTGTTATACAGTTGGTCCTTGTTGGTAAGACTGTCTTGTAACTTATCCTTCTACTACTGTGTTGAAGCTTAAGCTCTTTGCCTTAATTTAGTTTTCCAGTCTCCCAGAGCCAGTCCATCTTCCTATAGTCAAACTCCTCAGCATATGCCTTCTTTTTAGTTGAGACTCAGTATCTCCCCATCCTCCGCCTACTCCATGATGCTTTTTTGTTCTATCGGTTTGATCCCCTCTTTCTTTCACAGAAAATCCCTTCTTTTTTGTCTTTCTAAATTTTATTCATTCTCCAAGTTGCAGCTAAATTCTGCCCACCTCCCAAGAAGCTTTCCTTTACTAGCCCGGCCAAGGCACTGAGCCAGTCCTCTTATCTATGGCCAGAGCCCCACAGCTTGGCAGATGTGTTATTTTCAGGGCTTAATGAATGGTACATAGCCTTTTCTTCCTCAAAGCCTGAGCCTTTGTGTTGAGAGCTCTCCATTGATGTCACCTGGGTCTCTCACAAGGTCACCCTCTTTGTCCTTTCTAGACCATTCTTTCTAAACAATAACTACTTTCTCTGCTTTATTTTTCTTCACATCACTAATACCACCTGACATTATCCAACATTGTCTCTTCAATTAGAATATAAGCTCCATAAGGGCAGAGGCATCATCTGTATTGTCATCTTTTTTATGCCCAAGAAGTAGCCACAACAAAGCCTAGGATATAATATGGCCTCAATAAATGATTGTTGAAGGGTTGACTGAATGAATGAGTTCTCAATGACTGGCTAATTCACATTCACAATGTTGGAGGAGAAATGGGAAGGCCCTGATCCTTTCCATTGTGCAGGAACTTTGAAAAATTAACCCCGATATGGCTCTCTTCCTACCACCACAGAGAACCAAACATTGCTGAACATCAAAATGATCAGAATAGCCCAGTCCACAGGGACATTGCACATTCCTGTCAGAAGAGCTCTGTACCCAGGGAGTATAGGCAAGGCCAGCTGAATTCTGTCAAATGCTTGTATTTGTACCACCCACCTTGTGAGGTTCAAATGCAATGAAGTATGATAAAAAGAGCTAAATTATAAATCAACATAAAAATAGGAAACATTATCCAAGCAGTTTGTGGTTGGGGATGGCATGGTACTGTGGGCCAAAAATGCCATGAACAGGGGAGTCTGGAGGGCTACAGCCCATGGGGTCACAAAGAGTCGGACGTTACTGAGTGTGCATGTGCACGCATGTGCACACACACATACACACACAGTGTTGGAAATTAACAAAGAAGGGGTTAAGATTATACAGGATTATTTAATTTTGCTTGTTCAGAGTGAACTTGCTGGATTTGTCAGGAGTTTGGTGAGAAGGATGCCTTTTTCCTTTGAGAAACACAAATGATATATTTTCATGTTTGAATGCTGGTCAGTGGATTCTGTCTATAAGAAGCAGTTAAAGATGCCTTCCAAACCTTAGAAATATTGACAGAAAAACAATATAACCACCAGCAACACATCATCATCATCATCAAATTAATCCTTGCAAGACTCTCAGAGATAGGTATTCTATTTTTTTTTTTTAAAGGAGAAGAGAGAACTGAGGTACATAGAGGTGGAGTCCCTTACACAGACTCCCTTAGCTAGTCAATGACAGGGTCAGGAATTTAATAAGAATTGCTACTGTTTACTGAGAGGACTGAGAACCCAAAAATTGCTGCTTTCCAACTGTGGTGCTGGAGAAGACTCTCGAGAGTCCCTTGGACAGCCAGGAGATCAAACCAGTCAACCTTAAGGGAAATCAACCCTGAATATTCATCGAAAGGACTGATACTGAAGCTGAAGCTCCAATACTTTGGCCACCTGATGTGAAGAGCCAGCTCTTTGGAAAAGACCGTGATGCTAGGAAAGACTGAGAGCAGGAGGAGAAGGGGCAACAGAGGATAAGATGGTTGGATGGCATCATTGTCTCAATGGACATGAGTTTGAGCAAACTCCAGGAGATAGTGAAGGACAGGGAAGCCTAGCGTGCTGCACTGCATGGGGGTCAGACACAACTGAGCAACTGAATAACAACATACTGAGAATTTTCTAAATGTCAGTCATTTTTCTCAGTACTTCATTCAATACGATGCAAGGAGGCAGGCAATGTTATCCCTCATTTACAGAAAGGAAAACAGACCTAGTGTTGTTTTCTGATTACCCAAGCCCACACAACTAAGAAGGGCAGGAGCTGAGACCCGAGCCCAAGCAGGGGGCCCTGGAGACTCTGCTTCCTTACTACTCTGTGCCACCCTTGGGTCCCTGGTCTCTGTTGCAATGTCCAGCAAATGGCTTAACTTTTATGGTCCAAGAAGCTACTTTCATCACTCCTACCAAAACAAATGAAAGAGAGGAAAGCAGAAAAGAGGGAGAGAGACTTAGGGGAGGGGTGGGGAAGAAACATCTGGAATTGCTAAGGTGAGTTGCAGTGAAGACTCTCCTGGAATCATCTTTGGCCGGAGGAAGCAGATGGCATAGCTGCCCTTAACAGCCTCCTAAGAAGCTCTAACAGGTCCCCATGTGAAAGGAAGATGGCTATCAGTTGGGGGTGGAGGCCTACCCAGCTGTGTAAAGGGTTTTTTAAGATGAAATTATGGTTTACTGAGTAGCAAAGAGCAACATCCAGGTGCCTAAGAATTATGCCGACAGGATGCAAAGGCAAGAGAATATTGTGTAAACCTTATTTACAGATCAATAGATAATCTTTCATACACAAAAGGTCAGCTCCAGGAAGGCAGAGCAGTAAAGAAAGAAATATTGCTTGTAAATACAATATTGACTTGAAAAAATCCACCCAGATGAATCCTTTGATATATACTCTTCTAGTCAAAGTATATTTCTTTATTCATGAACTTTTTTTCTTCCCCTAACCATTTCAGATTCTTTAGTGAAGTATGAAGGGAGTAATGAAGAAGGCTGATTTCTAGTTGTTTTGAATTCTGTGCCATCAAATGATCAGTATAAAGTGGAATCAAGTTTGAGAATTTCAGAGCAACATTTCAAAGTATGTGTATACAGCATTTAGTGTTCTTAAGTCAAATGACAACTCACCCCTACTCTTTGTAGTTTCCTGCTTTGCTGGCTGCGTTGATAAACATTTATCCTGGCTTAAGGAAATAAACAACTACTCCATCCTGCTGGTCCTCTCCAGATTCCTTCATCCATTTTATGTTTCTTCTTTGCCTTGAAGCAAGTAGTTCATCATTCCCCAAAATACCTGAAATCATTGCCACCAACCCCTACTTGGCTGCTGGATTGCAAAGCTGTTCATGACCGCTGCCCAGACACAAATAAGTGTGGGAGAAGAGGGAAACTTCACTGGGCTTTGTTTCTGTGACATCATTAGGTTAGAGGACCACCTCTAAATTTGGGTGATTCCTCTCAGCAATGTGAAAAATATTTCAAAGGACCACAGTCTGAAAAGCCTGAATGATGCTTTGCTGTTAGTGTTTTTGGAGTGCAGAGCTGCTCTAGTTCTCAGGGTCACCTTGGGCTGCAACCTGGGAGCAATGTGCAGCTGAGAAAAGTCTGCCCTGGGCAATAAGTCCAAAGGCTTGAGAGGGACAGCTGTTCATTCCAGCTTCCTGATGGGGATCAGTGTGGCAGTGGTTGTGAAAGAACTTTATACTCTGTGGAATTATGTGAGTATATATACTTTTCAGAGCCGTCCAGGAGGATCATTTGACAGTGACACAATTCCTCTAAACTAAGTACAAGTTCTTTTCTTTTTCCAGTTAGAAAGCATGTTTCAGATACTCTGAGAATGATAACCTCCTCTCATGAACAGATGTGGCTGGAATCGGTCACCTCCAGTTTTGTCTGGACTTGACGGGGTAGTCAGGCAAGACTGAGGATTACTTAACACCTCAAAGTGAGAGAAGGATACAAAGAGGAGTCTGGACTTAATGACAGATGGCAGAGGTTTCAGCTCTTCCAGAGTCAAAGTCAGAGCTTCATCCTCTGTGTTCTGCCAGAGCTCCGCCTTCAGTCTAGGGCTATGCTTTCTACACATACACACTCCTAAATTCCTCCCTTGCCCTTACTCCCTAGAAACAGGGCTGAGGGTCTCTTGCTAATAAGAATGAATGGCGCTGGCCACAAAGCACAGGCTAATATTAAACACCGGAGCTCTTAACTTTGCAGTGACTCCCCATCCCTTGGATTTCCCAGTTCCCCATTCGCAGACCTGCTATTATCATCATGGGCTGTGACATGTGTGTGTGAGAGGGTTGTTTCTTTCTGACTTTCTCCTCTGCAGGGTGCTTCTCATGAGCCACATGTGACAGTCTGTGAATAGGGGTGTCCCTTTGCGTATCCCAGCTCTCTTTTGTTCTTCTATATTGAAGCTCTGTGGCCACCCCTAGTCCACTCAGACTTTTTCTAAAAGGAAGGAGAGAGGGGAAAGGAGGGATAGTAATTGGGAGGGAGAGAAAAAAAGAAGAAATGAAGGAAACCACCTGGGTAATAGGTACTAATCATTTTATATTTATATAGTTATTTGTGGTTTATATGCTAAAAACAATTTTTAAAATGTTTTTACAGGCCTAATCTTATTTAGTTTTTATAACCACCCAATTTATAGATAAAGAAACTGAGGTTTAGAGAAGGTAAAATTTATCTAGCTAATAAATAACAGCATCCTATCTGGAATCCAGTCCTTCTGATGTCATGTATAGTTTTTTTTTTCCCTTTTCTTTTTTATACTGCTCCATTAAATGTAAAGGCATGTCCCAAAGTTCTTTCTTGTTGAATACATGCTAAGCACCCTAGGTGAAACATGAAGGTCTTAGTAGCGACCATAGCTCTCTATTAAACCCTTACTGGACTTTTTTTGAGGGTAGACTTGTAGACTTTGACTGGTTGGCCAGAAATAACCATCCTACAAATACTTAGTACATTTATTAATGTTTTTGTAGTTTGCAGTATATTTTCATATGTGAACCTCAGTTGAAAGTCCTATAAGCTATGCACATCTCAGAGGTCTAGTGATTGGTCCAGGAATGAATGGTGGAGTCAGGATGAGGCTCTCTATTTTTTTTATCCTAAGGCCTATGCGTTTTCTGTTACCTCGGATTTCTTCCACTGTGGTGTACCTAACCTGTGTTAGATTCTACAGAGTATAGCAAAGTCCATTTAAAGGGCCAGGACTCCTGAGTTGATCATAGCCCTGACCTTTCAGCATGACTGAATACATAACTTGTGAGGTGTAGGGCTCTCTGTTCAAAACTGTTAAAGCATTTCAAGATGGTGATAGCAGAGTATTAAACCTGGAATGAGGCCCTCTGAGTGTGGAACCCTTTTGAGCATGGAGCCAGTGAAGCTGGTCTTGCCTCTGACATGACTCAGGAGTGGAAGACTTTGTTTCTTTTTCAGATCATTTCTGGGGGTCCTATCAGAGAGCTGAAGTCCCAGGTCATATGGATTTTGTTCTGTTAAATCTTTTATTCCCTCTGTCACTCACCATCAGAGAGCTAAGCCGCAATGGCCTAGAGCTCCTTATTATATTAATTGCTAACTCCAGTTCTCATAGATCAACAGTTAGGGGCAGAGTCAAGATATCACTAGTAGCTACTGTTTATTGAGCGTTTATTATGTCACAGTCACTGTGCAAAACACTTATGTGCTCTGAATTGATCGCAAGTGTAAGTGTTAGTCACTCAGTCATGTCCGACCCTTGGCTTGACTGTAGTCTGCCAGACTCCTCTGTCCATGAAATTCTCCGGGAAAGAATACGCAGGTGATTTCCATCTTTATCCTTCCCTGTATCACTACACCTTTTCTTAGTGACTTTGCGGCTTTTCCCATCAATCAATGGATTCTATTTCTCCATCTCTTAAAGCTGGATTGGTCCCAAGAATGATAAAATGCAACAGAAGAAATGGTGTGTAAATTCAGGGTTTGTCTCAAGAAGAGGCTTACAAGCTTACTCTTTCTTTTGGAATCCCAGGTCTGCTGTGAGACCAAGCCTGTGTGAGTTGGCTAGAAATGAATACCACTTGGTGGAGAGCTGTCATCCCAAACTGAGACTACCCAGGGTGGCCAGCACCCACTTCACCTGCCAGCTAACTTCAGATACATGAGTGAGCTGAGCTGAGGTCAGGCCAGTAGAGTCCAACTTGGCCAATGGATTTCACTGATCAACTCACAGATAGGTAAGAAATGATACATCATTTTTGCTTAAAAACTGTCTTTTGGAGGTAAGTAAGTACTCATTCTTATTATATTAATAGATAACAGACGCACATCCATTATTATTTCCGAGGAAACAAGCTTTGAGAGGTTATATTCGTGCCTGTGATCAGTAGTTAATAAATGGTTCTGGAAAGTGTGACTCTATAGGTCAAGTTCTTATCTGTTATTTTGCGGGGTCCCACTGTAGCACTCAGGGTTCTGTCAAGCCCTTAGCTAATTTGAAAGCTGAGTGGAAGAAGCAATCTTTTTGCAGATAGAGTCAGGCCCAAGGGATGGAGCTCAAACACCAAGAATCTCTCTGCTGATAAAAATACCATGTCTATTATTAACCAAAACTTTAATATAAAACATTGTAATCTATCAAAGGAAAAAATGCTTACACGCAGAACAGGAGAGATGATGCCTTTGAAGTCAAGGTCACAAGCTAAATGGTAGCAGAAATTTTGGCTGTATCTCATTAACACTGAATTATGACTGAGTTCTGCAAGAGGTCTGTGTGACAATCCCATTAATGCAAATGGCATTCCTTATGATGTCTGCTTTTGTAAATGAAAATCAAATGCAATTATGTCAGTGGAATTTACTCATTAAGCTAAACTAAAACCCACAAGCAAGTGTCTCCTCACTTCCTCTTCTGCCCCACATCTTTGATTACAAGCAGTTGCTCCCCAGAGTTGCAAATGGATATTTTGCTAAAATACGAGTATACAATTTGATGATAGAAGGGACACCAGAATACAGAAGTTCTTACAGATATCGGAGGTTGGGAAGGTTCTGGAAGGCATCAGGGTCGATGTATAGCAGGTTGTTGGCCTTTTCAATTCTACTGTGAAGGAGAAAATAACATGCACATGAGCTTACTGGTAAGGAGTGCTATGGGTATTTTTCATATTCTGCAAAGAGTATGTTAATAAGTTATTCACCCATGTATCCATCTCTTTGTCTATCCATCATTTCCACAAAGATTGAGCATGCATGTGGTGTCTTTTACTATACTAAACTGTGCAAACAAAATATTAACCCTGTCTTATATAACTCTCATCACTGAAGTCTTCCTGGAATCTATTCATCAGAGACAAACAAAGCACGGCTGGGTGAGTCATTTCACCCTGAACTCAGTTGAGTGTTTAACCAATAACGATCACCCAGGGTCTGAGGAGGGTAGGGATGAGTCTAATGGGGGAAACTTGTGTTTTTGTTTTTTTTTTTTCTGCTTGGGAGACGAGAGAAGGGGATGGACAGCAACAAAGAGGGTGAACAGTCAAAGGAGATTGGAGAAAAGTAAAGTGAAAGGTCAAAGGAAAATGAAGATTAAGGGATAAGCAGTGAACATCTCTGGCTTTCACGGTGCAGTCCCAGCAGACAGCAGCTGGCAAGGTGCCAGTGAGTCCCTCATGCTCAATGGAGGCTGCTGTCACAGCTCATGGGAAGGGATGGCTTCTGCCCTGGGCTGACCTGTGCCATGTCTTGATCAATAGTCTGGAGGTGGGCATGTTCACATTTGGATTCCGACAGAGAGAGGCTGCCCTTTCCTCATCTGGCTGGATCAATGTATATTTGCAGAGATGCTCTGTATTAATTACTTCCTCCCTGTTTCATTAGCTTTAATGTTGCAGTAACCTGTAGCTACACAGATCCAAGTACCAGGTAATTAATCATTTTAAATATAGGCAGTGTTACATGGAGGTGAGCACCTCTCCATGTCGGGGAGAGATGAAAGAGCCATCCCATTAGCTCCACTGCCCGTTGAGCTGCACAGAGGGACATCTACTTGACCTTGCCCAGAGGGCTGGCTGCCCTTTGGTTCACTTCTCTGATACTCTCTGTGGGTTCTGAGACCCTGGTCAGATCTCTTTTCCCAGCTAGGGTAAGGAGAGGCCAAGCAGAGAGAGAGGGAAGGCATCAGTTGCAGAGGCTTAATGACAGCGAAGAAGAATGAGAGTGGGAGGTAGAAAAGGAAAGGGAGGGCAGATCTGTCATAATGGACAGACTGTCATTACTAAACAAATTCATATATATGTATGTATGCGTATATGAATTATGTATATGTGTATACATGTATATATACTTGGCAAATGCTAAGAAGTTTTTAAAAAGATACAAAAGAGTCAAGAGATTTATGTTTAAGTCCTTATCCTGCTGTGGATTTGGCTGGGTGACTAGACAAGCTTCACAACTTCTCTCTGTCTTTCATTCCTCATCTGTAAAATTAGGAAAGTGGTTCAGTGGCTTTCATAACTGTGTTCTCTGAGAATTTTGTAAGATATTCATCAGTGCTTCACAGAGGAACCTTTTCAATGACACTAGCTGAGAAACTCTTAATACAATATCTTTCTTGGAGATTCCAAGTGTATATTTGCATATTATAGACTCTGAGTTTTCCTATAGTAGGTGAGTCTGTCTAACTTGTTTGACCATAGACTCTTTTTCCTTTTTTGTAACAATAATTTTCTGTTTAATGATACACAGAATACACTTTGGAAAAATTTGGACCTGTCTCCAAAGTCTCATCTGGCTTTGATAATTTATAGTAACTTTAGACTGGTACGCAACAGAGGTGTATCTGTGTGAGTACTGGCATGTATATAAAACTAGAATGTCAACAAGGGAAAATACATTTGGTTGGACTAGTAAAGAAGCCAAGGATTGTTATGATAACTTACTGTATGCCAGTTTTTGTGTTAGATCTATATAACATTTATCATCTCATTTATTCATCACAGTGATCCTATGAGGCATGCAATTTTACCATTCCCACTTGACAGAAAAAAAGCTAAGTCTTAGCATGATTTTGCATCTTGACCAAGGTTCCATGGTGAGTATGTGGCATAGGCTAGCAGTCAAACTAAGACTGCCCACCTTCAACGATATAATGAGGAATTTGTTTTGGGCTTTGACTGTGGAACAAATTTGAATGAGAGGATGAGCTGGAAGTATTAATATGTGCAGTCACAGAGCTAGGTTCTTGAGTTTACTATGCAAAAAAATCCTGAGAAGGAAGAACCAGAATCAGACTAAGCTCTGGACTGGTACCTGAATCACCAGGCAGAGATACATGGCAGCACCTGTTGGACTGACTTTGACAGCCTAAAACAAAATTCTAGGAGCCTGAGGACAGAGGAGAGCCAGGGCCTCCCAGGAATATAAGCGAACTTTAAGGCTACTACCAAAAGCAGGCATGAGCAAAACCCCACAGAGTCTTGCTTACATTTCATGTAGTTTGGGCAGGTTGGAGAACACATTTGCCTCTATCACTTCCAAGACATCATTCTGTGAGATCTCTCTGCAAAGAAAGAAATATAATTCAAGTCAGTTCAGCTACAGTCCATAATGGATTTAGGGCTCAGCCTAGAGCCTTGTGCCTGTAGTGATTCATGAGACACACAGAACCCTACTCCCGCTCGCAAAGCAGTCAGCTGTAATGATGAGGCGAAGCTAACATAAGATGCTAATACTTACAGAACAATGAGAGAATGAACCCAAGGCAGTGACTCTGGTCAGAAATGATTCAGTCTATAGATGTAGCCACAGAGGCCCGGGGAGGGAAAGAGACTTGATTAAAAGTATTTAGGGAATATACAGGGTGCAAACAAACTTTAAATAGACCAGGATCAGCAAACTTCTTCTAGAGGACCATGCAGTAAAATTTTTATTTTTTGGCTTTATGAATCATTTGGTCTCTGTTGCAACTACTCAGTTGATATTGTTGCATAAAAGTAGGCATAGATATCATGTAAATGAATGAGCATGCCTGTGTTCCAGTAAAACTTTACCCATAAAAACAGATGGCAAGCTGGGTTTGGTGTTATGGGCAATAGTTTGGTGATCCCACCCTAGACCATGGAGGCAAGTTCTCTCTGCTATGCTGCTTTGGAAAATGAGAACCTCAAGTCAGTCTCTTTTAAATACACATCCATGCTGTTACCCAAGTAGAGATTGTTACTGCAAGACCTTTGACATTACCGTTGCTTGGCCAAAAATACCCAGGAAAGATCCTTCAGGTCCCAGCCTGTTTGCTCCTGGAGTAATTGGAAGGGAGTGGACAATGAAGTCCACTCTGCAGAAGCCCAGAGCTTATGAGGACAAAAGGGTGAGAAGGGCGACTTAATCAGCTAATGTTTATAAAGTGGCTCAAAGATGAAACATGCTATTATTAGGCCTCCTGAGGAAGACTCTCATGCAGTTTTAATGTGGCAGTGAGAGAGTTTCAGAAAATCTCATAGTCGGTGTGCATTCAAATTGGCTCAGGCGAGGAACTGTCTGCTGGCCTGAGATTTTGCTGAGAAGCTCTAGAAATGCTCTTGATTAAGGGAAAGGCCTGGAGATCAGGACAGGGAAAAGGCCTGTCAGGGGAGGGGAAGTATGACTGTGAGCACAGGGGCTGGCAACATGGAGGGGGAGCAGGGGGTGGGTGGGGAGCTGTCAGTTCAATGGTGGCAGGATCCCTTCTCTCACGCCCCCATTAACAAGGAGACATTTTGTGAGAGAAGTTCAGTTCAGTCACTCAGTCGTATCCGACTGTTTGAGACCCCATGGACTGCAGCATGCCAGACTTCCATGTCCATCACCAACTCCCAGAACTTGCTTAAACTCATGTCCGTTGAGTTGGTGGTGCCATCCAACCATCTCATCCACTGTTGTGCCCTTCTCCTCCTGTCTTCAATCTTTTCCAGCATTAGGGTCTTTTCCAAGGAGTCAGTTCTTTGCATCAGGAGGCCAAAGTACTGGAGTTTCAGCCTCAGCATCAGTCCTTCCAATGAACACTCAGGACTGATTTCCCTTAGGATGAGCTGGTTGGATCTCCTTGCAGTCCAAGGGATTCTCAAAAGTTTTGTTCAACACTATAGTTCAAAAGCATCAGTTCTTCAGTGCTCAGCTTTCTTTAGAGTTAACTCTCACATCCATACATGACTACTGGAAAGACCATAGCTTTGACTAGATAGACCTTTGTTGGCAAAGTAATGTCTCTGCTTTTTAACATGCTGTCTAGGTTGGTCATAGCTTTTCTTCCAAGGAGCAAGCGTCTTTTAATTTCATGGCTGCAGTCACTGTCTGCAGTGATTTTGGAGCCCAAGAAAATATAGTCTGTCACTGTTTCCATTGTTTCCCCATCGATTTGCCATGAAGTGATGGGACTGAATGCCATGATCTTCGTTTTTTGAATGTTAAGTTTTAATCCACCTTTTCCATTCTCCTCTTTCACTTTCATCATGAGGCTCTTTAGTTCTTCGCTTTCTGCCATAAGAGTGTTGTCATCTGCATATCTGAGGTTATTGATATTTCTCCTTGTACTCTTGATTCCAGCTTGTCCTTTCATCCACTTGGCATTTCACATGATGTACTCTGCATATAAGTTACCTAACTAGGATGATAATATACAGCCTTGATGTACTCCTTTCCCTGTTTGGAACTAGTCTGTTGTTCCATGTCCAGTTCTAACTGTTGCTTCTTGACCTATATACAGATTTCTCAGGAGGCATGTCAGGTGGTCTGGTATTCCCATCTCTTGAAGAATTTTACAGAGTTTGTGTGATCTACACAGTCAAAGGCTTTGGTATAATCAATAAAGCAGTAGATGTTTTTCTGGTATTCTCTTGCTATTTTGATGACCCAATGGATGTTGGCAATTTAATCTCTGGTTCCCCTGCCTTTTCTAAATCCAGCTTGAACATCTGGAAGTTCATGGTTCACATGCTATTGAAGGCTGATTTGGAGAATTTTGAGCATAACTTTGCTAGCGTGTGAGATGAGTGGAATTGTGCAGTAGTTTGAGCATTCCTTGGCAGTGCCGTTCTTTGGGATTAGAATGAAAACTGACCTTTTCCAGTCCTGTGGCCACTGCTGAGTTTTCCAAATTTGTTGGCATATTGAGCACATCACTTTCACAGCATCATCTTTTAGGATTTGAAACAGCTCAACTGGAATTCCATCACCTCCACTAACTTTGTTCAGAGTGATGCTTCCTAAGGCCCACTTGAGTTCATATTTCAGGATGTCTGGCTCTAGGTGAGTGATCATGCCATCATGGTTATCTGGGTCGTGAAGATCTTTTTCGTATAGTTATTCTGTATATTCTTCCCACCTCTTCTTTATATCTTCTGCTTCTGTTAGATCCATTTCTGTCCTTTATTGTGCCCATCTTTGCATGAAATGTTCCATTGGTATCTCTAATTTTCTTGAAGAGATCTCTAGTCTTTCCCATTATATTGCTTTCCTCTATTTATTTGCACTGATCACTGAAGAAGGCTTTCTTATCTCTCCTCACTGTTCTTTGGAACTCTGCATTCAAATGGGTATATCTTTCCTTTTCTCCTTTGCCTTTAGCCTCTCTTCTTTTCATAGCTATTTGTAAGGCCTCCTCAGATAACCATTTTGCCCTTTTGCACTTGTTTATCTTGGGAATGGTCTTGATCCCTGCCTTCTGTACAATGTCATGAACCTCCATCCATAATTCTTCAGGCACTCTGTCTATCAGATAATCCCTTGAATCTATTTGTCACTGCCACTGTGTAATTGTAAGGGATTTGATTTAGGTCATACTTGGATGGCTTAGTGGTTTTCCTTACTTTCTTCAGTTTAAGTCTGAATTTGGCAAAAAGGGGTTCATGATCTGAGCCTCAGGCAGTTCCTGGTGTTGTTTTTGCTGACTGTATAGAGCATCTCCATTTTCGGCTGCAAAGAATATAATCAATCTAATTTCAATATTGACCATCTGGTGATGTATACGTGTGGAGTCTTCTCTTATGTTTTTGAGAGAAGAGCACCTCTAATACTATCATAGCTTCCTTCATGATTCATTTGGTAAATTTAACTGCCTTCATACTTTTCACAGTTGAACATAAAGAAGGGTGATGTGTGCATGCATGTTTTAAGAGGATGTCCTGGCCATTGGGTGTTTATTTGCTTCTCTGTCCTTCCAGTGGGAAGAGTGCTGGGTGGTTATAGGAATGAGAGGAGTAGGAAAGGAGTGAGTGAATTGAAAGTTGCTCACTGTGTCAGACTCTTTGCAACCCCATGGACTATACAGTCCATGGAATTCTCCAGGCCAGAATACTGGAGTGAGTAGCCATTCCCTTTTCCAGGGGATCTTCCCAACCCAAGGATCAAGCCCAGGTCTCCCACATTGCAGGTGGATTCTTAACCAGCTGAGCCACCAGGGAAGCCCAAGAATACTGGAGTGGGCAGCCTATCCCTTCTCCAGGGGATCTTCCTGGCCCAGGACTCAAACTGGTGTTTCCTGCATGGTAGGTGGATTCTTTATCAGCTGAGCTATGAGGGAAGCTCACAGGAAAGGAGTGGGAGACTTCAAAAAAGGAGACATTTTTTGAAGACTTTAAGGAGTCAAGTGAAAGAGCTGCACAGGCAGAAGATAGGCATGGAGGAAAGCACTGGATGACAGAGAGGATTTAAATGCAGATGAGCCCGTATCATCCAAAAGCTATTGTGTTTCCAGGTTCACATACCATCCCCTTGTAATATCTCAGCCTAACACTGCCTAGAAGATAGACATTTTTCCTTTCCTGAATTAATGTACTGAATTCATCCCATCCACATTCTCTTATGTGGATTTTTGCCAAAGAGAACTAAAAATTATTAAAACAAATAAGCCAAGAAACACTTCTAAATTAATTCTTTCAGAAGGTAGTTCATATTTTATGGCTTCAGGTTCAGAGACAGGAGAGGGTGTTAGGCTTGGAAGGTGGTAGAGAGAGCCTTTAGCAGGAGGAGGGCTGGAGGGAGGTGAGCAGCATACAGCAGTGAAAAAACACCTTACTGGGAAATTGAGGGTTCTTGCTCCATTTCAAACCAGTTCTGCCTCTAGTTATTTCTATTATCATTGACTAGGTATCTACTATTTACCAGCCCTGTACATGCATTCTCCTCAATCCCTTTAGCACGCCTGTGAAGTTGGTGTTTTAATCTCCATGTTAATAGACAGCCCTATCTGTATGCAGAACAGCTCTGGCTGACTGCAGGGCTGGAACACTTTGTTCTACATGCCTTGCCTCCCAAGCCATGGTGGGTCTAATATTTCCACTCCTATATATTTACTCAAGGGAAAGAAAAATTCATGCCCTCCCAAAGACTTGTGCACAGATACTCATAGCAGCTTAATTGGATAAACTGTAACATATTCATACAATGGTATATTACTCATCCATAAAGTGGAACAAACTGCTGTTCCAACATAGTTGAATCTTTAAAAAAAATTACGCTGAGTGGAAGAATGCTGACTATTTATATGAGGGTCTAGAAGAAGAAAAACTGATCTACAGTGATAAAAATCAGAGTAATTGTCACTTGGGGCCTGGGATGGAGTTTGCTAATGGGAGAGGCAGCAGGACTTTCTGGGATGATGCAAACGTTCTCTTTCAAGATTGGGGAAGCGGTAACATAAGTTTATCTAACTTTGAACTTTAGGTTTAAAGTGAATGCATGTATTTTAGTGTATATGAAACATACCTTAATACAGTTGTATAGCAATACTTTTTATTCAGAGGAAGGATAGTAAATTCCATTCCGTTTATGTCTTGAGAACTCTGAATTGAGAGCTATTGGAAAAATGTTGTCTGGTCTGAAGGTGGTTCTGAAAGTTCTATCAAATCCTAGTGTAATCTGGAGATTATAGATAAGGTTCCTTCCCCTCTTGACTGTCTCCTCTGCAGCTCCCCAACCCTTCACTGAAATCTATGAAGTGAATAGCTGAACTAGGTCAAAGAATCAGAGTTTTTCAACTCTGACTGCACTCTAGAACCTTCTGGTGGACTTAAAAAAAAAAAAATCCAAGGCCTGGGTTCATATCTGAGAATTGGATTTATTTAGTCTGGGGTGAGACTCTGGCATTATTTTTTCCCCCTTGTTCTTTAATTCTGCAAACAATGGTGGTTCTAATGTGCATAAAGGATTGAAAACTATTGATCTAGATGATATTAAGTTCCTGTTTAGACCTGTGCTCTCCATCTTACAGAAGGTTTGCTTCAGGAGCAAGGGCCAATTTTCCTTGTTCTGCTAGGACAACAAATTCGAGAAATAAAGTTCTTGGAGCACAAATGGAAATAAAAATGAGATAAAATAGTATGAGAAACCTGGAGATAGAACCTGGAAG
The DNA here is from genome assembly GCF_032405125.1 of Capricornis sumatraensis. Classification (NCBI taxonomy): domain Eukaryota; kingdom Metazoa; phylum Chordata; class Mammalia; order Artiodactyla; family Bovidae; genus Capricornis; species Capricornis sumatraensis. The sequence continues at coordinate 75,304,319 of NC_091069.1, read as the reverse complement.
TGGGAGTAAAATATAAGAGGTACTATTGAATAGTTAGTTTTGATTTTTCATAAGAGAACTTAATCAAAAGGTCAACATTTCAAATGCTCAATGTGTAACAAGGGATATTGTGGAAAATATGTAAAAGCATCTTGTATTTTATTATTATTCCAGTTGCTCAGTCATGGTCAGCTCTTTGCAACCCCATGGACTGCAGCATCGCAGGCTTCCCTGGCCTTCACTATCTCCTGGCGTTTGCTTAAACCTATGTCCATTGAGTTAGTGATGCCATCCAACTATCTCATTCTCTGTCATTCTCTTCTCCTTCTGCCTTCAGTCTTGCCCTGTATCAGGGTCTTTTCCAGTGAGTCAGCTCTTTTCATCAGGCGGCCAAAGTATCAGAGCTTCAGCTTCAGTATCAGTCTGGGGCTCATTGATGTGTGGATGCAGAAGATGTGAGAGTTCATCTCTCTTCTATTAAGCAAGATGCTGAAATGTTTTGGAAATATGTGAAAAAAAAAAAACAACTGGTACTCTTCCGTCTAAAATTTTTTGAATATTATTTTGCATAACACATGTTATTTATATTAATATGTAGAAATGTATTACTTTAAAAAAATAGACTGACAGAATATTTCCCAATTTTAATTTCTAGAATGACAAATGACAAAAAATTGGGGAACTATCCAATGTAGGCTGAATTCTGCCCTTCTTGGGTGAGGGGTCCTGATTCTGTGGAAAGGTTGTTTCCAGAGTTGAGACTCTTCTCATTTTCCCAGGCAGTGCTTCTCATGACTCACATAGAAATCACCTGGGGATCTTGTTAAAATGCAGATTCTCTATGGGAAGAACTTAAGAGGGTCCGAGGTTCTGCCTTTCTAATACCTAGGGTGATGGGGATGTTGCTGATCTTGAGACCACACTTGGATTGCAAGGTTCTTCTGAAGAATGGTATTAACCCCCTACCAGGCCTTTCTCCCCAATGTACATAGGGATGGATATGAAAAGCATGATAGAGGAGGAGTGAAGTTCTTGATTTTAAAAATCTTTTATCTTCTGGAAACCCCTCCCTTACTCTCTTATTGAAGTTTTCCTGTTCTCTAGATTGTCACAATAATTCTTTCTCAGTTAAAGCATTTGCTATTTTGTTTTGTTATTGCTAATTTTTTGGCGATGAGGCGGTGGTCATTGCCTAATTCCCCAACCTGACTTTGAGTTCCTAGATGGTATTTTATCCATTTATCTTTGTATCTCCAGCACCAAGTGCTAAGTTGAAGCATGATAAGTATTCAATAAATGTTTAGTGGGAGGATGCGTAGATGGAGGAAAAGTAGTCCTTAGGTTCAGAAACAGTATCTGCAAAACTGTGAAGGAGATGAAGTTTGTCTTCTGTAGTCTTTCACCCCTCTTCTGTAGCCAACATACGGTATGTAACAATCAAGCCTAGCTTGTCTATGAGCTAGATTTTTGTCCCAGGAATTTTTCTACAATTAATACATAGCGTGGAAGGGACACATGCATGGATTTGATCTGCTGTGCTAATAGCTTCTGGATGCCCATATGCATCATGGTGTTTCCCAGTTCCTCTCTGGCTCACAGGTGAGGTCATTGAATTGACCAAATCCCCATAGAGATGAAAACAGGAGAGATGACTGGTGTAACTCTAGGAGTTCTTAAGGCATTTGATCAAATGTTAGGTCTCTTCTGTGCACAGAATTCTATGTTTCTTTGAAGGAAGGAGAGATGCGCTTGAATGAAGTGCTGGAGGTTATCAGGACATTCTCTCTGGAGTTTCAGAGTGAGAATTAGATTCTCCAGATTTTCATTCCTCTGGCCAACAAAAGGGTTAGTATTCATTTAAGTACACGTATTGGGGTGGGGTGTCAGTAGGATGGACTTAAGGAGTGAATGAGCATGTAGCATTCAGCTAGATCTAGCAAGAAATTTTAATCTTGGACTGATATTCATTTGTCCACCATTTCACCCGACACTCCTTTTCCAAATGCTGGTTTCACTAGAAAAAAGTTGCTATAGGTTGGTAGGATAAGGAAAAACTGAAGAAATTCAAAGAACATCTATGAATTGGAAAACAGGGTGTAATAAGAAGTCAAACGCTCATTGTCTTCGCTTTCTTTTTGATACAGGAGATAGTCTGCACCTAGGTTTCCCCTGTCTTTTCCTTCCTCCTCTGACTTTCCATAGAGTATTTTCTTTTAATAAATCCAACCTACCTCTCCATAACTGGACATTCAATTACATTAAAATATTTTTAATGCCCAATGAGTCAAATTTCTTTTTTTTTCTATTTAATAACCTCAAATGTTGACTGGTTTATCTTCCCTGAGTCCCCCTGTGGGACCCCTCACACGCACTGTCATAGCCCTCAGAGACTTGGGTTTGTGTTCTGTCTTGTCTCCTTCACCAGACAAAGAACTCCTGGAGGACGGTGACATTGTCTTTCATCTTAGTATTTCTGCTTCTAGCCAAGTGTTTGCTGAATGACTGAATTATCTTTGAAAGATTATAAAGGATTTTCTCCGTTTGGTCTTGCACAATAAAGCTGTGTTCTTGAAAACCTGCAGGAAACGGAGTATTTGCAAATCAGAATGTGTATTAGCACAGGAAAAAAGCATCTGGTGTCCCAGAGCCTAGGAGTGAATCTTTAGAAGAGTGAAGAAGTAATTCAACGAATTGTTCAAATTTTGATCAAGCAGCTTTTGTATTTCAGGTACTAGGTCTGTGTTGGGGCTCTAACACAGAATAAATTGAGTCCTGGTTTTTATCAGTCATCTTTAACTCAGGGAGTCTGGTATTCTAGGCCTGCCTTAGATAGCTGGTTGTTATCTTTATTTGGTGGGCTATTCCTAGAATTAAAAAAATGGATTGTTGGTATGTTGCATTTGAATATAACTACAGATATTATAATAATATACTTTCATATATAATGTATAATTATATATGTTCTATATATTAAATATTATATATATGTAGCCTACCAGACTGTTCTGTCCATGGGATTTTCCAGGCAAGAATACTAGAGTGGACTGCCATTTCCTTCTCCAGGGGATCTTCCCGACCCAGGGATTGAACCCGGGTCTCCCGCATCGTAGGCAGACGCTTTACCATCCGAGCCACCAGGGAAGCCCATTATATATACACACACAGGTATATATTCCTACTTTATGTCTTGTCTATTCCCTTAATTCTTCTAGAAATGTGCCATATGGCTTAAGTAAATACATAATGTTCAGGTGAAAATTCCTGTGAAAATGCATCTGAGAAAATGTCATAAAAGTGAAAGTGTTAGTCGTTCAGTCGTGTCTGACTCTTTATGACTCAGTGAACTGTAGCCCACCAGGCTCCTCTGTCCATGGAATTCTCCAGGCAAGAGTAGGAGGTAGGTAGCAAGAGTGGACTAGGTAGCCATTCTCTTCTCCAGGGGATCTTCCCAACCCAGGAATCAAACCCGGGTCTCCTGCAGTGCAGGCAGATTCTTTACCATCTGAGGCACAAGGGAAGCAGAAAATGTCATGCTGCTAAGTCGCTTCAGCCGTGTCTGACTCTGTGTGACCCCATAGATGGCAGCCCACCAGGCTCTCACGTCCGTGGGATTCTCCAGGCAAGCAAGAACACTGGAGTGGGTTGCCATTTCCTTCTCCAATGCATGAAAGCGAAAAGTGAAAGTGAAGTCGCTCAGTCGTGTCTGACTCTTTGCGACCCCATGGACTGCAGCCTACAAGGCTCCTCCATCCATGGGATTTTCCAGGTAAGAGTACTGGAGTGTGTTGCCATTGCCTTCTCCGAGAAAATGTCATACATCTTTCTAAATATATACTCCTGCCCTCATTTAGAATTCCCATGAGATTAGGTCTGGTGACTGCATTAGAAACCTGAGGTCAAATTCTGCCTCTGTTTCTTACTAGGTGTATAACTGGGCAAGTTGGAGTCTCTACGAGTTTCAATTTCCTTATCTGCAAAATGGGAATAATTGATACCACACAGGGATGTCAGAGGCATTAAATAAGATGGTATGTGTGAAAGCACAATGTTCCTTGTGGGGTAAACTTCAAATATCAATGTAAAGGCTGCCATCTCTTTGTGGTATTTAAGACTGGACTCTTCTGCAGCTGGGAGATACTGGGCTAGCCAACTATTGGCTGGAAAAAATAGTGCTAGCAAGTGTCCTAGGAACACTTCTCTTAACCCCACATACAGATCATTTAAATTCTTAAGCTGGACTATGACATTATCCCAAACATCATTCAGAGGCTTACCCACAATGAGATCCTCTATCTGGTCTGTTGTCCAGCAAAGGAGATTAGGCACAGCATGTGGATACCCCAACAAGGATGTCTGCATTACTGAAGTCATAATCTGAAAAGGATGCTGATCCCTTCAAGAGAGGGTCAGTACAGAGGGGGCCATGTTGTCAGGGTGAGCCAACAGGTACCTCTCCTCTCCACAGGTGGTAGCTGATAGTTACCTTCCTTTCTCCACATGTCCCATCTGCTTCCTTCTCCCTGGGCAAAGTGCATCTTCGCTAGAGATACTCTAAGGATATCCCCAAACGAGACAGAAATAAAGGCACCCTCAGTGACTCGATCTAATTCAGATGTCTGAATTCAACTCCCTCACTTTTAAATACATCAACAACAAACTTACATTCATTTTTAGTTTTGTCTTAATTTAAAATGTTAAGTAATAATCTATATGTTGGAATATTTCCCTTGCTTTCCTCAGCAGATGAAGAAAGGAACTAAAAATCACAGACATAATAACTGATGTTTCAGTTCAGTTGCTCAGTCATGTCGGACTCTTTGCAGCCCCATGGACTGCAGCACACCCGACCTCCCTGTCCATCACCAACTCCCAGAGTTTACTCAGACTAATGTCCATTGAGTCAGTGATGCCATCCAACCATCTCATCCTCTGTCGTCCCCTTCTCCTCCTGCCTTCAATCTTTCCCAGCATCAGAGCCTTTTCCAATGCGTCAGTTCTTTGCATCAGGTGGCCAAAGTATTGGAGTTTCAGCTTCAACGTCAGTCATCCCAATGAGTATTCAGGACTGATTTCCCTTAGGATGGACAGGTTGGATCTTCAAGATCTTAAGAGTCTTCTCCAATGCCACAGTTCAAAAGCATCAATTCTTCAGCATTCAGCTTTCTTTATAGTCACACTCTCACATCCATACATGACCACTGAAAAAAACATAGCTTTGACTAGACAGACCTCTGTTGGCCTCAGATGTTTGTAGGCAACTGTTGTTTACTATGCACTTATTCTGTGCCAAGCAATTTTTCTGCGCTTTACATTTATTAAATTGTTTAATCCTCACAACCCTATGAGGTAAGTGCCATCCTTGATCCCTATACAGAATATGAGAATGAGGTATACAGAAGTTAAATAATTTCCCCAGTGCTGCACAGCCAGTGAGAGAAACTGACCTGGGGTGTGAACGTACCACTCATGGGGCCTCAAAAAGATGGCAGAAATCAGATAGGCCATACCTCCAGTGACTCAGAGAACTGTTTCCACTTCAGAAGATTCTGTTGTTATTGTTTTAATTTCAAATAGAGTAGAAAATTTACAGCAAAATGAAAAACCTGAATACTACCCTCTTCCTCCATACTATACGGTCCTTAGTTCTGACAAGGCAGCATATAAGTCAACGTGAAAATTCACCTTCCACAGATAAACCAAAGTCCCAAGCAGTGACTCATAGGAAAAGCACTTTTTTAGGGTATTCTCTACACGAGGGTAAAGCATGTAAGACATTAAAAAGCAGTGCCCCTGTCTTCTAAGGGTCTGCTGTTTAGTTGAGTAGAAGCAACGTGCATGAGCAGTTGGGAGTGCATAGTCAGGAGAAGCAGAGTTACATAAGAGAGGAATAACAGATGTCCAGCATGGAGAAGGGTAAGCAGTGGCATTCAGCACATTTGATTTCCCCCCATACACTATATTTTCCTCTCACATCCTTGTTAAATGTCAGCATTTCTCCAGCTGTTAGTATCCTTCAAGATTTCCCTACTAGAACCTCTCTGCTGATGCCTCACTTGTCATCAGAACAAGTTTCCCTCTTACACCAAAGCCCTATGTCTACCAACTGCCAAAGCCATGTTCTACCATGTATTCCGCACACCCTTGATGAACAACTAGCCTGGCAGGCTCATTACTTTCCTCTTCAACTCTCTCATGCCCCATTACAACCCTAGACAACAGCTCCACTTTCATCCCCATTGGTCCTTTGGACCAACCCAAACTTTAAATCTTAGAGTCATCTCTGGCTCCTCTTCAACATGTAACAGATTCTAAATCCTCCCAGTTACTTTTGTTTTAGTATTTCTTACAAACATCTCTTCATTTCTCACCATCATTATTGTGATTATGGCTCCGTGCAATTTCCACTGGACCAGCAGTTCTTCACAGTCATGTGATGACTCAGGATTTGGGTCTGATGTGGGTCATGAGTCATCTATTTCAAACAAATTAAGTGTCCCAATGATTTACTCAAAAATCAGGAGCGGATTCAAGGATATATAACTCTGGCTGGTTACAGAAGTGTTGCCGGTATTTATACTTGGGAGCCATGAGTAGGAGTGTCATTTGGGAAGGTAAATAGAGTTAAAAGAAGGTAATAAAAAGTGAAGAAGGAAGAAAGAACAAGAGGTTAAGGGAAGGAGATTTTCTGGAGATAGATTAGAGTTAGGAGTTAGAAGAGGTAGATAATTTCTGTATGCCTAGCAGAAATTATTTAAACAGGAATTCTTTAAGTTCCAGGTGATGGGAGATAAGAGGTTGGGCAGGTAGGTAATAAGGGAGGGGTATTGATTGGGTCACTTGGCTTCAGTGGGCTGCCAGCTGTAGCAGAGGCCAAAGAAAGGGGGGTGGGGAGACTGGAGGGGCCTCTGATCCACAAGGACAGGTAAATTGTCTGTAGGTTAGGGAGCCTGGCGAGTCTGAGCTGTGTAACTCAAGACTGCAGGAATAATGATGCTGGTGATAATTAACCATTATTAGACAGTCATTGTGAGGCAGGCATAGAACTATTAATAAATGCTCTACACGGGCAATCTCACTAACAGCCTTGTCTTCTTAGGACCCTGTGGACTTGTGTCTGACTTAGTTCATATGCATGTGTGAGTGGTGCAGGAACCTGGAAGCCAGTCAGGCCTGGATTCAAATGCTAGCTTCATCATTGCCTGGCTAGTTGTGTGACCTTAGACAGGTCAGCTAACTTGCATGGCATTTATTTCAATGGGAGTCATAATAACTACCTTTTAGGGTTTTATGAAAATTATGGATCTGATCTATGGCACAGAAGGGATTTCTAGCTGCCCACCAGAATCTGTTTGCCCCCTCTGTTTTCTGGGAGCACAACTCAACCATGTTTCCTGGCGATCTTGCTTTTAGGTATAGACTTGTAGGGAGAAGGCTTCTCCCCAGAAATATGAGTAGAAGTGACGTGAGCTGTAGCCCCTCATGTGCTCCTTTGTTCTCTATCTCCCTCCCACCTCCTGGCTGGAGGTTCCAGGGCAACCTTGGGAGCCAGGATTGAAAATGAAGAAGCTGGTGGCACCCTGTGTTCTAAATCAAGAGCTGAGAAGCACCATGGGGACTACTACATGAAAAAGAAACACGTTCGTAAGGTCCCTGCTATTCGGGAGTTCACTGTGATCAAACCACTCTGATACCTACAGTGGGATTCTAGCATCCTGCATCCTACCTAGTATTTATTCATCAAATGCTTCTCCCATCGGGGTAGGTATGAACTTTGCATCTACCATCTGCTGATAAATGGGCATCTGCAGTAAGCTTTGAGTACATTTTTGTTGGCTGGCTAAGAAGGAGTCATGAGGAATATTGCTTGGCCGAATTGGGAGGAAACAACAACAAAATGCCTCCTAAAACTACGTCTGTATGTGACCTCGTTTAGCCAGAGACTTCTGTTCCTTGGTGACACTGCATTTACTACCTGTGATTGAGTTGCTTGGCCTCTTGCAGTGAGCACACCAGCTGGCTGCTCCTTATTGAATTATTGGGCCCTTGGCTTTTTTCTCTCTTTTTCAATCATTTCATGGGAACAAAAAAACACCCTAGCATCCTAGAAAGAATAACTTTCTAACAATGGGGACTACTAAATCCATTAGCACACAGACTCTGGGAGGGTGTTTGGGTTAAGCAATTTGAGCCCCCATCTCTGTCATCTCCACCAACGTGGAGGCGAAATCTCTCATGTGGGCCAAAGGGAGTCCTTCATCACTTTGGCAAATCGCCTGAGTGCTCTGAGATCCATTTCCTCTATAAGACATTGCTAAGGCCCTCTGTCCCTCAGTACATTTTACACCCGATCCTTTGTAGTTGTCTGGGCTATTGAAGATCATATGAATAATGCATGTCACGTAGGAGGGAAAAAGGCACAGTGTTACGCTAAGGTCATGTTGCTTACTGTTATTTTTATTACTTCACTGGAGTTGGGAGACCTTGGTTCTAGTCCTGACTTTGGCACTAATTAACCACTTTCCTTGAGTCAAATCAGTTACCTTCTCTGGGCCTTTGTTCCTAATATATAAAACAACACAGTTGATCCAGATGATCTCATGGGTCCCTTCTAGCCTGAGAATTCAGTGATTTTAATTATTTCTGTGATTCTGTTATTAAAAGGCAGCCAGCCACATCCTTGGCAGGCCTCTGAGACAGCCAGCTTCCATTTCTAACAAGCTGGGATAAAGGCAAGGGCTCCATGAAGCATCTTGATTATGGTACTGCACTTGTTCCCTTAAAAGCAGGTCCTGGGCAGGCGCAGGAGGGAGCAGCAGGAGGGTAACCCCCAGTGGCCATCCTTCCTGAGCCCTGCACGGGTGAGGAAGTGCCCTCATCTGAGCCAGCCTTCTCCTGGAGACAGTGTTTGTTTTATTGTCAGCTTAAAGAAGGCTTCATTGATCTTTCTATAAGCCAGTGTTGATTTCTTCCTTGTTATACTTCCCAAGCCTCTTTACGAAAGAAACAGAAGGGTGGGTGGGAGGGTGTGGGTATGGGTGTGTGTGTGTGTGTGTGTGTGTGTATGTGTGTGGAGGCAGTTATTGCAGGCTTTTCTGTTCACTCTGTCACTCAGCAGCCCCTCAAAAGCTTCCTGAATTACTTTCTCTGGGCTCTAGGGTACCTTTCTGCTATCCTTGCCACACCTGTAATGTAACCCACCCTTCTTCAACTGGCTTTCATCCTCTTCCCAGCCTCCATTTTCACTCTTCAATTCATAATTACTCTCTCTTTTATGCCCTCCATTTCCCACCTCATTAACTCTTATTCCTGGCACAAAAGTGCCTCCTTTATGGGCTGCAGTGAAGGAACTACAAGGAACTCACATTTGGCCACTTCTGCATTTGAGTTGCTTTCATTGTCTTGTTTTCCTCTTTGGAATGGCTTGAATCTAGTGCCTTCATAAAGACCCTGCATGCAAAGCTGTTATCCATTCTGCCCTTTGCTACCTTCTCTGAATTTCTTCAAATTTAGAAATTCAGGGACTTATTTTCACCAACTTCATATTTAATTGATTTTACATCCATCTCTGAGCAGTAGACTTCTCTGTCCCATCCAAAATGGTAGTCAGAGGCCTTACTCCAGGGCCGCCTTTGCCTCATGTTGGTCCTGAAAGTGTCTATTCTTATAGTGAAGAGACCTATGCAGTCAAGAAAAAGAAAGGGAGTTTTTAAAAAGTGCTTCATATTTTATGAAACTTTGCCAGTGCCTGGAAAAGTATGTCATCATTCTAGAAAGTGAGCAGGAAGGTGGATTCTTTCCCAAGATGAGTGTTCGGTTCAGCTGGTTAAGGCCACTCAAGATGTTGGGAACCATGAGCCTAGTTCAGTATATGTCCAAGCCTTTTCTGTGCCTTGGAAACCTTTGTTTAAGCCAAAGCTTAGAGAGGAGCAAAACAAACAATGAGGGAATTGTTCCCATTAAAGATGGCTATGTGGGCCAGAAGAAGACAATCTACATCTCCTTCCTCACTTCAGCAGCTTCTGAGGGGCCCTTCATTCTCCTACACATGTGTCATTTAATTGCAAAATATGCATTGGTCCTGTGCCAAGATAATTTCAGATAATGAAGATCCTGTTAGGAAGACATCATTTAAGAAAAGTTTTTTGTTTTATTTTGGCAATGCCACTGAAATGAGAATTTCAAGGTATTAGCCAAGGAGGGAAACACCATTTGTAGTTATCTAAAACATTTGCTTTCCTACACACACACAGGGGCTTCCCTCAAAGCTCAGTCGGTAAAGAATCTCCTGCAGTGCAGGAGGCCTGAGTTCGATACCTGGGTCGGGAAGATCCCCTGGAGAAGATAATGGCAACCCATGCCAGCATTCTTGCCTGGAGAATCCCATGGACAGAGGAGCTATAATCCATGGGGTCACAAGAGTTGGACACGACTGAGTGGCTAAACCACCACTACCACACACGTGTCATCTCTCTCCTTTCCTCAAACAGATAAACAAGGCACACGAAGCTATAATTACATGGTTAATTAATAACTGGTGGTCTAGGTTAAGATGCTCTTCACCTCTGATGATGAGTATCTTTTCATTCATTCACTCAAATTCCATTATAAGGGTCTCCTTGCTGGAGCTGTAGAAACAATGTCAAGACTGAGTTCCAGGAGAGGGGATATCTGTTATGAGCCAGACCTCATAGAGCTAGTGGGCTTTGCAGGTGGAGCTATTGGTAAAGAAACCCCTGCCAATTCAGGAGATGTAAAAGACCTGGGTTTGACCCCTGGGTTGGGAAGATCCCCTGGAGGAGGGCATGGCAACCCACTCCAGTATTCTTGCCTGGAGAATCCCAAGGACAGAGGAGCCTGGTAGGCTATGATCCATAGGGTTGTAAAGAGTCTGACACCACTAAAGGGACTTAGCACGCACACATAGAGCTAGCACTGTAGACCCAGACAAGCAGTGTGAAGCTAGCAAAGTTACCTAACTTCTCTGAGTCTCAGTTTCCTCATATCTGAAATGGGAACAATGGTATTTATCTCATGAAACTTTGTGAGGATTAAATATTAAATAACTACATGTTAAGTATTTAAAGCTTTAATAAGTGTTAAACGATATTTATTCTCATTTTTATTTTTCCCTCGAGGCTATTCCAGTGACTACAGATCCCTTAGGGTCCAGGACTTGGTTATGCTCATAGTTTGTCACCTGTTCCTCCAACAGGTGCACCAGGAATGTGTGCTAAAGGGACGGACGACATTCGCAGGGTTTGAAGTCCTTTAGTGATGATCAGTTATGAAGGATTAAGCACAGAAAGGTGAGGTGATTTACCTCAAGCCACACAGCAAGTTGAAGAGAAGTAAAACCTGGGCTTGCTAACTCCTGTGCTGATGTCCTTTAAAGCACAATGCAGTATCCTGGATCTCGCACCTAATTTTAAATTATGAGCAGCTACCTCCTCTGGCTTGTCTAGGATGCCTTTTCCCTTTTTTCCCCCTAAAAATGTAAGTATTTAGAAGAAAAGAAAAACATTCTGACCAAATATGCCTGTAGTAGAAATTCTGGTACCAATTTAATACATCAAATCCCGATTTAGATTTCAGAATTCATTTGAATATATTTATTTCACAATTTGTGTATCTAATTATGTTTTCCTCTGTCACCAACCACAAGCCATTTCCCTCTATTTAGGATCATTGTGTCTTTAAATGTAAGACTAAAGACACAGGAATTACCATAGCAACTTGCTTTCCAATTAGACTGCAATCGCTGACAATCAATATGATTAGACAAGGTCAGTGCAGAGTAAGCCCCACAGTGTTTAAAGAGAGCTGGGGAAGTACAGGGACCATGAGGAAATGAGAAAACGATTGGAACAATCTCTCCCCAGTGTTGAGTAGGAGCTCTTTATTGCTTGCTGCTTGTATAACCTAAGATGTCTCACAGAAGCAACAGTTTCAAACCTGCCAGCAAGAGCTGGAGGGATGGAGGCTGAGAGATGTTTAGTTGTTTTAGTTATCTTTTCTTCTGGTCCCCAAACACTTAACTAAAGATGGAAAATTACCAACTTGAAAGTGACGGTAAGAAGTAGCTGAAAAGTGCAAGTGAAAGTTGTTCAGTTGTGTCTGACTCTTTGTAACCCCATGGACTATATAGTCCATGGAATTCTCCAGGCTACAATACTGGAGTGCATAGCTGGTCCCTTCTTCAGGGCATCTTCCCAACCCAGAGACTGAACACAAGTCTCCCATATTTTAGGTGGATTCTTTAGAAGCTGAGCCACCAGGGAAACCCAAACAGTAGCTGAAGCAGGAGTTAATGAAGAGGCAAACCAGAGCAGCTGTTTTCAGCCCAGAGAAGGAACCAGGGTGTTTGAGAGGAAATAGGGTGGGTCCACAGCCAGATTTGCCTGGAGGGGGCTGTGTGATCTGGGGAGGCCCCCTGGCATCATGGAAGTGTCACTGGCCTCGAACCCGGCATCATCTAAGCCCCGTTCCATGGCTTCCTCTCCTCCTCCCTGTACTAGTGTCTGCTTTAAAGAAGAGAATCCCATTGCATTTTAGTAAGGAGTACACTTTAAGCAGAAAAGTCATTATGACCATTAGGCACGAAGAAGCAGATAGAAATACTTCTGGCACCTTTCTGGAGCTCCTCAAATTCACATCTGTGTCCTACCATGAATTCATAGCAGGCTGGCTTAAAACATGAGCATCAGGTCCTTACCCACTTGATGAAACGAGGTGATTGTTCTAGTGGCAGAATGATAGACACTTCTCAGACATAAAACACCACCACAGAGAGCAAATGCAAACCCACACACCCCAGGAGCATTTGTGTGGAGGAGACCTGACCCAGCTTCAGGAGGGCTTACATGTTTGCCTTCTGGCAGGAGAGACAAGGGTAATAGACGTCTGGCCTGATCCTCCCTGTCTCCCTCTTCCCTTCCCAAGCTATTCTCAGACTACAGATTGAGTGGAAGGAAGCCAGTTGTAACCTGGGAAGGATGAAAGCTGGAGCTCTTGGAAGGTGATTAAGATTAAGCCTTGGGTTATCAGAGTATCTCCTGACTCCTGAGAAGATCTTGCAAGGTTAAGGAAAGGCAACCCATTAACCATGTGGTTACCACTCCCCACTCTCTCCTCTAGCAGAGAGTCTCTGAGGCACTTCAGAGCGAGGTGGTAGGTGCAGGACTCACAGCTGGTGGCTAAGTTTTATTTTTCCACTCGCTTATCAGTTGTGTGACTTGCAAACAGGCTCTTTAGTCTCCAAGTCTCATGTGTAAAGTGAATAAACAATTCTCCTAACTACTTCATACAGTCAAAATCAAAATTAAGTGATGTCTGTGGAAGCATCTGGCAAAGTATAAAGCATTAAGCACAAGAACACATCTTTGGAACAATTACAGTGATCACTATCAGGGTGGTTGTGACTGTTCTCTTGCTTTGAGGAGACCCCCCACTCCCTACCCCATTCTGTACTCCTTTCGCTCCTTCTCATTATGCTTTTCCCCCAGACACTGGTGTTTGAGATAAAACCCATAACTCAGAACCAACTCGATAAATTCACTCTAAGAACCATTAGTGTAGCCCTAGCATTTCTCTCCTCCAGAGAAACAGATAGAGAGGTTAGATAGAGGGTGACATTTAAAACATAAAATGCTATTGGGAAATAGAATTTAGGCATTAGGGATAAATCGGAGAAAGTGTTTTATTTAAAAATTCTACTTTGTGGGGTCCAGTGCCCCTCACAAAACGCTGCAGATGCTGCTGCTCCCTCTAATGACACAGGCTCCCCACTGTCATATTTGACATGCGTATCTTTCAACATCAATGCTGGCCTTTATACTTTATACATAATGTTGCTCTTGTAGAACATGGGGTGACTATGTAAAGACAAACTATATTCCTATATACTGCTGGAAAGAGAAATCACAAATTGCAAGAGAGGGGAGAGGACAGGAATCCTAACAATGTCTAAGGAGGTCCCTGTGTGCAGCTTTCCCCTTTCGGCATACTTTTCTCAAGTGCTTTATTGGATTTCACACTGCTTTCCATTGTCAAAGGGTCTTTACCAGTGACGGAAGGGAACAAGGATAGTGAACATTTTATATACATGAACTCGTGCCCATCTAAGGAGCAAAGCTCGGCAGTGTTAGCTCTTTGTCAGTATCCTCTTTGCTGCCTCCCACTAGGGAGGCATTTTGGATTAGAGTACTACATTGTGATGCCTATATTAGTTTTAATCACCCTTCATTACAACTCTGCCAAGTGGCATGTGAGTCTACCCTGACTCCTAGTCTTCTTTCAAAACTTATCTGGCTGTGAGTTTATCATATGATGGAATTTTAGAACTACAGAATAAATCCTGATTAGAGGATCCAAGAGATCATTTATTTCCAACTTTCTTAGGGATACAGGACCCCAAGAGGATGACTGTTTCCTAGCGTCTCAAGACTTGCCTGAGGGCTGGTAGTTTATATTTCCAGTCATCAGTTTTGCATTTTCATGAAGGACTGCAGTCTTTACACTATGGGCAAGATGAGAGTTCCAAGCACACCGGCAGGCCAGTAGGAGAGAGATTTTGAGAAGGCAGTTCATTTTAAATAGTCCTTAGATCACAAAATGTAGAACTTGATATGTTCTGCTTGAGATGAATATCACCAGCAAGCTCAAGCATGTAGCTTTTATTTTACCTTATTTTTTTGTGCAATTTATTTTTATCTTTTTACATTATTTTATATTGGAGTATAGTTGCTTTACAATGTCATGTTAGTTTCTGCTGTACAACAAAGTGAATCAGCTCTATGGATATATATAGTCCCTCTTTTTTGGATTTCCTTTCCATTTGGGTATCACAGAGCACTGAGTAAGGTTCCCTGAGCTATGCGGTAGGTTCTCTTTAGTTATCTATTTTATGCATAGTACCATAGTGTGTATGTGTCAGTTCCAATCTCCCAATTCATCCCAGCTCCCCCTTTCCCCCTTTAGTGTCCTTATGTTTGCTTTTACATCTGTGTCGATTTCTGTTTTGCAAGTAAGATCATCAATACCACTTTTCTAGATTTCACGTGTATGTGTTAATATATGATATCCGACATTCTCTTTCTTACTTATCTCCATATGACTTATTTCACTCTTATTCACCCTCTAGGTCCGTCCACGTCTCTGCTGATGACCCAGTTTCTTATGGCTGAGTAATAGTTCATTCCTTACGTGCACCACATCTTTGCTCTCCGTTTCTCTGTTGATAGCCATGTCGGTTGCTTCTATGTCCTGGCTATTGTAAACAGTGCTGCAGTGAACACTGCAGTCTATCTTTTGAATTATGATTTTCTCTGGGTATATCCCAGTAGTTCTATTTTTAGTTTTTTAAGGAACCTCCGGACTGTTTTCCATAGCCTGTAGCTTTCATTTTAAAAGTTGAGCCACACTTATTTCTCTTGCATTCTCTTTCTCCATTATCCATAATAAATTTATGGAGAGGTAGGTATAGATGCTACATATGCTAGATTCTAATAGCAAGGTAAATATATGTGGCCATATGTTTTAGATGATCAACATCTTTAGCCATGGTATTTATACTACATGGGGGAGCAAGAAGGTTAATTATTGTTCACATTACCTACCAGAACCTCTTCCAGAAATTGTCATGAGGGAAACTGTGCTTGATAACTTGCTGCTTAAGAAAATTATTTTCTTTTCCTTTGAAGCTCTAAAATTTATTACCATCAAGAAGAGATTTGTTATCTTTGATATCTGTTTCATCATCTTCAGTCATCCTGTATGTTCATTGTTTTCTGTGTGTTTACTCTACCCTTCACTTAAACATTGTACTGTTTTGAATTTTTGAATGCCCGCCAAAGATTTCTTCAAAAAGACTTGCATAGAGTCTCTTGCTAAGAATTCTTGCATCTAGCCATCAGTTCAACATTATTTTACTTTGACACTTTAGCTTCTCAAAACACCTGGTTAAACATTGGAATTTCAGATTCTATTATGATTTGGCGAGTTTAAAATATGATTCTTACTTGTGCTTGTCCCAGAACACAAAGGCCTCATAACTATAACCACTTGGAATGAGTGGAAAAAGAAAACTGGAGCAGGCTTGGTACTGGGGAAGGGCAGTAGCAACCCGAAAGTCATGATTAGAAGGGGAGCAATGATTTGCCAAGAATGCTTCTGCCTAATCTCTGGATCAAATTCTCTGCAGTGGTGCCCCTATGTGAACTGGTAAAGTCAATTTAATGCCCTGTGCTACACGGGGTAAGGGCTAGAAGTCAGTGATTGTTCTCGACCTACTTTTCTACTAACTAGCTATTGGGCCTGTTGACTACTAACTTAAATAGGATATGTGTATTCCTGTGATTTATGTGAAGATGATAATACCTATTTCATCACTTTTCTAGTATAATGTGAGAATCAGCTTAGCAACATGTGCTGAATGGCTAAATCAAAGATAGGTGGGAAAGAGCTTTGGAAAGTTATCTATGTTTTTGAAAGGCAAAGTATATAACTAATGTAGGCGTAATGATAACCAGCTAGGAGTTGCTATGGTAACATGAATTGCCCAGTTTGTGACTGGACTCACTCAGGTGTCATTCTTAGATTTATTATCACAACCCCAACTTCTCATTCCATGGTTTTCAGATGTTGTTTTATTTGTTTTAAATTCTCAGCTATTCTCATGTGAATGATGATTTAGCATGTTCAGTTTCTGTTGCTAAATACATCCTTTCATGTTTGGATATTGTTTATATGCAGGTTTTGACTTCACAACTGTGTGTGTGTGTGTGTGTGTGTGTGTGAGTGTGTGTGAGAAAAGTTGCCTTTGATGTCCTCAGCATCTTGTTTATACAACAACTCCTTTTCCTCAAGATGCTCAGCACCATCAGGCAGCCCTAGTTTGTCAAGGCAGAAGGTAATCTAAACTGTGTTTTCCACTAAGATGTTGGTTTCCTCCTTCTGACATCTTTCTATCTTCAAAGGAGAGCCAGAGGAAGATGATTTATTACAACAAAGCATGAAACGGTGATGTTGGGAGTCCGGGCTGATAATGGAAGTCTGGGCTGAGGGCCTTTCTATGTACAGACACATAGAAATACTGGGTAAAAGGTCAAACAGCCAATTAAGAAACTATGTAAGTAATACCATCCTCAACCCGGTCAGAATGGTGAAGCCAAAGAACAAAGGAAAAATTCTAATTAGGTTAATGTCTGGTCTTGGAGTTTCAAAGCCCACTGGGAAGATGAGCCCAAATTTCAGATTTGTCTTTGTCTGAGAGGAGTCAGAATGAACCTGCCCACATAAAATCAGGAGTCAGAAAGACTGTAGGTTAGTGAAATGGAGGACTCTAGAATTCTACCTAATGACTATGGAAAAGCTCAAGGAAGCAGCCTGAGTAGAAATAGTTAACTGCAAGTGTTTATAATACTAGATCAGTGACACAAAATTACGCTGAATGAAAATTTACAGTGACTTCAAGCGAAAAAAAATTATTTAAAACTTACCCCAAACTGGACAAAACAAGACTGCTCAACAGCAGCAAATGAGAAACTGTTAAGATAGTTCTAGATAGTATATTCAAAAGCAGAGACATTACTTTGCCAACTAAGGTCCGTCTAGTCAAGGCTATGGTTTTTCCTGTGGTCATATATGGATGTGAGAGTTGGACTGTGAAGAAGGCTGAGCGCCGAAGAATTGATGCTTTTGAACTGTGGTGTTGGAGAAGACTCTTGAGAGTCCCTTGGACTGCAAGGAGATCCAATCAGTCCATCCTGAAGGAGATCAGCCCTGGGGTTTCTTTGGAAGGAATGATGCTGAAGCTGAAACTCCAGTACTTTGGCCACCTCATGTGAAGAGTTGACTCATTGGAAAAGACTCTGATGCTGGGAGGGATTGGGGGCAGGAGGAGAAGGGGACGATCGAGGATGAGATGGCTGGATGGCATCATGGACTCGATGGACGTGAGTCTGAGTGAACTCCGGGAGTTGGTGATGGACAGGGAGGCCTGGCGTGCTGCGATTCATGGGGTCGCAAAGGGTCAGACACGACTGAGCGACTGAATTGAACTGAACTGAAGTGATACTAGAGCATGAAGCTTGCACTGACCACACTTCATCCTTCCTAAGATGGGTGGGCTGAGATTATATGTTACAAATCATAAAAAGAAATACCACATGAGAGAAAATAGTTATACCTTCCTGACTGAGGATTAGAATGAGACTGAAAGAGATTTAAAACTAATTATTTTTAAACGTTCAAAGAGATAAAGGAAGGTGTAGAAATCGCAAGATGAAAGAGGATAGTGTGAAAAAGGATAGATCGTGAAAAGAATTAATGAGGAATACTGATGTAAGAACAAACAGGGAATCAGAAATGCAATTGGATTTCATGATGGACTAGATATAATAAAAACAGAATAAATGAATTAGAAAGTAGATATGGCAAATCACTTACAATACAACAGCAAAAGAAATTCCAATACACAGCTAATAGCAGATCCAGGAGAGAAGAGGGTAGAAATACTAATAAAACCTTTTCTATAGTTGAAGAAAGACTGCCTTAGTTTGAGGAAACCACTAAGTCACAGGCATAAAAATGAAAACAAATCTATACTCAGTAGTGAAAGTATACACAGAGGGAAAGAAAATCTTAAAGCCTATTAGAGAGGAAAGATAGAGTACCAAAAATTAGGCAAACAGCAGCCTTCACACAAGCAATGATAGATACTGAAAGACAATAGAGTTACTTGCCGAGTTCTGGTCAGGTTTATAACTTTATCTAAACTACTATTAATAGGTCAAGAGGGAGCATGGGTGACATTTTCAGATAGACTTAGGAGAGCTTAATACTCATACATGGACAATTTGATTTTGCTTTTCACAATTGAAACAGGACATTTTTATGATTAAAGCAGTACAGGCTTGTTGCGGAAAAAACAAACAGTGCATAAGATTGTAAAGAACAATTATATTATGAAGAATAGTTTTTATCAACAAGAAGAAAATTGACCCAGAAGAAACAAGTGGAGTTTAAGAGTAAAATCCATGGCAAAATGATAGTAATATTGATCAAGTATTCAATTAAAAGTAGGACTAATTTGGGGCTATTTGAAAACAAGGTGCAACTAAAGTGCTGTACAGAAATGACGTGGAAAACTGCAAGGGGGAGACCAGAATTAAAGCACTCAAATGCTGTGTTATTCAGGTCAAACAAAGTGATGCTAATTAATTTCAGGGGTTGATAAATATGTTTTAAAAATGATAAGATATCTATGAAATAGAACATATAACTTCTAGAATAGTAGAGAGGAAAAAGAAGAGACCAAAGAAATTGTTATGGTGACATTTCAAGCACTAACAGGCAAGGTTTTATTATTGGATGTGTATACAGGGCATGCGGAGAAAGCGATGGCATCCCACTCCAGTACTCTTGCCTGGAAAATCCCACGGATGGAGAAGCCTGGTAGGCTGCAGTCCATGGGGTCGCTAAGAGTCGGACATGACTGAGCGACCTCACTTTCACTTTTCATTTTCATGCAGTGGAGAAGGAAATGGCAACCCACTCCAGTGTTTGTGCCTGGAGAATCCCAGGGATGGGGGAGCCTGGTGGGCTGTTGTCTATGGAGTCGCACAGAGTCCGACACAACCGAAGTGACTTAGCAGCAGCAGCATACAGCGCATGGGGCTTCCCTGGTGGCTCAACAGTAAAGAATCCGCCTACAATGCAGGAGCCACAGTAGACGTGGGTTCAGTTCCTGGGTCACGAAGATCCTCTGGAGGAGGGCACAGCAACCCACTCCAGTCTTCTTGCCTGGAGAATCCCATGGACAGAGGAGCCTGATGGGGTATGGCCCACAGGGTCGCAAAGAGTTGGACAACTAAACTGACTTAGCACGGCATGGAATATACGTGCACATGTGCTGGATGCCAGAGGTCTTTGGATAGCTCAAATCTAGTTCCATGAAGCCCTGTGCATCTCCTAATTGTAAATCTAAAGCAAAGTTTTAACAAAGGCATAAGCTCGGAGTGGTAATTTTTCCTTGGTACTCTGGTGTAGAAAATACAATTGTACATGTTGCTGCAGCCAACTGATTTTTTATCTCTGAGAAACCAGGCTGCAGGTGCCTCTAGGGGCCATTTTACATCCTTGTTTTCTGGTCAATTTTTGAGGGAGTCCAAAGTCCTTTTTTCTTATGTTGCCAGTCTTGTTTCCTGGAAAGCTGACGTCTTTTACATTGATTTCCATCTAATGATATTCACCATCCACTCACCACCATGTTATAGAGATAACATAACCCTTTTAGAGAGATCTCTATCTACAGTGCTTTCCAACCTCAGCCTTCATGGAGGAGGGGACACACACACACACACACACACACACAGAATCATCTTTATAATTCTCTCATCTTTCCAAAAGATGAACAAAAAAAGGACTGTTCTTGCATATATGACTCTTCAGTATTTTTTCCTGCATTCTGCACAGCTTTTAAATCAAACTTGTGCTGACATGTTCCCTGTAGCTCCTACTTTTTTCCAAGCTGAGCTCTTCCACTTATCATAGTCATAAATGAGTTGTGATTTTCCTGAATTAGGGATTCTTACCCTTGTCTTTTAATACTTTAACATCCATCATTTTCCTCTAAAACATACTGTCAACATACAATTTTATGAAAAAAATTAGAAAAGAACATACATAGTGTCACATTTTAATTAAAAAAATGTGCGTCAGCAGAGAAAAAAATGTGAAAGTCTTCTTCTCACTGAAATATTAACAGTAGATATATTATTATAAAATTATTTGGATTTATCATTCTTTCTGCAGTGTCTTTTTCTATAGCATGTATTACGTTTACAATCATAAGAAAAATCCTGTCTTAATTGTAAAAACCAAAACCATTGCCATCAGGGACAGAATTCCTGGTTCCACAACCTATGGGTTGCTAGAGGCAGGCAGGCAGTATGTAAGCATGCACTACCCACATTGTGGTTTGGGGGCTACTTGAAAAAAATATATGTTATTGCCTACTTTGTATTTCCTGTTCAGCTGCTGTTAGGTTCATTATAGGAGTAGTTTCACAGAAGTATTACAGAGGTGGCCACAAACATGCTATGGCATGGAAAATCAATGTGGAATTTGAGTATCTTGTGAGCCACTCACAAGATAGAGACCAGGGGGTAAGTCTCAAGGGAGGCACTCCTGATCCCTGCTTTATTGCTGTTGATCAGTCACTCAGTTGTGTCTGACCCTTTGTGACTCCATGGACTGCAGCACGCCAGGCTTCCCTGTCCTTCACCATCTCCTGGAACTTGCTCAAACTCATGTTCATTGAGTCAGTGATGCCATCCAACCATCTCATCCTCTGTCGCCCCCTTCTCCTCCTGCCCTCAATCTTTCCCAGTATCAGAGTCTTTTCCAATGAGTCATCTCTTTGCATCAGGTGGCCAAAATATTGAAACTTCCACTTCAGCATCAGTCCTTGCAATAAATATTCAGGACTGATTTCCTTACCCTGCTCTAATTTTCCTGCACCCCCACTACTCAGAGGTTAGCATCTCTATGTGTTACTCGATCTTTTAAAAAATGGTTTATTGTCCATTTTCTGTCTCTTGCTCAAAAAATCTAAAATCCATGCTGGCAGTGATCTTGCCTTAGTCAGTGTTATCTCTCTGGTGTCCAGCACATAGTAGGTGCTCAGTAAATACACGTGGAAGGGAGGAATACATGCTAAATGGTTATGCATATGGCAGGAAGCATAGGAACCCTGAAGCATGAACAGGGACGAGAAGACAAGAAAAGGAATAGCATGGAGATGGGGCCATGAGGAGCCTGACTTGGTCGGCACGGAGGGTCCTTGGAGGTAAGTGGTAGCTATGTTGGATGGTTGGGGTGGGGCGAAATTATTAAAGGGACTTGAAAATAAAACAGGATAGAATGAAAATAAGGAATGGGCATACTCAGGGCATGTTCTGAGTGCAATGCAGGATTTTCTAATATGACAGTAATTCGGGGCTCTGGCATTGATCCAGAGGAAATAGTCTCTCTCTCTGATTTCCTATAAAGGGAAAGTGGACACTGGTACAAAATCTGGAATAGAAATGGGCGAGATGGTTTCTTTTATTGTCTGTCTGTGATAATATTACCCAAGTCAAACATTCAGGGTTTAAAGGCTTTGCATTTGGAATCATTTTCAATTCAAACGACCTGACAATGCAAGATAGCTATACTCATAGAGAAAGAGAACACTTAGGGAGATACAGACCTCTTTCTTTAGGCTTCTCTGAAACTCTAATTAAATGAAATGGATCTGTGTCTCATGCTTAGCTCTGATTTTTTTTCATCCAGTGCATTTGAGAGGCACATTGTGAATATGTATTTGAACATTTTGGTGGTGCTCATTTGTGATGAGTATAGATAGAAATGGAATTCACTCAGTATAAAATGTTTACATGCTTTACAGTGAGCACGCCTCTGCTCTTTCTGAAAAGAGACAGCATGCCTTTTTGCTTAGTCCAGCTTCTGAGGGTGACATGTCAGGGAGCTCTTCCTGTCATGCAGAAATCCTGAGTTGTACTAGAAAATGGAAATTGCAATTAGAATGGGCGGAACTGAGATCCTGTCTCCTTTCCAGAAATGTGCATATCTCATATCCAAGCTGCATGAAGAATTATTTCAGTCCTCATGTTATTTTTGATTTATGGCCCTAGCAGATTTTATTTTAGCAAATATTCCTAGATTATTCTAAAGAAGACTCAAAGTAGGGGTTGCTGGGAAACAATGCAATTAAATAGTCTAGAATTGAAAGGGAATCTGGTCTTCTTGGTGGCTCAGATGGTAAAGAATCTGCCTGCAATATGGGAAACCTGGGTTCAATCTCTGGGTCAGGAAAATCCCCTGGAAAAGAGAGTGGCTACCTACTCCAGTATTCTTGCCTGGAGAACTCCATGGACAGAGGAGCCTGACAGCCTACAGTCCATAGTGTCTCGAGGAGTCAGACACAGCTGAGTAATTAACACTTTTACTCTTTCACTGGTCTGAGGAGTTTTAGAGGAAATGGTTTGTTTCATCGAAACTACTCTCTTGATATATTTGCCTGAAGGGAAGGGAAGGGAATAGACTCTCTCAGCTCAATAGGGAGCTTCTTCCTGTCTCATCATCAGACATTTACCTTTGAGAAGTAAAGAGCGAGAAGTGATGCAATGATCATGGCTTACAGAACCTTCACTATCTTGCTCCATATGCATAGCAGTTCAGTTTGGAAATGTTTCCAGAGATATAGCCAAGGCAAGTGCACATTCTTCTAAATCCTATTTTATACTATGAAATCTAGAGCTGATGCTTTTGAAACTTTACCTTCCCAGAGTTTGCCCAGTAACCTGGTTCTGGGGCATTTAAACTGTGGCTTAAAGGTGATCATCTACTTTTGTGTTTAAGAATTATTTGGAGTGAGAATCAGGACAGATTAGATGCTGACATGGGAGTGAAGAGATTTTGAATGCCAAAGAAGGTATGATAGGACAAGAGCCGAGAAACACTGAACCTGAAAATAGGCTGGTCAGAGCAGTGTGAAAAGTGTGAAGGGGAGGCTCTGGCAATGTGACCAAGGATGGTTGTCAAAATTCATCAGTGCTCTTGATAAAGAGCTGAAAAATTTTATCCTCTATATCAGATGGCTACAGAACCCATATATGTGTTTGTTGCAGCATCTTCTGAAGTTTTTCAAAGATATGGTTTTGCTTTTAGTCATACATTAGTGGATGTTGGAACAGCAATTTCTTTTTTTAAATAAAAGCTCTAAATGTGGCATATTAAGTTTTAAAGAACCAAATGTATTTCTAGGAGTGTTCAACCCTAAACTCCTGGAGTAAGCACAGGAGTAGGTTTGGACTAAAAAGACAGAGTTAATGAGGAAGGAAGTGGCTTATTTAGTTCAGTCAAATCCTACCATTTGCATTGTTCACATAGAGGATTGCCAAGAGGTAGGGACTAGCTATATAGCATTATGTCACCCCTGAACTCACTTATCAGCAGAGCCTGCTTTTTGTCTTGATGCTGACAACAGTTTAGGGAAAAAGAAAGCAGAATGTAGCAGATCTTAGAGCATTTTTAAAAGTACACCAAGACCTTCTCTTATTTATGTATTGGAGAAAACTAGGCTTGGGTGTAGTGAGCACTCACTTGGCTTTCTCCAGAAGAGATCAGGAAAACTCTTGTGTTTGGACAGGAGCAGAATATTTCTCTTTCTGACCTCCTTGCTACCCAAGTTTAGAGAGCACTGAGGAATTTTAGTGATAGCCTAAGAGACAACTCTATATGGAGAGCTAACTGACAATGGTTCTGCCAAATCAATGAGACTAAAAAGTTGCAGATATAATTTGAGTCTGTCTATTGTACACTGAAGGGTTTCTGTGGTGTCTCAGTGGTAAAGAATCCACTTATAATGCAGGAGATGTTGGTTTGATCCCTGGGTCAGAAAGATCCCCTGGAGAAGGAAATGGCTACCCACCCCAGTACTCTTGCCTAGGAAATCCCATAAACAGAGGAGCCTGGCAGGCCTACAGTCCATGGGGTTGCAAAAAGAGTCAGACACAACTGAGCAACTAAATAACATTGTACACCAACCATTACACCGTCTGGATATTGATGAACAAGCTCCCAGCATCGTGACTACAGAATCATGGGTGGGGCATTAGAAGAGTCAATGTTCTGGTGAATTCAGGTATAGTTTCCCAGTGCATGGAGCTTCTTTCCTTCTACTCCTGTTCAAACTGTCCAGGCTCAGTGGGAGTCCATTGTTCATAATGTGATCAAAAGACAAGGACTGTGCGAGCCTGCTGATCTCCTTAGGGAGACCTCAGATCCTCATGATAACTTTGAATTTGTTTCATTAATATCTCACACTGAACACTTTGCACTTTCCCCTTTGATTATGGAAGCCCAACAGTCTTCACAAAACTTTTTCTGGGTTCTCTTCACTACATTGATCTAAATGCCACTTCTTCTAACTGCCTTCAGCACCCAAGATTTGGACAGCAACATGGAGGTTGCTTCTGTTCTGTTTTGTAACCTCTGTTTCATGTGAATTCCTCTTATTTCTCTAACTACATCACAACTTTCTTGAAACCTAGAACCAAATCCTGTCTTCTCTTTCAGCTTCTAATATGGAAGACTGACTGAGAGATGAATGGATAGATAGGTTGATAAGAGGAGCTTAGGAACTTCTAAGAATGAATCTCAGCTTGCGAAGTGTTCTTTCTGATTGCACAAAGTCATAAACAGGTAGGGAGATTCACATTTCCAGTTGGGGAGGATCACCTATTCTGTTTATTACCATTCCCTTCGGAAACCTCACCCTCCCACCTTTCCTCATTCCTTTTATACACCACACTTAAAATTGGAGGCATAACCTTGTTCAAGAATGTGCAAAGCGGGAACATGGTAATGAACTCTTGCTGCTACTATAAACTTGATGAATGGCTTGTGGAGGAAGGGCATTAAATGGCACTCTCAGTCCAGTGATTAGCTCTGCAGCAGTCCTCCCTTGGAGCTCATGCAGATCAGCATTGCTTTCATTCTGCTCTAGGTTTCCTGTGAGCTTCATTGATTGTGCCTGGAATTTTTCTGGGTCTTGGCTGGGAGGGTTTCCTAGGTGGTGTTAGTGGTAAAGAACCAGCCTGCCAATTCAGGAGACATAAGAGACATGGGTTTGATCCCTGGGTTGAAAAGATACCTTGGAGGAGGGCATGGCACTCCCACTCCAGTATTCTTGCCTGGAGAATCCCCATGGATAGAGAAGCCTGGCAGGCTACAGTCCATAGAGTCGAAAAGAGTCAGACACAATTGAAGTGACTTAGCACAGCTGGCTGGAAGGAACAAAGAAGGTCTCTTTGTTTCTTCCCAGCATTCCCACCACCTCCCTCCATCTCTCTTCCCTCAACTCATCTCACTCACGACTCTGGATGCATTTGATCTGGATGAAATATGTGCTGCCTTGACCTGCATGTCCCCCTTGACCTTTGTCTACTTCAGCCTGCAGGGACAGACTCGCCTGTATTCAGTCTCCTGCTTTGCGCCTGAGATACAGATACCCTGTCATGAGAAAGAGTGCTGAGGCTGAATTTGCCCAGATGAGCCATATAATGGCTTTGCTCCTGAAATAGTTGTAAGTGAATTGCAATTTTCAGTGTCCAGTTTTGTTTCCGGGGTACCAACAGAGGGGCTTTCAGAGACTGAGCCAGTGTTTTCCTAAGTGAATGCTGCTGCTGTTTAGCTGCTGACTTGAGACCAGTCTCCTCTGTCCATGTCATCCCCTTCTCCAGGGGATCTTCCCAACCAGCGGTCGAACCCAAGCCTCCTGCTTGGCAAGTGGATTCTTTACTACTGAGCCATGTGGGAAGCCCTTATCTAAGTGACTAGTTTTACTAAGAGAAAAGGAGGACTATTTTTACTATAAATGTGATCTGACAATGACAAAGAGAATAAGAAAATCTTTCCCCTTGATCTATCGTTTGGTTAAAACAAGCGAGCACATGTTTATGCATTTGGTCTGTACTTTTCTTTGTCTCATGTATTTTATCAAACCTGTTCACCATACTTGAACAGGGGCTGGGGGCCATTTCTCTTGAATCCTCCACCATACAGCTCCTTACCCAGGATTAGTATTTTTTAGATCATACTGTTCATTCTGGACCATGGATCAGCAGTGTTGGCGTCACTTGGAAGCTGGTTAGCACTGCAGAATCTCAGGTCCCACCCAGATCTCCTTAGTCAGACTCTCGGTGTTAGTTATTTCCCCAGGTGATTTAAATGCCCATTGAGATTTGAGGTACCCCGATGTAGGAGACACTTAGTAGAAACTCATAAGATGCTCATGCATGTACCTAAAAGAAAAAATCCTTCCTTGCAGAGATGAAATTCTATATGTTGACTAAGAAGTTGTAGTTGAATCTATGTGTTACTAGAATGTTAATTCCAAGGAGAGGCAAAGGGGGAGTAGGCAAACATAGGAAGAAGAAAAGCCAATAAATACAGCTGACTTAGGAAATTTTGGTTAATAACTGATGTTTTGATGAAATAGTGTGGACCAGTTTTTACTAATGGACGCAGCATTTCCTCTTTAGCATGGAAAAGGCTGGCTTCACACTTGGATTGTCATTTCTTGGATCAGACATCCATCTACTCCTAGGACATCTTTTGTTTTTTCCCCACTGCTAAGTGCTCAAGTACCTGAAGTGCTGAGTACCTGAATATGAAGTTTAGGTATTTGGCAGAAATATAAGGGTTACTTGTCTCTTCTGACTTGGACAATCTATTACTATCCTGTACTGATATGACTGTAAAAATCTCAAGATGTAATTTCTCTGTAGTAAATGAGAGACAGCATTGCAGAAAGCAAAGCATTATATGGAAAAATGCACTGCATGTGGCATCTGAGAAACCCACCTCCATCACTTCACAGATGTTGATCTCCGACCAGTCACCAAACTTCTCTGACTTCCATTTTCTCACCCATGCAATGGGCTCAAATTCTTGCCCCAGCTGACTTTGAAGGGTGGGTGTGTGAGATTAAATGAGTTAATAGGTATGAGGTAGGAAGCATGTGACTCCTACAGCAAGATTAGCACCCTCCTGTATCATTTATTATCTGGACTACTTTCTTTGCATTCATAGATATAACAGAATAATAGATTACTATGTGGGCACTGGAGTCAGAAAGCCTGGTTTCCAATCCTGGCCCTAGCACTTCTTTAGAGTGTGACATTGAGCAAGTCACATAACCCCATTTGACTTCAGTCTCTTCACTATAAAACTTGGACGATGAGGTTATGATAATTCAGTACGATAATGCATGTAAAGTGGCTTATCTCAGTTTCTGCCAAAATAATCACTCAGCAAATGACAGCCAATGGTTGCTGTTCCCCTTGAGAACTCCTTGAGAGTAGAGACTTGGTATCTTCATCTTATTGCTCAGAACACCTAGCAGCGGTTGGCACGTAAGCCTCATCAAATCATTCCTCGTCTAATTAATATATTTTTTGACTCAAGAAGAATTGGTGGAATTCTTGACTGACAGATGGATAATGCTTCTTCGAGTCTCCCTGGTCTCTCTCTGAGTTGCTCACAAATAGAACAGAGCAAACACAGCAGCACATACAGCAGTCAGAGGAGGTGGCCCTGGCTTGAGGAAGTGTATTAGCTCTACAAGCCTCGTCCTTACAGGGGCTCAGGGAGTGATGGAAATCATCATCATTTACTCTGTGAACCCTGATCAATCACTTGATGGATTAGCTGGTGTCATTCATCTGGCTGCACTTGTCTTGAGGACTTGACGGAAATCTATAAATCTCTTCTTCTTAAAACACTCCAACCAGTAATTTTTGATTTGGCCTCATTTCCTTGAAGTTAGTTTAGAACTTACCCTTTTTTTTTGCAAGATTTTGTGCGTGTGTGTGTGTGGGGGGCGGGTTATGGGTCTTGGTGCTGCAGTAAGCAACCATCCTTTCTCCCCCAAAGTGATTGTCTGCTTTACTAAATGAAAAGTCACATCTTAAGTGTCTTACCTGATTAGAGTGAGAAGGTATATGAAGAAAAGCAGGGAAGGATATATAAGGGAAAGTACAAGGGGCTATGGGGTTTCCCTGGTGGCTCAGTGGTAAAGAATCCACCTGCAATGAAGGAGGCGCAGGAGCTGCACGTTCAATTCCTGGGTTGAGAAGTTCCCCTGAAGGAGGGCATGGAAACCCACTCCAGTATTCTGGTCCGGAGAATCCCACAGACAGAGAAGCCTGGAAGGCTGCAGTCCATAGGGTCACAAAGAGTCAGACATGACTGAAGTGACTTAGCACATAAGGGGGTACATTGTAAACAAAGACGTGAAGACTGGAACCCCAGTTTTTAACATTCAGTAAAGGAAAAGCAAAGCCAAACAAACACCAGTCTGAGTTCTCCACGTGGCCAGTCAGACAGTGAGGGGGCCCATGCTTAGGTGATAGACCCTTGAAGGCATTGCTGTCTCTGATTACAGGAAACATTGTTTCCTCAAGTTTCTGTCCAGGTACACATGGACTTTGCAGTCCAAACAAGTAACTCTAGATATGATTTTTCATGTATTAAAGCAAATCTCCTCAAGCACACGTGCCACATTGACTAAAATCCCACCATTAGCAATTCAGTCCTTCGGAGCTGGCATTACCTAGTTCATGTCTTTTTAAAAAGGCACGTTGTCTTGGAGGATCTCATTTAGCAACTCCTTAGAATTTCAATGCCATTACATTATTCAGATGTTGTTATCATCACTGGGAACGAATAACAAAGAACATGACTTAAAAGGAAATGTTGAGAGCCTGATTTGGGGAAGAGGTTCTGAAAGGCTGGCAAGGGATCCAAGAGGCAGAGATAACAAATTCACAAACTTGACCTGCCATTATGTTTCCAGTGTGCCCAGTCCTGGGCTACGTGCTTTGGAGAAGAATCTGAGAAAAGAGAAAGGCAGAGTCTGTAATCCGTATGTAGTTGAGCTGAGACGCCACGGATGGGAAGCAGAGCACATGTGCTCTCTTAATAATCCATATTTGTACGCACTTTTCACTTTTCAAAGCACGCTCACATCCAAGTGCAAATTACATGTTTATAAAACACTTGGCATCGGCAATTGCTATCTCTATGCCCAGACTCTCTCAGAATCTCAGACCCACTGGGGTGGTTAACTTCCACTTTATTAATTTACGCTCTTCTGGCATTTATCCTTCACTCTTCCACTTTTCCTCTGCCTGTTTAACCTCTGGAATGGTCTGAACTACAAAAGCCCATGTCTGATCATTCCGTTTCTGTGTAGGCTAGCCAGAGTGGATCCGAGTAACACAGAGGAAGTTTATGAAGTATAAGATTCAGATACGTTTTTGTTGTTGTTGTTGGGGGATGGGCAGGCAAATAGGTCCATATCCTATTTGAGTGTTTTACTGTTTAAAGGATTTTATTAAGTCATAAACAGCCCAGATGGATGTGGTTGTGATGGGCATGGGCTAAATGAGGAAATAAAAATAAATAGTTTGTGCATCGATTGGAGCTTGTATTTAGATTGCATCTTTTTTATTTTAATACCACTCTATAAAAAAAGAAAACCTAGCAAGAGTCTGTAGGGCAGAGCCAGGAGGCTATTTTTAACTGGAGTATTATGCTGCCTTAATTTTATCTTCTCTGAGTAGACACAAACATTGAGTTACTGGCAGAGAGAACAAAAGGGCCAGTTCATTTTCTGGTGTATCTGTGAGCCCTAACAAACATACCATGTTCAAAGGTCTTTCCCACAGCTTGCCTTGTCAAGAAAGGTCAGAAGGGCAAGCAGGGCTGAAGCAGAAGTCTTAAAAGATAGAGAAGATGATGTTGCCTGGCTGTTGATTAGAAAGTGGAAGAGGATCGGTATGTGATGGCAAGCCAAAGAAAGCCTGGCTTGAGTAACCTCTGTCAAGTCTTGCCACCTGTAAGTTTTAGCTGCTGAATTAAAGGCACTGAGCAGAGATCAGCAGGACCATGGATGCCTTAGAGCATCCAGTAGCCAAGAGGCTGGGGGATGCTAGAGATTGAACATGTGAATCTCTACAGAGGGTGTATCTGTGCTTTCCCAAGCTAGGGAGCATCTTCAGCATACTTCTTTAGTACCAAAGCTTGCTACTTCACAGTGGATACTGTGGATTGCTTGTGTCTCTCTCTCCACCACCCCAAATTCGTATATTTAGCTCCCAATCCCCTAAACATATGGGTGGGTAGAATTTGGAGGTGAGGAGACTTTGGGAAACGATTGGATAAGGTCATAGGGGTGGACCTCTTGTGATGGGATTGGCATCCACAGCAGGGAATAAAGAGACCAGAGCTCTCTCTTAACCATGTGGTGATACAGAGCAAAAGCAGGGGTAGGTTCACACCAGAACCTGACCAGTCTGGCATCTAATCTTGGCCTCACAGAACTGTGAGAGTTAAATATTTGTTGTTTAAGTTGCCTAGTGCAGTATTGTATTCAATATTACAGAAGTCTGAACCAGTTAAGACAACAGGGCTCTCATCTATGAATATGTCCTTTCAGTATTCCCTTCTTTGGAATCCCTTCCAGCAAAGGAAACCCTACACTACCTTCATGGATAAAGCAAAAAGCACTGAGATGTGGATGGTTATAATGAATATAAAGGGCATCCATAAAATGACTAGATCTCAGGAACTCTTGTTTCCTTTATCAGACTGTTCCCCTCCTGAACACATAGAAAGAAATCAAAGTGAAAACAAACTAGCAAAAAGACAAAACAAAGCCAAACTTATAAATAGAAAGGTAATAAATTATTCTCGTTCTGATCTGGGCAGCTATTAGATACTGTCGAGTCTATTTTGAGGCCTCACCTAGAAACAGTTGAAAATAAGGAGACTTAATGGAAACACTAAAACCACACCAACCCTGAAAGTGACAAGAAAACAGCTTCTTGTGTTCTTGGTTGAAGCAGTAAACACAAAAACACTTATTTTCAGAATATTTATGGAGAACAGGAAATGAGATAAGGACTTTCACCTCTTAGACACTAACTCATGTTTGACCCAGGTCAATAATGACAACTTAATTGGCTCAGCTCTTAGATTTCCCAACTGCTGACTAAGTTAATTGATGACTTAACAGGCAGCTGGGTTTGCAGAACCATGAACTAAAGCCAACCTCAGCAGGATCTTTACCCAGAAATGAGTTGGCATGTGGAAACTTGAAGGTGAAGAAAATGCTCCAAGAAGAGGTTTCCTCTCCTCTATAACTGTCCCAGAGGAAAGTGACTCTAGGTTCTGGTTTACGGCAATTTCAAATGCTTAGGCACTCTTGTGTCTCACTTGCAGCAGAAATCCTATCTTCTAATTTTAAATGACATCACAGGAAGCTTTTGCAGCCTTAATCCTCCCCTTCGTCACTTGTTTCTTTAGTAAGGTAGAATGATTCTGGGAAAAGGTAGACACCAACAAAACGCAAGTCTTGTGTAGCAGAAAGGGCCAGATTACCTTGAGTTCAGATTCTAGCTTTACCACAAAAGAACTCGGAGGCTGGTTGATTGCTCACCTTTTCTGAATGTCAGTTTCCCTGTTTGTAACGTGCAGATTCACTGAGATGTGGTATTTGAAACACCTGGCCCCAAATAGGTGCTGAGAAATGGTTGGTTTTAGAAAATCAACTTTATTGAAGTGTAACTTAAATAATTCTATGTGCTCATTTCAACTGTTTGAGGGGTTTTTGCAAATTCATGTATTTTGTAACAGCCACCTTAGTCAAGATATAGAACATGTTCACCAGCCTAAAAGTTTCTTTGATGCCCCTTCCCAGACAATCCCCACCATCACCCTTTACCCCAGCAAGTACTCATGTGCTTGCTTCCTGTCACCATAGATTGGGTATATTAATTCTTCAAGTTTTTTATAAATAAAGCTATTTGATGTATGGTATATTCTCTTGTGTTTGCCTCTTTGCCTTAGTAGAATGCCTGAGACCCAGCCATGTCATTGTGTTAACAGTTTATTCCTTTTTATTTATTATTCATACTGCGTTGTGTGAATAGAACACAATTTGTTTATCCAGTAACTTGATGATGAGTATTTGAATTGTTTTTAGTTTTGGGCTATTATGAGTAAATCTGTTTCGAATATTCTTGACCAAGGCTTTGTGTGGACATATGTTTTCACTTCTTTTGGATAAATAGTTTATAAGAAGCTGTCAAACTGTTTTCCAAAGGGGTTGTACTATTTTGCAGTCTTACCAGATACATTGGATCATTCCATTCATTCCACGGTTTCATCCGTGCCTGCTCTATCAGTCTTTTAATTCTAGCGGTTCTAGTGAGTATGCAATGGCATTTAAGGTTTTACATTGCATATCTGTAATGACCACTGATGTCGAATATCATTTCATGTGCTTATTGTTCATTTCTATTGTTCATCTTTGGCCCATTTTTAATTATATTGTTCATCTGCGTGTTTTTCCCTTTTAAGAGTTCTTTATATCTTCTTTTTACAAGTCCTTTTTCAGAGTGTGTTTTGGAAATATTTTAGTCCCTGCCTGTGGTTTGGTTTTTCATTTTCCTGATAGCTGTACTTTTGAAGAGCAGAGATTTTGTTTTGATGAAGTCAAAAGTTTTGAAGTTTTAGCTTTTACATTTAAGTCTATGATCTGTTTAGAGATAAATTTTGTGTATGACATGAGGTAAGGGTTGAGTTGTATTTTTTTTTCCTATATGAATACCAAGTTGCTTCACCACCATTTGTGGAAAAAAAATTATTATTTTCCTTATTGTAATCAACTCTTTCAAGATATAGAGGATGAGGGATCGTTTCCCAACTCATTCTGTAGTACCACTAAAACAAAGCCAAAAAAAGCAATTACAAGAAAAGAAATATACAGACTAACATCTCTACAAATATAGACACAAAAATTCTTAACAAAATATTAGTAAATCAAAACCTGTGAACATAAATGTATTTTGATAAATCTAAGTCAGATAGTTTTATTTAGTCACTCAAAATAATCCACGTAATTTCCATCACACTCACTGTGACGCTCAAACTTGTCCTCATGGCCTACAAGTTTCTCCATGACCTTATCCCAGGTTCTTCACTGATCTTATCTCCTGCCATGTCCCCTTTGTTGATCCCCCTTCAGCCACACCACGTAGACACACTATACATTTGTGAGGAATACTCTTTCTGCAAATTGGATTCAGACTTAAATATCATCCATCTCAGTGGGTTTCAACTGTGGATATATATTAAAATTATCAAGGGAGTTTTAAAAAATGATCAGTGCTTGGCCCCACCCTAGAAAAATAGAATGAAAAGTCCCTGTAAGTGACAGTTAAATTTCTAGATTACTTTAAAAGTTCCCCAGGGGATTGTAAAGTGCGGTACAACCTGAACCTCCTGATCACTACCCACCCCCCCCCCCCCCGCCCCTTACTGGGTATTCGGATTCCCTCTTCCTATTCAGAGGTCCAGCCACTCCAACCCTGGCCACCAGTTTCTTACCAGGAGCTTATAGAATCATCAATCTTTCCTTCTTGCTTTATTTCAGTAAGTGGGACTCAATGCTTCTTTGCCCGTCAACTTTCAGAATCACAGGTCAGAGTAAGAAGAGGCCTAAGTTATCTAACAAGGAGGTGCTTAGGGAGGCAAAATAGATTGGAACCCAGATTTTCTAGCCCCAGTACCATTAGTATTTTAGTTACCTGGCTTTCCCCCTTTCTCTTTATCTGTGCTGAGTGAGGCTGAGGAATACAGAATTGGGAGGATCTTCAGCTTTTTAGTATGCTTGCAACAGTTTTCATTCAATAAATCTCTCCCTCTTAAGTCCCTCTGTTAACTTTTCTTCCCCCAGTGATCTGGGAGTGGAGGCTGGAGTGTCAGACTAGAATTCTCATTTTTATATGTAAATAAATCACTTGATTATATTTTTTGTCCTTATGTTATGATGAATATTTCAAACGAATTTTATATGGTTCATATTTATGGTTTGGGAGCTATTTCACATTTTGGCTCATTGCCGTCTCATCTGCATATACCATATCTCAGCTGATGTTGATTGGTCTCATTTACATATTCATCATGCTCCTATTTTCAAAGATATTTTGTTATACACTGGCTTTTCTTCCCCCTCCAGTGTTATAATACCACATAGATGTGGTTTTAAATTGCACTCATTTCCATACACAAATTTTCTGGTTACCATAAATCACCACATTGTCACCTCCTCCCCCCACCCCCATTTAGTGTAATCTTCACACTTTATACCAAGCTGACATATGGTTCCAAAGTAATTAAAAACAATGTAAACAGTTTACAGTGCACTTTGCAAAGCCACTTCACACTGCAGAGAGTTTAATGATTTCCTTTTCCCCCAGTCAGTCCCAAAGCAGTGAAGAGTCAGGAGGTTTGAGATAGTGATGCTGATGAAAAAAGCTAAGGTGTGACAGTGATCAGTTCACTTCTAATGGAGAAGCTCCTGCTCCACTTCTGCCAAAAGACTTGGTTCCCTCTTGACTTCTTACGGAAGCAGCAGAAGGGGTGGGTTAAACTGGATTAATGGACGAATGGATTAGCACAGATTGGGGCAGAGTTACTGGGTTCTTTCAGTTATTCTAGGAGGTGGAAGGGGGACAAATCAAACTTAGCAAATCCCCAACCACCAAGGCTACAGAGCCCTCTCTCTTTACCATGAGAAGAGGACTAATTTTCTGTTTTTAATATTCATAGTTTGCCCAACTACCAGGATCTAGACTTCACTTATTTATTTATTTATTTTTCTGACAATAGACTCAGTTTTGTCTGTGAATCTCCCTTCTCACTTTCAAATCCCTGTGGCTAGGGTAGATATTTTCAGCTGTAGGAATGGAGCCCATTACTCAAGTCACAGCTAATTTGAACATCACATTCTCTTAGCTGCTGTGGTTGGTCCAGGGATGGTTGTGTGATTTAAACAAGTGAGACTTAAATCTTAAGACTTTTGTGGGATTGAGCAGGAAAAAGGGCAGTGCTTTCACCCTGAATAGAACCTGAGACAGTGTCTGAAGGCAGGACTGCTACTGCTTTTTTCCCCACCAAGGATGGGGCTCAGGGCTGGAATGACCACAGTGAAGGGAGACCAGAGAGAGGGGGAGAAGCTGAGTCCTGAGGACACTGAACCTGAACAGAGCTGTTTCGAAAGTCATTCCTTCTTGCCGAATGTCAAGTTAAATGAGCCATTAAACTCCCTTCTTTTCCTTAAGCCAATTTTAGGTTTATTTTCTTTGACCTCACACAACAGAAAGCCCAAGCAAATACAATGTTTGTATCGCTTATTTTGCACATATTATCTTGTGCCTTTTTGTCCTGGGTCATATTTTAAGCTATAGCTATACAAATGCCTAGATCATAGTAGAGTCTCAGCCAGTGTTTACATGTCTATCAACTCCTGTGTTTTTTATTATTTTCATTCCTATGATAAATATTCCTATTATTTATCCTATCATTCCTGTCATTCCATTCGTATTTTTTGTTTGTGTCCAGGTAGTTTCTCTCTCCAACTAATTATATTTGTTTGTCATTTTTATTCATGCATTTATCAGACATTTATTGTCGGTATCTGACTGTATGAGACACTATGGATCCAGTACTGGGTGAAAGCAGTCATGTCCTCGTGCTCATGGAGCTTAGGGGAGTCAGAGATTAATTAAACTATGGCATAAAAAGTGCAAGAGTGCTAAAGTGACAGTCACCACATAGAGACTAGTGGTGATAGGAGGGTGTTCTACATTAGTAGGGGGGGGTTTGTCCTGGTTGAGGAGGTCAGGGAAGGCCTTCCTAGGCAAGTGACACTGGTGTGGGAATCTGCAGCAGAAGGAGGAACTGACTAAATTAAGAGGACAGAGTAGACAGAAGTTCTTGAAGAGCACATGTCAGGCAAGGCCCATGGTGGGCAATGTAGCATGGTACACTGAACTGAACTGAAAAAGGGGTTAGCAGAGCAAAGGATAAAATGTGAGAGGTCTATTCCAGTTGCTTCTCTCTCTCTTTTTAATTTAAATTTGTTTATTTTTAATTGGAGGATAATTACATTATTGTGTTGGTTTCTGGCATATCGCAACATGAGTCAGCCATAGTTACACATATGTCTCCCCTGTCTTGAACCTCCCTCCCACCTCCCACTCCTCTAGATGTTACACAACACTGAATTTGAGCTCCCTGTGTCATATGGCAAGTTCCCACTGGCCATCTAATTTTGCATATGCTAATGTATATGTCTCCATGCTACTCTCTCATTTCATCCCCCCTCTCCTTCCCCCACTGTGTCCACAAGTCTCTTCTCTATGTCTGTGTCTCCATTGCTGCTCTGCAGATAGGTTCATCGTACCATCTTTCTAGATTCCATATATATGTGTTAGTATATGATACTTGTTTTTCTCTTTCTGATTTATTTCACTCTGTATAATAGGCTCTTGGTTCATCCACCTCATTAG
The DNA here is from genome assembly GCF_032405125.1 of Capricornis sumatraensis. NCBI lineage: Eukaryota > Metazoa > Chordata > Mammalia > Artiodactyla > Bovidae > Capricornis > Capricornis sumatraensis. The sequence goes on along the minus strand of NC_091069.1, from coordinate 75,267,354 downwards.
TACTGAGTCAAATGCTTTCCTTTTTAGGGATGAGTAATATTCCTTTGGGTATGTGTACCACAACTTCTTTATCCATTCATCTGTAGATGGACATCTAGGTTGCTTTCATGTTAATTTCTTTTTTATGTTCAGAGCAGCAGCGAAGTACGTAGTGTGTGTGTGTGTGTGTGTACAGGTATACACATGATTAGGTATAAATTTAGAAACTATCACTCTGGCTGTCATGTAGAAGATAGATGGGGCAGCACAAGAAGAAGCCTGGTACAGTTTTCCAGGGAAAGACAATGGTAGCTGGAGAAGGAGATGGGTAGACAGGTCAGAAGTATAATCAGGAGATTAAAAACAACAGGACTTGGTGTTGTACTTAATACAAAGTTAAGGTACACTCTGGCTTTGCTCTTAAATAGTAATTCAGGGATGTAGAAGAAACCTGTAAATTCTGAATACAATCTGATAAATATGCTGTTGCTACTACAAGCACAAGATTATGGTTTGGAAGCACTGAGAGAGTTCTGGAAAGGCTCTACTCTACAGTGGGGGGAGGGGAGTAAACATTTCATCCAGCTCCTGGAGGACAACCAGGATTCTACCAAGTGGAATTTTAAGTAGAAGGACAACATCTATACAAGAGCAGTGAAAATATATTTGTTCATTTGTTCATTTATACATTTACCTGTACCTATTTTTTGGTCTCTCTATGTGCCAGGCATTATCCAATGGACCAGCCATCACATTCTAAATAAGCAATATGATATCTGGGAATGGCAGTGCTTGGGAAATGGCAAATATTCCTGCCTGAAAGTGTGGGCTACACTGTGTATGTTGGGAGATATGAGCTTTGATTTCTGTGTCAGAGGCTTATGGTTCTTAGAAGTTCTTCTGCAAAGGACTTTGAGCAAGACATGTCTGGAAGCAGAGTGGTGGGAGGCTGGACCTAGGACAGAGTAGCCTTATGCAGTAGGCTGTGCAAGTGACTTTGAACCTCATAGCTGCAGGAGTAAGATGAGAGAATAGGGCTCCAGAGGTATTTGTGAGGGGTGGCCAATAGGACTGGAATAGTACCTGCATGGCAGGGAGAGAGAAGGCATGTGAGTCACAGGATTTTCTTGCTTGGGAATCTGGGCAGATGGTGATGTTATACACTGGGCAATATGAGGAGATCAGAAATTTTAGGATAGAGATAAGGAGTTTTTCTGAATATGAGGCACTTGCAGTTCACTTAGGGGTAGATCTTGAGGAATCTCTCCATTTCAAAGCAAGAATTATGGCTTTAGAGGAGAAGTGAGTTTAAGCAGATGCAGATTTAGGAGCCCTGGTAGTAAGACATTACTTAATAAATAATGATTTGAAGGTGGGAGTATAAAGAAAGAAATTGGCCCAAAAATGGGCCCCCAGAATACCTGAACTTTTGAGGGGCAGCTGAGGAATAAGAAAGGAGACGGAACTGGTTATGGAGTAGTCTGGGGTGTTCAGTAGGCAGGCAGAAGGGTGAAGGGGAAAGAGTAATGAGAAGGATGGCATGAATGGTCAGTGCAGTCAGAAGCTACCTGTCAGTGAAGTTCTAAGGGGACAAAGTATAAGTCATCAGTTCTGGCAGTTTGGGTGTTATTTGGGACCTTTGATAGAATAATTTAACAGTGTTAGAGAATTTGTGGTCAAATAACAATTGGACAAGGAGTAAGGAGAGACTGAACAGAAAGGCTGGACAGAACACAGGCTGCTTTTTCAGAGCAGTGGTAGTGATGAGGAAGAGAGAGGAAGGGGGAAGAGAAAGAAGGCAGGATTTATCCAGAAAGCTTTTCCCTCTTCTTTGTAATAAGCATACGTGAAACTAGACCACATGTGCAGAATGAATGAAAGGGATTTTGTGATTTGTGGAGAGGGAGATATTGAAAAGGAAGCCAGTAGTTATAAAGTTCAGGAAACTGGTTAAAAACTGGAAGAATAAAATAAATGAAGAAGAGAGATCTGGAAAGATCTGAGCTGAACTCATCAGGGACCAAGATGAGGAGGTGAGACAAAGGATGAAAGTGTGCATAGGGCTGGAAGGGTACAAATCGTCTGTTCAGAGTTTGGTTTAGTATTGGCTCCTCTACTCAGGAATGCTTTCTTAGGACATGAAAAGTACTGCAAAAATAAGATTTATTGATTTTTTTTTTTTTTTGGCATCTGTATCAGTACTGGCTGATTCATAAAAGCACCTGGTAGAAATGGACATCCTGTGACTGAGGAAGCTGAGTTTCAAAACCAGCTGCTCTGTCTCTGGGATTATTGCTATGTCAGCTCGGATCAATCTTCTGTCACCAGAGGACGTTCTCATGGGAGGCTGAGCACCCAATGAGGGGTCAGTCACATTTTCTGGATTTAATTATATTAAGGTGAATTATTTGTACCTGGTATTGCTGTCTTTAGAATGATTTCTATACAATTTTACAGACTGCTTGAAGGGGCAAGACCTACCCAATCATCATCACATCTCTGTTAATTCCAGGCAGGGTAATGGCTGATCCATCCAGGAATACATGTTGAGCCAAAAACTCTCCTACACTATTCCTTTCCTGTTTTCCTTGGTGAACTCTGCTCAGATGAGTGCCCCATCCTGCAATTCCTGTGCGTGTTGAATGTCTTCAAGAAGGTAAACCCTGAAGACCACAGGTCTTCAACTGGGCTCCCGTCCAACAGGGAGACGCTTGCCTGTAGATCACGTAAGCCATCCTGCACTATAGCAACGCCTCCCTTGATATACAGATGAGAAAACCACAGCTCTCAGAGATAAACTGATTTAATCAAGGTGGCACAGTTAAGTTTACATTAAAACTAACAAACATAGGATTCTGACCAACCTCTTCTAAGCAAGTGACTTAACCACTGAAATATGTTGTTACTCTCTCTGCTTTGTGTTTCTTTCATTAATGGATTTCTTTCTCACTTCCTCAGACCTGGGCAAGTGTTCTTTCTAAAAGGCAGGTGAAAGAATCAAGATAAAGATTTACTGGCTTAAAGAAGGAAAAACATATATAACTGAGGGAGGGGTGTTGCTTATTCTTATAATGAAAAAAATGTTCCCTTCTGTGTGATCCATCTAATCTATTGGTGTACTTACTGGCACTGAAGTTCTGGATTCTGGCTGCTACTACTTTTTCCATTTCTTAAAGCCTGGGGGATGGGATCAAACACCTTCAAAAGCGGAGTGGGTTACCATAAGCATGAAAGAATTTGCTGCTTTTTGTTGTTGTTGTTACTTTGTACCCCACTTTGAGAAAAGCTTATTTGGGGAAACCCATACATTAAGCTAGTCCAATAAAAAATGTTGAAGATCTTTAAAAAAAAAACAGACAAATATTTACATTAACAAAGTCTTCTCTTTTCAAAGGAAATCATCTTCAGTGCTCTAAACTTTCCCAATACTTCTGAATGTTTATCTATCATTTACCACTTCTCAGCATGGCTTAGGGACAAGAAGTCCACAAAATCTCTAAAGCCCAAATGTTAGTCCCTGCTGTTAATTACAAATTAATCAGAAATAATAGTATCTTTAAAAATAATGAATGTCAGCAGAGAAAATAGGCTTTGGTTTATAAAAATTCCACTCACAGGTACTTTGGGAACAAAAGAAAGAAAGTGAAAGTGTTAGTAGCCCAGTCTGACTCTTTGCAACCCCATGGACTGTAGCCTGCCACGTTCCTCTGTCCCTGGGATTCTCCAGGCAAGAATCCACTAAAGTGGATGCCATTTTCTTCTCCAGGGGATCTTTCTGACCCAGGGACCAAACCCATGCCTCTTGCATTGCAGGCAGATTCTTTACCATCTGAACCACTAGGGAAGCCACATTTTGCACCAAAAAAGTGAGAATTTTTTGGATTGACCTTATGCCTATTTCAGTGGCCACATGCTGAAAGATTCCACAAGTTTAGGAAATATGGAAAGGAAACGCAATTGGACAAGGTGTAAAACCTTTTCTTGGTGTGTCATTCTAGTTCCTAAGCATAAAGAATCATGCTAGATGTGATCTGAGGTTGCTGCCTATAGCCATTCAAAGCACCCCCACACTCTTCAGGTACATACATTTTCTCCAGGTCTCCAAATCCTGAAAAGGCTCCTTTTGGGATGACTCGAAGCTTGGTGAGAACAAACCTCCTGAAAAGAGAGTGGACATAAAATATCACAACCTATCCATTCATCGATTAGTCATTGAGTGCCTAAGGTATAACAGCGGATAACAAACAGCCAACGCATACTATGTGCTTGCCAGTTAGTAATGGTTATAATTGCTTCTCCATGATCTCTTTTCACCCATATCACAAAGCAGTGATATGGGCACTATTGTTATCCCTCTTTTGCATGAGAGGAAACTGAGGTTTAGGGAGGGTTAAAAAACTTACCCAGGGTCAGGTGGCTAATATGTGGCAGAGTTAGGATATGAGCCTTCTGTTCATCACTACTCCATGTTGCCTCCTCTAGCCCTGTGTGAGTCTCCTTCTTTTTCTCTATTCCAACTCTCAATACCTCCTCCCCGTTGTCCTCAGCTGACTTTTCTTACTTCAAAAAAAAAGAAAGAAACCAGCAGAAGAGAACGTCCTCATGCTGTCACATGGCTCCCAGTTAACCTCTCACCTGCACCTAGGCTTATTATACACCCTGCCCCACTTCCTGTTACTATGGGAGAGCTGTCCAGGGTCCTGACTAAAAAACAGCTCCTCTGATCCACATCGTATCTTTCTCCTTGCCTTGTGAAGGTAGCCACTACAGCAGCTTCCCCCTTCTTTCATACATTTCATTCACCTACTTTTTCTTCTTTATTGGATCCTGCCCATCAGTATACTAACATGCCTTAATTTCTCCCATCTTAGAAAAATCTTAACCTCATCCATCTTCACCTTTTGCCATTTCCTTCTGCTGGAAAAATTTGTCTCATGCTTGCCTCAATATTCCTTCCAATGGCTTTTCATCTTAGTCAAGAAAAAACAAAACAGATAGTATATAATGGCCTTCAGGATCCTAAAGGATCTTCCCACTCTCCTTTCCCATAGATCCTCTAACTTCAATTTTGACACCCCACACTGCGATTATTTCATTCTCTTCACAGTAATCTCTTACTATTCTTTGTACAGGCCAGGTTCCTTCTTGCCTAATATTTCTGCCTTTGCAATTCTCTCTTCCTGGAGAATTCCTCTCTCATATTTTTCTGGCTTGCTCCTTCAGCCAGCTGCTTGCTCCTTCAGCCAGCTGCTTGCTCAAATGTCACTTTCTCAGTAAAGCTTTCCCTAACTATCCTATTTAAAATGATAACTTCCCCAACTTAGGCCGTTAGCCTTAGCTTTCTTCATATTACTTCTGATATGTTTAATCTTCTATTTATTTATCTACTTATATATTAATATACTTATCTTTTACCCAAAACTAGAATGCAAGCTCTGTGAGGGCATGGATTTTTGTCTGATTTGCCTGCTGCTGTATACCAAATGCCTGGAACAGTGAATGGTGTATGACACATATTCAGAAAAATGTTTCTTGAATGGCTGTTGAAGTCTGAGGGTTCTAGGCTTGAGGGTAGAATTACAAGTGACCCTTTGGGAATCTATAAGAGGAATACTGTTTCTGCTCCCTCTCACTTTCCTTGCTTTGCAATTGGTTAATAAGGATTTGGTTTCCCCCCTACTATAATCCTTCCTTCTGCAAGGCGGTCTGTTAGTGGGAATTCAGTGTGGACTTGAATAGTTTCACAAACCTTCTTTACATTAGTCTCCTAATTTTTTAAATTGGTATTAGTGAGATTCCTTTTTCAGAAAGCTATTGTTCAGGCAAGCAGTTCTTTTCTTCCACTTTGTTTGTTTGCCTTTCGTTGCCATGTCCTCACCAGTTCCAGGGTGAGGACTCATGAGAGAGAATTCTGTGTACTATTCTTGCTCTGGAGGATTTTATATACATGGGAGGGCAAAAAATAGAAGCCTTGGAATCACAAGAAAACAGATGTGGGATAGAGTTGATGTAACAACTATAAGTGTTATACAAGGATTAAAATGTAAAACTCCCATGGTACATAAATAAATATATATGAGGAAGGTTGGAAGAAGTGTGTGAGCTTGAGCCTGGCTCTCAAAACTATCAGATCATATTATACTAAAAGCAAAGTCTCTATGAAAGTATTTGATCTAATTTAGGGTTGAGTGGAATGGTTCTGGAATAATGTAGCTTATTGAACGCTCATCTAAAAAGAAGCAAGGTCAGTTCATATTCTCTTAATGTACTCAACCTTAGTTAAAATAGACAAATTCCTTTTGTTCCTATTTATTACAAGACAGAAAAATTATAAAAACAAACTGGTAAAAGCAAAGAATAAAATTGCCTTAAACTACTTAGTCTAAAACTTCAAGGGAGTTGAAACACTAAGGTAAATACTAGTTGGTAAGACATGCAAAGAGTGGAATCTTGTATAATTGACTTTACTTGATAATGAGTCAACTAGATAGTTCTTTTTGATTCAACTTCAGTATCAAGCACATGTTCTAAAACTTTCAATGTCTATTCCTGTATTAAGTGGTTCAAACTAATTAATAAAATTAAATCTTATTGAAGATTTAAAAGTCTTCCATCTCCTGAAAGGCTATAAATTAGATCCACTAAAGATCACACAGAAGTCTTATGTAAAACATAGCCAATATTGATTCAGTTGTATAGCTGAGCTTATTAAAAAGTATAAGAAATTTCTAGGGACCTAGAGTAAAATAACTGAATATCAGATGGAAACCGGAGTCATGAATGCAAACAGAATTCTAAGAAGGTAAATTGAAGTCAGTATATTCTGGGGGTGTCAGGGGGAGAAGGGGATAAAGGAAAGGAGTTGGGAGAGGGGTGTCTGGACTTGGTAGACAAAGCATTTGTGTTTTGATCCCATGAGATGAAATATGGAAGTTGGAATGCAAAGATTTATTTTTGTGTGTCATTGTCTGTCTACCTGCCTATCTATCTACCTATCTATCATATGTGCTTTCTAGAAAGAAAGTGGAGAACATCAATTTTCAATGAAATAACATCTGGAGAATTTCCATAATTTATGAAAGACATAAATGCTCAGATTCAGAAACCTCAACAAGTCTGAGGAAGGGAAACAGATAAATCCATTGTCAGATACCTGTGAATTAAAACTGTAGAGCAAAAAAGAATTTAAAAAAATGCAAACAGAAGAAAAAATGTCATTATCTTCAAAGGAAAAAATATAATTAGAAAGCTTGGTAAAAATATCTTCAAAATTATTAGAGAAAATAACTGCCAGTTTAGAGTCCCATTCCCAGAAGTAGTCATTCAAATGTGGGGATAAAATAAAAAGACTTTTAGAAAAGTTTAATTCACCCTTAACAAAGTTTTAGAAAAAAAATTCCCTTAGAAAATAATTTAATCCAGTAGGAAGGCTCAAAAACAAGAAGGAACAGTGAACAAAGAAATTAGTACTGCTTATTGATCGGGTAGGTTTAAATGGTTGGAAGACTCACCTATTTAATAAGGAACACTAAAAAAAATACTGACCAAGTCCAGTCATGATAAACATTTTGACACACAAGAAAAAGGAAGAATATTCTTAATCTGATAAGGAGTGAAATCTATCTACCACTACAATAAATACATCATACCCTGTGATGAATTATTAGACACATTCCTTTTAAAATTAGAAATGAGGCAAGGATGCCTGCTGTAGCATCTTCCACTCAGTATTGCACTAGGCACCCTAGCCTATACAGTAATATAAAAAAAAGAAAAAGATATATTAAGATTACTGATGAAAAGCTGTCATTGTTTATAGATAACATAATTGCCTATAAAGCAAACTCTAACCTAAGAGATCAGTCAATTCAGTTCAGTTCAGTCGCTCAGTCGTGTCCAACTCTTTGCAACACCATGAATTGCAGCACTCCAGGCCTCCCTGTCCATCACCAACTCCTGGAGTCCACCCAAACTCATGTCCATCAAGTTGATGTGCCATTCAGCCATCTCATCCTCTGTCATCCCCTTCTCCTCCTGCCCCTAATCCCTCCCAGCATCAGGGTCTTTTCCAATGAGTCAACTCTTCGCATGAGGTGGCCAAAGTACTGGAGTTTCAGCTTCAATATCATTCCTTCCAAAGAACACCCAGGACCGATCTCCTTTAGGATTGACTGGTTGGATCTCCTTGCAGTCCAAGGGACTCTCAAGAGTCTTCTCCAACACCACAGTTCAAAAGCATCAATTCTTTGGCTCTCAGCCTTCTTCACAGTTCAACTCTCACATCCATACAGCCACTGGAAAAACCATAGCCTTGACAAGATGGACCTTTGTTGGCAAGTAGTAGAACTAATAAGAAAATAGTTGGGTAGGTGGCTGTATAATTAACACACTTAATTTTCATTCTTATATTATTTTAAAGTGTATCTCTATCAATGGCCATAAAACTTATGTTTAAGGGAAATCACACTGTTGTAAAAATTTGTTTTAATCCACATTAACATAGAAATTAAATGCAAGACCCATATAAGACATAATAGTTTTTGTTGTTTCTGTTGATACATGTGAATGGAAATTGACTAGCTGGTTAATATTCATATGGAAGAACAGTTTTGAAGAATAGCCAAAACAATTTTGAAGAAGTAAACAAGATTGGGAGAATTGGCATAATAAGTGATGTGATTTTTATAAAACTATAGTGATTAAAATGCTGTGGTATTGACAGAGATTAAATAGTAGACCAGCAGAAAAGAAAACAAATATAGAATAGATCATTAAACAAAAGAAAAAGACATGTGAGAGAGTAGCATTAAAAATCTATGGAGGAAGATGTGGATTAATCAATAAATGCATAAATGATTGATTATCCTTGTGGATAAAAATAAAACCTTTATTATATTAAAATCTCAACTCCAGGTTTATTAAAAATCTAAATGGGAAAAATCAGTACTTTAAAACTTTTAAATGAAATGTAACATTCTATTGAGAAAATTGTCTTTTAAAAAGATACAAAAATTGTACACCAAAATTGTAAAGCTAATAGTTTTGACTATAGTAAACTTAAAATTTCTCAAAAACAAAGATAAAATGGGGAAGTAGACTGGGGAAAGATATTTACAACACATACAACTAACAAGGGTTAGCATCCAAAGTACAAAGAACTTTACAAAATAATGAGAAAAATACAAACAACCCAATAGAAAAACTGGCAAAAGATAAGAACAGGCAATTCATATAAGAGAAAATGCAAATGGCCAATAAACATATGAAAAGATGCTCAACTTCATTAGTAATTAAGAAAATGCAAATTTAAACAATAATTAGATGCCTTTAAATACCATCATATTGACAAACGCTATAAGGAATACTTCACAGTAGCAGTGCTGGTGACGCAGTGGAATATTAGGACATTTTCTACACTCTTGATGAAAGGATAATTTGCTACGAGTACTTTCAGTAGCTACTAGGCAAAACATATTAAAGTCAAAGAAACAAATGCCTTTGCATCCAGTTATTTCGGGTCTCCTGGCCACATATGCACCTGGAGACAGGTAAAAGATTAACCACTGCAACATCATTTGTAAAAAAAAAAAAACAAAACTGGAGACAAATGCTCATAAACAAGAGAATGAATATATGATAATCAGTCGTGATATGCTGACACAACGCCAAATTACGGAGCAGTGAAAAGGAGCAAACTAGCTGGAGCTGCATTCAAAAATCTGGATAAATTCCGAAAGCAGAATGTTGAGGAAAAAAGTGAATTGTATGTGCAATATGTAGAGTATGATATGATTTTCCGAAAGGTTAACAACATGCAAAATAAAACAATTTGTTGTTTTGTATGAATCGTGTTTTTTTCATTCTGTATTTTTGATGTTTTGCGATCTTGAGGTCTGTTGATTCTGGAAGGACTACTCCTCCCAGGGCTAATTCCTAGAGACAGCAAACCACTGGCCTCAGAGTGTGTGTTTCTTATGCAAACCAACTAATCCACCCCCTTGCCCCACCCCATCCCCAATACACACCATTTCTTTTAAGGGGCCCTTACACTCTAAGCCTCTGTTTCTCTACCCTAATCACCCTAGGGAAGCTCCTACACTGCAGAGTCCCCTGAAGTTATTTAAACTAGCCAATCCTAAACCTATTTACCCTGTTTTTTTTTTTTTTTTTCCCTTGGGAGCCACAATAAAAGCTCTTGCCTAATTTCCCTCAGCTCCCTTTGCCACATGAGAAACCCTGGTGCTTCCTCACAAGCCCCCTTTCTCTTGGGAGCTGTGAATATAACATGGCTTCACCATACTTGAATAATAATAAGACCCATGGCTTCCCTGGTGGTTCAGATGATAAAGAATCTGCTTGCAGTGCAGGAGACCCAGGGATTAAGATCCCCTAGAGGAGGCAATGGCAACTCACTCCAGTATTCTTGCCTGGAGAATTCCATGGACAGAGGAACCTGATGGCCCATGGGATCTCAAAGAGACATGACTGAGCGGCTAATATTTTCACCATATTCAAATAATAATAAGATCCATATTTCAAAATATGTTTAGAGATGCATACAGATTTATCAAAAGGAAACTTCTGAGAATGACACCACCAAAATGAGCACCGTGTTTACCTCTGTGACAAGGAGAAGGAGTGAAACACAACTCTAAAGTATTTTGTATTTTTCAAAAAGATCTGAACCATTTTGACCAAATGTTAAGATTTGGGAAAGCTGGGTGGTACTTTATGAGTGTTTATGATATCATTTTGTATGCTTCATACTTGAAATATTTCATAATGAGTTTTCAAGATGGAAATTCTCACCAGGCCATATCCTCAGCATCATTTATTTATGTCTGTTTTTAAACACAGAGAGCTATTTAAAAACATAATACCCTTCATGTCAGATGGTAACTTTCACACTCTGTAAGGGGGCATAAAGTTGCCTGAACAATTTTTTGTAAAGATACACAATTCATCAATATGACTCCAAAAAGAAAATTTTCTTCACTATATTGCAAGTTACTTCATGTCTCTTCCATGATAAATGGGGTGGGTGGGGTCTATTTTTATTTTTCACTTTTCTGAAATGGGGAAGCTTTAGGATTCCCTTGAACTGTCTCTGTTAGAAGCAATTTGTTTCTTGGGTGGTCGATTCACCCTTGGCCAAATTTAATTCCTCTTTGTGGATTAAAGGAGAATAGTTTAAAAGATCCCATAAAAAGCTTTCTGGCAGTTTGGAAAACAGCCAATATTCTTTTCGAGGAAGCTGCCTTTTTATGATGGCCCAAGGTGTAAATGACACTGCTCTCTGTGTTCTTTGAATTTCACATGAGTTTAAAAAATTAAAGTGAGAACAGCTTGGCACAGCGTATAAAAATAAATTGATCATCATCCTGAAGTCGAAATGTCAAGAGTTTTTGTGTTTCACAGCCTTTAGGTCAGACTGCTACCCTAATTAACTTTCTGGGAATGTGTTTAGGAAAACTATCCAAGGGGGTGGATTGAATTAAATGAGGAAATCATATGGGGAAAAAAAAAGAGTATAGCTAACTTGATTTGGCTCTTTACCATGACCCGGGAGATGACTATCTCACTGGTAAAATCATTTGGGCATCTAATTGGGTGTATTTTTCACTTTACCACATGAGTCAGGAAACCAGTGGGCAGTGAATAGCAGGAAGGAAGAGGTGGGAAGGTAGGAAGAGCTGGCTTCCTTATATAACTGGACTTTAAGCTTAAAAAAAAAAAATTCTCCACATCCTGGCATGTCTTAACTGCCTAGATGTGGGGTGCTATGTCCTTAGCCCTTTGCCCACCTTCAGGCTGTGTGTGAAAATGCCAACTCTACTTTGGGATTGCAGAGGCTTTCATGGAGGTTTCTTGGGATAGAGGTGTCAGTGTTCTTTGTACTTTTCTTTCCTGGTGTGGAGGAGATGCTTGTTCTTCACCTTTAGCCAAATGTGGGAGGTATTAGGAGGACTAATTAAAGAGTTTGTCACTCATTTCCTGCACATCTGGGTGATATAGGGCGTGGCTTATGACTAAAATCTGGCCTCCAAAGGTGAGAAATGGCCAGCTGCTTTGGGAGAGAGGTGTGACAAAGGTGTGGCTTTCCCAGAAGCCAGGCCTGTACCCAGCCAAAAGGAACTGGCCTCTCATCCTGAAAAGAGTGGACTTGCCTGAATAGTGACCAGACCCCAAAAGCAAACCTCTCTGGAGTGGACTTCCCAGAAGCCAGTAGGAGGAAGGAACTGCTCCCTCAGAACTGCTCTGAGCAGTGGAATAGGGAGGCTTTAAATAGGATGAAAGAGGGCACCTTGAATAACAGTTGGCACTGGCCTTTCGTGACATTTATGAAAGTACAACAGCTATGGCCGCGCCTTGAATTTCATCTGGGATGGGGAAGCCAAGTCGATGGAGCAGGTTTGCCTGGCAGTGGCAGTAAAGAGAGCTCCTTCTTGCTGTACCCTACCGAATCCATTCTGATTAGTATGCTATGGTCTCTGTGTCTTCCCCAAATCTTTCTCTGTAGACCTCTATGGTAGTCTGAGCTTAAATGGGAGAAGGAATAGAAAACATTCTGTTCCTGTTTTCTCCCCTGTTATTTAGTTCTCACTACACAAGCTGACCAGAGAAGGCAATGGCACCCCACTCCAGTACTCTTGCCTGGAAAATCCCACGGACAGAGGAGCCTGATGGGCTGCAGTCCGTGGGATCGCTGAGAGTCGGACATGACTGAGCAACTTCACTTTCACTTTTCACTTTTATGCATTGGAGAAGGAAATGGCAATCCACTCCAGTGTTCTTGCCTGGAGAATCCCAGGGGCGGGGGAGCCTGGTGGGCTGCTAGACGTCTATGGGGTCGCACAGAGTCGGACACGGCTGAAGCGACTTAGCAGCAGCAGCAGCAGCACACAAGCTGACAGTGAGCAATTTAGGGCAGAGAGGATAATTTGGCTTTTCCTTTTGGTGTAGTTTGAGATAGAAGAAAGATTTGCAAATCAGAGCCCCAGGGATTGTCTGCATACTAGCCAAAAGGCTGGCTAAAGGAGGTAAAGTCCGCTTGCCCAGACGTTCAGTTCCCATTGACCTTCTATTCAGTTTAACTTCCAGATAATCCATCTCAAGGTCCGTCTAGTTAAAGCTATGGTTTTTCCAGTAGTCATGTATGGATGTGAGAGTTGGACTATAAAGAAAGCTGAGCGGCAAAGAATTGATGCTTTTGAACCATGGTGTTGGAGAAGACTCTTGAGAGTCCCTTGGACTGCAAGGGGATCCAACCAGTCAACACTAAAGGAAATCAGTCCTGAATATTCATTGGAAGGACTGATGCTGAAGGTGAAATTCCAATACTTTGGCCATCTGATGTGAAGAACTGACTCATTTGGAAAGACCCCGATGCTGGAAAAGATTGAAGGCAGGAGGAGAAGGGGACGACAGAGGATGAGATGGTTGGATGGCATCACCGACTTGATGGACATGAGCTTGAGCAAGCTCCGGGCACTGGCAATGGACAGGGAAGCCTGGCGTGCTGTAGTCCATGGGGTCACAAAGAGTCAGACTTGACTGAGCGACCAAACTGAGCTCAGTCTGTCTCATGCAGACACTGTCACGTGCCACTGTGTCAGCTCACATGCCATGATGTTTTCTCTGGGAGAGGAAGTGTAGTTGTAGGATAGACCCTCATGGGGCGAGTGCCACTCCAAACCCAACTCCAGTGACACCTCTCTGTCCACCAAGTCTCAGGGATTTTCCATCATCGACCTTCTGACAGTGGTGATTCTTCACTTTTATCATCTTCCAGTGAACAGGAATTTCTAATAGCAGTTTTGAATCTGCTTTCCTTTTATTTCCATTCATGTCCCCTTACCTCAGCATCTGTGCTGGACTGATAAAGGGGATGAGGCTTTCCTGCTAACTGTATATCATTGCTGACTTTATCTCCTCGTTTGTATAACCTTTACATCAAGGTTGCAGAGACTTCTTTTCCTGACTCACTCCCCACCCAACCCCTTGTTTGCACCAAGTGGCTTTGAAATTACACTCTACACCACATTTTATCACCTGTTCACTTTCATTTTTTCAGCTGTTTGCTTTCATCATCTTTTGCCTGAATCTAATGCTTGATTGATAACTCATTTATATTAAAGCTCAAGATGAAGAAGCAACATGATGAAAAGAAAATATCACTAAGGATAAAACTTAGAAATCTGGGTTCTATTCTGGCTGTGCTACAAAGTATGCAAATAACTGAGAAAAGTCAAGTCCAATCAATAAAGTGAGGGAGTTGGGCCTGATGATCTCTAAAGCCCTAGAAGATAGATTTCACACTGTGGTTATATAGTGGAATCCTCTTCAAATGCTCTCCTATTTCAGTCATATTCTGTGTAAAGCAAAAGGAGTCACTTTACGTTTAGCACTCATCACAGAATAAAGCCCATTGTACAGGACTGCTGAATGAAAGCTAGCCCTCCTTTTTATCAGGTCAAGGTTAAAATCACTTGAACTTGCCCTTTCCTTCCCATCCCTCTGCTGCCACTCAGGCCAGACCCTCATCCACTCATGTCTGCAGCCTTGACTGTGACCTTCTAACAGAATTTCCTCCTCTGGTCTCCACTGTCCAATCTGTCTCATCTAAGACCACTGTGTCCCTCTGAACACTGCTCTGAATACTCTGCTACTGAAAAACAAGACAAAACAAAAGAAAAAAAAGTCAACAAAGATTAAAGACACTCAAAGCCCCTTCAATTGCTCACTAGCACCTCTAGGAATCATAACTCATTTTTCATCCATTTGAGGCATTCCACATTCTGCCTCCACTTGCCTTTCAGAGAGATGTTCTACTACTTCCTGCGTAGAAACTCAAACTACCCAGGCCCCCACCATTAATACATGGCTTGCGTTGTATATGTGTTAAAATCCCATGGGTGTATGTCTTAGTCTCCCTAAGTATATGGAATGCTTCCATAGAGCAGGAACCATGCCACTTGTCTGTATTCCAAAGAGCCTCATCTCAACAGAGCTTGGCATATTTCCCATATTAATGCATGTTAGTAGATGGAGGATATTGCTTATGATGGCAGTTACTCTTGAAGTTTTAGGCATTTGAGCATCTCATACTTTAAATCATAGAATTGTTTGCCCTTTAAAATTATGCCAATCATACCAATCAGTTTTGTTCAAAATACCTGGAGCACACATCATTTTCATCATTCATCATTTCATGAATGATAAAAAAGGAATTTAACTTTCTAGGAATTTAACACAGACTTGGTGAAGAATATAGAAAGGGTTTCTTAGGATATGGGAGAGCAGTTGGTAGAAAGTAAAAACTGCAAATTATTGGCCCATGAATGGAATCCAGCACAAGACATGTTTTGTTCAGCCCACACAGTAGTTTAAAGAAGTTTGAATTGGTTGCCAGCTCTTCACATTGTGAAAGTTCATCTAAAACTGCAGATCTGTGGCTTTGCTTGAAGACTTAGAAGATCTTGCAACACTGGGCTCCATTCCCACAAAAGTATACTTGGCTACAGTTGAGTGATGGCTGACATGGTTGGTCAGCTTTCATTCATGCTGGTCTGTTCTCCTGTCTTGTGTCTTAAGGCTTTGTGTTTGGGACTTCTGGTTCTTGAAAAGCTAGTCTGAATGGGTTTGGATGTTTTAGAATCCAAAGGTCCTCAACCTTGGGTGCATAAGAGAAACACTTAGGGCTGTTTTTGTTGTTGTTGCTTTTTACATACTATAAGTGCCTGAGCCACACCTATGTTGGGGGGAGGCGGGCAGATGCAACCAGGCATCCTTACTATAAAAGTTCCTCAGATGATTCTCAGGCATAGTGAAGACTGAGAACTCTTGCTTTAGAGGGAAAACAAAAAGAACCAGCAGCAAGCTGCCTTGATCAGTAGTTAGGGAGTTGGCATGATGGGAAAGATTTGTACAAAGTTGTGCAATGCTGTGCTTAGTCGCTCAGTCATGTCCAACTCTTTGCAACCCTATGGACTATAGCCCGCCAGACTCCTCTGTCCATGGGGATTTTTCAGGCAAGAATACTGGAGTGGGTTGCCATGCCCTCCCCCAGGGGATCTTTCCATCCTAGGGATCAAATCCAGGTATCCTGCATTGCACGTGGGTTCTTTACCATCTGAGCTACCAGGGAAGCCCACCATACACAGTTATTGATTTATAAATTTTTTATTGATCAACTACTACATGACACACATTAAATTTCTGGGAAAAGCAATGGTAAGCAAGATACATTTATTGCCTTACTGATTTTAATTCTATTGTGATATATATAATCCTATAATTATAGTACAGAGTGTATGGTGATGATGACAATGACAATTTTTAGTGCCTGCTGTGTCAGGCACTATGCTGAATGCTTCATTTGTATTATCTAATATAATCTTCAAAACCACCTTATGAAGTAAGTAACTATTACTTGTATCCATTTATAGATGAGAGCATTGAGTTAAGAGTGGTGTAGTAACTTGATCAAGAACACAGTGGCAGATCTGATTTTCAAACTCAGTCTAGTCCCCAAAGCCCATGCTCACATATGTATATGTAAATTCATACACACACACACACACACACACACACGCACACACACATATAATCAGAGGGATGAGATTGGAATGAGAGCTAGTAAGATTTTCATGGGGGTAAGTGGAATGAATGAGGGTAAAATATATCAGGAACTTAGATGTTCCTTTAAAAAGCAGTACCACGTAAATTAATTCAAAGGGGGGTGGGACCAGCAGTCATTTGAGATTGTGCTGGAAATTTGGGAAAACACAAAGATGCCTCAAGAAGGTGAAAGGAGAGATATTACCAGAAATTCCCCTGAAGGTCAATCTTTTTAAATTATTATTAATAATTCAGAATTGGTTTTGAATTATCAAAGAATTGTAATAATTGAGAATTTTGTTTGGAATAGAATTCAGGGTCTTGGTCTAGATAGAATTCAGGGCTACTCTTACTCTGTCAGAGTGAATAAACAGAATTCCACTTTAATGACTCACCAGGGTCTCAGACAGCATCTGATAAAATGGCAAATATATTATGCCTCTAAAGCGGCTCTTTCAGTCCCCTTGGTTAATGTCAACATGGTTTTAACTGTGATTTTTTATTGACAACATTCAGCTCAAGATGCAATAATGAAAGACGACTGTCACATAAAGGTCAGTTTGGGGCGACTTCTGTTCAAATATAGGAGGATTAAATAGGGATAAACTTCCTTCTGGAATCTATGGGTGCCACTTGACTGTGACAATCACTGAAGATGTAACCACAAGAACAGCAACAAAAAAAAACTTCATTGCTGCACCTTGAACCAAAGATAAATTTAAGTGTTTCATAATGCACTTAAAACTAATTTCCATTTTCTATTTAGGAGTTTCACACATTTTATCAGAAAGCATATGCATTGAATAATTATCTTTTACTGACTCTGTAAAATACAAATATCAAATGTTCAAATGAACCCTGTTAGAGACAAGAACAAATGCATAAAAGTATCTAAAATAGATTTGGAGTAAAGCAAGTAAGACAGTGCTCAGAATGCAATTCTGGATCCAAAATCACTCCTCGGTTAATAAGTACGTTATTTATTACAGGATTTTAAAGACTGGTTTGTTTAATCTTTAAGGCAATAATCTGATGATATCTGTACCTAATCCTTAAGAGCAACATGTATTTTGACAGAGAGAAATATTCCCTAAAAAATTTAATTTCCTCTGTGAGGATAAGAAAGCATTATTTGGCATTGTTTCTTTTGAATATGGACCAGAGATTTTGCCAAAAATCAAGAGAAATACTTCCGCTTTGTATCAGAAGAACATAAAGTAAGTATTAAGCCTACATTATTCTTCTCTTGATACTAACTGCTAGCACAGAGCGATCCTGAATAGATAGATTGTTCCTACATTGCAGTACAAGCAAAGCATTATTTGTCTATGGTACTTAACTGGTAGAAATAAAATAGCAATGGTCAGTAGAAATACAAGGACTCTTTCCTTCATTAAAATGTTGCAATCTGTAACTGATAATTTCTAGATTAACTGTGTGTGACACGCTAGCAGCTTTGAAAACAAAAATGTAATAATATTGATATCTTACATTTAACAAAGAGGGTCATGTCTCCAATTTTCTGAACACGGGCTATATTTCATTTTACTCTAGGAATGAAATCTCTGTCTTGACTCTTGACATTTCCTGTTTTGAAAACACCCATTGATCTAAGAAATAAATGTTCCTGTTAAACGGAGTCTTTGCACTAGCTAAAGACTGAAATGTGGTGAGGAGCTGGGTCACCGCTGGTAGGATGCAATCTCCACCAGACTTTTTCAATTCTGAACTGTGAAAAGCACACAAGTTCTAGCTCATGGGGACATAGGCCACTGGAAAGGGGCTTAGCCTTGGCTGAAAGGGAGAAAAATCGGGGGACTGAACTAACATTTGGTGCAGACTTACTATGTACAGCCATTGTTCAAGGCTGTTTACCACATGCTCTCACTTTTTAGTTCTCACTGCAGTGTGGCAAGTAAAATTTTTTCCCCAAACTAATGTACAGGTTGAGCATATATGTACAATTCCAAGAGTTTTAACACATGGATAGATTCATATAGGCTTCCCAGGGGGTGCAGGGGTAAAGAATCCACCTGCCAACGTAGGAGACTCAGGTTCGATCTTTGGGTCGGGAAGATGCCCTGGAGAAGGAAATGGCAACCTACTCCAGTATTCTTGCATGGAGAATCCCATGGACAGAGGAACCTGGCAGGCTAGAGTCCATGGGCTTGCCAAGAGTGGGGCATGACTGAGAGGCAGAGCCGGCGCATGGATTCGCATAACCCTTACCACCACATTCAGGGTGCAGAACAGTTCCATTGCCATATAACTCGCTGTGCTATCCCTTTGAAGTCACACTGATACCCTTCCCACACTTTAAACCCTGGTAACCTCTGATATGCATTCTGGTGCTATGCTTTTGCCTTTCTCAACTATTATATAAATGGTACTACTTCAGAGGTTAAAGCGTCTGCCTGCAATGCAGGAGACCTGCGTTCTATCCCTGGGTCGGGAAGATCCCCTGGAAAAGGAAATGGCAACCCACTCCAATATTCTTGCCTGGAGAATCCCATGGACGGAGGAGCCTGGTGGGCTACAGTCTACGGGTTTGCAAAGAGTCGGACACAACTGAGCACCTTCACTTCACTTCACCCAGTATATTACCTTTTGAGACTAGCTTTTTTTCCATCAGTGCTTTTCAATTAAGCTTCATCTATTTTGTTTTCTTTATCAGTAGCTTGTTTCCTTCCTTTGCTGAGTGGATTTCATTGTGTATATTTATATATGTATATATATACATATGTATATATATAATGTATAAATACATTATACAAACTGTGGTATAAATACATTATATATATACACATGTGTATGTATATATATATACATTGTATATATACCACAGTTTGTTTACCCATTCACCTAAAGGACATTTGGGTTGTTGCCATTTTTGAGCGATCAGGAATAGAGCTCCTGTAAACACTGATGTTCAGGGTTTTGAAGGAATATACATTTTCACTTTTCTAGGATAAATATCTTTGAGTGAAATTGCTGGGTTATATGGCAAATATAAATTTAACTATGAGAAACTGCCACATTGTTCTGCACAACAGCTTTATAACTGTGCAGTCTCACTAGTTACACGTGAGAGTTCCCAGTGCGCCACATCCTTGTCAGCCCTTGGCAGTGCCAGTTTTGTTTCCAGCTGTTCTAATAGATGTGTGGTTTTATCACATTGAGATTTTCATTTTTTTCTTTCCTCAATGGCCGCTGAGGTTGAGCATCTCTTCATGTGCTTATCTGACATTCTTTTATCTTCTTTGGTGAGGTGCCTGTCACCTCACAGTGGTCAAAATGGCCACCATCAAAAAGTCTACAGTCAATGCTGGAGAGGGTGTGGAGAAAAGGGAATGCTTTTGCACTGCTGGTGGGACTGTAAATCGACATAGCCACAAAGGAAGATGGTGTGAAGATTCGTTTAAAAACTGGGAATAAACCACCACACACACACACAGACACACACACACAATGATGACGGCCATTCTGACCAGTGTGAGGTACTTCTTTGGTGAAGCACCCTGACTTTTTTGCTGTTGATTCCTTTCTGTTGAGTTCTAAGAGTTTTCCTTTTTAAAAAAGTAATCTGGATACGTTTCTTCTTAGAGATGTGATTTACAAATACTTTCTCCCAATCTGTGGTTTCTTTTTCATTCTCTTGATAATATCTTATGCAGAGCAAACATTTTGATAAAGTCCAGCTTATCAGTTGTTTGTTTTATGGGTAAAGCTTTTAATGATATATCTAAGAACTCTGCTGAACTCCAGGTGACAGAGATTTTCTCCAGTGTATGTTTTACATTTAGACTTATGATCCATTTTGGATTTCAGGTTAATTTTTCTGTGAGGTTTAGGTCAAGCTTCTTTTTTGTCATAGGCTCCAAAACTATTTGTTTAAGAAAGATTATCCTTTTGCCATTGAATTACTTTTTCTACTTTCTCAAAAATCAATCAGCCCTAATTGATCTGAGTCTATCCTTTTGCCAGTGCTGTACTTTCTTGATTACTGTAGTGTTATAGTAAGTCTTACACAAAAAAGGTCTTCTTGACCAAGATAATCATGATGGTGTGATCACCAACCTAGAGCCAGACATCCTGGAATGTGAAGTCAAGTGGGCCTTAGGAAGCATCACTACGAACAAAGCTAGTGGAGGTGATGGAATTCCAGTGGAGCTATTTCAAATCCTGAAAGATGATGCTGTGAAAGTGCTGCATTCAATATACCAGCAAATTTGGAAAACTCAGCAGTGGCCACAGGACTGGAAAAGGTCAGTTTTCATTCCAATCCCAAAGAAAGGCAGTGCCAAAGAATGCTCAAACTACCACACAATTGCACTCATCTCACATGCTAGTAAAGTAATGCTCAAAATTCTCCAAGCCTGGCTTCAGCAATACGTGAACTGTGAACTCCCTGATGTTCAAGCTGGTTTTAGAAACGGCAGAGGAACCAGAGATCAAATTGCCAACATCCGCTGGATCATGGAAAAGGCAAGAGAGTTCCAGAAAAACATCTATTTCTGCTTTATTGACTATGCTAAAGTCTTTGACTGTGTGGATCACAATAAACTGTGGAAGATTCTGAAAGAGATGGGAATACCAGACCACCTAACCTGCCTCTTGAGAAATCTGTATGCAGGTCAGGAAGCAACAGTTAGAACTGGACATGGAACAACAGACTGGTTCCAAATAGGAAAAAGAGTAGGTCAAGGCTGTATATTGTCACCCTGCTTATTTAACTTCTATGCAGAGTACATCAAGAGAAATGCTGGACTGGAAGAAACACAAGCTGGAATCAAGATTGCTGGGAGAAATATCAATAACCTCATATATGCAGATGACACCACCCTTATGGCAGAAAGTGAAGAGGAGCTAAAAAGCCTCTTGATGAAAGGGAAAGAGGAGAGCGAAAAGGTTGGCTTAAAGCTCAATATTCAGAAAATGAAGATCATGGCATCTGGTCCCATCACTTCATGGGAAATAGATGGGGAAACAGTGGAAACAGTGTCAGACTTTATATTTTTGGGCTCCAAAATCACTGCAGATGGTGACTGCAGCCATGAAATTAAAAGATGCTTACTCCTTGGAAGAAAAGTTATGACCAACCTAGATAGTATATTCAAAAGCAGAGACATTACTTTGCTGACTAACGTCCATCTAGTCAAGGCTATGGTTTTTCCTGTGGTCATGTATGGATGTGAGAGTTGGACTGTGAAGAAGGCTGAGCGTCAAAGAATTGATGCTTTTGAACTGTGGTGTTGGAGAAGACTCTTGAGGGTCCCTTGGACTGCAAGGAGATCCAACCAGTCCATTCTGAAGGAGATCAACCCTGGGATTTCTTTGGAAGGAATGATGCTGAAGCTGAAACTCCAGCACTCTGGCCACCTCATGTGAAGAGTTGACTCATTGGGAAAGACTCTGATGCTGGGAAGGATTGGGGGCAAGAGGAGAAGGGGACGACAGAGGATGAGATGGCTGGATGGCATCATGGACTCGATGGACGTAAGTCTGAGTGAACTCCGGGAGTTGGTGATGAACAGGCAGAGTTGGACACGACTGAGCGACTGAACTAAACTGAATCTGTATCTACAAAAATCCTGCTGTGATTTTGATTAAAATAATGTTAACCTATAGATCAGTTTGGGAGAATTGATATCTTAGCCATAATACTTTCCCTATTGATGAACAAAACAGAGTATATCTCTTTTTTAGGTCTTCTTTAGTTTCTTTCAACTGCATTTTTTATCTATCAGGATAGAGATCCTTTATTTGATAAAGTTTATAACTAAGAATTTCATTTTTTTGAGTGATTATAAATGGCATTGGATTTTATTTTTGTTTTCTAATTGTTCATTAATTAGTTCATTAATAATGTTAGTTAAAATATGAAAATGATTTTTACTTGTATCTTGCAACTTTCCTAAATTCACTTATTGCTTCTAGAACCATTTTTCTTTGAGATTGCATGGACTTTCTAACAGACAATTATATCATCTATTAATAGGGCTTCCCCAGTACCTCAGCTGGTAAAGAACCCACCTTATGTCTGTTATTCAGGAGACATAAGAGATGCCAGTTCGATCCCTGGGTTTGAAATATCCCCTGGAGAAGGAAATGGTAACCCACTCCAGTATTCTTGCTTGGGAAATCCTATGGACAGAGAAGTCTGGAGGGCTAGAGTCCATGGGGTCACAAAAAGCTGGACACGACTACACACACATGTGTCATCATTAGAAACAATTTTACTTATTTTCCAACCTGAATGCCTTTTATTTATCTTCCTTTCTATATTAGACTGGATAGGTTTCTCGTACTTTGTTGAATGCAAGTGGTGAAAGTGGACTTTCTTGCTTTATTCCTGATCTTAGGGGAAAAGTCTTTCATCTCTCATGATTAAGTATGATATTGTGGTAGCTGTTTTTCTTGGTGCTGTTGATCAAGTTAGTAAGTTTTCTTCTATTCCAACTTTGCTGGGTGTTTTTACCAAGAGTGGATATTGGATTGTATTCAAATGCTTCTTCTACATTAATTTATATAAGCCTGTTGTATGTGTTCTTTTATCTTTTAATTTCAGTCTATAGGTTGCATTGCTTGATTTTCAAATATTAAAAGGTTTGCATTTCTGGGATAAACCCCACTTGGTCATTGTGTGTAATTCTTATTATATGTTGCTGGATTTCATTTGCTTATATGTTGTTGAAGATTTTTCATCTGTGTTCATAAGGAATATTACTATTTCATTTCCTTCTGTCTAGTTTAGGTATGAGAGTAATGCTGGCCTCATAAAATGAGTTGGGAAATGTCAGTTGGATCGACTTGGCTGATGACGTTGTTCAATCCTCTGGATCCTTACTGATATTCTACCTACTTGTTCTTTTATTGACTGAGAAAGGAATATTGAAACCTCCAAACATAGTTGTAGATTTCCCCATTGCTCATTTCAGCTCTATTAAGTTTTGCTTCATTTATTCTGAAGCACTGTTGTTAGGTACATACACATTTAAAATTGCGAAGTCTTCTTGACCCTTTGTCATTATGAAATGAGTCTTTTCATTCTTAGCAGTTTTTGCTCTGAAGTTTACTATTTCTTTGTTCTGATGTTTAATATTAATGTAGCCACTCCTACTTTGTTTTGATCAGTGTTTGCATGACATATTTTTATTTATCCTTTGTTTACAACCTTCCTATACCAGTATATTTGAAGTAGATTTCCTTCAGTGTATAGTTGAATGTCTTTATTTTAATTGGTGTACTTAAATTATTATACATAAGGTACATTATTAATATGTTTAGACTTAGGTCTATCATTTTCTAATTTGTTTGTTTCTTCTACTTTTTGTTATTCTGTTACCCCTTTCTTTCCTTCTTTGGCTTATTTAAATTTTTTCAAATTATATTTGACCATATATCTTTACGTAAATGATTAAGTAGTTGCTCTAGGGATTGAAATATTCACGCTTAAAATTTTAGAATCCTCTTAGAATTAATATTTTATGATTTCAAGATGAATGTGGAAACCTTACCATCTCATAGTGCTTTTAACTTCCTTTCATGTTGTAATTGTCATATGCATTTCATCTACATATATTGAAAAACCCATTAGATAAAGTTCTAATTTTTTTCAACTGTCCTATATGTTTAAAGAACTTGCAGGGAAAGAATAGTTTATTATATTTGTCAATATATTTTTGATATTTTATTATTATTATAGTCTATTTTATATATTATTAACCATTAATATTCTGTTTACTTTTGAGATAATTTTCCTTCAAACTGAAGAACTTTCTTCAGAATTTCTTTTAGAGCAGCTCTGCTAGCAACAAATTCTCTTGAATTCCTTTCTTTTGATAATGTTTTATTTTATCTGTATTCTTTAAGGCTATTTTCATAAAACAGAACACTGGGTTGAAAGTTCTTTTAGAATTTTAAAGTGTTGTTTCATGAGTGAAAAGAAAAATACAGCATGCCAAATCTTATGGATGTCAATAAATTAGATAAGTTAAATGGACAAGTTCCTAGGAAGATGCCAACTACCAAAATTAACCCAAGAATGAACAGAAAATCTGAATCTACATAATAAATCACGAGACTGAATTAGTGCACAAGAAAACTTTTCACAAAGAACAGCCCAAGACCAGTTATCTTCACTGGTGAACTGTCTGTTGTTTGAATAAGAATTAACCCCTTTTTCACAAAATTAAAAATTCAAATCCTTCACAAAATTTTGTAAAATATAGAAGATAAATGACGAGTTTCTAACCTACTCCATGAGACAAGTATTACTCTAATACCAAAATCAAAGGCATCACAAAGAAATAAAATTACATACCCATAATCCTTATGAATACAGATGACAATATCCTCAACAAAATATAAAGCAAATCAAATCCTATAAAATATAAAACAGATTGTACATCATGATCAAGTGGAATTTATGCCACGAATACATGGTTGTTTTAATATGAATATGAATACATTACACAGTATTAATAGGATAAAGGACAAAAATGATATCACCCCAAGAGGTACAGAAAAAGTATTTGATGAAATCCAACACTGAACAAACTAGGAAAAAATTACTCAACAAACTAGGAATAAAAGCAGGCTTCTTTGATACAAGGCTGCTATGAATACCTCACAGCTAACAGCATACTTAATGGTATAAGACTGAAAGCTTATCACCAAGACCAGGTACAAGACAAAGATGTCCACTTACAATTCCAGTTTAATAATACTGGAGGTTCTAACCAGGAAAACTGGGTAAGAAGAATAAAGAAGAGGCTTTCAGACTGAAAAAGAAGGAAAACTAACATGCTTTTGAATACTGAAAATAATTCCTCCTGATAATTCCCAATAGTCTGTCTTTAAGCTCTTGACCAGGATGTTGAACTCTGTAGAAAATAGATGAACTTTTGAATAATCTGGAATTGAAGTGGCTTTTAGAGGAATCTTTCACTTAAATAGGATATTCTGCCTTAGGGGTGCTCTTGAAAGGAAAACATGCCTATGACTGATTCATGTTGATGTACAGCAGAAACCAACCTAATACTCTAAAGCAATTATCCTTTAAAATAAATAACAACAACAAAAGATTCCTAACCTCTCAGGCAGTAGAATGCATTCTTTGATTGGTAGGCAGAAAAATGATTTTCAAAAGCAACTTCTCTAGGAGTCCTTGTAGCATATAAAAGAAAACTCTTTGGTAAAATCTTTTGCCATCTTAGCAGGTAACTAACTTATTCTATCTGCTAGAAACACAATTTGGGTCCAGCTTTTCTTCTGGTGTTATGCCTGATACATAGCTAAAAATGAAAGCTATAAGATCTCTGTGTCTGTCTGTCTATATGTTATGTACATCTATAAATGTGTATACATTATGTTTATGTGATATTTTTAAAAGCTCTATTTAGTTTAAAAGATAAGCCAATTAAGTGTTCCTTGAAAGTGAAAGAGATGGGAATACCAGACCATCTAACCTGCCTCTTGAGAAATCTGTATGCAGGTCAGGAAGCAACAGTTAGAACTGGACATGGAACAACAGACTGGTTCCAAATAGGAAAAGGTGTACGTCAAGGCTGTATATTATCACCCTGCTTATTTAACTTCTATGCAGAGTACATCATGAGAAACGCTGGACTGGAAGAAACACAAGCTGGACTCAAGATTGCCAGGAGAAATATCAATAACCTCAGATATGCAGATGACACCACCCTTATGGCAGAAAGTGAAGAGGAGCTAAAAAGCCTCTTGATGAAAGTGAAAGAGGAGAGTGAAAAAGTTGGCTTAAAACTCAACATTCAGAAAACGAAGATTGTGGTATCCGGTCCCATCACTTCATGGGAAATAGATGGGGAAACAGTGGAAACAGTGTCAGACTTTATTTTTGGGGGCTCCAAGATCACCGCAGATGGTGACTGCAGCCATGAAATTAAAAGACGCTTACTGCTTGGAAGAAAAGTTATGACCAACCTAGATAGTATATTCAAAAGCAGGGACATTACTTTGCTGACTAAGGTCCATCTAGTCAAGGCTATGGTTTTTCCTGTGGTCATGTATGGCTGTGAGAGTTGGACTGTGAAGAAGGCTGAGCGCCGAAGAATTGATGCTTTTGAACTGTGGTGTTGGAGAAGACTCTTGAGAGTCCCTTGGACTGCAAGGAGATCCAACCAGTCCATTCTGAAGGAGATCAGCCCTGGGATTTCTTTGGAAGGAATGATGTTGAAGCTGAAACTCCAGTACTTTGGCCACCTCATGCGAAGAGTTGACTCATTGGAAAAGACTCTGATGCTGGGAGGGATTGGGGGCAGTAGGAGAAAGGGACGACCGAGGATAAGATGGCTGGATGGCATCACGGACTCGATGGACATGAGTCTGAGTGAACTCCGGGAGTTGGTGATGGACAGGGAGGCCTGGCGTGCTGCGATTCATGGGGTCGCAAAGAGTCGGACACGACTGAGCGACTGAACTGAACTGAACTGAAAGTGAAAGTCACTCAGTCGTGTCTGACTCTTTGTGACCCCCATGGACTATACAGTCCTTGGAATTCTATAGGCCAGAATACTGAAGTGGGTAGCCTTTCCCTTCTCCAGGAGATCTTGCCAACCCAGGGGTCAAACCCAGGTCTCCCGCACTGCAGGCGGATTCTTTACCAGCTGAGCTATCAGGGATTAAGTATTATGTAAAGTATTCCTAAAACTCTCAAAAATGTAGAGATAAAAGCAAAGTTTTCCAAGCTCACAGGATAATATTTGACAAGTAAAATCTAGCTTAAGTTGTTGGCTTAAAGCAGGCATATCCTCGGAGTTGGCAATGTAAAATATAACTCAAACATATTGCTTTTTCTACCTAGATATACTAGTCTTATAGCTCATTTTATTTCTATGTTACAAAATTCATCAGCAAGAAAAATAAGATGATGGTTAGCTGTTTAATGTCTAATCTAAGCATACTTGTTTTGAAAAACAAGTAATTTAAATAGATGTAAATAAGATAAAAGTTTACACTAAGTTAAATGATGGATATTCATTGATTATAGGTCATTTCCATACTAAAACATTAATTGCTAAACATAAATTTATCTATCTTTGGATTGTTAATCTTTAAGGACAAAAAATATCTGGTCTATTGAAAAATATATCTTATGCCACATTAAAAATTATAACAAAAATAAGTGTGTTGAAAATTATAAATTTTTATAATTATCTATTAGTTTGCTAATCTACTATAAGATGCTGATATATGATAGACAATTCTTAATTGCCTGCTTCTTAGTTTTCACTGGAAAATAGAGGTTACTGATAGATAAAATTTATAATCAATATATAAAAGTAAACAGAAACAGTAAGAATGATGGGAAACAGCTTTGTATATAAAGAATGGAAGGAAGGGTGGATGTGTTTTCAAAGAAGAGTGTTGTCCTACAATAAAATACCTGATTGCTGCAGAATGAAAAAGAAAAAAAGAAATAGGGCAAAATATAAATGGATGTAGAAAGTTGCAGAAGGTTTGTAGAAAGGATATTATTTATTGTAAGGTCAAGGCTAATTGAAGTTAAATGGATTTATTTATGAATTTTTAAAATGTGCTCTACAATATACTCATAAAAAACCTAGAGTTTAATTTTCTGTTAAAATGAGAAATTTTCTTGAATTATTGCTCTGCTCTTAATAAGAGATTATAAAAAGTTTTCTTCTTGTGATTTACCTAGGAAACAAAGATTCTTTGGTTTATCAAAAATAATTTCCTGTACACATTGTCTTTATCAGATCTTTGATTATTGAGATAAACTGTCTTTTCACTGTTAAAAGAGTTTAAAAAATAATTATGTGATTTCCTGTATTTGCTTTTGAAATCTTTTGTCACTTTGATTGAATGACTGTTCCTTTACAGTGACCTATGATCCTATTTGATAAGTGTTTTAAGTCTTTTGACATTTTTGATAAACTTCTCCAAATCAATTCTGAATAAAATCTTTTTTGGGTTTTTCCATAGGGTCACTGGAAGATCTCAAAAGATTTATTCTATTTTCTTAGAAAAAGAGAAATAGTAAATGGATAGGCTTATTTGATATGTGCAGTTACATTGGAAACATTGTCAAATGAAAGTGATGATTAATCTGGTCTAGGTTGTATGTGCACGGGTATGTACTACTAATGTTCCCCAAACTATACAAAATTCTGTAAAATTTGTCACTGTCCTTAAGTCCAGATAATCAGTCATAATTCAGGTTGCTATCTTCAAATATTATATGTCACAAAAATAACCAAATTCCTTTGTCAATTGCATTATCATGAACTCTCACTGGGTCTTTATCCATGGCCATTATAATTATGGGCCAGTTACTGTACTGTTTCACTTTTATGATTTCCTGAAAGCTTTTGCAGGCATCTATGATACAAAATTGCAAGAGATTAATAGAAAGACCCTGAAAAGTACTCACAGACAGGTTTCTGATAATTTTTAGATTGTAACAGTGACCTGGGTAAGGATTTCTAAAATTCTACTGGAAATAACAGTTGATTCTTAAAACTACTAATCAAGCAAAACTAGAATTAGTTACATGGAACTGAATTAATTATTAGAGGTGATTACAATTTTTATGACTGTTTGAAACATTACTGGTTCTTCAATGATCTGTTTTCTAGCTTTAACAAACCTGCCTACTCTATCCCCTCAATCTTAAATCTCTCTCCCTTTCTGTTTCCTAGCCATGATTTATACCTGTTTGGTAAAATACACTTTAAAAAATTATTATTAATTGGAGGATAATTGCTTTACAATATTGTGTTAATTTCTGCCACACACCAACATGAATCTGACATAGGTATACATATGTCCCCTCCCTGTTGAACTTTCCTTCCACCTCTGACTTCATCCCATAAAATACCTTTTTATAAACAATATAAAATACTTATATTTTTCTCCTTACCTGATCCCTCCAGAATAGTCTCACTGAGTATTCTTATTTTCATGGCAATATAGGTTTCATGGCAATTTAGCTTAGTTTAATAAGAGTTTGTATTCCTGACAAGATAAAATTGGGCAAGTCATTAGCTTAGCTTCTTAGCCTAAAGAGACTTTTAAAGATATAATCTTAGATTCCTTATTACGAGACAGTTTTAAAGAACTAAGGTTTATGGAGCCAGGAAAGCCCCTTGGATATTAACAACACTTTGCCTGGAATATCATATTTGATAATATGCGTAGACTCACTATTCTTGCTGCACTGTGTAAGTAATCAGGTCAAATGTAATGATGCTAGATTTGTTTACAAATAAATTAGTCTTACTGTGATTGTCTTTGATAAAAATAAGGTGACTACAGGATAGTAAAAAATTGAAAAGAATAGTAGAAAACTGTAAGTGCTCCTTCGTCAAGAGGCTTTTGTTCCTCTTTGCTTTCTAGCATTAGGTACCATCTGTATACCTGAGGTTATTGATATTTCTTCTGGCCATCTTGATTCTAGCTTATGCTTCATCCAGCATGACATTTTGCATGATGTACTCTACATAGAAGTTAAATAAGCAGGGTGACAGTATACAGCCTTGACATACATACTCCTTTTCCAGTTTTGAACCAGTCCATTGGTCTACGTCTTGTTCTAACTGTTGTTTTTTGACCTGCATAGGTTTCTTAGGAGGAAGGTAAGGTTGTCTGGTACTCTCATCTCTTTAAGAATTTTCCACAGTTTGTTGTGATCTGCACAGTCAAAAGCTTTAGCATAGTCAATGAAGCAGAAGTAGATGTTTTTCTGAAATTTCCCTTTTTCTCCTGATGATCCAACGGATGTTGGCAATTTGATCTCTGGTTTGTCTGCCTTTTCTAAATCCAACTTGTACATCCGGAAGTTCTCATTTCACATTCTGTGGAAGCCTAGCTTGAAGGATATTGAGCATTACCTTGCTAGCGTGTGAAATGAGCGCAATTGTGTGGTAGTTTGAATGTTCTTTGGCATTGCCCTTCTTTATGATTGGAATGAAAACTGACCATTGGAAAAGACCCTGATGCTGGGAAAGATAGACAGCAGGGGAAGGAAGGGGGTGACAGAGGATGAGATGGTTGGATGGCATCACCAACTCAGTGGACATGAGTTTGAGCAAACTCTGGGAGAGAGTGAAGGAAAGGGAAGGCTGGTGTGCTGCAGTCCATGGGGTCACAAACAGCTGGACACGACTGAGTGAACAACAGCAGAAAGTGCCCCTGTTACCAGATTCTTTTTGTGATCATTGTTGTTGAGGTTTTATTATCTACCTGTAAACTTCCAGGAAATCACTACTGATCAAGTATGTACAACATTCTGTGTGGTTGTACTTCAGAGTGGGCTGCTCAGAGAGTTCAACAGAAACCCAAGGACATTCAAATTGTAAACCAAGAAAATCCATCAGATTGAAGCT
This sequence comes from Capricornis sumatraensis, assembly GCF_032405125.1. Lineage (NCBI taxonomy): Eukaryota > Metazoa > Chordata > Mammalia > Artiodactyla > Bovidae > Capricornis > Capricornis sumatraensis. The sequence goes on along the minus strand of NC_091069.1, from coordinate 75,236,368 downwards.
TCCATTCCCATTCACTATCTAAAGATGCTTTGAGCTCAAATTTAAAAATTTCTTCACTGACTGCTCTCTAGACTTGGAAGCAGTTTATAATTTGCTCCAAATATTACACTTTATTTTTCTTTTGTGTCTATAGAAATCCCTCTTATATAATACCTGATTCCTCACACCAGTTGAATTCTAACCCAGATAGAAGCTTGTCTACAGTGTTACCTCCTGAAATGAAACATCTCCATGTTTATTCTGCCCTAAATAATTATGACATAGTTCAATGGTGACTCAGACTGTAAAGAATCCACCTGCAATGCAGGAGACCTGGTTTTGATCCCTGACTTGGGAAGATTCCCTGAGAAAAAATGGCTACCCACTCCAATATTCTTGCCTGGAGAATTACATGTACAGAGAAGCCTGGAGGGATGGGGTCACGAACAGTAGGACACTACTGAGCGACTAATGCTTTCACTGTTCAATAACGTAAGGCACTAACACAGTATTCAAAGACTTATTTCCACCAAGTCTAAAAAGATTTCTATGATCTGCTTTCAGAAGAAGACAATATGTCCCATACATTAGAACCAGGAGTCTTAGTTTATTGAAAACATCACCAATGAAAGACTGCATTTAAACCTCCTTAAAAGAGGCCTTATCTTCTAATCTTCAATTACAGAAAGAATTTATAAATTCTATAAATCTTTAGTCAGAGTTGTATTTGACAATTGTGTAACCTTGGACCAATTACTGGCTGAATGAAAAAGATTATATATTATTGCTAATATGGCATGTTGTGTCTATGTATATAACTCAGAAAAATGGAAACCTAATTACACATTACCTAAAAAGCACAAATTGGCTCTGAAAAATTAAACTTGACTCTGATTATAACTTCTTTGATTGTTTTAGTTGGTTAAATCTGAGTTCCTAGGAATATCTGGGTCTGGGGAGTTTTTCAGTCCTTCACTATTATTCTTCTCATAGTCATGATATTAACCTCGCAGGTGCATTGTGTCCTCTTCAAGAGTTTAAATTTGTTTCAGAAGCCACTCACACATCAAATGATATCCATCAGGATTAGACAGCTCAAAGAACTCAATCATCTGACTGCCCATGTCTAGGATGGCAGTACAACTATTGGAAACAGTGACTTTATGACTTTCTGTCCCAACAACTGGATTAACCATGGTATTGAGAGTAATGCTGTACTATTTGGTCACATCCTGAGCTTGTGAAAAGAATGGCCAAAAGGGAAGAATTATTAAAATAAAAAAGGGGAGACCAGTCAGGGTGGAAGATCCCTTAAGCAGACAAAACCAGTTAAGCCACAGAAGTGAAGCCATCTTGCATATTTCATGAATATAAAGAATATTTAATTTGGGCTATATTCTTTTTACAAATGCCTCTGGTAATAATAAATGAAATGTAAGACATCTTCATAAAACGATAGGACATGGAACAACAGACTGGTTCCAAATAGGAAAAGGAGTACGTCAAGGCTGTATATTGTCACTCTGCTTATTTAACTTATATGCAGAGTGCATAATGAGAAACGCTGGGCTGGAAGAAGCACAAGCTGGAATCAAGATTGCCGGGAGAAATATCAATAACCTCAGATATGCAGATGACACCACCCTTATGGCAGAAAGTGAAGAGGAACTAAAAAGCCTCTTGATGAAAGTGAAAGAGGAGAGTGAAAAAGTTGGCTTAAAGTTCAACATTCAGAAAACTAAGATCAGGGCATCCGGTCCCATCACTTCATGGGAAATAGATGGGGAAACAGTGGAAACAGTGTCAGACTTTATTTTTTTGGGCTCCAAAATCACTGCAGATGGTGATTGCAGCCATGAAATTAAAAGACGCTTACTCCTTGGAAGGAAAGTTATGACCAACCTAGATAGCATATTCAAAAGCAGAGACTAAGGTCCATCTAGTCAAGGCTATGGTTTTTCCAGTAGTCGTGTATGGATGTCTCTGAGAGTCGGACTGTGAATAAAACTGAGTGCCAAAGAATTGATGCTTTTGAACTGTGGTGTTGGAGAAGACTCTTGAGAGTCCCTTGGACTGCAAGGAGATCAGCCCTGGGATTTCTTTGGAAGGAATGATGCTGAAGCTGAAACTCCAGTACTTTGGCCACCTCATGCGAAGAGTTGACTCATTGGAAAAGACTCTAATGCTGGGAGGGATTGAGGGCAGAAGGAGAAGGGGACGATGGAGGATGAGATGGCTGGATGGCATCACTGACTCGACGGACATGAGTCTGAGTGAACTCTGGGAGTTGGTGATGGACAGGGAGGCCTGGTATGTTGCGATTCATGGGGTCGCAGAATTGGACACGACTAAGTGACTGAACTGAACTGATCTGAACTGATGTCTGGAGATCCCCATTATAATAGCCAACCATGGTAAAGGTCCTCATTTTCACTTTACAAGCCATCTGTAACATCCTGCTTCTGAGAGTCATGCCAGTTTTGTGTTCTCAGTGTCCCTGCTCGTGAACAGTTTGTTTCTTACTCAATAAAATACTCATATCAAGTAAAGCTCTCTGAATTTTCTTTTGACAATAGAAAAGGTTGTTACCTAGCCAACCATCACATGGAAGAAAATTAGAGTAGGTTTAATCTTTACAAAATGCTGAGCCTGTGCCCTGTGACCTCTTGGAGAAAGGGGTGAGCCTGGAAGCTGGCAAATTGCTTTCTTCAGAGTCTCAGGAGGCTGATCAGACCACCAGGCCCACTTTGATTTTCTCATCATCCAGGTGGCATTAGTGGTAAAGAACCCGCCTGCCAATGCAGGAGACATAAGAGATGAAGATTCTATCCCTGGGTCGGGAAGATCTCCTGGAGAAGGAAATGGCAACCCACTCCAGTATTCTTGCCTGGAGAATCCCATGGACAGAGGAGCCTGGGGGGCTATAGTCCATAGGGTAGCCAAGAGTTGGACATGACTGAAGTGACTTTTCAGGCATGCACACACAACAGAGGATTGGTACCCATTGAGTGGGAACAGGTGGTGCTGTGGAGAGGCCCCCTGAGCCAGAACTCTGTGAAGGAGAGAAAGGGCAGAAACATGGAGGGAACTCTGCCTGGTCAGAGTTGAAAGCAATCCTCCATGGAAAGTCACTCTGAGAACCGTTCTGTTCCCATTCTCTTTTCATCATCCATCACATTTCCTTTGGCATAGAAAAAAGGAAAAGTGTAAGAAAGAGAAAATGTTTATGTTCAGTCTTCTCTCTTCATTCTTTGCAAGCTGTAGCCTTGATGGAAGCAAGTTGATTTGCAGAGTTACAAAGGAAAAATGGGTTGCAGAAAAGTGTTGTGTCCCAGAGGGTGCGTGGCATGGTGTGAGGAGACCAGAGAATGCCATGAACATCAGCAATATGGGGGGTTGCTTCAGTGGTTCTTTTTTTGGTTCCTGTCCACCTCTGACTATTGCCCTCAAAAGAGCAAGGTAGAGAAAAGGGAGCAGTCACCCCATCCCACCCAGGCAGTCCAGCTGGTCCAGCTGTGCTTGGCCCCAAGGTAGAGGCAGCAGGGAAAGATGAAGTGCATTGGTGGTGGAGAGACCAGCCTTCCAAAACGATTATACTTGGGTGTATGGAAGGTGAGAAGGGTTTGGAAGTGGGACTACAGAATTAACGTTTAGTGAATCCAAGTAAAAATATCTGTTTTGAGCAGAACAGATTCAAAGACTTTAAGGAAAAGGGTTCACACCATCAATCCTAGACAGGATAAGGGCAGGCATGCATCATAATTTGTGCTTCTGACTGAGTGTATTTTCACCGATGCAGTCTGGTTTATGTGACGGTCAGAAATGGCCTTAAAAAGGAAAAAAGGAAGCCAGTATTGAAAGAACTGAGGCAGCGTCCTCTTTGCCTCTGTGTCCTGGGTCGGGGGAGCTGTTGGTATTTAGAATCTCAATCGTGTTGTGTTGGAAAGCTCCCCTCCTTCACTTTCCCACCACCTGCTGCCACCTGAGACTGGATGGCTTATTTCCCAAGTTCAGTGAAAGGGCTTTGGTCCCAAGAAAGCTCACTTAAGGTCACCTCATAGGTTAGAAGGCCGGACATCTTCCCTTGTGTTTTTGAAAAACAGAAACTAGCAATTAAACTTCAAAATCAGGAGGCCAAGAAAAAAATAAAGGAAAAAGATTTAAATGAGAAAAACAAAGTTTCTGCTTTCTCAAAAAGATCAGGCTGAACAAGCCGATCTCAACAATGTGCCTTTTGGTTCCCACTCCCCAGGCTCTCTATCTCAGTCTCAACACTGATACATTCAGCCTTTTAGGACAAAGTCCCTCTGTCCTTGTGAGCTGTGTTCCCCTGCCAGCTGGCTGGAAGCTGCTGGACCCAAGGCCACCAAGTGGACAAACAAAACTCTGAGGAGGTTTGTCTGGATGTATTGACCTCGATTCACTGTGTGCGGCTGACTGGTTTCGTCTGGTTCCCAGTGGAAATGTAATTGAAAAGCACTGATTCAGAAGAGTTTCATGACAAGCTGAGAGTACTCCTCTTCCCAGCCGTTTGGCAAGCTAGAATTTACTCCAAGAGTGAACTATGTGGCCTTAAGCAAAGGACTTGGAACTGCTCCACATCTCAGTTTTCTCCTCTGCAAAATGGGCATATCCCCTTCTGCTCTACCTTCTGATCAAGATTTTAGGAAGGCCAAATGAAGGAATATTTGGTAACTATCAAATACCACACAGGTGTTTTTAGAGACACCTTCCTAGTGTGATTTCAGGAATGGAAAGATAAGGCTCTCTACCTGCCCACCTTTTCTTCCTTGGCCTAAAAGCCTGAATACCTTGAGAAGGAAACCAGCCTCTGGGTTTAACAATGAGATGCCACTTGACATGCACATACTCCAGGGAGAAGATGTGCAGTGATACATTTATGCCTGTGGATGAGTGACTGCATCAGAGGTTCAGAACCAGGTGTGATAGGAGGAGGGAAAGAGAGAGCAAGTGGGCCAGCTCCTGCAAGTGGGCTGTGGGTACATAGGGAAGGATGGAGATGGGAAGACAAGATTCCTGGGATAAATCCCATTTATTTTACAGTTTGGTGGGGGCTGATCCAGCCATTCAGCACTCTTCTTCAGAGATACAGATTGAACTTATTAAAGAATAAGAAGATACATTTTATCCCATCCAGCTCTTTCGGAGGTTTGATGCCATGGAAAGTGGCATTTTATTAAATTCCATCAACCCCCAGGCCCACTGGCGTGGAACAACATTCATAACATCATTCTATGCCCCTGACCATTACCCACATTTTGCTCATGAGATAGGACTCACCCGGACAACCTCTGTGTAGTTCATTTCCCAGGGCATTTCCTACATTTCATTTTCTCCTCTAATCCAGTGCTTCCTAACCCAAGTGCCATAGCACACTGGGGGGGCTACGAGGAGGCCACACATGTGCAAACCCTTTCAGCCCCCTGGCCAGCTGTGTGAGGCCAGGGCTGCCTCTCACCTTAGACAGTCCTGGCACTGACCCTTTATTGCCTGAGTCTGTGTGTACTGTGATGTGAAAACAGTTGGAAAGCATTGGTCTAGCTATGTTCTACAATATCTAAAGAAAACATTCTAAATGCAAATCCTGCCCCATCATTGTCTTTTAGTAAGTCCTTGTTACCCAGAGGATAAAGTTCAGATTCTTCAGCAGGATGGCTGTGAATGAGCCCTGTGTCACCTGCTCCTGTGTTACCTCCCAAGCCTGCGTTCTGGTCACCTCCAGCTGTCTGCTGTTCCCTGAATGCATCACGCTACTCTTACTTCCGCTTTTTGCACGTGCTGTTTTCTCTGCTCAGGATGGCCTTCCTTCCTAGTTCTCATAGGTATTTCCTCCCTTCTTGTGAAATTTGTCTCCACTGTCACTTCCTCTGGGCAGGTATCTCTGGTCGCTGGCATCCTTAGGCTCTGCTAAACCTTTCTTCTGAAGTTCTCACGCAGCCTTGCACATGCTACCTCACCGCACTTACCTTACTGCCCGGTTCATTTGTGGACCTAACTGTTTCACTTCATTATAATTAGTTCCAGGAGGGCAGGCTCTGTGTTTCAGTTATCTTAGGTCTTGAAAATAATACGTGTTTAATAAGTACTTATTGGGGAATAATTTATCCATCTATGACATTACGAGAGAAACTTTGATTTTCAAATGAAAGCTGATTGACAATAGTAAATCACAAAATCCTTCTTCATGATCACTAACTTTTATTGGAAATGGACTATGTGACAAGTAAACAGTGTGGAGAGTTTTATGTGCCTACTTTGTAGCCCTACAATGTAAAAACAACTCTTTCCAATTTTCCAGGTAAGGAAAATGAGGTTGAAAAAGATTAGGTGACTTTGCCAAGTTTACAAAATTATTTAGCAGCAGAGATGTTTCAGGCAAGGCCTTTCTGACTTCGAAGATGGAGTTCTTTTTTCTCTTCCATTGTGATTTTGAAATGCACATTGAAATATATGTTGAGTACACATTCCTTCTCTGGACACATCAGTACCTATCAATACCTAAGTGTGTTTGCTTTCCATGTCTCACATGCATTTTGCTCTCCATACTCCTTGATCTGCTATATTTGGCCAAACCCAGCCTAAAACTTTGGCACCTTTGGAACTGGTCATAAAGCAGGCAGAGGGCTGAGGAGGCTCATTAAGTGTTGACTGTGTCCCATCTATAATTCTCCTGCCGAGAATCTATTGTGTAGAAGCTAAGCATGGGGATTTCAGAAATGAAAGCGGAACAGAGCAAGGTATGCCATAGAAAAGGGTAAGGAGACCTGCGTAGTTACTCCTGGGGTGCTTTTGAGAACACAGCCTGGACTTGCATGGAAGTGAAATTGTGACCTAAAGGTGAAGGTGATTGTCATAGTGAACAATGATAAGAAGATAGACATTAGAGAGAGTTAAGAGTCAGAAGCTAGACATGGGGAGAGGGCATATGGAAAATTCCTGTACCTTCCTGTCAATTTTTTTTTAGAAACCTGAAACTGCCAAAAAAAAAAAAAAAAAGTCTTAAAAAGAACATTCAGTGTTAGGGTAGACATTTTTGGCAAAACGCTTGTTTACACACACACACATATATACACATATACCTGTGTGTGTTTGTTGGATTGTGATGTAAATTGTATGTTTTAGGTCAAAAATGCTTGCAAGCATCCATAGTTAAGTTATACTTGCAAATAACATTTCAAATTAACCTCGAAAAAGTTAAATGCTGAAATAAATGTAGGACATTCATGCATTTAGTCTGTAAATCTTTATAGCCTGATATGTGCCAGGTGGGAAACAGGAGCAGTTAGGAGCACAGGGACAACTAGGAGAGCTGGGGGAAGGGGATGAGCCGAGCTTTGCATGTGTAGACCAGACTTACAGCAAGCTGGCCAAATGAAGAGAAAACCACCCGCCATGGAAAGTTTCCTGCACCTGCCACAATCCTGACAGCTCAGTATCCCTTTTTCTGATCCCTGGGAAATTAAGGGCTTACTCCTTCCAATACCCCTTGATGGGGATATGGGAAGCCACTCTGCCATACTAGGGAAATGAAACTAAACCGTCAAATTAGAAAAAGGATGAAATATCCTTCAGTAAAAAATAAATAAATAAATGAATAAGATACTTCCACTTCTCCTAGGAAATCAGGACAAATGTGTTCAGATGGGGCCAGAGGTAAGGAGTACAGAACAGAAACTCTGTAGGATGAGGGCAACACACACGGCAGTGCCTGAAATGCAGGCCACGGCAGCTGCAAGAGGAAGCCAAGAAGAGTGCATTCGAGAACAGGATTTACATGTTGTGAACTGAGTCATTCAAGCATTCTCATGTTTACCTGTGGTCTACACCCTTTACATTTTATACAGCATTACTCAGTAACAACAGTTAAGATTTACTTGGTGATCATTCCCTACAAGGCATGGTTTAAGTGTTTTACCTTTATAATCAATCTAATCCTTTCAATAAACCAGAAGATAGGGACAGCCTCTGTTTTATGGGTGAGGAAACAAAGCACAGAGTGGATCCATTTTTGGAAGTAGCAGACTCAACACTTGAACACAGGCTGTCTGCCCTAATGCTTATCCTTAACCAGTTCATATACTGCCTCTGATCATTGTCTTCAGTGTAAATTTTTGGATGAAGACTTGTCTTATAAATCATTTATCTCCAGGTTGGTACATGATGTTCATCAATAGTCCATAAAAGTCAGTTAGCTGACACAATTCAAGGAAAATAGAATGGGAGGAGGTTTATCATCTAATTTGTTGTTCCCCAGTGGCACATTTGTTACCCTCATTGGTTTTAAATCTCTTTGAGGATCACAGGTCCTATTTTCTCCTTTGATCTCCCTTACAACACGTGGTTTAGATCTTTGCATGAAGCAGGTGATCACAAACACCTATCGGTCAGTTCCCCGCCTCCCTGGCAATTTAACAGTTCTGTTCAGTTTCCAACCATCCCAGGGTTTGTCAGAATCACCAGAGCCCCCTGCTTGTTCCACCCTCCCATGGCCTGGAGTGGTTGCCGAGAAATGGCTGCCCATCCAGGAACAACATTTCCAGACCTGCACATCCTGGTGGGGCTGTACAGAGTTCTGGACAAGGAACTTCGTGACAGAGCCGCCCAGCCAGAGACCTTGCTAGAAAGAGAAATGTTTTTGTCATGTTAAGCTGTTGTGATTTGGGGAGGCTGATATCAGAAACTTTTCTGGCTGGCACTGTGAAGAAACCAGGTGAGGGGAATTTTTGTTTTAATCCGTTGACCATTCTTCTCCCCAGGTATTTTTGCTTAATATCAGCAGTTGAGCCTACATTTATGAAAACACAGTGATTTCTTTAACTAGAAAAAGAAATGAAAGAAAATGGGACTCCAAGTCTACATCATATAAGGCTTTGGGCCATGTAAGCAGAACCCCCCCCCCCCCCCCACCCCAGGGACTTGTTTTTGTCCTGATTGGTTATTTGTTGCTATCTTGTCATCATCCAATTATTAGAAGACAGGAGAGCCCCTGATCTGAGTGCCAGAAAAAATGGCACCCCCAGAATGCTTCTCTGACAAAGGGCCATTGTGCAGTCAACCATTACATCATCCCTCTCAGTGCCTGTCCTGCTCCTGTGCTTTTTTGACTGGCCCTGTGAAGAAACCGGGTGAGGCGAATTTTTGTTTTAAATCCTCTGACCATTCTTCTCCCCAGGTATTTTTGCCTTTAAAATGCCTTTGGTCTTTGAATGCAGCCAGATCATAGTCTCTGTTGAAAGAATCATCATCTCCTTGCTGCTCAGCTGGTCACTTCATCTCTCCGGCTGGCCAGGGAAAGTATTATTATTAGACGATTTCTCTTCTCTCTGAGAGGAAAGAGCAGTGATTTGTTCCTCCATTCAGATCTCCAAAGAAGGTGAAAAATGCACTTCCTCTGGTGTCTTTTGTGTCTGAACACCCCACACAGCGGAGGAGGAGGCAGCCGCTGCCCAGGGCGGCAGGTTCACTGATTGAGATCGTCATTGAGGAGGCCTCTCCTGACACAGTTTGGCGGCTGGTGCTCCCCACGGCACCTCAGCAAGCGTCCATTATGCGCCTGCAGAGAAGGCCCCAGGAGCCAAAACGAGAGAGCTGACAGGGAAATCTCCGTGTTCTTTACACACTCCCACTGAGCTCTGCTGCTGCAATGTGTCTTTCTTTTTCTCCTTAGCAATTATTTCTTACACCTGAATAGTACATTGTCTCTGCAAAGTGAGTCCACGTGTATCACCCCACGGGATACTCACATCCTGGTGCAGTAATTGAAGCAGGTTTCTCTTACCCCCAACTTCCTCTGTAGGAAGAAGCAGAGGATAACACAGCCTCTGATAGGGATCCAGAGAGCACCTAGAATCTCTTATTGCAGTCTCTTCACTTTATGGAGTCACTTCTCATAGAAAATGAGGTGAAGGTTTGGGTTGTGTGTGAGCCTCCTTCCGTTGGAGTCTTCAAGTCTAACAAAGAGAAAAATCCCATTCTAATCATTACATTTCCATTCACAAAACTGCAAATCTGTGTGCCCAAGGTATTTTGGGATAATGTTTATGTTTTGTAGTAAGAAGGTGAAGTTGAGTAAGAGAAATGCCACTTTTTAAAAGAAAATACAGACAAGAATATTAGTGGTCTGGAATTTTCTTTAAAACAACATGGGTAGAGGATGATTCAGGGAGGAATTAGGGGATGTTGCCCTGGAGGAAGGCATGCCAATCCACTCCAGTAGGCTTACCTGGAGAACCCCCGTGGACAGAGGAGCCTGGCAAGCTATAGTCCATGGGGTCACAAAGAGTCAGGCATGACCGAGTGACTAAGCACAACACAGGGGATGTAGAAGAACTGATGCTTCCAAACTGTGGTGCTGGAGGAGACTCTTGAGTCCCTTGGACAGTAAGGATATCAAATCAGTCAATCCTAAAGGAAATCAACCCTGAATATTCCATGGAAGCAGAGTCTTAGGGATGCTAGGGTTATTTGTTACTTTCTGCATAGACGCATTGATAGGGTAGAGAAGCCCCTTCTTTGGAATCTTTAAATAGAAGTAGCAGACCCCTTGGTGAGGATATACAAGAGAGCACCAAATGAGAGGTCTCCATAAGCCACGAGGACCAAATGTTGACTGCAACTGTTTTTATGTTGGGGAGCATAACTTGTCAATAGTCACCAAGTAAAGGAGATGTCTTTCTTGTTCCTATAAGCCTTTGTTGTTATGAACAATGCTTGGTTTAGGTTTCAAGTTGCACCAAGTGTTTGGATGAGCTGGTGGTCATGCTGTGTGTTTGAAGGTGTATTAATGCCTTATGGGCCATTAGAGATCCATCCCTGAGAACTTTTATTCCTCAAAGAAATTCAAATTGCCCTGTTGCGAGAAGGCAATTGGAGGGGAAAAGAAAAGCCCCCAGGAATGTGAGAGAAGATGAGGGGAAGGTCTATAGGTAGGTAGGTCATGTTTGAACAGCAGGAAGGAGGGAGGCAGGATGGCATCCCGGGAGCTGTGATGTAAAAGGCGGGGACGATATGCTGCTGGGCAGGGTGCCCTTCAGTGCCAGCCTTAGCTACTGGTGGCCTTGAGGGCACACCTGTGTCTCCAGGCCTGCGAAGCTGGCAGCTCCTGGAGCTAGTTCTGCCTGACAGGGCTAAGCTGTTAATGCATTGTTTATTCTGCTGGCAGGGCATGGGTTGGAAATCTGTGGATGGCCTTTCTGTGGGTTGGTGCAGGTCCAGAAGGCGTGAGGGGCGGGGGATGGTGGGGCAAGAAGAGGCTGAACCCTGAGAAGCCTATGTTCTGGGTTCTTATGAGTTCTTATCTTCTCAGCAGCAGGATTTAAAAGGATGATTGTGAAAACAGTTCATCCCATAGCATCTCTGACTTATGTTCAGGGGAGCTGTGGATTCACACAGACGGAGAGAGAACTGATGTTAGCTCAGCAGGTTAGGAGAGGAGATTTAAATTGAAAACCATTCAAGCCTTTTGCAAATTTGTTTTCCTTTTTCACAAATGTATGTTTCCCCCTTTAACTAGAGGATAACTGAGTAGGGCCTCTGAGAACATGAAGTTGTTCATTTACTGCCTCCCCTCCCACAACCCCCAACAGCTTGTTTTAATTGAAGAGTTTCATTAGAAACCTGGATGTTGGTTTCCTGTATTGACAGTTACATTTTGTGGGAGGTGGTTTCTGAACTAAACCTGTCCAATAAAGGACACACTGAGGAAGGCCTTGGAGTTCAGGTATATGGGCCCCAACACAGATTTTAGGTTTGTTGGCAGCAAACCCCACCTTCCCCTTGATTACATCCAAAGTGCCTTAAATGTTTTACGCTTGTTATCTCCTGTCATTCTCAAGTGACCTGGGAGTTGTCTCAGGAAGACTTATTCCCATTTCAGTTCAGTTCAGTTCAGTTGCTCAGTCATGTCCAACTCTTTGCAACCCCATGAATTGCAGCACGCTAGGCTTCCCTGTCTGCCACCAACTCCCTGGAGTTCACTCAAACTCATGTCCATCGAGTTGGTGATGCCATCCAGCCATCTCCTCCTCTGTCGTCCCCTTCTCCTCCTGCCCCAAATCTCTCCCAGCATCAGGGTCTTTTCCAATGAGTCAACTCTTCACATGAGGTGGCCAAAGTATTGGAGTTTCAGCGTTAGCATCAGTCCTTCCAATGAACACCCAGGACTGATTTCCTTTAGAATGGACTGGTTGAATCTCGTTGAAGTCCAAGGGACTCTCAAGAGTCTTCTCCAACACTGCAGTTCAAAAGAATCAATTCTTTGGTGCTCAGCTTTCTTCACAGTCCAACTCTCACATCCATAAATAACCACTGGAAAAGCCATTGCCTTGACTAGACAGACCTTTGTTGGCAGAGTAATGTGTCTGCTTTTGAATATGCTATCTAGGTTGGTCATAACTTTTCTTCCAAGGAGTAAGCGTCTTTTAATTTCATGGCTGCAGTCACCATCTGCAGTGATTTTGGAGCCCAAAAAATTAAAGTCTGCTTTATACATAAACTGTTTCCACTGTTTCCCCATCTATTTCCCATGAAGTGATGGGACCAGATGCCATGATCTTAGTTTTCTGAATGTTGAGTTTTAAGCCAACTTTTTCACTCTCCTTTCACTTTCATCAAGAGGCTTTTTCGTTCCTCTTCACTTTCTGCCATAAGGGTGGTGTCATCTGAGGTTATTGATATTTCTCCCGGCAATCTTGATTCCAGCTTGTGCTTCTTCCAGCCCAGCGTTTCTCATGATGCACTCTGCGTATAAGTTAAATAAGCAGGGTGAAAATATGCAGCCTTGACATACACTTTTCCTATTTGGAAGCAATCTGTTGTTCCATGTCCAGTTCTAACTGTTGCTTCCTGACCTGCACATAGGTTTCTCAAGAGGCAGGTCAGATGGCCTGGTATTCCCATCTCTTTAAGGATTTTCCACAGTTTATTGTGATCCACACAGTCAAAGGCTTTGACATAGTCAGTAAAGCAGAAATAGATGTTTTTCTGGAACTCTCTTGCTTTTTCCATGATCCAGCGGATGTTGGCAATTTGATCTCTGGTTCCTCTGCCTTTTCTAAAACCAGCTGGAACATCTGGAAGTTCATGGTCCATGTATTGCTGAAGCCTGGCGTGGATAATTTTGAGCATTTACTAGCGTGTGAGATGAGTGCAATTGTGCAGTGGTTTGAACATTCTTTGGCATTGCCTTTCTTTGGGATTGGAATGAAAACTGACCTTTTCCAGTCCTGTGGCCACTGCTGAGTTTTCCAAATTTTTGGCATATTGAGTGCAGCACTTTCACAGCATCATCTTTCAGGATTTGAAGTAGCTCAACTGAATTCCATCACCTCCCCTAGCTTTGTTCGTAGTGATGCTCTCTAAGGTCCACTTGACTTCACATTCCAGGATGTCTGGCTTTAGGTGAGTGATCACACCATCATGATTATCTGGGTCATGAAGATCTTTTTTGTGCAGTTCTTCTGTGTATTCTTGCCACCTCTTCTTAATATCTTCTGCTTCTGTTAGGTCCATACCATTTCTGTCCTTTATCGAGCCCATCTTTGCATGAAATGTTCCCTTGGTATCTCTAAGTTTCTTGAAGAGATCTCTAGTCTTTCCCATTCTGTTGTTTTCCTTTATTTCTTTGCATTGATCACTGAGGAAGGCTTTCTTATCTCTCCTTGCTATTCTTTGGAACTCTGCATTCAGATGCTTATGTCTTTCCTTTTCTCCTTTGGTTTTTGCTTCTATTCTTTTCACAGCTATTTATTTATTTCACAGCAGAATTAGTTGAGCTCAGTTCCCCAGATCCCAGATCATGGCAACAAAGTACAATGCTATTCCAATCAGCAGGGTGGTTATGCTCTCATGTCGCTTCACTGCAGACTTGCTTTCCAGCAATCCATCTTTTTTACTTCCCTCTCTGGTTATCAGAGACCCAAAGACCCCATTTGTACAAACAAATAACTTCGGAACCCAGCATCAGCACATTGCCAGTCACAGCCACCTGCACTGATGGAAGCTTTGCCGAGTCTCACTGCACGGGGCTGAGTGTTATCTGAACGTGAAGCATGGTGACTGAGGAGCAGTCAGTTCTGCATTCTGGGGTCTCTGTGGACTCTTCCACTCATTGTCAACCAAGAGAATGTTCTCTTAATGCACCGTTTTGACATAATGTGTCACAACCAGACTGCTCTGTTTTCCTTTGTTTATAAACCACAGTCTTGCCTTCAGAGAAACAAAGTGAGTCAACAAGAAGGTTTTTAAACTTTGACTCCAATGCTTAACCAATGTGACCTTGGGTAAGTGAATTACTGTTTCTGAGTCTCGATTGCCACAACTCTAAGCAATAAGGGATAAGAAACTTCAGCAGAACTCAAAAGAGACAGTATTTGTGAAGATATCTCAGAAAGGGTAATAAGTATTATAGCAACAATCATTACAGTTTTATAATATTGAGGAAGTAAGAAGTTGGGGTGGTGTTTCACTCTGCCTTGGAGAGGTTGAGATACCCTGAATTCCAGTGAAAGCAGAAATTTTATGGGGGAGGAAGTGTTAAAAATATACTAGGCTCAGCGCTGAATGTTATTACAGTGATCAAACACGACTTTGGTTGTCATAAAAACAATATGACAGGAAGGAATAAGGATTCCTTGAAAGATATTCAGAAAAAGTATTTTTACCCTATTATAGAAGATAAAGGACTAAAATTTAAGTCATTTGGATGAAAAGTTTGTTTGGCCTCCTTCCTGCTCTTAAAGGATGAAAGCCTGGTTCTAGGGGGCAGGAGGTATGCAGAAAGCAGCTGACTCCCTGCAACCCCAAAGTGGTGAGTGGAGAACACCTGGCTTACAGGAAGAAGGGCAGAGGGATAAAAGGCTTGGCCACAGCATGGCCCTTCATGGGGACCCACCAGAACATCTGGAAGAATGAAAACACAGAGAGATCCTTCCAGGTGAATGCACCTCCTTGTGTCTGAATGCACGATACCTGCAGACATGTTTTGAACACCAACTTTTAACCCAGTACCTTATACGTGGAAGTCAACCTGTGATATTTATTATTACTTCACACCAAGTTCAAAAAGGTAGATCATTCATTCCCTTGACACATATTTACTGACCATCTATGTGCCAGATAGTGTTCCAAGCTAGTGGAAGAGGAAAGAAGGGGGTTGACAGTGGTCCCTTTTGAGGTGGACTGTGACATCTAGAGCATGTGATGAGGAAAGTGCTGGGGTGAATATGAAAATGGGATTGTTGCAGAGACGATAAGAGGAGAATGATAAGGAAAAGCTCTTCTTGATGAGGGCTCACTTAGGGGAGCAGCTTGGACTTGAAACTAGGAGGCCACATGTATTCCAGTAGGACACACAGCTGGAGACACAGTCCCCTTACACCATGCTGTAATATATCATGAAAAGGGCAACAAACCATGCTCTCAGGATCTCCTGCCGTGTTTGCATCACTAGTAAGAGTTGGCTTTTAGCACCGAGGTTTCTGCACTCACTCTGCTGATGAATAGAAGGCCTAGTCAGTGTCAGGCATGGTGTCGAGCTCAGGGATTAAGGCAGTGAATAACGGACAGTTGTTGCTCTTAAGAACCCAATCCAGAGGTCAGAGAGAAAAGTGATTGGGTGTGATGAGCACAATCACACAGATTCAGGACTGGCAGCTCAAGGAGCCTGTGGAGTCTTGAAGACTTCTGAGAAGAGGTGACTGTACCACATCCAGTAGGTGTATTTGTGTTAGGTAATTGGGAGGTTACCTATTTTAATAGGGTTCCCCCCTATTTTGTTAGGGGGAACATTTTGTACCAAGACCTGCAAAGAAGAGAAAAGTTGACCATTTCCCAGGAACTGGAAAACTATCATGAGGAAGGCAGAAGAGTGAGGAATGTATAAAAACTGAGTCTTCATGTGAGTCAAAGTCAGGTCAGGAAGGCTCTCGCTAGGCCATATTGGGGAACTTAGGGAATCCCAGGAGCTCTGAGAGGGCTTCTGCAGTGGTGTAAGATGATCAGACTTGAGTTTTGGACAGCCCCTCTGCTGTTCTGTGTTGATGGTGGGAGGATGAGAGTGAGGCAAGATGCCACGGTGAGTTTGCAGGCTCCAGCAAACATGGGGCACGGAAGAAGCCCTGTGAGGTTAAGGGCAGGGCTTTAGCATTAGACAGATCAGAGTTGCAGCCTTTGCTGTGCCACTCATATTCTGTGTGTCCTCTAAACTTCAGTTTTTCTCTCAGTAAAATGAGGATAAAAATAGTGCTTCCTAACAAGGATGTTGTGAAGATTAAATGAGATATTGTGAATGCACATAACGTTCTTAGCGCAGTACCTAATGCTTCGTTAAATACTTGATAAACGGTAGTGGAAAAAGCAAGTTAGAGTTTTTTCATACCCTCCAGTTATGTCATTAATAGCTTTTTATGTGCCCACATTTTGCTACCATACTTCTTAGAGTAATGTTCTTAAAAATTCCTGCCTCCTTCCCCAAAATCTGCTTTGTTGATTTCAATTAGAATCTAAAAAGTGAACAGAGGAACAGTCACCCTGCCCTGTTATATTTTTGTCAGACTGATAAAGGTGGAAGCATTTTCAGCTGGGCACAAGACTAAGGAAAACACAGGGGAAAGGAGAGCTTGCAGAGGGATGCTTGGGTCATTCCATTTACGTCTACTGCTTTGTCAACATGGCGCTGGTCCTTTGTGAACACTGCTGGCGTTAGCTGGGATTGTTATGGAAACAGTGGCAGATTTTATTTTTTTGAACTACAAAATCAGTGCAGATGGTGACTGCAGCCATGAAGTTAAAAGATGCTTGCTCCTTCGAAGAAAAGCTATGAGAGACCTAAAGTGAAAAGTGAAGTCGCTCAGTTGTGTCCGACTTTTTGTGACCCCATGGACTGTAGCCTACCAGGCTCCTCAGTCCATGGGATTTTCCAGGCAAAAGTACTGGAGTGGGTTGCTGTTTCCTTCTCCAGGGGATCTTTCCGACCCAGGGATCGAACCTGGGTCTCCCGCATTGTAGGCAGATGCTTTACCATCTGAGCTACCAGGGAAGCCCTATGAGAGACCTAAACAGCATATTAAAAAGCAGAGAAATCACTTTGCTGACAAAGGTCCATATAGTCAAAATTATGGTTTTTCCAGTAGTCCTATATGGATGTGACAATTGGACCATAAAGAAGGTTGGGTGCCAAGAATTGATGCCTTTGAATTGTGGTGCTGGAAAACTCTTGAGAGTCCCTTGAACAAGAAGGAGATCAAACCAGTCGATCTGAAAGGAAGTCAGCCCTGAATATTCATTGTATGCTGAAGCTCCAATAGTGTGGCCACCTGATCCAAAGAGCCAATTCTTTGGAAAAGACCCTGATGCTGGGATAGATTGAAGTCAGGAGAAGGGGGAGAAAGAGGATGAGATGGTTGGATAGCATCACTGACTTAATGGACATGAGTTTGAGCAAGCTCCGGAAGATGGTGAAATACAGGAAAGCCTGGTGTGCTGCAGTCCATGGGGTCACAAGGAGTCAACAAGACTTAGTGACTGAACAACAAGGATTGTTATCTTTGGTTTGGTCAGAGTTTGGAGGCTGCTTGCCCTGAATCAGGCCAAGAAAAAAGTTCACAAGAGAGATCTACTTCTGTTTTAGATTAAAAATCACTGAGGGCAACTCTGGAATATGCAGCGTTCATGTTTATACTCACTCTTCCAGGCTACCAGGCTGCATTTTCCAAATCGGAGCCACCTCTTTCCTCACCACAAACACCATTTGGCATCTCTGGTATGTCTTGGTGGTCATTGAAGGAACTTCTACATTGAATGGGACATACCAGCCAACACCTTTCATTTGATTTGGCTTTTTCTGGCTCTGCTGAGTATTTGCTTAATGATAGTTCATGGACAACAAAGTAAAAGCAAAGAAAAATTGGTTTAGATGTGGATAATCATTTAGTTTTCCCTTCTCTGAAATTCAGTCTGATTCATACAAATTAGCAGCTGTTCCTGTTTATCTATGCTAAAGACTAAAAGAGTAGAGTTTTATTCCAGATAACTGGGGCATCCTTATTGGAAACACTAGGCAATGAGACCAACAGGAAGGAAAAAGTTTCAGTGATATTGAGAACTTGATAAATGTGTACCAGTGAGTTAGATTGGGTATAGTGCCAAGGAGAATTATTTCAACCATTTCACCACAGCTCTATTTCTGGTCTTCTACTTCCTTTGTATATGTGCCCCTATTACCACCTTCACTGCTTGTTTTGCTTGACCATTCTTGGAAGTGAATGAGTTCATTCTAACTTTTTCGTTTGATCTCATGTTCTTTTATTGATGACTCCCATGGGCTCCATTTTGTATCATAGCAAAGCTCACCCATTATAGCAAAGAGATAGAAAACCCAATGCAAAGGAGATGTATGGAATTATTTTAGGAAACTGTTAAGTGGTACTGTAAATTATTCACTTAGCAAATATTGCTGAGCCCTGGATAAAGAACTAGGGTGACACATAGATATATGGGATCCAGGTGATTTTAGCATTTAGGGATTTAGAAATGTTTGAGCTTAGTTGATGGGCAGATACGGCCAGTAGCTTTGGAGCATCTCTTTAAAATTGTTGATTTGATGGATGGTTGAGTGGGGAGAGGATGCCTCTGGAAACAATTTGTGTGTGGAGTACTTGAAAGCAGTCAGTTCAAGGAAGGATTAGGAAGATCTTTAACCTCTCCCAAGGCTGTGGATGGTGAGGAGCACCCTGCAGGGAGGGGCTCCAGGAAGAAGTCGAGGGACTTGTTTCCACGGGAGGAGTGAGGAGTGCAGGGGAAGTGGAGGAGCCGGGGGAGATGAAGGCGGGCTTGAGGTGCGTCAAGGGCAGCAGCCAATGCGGGAGTTTTGGTTCATGACTTGCTGAGTGGGACCTAGTGAGGTAGGAGTGCTCTCTTCTCAGTACAACTAATGAGCTACTGCCTTTGAGAGATGGTGGATCCTCACCCCCTGGTCTCTCATGGTGGCAGCAGTGAGACTGGAGAGGCGTCTTATGGAGTGGCTTCATAGGCAGTAGACATGGGCAAGTTGGTTGGAATCAGAGGACTGTGTCTGACCACATGTGATCCGCCCCTAGAAATTGCCAGTGTAACTCAGGGACCCTTTGCAGGTGAAGTGAAAGCTGACTTTATAAAGGAAGTGAGGGGGTTTGGGCAAGAAATAAGATACTTTATAATTTATCGTTAGTACTACAATATGATTTGTTTCTACTATGCTGGTAGAATTTGAGGAAATTTAGGTTAAATATATTAAATAATTGTTCCATAGGCAAATAAAGTGGTAGTTTGGCCAACCATTCAGATGAGAAGCGTTCTCTGATTTGGGGTTTTTGTTTGTTTTTATCACTTCTGTCACCTTCTTTTTTCTGGTAAGTTTCATGCTATAAACCTAAATTGTTTCCTTAATTTCCTTTTCTCACCCATTGTCTCTAACCTAACTCACACCAGCAGAGTTTCCTCACTTTTTGCATGGACACATTTAAAATCACTGGGTTGGTTTGTTTTATTTGACCAAACCTGATGGCACTGAACTTCTTCCCGGATCCTCATGCAAATATGCAGACTTTTATAGCAGATCGTCTCTGAAATCCCAGGTAGCACACATGGCCCTTAAACACTCTCTCTTTGCAGCTGTTACGATCTTAAGAGACAATGTTCAACATAAAATAAGTGGACATAAGTAAAAAGTCAGCAAAGAGCCCAGCCTCAGGGTTTGTGACCCCTATCACACTTGGAGCTATGTGAGGCAGCATGTTGGGTAACCACTCTACAGTTTCCCCATCTGCAAACTGGGGCTAACACTTTCTACATCATAGGGCTACTGTGAGGGTTAAATGAGAGTACGTGATCACAGCACCCAGCTGCAGCAACACATACAGAGGTTCAGGGAAGAAGGAGTCCCTTACAGTGCTGTGCTCGAGGTATGAAATTCCATCTTCTAGGTCAGGATGATAGTGGAATCCATTGTGAATCAACACTGGGAGGAAATGCACTGTGGCCCCCTAAAGATAATACTAAAGAATTTTGATTTCTGTCCTTGGACAAAGTGGCCTTTTGCAGACATTTTCGTATAAGAAAGCGGGGAAATGCCACACTTTGAAATATACAGATTCTGTAACATTAGGTCCTTGAAAGAGCTAGGGAATTTGGTGGGGTTAAGGGGCTACAGTTCATGGGGTCACAAAGAATTGGACACATGTGAGTAACTAACACTTCATTTCACTTTACTTACAAGTAGCACTCAATAGAATTCTAGCAATTTCTAGAATCAAGGAGTCTGTGCTATAGTTGAAATAGTATGAGGCAGACACACTTTCTGAGGTCAAATTCTGGCTCAGTGATGCACTAGTCACACCATGGACAAATTTTACAAGCTTCCTAGGCCTTGTTCTCTTCTGTACCAAGAGGCCAGCTGTCTTGCGAGGTTGTTTTGTAAGCTTAATCACTCTTGCTAACCTGTATAATAGATGCTGGGTAAATCTTGGTTTCTTTTCCACTGTGTTTTCGCCTTTTAAGTTCTACACCGTTATATTCAGTATACATTAACTGAAAACTAGATATGAGAGTAAAATGCATTGTAATGTTCCAGGAAGACATTGGTGAGTTTGAGCTTTTCTTCTTTGCTTAATAAATTAGCAGGAATTAGAAATTCTTTTGAGACTTCTAGACAGAAAATAATAGTGAACCAAATTATTCTTCTTTGTTTGCATGGCCATCCTTTGAAGAAAGAATTGCTAAAATATTTAACAAGCTGCTTTGGTGAAGTTCTTGTGTGTTGTGGTATATGGGTGGTACTATTTACTGAGTGGCAACTGTGACAAACACTGGACTGAGTAACTCATATAAGTACTTTTGGCCTTCACAACAATCTTGAATTGAGATTCCGTTTTTGTTTTTAAGTGTATATGCTATGTGTGGTAAGTCACTTCAGTCACGTCCGACTCTGCAACACTACAGACTATATAGCCTGCAGGGCTCCTCTGTTCATGGGATTCCCTAGGCAAGAATACCTGAGTGGGCTGCTGTGCCCTCCTCCAGGAGAATATTCCAGACCCAGTGATTAAACCTGCAATCTCTCATGTTTCCTGCAGTGGCAGGTGAGTTCTTTACCATTAGCGCCACCAGAGCTTACCTGGTAGCTCAGATGGTAAATAATCTGCCTGCAATGTGGGAGACCTGGATTTGATCTCTGGGTTGTGAAGATCCCCTGGAGGAGGGCGTGGCAACTCACTTCATTATTCTTGCCTGGAGGATCTCCATGGACAGAGGATCCTGACAGGCCACAGTCCATGAGGTCACAAAGAGTCGGACACAACTGAGTGACTAAGCACAGCGCAGCAGCCACCTGGGAAGCCCCTTTAAATTGTGTACTTTTGAGCAAATCAGTACACCTCTCTGACCCTCCATTTCCTCACCAGTACAGAATAATAACCTCTAAGTTACTGCTATGATCTGAATGTTTGTGACCCCCTAAATTGGCATGCTAAAATTCGAATACCCAAAGTGATGGCGTTAGGAGGTTGGGGCCTTTGTAAGATGATTAGGTTATGAGGCTGGAGCCCTCATGAATGGGATCAATGCCCTTATAGAAGAGGCCCCAGAAAACCCCTCACTCCTGCTACATGAGGATGTAGCCAGAAGGTGCTGTGAACCAAAAAGTAGGTTCCCATCAGATACTGAATCTGCCAACACCTTGATCTTGAGCTTTCTAGCCTCCAACACTGTGAGACATAAATCTCTGCTGTTTGTGAGTCACTGAGTCTATGGTATTTTGTTGCAGCAGCCTAAATGGATGAAACTGCTTGCACATTGTGAGGATCAGATGAGGAAATGCCTGCCAAAGTGCTTTTGTAAACTGTCAAGTACTTTGTAAATGTTAGCTATAGTTATGAATTAAAAGGACCATTGGGAACAGAAATCTGGGCTATTTTGATGTCTAAAACCCTGTAGCCCTGCTCATCACTATGGTTGAGAGCAGTACAGGAAGGGGCTAATCTTTGGGGGTGG
Source organism: Capricornis sumatraensis (assembly GCF_032405125.1). Lineage (NCBI taxonomy): Eukaryota > Metazoa > Chordata > Mammalia > Artiodactyla > Bovidae > Capricornis > Capricornis sumatraensis. The sequence continues at coordinate 75,214,345 of NC_091069.1, read as the reverse complement.
TTTCTACTCTATTCTAGATATTCAGTGAGAGCTTTTGCACACAAGTGACTGGAGTCCTGGGCATCAGTGGTAGCCTCTTTTCTAACTTCCTTTGTCTTCAAGTTGTCATTCTGAGAGCCTCAGTGCATATGAAAAAATGCAGTTCAGGGCAGAGCGACATGCATAGCAATCTAAACTCCAACATCACAGTCCATCACAGGAAGACTGAGGACCACCACATCAAAATACCCAAGTGTTTCATTTTTAATAACAAATGTCTTTTTTTTTCCCTTAAGAAAAATGTCCACAGGATAACATCTCTTCTCTGCCTCACTGTTTCATGATGTGTGTGTATGTTCAGGACAAAAAAGGAGCCCGCTTTCTCTTGAACGGGATGCTTATCCAGTTATTTATTTATTTATTTGAGAAAATTGTCATCCAGAGCACTTCAATCAAATCTCCTTTTGTATTTCCCTCCCTGGTGCCTGCTCAGCCAGGCGACATGCATGCCACTTCAGATTGCTCCTAACTAAAGCATCAGCACCCTTGCTGCAGCTTGTTTTCTTTCATCCATTTCTTGGTGCTTTCAAAACCCTGGCATTGATGGCATGAGAGGTGAACTTTTCCCTTTCTCAGCTTTGGGATAAAATATGCTTTGCCTAAAGCACGCTCTGAGCATTTTCCTTTGTACCTTCACGATGGAAAGAAAGAGCTAGAAACAGCCTGACAGACCCACATGGGCATGTTCTTGGCTGACCCAGGAATAAGCTGGTGCCTTTCTGACACTGCTGACAGAACTGTCATCCTCCTAACGCAGGATCGGGGATGGGCCTGGCTTCCTCTCAGGATGGGGCGCAGAGTGACTGCAAGCTTGTGCAACAGTGAGCTGGCTTCCACGGTTACGACAGTCGGGCTTGTCTCTCTTGCTTTCAACCTTCATTACTCCAAAGTCTGATGCTTCTTCCTTGGAAAATTCTCTTTCATCCACCCTTTCTTATCCATTTCTAGTAATATTCTGGTCCAGAGTCTTGTTCATCTCATGACTGAATAACTATAATGGCCTTTGCTTGTGTCTCCATTTCACCAGTTTCTTTCTCTCTTTCCCAATTTGTCTTGAACATTTACTTTCAAACCAAGGGTTCGAAAGCATGACTTCACACTCCTGCTCCCAGGCCTACAACAGCTTTCTGTTGCCTGCTCAATTAAATTGATGATCTTCTGGCTCACTTTCAAAGTCCCTCCTGGAGAAGAGATCTCACGTCTGCTGAGGATCAAGGTCCAAAATCTTGGGTTCCATTCTTGGTTTTGCCAGATTCTGGCTCTGAGTCTTTGTGAAGGCTGCCTCACACCTCTGGAATCTCACCTTTGATATTTATAACATGAAGGAGGTAGACAAAGCTGGTGGTCCAGAGGAAATTGCAGAGTCCAGAAAATCTCCCCTGTGTGTCAAACGGGGATGGTACAAGAACATTTTCTGGAATCTTTGCAAGAAAAGGAGTAGGTATTCATAAACTGGAAAGATGGAATGGTGGAAGGGAAAGGACAATATACGGATATCCACAGACTCCAACGGTGTGGTGACTTTCATTTACAGCTTCTCAAGGCCTGAGACTGAAGCTCTATATGTATTAGATAATCTGCATGGACGTTCTAATGTGGTAATTGCAGCTTTTCCTTATAAGGAAAAGAATTAAATCTGTCATCTGAAATAACTTCATACACTGCCTATATATTATAATTTTACCATAAAACTGTCACTTAATAAATAAAATGGAGGATTTAGTAGCTACTCTGGGGTCTATCTGCCTTTGCTCTAAGAACTGTAGTGTTTCTTTCTCCCCATTTCCCCCAGTGCCTCCCTCTCCTCATCTCTCCCTTCTTCCCTTCTTTCCTCCTTGTATCCACATTTTTATTTGAGATAGAAACATTCAAGACATGAGAAATTTAAGTGACCTACTTACTTGAGTCATATAAACTCTATCTTCTATATTAGGTCTGTAAAGTCTGTTGGGAAAGGGCTCATGCCCTCCAAGCAAAGTTCAGATGTCTGGGAGCTCCACCCAGACTTGCTTTCTGGGGCAGGGGTCAGAGATGGAGAGGGGGGATTGGATAGAAACACTGCGACTTTGGCAAGGGGCCAGACAAAGGGAAGGGTATTGATGATAGAATGAGCAGATGCTGCAGCTTTCTGCATGCGAGTGAGGGTCCTCCCTACATCATCACTAAAAAAGAGGGTATTGGGTTTATGTCTGTGCCCAGAGGGAACTTGTTCAGCTATCTTATTGTTGTTTAGTTGCTAAGTCATGTCTGACCTGCAACCCCATGGACTGTAGCCTGCCAGGCTCCTCTGTCCATAGGGTGTCCCAAGGAAGAATACTGGAGGGGACTGCCATTTCCTTAGGAGGCATTTTTAAAAAGCTAATCCTGAGGTATAATGTAGTTATTCAGAAGAATTTTTTTTTAAAGTGTAAGTTTTTAGTGTAACATTCTAGGAGCAGTGGACAGGCGTGAGTTTGACCTGGGCAGCATCAGAAAACAAGAATGCAATTTTCGTTAGGGTTATGTCTCTCTCATAATCTTTACTGTGCCTCCCCTCCACCCCTTCACCACCCCAGCCTTCAGCCCAGTTTCTCTTTCTTTCCCTAGTCTGAAAAGACGTTTCCATTTTTTCTAGCTGTTCAGGTTTATAACCTGTAGCCGTCTGTGACACTGTTTTCCTTCACACCCCATATTTAATTTGTCAGCAGTCTTTATTGTCTGTACCTCCTAAGTGTGCCCAGAATCTGACTGCTTCTCATCGTCTCCACTGTTCACCCTTTCATGTGAATCCTCGTCACCTCTCAAATAAATTATTGTAATAGCCTCTCAACCTGTCTTTCAGCTTCTGTCTTGACATCCTTCAGCGTATTCTTAACATTAATTCTGTTAAAGCTTAAATCAGATCACTCCCTCCCCTGGCTTCCTATCTCACCCTAAACAGAATCCTATGTCCCTACAAGGGTTTACATGCCAATTCCTTACATGCAAGTATCTCTGTGACCCTCTGAATTTATCTGTGCCCTCTGCAGTCATCCACTCAGCCATGCTGACTGTACTTTTCCTTTTACATGCAGATATGTCCCTGTCTCATGGTCTCTTACTTGGCCTCTTCTGGAACGGTCTTCCCCCAGATGTCTATGTGACTCAGTCCTTCACCATCTTTAGTCCTTTACTCAATTGATTGCTTCTCCACAGGGTTTCCTGGCCTGTGTACACACTGCTTCTGATCTTCTAGATCCCTTTCCTTTTTTTTTTTCTTAGTATCATACATCAACATCTAACATATTATATATCTTAGTTTTAGTCATCTATTGTAGAATATAAGCTCCTTAAGAGCTGAACATCTCTTCTTGTAACCCATTTTGTTCTCTGCTATATCTCTAGCATATAGAACATTATCTGGTGCATGGGAGGCAGTCAGTATTTTTGAATGAATGAATGAATTGTTGCTCACCAGTTCTGCTTTCTTTTTTTCTTAGTAAATAACATTCAGCTACTTGAGGAGTTTTAAGGCTATCCACTGGCTCAAATCTGCAGGGCTCTTGATTTTAAATATTGGACTTAAAAATGGAAAGCCAGGCATGAACACACGCAAACACACATAGAAATGGCCCTAACTCCCTGGTGTGCCACTCGCTATAATGATGTGGATGAAATGTCAGTTGCTGACAGGCCTAATGCCTGGGAAACCACAGATGGCTGATGGACTCTGTTGAGTCGTCGTCTATCCTCCTCCTCCCAGGGCAGGGTCTACAGGGCAAGCTGTCAATAAAAAGATACCTGGTCCTTTAGCTTTTTCCTGCTGCCATTTAGTCATGACAGACCTGAAGAAATAGGCTGGCAAAAAATGCAGGACTTTGACTGCACAGGTGCGATTCCTAGCATCACATATGACAAAACTGTCAGGGTCTCTGCATGTGTAGGCTGGGAGGAACGGGGACCATGTTATGAAGCTGGCTTGGTTGTTAAAAAGTTGATTGGCTTAAGTCAGAGTTCATTCTCAGGATCATTTTCCTCCTGTTTAGTCGGGAGGGAAGTGACTTCAGGAATCCTCGCGTTCAGCTTTGTGACTTTATAAGAGAGTAAACTGAGGCCCTGACATTTTAGATGATTTTCCTAGGTTGAATAACGAGGTGCTCTTGGGACTAGACCCAGATTCTCCTCAGTGCTGATCCTGGGATCATCCCGTGACTGTTTGGCCTCCTTGCCCTGTAATACACCTCTCAAAAGGTGGAATGCGAAGGTTTCAGGGATGGCCTGTAGGCCTGCCCCAGAGGGAGGCATCTATGTCTTCTCCCTGCTTCCTGAACTCATGAGAGAGAAAGATTGTCAGCTTCTGTCAAGGTGGCAGAAAAAGGGTGAGTAGCTAAGGGGAGGTTTGGGCAAACTCATGGAAGGGAAGGCTCACGCTTTGAAGAACTCAGATCTTCAGAACTAGAAGAGTCAGTAGTTAGAATCAAGTGTGTGGTTCTGCTTCGACAGGATGATTTAAACACCTATTTGTTTAGATACCTATGTACAGGGTTCAGTGGAGGCGCTCAGTCATGCCTCGCTGATGGGAGCAGAAGATCCATCAGCAGATAGGCCTTTGGGTGCAGGCAGGGCAGGGAGACACCTCCAGGTCAGGACTCCTGGTCATTCTGGGAGAATGAATATGGTGTCCAGCACTGACTAGGGCTGCCATGTTCCAAGACAAATGTTATTTGAATGTTTTACACATTATGAGTCTATGTTTTTGATTGTAAAGGATAGGTAAATATAAACATGAGAGATGATGTATTATTTTTAAAAAAACCTTTATTTTATGACATTCCTGGGTATTAGAACCCTGACATACCCACAAGGCTCTGTACGATGTGATTGGGTAGATCCTACCAGGGTCAAACTTCAGGAAGTTCAGTAATGTGAAATCTGTATGTCTTAAAATGTTTAAGTTTAGGAGATTAGAAATGGTTTATAATTGCAAGTCTTTAAGAGGGGAATAATTCTTTCTTTCTTTCTTTCTTTCTTTCTTTTTTTTTGTTTCTTCTTTGCCTTACACTGCTGTCATTTTCCTTTCTTAAAACCTTTATTTAAGCTGTGTTATAAACTCTTTTTCTCCCCTGTCCATGATGTCTTGAAACGGTTAACAGCAGTGTCTTGGGGTCTTTCTTCCTGAGTCCCTATCCTGGATGTGCCACTTGGGCAAATGACTTAATTGCTTGATGCCTAGTTGCTTTATCTGAAAGTGTGGATAACAGTAGAGCCTACCCCAAAGGGTTGCTATGAGGACTAAAAAAGATTATGATATAGTGAGACACTGAGAGCCATGCCTGACATCCTACATACACATAAGCCTAGTTATTTGTCTTTATTGTTATTATGTCTGGAGTCTCTGCTCTCATTTTTGCTATCTGTCCTTGGAATATCATTTAACCTCTGATCCTCAGCAGCCAGGAGGGCTCAGACTCCCTGATTATTCCAAATAGCTGGCCTTGATCAGCTAGTGAATGGCATACACTGACCTTCCTTCTGCTTTCTTGATAGCTACTCTGTCAGTGCAGAGAAGCCCAATTCATTTCAGTCCAGTCCAATCCAATTCAATTTAACTCATCAGTTTAACTTAGCGAAAGTCATTCATTTCATTTATTCAGAAATATCTCTTGAGGTCTAAGACATGCTTGATACTTTCCAGACCTAAGACAGCTAGAAATGAGGCAAGGGAATCCCTGCTTTTGAGAATCTTACAAATATAAAGGCTTCAGTAGCTTCACATCTTTCTAAGTGGAAAGAAAATGAGACAGACTCTATCCCCTTAGGGGTTTAAAGGAGTTTTCCTTTAAACAATCTTGAGGGGAAGCAACATGGAGTCAGTCGCTAGGAAATGCAATTCTAATATCTAAGTGGTTCTAATTATTCCCTCCTCAAGGCAGGCGGTTCCTAAGGGCTGGCAAATCTTCCCTGGAGGCTGCAGTAGACAAGCTATTCAACTTTGGTGGAAGCAAGATGTGGCTGTTGCAGGGTTCAGACAACAACAAAATAAACAAAGCCCCAATTATGATTTGAGGGAGGTAGACCAAGCTTTTCTATTTAGTCAAAAGGAATTGATTTCCCCTGGAGTGTCACTTACACCATAATGATCACTGGAAAGGAGACAGCTTAACAGAGTGATGTAAAAACAAAAGGAGTTGGGCTGCGTGTTGGTCAGGTCAGCTGATCTTGACTGCTCGCCTTCAAGGCAGAGTTAGAAAAATACAATAAGAAAACTGAATGTAATAAAAAAACCCAGGACAGTTTTGGAAATTGTATGCTCTCTAGCAATTTTGTGTGAATTTTTATACAAGCACTGTTTTTTATGAGTTATATAAAATGTTATGAAAATAGAAAAAAAAAAAGAAAAATACAAGGGATGGGGAGGCAGACTATTTGGAAGATTCTCTTGATATTTGTTTTATGCTCAGTTATTTATCCCCCCCCTTTTTTTTGAAAAGCAAATTGGGTTGGGGATCAACAAACAAAACAGCTAATTTCAGGTTGTTGTTGGTTTTAATCACTTAGTAGTGTCTGACTCTTTGCAACCCCAAGGACTGTAGCCCTCCAGGCTCCTCTGTCCATTCTAGGAAAAGTTATCTAGACCTAATTGGGGTCTATTTGCTTGCTGTGTGAAAGAGTCCAATGTTTAAGTTTCTCTGAAAGAATTATTAAGTTTAGAAGTGTAGTTTTAGATCCAAAGATCGCCTGTGACCTCAGCTTGTCCCTACTCCAGCCAATTGAAACAATTGAATAAAAACTGATTCTCTTTGAAAAGACTTCTAATGACTTAAGTAATTTGTATTTCTTAACTGCAAAATAAGGTGAAATCACTCAGTCGTGTCCGACTCTTTGAAGCCCCGTGGACTGTAGCCTACCAGGCTCTTCCGTCCATGGGGATTCTCCAGGCAAGAATACTGGAGTGGGTTGCCATTTCCTTCTCCAGGGGATCTTCCCTCCCAAGGATCGACCTAGGGATCGAACCCAGATTTTTAAAACCATTGAGTACACTTCACTAAGTTTCTCTGAACCATGCCTTGGTTCTTTCTACCCAAATCTCCACTATCTATTAAAACAGAGCTTCTTTTCTCCCCCTACTAGATTTTTGAATTTGGAGATTTGGAATGGAAATGTTCCAGTTTCCCCTACTCTCACCCAAGTGCTGTGCTTGGTGCATTTTTGAAAAAGGAAATTGATAATTCAGAAACAATACTATATCCTTCAGGAGAAAAAGCTTTTTCTTTGATTTACTGCTGTTGGATTAGCTCTGCAGATGTTCTTTCTACCTACCAAGAATCTTCCCTCACTGTCGCATATTTAAATCTTTTCTTGATGTCCAGCGCATGTCTGACCTCTTCAAGGAAGTGGCCTTATTTGTTTATTGCAAGCACAGGTACCTCTCCCTTCAAGGAATTTCTACAGTAGTTACATTTTGTCTTGCGTTTCCTGTCCTTATCATGTTATCACATGATCAGTTGAAAAGCCTTGCTCACTTTTTCTGTGTGTGTGTGTGTGTGTGTCTACTTCCTTCAGATCTATGAAGAGAGTCTATCTGTCAGGGCTGCAGGGTTGACTCTCATATCCCAGCAAATGGCTGTACGCACAGTAAGTGTTCAATAAAGGTGTCATGCCAGGAGCAGCAGGTCGTGGGTGATGTACTGCTTTGTTTAGGGTCTCAATGATTCTTTTTCAGGTAAGATGCTGAACTCAGGATTTTGATATACTTTTGGCTTGTTTGCCATTTGATACAACTGCATGCTTCTTGTTGCTGAAATTACTTTTGTCAAATGGTCAGGACTGTCAATACACAGGGAGAAAGTCATTTTGTCTCTAGCCTGCTCAGGAGAAAAAAGAAATCTGTTTTTCTCTTTTGATCTAACAAACCAAAGCAACTCTGGAAAGCATCCTTTCAGTTGTAATTCCATTTCTACCTGTTTTGCTCACCATATCACAATGTTTAAGAAACTCTTATGGCTGTCAAGAAGAGCAATTAGTGGCCTTATTTGGTGGATGATAGAACCATTACTATTCACCAGACCAACTTTAGGACATGTGTACTAAATTATTTAAAGCTAATAATGCACGTGAAAGACATTAAAGTTAAAAATGGGATGAAAAACTTCAGGGTGAAAACATCCATTTCCTCCTGGCATGCCCAACTATTCTCCTTTGTTCAAGGGCACACTGAGAACTTCAGAGATGATAATCCTGGGTACCTCACTGCTTTTCTGGTTTTGGCCACAACCTGCTCCCGCTTTGCGTTGCTTGATCAAGAACGTAGAGGGGCGGGACTTTCCTGGTGGTCCAGTGGCTAAGTCTCTGTGCTCCCAATATAGTCTCTAGTCAGGGAGCTAGATCCCACATGTCACAACTCAGAAGTTTGCATGCCACAAACTAGATTTCCCTCATGCCACAAGACCCAGTGCAGCAAAATCTATGTATATATAGGATCTTAGCTCCCTGGCCAGGGATGGAAGCCACACCCCTTGCATTGGATGGCAAAGTCTTAACCACTGGGGAAGTCCCTAATACATATATATTAGGGACTGGTCAGGGAGCTAAGATTCTACATGCCTCATGGCCAGAAAAACAAAAACATAAAACAGAAGAACTTTTGTAACAAATTAAATAAAGATATCTATTCAAGAATATCTGTGAAAATCCGGTTAAAAAAAGGCAAGAGTGTGTTACTTAAATCAAAAGTACTGCCTCCCTTGCCCCTCCCACTTCAGAGAAGTGGAGATGCTGGTACTTCAGAGTGCTACAGTCAAGAATGCAGGGTTACCTCTCCTCCCAGCTTCGAGGTGGAGGGCTTTCTTCCAGGAGAAGCAGGACTTCAGCTTTTCTTACTTTGCCTCCAGTGGCGTGTTGCTGAGGTTGAATGCTAGGCAGGTGTGGTTGGGAAGTGGGGCTCCTTCCTTTATACCAAGGTACACTTGTGCATCAGGGGCTGTCTCGGAAAGGCCTGCTGGGAATGCTAGGAATCCAAATCTCTTGCTAGGTCTCATGAGGTGGTGGTTCCAAGTCAAGCTTGATTGGTTGCTACCCTGACTTCCTTCAGGTGTTTAACTCCTGGAATGAGGGTCTCAGAAGTTTACCTTTGAATCCACTCCTGGCTCCAGAGCCCTGGCTGAGATTTTGCATAAAGTGAAAAGCAGACTGTGAAACACATATCTGGTATTTTCTTCCCAAAGAACTGACTTTATTTGCAACAGAGGGTGGAGAAGTTTAAGCCTGAGAGCCCTCTCAAGAACAGTAAAGCTATGGTAAAGGCAGTTGGGATATTCATGGATCTAATAGACATATAATGTAGGACAATTAGTTTGCAGGGGAGAACCAGGGGAAATAAAACAGCTGGAAGGAGCCCCCTGGGGTCAGAATGAAGATCAAAACATTGATTTCATCAATGATTTATTTGAAGGAGCCACAATTTGATTGAATTAGTTTATAAAGGAATTTATGCCCCAGGGAATTTTTGAAAACAGTAGCATAGTCTGACTGCAAGTAGCAAATATTAATATCTGGGTGTGGTCAGGGAAAGAATAGATGACAGCCCTGCTAATACCTTGTCTTCCCAGGGTGACCATGGGCATCTTCAAAGTTGTGCCTTCCTGAAAATCAACATCAAAGGCTTTCAACAAAATTAGCTAGTAGCCACTAAATAGCAAACTAACCAATAACGCTCATAAGTCATGGAAGTGAAACCAGTACCCAGAATGCTACAATAGATTGTCTGAAATGTTCCCGGGGGAGGGGAGGCGGTGGGGAGTGTAAAGATAAAAGAGTAAAAAATTATTTGAAAAAATAATGGCTGAAAATCTTCTAGATTTACTGAAAGCATCTAGTAAGCTCCATATTATTAGAGTAGAATATTCACAAAGAGACCCATAAACAGACACATTGTAGTAACAACACTGAAAATCAAAGACAAGGAGAAAATCTTGAAAGCAAGAGAAAAATGACTCATTACTTACAAAGACCCCTCAATAAGGTTAACAACTCACGTCTTGTCAGAAACAATGGAGACCAGAGGTGGTACTGGGATAACATGTCCACATGAAACCTTACACATAAATGTTTAAAGCAAACATCATTAATAGTCAAAAAGTGAATAATCCAATGTCCATCAACAGATGACTGGGTAAACAAAATGTGGTTTACCTATACAAAGAAATATTTTTTGACTATGAAAAGATTTTTGATACATTGACTAAACCTTTGAAAATATGCGAAATGAAAGAAGCTAGTCACAAAGATCTTATATAATTCCATTTATATGAAAGTTTAGAAAAATCTGTAAAGACAGTAGATTAGTGGTTTCTTAGATCTGGGTGTAGCAAAGGTAGGCAGAGGAGTGACAGTTAAAGAGTTGGGTGATAAAAATGTTTTAAAATTGATTATGAAGATGGTTGAACATATCTGTGAATATACGAAATACCATTGAAATGCAGACTTTGAGTAGATTGTATACTGTGTGTTATGTCTCAAGAAAGCTGTTTTTGAAAAGCAAGCAAAGGTAAAAAGAAAATCGTGGTGGAATTCTGATGTTTATACTTCCTTGAATGTGAGGGAAAAGAAGTGAATGTGCTGGGCGGTTATCTGTTCTCTGTGGGAGTAGAGAGGAATGTTTTATCACTAAGCCCGACAAAGAAGCTTGGAAATTGAGGACTAAGACAAACCATTTTACTGAGCTTCATTTCTCATACCTAAAACAAGTAAGGGGAAGGAGGAAGCATATGCTCTCTTAAATTCATCTAGCAAAAAATCCTCTGATTTTGGATTTCCCTGACGGTCCAGGGTTTACGACCTTATTACCCAACTTCTGATTATGTTGCAGCTTATCACTGAAAATGGCCAGTGACATCTACTTTTCAGTCCTCCTCCCATGTTTTTGTGATCCCACACATTCATTTTCTGTCTCTGCCCTCCTTATTGATTAGCTACTGAGGAACCAACCCTGCTGAGTGCAGGCCAGGGGTTCAATGCTAGCCCTCAGAGAGTTTTTCTGTTTTTCAGTGGCAAGATATTACATGCGCTTGGTATTATAGATGACTCCAGCACTGTATGTACTCCAGCTCTGATGATAAGTTTGGATTGTTTTTCTTTAGGGATTGAGTTCAGAGGACTAGGGGGTCCTCTCTCTCTCTCTTTTCATGGTTAATACAAAGACCGGACATTGTCTAATCAGGTATATCAGGAATCTCAGTTTCAGTTCTGCCATTCAGCATTGATTGATTCCATTTATCTTATTTCCTAAAATGGGAACAGTAATAGCTACAGTGCAAGACTGTTGGTTGAGATACTATAAGAGGCACACAGCATGATGATAGAGTAGAATTAATAGGTATCTGTTACTTTCAGTCTCTCCTTGTAGTTCTCATTTGTTGAAGGGCCTTTCATTTATTCATTTAATCCGTGAAGGTATTGAGCATCAGCTCTGTACTAGGAGCTATTCTTCACATGAGAATTCTTGCTACCATGAAGCATTAGTTCTGATTTCTAGTCGAGGGGCGACAAATGGATAAAAACATTCACATTACAGTGAGTTTATGGAGGAAAGAGATCATCTACTGCGGTAGTTGGGGTGCTACTATAGTGGGGCGGTCAAGGATGACCTCTCCAAGGGGTTGGCATTTGGGGAGAGACTGAGGCGGAGAGAGAAAAACATTCTAGAGGGAAAGAAAAGCAAGGGAAAGTTTTCAGGTAGGTACGAGTCTGGTGTGTTTGGAGAGCAGAAAAAGGTCCAGAGCACAGTGGCGATGGGCAAGCGATACATGACGTGCACTAGGCCCGTGGGAAGGCAGGCAGGGGTCAGATCACAGAGTATCTTGTAGCCATGACAAGGCATGTAAGCACCTCAAGGGAAGAGACTGGGTTTGTTTTGCTCACTGCTGGACCTCTGACACCTGTAGATAGTCAGGAAACGTGGATTGAAAAAAGTTTATTCTGAGTGAAATTCTAAGTAATTGTATGCCACCTTCTTTTTCAAAGTTTTTCTAGCTGCTGTGTGGGAATGGATTTAAGTGGAACTAGGGGACAGAAACGCTGGGGACTATTGTACTAGCCCAGGTGAGAGAAAATGGTGGTTTGAGCTGAGGTGGTGATAAGGAAGGTGAGAAGTGGAGACGTTTGAGCTATATTTTGGGGGCTAATCCCCAGCACTAGGATTAGATTTACAGCAAGAAGTTGGTGATCTAGGCATTAACACAGATGATGAAGCCTGGGAGAGAAGATTCTGAGAGGTTAAGGGGAGGGCGATTAAGTGGACTATTTTCTGCTTGCTGGTTTTGAGGTGCTGGCAAGAGATTCAGTGAGATGTCAAGGTTTCAGCTGGGTATTGCTTGTCTGGGGCTCAATGAAGAGGTCAGAGATGACCCATGAATTTTGAATATAGCTAGTATTTAAAGCCATGGGGCTGATGAGATCACTGTAGAGAGAATACACATTCATGAGGAAGAGGGTCTGGAGGAGCCTGGGGCACTTCATCACTTAGAGACTTGGTAACAGAGAAGGTCAAGGTCTGCTGTGAGATGTAAGAGGGAAACTAGTGTGATGTCGCAGAAGCTGGCGGTCAAGGGGGGAAAGTGTCTCAAGCAGGAGGATGGTTACCTGTGGTCATCTAAAATTTGGGTTTTTATTTGAAGAATAATATGACTACTAAGTAAAACATACCAAAAGTAAAGTTTATCAGTACCTGTGACAAGATAATTTTTAATGCAACAGTGGGCACTGAGTGGATTGAATAATGAATGGGGATTCCAGAGAAGAGAAGGAAGAATAACCAAACAACTGACTAACTATTGGTTTCCTCTTGAAACACCACTGAGAAGACAAGAAGGGGACTTGTTTCCTTTCTTTTAAAGCCGTAAGGGCAGAGGAACAAGGGCAACAAGATTTTGTAAAGACATGGAGGAATGTGGATTTGGTACTACTACAACCAGCATCTCTTGGAGGCGATTGGAAATGTGGAAGCTCAGGCTCCTCCCCAAACTTACTGAGTCAGAATCTGCCTTTTCCCAGTACATCCCCCTGATTGGCTTGCATATTTAAAGTTGGAGAAGTCCTGACTTGGAAGACTCTAAAATGAAATTCCAAGCCAGTGAGATTTCTGCCACGTGATCCCTAAAAACACTCAGGAACTGGAGGCACTGGTGTTCCCAGAAGCAGGACTGGAGGGTGAAGAGGGTTGAGGTGGCCAAGATAAAGAGGGCTGGCAGAAAAGTTGTTTAAAAAGCAGCCATACTACCCACCTGGAGCAGTCAGGCCAGTGTTCCCCCATAGCTGAGCAAAAACACCAGGTTTATTTATTTGTTTGGCTGTACTGGGCCTTTGTGCTGCACACAGGCCTTCTCTAGCTGTGGTGCACAGGCTTCTCATTCGAGTGTCTTCTCTTGTTGCAGAGCTCCGGCTCTAGGTGCGTGGGTTTCAGTAATTATGGCTCATGGGCTCTAGAGTGCGGATCTGATAGTTGTGGCACAGAGTAGTTGCTTAGCGGCATGTGGGATCTTCCGACTAGGGACTGAACCTGTGTCCCCTGCATTGGCAGGCAGATTCTTAACCACTGGCCCACCAGGGGAATCCCAAGGTTTATTCTTTAAAGAGAGCAGAGAACGTCTGAACTGGAGACACCAGGGACCAGTTATGGATGCTGGTTGCTGAGACCTCCAGTCCTCTTCCCTAGCCACCAGAATGCTGGCAGTTAGGGCTTCACCCTCTAGGTAGGGGTTTGGAAGAATTTTCTCCAGGGGTTTTGCCCAGTCCAAGAGGCAAGATCGGCGCAGTGATCCCCCAGTTCAGTGGCCCAGCCCCTTCCTTTATTTATACTGCTGTGGTGGTGGTTTTGCTTCTTCTTACCCTATAGCTCTGCTTTCAGAGCTACTTTGTAATTTTCCTATCTGGTTGTCATAACTCTTTGTTCTCTTTCCTCTCATCTCTTATATTTGTTTGGGGGAATCAGATGCCATTCTAAGACTCCATGTTCTTACTGAAGGAACTCAGCAGATTTTCACAGCCAGGGACCCGATAAGCAATTTTGCTACTGTGTGCAGGCTTCCAGTTGACCTCTTTGCTGGTCACCGTAAATCTCATGTTTGCTTTTCGTTGCCTTTCCAGTTTGTTTTCTAAATTAAAACAGTGTTTCTAGTATTTTCTGCTGCTCCTCCCAACCCAGTATATTTACTTAGAGAATGTCTACACTACTTACCCATAAAACAAACACCAGTTAGATGAAGGATTCATTCCTTCCTGCCCTGAGCAGAAATTAGCCTTGGTGGGCATATGGCGGTGGCAAGGGTTTAAGTCTGACTCTCTCTACTTGCTGTGATCTGAAGATGGCTAGTGATCATTCTTTCGTTTTCAATTCGTTTTCTTATTCTAAACACAGCCATACAAAGTAGTTTGGAATTTAGAAAGAAGAGAAATTGCTCAGAAATTTAAGGACATTCAAGAATTCCTTGTTTGTGTCCCACGTATGCCAAAGTAGACATTTTTAAGGTGTGTCACTTTCAGAAGAGACATCTGGTCTTTGTGAACTCGGTGTGGTTACCAGATTTCATAGATGACATTCAGCTGCTTTGAAGGGAAGCTGTCATACACAGTCCATTGACATGTAAACTCTTTTTACCTATTCTCTCCCAGTGTCTACTTAGTAATATTCAGGAACACAAGGAGTTTTGGGGGAAAAATTATGAGTTTAGGAAAGAAAACAATGCAGCCTAAGCTTCCACTTTTGATGCTGTTTTCCATCTTCTGTACCATTCTCCTCCAGCCCAGCTCAAAGCATCCAGACCCTTGTATTTGCCCAATGTGAAACTTTCTGAAAGTGAAAGTTGCTCAGTCATGTCTGACTCCACTACCTCATGGACTGTAGCCTGCCAGGCTCCTCCATCCACAGGATTTTCCAGGCAAGAGTACTGGAGTGGGTTGCGATTTCCTTCTCTAGGGGATCTTCCCGATCCAGGGATTGAACCTAGGTCTCCCTCACTGCAGGGAGACTCTTTACCATCTGAGCCACCAAGGAAGCCCAAGAATACTGGAGGGGGTAGCCTATGGCTTCTCTAGGGGAATTTTCCTGACCCAGGAATCAAACCGTGGTCTCCTGCATTGCAGTCAGATTCTTTACCAGCTGAGCTACCAGGGAATCCTAGTCAAACTTAAATATTTAAACATCTGCTGGTTAAGCCTTATCATGAATTTGCTGGTGTTCATTTATCATTCTATTTTACTTGAGGTCTGTGTTTTCCTTGTAAAATAAAGCAAGGATCTTCTGACCTTTTACAAAAAAGTGTGTTCTGGAAGTGGCCCTGCACAGCTCCTTAAATCCACCCTAGCTGGTCAAAAGAGCAAAGTTAGACAGGACAGCCAGATGCTTGTTAAATGTAAAAAGGCAGGCATCTCCTCATTGACTTTCACTCAGCATCTATTTCTTCCAGCTCCCACAGTCTGTGATTTCAGATTGCACAAGGCAACTTGCAATTAATTGTCAAATGGGTAGTTTAGACAATGACCATTCTGGGTTCCAAGGGGATTTTTGTTGTTGTGGGTAAAATTGAGGCAAAGCATGATTGTTGTTACTGTTGGACTCTCTTCTCTTTCAGCAGCTCCATGAGAGCAGCCCCGTGCCTCCCCTTTTGATCCTCTTCTCCCGAGTGCCCAGCATAGTGCTCTGCACAAATATAATCAATAAATATTTGATGTTGAAAGAAACCTCATGAAAAATGAGCCTTTTTGCTTGGTCTCCAAAGCTGAATATATTAAAGTAGAAGAATTCATTTCAGGTTGGAGAAAATAATATTATTTAGGTAGGGGAATATAAGGTATGTTTGAGAGCTGGGAATTAGGAAATAGTCCACAGAAAAAGTGTTGAGAGGATGGAAGATATGAGGGGAAGACAGGAGAGTTAATTTGGGGATAAAATATGGAGGAGCTTAATGTCAAACTTAAGACTTTGAACTTTTGTCCAGAATCTGGACATTCGTGCCTATAGGGAATTAAACCAAGCCAGGACTCAGAGCAGAGGGTTGGGCGGGGAGAAAGCCGAAGGCGCGAGGGGCTGATTCACAAGCTATTACCCTGAGATGAAGAGGAAAGCACAAGGGAAGGCCCCTCTGTCTTCCAGGGATGTGATCCTATCTCCTGAACAAAATTTGCTAGACTTTCTTTGAAGGGACAAGCAATTTTAAATTGGAACCACTCCTGAATTCTAATGCTCAAGGCTTTGGCCCTTTCTCTTCCATGCCCTTCTATTCTAGGATGATTTCCAGTCAGCCTTTGTTTATCTAGTTGCAAAGTCATCATTGGAGCTGGGATCCCTCAAAAATTCTTTGTTTAAAACCCCTCACCAAACTGAAAGCAGTCAGAGACAGGTATCTATGGGGAGGTTTTCCACATTGCATTTGTAAGTAACAGACATTCGCAAAACAGTCTATTAAGCCTAAGAACCACACTCTTCAAAATCCCACAACTGAAATCACAGAAATTTAGGAATTAACAGTTATACGTGTTGGACTCTGCAGGTCTAGAAGAAACCTATTGGTTTGGGGAAGTTTGGTACCTGAAGATATTTGTAAACATCAAAGCATTTTAGAATTGAAAGAAATCTCAGCACTAATTGACTTCTGCCCTTCATCAATTTGCTGATGAATTTTCTCCCCCATATCCTCAACTGATCTATTTCACTGAAATAGCTGAACTCTTAGGGTCCCTATTTCTTAAAGATTTTCATCAGTCTTAGCATTACTGAGATACAAAAATTGGCTTATGCTGTACATTTTCTAGTGTTTGTGATACAGGATTCCATGATGGCTGTGTGTTGGCTCTTGCTGAAAAAGGTCTGGGAGAGGGTATGAAAGAGAGTGGACACTAGCCACTCCTGAGACTGAAAATATAATTGAGTTCCAGTGTATGGCACAGGTTTGGTTGCTTTACTCAAAAAAAATCTTTTTTTGCATATCCCTTGAAGACTTTCAGGTCCTCATGAAAGAAAAAGGTTATGGTGTGTTCATGTCAGAGACATAAAACACGCTCAAGATACTTCAGGAAGAGGTCAGATTAAGAAGAAACATCCATATCTCATTATAATCAGATCTTAAGCAATTAAAAATAATTACTCTCTTTGCTAGGTGACCTTATGGGATATAAAAGTTAGCATCTAGTCTAAATAAAGCTAAATTGGAGATCTTAAATCTAACAGCTCAAAAAAAAAAAAAAAAGGTAGTCCAATAAACCACTGGATAACCCAATTAGTGGTTTTGGAGAAGGATAATCAAACATTAAATGAATTTCCCACTTGCTGCCAAGATTTTCTGCTTCTGAAGCTTAGGCTTGTTTGGCAGAGGACTTGGGCAAGGAAGGACAGCACTGACCTTTAGGTAAACAAGGAGATGTTATCATCATCAAGAAGTGCAGCTCTGTGCCATCAAACCCTTACTCTTCAACAGCTGATAATGACTCTGCAAATTACAGCTGTTAGCCAATTCTCAGAGTAGAGTTCATCTGTTACTTTAAAGAATTTTTTCCTCTGCAATATAATTTTTACTTTTTCCCTTTGAAGATACTGCATTCTATAGCTGCTCTTTTTTCTGATTCTCATGCAGGAAATATAAACCTTCCTTACCCCAGCCTGATTAAATTCTAAACGTTGGACATTGACATATCATTTCTCACTAAAGAAGGTACAGGATTTGGTTTTGAGAGGAAAGATTATGTATGCATTAGCATGAAATCTGTGATGTTTGTTTCTTTCAAAGAAATATCTAAACAAGGCACTGGCAGTCTTCAGATAGATGAACCCAGAGCAGTCTGCACAGTGGGGTGTTTGGTTCTGACATCTGGACAGACTACAATCATCAAAGCACATATGGGAAACACAGGAAAGCTAACATTCAGGGTTTGGAATCTGACCTCAGTTGGCAAAAATTGTATTTCTTTGAACACTTTTACCCAGTTTAAAGTGATTTTGTTTAAGGCAATTTCACTCATCCTTTCAATATTCTTGTTAAAAATAGAGAAACAGGTATTATTACTTAAATCAAGAGAATTGAGTGGCATGCCTAAAAGAATATTCAACTTGTAACTTAGTAGACTTTGTTTCAAGTCTATGTGTTTCTCTTTCTGAATAAATTAATGGATTCCAGAATGATATACAGGCTTTTTCTTTAAAACAAACACATAAAAAAGCAAAGAAAGCAAGGGAACTATCAAATCCTGTAGTGGTTCACCACAGGGGGAGCAATAATTATCTTTTATAAGATATTTTCTTTGATACTGAGGAGCAGAGCAAATAAACAGCTGTAATTCCCCCTTATTTATTGTGTCATTTATTCTATATGTAAATGGGGGCCCAGAACCTACATTGCATTGAGCCAGGCACAGTGACTACCAAGAACATGTTCACTGCAGTTGAGGAAATAAGACACATATGAAAAATTAAGGGCAAAGCAAGGTTGTAAAATGAACTGCACCAGGGTTCAGATTACATGAAGATGGAATGGTCAGGAGAGTTTTATTGAAGAGGCAAACTTTGAGCCAGCTTATAGTAAGCAGTTTGGCTTTCAAGAGACAAAGAAGAACTTGAAGATTACAGAAGCAAGATGTGTAACAGTAGTGACACCCTGGGACACAAACTGAGCTTGAGAGCAAGTCTTTTTCAGGCTTGCGGAGCAGATGGCTTCTGTTGGAGCTAGGTGAGAGGTAAAGTCAGAAAGATGAGCCACCAAATGATTTTAAACTGGAGAATCATGGTGGCTGTGGTGCTTTATGGAGAAAAATGGAATGATGGTGTTCGGGCTGGTTTGGAAAAGACAGAGATTGATAGCAAGGAGATAAATTAAGACAACTATTTAATCCAGTGTGTAGATAGATGTTCAGATTCCAAACAAAGATAATGGCAATAAAAAAAGAGAATTATTGCTTGTAGCCGTATTGAAGGGAGTTTATGAAAGTAGTTAGATGTGGGCTTTTGGGAATATGAAACCTACATGATGAGGTGAATTAAACTATCAACATTCAACAAATGAAGAAATCAACAGTGGCTTTACTAGTTTTGTAATCCATTCCTTTCTGCATCTCAGAAAGAGAATTGAGATGGCAAAGAGACACAGGAGCTTGCTGTGAAGAGAGGGGTCAACACAGGCAGCCTATAGCGTGATCTCATATAGTTCTCCCTGTGCCAAGAATGCCCATCAGTGGACACTTTTCTTCTAGTATTGTGGTCATCTGAAAGAAAACAATCTGTATCCATAACGTCACTGAGACTTAAAATTTCAGGTTTTGAATGGGTGTTCACATTCTTAGAAATTCTAACTCCAGGAAGAATAACACAAGTTCAAAGCATCCCTTCTAGATTCATTGACTGCCTCTATGTGAAGCTGAGTTTCTAGAGTAAGTCTGAAATCAAAAAAATCCTTTGCCTATCATCAGAATGAAACCTGTTCCCTGAGTTCTTGGCAAGTATTGAAAGCCCAAAGGAACACCATTTCTTATTCAGAGAGGAAGTGGTCCAGCCACTGGGAGGAGAAGGAGATTATTCTTAAATCAGTGGGATACTATAAACTATCTCAGAGCTACAAAAATCTTGACATCAGTTTTTCAAAGCCTTCTCATTTCCATTGATTCATTTGATCACACTGAATGCCCTCTGTGGTGTTTTTTTCTCTAGTACTTTGCAGATGAACAACAATCCCCACCCCCCACACTTGAGAGGCATTGTGCTGAATGTTTTAATCCTACATTTAATGCCCATGGCAACTCTGAAAAAGGTACACATTACAATTTCCATTGTACACCCAAAAGCCCACAGGCTGAAGCAAGAAACAGTCATAGTCTGGTTTAGAACACAGGTCTCTTAGATTCTAGAGTCCATACTCTTCCATCTCTGACTTGTGATAAAGAGTTAAAGGCCCACCTGTGAATATTACTTTCGAATTCCCTCTATTCCTGACCCTGCTCAGCAAGTTGAGTACTTTCTCCATGATGCTGTGCTGTCTCAGGCCACCTAAACCCTTTGTTGTTGTTGTTCAGTAGTATCCAACTGTTTGCAACCCCATGGACTGCAGCACTCCAAGCATCCCTGTCCTTCACTATCTCCTGGAGTTTGCCTGAAGCCAGAAATGTTTAACTACTCTCAGCTATGGTCTGAATCAGAAGTGGGCATTCCACAGACTATGGCCCACATCTGGTTGCTCCCTGCTTTTCTATACAGAGTGAAAAAAAAAAAAAAATCTCCCTTCTGGTAAAGAAATGCCAGAAAGCAGACAGCCTAATTTAGCAGGGAGTTTTGAAAAGAGGGTATCAATCTAAAATTAAGCCTTGTAAGAGGCTGTCTCTTTTAGTAACTGGTTGACACTGCTTGGTCCCTGGGGAAACACTGGAAAAAGAGAAGGACTGGGAGAGGTAGAAATGTGTGTGTGTTGAGTGTGTGCATTGAGGGGCTGTATCTTTTGGTGTTCACAGCCATCCCACCAAGCAGATTGTATTAAACTTCTAAAAATTAGGAACTTGAGGCTCAAAACAAGTTAAGTAGTTGTTAAAAGTAGCTTAGGAGCGACTGACTTCTTAGAGGAGCTCAGGTGCATCAGTCTTCTCTTGTGTTTATAATCACCTAACAAAGCAGACATAGGCACATTCTTCCCTGCAATCAGGAGTAACTGTCTCATTAAGGCAGTGTCACCAAAACACAGCGTTGGCCACCTATCTTCCCTGCTGCTACCTCTGGGAAGGAATGGAGAACTTGTGATGTCAGGGGGAAAAGGAGCAGGCAGAACCAACTCAGCCTTGCAGCTGTTTGTCCCTGAGTGAAAATCTGAAATGCAGCCCCATCGTGTTTGAGCATAGGTAATGGTAACTGGTAAATGAAAAGATGACCACCTTCTGCCATAAAATAAGATCATGCATAGCTTTGGGGAACCAAGATTAAAGGATGCTTCCAGAATAGCAGCTTCTGTTTAAAATCCTTGGGATAAAACGACTGAGGATATCTATGATCTCCGAGCCAGCTCACAGCAGATGGGAGGGAGGGGTGGGGAGGTGGGGAGGGATGGTCATTGGACTAGGAAACAGTCCTGCCTTCCTCTTACTTTAATGCAATAGACATGGGACTTTAAGGGAAAGACGGCGATCTGTGAGTCAAAAGGCCTGATTTCTAGTTTGGCTCCGCCTCTACTCCTCGTGAGAGGTTAGGAAATTTTCTACTCTCCAGACCCCAGATTTCTCAACTGCAAAATAAACAGATGAAAGTAGAATGATGTCTAAGATCTTGTCAAGTTGTAAACGTCTGTCTGTTTCCTTTTAAAGTAGTTTAGTAAAAATCTAAATGTGGGAATCACCTTTTCCCAGTGGTATGAAAGATGATCTCCTTCTTTCTACACCTCCTCTTTTTCCTTCTCCCTTTCTTCACACCCCTTCCCTCTCTTGTGACTCCTTTTCCTCCAGGAAGCAGAGTCTCAGTTTGGGAATTCCTTGCTGGTGCCTCCAGAGCAGCAATGACTCTTGCCTTCTTGAATTCAGTATCCTCAAAAACACCCATCGTGCCTTCCATGTCAATCAAAGCCATCTTTCTGCCTTCAATTCGAGCTCTTCTAAGTTTCTACATTTTCCTTAGTCTTCTCTTAGTTCCACCAAAGAGAGTACAGCACCCAAGAACAAATGTGTCAAAAATACTAAAAAGTTTTCCTTTCACCTTTAGATTCAGGTTTCCATGCTGCCCTTCCCTGACAATTCCAAGACAAACTCTCACTAATATCCTTAGAGAACCACAGAGCAGGAGTGTTGGGCTGGGGGAGTTTGTTTTACTTAAGCCTTCAGGGCAGAATATTTCAGCCCAACAGTTATCAGCTTAATGTGAAAATAATAATAGCACGCAAGGCACAAATACCAGCCACGCTATTGTTCCCACTGACTCAGATACTTACAGTTCGACCGCATCCCTGGGGAGGTCGGAGGGTATCTCTGTCACCTTGCTCTCCTGGCAGAGGAAGACTCCATTAGAGCAGTGACAGAGTCGATGATGGCATCCTGAGCCCAAGCTCAGGAATGCGAGCAAGGCCACCAGGAACAAGGCCATGTTTACTTATCCATTCACCTGCTTTCTTCTGCCTCTGCAGAGAAAATCCTGCCCAGATTTCAGAGGCTCCACACTGAGCCCTTTTGAGAAGAGGTCTGCCTTGGGAGCTGGTAGGGTCACGTGACCCGCCCAGGGCCGCTTTCCTTTTTTTCTTTTTTATCGGTCACTTCCAGACAAATTGCAGAATTTCTGAGTGACAGCAGTGACTTTGGTGGGGGTGGGGTGGGAGAGGTAGAGGGCGTGGCAAGATACGCTGTCCCTTTACCTTTTTTGGTTGGGTTTGCAAATTGAAACTTGAATCATGTCTAGAATAGCTTATATTAAATTCGCTGTCAGACTGTCCCTGTGGGTCACTATTTTTTTTTCTCAAAACAGAGTGACATGCTTGACTTTCTCCAAAACAGATGCAATCTGCAGTGTGAAACATCATTAAGAGAGTTCCTCAGTGAAGGTCAGGGACCTGTTTCCAGTCTTGGTGTCAATGTCTTCCTCCAGGCTGCTTGATACAAAACCAGAACTTCTGGGTCAAAGTCACTGATTCTCTTTCTTGCTGGAATTAACAACCAAATATGGTGTAGCTCAGAAGGCAGGCAGTGGGTTAGTGAGCCCCTGGACAGATGGTAGGAGGCACTTTTAAGAGAGTAGTCTACAGAGATAACTGACTCAGCTGAGTGACCAACAGGTTGGGCTGGGTTTTCACTGGGCTTAGTAGATACCAACTATCCCACCCTCTGTCACATGTCCTTTCTGGCTTCTCTCATTTCCAGTCTCTGAAGATTGCCCTTGCCTTTTGGATGCTGGCACAAATGAATTTATTTAACCTATCCTTTTAGCTTAGTTTTAAATGTTCTCTGTACGTGACAATCCTGGCACTTTTGTGGGCACTTCCCATCTTCTTGATGGTGAGGGATCTGAGGAATGTTTGGCCATACTTTCAGTCAAGGGGCCATCTACTTTCAACTTCAGAACCTATGAAGTTTAAAAGGCAGAATATTCTCTAAGATTCTATAACTTACTGCTGCTGCTGCTGCTAAGTTGCTTCAGTCATGTCCGACTCTGTGCGACCCCATAGACGGCAGCCCACCAGGCTCCCCCATCCCTGGGATTCTCCAGGCAAGAACACTGAAGTGGGTTGCCATTTCCTTCTCCAATGCATGAAACTGAAAAGTGAAAGTGAAGTTGCTCAGTCGTGTCCGAGCCTCATTGACCCCATGGACTGCAGCCTTCCAGGCTCCTCCATCCATGGGATTTTCCAGGCAAGAGTACTGGAGTGGGGTGCCATTGCCTTCTCTGTATAACTTACTACTTGCTCAAATTAGTTTTAACACTGTCTTTAGGTAATGCAGCAACAGCAGCAGTAGGTAATTAGTTGCACAAAATTGAGTTATATGGAACTGCTAAACAAGTATATATTGATCTCCCCTCCTTTCTTCCTCTCCTGTACCTAGCCAAGAAATAATGACGTAGAAGGAATGGATTAATCATTAAGGGAATAACAGAAGCAAGTGAATCTTAGAATAAAATTGTTCCCTGGATGCTTCTGGGAGCAACTGCTTCATTCTAACTCCAGGACTATAAGATCGGTTCAGTTCAGTTCAGTTCAGTCGCTCAGTCGTGTCCGACTCTTTGTGACCCCATGAATCACAGCACGCCAGGCCTCCCTGTCCATCACCAACTCCCGGAGTTCACTCAGATTCACGTCCATCGAGTCGGTGATGCCATCCAGCCATCTCATCCTCTGTCGTCCCCTTCCCCTCCTGCCCTCAGTCCCTCCCAGCATCAGGGTCTTTTCCAATGAGTCAACTCTTCGCATGAAGTGGCCAAAGTACTGGAGTTTCAGCTTCAGCATCATTCCTTCCAAAGAAATCCCAGGGCTGATCTCCTTCAGAATGGACTGGTTGGATCTCCTTGCAGTCCAAGGGACTCTCAAGAGTCTTATCCAACACCACAGTTCAAAAGCATTAATTCTTCAGTGTTCAGCCTTCTTCGCAGTCCAACTCTCACATCCATACATGACCAATGGAAAAACCATAGCCTTGACTAGAGGGACCTTAGTCGGCAAAGTAATGTCTCTGCTTTTGAATATGCTATCTAGGTTGGTCATAACTTTTCTTCCAAGGAGTAAGTGTCTTTTAATTTCATGGCTGCAGGGCAGTATCTATATGGACTCTATGTTGTTACAGTTTTGGCTAACATGAAGAGATAAATTATTTCATTCAGCAGTTGACCTGTGGAATCATAATCATTTAGATGGAGAAGGGATTTAATTCAATCATCCAGCTAATGCGTAAGTTTGCTTTAAAATGCCCACATTAATTTAAAGGGGTTGACTTAACCTCTTCTTGGATAACTCCAAGTGACCAAATACTCATTACCAGTTGAACCTCTCACATATACCCCCACCCCACAAATCCCCACTGAGATTTTGGAAAGTTCCAGTTATGACTAAATTAGTCTTCGTATAACAAGAATTTTTTTTAACTGAGAGAGATTTTGACTTGAAAACTGTTCCCTATTCACAACTGATAGATAACATGGCTAACCTAAATGCAAATTATTAAGCAAAATCACAAAACAGTTGTAGACTAAAGAGATGCCAATCATTGCATCTGTGTTTGTCATTCCTCCTCTCTGTTCCTACTCCTAGAAGTGATCTGAATTTTGATTTTGTTATTCCTTTGTTTTTTTTTTCAAATTGTATCATCTAAGTATATATCTTCAAACAGTGTACTGTTTGATTTTGGGTTTTATACAAATTGTATTGCCCTAACTAGTCTTTTTTATTACTTTCTATTATATTTTGCACTAACAACATTTTAGAGAACCATCCGTATTTTTCTGTGTAGCCATAGTTTGTTACAGTTCCCTGCTGTATAATATTCCATTGAGTAAATATACTGCCTTTTTTTTTTTTATTTTTTAAATTCTTCTATGCAACCCACTCCAGTGTTCTTGCCTGGAGAATCCCAGGGGCGGGGAAGCCTGATGGGCTGCCGTCTCTGGGGTTGCAGAGAGTCGGACACAGCTGAAGCGACTTAGCAGCAGCAGTGATCTTTCTTTAGTCTAAGGTCATAAAATATTCTTCTGTGTTTCCTTCTGCAAGTTTTTTAATTTATAATTTTGCTCTGCACATTTAAATCTTTATTAGGTATTAGTACTTATGTGTGGTATGTGTCAGGAACTCAAGTTCAGTTTTATTCAGTGGCTTATGGTTTTTATCCACATGGATAAATGTTTGTCCCAGAATCTATTTATTGAATAGATTCTCTTTTTCTCTCTCATTTGTAAAATTGTCTTTATCACATCTCAAGTAACTACTATTTTGCTTAGTTTTGTGTTTAAGCTCTTTATAGCCTATTGTCCTTTTCCATCTGTACCAATACTATACTGTCTTAACTATTAGAATTTTAAAATAGTCTTGACATGTGATAAGACAATTTCTTCTTTCCTAATTTACACCTTCCTCCTCTTTTCTTCTCACTTTCTCCCTCCCTCTGCTTCATTCTCTCTTCCTTCTTCTCTCTCTGTCTCTTCCTTTCTTTTTCTTCTCTGGCCTGGATACCTAGGACAATACTCACAAAAGTGGGGAGCATTTTTGTCATGTTCCTGACTTTTAAGAAATTGTTTTCTAATTTTTCATCATTAAAATTATATTTGTTATAGGCTTTTGATACCCACGAGGTTAGATCTCAAGGTAAAGTTCTTAGAAAAGTTTTCTAAGGATTTTTTTCCTACTATGAATAGAAATGAATATTGTCAAATGCCTTTTCTGCATTTGTTTTATCCTTACCCTTGCAATGATAATTATATACTACTAAGCTACTCATATCCCTAGGATTAGCAGTGTTGTTGTGAGTTATTATTATTTTACACACTAAGAGATTTGACTTCCTAATATTTTATTTGAAATTTTGGCATCTATCTCATAAGCAAGTTACAGTTTAGTAACAAATACTGTGATTTCTCATTTTCCTTCCTCTAGTTATCCTTTTATGGTTTGGTGTTGAGGATGTATTTGCCTCATAGACTAAGTTGGGCAATAATCTCTCTTAGTTTGCTCTTGGAACAGGACTGTTTTAGGTTGTTTTCATCTATTCCTTGAAAAAGTGTGGCTTTACTTGCCTATAAACCATCCTAGCCTGGTATTGTGTTTGTGTGTGTGTGTAGATTAAAAATATTCATTCAGCTTTCTTCATTTTCCAGCTATTCAAGCTTCCTACTTCTTAAAGTTTTACACTGTATTTTTTCTAGGAATTTTCCATTTCATTTGAGTTTTTAAGTGTATTGTCATAATGCTTTTTGGTATTCACTTTTTAAATCTATTAAAAACTATTCCTAATGTTGTTTATTTCTGTCCATTTTCTTTGTATTTAGCCAAACTTGCCAGATTATTTTCAATTTAATTGCGCTCTGAAGGCCTGACTTTTGCCTTGCTGACCATGTTCTATCTTCAACTTTCCACATTTTTGCTCTTATTTTCTCCTATTTTTCTTTTTGTTCTGTTTTCTTTTAACCTCTTATTTGAGTGTCAGTTAACTAGTTTTTCAGCCCATCTTCCTTTCTGAATCTCCCAAAATCGGTGCCTTAGCTCTATTCAACAAATATTGATAGGTAAATTTCTTGTTATAGCTGAGTTCTAAGTATTTTTCAATTTTCTGTTATTTTTTCCTGGACTCACAGATAATGGAGATGTACAGTTTTGAAATCTACAAAATACATTGATATTTAAATTTATCTCTTTGTTAATACAATACAGAGTATGGTCTGTATTGATTTTTCCCCCCCAACCATGTTGATATATGTTTTAAGGCTTAGTATGGTTAATTTTTATAAATATTCAATGTGAGCTTGTGAAGAATCAATCAATAGTGACAACTTCTGTATTTGTTCCATCAATCCAGCACATTATTATTTTCCTAAATTGTCTATATATTTGCTAACATTTTGAAGGGATTTCTGTTGAAATTTCCCATGATCTGAATGATACAGTTGTCAGCATTTCAATCTTGTCCTTATATTTTTCTTTACAGATCAATGTTACTTGGGCACACAAGTTAGAATGGAATACATACATGGTGAATCAAACTGTCTCTAATTTTGTAGCATCTTACTGTACACATAATGCTGTCTTTTATCTTAAAATTTATTTTGCCTGATATTCATTTAATAAATATTTTTTTAGTATTTTTTTCTACCTTTGTACTTCTGACCTGTCTGTGTCTTTGTTTTAGGCAGGTCTTTTATAACCATTGGTAGAATTTTATAACCACTCTGCTGAATTTTTTGTTTTAATACATTCTTATAATCTCTTTTAACAGATGACCTTAATAATTTACATTTATTCTAGTTATTGATCCACATGAATTTTTTTTTTCTACCATGCCATTTGCTGTCTACTTTATTCTAGTTTTACATGTTCCATTTTTCACCTTTTTATCTTTTATTTGTTGAATTTTTGTTTGTTTGTTTCTTTTATTGCTTTGTTTTGTTTTCTTATTCTGTTTTGTTCCGTCTACTGTTTTGGATGTTATATACTCTCCTTAGTGGTTCGGACGGTAAAGAATCTGCTTACAATGTGGGAGACCTGGGTTTGATCCCTGGGTTGGGAAGATTCCCTGGAGGAGGGCATGGAAACCCACTTCAGTATTCTTTCCTGGAGAATCCCCATGGACAGAGGAGCCTGGTAGGGTACAGTCCATAGGGTCACAAAGAGTCAGACATGACTGAGTGACTAAGGACACAGCACATACTCTCATTAATTTTAATGGTTACTCTCAAATTTTTAGCATATACTTCTAGCTTGTACCTCTTATTTAAAAAATTTAATTTTATAGTGTTTAAAATCCCCTTCTAAAAGATGCACGGACTTTAAATTTTTAAGCCTACACACTAGCCAGATATAATGTATTTTTTGTTATCCAGTATTTTAGTTCGGTCATTATTATACATCTTCATTATTTTATACATTCAATATTTATTTAGATTCTCTGCCACTTTGGGATGTAACTAGATCTCCAAGGAGTTTGTACTCTCATTTGCCTTTGTCAGTACAGCATTGGAAAGCTTTGAGAAGCTTTGCTTGTTATCAGATATAATCTCTTTCCAAAGATATGCCTCAAAATAATGGAAGACAGCTATTTTCAGGGATATGCTGGTAAATGTTTAACAATCAGCTTTTCAGGGGGGGAAAAATCTTTATTTGTAGCATTTGTTAACTTCCATGAAATGAATTCACCTACCATAGCTTTTATCAAGCTAACAGTGTAATGACAACCAACTTACAGAATTCTTCAACATTTGTCAATCTGCTTTTATAAGCTGGTAAGATCTGGTCCTAGCATACCACTGGATATTTTGTTCTTCTTGAACCATCTTACTTGTTTAGATGATCTCCAACTTCATAGCTTTGAGTGTGGAATAGTTTTATTGGAACTTCACTTTGGAATAATCTCCAACATGAGTTGCTTTATCTCAGGTGCCAAAGCCTGAAATGCTTCTTGGGGTTGTTCAACATCATCATGAGTTCTAAGAAGTTAGCAAGAGTCTGGCTGGATGGAAAGTATTATAAGGTGTGAATATATAGGTGTGCTCTAAAATCACTGCAGATGGTGATTGCAGCCATGAAATTAAAAGACGCTTACTCCTTGGAAGAAAAGTTATGACCAACCTAGATAGTATATTCAAAAGCAGAGACATTACTTTGCCGACTAAGGTCCATCTAGTCAAGCCTATGGTTTTTCCTGTGGTCATGTATGGATGTGAGAGTTGGACTGTGAAGAAGGCTGAGCGCTGAAGAATTGACGCTTTTGAACTGTGGTGTTGGAGAAGACTCTTGAGGGTCCCTTGGACTGCAAAGAGATCCAGTCAGTCCATTCTGAAGGAGATCAGCCCTGGGATTTCTTTGGAAGGAATGATGCTAAAGCTGAAACTCCAGTACTTTGGCCACCTCATGAGAAGAGTTGACTCATTGGAAAAGACCCTGATGCTAGGAGGGATTGGGGGCAGGAGGAGAAGGGGACGACAGAGGATGAGATGGCTGGATCGCATCACCGACTCGATGGACGTGAATCTGAGTGAACTCTGGGAGTTGGTGATGGACAGGGAGGCCTGGCGTGCTGCGATTCATAGGGTCACAAAGAGTCGGACACGACTGAGCAACTGAACTGAACTGAACTGAATTGGAAGCAGCTATATGGATTTGATTCTTCTCCTCAATTGAAAAGAAATGGCTCCTTCTACCATAATCAGAGAGTCAGGTATTGCTATTGTGGCAGCAGTGTTTGGCTCTGGTACTGGATACAGAAGGAAAAAATCCTTCTCTAACATAAAATGGAATCTAAAATGTGGAAAATGAGGCTTTAACAGCTTACCAGGAGATTAGTGGTGATAAGTCTGAATTAAATCCCTTATTACTGAGTGTTCAGTCTTGAAAAATTCTGTGGGATACAGATTTTTTTTTTTAACTCTTATAAATCTCCCACATGACCCTCAGCATTCTTTTTATCCTGTCATTAGCTTCCCTTTGCCTCTTCTTTCACTTATTCTATTTCGAGAAGAGCTTTCTCTTGAGGTCATTTCCCTGCTCTTCCTTGCATCAGAAGATGCCTTGTATTCAACACTGCCATCAGGTTGCTCAGATTTCTCTGTAGATTTGCTAGAGATAAAGAACTATGCAGACATCACACGATGGTGATTATGATTATGGTTGTCTAAAGAACGTTCTCTTAGAAATCTATCTCTTAGGATGTCAAGATCTCTTTTAACTTTCTGATTTCATAAAGTTTCTCAGATTACAAAGATCTTGAATCTCACAGATGAGATAGTAGCCTGTCTGTACCATTTGACTGGAGGACTTAACATAGTTGCTACAGGCAAATTTTCTGATGATCTCACAAAACTCTGTATAGTTCTTCACCAAGGAATGTTTGTCAACAGGTCGGAAATTCAAAATGGCTTGTAAATAAATGTGGAAGATTGAAACTAATTTTCTTTTTGTTTTTGGATAGTCATGTGAAGATAGGGCCACTGGGAGAATGTCTGTGTGTCTGCTTGTTGGAAGGAGATCTGTCTTATTGATGGAGAGAACTTCTATTGCAATCTGTTGGTCATGCTAAGTCACAAAGCTAGATCAGTTTCAAAGGCTGGGGAAATAGACTCCTACTCTTGTTGAAAGGAACACAAAGGGATGGCAAAGTGGTGGGCACATGCAAGGAGAATAATTGCCCCCACTTCTGCCAGTATTACTACAGCTATCCAAGCATTTAAAGAGGACATCATTGTTTATGCTGGATAATTTTTGCTAGTTTTGCTTAATGTTTTCCAAAGTACAAGTTAGGCCAACTAATAGAGACACTGGTGATGATAATGTTGAATATTCATTTTCAGCCTTTAGTAGTTTGTTCAGTTATTAACTTAAATATATTGCTACCCCAAGAAAGGCAGTATCATCTTTTTTTTTTTTTTTTACTTTATTTTACTTTACAATACTGTATTGGTTTTGCCATACATTGACATGAATCCACCACAGGTGTACATGTGTTCCCAAACATGAACCCCAAAATGACCAAAGACAGTATTGTAAAGTAAAATAAAGTAAAAATAAAAATTAAAAAAAAAAATAAAAAAATAAAAATAAAAGAAAAAAAAAATGCCCAAAGATATTTATTCTCTGTTTATATTTGGTAGATTTACATTTATTTTTAAAATTTGCTTTTCTTTCTCTCTCTTTTTTTTACATTTTCATTCTGTAATATCATTTGTTTCTATGAATCTTAGGCAGTTTTGCTCTATTAGTGGCCTTAGTGAAGTATGCTGTGTGACTTATGGCAGGGATAAAAATTTCTTGTGATATGACCAGAGCATAAAGGTATAGTTTATAAACATTCATGATATTTGGACTCAAAATCTTGCAAGTAGCGTCCTTGAATCCACATTATTATCAGTTGTTGTTTAGTCACTAAGTCATGTCTGACTCTTTTGTGACCCTGTGGACTGTTGCCCACTATGCTCCTCTATCCTTGGGATCCTCCAGGTAAGAATACTGGAGTGGGTTGCTATTTCCTTCTCCAAGGGATCTTTCTGACCCAGGGATCAAGTCCGTGTCTCCTGCATTGCAGATGAATTCTCTACCACTGAGCCACCTGGGAAGCATTATTCTCAATATTATAGTCTTAAACATGGTTCCTATTAGTTATTTTTTACACAACAAGCTTTCTTTATTGATGTTTTGTTACTCTGTCATATAATTTATAGTAAGAATTAGATGGGGTTATGTAGGGCATTACACAGGAGTCTAGCACACCAGTCACACAGCCAGTCATACCTGGCCTGATGGGCCATAACACAGGTTTTGCATGTTGAGATAGAACAGTCATGTAGGTCATAGTGTTAATGAGCCTTCTCGGGTTGAGCAGTGCACAACCTGTACAACTGCGCCTGACAGCCCTGTGCTGGGGACTCAGGATGGGTGCCAGTGCTGGCTGCTTGACCTGGTGAGGGTAAGCTTATGGAGGCTGAGGGTAAGCTTATGGAGGGCAAGCTTATGTGACAGAGTACTCAGAGTGCCTGGGTGCTGGTCCAGAGGAGCATCCTCTAGGACACCATGCAGTTGATCATCCGCGTTACTTATTCCGAAGGTCAACAAAGGAAGAAGTAGACACCGGAATTGAGAGACCCAGGCTCTGTGCATAACTGTGTTATTCCTGTTGCAGCCCCAGAGATATATTTTTAAACTTTTCTTTTTTATATTGGAGTATAGCTGATTAACAATATTGTGGTAGTTTCAGGTGGACAGCAAGGGGACTCAACCATGCATATACATGTATCCGTTCTCCCCCAAACTCCCCACCCAGCCAGGCTGTCATATAATGTTGAGCAGAGTTCCCTGTGCTATATAGTAGGACTTTGTTGGTTATCCATTTTAAATATAGCAGCGTGTATATGTTGATCCCAAACTCCCTAACTATCCCTTCTCCCCAGGCTTTCCTCCCGCGGCAGCTATAAGAGATTTTTAGTTATCTGGAAGTCAGTTTCTTCTCCTCCAAAGTGTGAGTGTAAACACTTAACTTGCATGGTTGTTGTGAAGACAGCCTAGAATGCAGTGCACATGTGAAAGCACCATGACAGAGTCTGGTGTCAGTGTGTGATTTTCTTCTCCTTGTGGCTGTTGTAGTAAAAAGGAAAGATAAACATCTCATCACAGAGTGAGTGAGTCCCTTTCATAATGATTTTCCATTTGGTTTATGTGGTGAAGTGGGAGACGAATGACTCTGGTTGCACGATTGTTTAAACCTGTGTGCCACTGACCTTGCCTCGCCAGGCATCACAATTATGACATTGGCAACACTGACCCTTATCTCCCCTTCTTGGACCCTTTCTTCCACTTAGGACTTGGGGAGTTCAAGGCCAACCTGTTTTGGGCAGAGAGATGATGTAGCCTCCCGACTTGTCCTTGACTGATTGGATAACAAATGAAGTATACAGTCAAAACAAAAATGTTACAATGAATACTAATGAGAGATGAGGGAGGGGGTTGTTTGTAAGCTTGATGGCCAATCGGTGCTGCTTTTGAACAAAGTGGAGTTTAAATTCTTGTATTAGTTTAATTTCTCATAGACAAAGAAAGTCACAGGCTCTTTCAAAAACACAGTAAAGAGGATTCACACACCTTAGTCATTGCAAGTGATCTTTGGGTCAGTATTTTGACTCCCAACATTTCTAGACTTCGGAGAAAGTGGAAATTGCAAGGGAACACTTAAGATTTGGGGTGCATTGATATGAGGGTCACATGTTTCATATGTTCAGATACCAGGCAGGGGCTGGTGGTAAGGAGGGTGGTTGGCTACATCTAGTTCCTGGTTTGATTGTGAGAGGTTTCATAAAAAATTCAAGGCCAATGAATGTTTTCAGGAATACTTAGAGTGAAACCAGTGTTAATATAAATTTACATCTAGTATCTTTCAAAAAGTTTAGCCCCAGGAGCCAGTGTGTACCAAAGTCTAGGATCCTGCCCTTTGCCTCAGG
The DNA here is from genome assembly GCF_032405125.1 of Capricornis sumatraensis. Lineage (NCBI taxonomy): Eukaryota > Metazoa > Chordata > Mammalia > Artiodactyla > Bovidae > Capricornis > Capricornis sumatraensis. The sequence goes on along the minus strand of NC_091069.1, from coordinate 75,181,236 downwards.
GAGTTTAAACGACAGGACTATACAACACATGGCGTTCTTTACTTCACAGGACTATAACCAAAAATTAAAGTATTGTATTATACCTAATTACAAAGTAGGTCAGCCTCCCAGGTGGCACTAGTGGTAAAGAACCTACCTGCCAGTGCAGGAGACATAGGAGACTTAGGTTTGATCCCTGGACCGGGAAGATCCCCTGGAGGAGGGCATGGCAACCCACTCCAGCATTCTTGCCTGGATAATCCCATGGACAGAAGAGCCTGGCATTCTACAGTCCATAGGGTTGCAGAGTTGGACATGACTGAAGCGACTTAGCACGCATGTAACATGTAGGCTGCAGTGTTCGAGGAAACACGGATTTTGAGCTGAGTCTCCGTAGCAGTGAGGATAAATAATTTTTGGCAATTTTCTAACATAACTGATTTGCACACCCACTTAGACATCTCAACTAAAGCCCTAGTTAAACAAAATATTTTAAATACGAATGTATATGCCAATATATAGACATATTCAAAATAATGGCATGGCAGAGTAGGTTCTGCTGTTTATGGAAGCATGAGTGTCAGTTGCCAGCAACATAGTACTGCAGGCTAAAAAACTAAGGTCTAAATTTCTGTGTTTATTCGTTGGAATGAAAAAAGGTAATACTGACATTCCATTATTTATGAACATGGTTAGAGAAAAGAGAGGTAATGAAATTTCACTGCTTTCAGAGGATAGTTTATTTTGATTCCATTCAGGGCCCTGGGCCTTTGCCTAACAACGATGTTCCCTTCCATGTTAATACCTTGGGCAGACCTGGTAGGGTGAGAGGAGGAACTGGTAGACCTTAGCTGTCAGTATTTACTGGACTTGGGAGGCAACTGATGAAATGATCAGGAGTGTATGGAAGGCCTGCTTCATGCCTTGCCTTCTGGAACACTGGGTGCTGTGAGCCAAGCTAAGGTAGAATGTGGAGAGATTGTTCTCGAGGGATGGCTGACACACAGGATTGATGGGAGCTGGGCATTTAAAAATTGAGATTCATTTCTAAGATGGGGAATCCTATACTAAATAGTGCAGAATGCAGAACACAGCTTCTGTTTACCTTGTGCTAACTTTGCCCTAGACCCCAAGCTAAATGCATAATCTCTGATCTTTCTAGCAACCCTGCCAGGCAGCTCTGATTATTCTCATTTTGTGGATGGAAAAACTGAAGCTTAGAAAGGCTAGGTGTATCTGTCCTGGGTCCCACAGCTGGTAGCTGATCAGCCCAGAATTGGAATGTAAATGGCATCCCTTGGAAGTCAGTGCCCCTCTGCTTAGATGCTGCACTGCCTTGGAAAGCAAGGCAGCCCAGGAGAGGGGACCAGAAGCAGCACACAGGGCTGGTTGGCAGGCAGGCCTGAATAGTGACTTCTGCTAGGCTGGGCTCAGCCACCTTCCAGGGAAGAGAAGCCCCTCCCTCTGGTGTTCCTTGGTGACCCTGAAAGGGATGGGTCTTCATTTGTTTCTGCCCTATAGTCCTGCTGAGTCATTCTTACCACACTGTGGCCAGCTTACCTACATTAATGCTCTATTTTTGCTTATTGTGGCTCTTAGTTAGCTGGAAATAGCTCGGATTTAATGGCAGCTTTTAGAGTGAGGTTTTTTTTTTTTTTTTTTAAAGAAATCATTTAATTTGTCATGTAAATTAGGACAATTTTGAGAGTGAAAGGGAACTCTGTTAGTAATCCTGCCAGGGGTATCTTGGGTGCCCAGGGCTTATGATCATCCTACCAAAATGGGATCAAGGGATATAGTTACCGTGGAAATAAGATCCACATTATTCAGACAGGAACATCTTCAGGATAGGGAACAGTCAAATGGAAGTAAGCTTCTTCTACCATAGCAACGTGATCTTCTGTCTGATGTTAGGGCATGCAATTTGGACATCTTAAGTCCCTCAACCCTCACCTACCCTGGACCAAGCCAAGCAGCACTGATTTACCATGTCCGAGTGACATTGTTATGAGGAGGTCTCTTGTTTCCTGCCAAACTTAGTGAATCTGGATTGTTCTAACTTACAGGAATTAAAGAACTTCTTATTCTTGAAGATCTTTGGACATTTTTGCTTAAAATGTATAAATTGGAGAGTAACAAGAATTGCTGGGGTTTTCCATAATAGATCATCTAACCAAAGGCGCTGCAAGAATCTGGAACATATGGCATATTGCTGGTCTGGGACTCCAAAGGAGGGGAGATGAGGCATGGAGAGGGGGCAGCGGGAGAAGGCAGGAGGAGGGAAGGGAGGGAGCAGAGGCGAGATGGCTTTAAGCCAAAAGCATCCGGGAATACCTTGTGACAGTGGACTTCTATCCCAGGCTCCTCCTCTTTTCAATCCCCAAGCCTCTTGTCATTGGTTCTCTTTGGGCTGACAAGGGGATGTTGATTCATGACAGCACCATTGATCAAATGACGTGTTGTCTCGTATCGTGTCTGGTAATAAAGAGACATAAAAATGCTTCTTCGATTAACTTGACAGTATCCATTTAGATGGTAGTGTCTAGTCCTAAATCTTTCTGAGGATGACAGAAAATTCCCTTTGTCCAAAGCATGAGTGGTTTTCGTCACTAACGCCCCAAATAATGCTTGCTCAGAGACTAGGCTCCTCAAAAGAATTTCTATCAAATTACTCCTAATAGAGGGAGAGGTGGGTCTCCAAAGAGAGTCCTAATAAAGTCAACATTGCTCTGAGTCTCTTATTTTATAGTAGCAGTAGTAGTTTTTGTCATTCAGTCATGTCCAACTTTTTGCTACCCTATGAACCGTGGTCCACCGGACTCCTCTGTCCTTGGAATTCTCTAGGCAAGAATACTGGAGCGGGTAGCCATTTCCTTCTCCAGGAGATCATCCCGACTCAGGGATCAAACTCATGTCTCCCATGCTACAGGCAGATTCTTTACCATCTGAGCCACCAGGGAAGCCCCCACTTACATTATCAAAGTATGCAAATATTACATTCCACTTTACAACATAGCCATGTTTGCTATAGAATTTGTCAAAATATCTTTAATAAACATTATATGCAAAGATGTGCCATTTTTGTTCTGCAGTTTCACATTATTCCTGACGTAAGACCACATCCTCCATTGTAAGAATGAGGGTTAATAAAACCTCCCCACAGAACTGAGGGTAGGGAGGGGTTGATTATTTTTGAAGTCAAAGATCTAGAGTTTCACCTGTGAAAGTCAAATAAAAACTGGACATATTAATTTGATAACCAAACATTTTTCCCCAAAATTCTTCAGAAGGTCAGAAATACTGTACCAGATAAACAAGTTACCCTGGCCATGCTGTTGCATACAATGTTGCACACAAGTTATTGCACACAAAATTGACCTGCGAGGAGCCATGGAAAGGAAACATGGAGAGAAATAGCATAACACGATTTTGGTACCACCCAAATAAAACCCTCAGTGCCTCTCTTCTCTAGGGGCATGACTTTATTACCCCTAAACAGTTCATTGTTGTTGTTGTTTTTTTTAATCATAAGTAGAATTTATAATTTGGAATTTCAGGGTATAGTAGGATTAAAATAAAGTAAAAAATTCAGACTTTAACTCTGAATTTTCCCCTTCTCTCTCTCTCTCTCTCTTTGATGGAGATGTATTTGTCCTTCCCTGAGGGAGAGAAGAACAAATGGGTATGTACTTTGGTATTCTTGAAGTAGACTTAAAAAACAGATATATTTTCAAATTGTTTTGATGTTCTGATAAGAATACTATTAACCTCAGGATAAATCTGATGGCATAATATAGTCCTTCCCGATCCATTCCTTTCAGTATCCTAAAAACAGTAACAGGCAAACAAAAAGTGAATGACATCCCTAAAACCAAAGCAAAGCCATAAACGCTGAACATGTTGCTACCATTAAAGGGGAAAAATAATCAGTTTGATATTAGAAAATATTTCCCCATTTTCTTTACCTTTTAAGTACATGTGTTGATGTAGATAATAAAATTTATCTTCCACAGTAGACTCCTTTTGTATTTCTTTAGTCTCTAGAATTCAGTCATATCACAAGAGAGATTTGATTTCAAGAATGGCTAGTACTGGGACTTCCCTGTGACTCTAGTGGTAAAGAATGTGCCTGCCAGCACAGGAGATGCGAGAGGTGAGGGGTTCAGTCCCTGGGTCAGGAAGATCCCCTGGAGCAGGAAATGGCAACCCACTCCAGTATTCTTGCCTGGAAAATTCCACAGACAGAGAAGCCCAGCAGGCTAGTGCCATTACCACCATCTGCTCTGAGAATAACTGGACTTAACAGAGGAGCCTGGTGGGCTTCAGTCTATGGGGTCTCAAAGAGTCAGGCATGACTAAAGTGACTCAGCATGCACACACGCCTTCTTGGCTCTATTTGTGCCCTTCATGCATTGTCCAGACCTCTGCTGAGTCTCTCTTAAGCCCCATGCTTGATGTTGAATAGTTGAAAATGGATTGAAACATACTCCTTATCTTCTGATGTTATAGTCCAGAGTAGAGACAGACAGGTAAGGTGTGCTGGACCATGCGAGGTCAGCTTAACCAAATCTGGGAACTAAGTTTCCCAGGAAAACCTTGCCTGACTCCTTTTCCAAAAGAAAAAAAAAAAAATGCGTGTATGATTTGGCCACCAGAAATGGAGCCGAATCCATTGCTTTCAGGCTTTCGTGGTCAGCTACAGCGATGGACAGAGGCATAAGTACTGGTGGGCTTCTCCATTCAGCATCCAGCTTGTCTTCAAGCAGTGGCTCCAGGCTCACCACCGGGTGCTTAGCTAGTGACATATCAGGCCAGCAGTTGTGCAGAGGCGACTTCTGCAGAGGGGGGCAGTCTCCAGAAACTTCCCCATGAACTCTCCTTTTGTGATCCCACTTTGGTGGCTTCTTCGATTTCTCCTTATGTCCCCACAGCTTTGCTGCAGGGAGCCTGGCTAATGACTGTTTTTTTGACTTCCCCTACCAGATCATCTCATCTCCAGTTCCTTGCATATTTGTGTAAAGTCTAACTCTTATACTAAAGCTCTTATTTCTATAATGCTTACAGTATACCTGCTTTCCTGTCCGAATCCTGTGCAAACCACTACGAGAGAATGTTATAATGAAGGCAAGTAGTGAGCACCAAGGAAGATCAGAAAGGAGTAGCCTCTTCACCAGATTGCGTGGTGCTGCAGGCATGATCAGGGGAGGCTCACCTGGGCGGGGCTGGCCAGGCAAAGCAGGGAAAGCGCATTGCCGAGAAACGGCATGAACATTTTGGAGCTGCAAGTAATTCTGGATCATAAGACACACTTGAGAGGTGTGTGGTAGGTGGTATATTTGGAGAGATTAGGCAAGATCCACATTATAAAATCATTTTGTGCCTGGCCACAGAGTCTGAGTTTGTGGATAATGGGAAATGTTGGAGTGTTTTTAAAGGAGGAGAAGTTTGGTGAGATTTACTTTGGAAGATTTTTCTGGCAGTTGCACAGAAGCTGTATTGGACAGAAGAAAGTCTGCAGGCAAGAGGACCAAGGAGACAGTTGCATCAGAACACATTGCAACAAAAATGTAACAGAGCAAGTTGGGCTCGTTGATGCTCCCACAGGAACAGGGAATAGAAAGAGGGTACCTAGACCTATAATGGGCTGAGGGAAGAAATTTGTGAAAAAAGCTGATGAGGAAGGATCAGAGAGGTTGTAGGATAATCAGAAGAGAGTGGGAGCAAAGGAGGGGAGGACACTGAGAGGGAAGTGGTCAACAGGGTAAAGAGATTGGAAGGACAGGACATTGTCCCTCCCCGCTGCCTTTTTAACCATATATACATTATTGGTAACCACGAGGTGGAATAGGTCCACCTTATATTTGTTTTTTTTTTTTTTTTTTACTAGCTTGCTGGACACAGAATCTCTTGAGAGAATTGTATTATGTGTATAGAGAACTTCTGGAGTTAAGGGAACAAAGCAGTCTTAGCCCCAATGATCAGTTAATTTTCCTGTTTCACAGAGTCTGGCTCAACCACAAGTAAGAGCAAATGTACTGATCAAGGTCTTAGAAGCCACCTCCCCCGACTATCCCTCTGAAAAGTCAGTTTTGATTCTTGTAAACAATAGACCATTTCAAACTTGTCAATAACTTTTCAATAACTTAGTTGATGATGGGAGAGAGATGGGAAGTGAGATGGCTTTTACTAAATTTGACACTTGCTTTGTTTTTCCCTCTTCAATTTTCTAACACATTTTTAGATTCTCTAAGGCATCATCTTTCTTTATAAGACAAAGTGCATGAAGTGATTCTCCATCAATTTCTACTGTAGCCCAGGTGACCTGAGGAGGAAGTTAAAGCTACTTCACTATGAGGCTGAAACCCACAGTACAATCTTCTTCCTCGTTAGCAGATTATATATTAACTATAAGTTAATTATATCTCTTACTATCCCTGGGTTTCCTTGATAGCTCAGTTGGTAAAGAATCTGCTTGCAATGCAGGAGACCCTGGTTTGATTCCTGGGTTGGGAAGATCTGCTGGAGAAGGGATAGGCTACCCACTCCAGTATTCTTGGGCTTTCCTTATAGCTCAGCTGGTAAAGAATCTGCCTGCAGTGTGGGAGACCTGGGTTTGACCCCTGAGTTGGGAAGATCCCATGGAGGAGGGAAAGGCTACCCACTCCAGTATTCTGACCTGGAGAATTCCATGGACCATACAGTCGCAGAGTTGGACATGACTGAGTGACTTTCACTTTCATTGACTGTCTTTGCTCCTTTTGGAATTCAGTTCACAGAGATTAATTTTTTTTCCTTTCCATTCTCCAGATGTTTTTAAAAATGCTATTTTCTTCTTTTGTTAAATCTATTCATTTACTTTATAAAGAGTGGGAGGAACCACAGTCCTCATGGGCAATTCCTGCCTCCCTGGGGCTGTGACTGAGGAGTCATTGCTCTAGGTTAGCTAGAGCTTTTTACAGAGAAGGACTATTTCGAGGCACCAAATCTTCTCCTTTTATAGAGATCAATTACAAACCTGGAAATGACTTCTCATACTGTGATCTCCTATTGTTAAAAGGCAACCCTCCCAACCTGCCTATCAGCCCCTCACCCTCCTAGTATACACATACAGATGACCACCCACTAGATATTCAGTTCAGTTCAGTCCCTCAGTCGTGTCTGACTCTTTGAGACCCCATGAACCACAGCATGCCAGGCCTCTCTGTCTATCACCGACTGCCGGAGTCTACCCAAACCCATGTCCACTGAGTCAGTGATGCCTTCCAACCATCTCATCCTCTATCATCCCCTTCTCCTCCTGCCCTCAATCTTTCCCAGCATCAGGGTCTTTTCAAATGAGTCAGCTCTTCACATAAGGTGGCCAAAATATTAAAGTTTCCTTTTCAACATCAGTCCTTCCAGTGAACACCCAGGACTGATCTCCTTTAGGATGGCCTGGTTGGATCTCCTTGCAGTCCAAGGGACTCTCAAAAGTCTTTTCCAACACCACAGTTCAAAAACATCAATTCTTCAGTGCTCAGCTTTCTTTATAGTCCAACTCTAACATCCATACATGACTACTGGAAAATCCATAGCCTTGATTAGACCTTTGCTGACCTTTGCTGACAAAGTAATATCTTTGCTTTTTAATATGCTGTCTAGGTTGGTCATAACTTTCCTGCCAAGGAGTAAGCATCTTTTAATTTCATGGCTGCAGTCACTATCTGCAGTGATTTTGGAGCCCCCCCAAAATAAAGTCTGCCACTGTTTCCACTGTTTCCCCATCTATTTGCCATGAAGTGATGGGACCAGATGCCATGATCTTAGTTTTCTGAATGTTGAGCTTTAAGCAACTTATTCACTCTCCTCTTTCACCTTCATCAAGAGGCTCTTTAGTTCTTCACTTTCTACCATAAGGGTGATGTCATCTGCATATCTGAGGTTATTGATATTTCCTCTGGCAATCTTGATTCCAGCTTGTGCTTCCTTCAGCTCAGTGTTTCTCATGATATACTCTGCATAGAAGTTAAATAAGCAGGGTTACCATATACAGCCTTGACATACTCCTTTTTCTATTTGGAACCAGTCTGTTGTTCCATGCCCAGTTCCATGTCCATGACCTGCATACAGGTTTCTCAAGAGGCAGGTTAGGTGGTCTGGTATTCCCATCTCTTTCAGAATTTTCCACAGTTTATTGTGATCCACACAGTCAAAGGCTTTGGCATAGTCAATAAGGCAGAAATAAATGTTTTTCTGGAACTCTCTTGCTTTTCCGATGATCCAATGGATGTTGGCAATTTGATCTCTGGTTCCTCTGCCTTTTCTAAAACCAGCTTGAACGTCTCAAAGTTCACAGTTCACATATTGCTGAAGCCTGGCTTGGAGAATTTTGAGCATTGCTTTACTAGAGTGTGAGGTGAGTGCAATTGTGCAGTAGTTTGAGCATTCTTTGGCATTGCCTTTCTTTGGGATTGGAATGAAAACTGACCTTTTCCAGTCCTGAGGCCACTGCTGAGTGTTCCAAATTTGCTGGCATATTGAGTGCAGCACTTTCACAGCATCATCTTTTAGGATTTGAAATAGCTCAACCGGAATTCCATCACCTCCACTAGCTTTGTTCGTAGTGATGCTTCCTAAGGCCCACTTGACTTCACATTCTAGGATATCTAGCTCTATATGAGTGTGAGTGATCACACCATTGTGATTTTATGGGTCATGAAGATCATTTTTGTACGGTTCTTCTGTGTATTCTTGCCACCTCTTCTTAATATCTTCTGCTTCTGTTAGGTCCATCTTGAGCCATCTGTCCTTTATTGAGCCCATCTTTGCATGAAATGTTCCCCTGATATCTCTAGTTTTTTGAAGAGATCTCTAGTCTTTCCAATTCTAAATATTAAGAGCCCTAAAGCCTGAGGCCCTGCTTTGTTTGCCTTTGTATCTTCAGTTCTATGTAATGTGTCTCTTGTGAATGATAAATGTAACTGGAAGGTCTCATTTATTTTGCTCTGGAAATGGGTGCAAAATAGTCATGTTTCATGATCTCAATTTTAGAAAAGCTAATCTTTCTCCCAAGTTTCTCTGTCAAGGAGGACCCAATGAATGTTTACATGTCCCTCACACTAATGTGTGTAGTCACTGGTTACTTGGTCCAGTCCACCGATTCAGTTCCTAAGTAGGCTGCCCTCACCTGCCACGTTATCACATTATCTTATAATTCCCTTCTCCAGGCTCCTCCACTAAGGGTGAACATTGCCTCCTCCGTTAGATCTTCAATAGCACAGCTAAGAATTGCCTCATTTATAGATGGCTCCAAGTTTAATATATGCTGTTATAACTAGTGGTCACTCCTAGGACCCCACCTATCCCCACCCCTCAATCCCTAAGCCTGAAGAGGGTTTTATTCATCTCTCTAATACAAACACCCATTAGTTTCAGGCAAACTCTTTAAAAGGCAGTGAAAACAGTCAACGATATATTTGTTCAAGTCTGAGATATTCTAATTTAAGTGATACCACTCAAGAAACATTAATTAATCTTACTTTAGAATAGTTATCTAAATCTTTAGGGCCTGGTCTGCCTTACAATGAATGCACTTAATTTACCCAATCAAAAACATGCAAACTTCAGCCTACACCATCTGCATTCACATGTGTAGGGAAACCAGTTTTCTCTGAGAACAGTTGTTTGCATTGACAATCGTGTATTGTCAATGTGTAACTGAAGAGTCTATCCAGCTGATTTCTCCCAAACCGAGGAAGGCTGTGTCAAAAGATTCTAACAGTTCTCAAATAAAAGTTTTCCCAATTAAAATAACATTAAAACATTTAAAGTTTGTCTTTATGGGTACCCTTTTATGGTTGTATTTGTTGAACTAATAAATAAATTTTAGGGAATTCCCTGATATCCCAATGGTTAGAACTCAGTGCTTTTATTGACATGGGCATGAGTTCAACCCCTGGTCAGGGAACTAAAATCCTGCAAGCCACCTAATACTACCAAAAAATTTAAAAAATTTGAAAAAAGGATTTTAGAGTCCTATGACACTGTTCATAATTACATCTCAAACCAATGGCAAAGAGAGTGAATGGGAATAGTGAGAGAAGTTAATTTAAAATTCTGCATCATAAACAGTATTGTTTTTGTTACTATTTGTAAAATAAGATATTCCAGTATCATATCTTATAGAAGTGCATAATGGCTCCTAAAAAAACGTTTTATTGAAGTATAGTGGATTTGCAATGTTGTGTTGATTTCTATTATAAAGTGACTCAGTTATACATATACGTTATTTTTCATATTCTTTTCCATTGTGATTTATCACAGGATATTGAATATAGTTCTCTGTGCTATATAGTAGGATTTTGTTGTTTATCCATTCTATATATACTTGTTTGCATCTGCTAGTCCCAAACATCTGCTCCACCTCTCCCGCACCCCCCATAAAAAGGCTATTGATTCTTCCCTTGTTCCTGTGCACATGAAAGTCTCTGAGTCTTGTCTGACTCTTTGCAACCCCATGGACTATACAGTCCATGAAATTCTCCAGGCCAGAATACTGGAGTGGGTAGCCTTTCCCTTCTCCAGGGGATCTTCCTAACCCAGGGATCAAACCCAGGTCCTTGCATTGCAGGTGGATTCTTTACCAGCTGAGCCACAAGGGGAAGCCCAAGAATACTGGAGTGGGTAGCCTATCCTTCTCCAGTGGATCTTCCTGACCCAGGAATTGAACCGGGGTCTCCTGTAGTTCTGTTAATAATGCAGGAGGTCCCCTGCTGCTGCAAAGTGAGTAAGTCTATTAGTCGGATGAGCCCGTATTTTTACTGAGAACAGCAGGAAACAGGAACCCCAGGATTATAGGTTCACATTCTGGTTCTATAACTTTCTTCAGTGATGTCAAGTCAGGTCTTCCTGCTATAGTTTCTTCATCAATCTAAAGAGGGTGATGATGCTTGTCTCCCTACAAGGAAAAGCCAAAGAAATCCATGTAGGGCTCAAAGCCATTGCTTTCTCTACCAATGCACCTCCCCAGGGGAGCCCTGAGTGTTGAGAAATGGAAGTTTCTTTGTCTGAGGGTGGGCCTTATAGAAACAGGAATGTGGGACTACGTTTAGGGTTCAGTAGAAAGGGGCTGAGAATGGAGCCTCTGCGTATATTTGAAAGGTGACTCTAAGATCAAGGCTTTTTAATAGCAGAGAATCCTGCAAAGAGCTGTGTACCTCTCTGTGCACTGAATGCTGGGAAATCAGCAACCTTAGTGCAAGTTTCTCAGAGTGGAACCCACGGGCTACTGTCTCAGAAAAGACGTTTTGAAAGTTGGTGTGGCATTTCAAATATAATCTAATAAGTTAACAGGCATACTCTGAATTATTTTAAGATTGTTCATTCCAAGAACTGCCACATAATGTCCATGTAGATATTTGTATATGTTATAGAAATTCCATTTTGACTAAGTGAAGATGGAATGACTTCAGGGAGTGCACTAATAAAACCATGGGGTTAGCCAAAAAATTCAACCTGAACAAACTTTTTGGCCAACCCAGTATCATAAAGAAACATAAAGGGAGAGTGGAGCCATCAGGAAGTGCAGGGGCTTATATGCACCTCACTGTCAAAACAGGATACTCCTGGGCAGTACTCCCCCACGGACACAGATACCCAGCACAGGATCCATCATTGAACAAGCCAGACTGTCCTTACTCATTCACTTTAAGCATGGCCAGACACATGAAATGAGACCTGCTTCTGGCAATCAGGGTTTATGTAATGAAAATTTCGGTAATGCTGCCATCATAACCCTCTTTTCAAGTAAACAAGACAGCATTACAGAGTTATCAAATGACACTTAATTAAAATTGACACTTGAAGATTGTTCGTTGGCAGCGTTTCAGAAATATCTGAGGTCTATTTATTGTGAACCAGCAAGCAAAGCCTTGAAATAATTAACAACATACTTATGCCAACAGGCATTATCTGAATTAACTGAAGCCAAAATACATTCAAAAAATGTATTAAATGCAGAACCTGACCTGAGGCTCATCCCTCTTCTATTAAAACCCACACTGACAACCTAGTTTCAGCAGAAGAACACCCTTCATCACATTGAATTAATGTTTTTAATTGGAGTGTTATGGGGCTTATAGTTTAGTTATTAAATGTTTCTAATATATATGTTTGGTTTTGGCTTCATTATTTTAGAATGAGTTTAGAACTTAGTTTTATATTTGTTTACACTTTAATAAAATTGTAATAAAAATAATTTAAGTCAATTTAAGTGCACAAGATTTTTTTTTTTCTTTAGAGGGCTCTGTGCATCCTTCAAATTTAGCAGACATTGTTACAGCAGTTAAGAGCACAGAATTCACAATCAGAGAGAGAGACCTGGGTTCAAATCTATGCTCTGTCACTTAAAAACTATAAACTTGAGCATATTATTTAACTGAATTGTTTTCTTCTGGTTTAGTAAAAAAGCATAATAATAAAAATACTTCATCGTGGGGTTACTGTGAGGAATAAATAGCTTCTCAGTATATGATCTTTAGCATATAGTAAGTGCTTAGAAAAAGTTACCCATTATCATCATCATTATGATTATTTTTTAAAACTTCAATCTGAATGGCCCCAGGAATGGCAGACCCAGTTAGAGGAGGGAGATAAGAGTGGCTGTGGGAACAGCTGCTATGAGCCATTACTGTCAACAAAGGTGATGTCTTAAGGAGTCCTGGGCTGAAGCAGGCTCAGTAACTCCCAGAGGAAGTAGCTTTCACTCAAGTAGCAGCCTGATATGACCACTACTTCTGGGAGCAGCTGAAGCTATCCATCTTGTGAGACCTTATTGCCTGGAGGTCTTACCCTCTCAAACAACCCTAGAGTCTGGGTCACTTTTGAGGAAGAAAACCATAGCTCAGCCCCTGTTTTCGCTTTGTTGCTTCCTGAACTTTCTTGACCTGACCTGCACTCTCACTGTCACACCTAGCATCTGACCCATTATGTAGTTTTTCTGGTCTTGGCTCTCGATTTTATTCAGAGCATATTTGTTGTGACCATTCATGGGACACCCAGCCTCACCTCTTGGGCTGTCTGGGACCCCTGCAGTTGTCATCTACTGTGAGTTCCCCCAGATCCTAATTGGGGAAACCAGAGACTTTCTGTGGGTGTGAGATGGCTGGTGGGAACATTTCATAGCATCAGTTATCTTCTTCCATTGTTCTCCTTCAGTGTCTGGAGGTTTATTGAAGTATATCTATGAGTCCCTGATGGGTGATCCAGTGGGGTCCTCCCAACCCCAGCTCCCCCTGCAGTTGTTAGATCACGTTTTTCAGATTTGGTCCAGATACCCCAGAGCTATTGCTCTGCAAAGCAGAAAGGTGGGGTAAACACCAATGAGTTAAGCTGACCTGGAGCGAAAGGAGGCAGAAACCTAAAAGGATTATGGAGGAGAAGAAAAAAGCCAGGATGTTTCAGCCTTGCAGACCACATGGAATGTTTGCTGTATGATGATTTTTTAAAAACCATTTGCAAAGCTGCTTGAACTCCCAGAAGAAAGATAGTCCGAGTCCTTATCATGTGATCTATAGCAAGATTTGCTAATCAGGACACCTGGCTAGAGTTACATTAACATGTAGCACACATACCTCTGTCTTCCCAAACCCACAAACCCCTCTGGACAGGCTTTTTCCTCTTCCTTCTTTTTCCTAGAGCATCTCAAAGCCTTTCTGTGATCCCAGAGAACATGAATTATTCACTATATATAGCATCAGGCTTCAAAGTATACTTTTTATAAAGTAAAACAGCCTAAACCATCCAAGGCATTGCCTCTGTCTTCACTGTCATTAACTGGCTGGTCATCTTTAGAATGATTACCTTCCTTCTTCCCTATCATCTTGTTGTGCTGGTTTGGTTCCCCTTCCTACCTTCCCCTCAACCCCGAACCTCATCCTGTCTTGCCTCAGGCATATCCTGCCCAAGGGAGTGGTTTACACATATAGCTATGTTCCATGTAAACGTCATCATTTTCATTTTAAAGACCTTCATGATCATAAGTGGCAAGATGTAATCTCTTTCACACAATGTCAGCCCAGCTGCAAATTGTACAAACTGAGGTATTAACCATCTACCTGCATGTCTTTAGTATTTTTTCATATTTAGGAAGCACCCACAGCTTGGGTTTGCTTTCTGGCATTGCCGTTACCTAAATGTATGAGCTTTCTTCTATCAATAATGTAACTTTTGGAGCTTCAGTTTCCTTATTTGCAAAAGAAGATCTAGCAACAAGGTGAAATTTAAAGATGTGATGTATACTCAGCACCGAAAGGAAGTACTTAAATAATGGTGTAATTTACTTAATTAGAGGCAGTTACTTGCTATACATAATCTAAGCTCCTGATATTTTAGCCGCAGGTTCCAGCAGTTATAGCCAGTCCAGACGTCACATGTTAAGAGTGCAGACTCTGATGTTTGTCATATCTGAGTTCAAATCCTGTGTTGGCTTCTTGACCATGTGACTTTGGGCAATATATTTCATCGGTGAGTCTTCTCATCTCTTTAAGCTTTATTACCTCATGTGTGACATGGGGACCATAAAAGTACCAACCCCAAAACCAATTTGTTTTTGTGATCATCGGATAAGATGCTGGATATAAAGTCTTTAGTTCAGTGCTTGACACTTGATAAATATTTGTTTTTAAACTGCAACTTAAATGCGTGAACTCTGGCCATTCTGTCCTTTATCCAAGATACAGAGAAATGTTGAAAAATGTGTGAAGGGGAAGAGGCAAAGAGACCTGGTGTTTTCCAAAACAATCTTGTTATCCGCCCCCCTCATTTTATTATGAAGAACTTAATACATACAAAATAATAAATATAACATACATGAGATATGAATCAGAATACTAACAGTGTCCCTTACGAAAACACCATGAAGAATGAAAATTTACCTAAACCCTGGACACTATTGGGTTGTTCAGGAAGTTCGTTCAAGTTTTTCTATAAGATGTTATGGAACAAACTTTTTGGCCAACCCAACACCATGAATTTTCCTGATTCTATTTCCCTGCTTTTCCTCAAAGGTAACTACTGTATTTGGCTGTTTGTTTTTATTTCCTTATTTTCCTTTATAATGTTACTATATATGTATATATCTCAAAACGACATATGGTCTAGTTTTGTTTTCTTTGAAGTTTTATGAATAGGATATAATACTGTGTACAGACACAGTCCTGTGAAACTTGATTTTCTCATTCAGCATTTTTTTCTACAATTCATTCACATGGCTGCTATTTTTCATTTTTATTGCTGCATAGTATTCCATTATCTGAACACTCTGTAACTAAATTATCCATTCTTTTGTCAATGGGTATTTGTACTATTTCAGTTTTTTTTTTCTGCTGAGAACAATGCTGCTATGAATATAAACATTGCTGTCTGTGTTTACTTTTCTATGTCTGGCTGCAATTCATGCATTTCTCCTGACCTGAATGAGCAACATTACAATGGTTGGCTTGAATTCTGTCAAATAAATCACATACCTGTATCATTAAGGTTAGTTTCTGGAGATTTAACTTGTTCCCTTGGGACTTACTTTCCTGTTTCTTCATTTTTCTTGACTTCTTGTATTGAAATCTTCACAATGGAAAAAACAGACACTTCCAGCCTTCACAGACTGGCCTCATACAGGAGGAGATCTTTGCTGATCAGTCCGGCCAAAGACTTTGGGTAACCTCTCAAACATTCAGGCTAGTTTAAACCTCTGTCTTCCGTCTTAGTCCTCCCCAGCCATCTAGAGTGTTCCAGAACCTGTCAGTGCTCTGAAATAGGTGCAGCAGTCGTTAGTCCCTTGGGCAGCTCCCAGAAATGTAGAAACACTGGATGTGTGATTCACCTCCTTCTGTCCCCAGGAAGGAGAAGCAAGGAGCTGGGATTTGTTCATTTGTTTATGTGGTGCATCACATTGATTGATTTGTGAATATTGAAAAATCCTTGCATCCCTGGGATAAATCCCACTTGATCATGACCTATGATCCTTTTAATATGTTTTTGGATTCAGTTTGCTAGTATTCTGTTGAGGCTTTTTATGTCCATATTCATCAGTGATATTGGCCTGTAATGTGTGTGTGTGTGTGCGTAATATCTTTGTCTGATTTTGGTGTCATGATGGTGCTGGCCTCATAGAATGAGCTGGAAAGTGTTCCTTCCTCTGCAGTTTTGGGGCATAGTTTCAGAAGTATAGTGTTAACTAATCTCTATATGTTTGTTACAATTCACTGGTGAAGCCATCTAGTCCTGGACTTTTGCTTGTTGGGGATTTTTAAATTACTAATTCAGTTTCATGTTGAATGAAATTGAGTAAGTAATCTAAAAATTATGATATACCTGAAGTAATAGGACGCAGTAAAAGCAGTGCTAAGGGTAAAATTTATAGCTGTATATGTTTATATGGCTTTGCTGGTGGCTCAGTGATAAAGAATCTGCCTGCCAAGGAGACTTGGGTTCAATCCCTGGGTCAGGAAGATCCCCTGGAGAAGGGAAT
Organism: Capricornis sumatraensis; assembly: GCF_032405125.1. Taxonomy (NCBI): domain Eukaryota; kingdom Metazoa; phylum Chordata; class Mammalia; order Artiodactyla; family Bovidae; genus Capricornis; species Capricornis sumatraensis. The sequence goes on along the minus strand of NC_091069.1, from coordinate 75,164,753 downwards.
GGCAACCCATTCCAGTGTTCTTGCCTGGGTAATCCCATGAAGAGAGGAGCCTGGCGGGCTGGAGTTCATGTGGTTGCAGAGTCGGACATGACCTAGTGACTAACCAGCAGTGGCAATGTACATGTTACTTTGACTGCCTAAGTTATGCTGTCCAATACGGTAGGCACTATCCTCTTGGCCACTGGGCACTTGCCATGTGGCTAGTCTTAGTTGATATATGCCTTAGGATTTAGTACAAAAAAAAATATAAAATATCTAGTTAACATTTTTTTATATTAGTTTCATGTTGAACTGATATATTTTGTTAAAATATATTAAATCCATTGTTAAGAATAAGTTTACCTTTTTTGAAAACTATTTTTGATGTGGCTATTGGAACAAATTATATTACATTATATGTGACTTGCATTAAATTTCTGTTGGACAGTGCTATTATAGGGTATAATTAGGATATTCTTAGGAGTGAAATTTCTGGGTCATAGGGTTATGCTCATCAGCTTTACAAGATGATGTCAATTGGACTCACAAGTGGTTACACTAATTTGAATTTACATCCTAAGTGTGTGATCCTTCTTTGTTCCACATTTTTGTCATAATTGGTATTGTCAGATTTTAGAAATGTTTGTCTGATTGGTGATTGTAAATCACATTTCATTGTCTTATTTTGATTACTCTGATTACTATTTAGTGTGAATATTTCCCTCACCTATTTTTTAGTCATTTATTTTTCTTCTTCTGGGAAATGGCTTGTCAATATCTTTTGCAGATTCTTATGTGGGATTGTTTGTACTTTTCTTGTTGATTATTCAAGGCATTTAAAATATAATCTTTGTTCTATTCTTTCTCACAAATTATGGCTTGTATTTTTATTTTCTTATTGGAATCTTTTGGTGAATAAAAAATTCTTAACGCAGGGATTAAATGTTTTTAATATCTACTAAAATATTTTCTTTCAATGGTCAATTTTTGTTTCTATGTCCTGAAGCCATAGAATTATGTTTCAAAATGATGTCTTTTATATATAAGTCTCAATCCAGTAGGAATTAATTTCTGTGTGTAATGTGACCTTGGAAGTAAAAGTTCAAGTTTTCCGTATGGATAACCAATTTTCCTAGCATCACTAATTAAGCAGTTTCTCATTTCCTCATATCTATCAATATAACCAAATCACATACATGTAATGTTGTTTATGGATTCTTTTTTCTGTTCTATTGTATTTGTCTATCACTGAGACAGTTCTTATTATATAATTGCAGATTTATGATGAATTTTTTCTCCGGTTGAGTAAGACCTCTCTTTCTAACAAGTATTGACTTATCTTGGATTTGGTCTATTAGATAGATTTTAGAATAAGCTTGTTGAATTTCTTTTAAAAACTTCTTCAGATTTTGATGAAATTGTATTTGAACAATGGGTCAGCTTAGGGATAACATATATATTCATGATATTTAGTCTTCCAATCCAAGATCATCATACATCATTGAACTCAGAGATCATTTATTTAGTTCTTTAACCGAGTTCTATAATTGCTTTTATTTTCACATTGTTTGTTAATCATATTCTTAGATATAATACATGTGTTATATTTCTGTTGTTAATATACAAGTGTTTTTTGAAAATTACATTTTCTCAGTTTTTATTGCATAGAAATTAATTGTATATCAATCTCTTATCTAATTATACTTCAAAACTTTTATAAGTGCTAACATTTTATCAGTAGACTTCTTTTGGTTTTCATTGTAGACAGTTATATAATAATTCTTGAAAGATAAGATTTGTTTCTTCTATGCCAATTCTTATATATTTGATATTTTATTCTAAGATCATTAAGATCTTCAATACAGTACTCAATAGAATATATTGACTAGTGAGCACCATTGCCTTATTTTTGTTTTTAAAAGACGGTTCTACTATTTAAATATCCAGTGGATCATGGCTATAGATTTTTTAGTCATTGTTTAGTTGCCAAGTCATGTCCAACTCTTTGCAACCCATGGACTGTAACCCACCAGGCTTCTCTATCCATGGGATTTCCCAGGCAAGAATACTGGAGTGGGTTTCCATTTCCTTCTCCAGGAGATCTTCCTGGATCAGGAATTGAACCCGTGTCTCCTGCACTGGCAGGCAGATTCTTTGCCATTGAACCACCTGGAAAGCCCAGATTTTTAAGTGGACACCTTTAATTGAGTTAAGAGATTTTCAGTCTTCTGCCAGTTTGCTGTAAACACTTATTATAAACTAAATTTTATTAAATACTTGTCTGCACCCTTAATGTGATCACTTGATTTTTGTCTTTTAATGCTAATATGGTAAACATCCTCACAAATTTTCTAACGAAATGTTAGTCTTGATCATTTTATAGTTTCATTTTTAAAACACCGCTGAATATAATTTTCAGTGACTCTTTAAAGCTTTTGTACCTATATTTAGTCCTTATTCTGCTTAACCTATCAGCTGAACTTGATGCCGTTGGTCCCTCTGGCTTTCTTCCTTCGTGCCTGGTCACTCTGCAGTCAGCACTGCTAGCTCCTCCTCAGATTCCTCACTCACAGTGTGAGTTGACCCCCATATTCAACCCTTCTCTTCTCTTTTCTGTCTACACTCACCCTCTTGGTGGTCTCTTCTAGTCTCGTGGCTTTAAAAACCATCCATTTACTGACCCTGTCAAGTGTTTATCTCTACCCTGTACCATTCCTCTCAACTCCAGACTCATGTCTGCCCGCCTGTTGGATTTCTCTCCTGGATGCCCGCTGGACGTCTGAAGGTTGATGTTTCTAAATCTGAACATCCACTCCTCCCACTGCTCTCCCTGTTAGGGTTCACAAGGGGCTCCTAGCGTATAGTTTAAACATGGCCCATGTGGTGACCTGACAAACAAGGGTTGAAGTCACAGTGGCCACATTGCCCTGGTGGGGATCCCGTTTTCTCCTTAAGGTTTTTCCCTGCTGGTGCCAGTTTCTCGAGATTGTGTGACCACCCAACTGTGAGATGCCTTCCACTACTTGATCACAAGACCCCAGCTGCAGGCTAAAGATAAACTAAGGCCCTCTCCCTTCAGGGCACAATTTCCCATAGGGTATAAGAAGGATTGGCTGTAAAGGGCAAGCACTGGATTCTCTCTAAAGCCAGTCACTTTCTTTCTCTCTTCCTATAATAAATCTTTTCTCGGTCTGAATGCCTGGCTCATGCTTTTTTTCTCCATGCTTGCTATACACGCCCCTTTAGGAAATAATAATTCCATCCTACCAGTTGTTCAGATCCTTTGGCACCTTGCTGGACTGTAATACTCTGCATCCAATCTATCAGCACATCCCCTAGGCTTTCCCTCAAAATAAATCCAGAATCTGGCCATTTCTCATCATTTTTTAGAACTACCAAGTTCCAAGCCACTGTGATTTCTCAGTTATTGTAGTAACCTCCTCACTTGTCTGTTTTGCCCCTTCAGTCTATTCACAGAATAATAGAGTGTTATTATTAAAACACAGATCAGATCAAATCCTCTTCTAATATTGTCATTTCTCACTCATAATAGAAGCCAACATTTCTTGCAATAGCTAGGAAGCCCCACCCTGTTATTATTAAAACAGAGATCAGATCAAATCCTCTTCTAATATTGTCATTTCTCACTCATAATAGAAGCCAACATTTCTTGCAATAGCTAGGAAGCCCCACCCTTATCTCTCCGAACTGATCTACTACTCTCCGTCAGGTTTATTCTGCTCTAGGCTCCAGCCACACTGGTCCACCTTACTGGAACAATCTAGGCATTTGTCAGCTTCAGGCCTTTTTCACTTCCTGTTCCATCTGCCTGGAATGTTTTCCCTTCATATACATTGTCTCCTCTGTTACCTCCGGGTCTGTACTCAAATGTTTCTTTCTCACTGAGGTTTGCCATGGCCAACCTACCTAAAATTGATACAGTTTTCCCCTCTATTCTCTTGCTTCATTTCTAGGTTAATTTTTCTCATTATTTATCATATTGCAGCCATGAAATTAAAAGATGCTTACTCCTTGGAAGGAAAGTTATGACCAACCTAGATAGCATATTCAAAAGCAGAGACATTACTTTGCCAACAAAGGTCCTTCTAGTCAAGGCTATGGTTTTTCCTGTGGTCATGTATGGATGTGAGAGTTGGCTGTGAAGAAAGCTGAGCACTGAAGAATTGATGCTTTTGAACTGTGGTGTTAGAGAAGACTCTTGAGAGTCCTTGGACTGCAAGGAGATCCAACCAGTCCATTCTAAAGGAAATCAGTCCTGGGTGTTCATTGGAAGGACTTATGCTGAAGCTGAAACTCCAATACTTTGGCCACCTGATGCGAATAGTTGACTCATTGGTAAAGACCCTGATGCTGGGAGGAATTGGGGGCAGGAGAAAGGGATGACAGAGGATGAGATGGCTGGATGGCATCACTGACTTGATAGACATGAGTTTGAGTGCACTCTGGGAGTTGGTGATGGACAGGGAGGCCTGATGTGCTGCGATTCACTGGGTCACAAAGAGTCGGACACGACTGAGTGACTGAACTGAACTGAATATGCTATATAATTTATTTACTTATCTAATCCCTATCTTCTTTCAAGAGAATATAATCTCCATGTGGTGGTGGTCTCTGTTATTATCTGTAAATATTCCATGTGTGTCTGAAAGTCAAGTGTTTGGTGCAACATGCTTCCCATATTCATTACTGAAGCTTGGGAATAGTAATATTCATATCTTTATGCTTGCTGATCTTTGTTCTGCTTGATCTGTGAATCATTAAGAACGGATTTAATACCTCCCACAGAGTGGTAGGTTTGTCATTTTCCCCCTCATAGTTGCTTCAGTTTTGTCCTACTTGTTTCAAGGTATCTTGGGGCAATTCAAACTTAAAATTACTACATCACCCAGGAAAACCTTTTCCACTGTGGTGTGAACTTCTTCATAGTTTTATGTATGTAAAAACCTATTTTGACTGGAATGATACAATTGTACTAAAGACCAGAAATCTTCAGTTAATGTTCACTTAATATGTTTCTTTCATCTCTTTATACTTGATATTTCTCTGTCTATGCGAGGCTTGCTTCATCTTAAGGGTACAGAATACTTAATTTCTTTGCAATCAAGTCTGATCATTCATGACATTTCCCCAGAGAGCTCAGTCCATCCTCATTTACTATAATTTCTGAAATATTTTGATTTACTTGTATCAGTTTATTTTTAAGCTTTCTGTTTCTCACTCTTCCTGTCTTGGCATTTCCTCCTTTCTTTTTTTCTTTTGAATTGACCAAATTCCCACCAGCCCTCAACCAATTCTATTATCTAATCTTCTTAGAACTATTTGGAAGATATTTACTCTGTTTCTCATTATAAAAAATTTAACATTCACACTTTATATACTTAAGTCTAAATTTCATGGATTTTTTACTGTCCTTCAAAACCATAAAGCCCTAGAATAATTTTCTGTTTATCATGAGATAAATAGGAAGAATCCATGGACTGTGTTACAGATGCAAAGGAATGAGAATGCCCCTCAGCTCACTTGCTCGCTGTCCTCTATTTTCCTCTAGAGAATTTATTATCCTCTGATTTTATCCGTTTGTTTATTGCCAGCATTTCTATACTAATATGTGGATTTCACAAGGACAAGAATTTTCAACTGTTTTATTCACTTTTGTCTACTCAGTGGGTCAGAGAGTTCCTGCTTATATAGTAAGCGCTCATCAAGTATTGTCAAATGAACGAATGCTTCAATTGCAAACACACACTCCAGACTTACAGATATAATTGCTTAGTTTTAAAAAATTTATTTAATTTTAATTGAAGGATAATTGCTTTACAATATTGCGTTGGTTTCTGCTATACAGCAACATGAATCAGCCATAGGTATACATATGTCCCCTCTCTCTTGAACCTTCCTCCCACTTCCCACCCCTCTAGGTTGTTACAGAGGTGTTACAGAGCCCCTGTTCGAGTTCCCTTAGTCATACAGCTAATCCCATTGGCTATGTAGAGAGATGATACTGATGAACCTATTTACAGGGCAGCAATGGAGGACAGACTTATGGACCCAGGCTGGGGTGCTGGAGGGGAGGAGAAGCAGAGGGTGGGATGAACGGAGAGAGTAGCATGGAAACATACACTACCATATGTAAAATTGATTGCTTAGTTTTTTTAATGCTCTTATTTGTTTTTAACCTCACCAATTATTTTTATTATTTTTAAAATAATATTGATTTCACTATTTTTAATTACTTTCTTATTTTGTATAAGAATTGTTTGTTTAATTGAAATGCTTAGCATTTTCCTTACCCACTATTTGTCCTTAGGGTTATTTTTCTTTTCTTTTTTCTTCCATAATATTCTTTATAAGCTTTAGTGTACATCTGTAGGTTGCAAACTTTTTCATTTACTGTTTATATGAGTATATATATTTTCATTCTTCTTATTGAAAGACAATTTTTTATGGGATGCAAATGTAGATTTGAGATGGGACAGAAATGACAATTATTTCATAATTTGAAAATATTGGAAGAGACTCTTCCTCAACTTTCTGGCTTTTCTTTATTAGAAAGTTAGGTGTCAGTCTAAATACTGTTCTTTGTATGTAGTGTATCTATTCTCTGTGCCCTGGGATTTCCTTGGAAGGAATGATGCTGAAGCTGAAACTCCAATACTTTGGCCACCTCATGCGAAGAGTTGACTCATTGGAAAAGACTCTGATGCTGGGAGGGACTGGGGACAGGAGGAGAAGGGGACGACCGAGGATGAGATGGCTGGATGGCATCATGGACTCGATGGATGTGAGTTTGAGTGACCTCCGGGAGTTGGTGATGAACAGGGAGGCCTGGCGTGCTGCAATTCATGGGGTCACCAAGAGTCGGACACGACTGAGCGACTGATCTGATCTGATCTGTTCTCTGTAGTTATTCTTAAAAAGTTCTCTTTACTTTTGCTGTAATTTGATTGCACTCTACCTAAAAATGGATTTTTAGTATTATACTTCTTGGGGTTTAATGACTTCCTTGATCTGAATGTTCAAGTCTTTCATAGAGGCTGGGAAGTTTGGACACTCTCTCTGAATATTATTCACTCCCCATTTTCCCTTTTATTTCCCTGCACTGCTATACTTAGATGTGTGTTGCTGCATTCCCCATGTTCTTAACCTCTCCTATTTTCATTTTTTGTGTGTCTCTCTGTGCTTCATCCTGTTCAGTTGCCTCATATCTATCTTCTGGTTATTTAGTCTCTTTAAGCATGTCTTTTTAATGCTTAACCCTTCAATTGCATTTTTTAAAAAAACTTTGGTAATCATTTTCTTTAATCCTAAAAGTTTATCTGAATCTTTATCAAACTAGTTTGTTCCTTTTTGATTGTCTCCTGCTCTTTATTCTTATTTTATTTCCTTTTTTATTTCTTACACTTGAAGTCTTTGTACATCTGATTTCTTTTTTTTGCATTTCTACTGACTTTCATTGTTTGTTAGAGTATAAGAGACCTATGTGAGGTGTGTTCCTCTGAGGGATGTACTTCTGATTCTTCAGGCACATCTAAGGGTGCTACTACAGAACCAGGTTTACTTTAAATTAAAATGATCAGATTGTGGATTTTTTCTGATTAAAAAAAAAAAACAAAAAACAAAACTTGTGTAAATTCACACCCAAAGTCGTGTGGATCCCAGAGGATCAAGAGCACGTTTGTCCTTGTTTTTTGACTCCACTGGGTAGATTTTCTTCCAATTCACCACATATATCCCTTCCTGAGCCCTCACTTGGTGTTGGGTGATCAAAGGTCCAGGGCCTTGTTATGCCCTTGCACAGGTTTAGTTAGCTGTCCCCCAGATCTGCTGATGCTTTGGCCCGAATGGATCCCTGATGTGCCTTGGTATGCAACAGCTGCATGCTGGTTCATCTCCCCACACTCACAGTCTCATTTTTTTTGAAGTTAGAGGAATTCATTTCCTTTGTTCTTGTTTCACTCATCAAATTATAAAGGTCATTTAAAAATATTTTGACTAACACTTTAAGATTTTTTGGTAACAGTATGTTGTAGGATTCCTGATATGTTATATTGTTGGAAACAAAACTGTGGAACAATCTTTCTTGATATCCTTTCCCAGATACTAATTACCAGACTAATCCAGAGATACAGGCAGAATAGAAGCCACATCCTGTGCCTACATTGTCTGAGAATTGTCTTCAAGAGCAGTTGTTCAAGGTAGAGCTATAATCTTTAGAAAACCCACATAAAGGAAAGCAAACAAAGAGTGTTAGTTTAGTCCAGCTATTATCACTGTATTAGAAAACAGATTTGCATTTTATTTACTGAGCTCCTGAAAAGATTGTTGGATGAGGTCAGCTAGAGGATGTGACCACAGGTTGACTGTGAGCTGGACTCAGACAATTGAAAGTTGTTCACCTCTCCTCTGTCCTTGGAATGTATTAATATATTCCACCCATCATTCCCACACTAGGTGTTGTTTTAAGGACACAGCCTTGGGAGAGTAATGTTACTGAAACCAGTTAAGTCTTCTATATAAACTTTTAAAATTCTGATAGGTAGGTGTGGAGATTTACTCATCCTGTGGTACCCAAGACAAGTCTCCTATGTAAGTTCCCTTGCTTATTAAACCTGCCACCTACCAGTCTGGAGTGATCTGTCTCTCTCTTTGGAGTTTCTCTTGGCACTCCACATATGGAGGCCAGCTTCAGATTTCACCCCTGAAGCACCCATGGGTTCAAACCAACAAAGATTGGTTCTAATTTTCCCGCTCAAATGTATAACAGTAATAAAGTTTACAACTTTGAAGACCATGTGCTGTGTTTGTGCTCAGTCACTCAGTAGTTTTGGACTCTTTGCATCCCCACGGACTGTAACCCACCAAGCTCCTCTGTCCATGGAATTTTCCAAGCAAGAATACTGGAGCAAGTTGCATTTCCTATACCAGGGGATCGTCCCAACCCAGGGATAGAACCTGAGTTTCTTGGAAGAGATGTAGATGGATTCTTTACCACTGTGTCACCCAGGAAGCTCTTGAAGACTATAGAAGGAGGTAAAAGACGAAAAAGTAAGACCACTTAATGGCAGATAATCTTGTAATTAGGCATTGACTTTAAAGGAACATAGAGAAACTAAGGATTCTTTATGTTGTGGCAATCTTAATTTCTATCACTGCATTTACAAATTTTGCTTTTTTCCAAATCTGTCATATTCTTTTCTCATATTTTATTCTTTCTTTTATTTCTATATTTTTTTGAAAATACTTAGTTTATATTTGATCTCTCAATTACTTGGTTTTTTTTTTTAATTAATTTTTTTAAATTTAATTTTAAAATCTTTAATTCTTACATGTGTTCCCAAACATGAAACCCACTCCCACCTCCCTCCCCATAACATCTCTGTGGGTCATCCTTGAGAGGGTCTGATTCTATTTTTGCTGATTCATTCATTGTACATTGTTAACATTTATTTTGGAATTTGGGATTGTGACCTCATTTTGGAGTGTGATTTTCTGTAGAAATCCCCATGTGATGTGAATTGAGAATGTCTTCATGGGCTGGTGTTTCTTTTGTTTGTGTCAGCCGCCTGAGAAGTGTTACTGGCTTAGGATCAATTTCATGCACCTTCCTTGGCCTCCCCCACTGAGTTCTCTGGGATGCTCCAGCTGAAGTGAGGCAGGAGCTTGTCTGTCTGGAAGGAGAGAAAAGAAGCTGGATGGATGTACTGTGGGAGTCACACACATAACAGGAGGCCAGCAGGAGCCAGACAGTTCTGTGGTGTGCTGGCACTTTGACATTGTCTGGAGGAGACGTGCAACAGAAACCCCTGCTGTGGCTATACTGCCAACTGTATTTCTAGTCCTGCAGACCCTAGGCATTGTCCACGGTGCCTCTACACAACTGTTAGAAATCCATCCAGTTCTCATCAAGTGAGAAACCTTCTGGCCAGAAACCTTGCATTTCCAAACCTTTGCATTTCCAAACTGCAAAGAAGAAGAAAATAAAATCTTGCTGTCTCCCTCTCCCTTTATCTCCAAGTGTCTACTTATTTGCTCCCGAAATATAGGAGGGACTGGGTTTCTTCCTAGCAGCCCCTCCTAAAAACGAAGGTCAGGGGCTAAATCTATGCATAGTTAACAAATGGTTAGATTTTTGGAAAATGCTTTCTTTTATTCTCCTACTTCGTGCTTTTCAGCTTGACTCCTGGGTGTTTCTCTGTGCATTATGGTCAGTGAGGTCAGGTCCAAGTGACAAAGCTGTGTGCTGAGCAAGCCCTGTGTTCTCACCTTGTGGCAGTTGAACTCATTTAAGAATGATTTCCCAGCTTCCCTGGTGTTTCAGTGGATAAAAATCCATCTGCCAATGCGAGGGACACCAGTTCTATCCCTGGTCTATGAAGATCCCACATGCCATGCAGCAACTAAGCCCATGAGCTATACCTACTGAAGCCGGTGTGCCCGAGAGCCTGTGTTCCACAATGAGACACAACCACAGTGAGAAGCCCTTGCCTCACAACTAGAGAGCAGCCCTCACTTGCCACAACCAGAGGAAGCTCTCACGTAGCAACAAAGACTAAGCACAGCCCTAAATCAATAGATAAATAAAACATAAAAAAAAAGAATGATTTCCCAGGTTTTAGTTTGAGGGAAATGAAGGTGGCTGAGGCCCAGCTTTATAACTGGGGAATTTCAATCTTCAGAGCTGCTTTTAAACTCAAGGAAGAATAACACTGATCATTTACCTGGATGTCAACAGTCAGAGGTTCACTGAGCCTCAGGAATATCTCAGTGTTGAGATGGATATTTTGGCAGTGGGTATCCTGGCTCCTGGGGACAGAACAGAAGAGATGCTAGTCTCTTATCCTGGCTTCCTTCTCTTGCTTTCATGTTTCCAGTAGGAAGATATCCCAGAAGCCACTGTGAGTTTAGTTTTTGCCTTTTATTTAAGAAAAATTCAATTCTGTTTCACAGAAAATAAAAGAAATGCATAAGGTGGAGAGAAGACTAATTATAGATAGTAAGTAAGTAAGTAGCATGTGAGTCACAGTGAAAATTCATGGCGTTAGTAAGGAGGCACAGTAGACCTCACCAGACTAGATGGAACATTTGTACCAGATGAACTGCAGTGGGGGTTGGTCGCTATCTTCTACTCAAATTTTGACACCTTCAAAAGCTTCTCTAATGTATCTTTTTGTGCATACAGAGGCTCTAGTTCCTTTATAGGTTCCTCTCCTATTTTTACAGAAGATAAACTTTCTCACATTCACCAGGATGGTCTATTCACTGTTTGTGCCCCCCATTTGCCTCTTTGTCCTTATCCCCCCATGCTGCGATACAACATGTGTGTTTGGAACCTGCTAAAGCTGTGGTCTCTCATTTCTCTGGTTCCAGTGTAGACCCAACCAAACACACTCACCATACCTTATGACCCAATACAGCTTCCCACTGGCCTTCCGACATATGGCCTCAGGTTTTAGAGAATTAGGTCATGGCAGCTTTTAAACTAGAGTTAACTAGCTCTCTTGCTTGCCTTATTCATATACCATGGGGGCCAGCCATCTGAGCTAGGAAGATTACCCAGAAGTGCAAGTCTATGGTTCTCATATTCCAACTCAGAGACAGATTGTATACTTGCTATTAGTTTGCTCATGTTTTAATTCTCCAAGCAGAATACTAGTAGGAAGTTGGTCTTAGTAAGGAAAGATCATTACTTCTCTTCTTCCTCTGCTAGCTCTCAAATGATTATTTTAAAATTCACTTTCATTGCTCTTCCTTCTGTGTCTAATCCGTAAAGAATTTAGGCTGTGAGTCTTTAGAGTCAGATAATAGGCATCTGGGTGTCCCATAATGATAAAAATGTCATATGTTAAGACTGTGAACATTGGATATACATGTTTGTCCATGTTGGCCCTGTCCAGGTCAGCAAAGTTGTGGGCTTTTGTTGGGGATTGGCCTGCACTGATGCTCTTTTTTCTTCCATGATATATTCCGTGATCCTGGTGGGACTTCCTATCGTAGCACCTAGCTTCACTAGCCATTGGGATGGACTTGTGATCAAGATCAGCAGTTTACATATCTTTTCTTGCGGTATCCATCATGCCTGGTTGAACCAAAGAGGGAAGGGGGCCCCACCTCTGAGTTCATGAACTAGGAAAAGTATGAGCTGAGGTTTGATGCTCCTGCCTTAAGGGGAATCATTGTCTACAGCAGGAGAGAATGAAATCTGAGTCAGAATTGAGAGTAGGATGAATAAGGAGAAGATTGTGTCAACTCCTTGTTTGGATTCTCGATGGTCCCAGAGCTGCCCTTGGCTTAGCTGTACTCTTGTTTCTGGGAGCTCATTCAGTTTAATGGGACAATAAGCCCCTTTTGGTGCCAGCAAGTTCATGCTCAGTTTCCTTTACATAGGTAGGGATTCCTGAAAAACAGACATTAATCACTGGAAGTAGAGCATTGCAAATATCAGGCACCAGGATTCAGAACTGGTTGATTTCATGTAGAGTGTGGTTAATAAACTTGCTTTCACCTGGCCTGGGAAAATGGAATTATTGTAATCTCACTGACAATGTAATTACTGTTACATAATGTTTTCTTGTCATCTCTTGGATTGTAGATCAAGAGATGGATTGTACATACCAAGAGAGCTTTTAAGAGCTTGGAAGACTAAGGTAGGGATAGGAGAAGGTGTTGGCTTCCTGTTATGGTCATTGAGGGATTCTACTAAGAGAAAAGTCTTATTACCAGCTGATGTGACTAAAGCTACAAAAGGAGCAGAAATCAATATTAGTACCATACGTTCTTTCCACCTGCCATCAGCATACTTTTTGGCCCTGTTCAAGCTCCACCTCCTGCACAAGGGCGTCTCCAGCTACTCCAGCCCACTCATTCCATTCTTCTCGCGTTTATGCTGTAGATATTTCTTTAGCACCTATTGAGTACCAGAAATTGGGCAAGGTGCCAGACATTTCTGCTGGCCCTAATGTTTCCAGGATATGATTTGTTAATAATGCAGTTTATTTATTGATTTAAAGTTGTCATTTAAAACTATAACTCAGAGTACTAAGTCTATGGCAGTTCAATGAGAAAGTTCCAGCCTATGTGATCTCACCCCCAGGAGGTACCACAAAAAATGAGATGCACGTTCAGTAGCAGTAACTGAATGGCCACATGCAAATTATACAGGACTTCTGACTTTGGTGAGTTCATCGATTCCTGGGAACAGTGTTAAGTCAGTATATTGGGATCATTGTAGATTATTAAGAAAAGACGCTGGGTTTCCCTCTTCAGGGATTATATTTTCATTCTTTCCTAAAATCAAATCCAGCCAAAGGAAACTATCATATATTCTGAACATGTAGACAAATGCCAAAGCTACAGAATCACATTGTGAAGAGGATGAAACTTTTTTACTGTTGAATAGTTTCTTCAGAGGGATTGACATTCACATCTCCCTGCTACACATTTCTTGTTTCTCTGTGTTCTTAGCATAAGATGGACTGTCAACTGTCATCATCAAATGAATTTGTAAGTTTACTACTTCATTTATTCATTCTTTTTTTTATTTGTTTGTTCATCAAGTATTTTAAACTCATGCTATGTAGAAAGTTGTGAACCAGATGATACTAGAGGCAGTGCGAGTGAGGAAATTTGAATTACAGGTCTTATTTTGCAACTGAGTGTATGATCCTTGGTGAGTCATGAAAATGCTATGTATCTCAAATTCTTTATTTGTGGAATGGGGATTAAAATCTGTACCCCACAATTACAAGATGATCTAAGAGCATAAATTCTGAAATAAATGGTCAAATAAATAAGAGGAAAGGTGTAAATTAGAAGAATTCAGAAAACACATGTGGAATGAATTATGGAAATAAAATCACCTTTAGATAATTGCTGCAGGCAAGATCCACAGCTAAAAACTGGATAAAACTTAAAGGAGAAACAGCATATTTGCATTGCCACCAAGTATCTCCCCAAAATATTTATCAGTCACTGTGGTGCTTTTAACACATCTACAAATTATTTAATATTCCTGTTTTTAGAAACTGGGGCTAATTCTCCTCTCCTTGAATGTTGGTTGGACTCAGACTCACTTTTAACAGAATACAGAAAGGTAAAAATATCACTTTGCCCTGGCAGACCCTATCTTAATCACATGACCAAGGTTAATACCACCAAAAACAAGTATGTTGACATCAGGTACTTCATATAATGCAAAGAAAAGGGCACATTGCTTCTTTCGTATTTTCCTCCAAAACTCATAACTGCAGCCTAATCATGAAAAAACATCAGACAAACCCAAACTGCAAATATGTAGCTAGCATTCTTCAAATGTGTCCCCATCATAAAAAATAAAAGCCTCCGAACTGTCACAGATTGGAACTGTTTAAAGAGAGTAAATGCTACATGGGCTCTTGGAAAGGAAATCAGAAAAAGGATTATTAGATATTAGAGGAAATTTTTGCGACATCTTAATTGTTTGTAGTTTAGTTAAAAATATTGAATTAAAATTAATTCCTTAGTTCTGACAAATGTACCTTGGTTATGTAAGATGTTAACATTGGGAAAAGTGAGGTAAAGGGGCTGCATGTATTCTCTGAACTATCTTTGCAACTTTTCTGAAAATCTATAATTATGTCAGAATCAAAAGTTAAAAAAAAAATGCTGTACCTCATGATGCTGTTTAAGGAACTTCTACCAACATATTTGAAAATACCTAGAAAAGTATCCAGTATCATACTTACATAAAATATGATTTATTTTTATTATGAGGGAATAGAAATAGTAAAAAGGGTCCGGTGGGGGGGCGCTGTTGGCTAACATTAGAGATGAAGGGGAATAGTTTAAGTGACATTTTTAAAAGATCTGAAACCAGTGTCTAACTCCTTCATATCAGAACATCAGCTTCAAGAAGGGAGAGCTTTTTGTTTAGTCTGTTCAGGGCTGTATTCCAAGCCCTAGAACAGTGCCTGGCACATACCAAGTGCTCCAGAAAGATTGTTGAATGAATGAATGAATGAATGCTGTTCTTTATTGGTCATGAAGGGAAGCAAAGTTAGACTGTGCTGACAGTAAGAAGAGATTATAAACCCTCAAGGAGTGGTTAGGATCTGGGAGAATAATCTGAATCCTAATCTGTTTTGAATAGGGTGAGGGGGCAGTCAAGATCAGAGCAAAAAAGAGCAAGCGATCAAGGGAGTACCAGGATGAAAGGCACCCAGCGGAGCAAGAACGGCTCAAGCGCAGAACCGGAAGTGAGTGACTCGTGTCTAGAACAGCTCTCAGAGCCTCTCCACAAGCCTAGGTCTGCTCCTGAATATTCAGAGGAACTGAATAAGTCAGCCAGCTGGTTGTTTGAACAAAGCCCTCTTGTTGCAACTAGACAGGGGTACACCCAGGTACATGACACCCTTAATCCCAGAACAATTAAGGCTATGGATTTCTGCCCCCCAAAGCGGGTTCCAGCTTCTGAACAGAAGCATCTGCCAGCCTGTCTGGGGAGAGGTAGCATGATTGACGCAACTTAGCAGCAGCAGCAGAGAGCACGCCTGCCCCGCCTTGATGTAGCTGTCTAAACCATACAGCTCGCCACACCCTTCAGGGTTGCTAAACGTACTGCAGACCTGGGCCAGCAATTGTTTAGTTCTGGGGAACTTTTAAGCGGTGTTTTCTAGTTAATGACTGTTTCCTGGGGCTGGTGGGGGCTCATTCAGCAGGCTGGCCTTTTGTTGTTTCCTGGTGAAGGAAGCTCTGTTCCCCCACAGAGCCCCTAAAGAGCTCGAAAGAGCACTGGTCGGATTAACTGAGACCACACTGAGGGCAGAGCTGCCAGCATCTCTTTCTCCACTTATATAACACAGAAAAATTAGTTCCTTCACCCTCTCCTTCAGACTGATTTAATTTTTCCTAAATTTCCCAAGCTGAGCCCCACAATGTGGGCTAAGACTGGCTTCCAGGCTTCCGACCATTATTCCTGTCGACTTGCAGTTTCCAGCAGGAAGTTTCGCCCAGAGTTGGTAGCTCAGCTGTTTCGAATCATAATGGGGAGGAAAAGTGGCAGGCGGGCTGTCAAACCTGATGCAAATGATATTTTATAAAAAGTGGTTTAAATTGGCTGAAGCTGTTTTTAGACTGATCAGTTAAAAAAGTATGTAGGGCATCTTTCTGACTTGTAGAAACGCAGCTCCCAGGAATTAGATGTTTCATCATACACTTTGGGAGAGGTTTGTAGGTGGGCACAGGCTCCTCATAAAAAGTAGATGAGGATTTGGTAATGTGGAAATATGTAAATTGGGTTCAAGCTGCCCTCAGTTAATTGGAAGGGACTTGTGAGCTAAGCAGAGAGGAAGGGAAAGAGATATTGAAAGAATATACTGAATCCTTGTCTACCCTGGAGAGTTAAGTTTTACTATTGGTTTCTCCTGGGGCTCTTTGAAGAACTGCAGGAATTCTGCCCAAGACACCAGAGCAGGTCTGCTTAACTCTTTGTGATTATAGTTACAGGTCTCCCCAGCTATCTGAAAAGTGGATTGTCCTATGAAACCTTTCTAAACTGAAATGGCATAGAGCAAAGAAATAATTACCTTAGGACACATCTTGCTAACAGAATGTACAAAATAGGTTGAAATAGAGCACAGATGCTCACAAACATAGTTCAGAGCCGTGGCAGCTTGATGTGAGTCTGCTTCTGGGAAGGCAGCTTGGCAGGGCTACTTTTGCTGCTCAGGATGCCTGATGCCTCTATCATGGCTCCACTCTCAGCAAAACAGTGAATATTTATCTTCACTTTTTGCCTGTTTTTAAAAATGAAAATTGGAGTTTAGCAAAAGTAGGTACTATGTAGTGAGATGGTATAAAGCAAACTTTTGAAAAACAGGGAACTTGTTGCCCATATTCAGTCAGAACAGAAGAGGCAAGTGGTGTTTTGAGGCTTGATAAAGGGATTTCAGTGTTAGCAACTGGGGAAAGTTAACTTCTTCCTGAGAAGATTGCGGTCCTCTCTTGGTATCTACAAGGGGTTGGTTCTAAAACCCACCATGGATTCTAATATCTGTGGTGTTCGAGTTCCACAGTGGGTTCTCCTAATCCACAAGTTCCTCATCCACAGATTCA
The DNA here is from genome assembly GCF_032405125.1 of Capricornis sumatraensis. Taxonomy (NCBI): domain Eukaryota; kingdom Metazoa; phylum Chordata; class Mammalia; order Artiodactyla; family Bovidae; genus Capricornis; species Capricornis sumatraensis. The sequence continues at coordinate 75,147,665 of NC_091069.1, read as the reverse complement.
ACCAACTGCAGATCATGTACTAGGTTTGCCATCTGCGTTTGGTTGAATATGCCAAAAGAGAATCTAAGGATATGAGGTGGTGGAACATGAGGATATGGAGGGCTGACTGTGTGTTTACTGGAAAAAAAATCCATGTAAAGTGGACTTGCCCTGTTCAAACCCATGTTGTTCAAGGGTACCCTGTGGTTTCCTTAAGATTAGACAAGGCAGAAACTCAAAGGTCCACTGAGAAACTTTGGAGTCTGTGTATTATACTGATATCTGGGCTGCTCAAATGACCTTCTTTTCTTTCTTTCTAGTCAAATCCTACTCTTAGGCATTTTCCTAACTCCACAGCCAGCCTAGATATAACACACATACTCAGCTCTCTAGAGCTGACTCTGTCACTCCAAGAGGTGTGTCTCTTCTCTCTTGTTAAGTCTATGAAATTTGGCTCTTTGAAGCTCATCTCCAGTATAATCTAGACGAGACACACAGTATTGGACATACTTGATCACATTTGGTTCAACATAGAGATGCTGGAATGTATGTGAGAATGGCTACAGAATCTCCCTCCTCCTGCTGGTTATCAAAAATTCTAAGTGGGTTTATTCAGTATGTCTCTGCTTCCTCCCTGGATTCATCCTAGGACTTAGGGGATAATGAATTGGTGGTTGTGGGGGAGGAGGACCAGAGGGAGATAACAAGAAGGTTTTGAGGGGTGGCTTTAGGTGATTTGGAGGAGAGGCCCAAGAGTAGGTGAAATTCACACACAAAAGAAAGAGACATTAACGAGTGTTGCTGTTCACCAAAGTCCTTTTCATGGTGTTAGCTGTTAGAGAAAAAGTGAGAATTGGAGCTGACATAGAAAAGAATAAACTTGATTCAGTTGTAGTGAGGTGGAAGGTAAAGCTTGTTATACAGACTGAGGTAAATTAGAAAAACAAAACAAATATTGTTTATTAACACACACACACACATATATGTGTATATATATATATGGAGTTCAGGAAAAATAGTATTGATGAATCCATTTGCAGGGAAAGAATGGAAACACAGACATAGAGAACCGACTTGTGGACACAGTTGGGGAAGGAGAGATTGCAACGATTTGGGAAAGTAGCATTGACGCATCTGCACTATTGTGTAAAATTGATAGCTAGTGGGAAGTTGCTCTACAAAACAGGGAGCCCAGCATGATGGTCTGTGATGACCTAGAGTGGTGGAATAGGAGAGGGGAGGGGGGCTTGAGAGAGGGAGACTTTATGTATATATATACACATATATATATATATATTATGTGTCCTCCCTCTTTATATATGTATATGAAATTATGGCTTATTCAAATTGTTGTATAGCAGAAACCAGCACAAATTGTAAAGCAACTATTCTCCAATTAAAAATAATTGGAGCTGAATTATTTTCATATTATTGCTTGCATGGACCATATGCTTTGACTACGGTACCATTCTGGTGGGAAACCACGGGGATCACAATACCATAAGCATTCTATTTGGCTTAACCAGTTGGCCTATCTACATATACAGCTGGGTGTTTACTCTCTGCCTTCTATGAGACAAGCGTTAAGTTGTGTGAGCCCTGGAGGCATTTACCTGGAAAGACAAAAGACTGGAAACACAGAAAGAGATGTTGATCGTTCACTATGATGATAACTGTGAGGAGAGACTCTATATTACACAGGACTTGAATTGCTCTTGTTTCCTGCTGGAACTGATATTTTTATTTTTTGGCTTTGTGGTGTATCTAAATGCTGACCTTGGTCTTACAGGTCTTTCTTCATGTTATATTTCAGTACTCTTGTTTCATTCTGGCTATTCTCCCTTGACCTTGTGAATCTCTCTCAGTTCTGACTCCCTGCCTTTGTTCCAGCTGCCACCCTCACTTAGGGATATTCTTTCCTCTTTCCTTCATCTGTTCGTATCCTATCCATGCTTTGGGAGGGGACATGAAATTCTAATGATCTGTGAAACTTTTTCAGGTTCCCAAGTTCGCCGGAATCTTTCTGTGTTCATTGCACTCCATTCTCAAATATTAATTGTTTTGTTCAGTTTAGTCATAAGATTGAGAAGACTAGAAATATACTATCAGAGAGTTGGAAGGACACTTACAGACCTCCCTTCAATTTTTCAGATTATACAACTGAGATTCAGTGACATATTCTTACTGACTTCAGACCATCCACTGGGAATATATGTTAATGTTTATAAACTGGAAATTGCTGTAGAAATAGTTGTTATTCTTAGTGTGGCAGAGCTATGTCTAGGAGATAAGTTCTCTGACCCCTTCCTGCTCCATCCGATAAATCAAGCTACCTCTAGCAAATTGCTATCCTTCTCTGTAAGCCTTGTCTGCCCAGTTTGAGCTGGGAAATCAAAGTTGGGAGGGAAGCATTATCATGTGGCAGCTGTCATGTACCAACTGCATTTGTGACAAATAACCCGTGAGATATTGTATCATACTTATTCTTATAAATGAGGACACTAAGGCTCTGAGAGGTTAAAATATTTGCCCAAGATCACATGGAAGGCAGTTAAGTGAAAGTGAAGTCGCTCAGTCATGTCCAACTCTTTGCGACCCCATGGACTGTAGCCTACCAGGTTCCTCCATCCAAGGGATTTCCCAGGCAAGAATACTGGAGTGGGTTGCCATTTCCTTCTCCAGGAGATCTTCCTGACCCAGGGATTGAACCCGGGTCTCCTGCACTGTCGGCAGATGCCTTACCATCCGAGCCACCCGGGGAAGTCAGTAGGGAGCCACCAGGGAAGGCTCTGAGAGGTTAAAATATTTGCCCAAGATCACACGGAAGGCAGTTAAGGAGTATTCAAATATAGATCTACCTAACTCAAAAGCTTGTGTGTCTCCTTTCTCTTTTCTCTATATTGTGCTCCTTGAGGCAGAGATAGATTCTTTTTTCTTTTATTTCCACCAACCTTTACCCATGTTTGGCCACGGTATATGATCACTCACAATGTTCTGCTTGATTGATGGCTAAGTCTTCCATAGGAAGTCTCTGTGAACCTTGCTTATTTCAGTGATCTATTTCCAAGGATAATCCGTCTCACAGACCCTATTTTCTAATGGTTCACAATCATTTAAAAAATTCCTAGATTACCAAGAATGTCATATGCTTTGGCTCTCGAGAAAGATGTGAGAAATTTGGCTGGTGCTTAGAACTCTTCAGTTAAAAGTTACTCGTGAAATATAAAGAGTGATTCATCTTATTTTTCAATGGGTGAGTTCTGCATGATGATAGGAGGGAACAGAAACGGGGTCAGGGTCCGTCATAGACCAGACTGATGTGAAGAGTTGCTCCCTGCCTGAACACAGCATTGTACAGCAGCTCTCCTGGACAGTGCATAGATATGATGACGTGGGTACCTACAGTGGGCTTTGGTCAACTCAAGAGGTTCTCTTTTTCTAGTGTCAGTTTTCTCTCTCCCAGACATGTCTCTTACTGAGCCTGGTGATTTTCCCTCTGGGCTTGCTCAGTTGTCTTTATTAGATGCGATGCCCCTGTGACACAGTATGCTGATGTAGCCCCCAAAACTTGTTAATGCCACTGTTCTAGGGTAAATTTATTCATCAAGAGTGCGGTTAGATGCATATATGTGGAATCTAGAAAATAGTACCGATGAACCTACTTGCCAAGCAGAAATAGAGACAGACGTAGAGAACAAACGTCTGGATACTAAGGCGGGTAAGAGGGAATGGGATGAAATGGGAAATTGGGATTGACATATATATATATACACACATATATACACACACACACATATATATGTATATACATATCAGTATGTATAGAATAGATAACCAGTGAGAACCTACAGTATAGCTTAAGGGACACTACTCACTGCTCTATGGTGGCCTAGATGGAAAAGAAACCCAAAAAGAGGTGATATGTGTGTACATATAGCTGATTCTCTTTGCTGTATAGCAGAAACTAACACAACGTTGTAAAGCAACTGTACCCCAATATTTTTTTTTTAAATAAGGGTGCTTTTAGAGGCCTAAGTCTTTAATCCCAGAGTGAGTATGATTTAGGATTCTAAGTGGTACGGAGAGCTTGTGAGAAGGTGGTTTTGGCTGAGTATCTGTAGATATTAGATGGGGAAAAGGAAGGAGTATATTTTATTCTCTTCAGGCTGCCCAAGAACCCATTAAGTACCTGCATTGAAAATGCACCATAATTTGTAATGAGATGGTAGTGGCTGTGAGATGAAGAGATAAGCAGAAAAGGTCCAGTTTAGGGGGTGTTCACCATGAGACCAAAATTATCTTGAGTTATAACCTTCTCTCCCCTGTTCTGTTTGCTGACCTTCCCCTTTGTGGCGCTGGCCACATGTGTGACTGCCATTTGCCTCATTAGGTGATTTAGCAGAAGCCACATCTATCTGGCCTTCACCCAACATCCCTTTTATTCATTTATTTATTTTTTTTCTGGCAACTACTGGCGAGTGATTTGCTCTCAAATGGTAATCTACACACTCAAAAATGACCCTCAGGCATACAGAGGTACAGAACAGGGTACCTTTATACAGAACAGGGTACCTTTTGTCCAATTTTACCTGGACACTACCTATCATTTTCATCTAATGATGTGAGAGTCTATTTGCCGAGCAATTGCAGCCTGGACTGTGGTTTTGAATAATGTCACTGGCAGATTGGTTTATTTAGCCTCTGGGGATGGCATCTCCTGATGGCCCTCCTAATGCCCCAGTGTTTATTCTTTTCACTGCCAAAGTGCTCTCCCATTCATCTGAACCATCAGCTTTGCCAATAACCTGTCTTTTAAATAACACCCTATTGCCTTTTGGTGTCTCCTGAGGATAGAAAGGTTAAAAAGTGAGTTTTCTGCTTCTACAGCATGCAGCTGCTGAGAGAGTTCTTGACCAGATCACATCTCCATTTAAAGCAGTCTTATACAACCTTGGCTAGTTAAAGATAAAGGGACAGTCTGATGGCATTTCAATGCCTTCTCCTCCTGAAGGTTGGAAGGCTCATCCTCTTGACATCTGTCACAAACTACTCATTCGTGACTACTGTCTTCTCTTCAGTGTCTTGGGTGCTGAGGAGCTCTGGAATGGTTCAAGACCTATTCCTGCCATTAGGGAGTTTACAGTCTAATCCATTCAAGAATCTGTGTGGATTACCTTTAATACCCATTACACATTATGCCAAGATATTAAATGAAAAATGTGGGCTGTTTCCTTGAGTGATCACAATACAGTAAGATTAGTTATATAGAAAACACAATGCAATGTCTTGTGCAAAAAAAAAATGACATGGGATGTGTTAAAAATGCTCAGAGACAAGGAGTGTCTAGCTCTTTTGCAGGCATGCCACATTTTTAATGCCCAATGCCAAACTCATTTACTTTTATGTTGCTTTTCTTACCAAAAATCTTTTGATAAGATTTCTCTTACCAAAAATCTTGCTTCTCTTTTTGTCCTCTTCAAATAGTGTCATTCTAGCCAATAGAACTAACATAGTGATTTTTTTCTCTCTTCTCTTCTATCTCCTCCTTTCCAACCAAATGTCAATCCTACATGGTAAATGTTTCACAACACAAGCCTTCTCTTCACCGTCACCACCCTCTTCTCCAAGTGCATTCTCTTTTCATTTGTAATTTGGGTTCTTGTAATAATTTCTAAGTGATTGAGCTGGATACAGCTGTTTCTTCATCTAAGGCATCCTCTACAGTGCTGTCAGAGTTACAGTTCTGATTTTATTTGATTATTTTATTTAAGTGTTCATAACAAAAATGTTCAACTATGTAATCATGGCATATGAGGACTTGCATTGGGAGTTAGCAAACTTTTTCCCATTAAAAAGTCAGTAAATACTTTAGGCTTCACAATAAAATCTCTGTCACAATTATTCGTTTGCCACTTTAGTGCAAAAGCAGCCATAAATAACATATAAACAGATAAGTGTTAATGTGTACCAATAAAATCTTATTTATAGACACTAATATTTGAATATCATATAATTTGCATGTGATAGTATCCTTCATTAGAAGGATACAGGAAATAGTACCTTTCTTTTGATTTTTTTCCAAAAACTAAAAATGTTAAAACCATTCTCAGTACATGGGTCATATCAAACAAATGGCAGGCCAGATTTGGTCCACAGGTGAAACCCTGGGCTGCAGTCTGACCCTTCCTCACCTCCATTCCTTCACCTTTTCTCCAGTCAGTTCTTTATCTCTGCCTCAGCAGACTGTTCACCTATTCTTGTACACGCCGTATACTCTCATATTTCTACACCGGCGATTCTTCACCCTGATTGCCACTTGGGCAAAAGGATTCAATACCAGATCCCAGGAATCTTCTTATATCCTTGAAACAAGCCCATGGACTTTTGCATGTAGTCTTCCAGAAAGCCATGCTCCTATGAATATCCTATGTCATCTCCCAAGTTATTAGGAATAGTGAAGAGCTGAGCTTTCCCTTGGTCTGCAAGGTCATAAAGCAGTCTCTCATAGTGTCCTGGATGCTGTCTTGTCACTTAATCATGAAGTAGAAGTTATCTGTGGGTTTGGGGATTTTTAATGACCTGTCTGGTCTTGTGCGGGATATGAGGAGCTTCAACAACAATGAATGACACTGTTGTAGCCCTCTTCCAGAGCGCTTGGACTTGGAGGGTATCATGCTTAGTGAAATAAGTCAGACAGAGAAAGACAAATACTGTAAGTTATCTTTTTTAGTCTTATCTAATTGACCATCCATAATTTTCATTGTCTGCAATTTACACTTGGCCTCAAGACTTTGCTTGGGACATATCTTTTTTGCTGTTTTTCCCTTTAACCCAGGTACCTTTCCAAGAGTATGGACAGTTTACAAGGTGCTGTAATATATCATAATTGACAAGGTCTTAATTCGCAAAACTCAACACATTATGTTAATTCATTTTGTACTTAAACTTTCATTTCAAACAATAAAATAATGCCATTTGTAGCAGCATTGGATACACTAGAGATTACCATACTAAGTGAAGTAAGTCAGAAAGAGAAAAACAAATATGATATAACATACATGTGCAATCTAAAATATGGCACAAACAAACCTATCTACCAAACAGAAACAGACTCACAGATACAGAGATTAGACTTGTGGTTGCCAAGGGGGAAGGGGGCAGAAGGAGAGGGATGGACTGAGAATTTGAGGTCGATATATGCAAACTATGGCTTTTAGAATGGATGAACAACAAGGTCCTCCTGTATAGCACAGGGAACTATATACAGTCTCCTGGGATAAACCATGATGAAAAAGAATATTTTACAAAGAATGTCTATATGTGTAAAACTGCGTCACTTTGCTGTACAGCAGAGATTGGCACAACATTGTAAATCAACTATACTTCAATAGAAAAAAGCAATATAGATATGAATTATGTAATCTTCTATAATGTATTTTACTACATTTTAATGCAGGCTGAAAAGTAGTATAATAGCAGTAACAACAAAAAAATGTCAAGTTACAGTTAGTGGTGTATATTAGCGTCTTTAGCTCATTGTAAAGTTATTGAATGACCAAATCACCTTTGAAAGGCAGTTGGTACTGAGAAATGTCATGGGTTTCTGGCTTCTTATCCAGCTATTGAAACCCATCTTATATGCAGAAGTATGTAGTTTCTGTAAAGCCTAATTGATGTCTTGAAGATAAAAGTACTTAGCATTTATGTCATAAAGGTCCCCTTTTCAAACACAAGCTGCTACAATATGCTGTTTTTATGTTGTAAAATTTCCGAAAATATGCTGGGTCTGGTGGATCAGATTACCCATTCTGAGTCAGATGTGACTTTACTAGTAGTATGACCGGTTGTATAGCATGTTAGTTTTCTATGCTGCCCTAGTATTTAGACAAACTTAGTAGTTAGTTGGTCAGAAGTCTGGATGGGCATGACTGGGTCCTCTGCTGAGCTTCAACAAGACAAGAGGCTCCTTGCTTTCTTCTTTCTGTTTTGCAAGTGGTCCTCCTTCACATGGCAGGATGAGCCCCTTTCCTGATTCCAATGTCTCTGACTTTCCCTCAGACCACTTCTCTCTTGCCTCCAGCCAGAGGCAGCTCTCTGCTTCTAAGGCATATGTGATTAGACTTGGCCACCTTGATAATCCAGAAAAAAAAATCTCCCTCTTTTAAGATTAGTAATCTTTTCTTAATCTTTTTAGTTAATATTGGATTATAGTAGATTAGGGCTTCCCAGGTGTTGCTGGTGGTAAAGAACACCCATCTGCAAATCCAGGAGACATAAGAGATGTGGTTTGATCCCTGGGTCAGGAAGATCCCCTGGAGAAGGAAATGGCAACCCATTCCAATATTCTTGCCTTGAGAGTCGGACATGACTGAAGAGATTTTGTATGCACAGTAGATTAACAATGTTATGTTAAGTTTCAGGTGTACAGTAAGGTGATTCAGTTATGCATATGTATGCATGCCACGTTCTTGTTTGTTATTAATTTTAAATATAGCAGTGTGTACACCTCCATCACAAACTCCCTAACTATCCCTCTCCCTACCCTTACCTACCTCATGAATTTGTTATCTAAGTCTGTGAGTCTATTTCTTAATTACATTTGCAAAGTTTCTCTTTCCATGTAATACATATATTCTCAGACTCCAGGGATTAGGACATGAACACCTTTAGAGTTCCTTCTGCTAACTGCAAATACTGTTACTACTTTTATGAGGCGATCAGTGATCTATTTGTGTTTTATTGTTTTTTTCTCCCAAGTTGCTTTCTCTATTATGTTTTTTTGCTCTTCAAGTGGATTTTTTTCTTAGGTTTCTGCGGATCCTTGGCTTTCTGGGTCATATTTAAAATAATGGCAGTTCTGTTTGCTTGGAGTAGTATAGCTGTGGGCTTCATTACATGGTGTTATGGGTGGGGGAGGTGGGGGGTCATCAGTGTTGTATAGGCATTTTCTGTGGAGCTGGTTAAATTTCCAAGAGTAATAGCATTCTGAGGTTGTGGTAAGGAAAGAGAGCTGCTGGTGGTGGGGGCTGGGAGTGGGTATCTCAAGATTCTATATGCAGGCTTTCACATTTTCTCCCCTTTCTTGGTATAATATCACATCCCTACTCTCACCAGGGCTTTCTGCCCTCCAGATCAAAGACTCCCTGTTTTCTTCTTGGGAGAATACATCTCTAGTCTTCTGATGGAGTAGAAGTGTTCAGTAAATCAGGAAGATGATCTTCAGGTCCAACTGAATATTGTAAACAGAAGTCTGTAAACAGACTTCAAACTGACTCCCATTTGCAGCCCCACCTTTCCCACATCCAGAGGTGGCAGGCAATGCCCCTTTCTGAGTCTTCCATGAGATTCATGAGTTAAGTTGCTTCTCAGCATTCCCTGCTTCATTCAAATTCAACTTCTGGGGTTTGCCCCTGTGCATCTGCTTCCCAACTGTCTCTGTGTTGTTGATGTTGCCTCCTCTCTTGACTCTATGAGAAAACTTGAAAAAAACTGCTTTTCTATCTTCTCAATAGATCTTGAAAGGGAGCAGAGGTAACTAGCTCACTCTGCCATCTGCCATCTTTTGCTCGCAGCTGATCCAGTTGCATTATTGATCCAGGCATGTTGTCCTTTCAGGCTCTACTCCATCAATGTAGGCATTCACTTGAGTTGCTCATTCAGATGAACAAATAAAGATGAAGGGTAAGGGCAATACGCAAGGCCTTTGCTTACTCCAGGGTCTCCTAGAATGCACTGGAGTGGAGTATGGATTTCCAGACGCAAATATCAACACCCACATTTCCTCCCCAACAATAACCTTCAGAAGTAGCTGTAATATTACCACTTAGCTCGGTTTAGCAAAGGATCCTCCAACAAGTGTGGAAATTGTGGTTGAGTATTCTCCAAGCTCTTTCAGAAAGAGAACCAGAGGTGAGTCTTTCTAATTGTATCCCCTCAAGAAGAAAAAAATCCAATTGCCTGTGTAAATCTGAGCACTTAAGCAAGACGTCCAGGTTTTCTGTTTTTTTGTTTTTTCTCCTCAGAAGTAACCATGCCATTGACAAGTTACCATGGATTCTGAAGGCAGATAGAGAGTAACTGTAACAGTAATAGGTGGCAGACTGTGGTTTAATGGAAAAACCCTTAGTTCCCTTGAATCTGTACTTTTTCTTGAGCTGCTCAGTTATTAGATAGCTACTCACTAGGACTAGCTTCAGGCCAGGCAGAGTGTTACTCTTATGGAGTTGAAACTGAAAAGAGATGTATGTCACACGTGTCACAGTGCTTGGGATATTTGGTTCTTGATAAATACTTGTTAAAGTGAAAACATGGCCCTTGTTTTCAAATAGTATGTTCTCTAGATAGTGAGGCGAACATGTTTAGTTAGCGTGCATAGAAGAAAAAAAAACTTCAGGTAGGTCTGAAAACTAGAGCAGCAATCTGGTGACGATTTATTACTAACCTGTCTCTCTTCCTCTGAGTGCCTGAAAAACTTGATCAAGTTAAGGGGAAAGGAAATAATTGCTTGACAAAATGTTGTGCAAAATAGCCAAGGCATTAAACACTGTCTGATGTGCCTGGAGATGTCTGGGCTGCATGCATAAATTCCCTCAAAATTTTGTGAAAGAGCAAGTGCAAGGAAAACATGAGATCTTAAAGTGCTTATGTCTAACTTCTACATTTTTTTCTTCTTTTTCTCCCTGAAATGAGGCTCTAAATCTGGGTATCATAGGCTCACAAATATTGTATACAAAGCATTTCTGAATAGACTGTTTTGACTAGATTAACCAAGTTGCTCAGTGAAAAACCCATTCCGATTTAGGTTTGAGTGACATTTTAAAATCCAGAATCCCTTAGTTTCATAGATAATGAAACTGATGTATTCATCTGGTTATCTTATCATTATGTGAATACCGTGGTAGCCTGGGACTTAATTTTTAAAACTAGTATAAAACACTCAAGGAATTTTGTACCATGTATTCTTTTGTGATAGTTTTAGTCTTGAAAAATATATGCCATCACTCAAAGGGAAATATTTAAGCTGTTTTAACATGTGTGGCAGATACCATTTGCTGGCATATAGCTATATACCACCCTCTACTGGTGGAAAATTCTGAAAGAGATGGGAATACCAGACCACCTGACCTGCCTCTTGAGAAACCTGTATGCAGGTCAGGAAGCAACAATTAGAATTGGACGTGGAGCAACAGACTGGTTCCAAATAGGAAAAGGAGTACGTCAAGGCTGTATATTGTCACCCTGCTTATTTAACTTCTGTGCAGAGTACATCATGAGAAATGCTGGACTAGAAGAAGCACAAGCTGGAATCAAGATTGCTGGGAGAAATATCAATAACCTCAGATATGCAGATAACACTACCCTTATGGCAGAAAGCGAAGAGGAACTAAAAAGCCTCTTGATGAAAGTGAAAGAGGAGAGTGAAACAGTTGGCTTAAAGCTCAACATTCAGAAAACGAAGATCATGGCATCCGGCCCCATCACTTCATGGGAAATAGACAGGGAAACAGTGGAAACAGTGTCAGACTTTATGTTTTTGGGCTCCAAAATCACTGCAGATGGTGACTGCAGCCATGAAATTAAAAGACGCTTACTCTTTGGAAGGAAAGTTATGACCAACCTAGATAGCATGTTAAAAAGCAGAGATATTACTTTGCCAACATAGGTCCATCTAGTCGAGGCTATGGTTTTTCCTGTGGTCATGTATGGATGTGAGAGTTGGACTTGTGAAGAAAGCTGAGCACCGAAGAACTGATGCTTTTGAACTGTGGTGTTGGAGAAGACTCTTGAGAGTCTCTCGGACTGCAAGAAGATCCAACCAGTCCATCCTAAAGGAGATCAGTCCTGGGTGTTCATTGGAAGGACTAATGCCGAAGCTGAAACTCCAATACTTTGTCCACCTGATGTGAAGAGTTGACTCATTGGAAAAGACCCTGATGCTGGGAGGGATTGGGGGCAGGAGGAGAAGGAGATGACAGAGGATGAGATGGCTGGATGGCATCACCAACTCTTTGGACATGAGTTTGGGTAAACTCCGGGAGTTGGTGTTGGACAGGGAGGGCTGGCGTGCTGTGATTCATGGGGTTGCAACGAGTCGGACACGACTGAGAGACTGAACTGAACTGAACTGAACTGAACTGAACTGGTGTTATATTTCCCAGACCCACTTTGGGCTCAAAGGAGGTTCTGTTAATGGGAGACCTTCTAGGAGAATTAGAGGCAGGAGGGCAGGAGAAACCATTCTGCTCTGCTGAAGTGTAGGCGGAAGAACCAGCATTGATAGCAGGAAGTTCATGGCTCTTATTCAGGATTGCGTGGTACCAGCAGCGAGTATAGTCCCTTGGGATCTTACAAGGGCACTGGCTGCTCCTTGATCTCTGATCAGTATCACCCTCCCTCTTTTGCCCTCATCCCCCTAGAACTTTCAACACTTTTCTAACTAATTTTTTTGTATTAACTGTCTGTCTGTCTCTCTCTCTCTCTGTAGACTATAAAGATTGATTTCTGTTTACCTCCCCAGATACTGGCTGATAAAGAACAGAGTCCCTTAAAACTACAATCAGGATTTTCTTGTCTTTTAGTGAACTGTTCTGTAATTTCTGGATATTTGTCTAATACTCTGGTTTCTCTACTCTTGCCCTTCTTAAGACACCACTCTTATTTGGAGGTTGTAGATGTAACTACATAGATGTTATCCCTGGGTAATCAAATAGTCTTGAACCTTATCCTATTTCACATGGCTTGAATGTATCACACTTTACTGTTCAATTGTATGTTATATATTTAAGCGTTCTTGAATTAATTATCTACTGTACTGTTAGCATAACAAATTCCCTCAACACTTAGTGGCTTAAGCCAACACTTGTTATCCCTTGGTTTCTGCAGGTCAGGAACCTGGTGTGGCTTAGCTAAGTCGTCTGTCTCAGAATCTCTCTCAAGACCACACAGTGTTGGTGGGTGTTTTGGCTTCATTAGAAGGCTCAACTAGCAGACAGTCTGCCAACACATGATTGTTGTTTGGATTCTCATCAGACAAGCTCACAGCATGGTATGCTGGATATTTTTGACACAAAATATATATACATATTAATTTATTTTTGTTTGGCTGCACTGGGTGTTTGTTGCTGCATGCGGGCCTTCTCTAGTTGAGGTGAGTGGGGACTACTTTCTAGTTGCAATGCATGGGTTTCTCATTGCAGTGGCTTCTCTTGGCACAAACTCTAGGCACCTGGGCTTCCTTAGTTGCAGCACCACAGGCTCAGTAGTTGTGGCTCACAGGCTTAGTTGTCCTGAGGCATGTGGAAATCTTAGTTCCCAGACCAGGGCTCAAATCTGTGTCTCCTGCATTTGCAGGCAGATTCTTAACTAATGAACCACAAAGCAAGTCCTGAGACATAGTCTTTTATACCTAATCTTGGCAGGGACAGCCCATCACTTTTTCTATTTTATGTTTGGTAGACGTAAGGAACTATATCCAGTCCACAAACAAACAGAGAGGGAATATACAAGCATGTGAATACTGGGAGGTGGGGGTCATTTAGAACCACTTCAGAAGGTGCTAAACACATTGCATTCCTAAAGAAACAGTGCCTTTCTTGATTTCTGCTTCAGTGCTTAGTAAAATATTGATGAAAGTTGGGCTTTTATGTAGTGTAGAGACAGCCTAATTATTTTGGTTTTGGTGACTGCATATATAAACTTATTAGCAATAGAAAAAGGTAGCCAAACAAGTTGACTCACCTTGCTTTCTCCCTGGGTAATACATTTATTTCTTGAGACTGCAATTAATACATTATTAATTTTCACTTGCATGTTGTGTAAGATCACCACATAAATGAATCACCTTAGCTCTTACCAGTTAGAAAGATTTTCTTTAGTTACAAAGAGAGCTTCAGGATCTTCAACTCAACCTCCACTCTGGAATACATCATTTAATGGCCACAGAAATGAAAAACGTGCCACCTGCAGACTTTCAGATAAACCGATCCCCATTTCCAGTGGGTGTGGAAATGTCTACTTTTAATGGGATCTTTCAACATTGCATCATGCTCGCACTTCACTCTCTTCCTTAAATCCTGATAAATAACAAAGTGTTCTCTTTGAATAGGGGGCAGGTTTCTGCTATTAAAGATGCTCACATGGCAACCCTGTGCTATCTCTCAGGAGTCCTGCCAGTGCTTTTATCATTTGAAATCTAAAGGGGCTTAAAGTGGCTTCATTGAAACCCTCTCTATGAAAAGTTAAAATCCTTCCATAAGTCAGGATGAGATGCAGCTATATAAAGACTCAGCAGTTACGTTACTTTCCAGGTAGAAAATGTCTTGGGTATGCTATACCTTATTACATTTGAAGAATAAGTTTTTATATAAATCTCAGATGTCTCAGATATGAGGACACAAGTTTTAAATATACACACTGAAATATTTGCTATGAGACTTTGCCCTGCATGAAGGCAGAGGCAGTATTACGCAAGTAGTAGATATGGAGAGCAAGTGACAAACCAACACCTTAGACAAACTCTATTTCCAGTTTGACTATGATGCCAATTATTCTAAGAGTCACTGCTGTGGGTGAATTAATGTCCTCTTTCCAAATGTAAATGCTTCCAGAAGGAAAAACATGTAAGTAATTTTCAGAACCGAATAACTTCGGGTAAGTTAGCCAGATTCTTTCCATAGGAAATTTCTTGATAGATGGCAAAATGTGGAGAGAAGTAAGCTAAGGACCTTCCCAGGCAAGTGGATGGATAGTGAGGGCCACAGGGCAGTTAGGCCATTGGAAGAACAGATGGCAAACTACATAGGGTGACGAGACACCTCATGAATAAGGCGGTTTTTGTGTGTCAGATGCTGTGTAAAGTGTCACATGTCCATCATATAACCATCCTCACATCTCTCTTCATGGCTAGAAGTGGCAGAGCTGCGATTCAGGCTCAGCTTTGTCTGACTCTAAAGTGAGTACTGTTTCATCACAGTTTCTCAAAATTATTCTGGAATTTAAGATGAGAAGCCCCAAAGATAGAATTGGCAACTTACTTCCTTAAGTGTATGTATGGTGAAAGAGAAAATGAGAGAGCCATCCTGCACTAGAAATGAAATGCTTGTTACTGCCTTTAGAGAGATTGCATTTGGATCAGTTTTTCTTTCCCATGGAAACTGTTTGCTTAGTTATCTAGAAATTTCTGTCTTGAGTGCTCCAGGCCACTTGGCATAGATGGTTTAAGGGAACTTAATAGGAGGGACCATATTTGCTCATGCACCTCCTTTCCTTCCTGCAAATATTGGACCAAACTACATCCTCAGAAACAGAAGCAAATAATAATTGATGGTCATGTTAATAACCCTGAAACATCAAGAAAATGTCAAATTGTGTTCAGTGTCCCATATATAATCAGGCAAAGTATGCATCTAATATTTCAGAAAGATTTTTAATATGTTAATTTTTCTAAATATTAACACCTCATTCCACTAAGGTCAACTCATTAGTTGACATGTTGCTTAATTTTTAAAAAGGCCTAAGAGATGTTTGGCATGGTTCTTGTCATAAAGAATCTCTACTCTTGTTCATTCAACAAATATTCAGTAAGTACCTACTGGATACTGGACAGAGGTCTAGAGGCTAGAGATGAAGCAGTGAATGAACTCATACAGAACAAGAAGACAGAAGACATTACAAAGTTGAGGGGGTGGCTAGATGTAGTATACGGACTCCTAAAACTTGATGATTCCATAAAGAAGGGAAAAGTACAATGTTTGGGGAAATTTGCACTTGGTCAAATAGAGGCAGATTTTAATTTCTCGAAGAGTCTAAAGTTTAATTTAAAAAGATCTGACTCCTCTTAAAATTGATGTCTGACCGACACATCCTTTTCCCCAGATACACTACAGTGCTACCATCCACCCATTCACATTAATTTATTCAACATATACCTGAGTGCCTACTGCATACAGGATAATGGATTGGGCCTTATCAATATTACAGATAATACAGAAGAGTGAGCCCTGCCCCTCATGGGAAGATTGATATGTTGCAAAGTACTAGTGAGGAAAATAGCAAAGAATTATTTGACAGGATACATATTGAAAGGCCTCTCTTAGGAGATGACATTCATGCTTGAAACCTGATGCCTCAGAAACAGGCAGACCAGTGAAGAAGTGAAAGAAGCTTTCAGAGGGATGCAGGGGAGAGTGAAATTAGCATGTATAAAGAAAATGAAAACAAGACCAGTTTGGCAGGTGTATTGAGAATGAGGGTGGCAATTTTGTAGGGTAAGAGAGGTGGCTGGGCTTCCCTGGTGGCTCAGACAGTAAAGAATCTGCCTGCAATGCAGGAGACCCAGGTTTGACCCCTGGGTTGGGAAGATCCATGGGGAATGGCTACCTGCTCCAGTATTCTTGCCTGGAGAATTCCATGGAAAGAGGAACCTGGTGGGCTATGGTCCATAGGGAATTGGACATGACTGAGTGATCAGGCACAGAGAGGAGGTCAGGGATCAGACTGTCAGTACCTTGGAAGTTATGATAAAGAACTCAGGTTTTATTTTCAATGTAAAGGAAGTTGCTGATTGGTTTTAAGCCAAGAGTGGTCCAAATCATGTTTATAAATGCTATTTTGGCTACTTTGTGGAGAATGGACTAAAGATGAAAGACAATTAGGAGGCTTTAGTTACAGACCAGGTGGAAATATCACAAGCTTTTCACTTGGTGAAACTAGCAGATCATAAAAATACAGCCAGTAATTTTGCCTTCCATTTGTTTGAAGCATTTATTCTTTTTTTGGCTTAGAGATATTGAATCAACTCAACAGTGGCAAATAGCTTTTCTCTGGGGAATCACTGACAATAAATTTTCAGAGCCAGTGTCCAGTTTAATTCACAGTGGTGTCTTTTTCCCTAGAAGTTCAATAGCCTCTTCTCTTTTACTTCTTCTCCTCCTCCTCCTCTTGTTGTTATTGCTGTTATTATTATTTTCCTAGTCCTCCTTGATTCCCCCAAGCAATATTAATTATCTCATGCCACACTTACTCTCCCTCCTTCCAGCTCAAACAAGAGGCTTCTCACATTCTCAGTCATCCTAGTCCAGTCAAAAGGTAGATTATGACCACAGTCTATACTGTGTACAGAGCAGGAGAAGAAATGATCCTTGTAAGATTAAAGAGATATTATCATGTTCATCATTAACAATATACACATGAAAACCACTTGGTGATGAGAATTATGATTGCCAAAGGAGAGTGCAGTCAGTGGATAAACTAGAAGGTGAGACAAGGAGGCACTTGCTCCAGGCTGGAGGAGAGTTGGCGTTGAACTAGCTTACAATAACCAGGGTTCAATTCCAGAGCGTATGGGTAGAGCAAATCCTGCCCTACCTTCTGGATATCTACCCAGGGAGGAGAGAAGAATGGATGTCAAGGATATAAACTCCTTAAATGCTGGGAAATATTGAAGGCAAAAGGAGAAAGGGGCAGCAGAGGATGAGATGGTTAGATAGCGTCACTGACTCAGAGGATATGAATTTGAGCAAACTCCAGAGATAGTGAGAAGGCAATGGCCACTCACTCCAGTATCCTTGCCTGGAAAATCTCATGGACAGAGGAGCCTAGTGGGCTGCAGTCCATGGGGTTGCAAAGAGTTGGGCACAACTGAGCAACTAATAATACTTACTTACACCAGAGATAATGAAGGACATGGAAGCCTGGTATGCTGCTATCCATGGGGTCACAAAGAGTTGGACATGACTGAGTGACTCAACAACAACAGGCTGCTATTAGTCAATTTGGACTGCTGTAACAAAATACCATCAAGTGGGTGCACTAAACAAGAGATGTTTATTTTTTCACAATTTTTGATGCTGTAAGTCCAAGATCAGGGTGTCAGCATAATTGGTGTCTGGCGAGGCCTCTCTACCAGCTTGCAGATGGCCACGCATGGTGGAGAGCGATGTCTCTGGTATATTTCTTATGTAAGGTCATTGATCCCATCATTAGGGCCCTATTCATGATGACATCTAAACCTAATTACCTCCTCTGGTCCTCACCTCCAAATACCGTAACATCAGGGATTAGGTCTTAATTTGGGGGGGACAATATCAGTTCTTAACATTATTTCAGGCCCTGTTTCAACTTTTAATTTTTTATACTTTCTTTTGTAATATTTATTATGGGGATCATGAACCCCTTATTGCCAAATTCAGACTGAAATTGAAGAAAGTGGAGAAAACTACTAGACCATTCAGGTATGACCTAAATCAAATCCCTTATGACTATACAGTGGAAGTGAGAGATAGATTTAAGGCACTAGATCTGATAGACAGACTGCCTGATGAACTATGGATGGAGGTTCATGACATTGTACAGGAGACAGGAATCAAGACCATCCCCAAGAAAAAGAAATGCAAAAAAGCAAAACAGCTGTCTGAGGAGGCCTTACAAATAGCTGTGAAAAGAAGGGAAGCTAAAAGCAAAGGAGAAAAGGAAAGATATACCCATTTGAATGCAGAGTTCCAAAGAATACCAAGGAGAGATAAGAAACCCTTCTTCAGCAATCAATGCAAAGAAATAGAGGAAAACAATAGAATGGGAAAGACTAGAGATCTCTTCAAGAAAATTAGTGATAACAAGGGAATATTTCATGCAAAGATGGGCACAATAAAGGACAGAAATGATATGGACCTAACAGAAGTAGAAGATATTAAGAAGAGGTGGCGAGAATACACAGAAGAACTGTACAAAAAAGATCTTCATGAACAAGATAATCATGTTGTGATCACTTACCTAGAGCCAGACATCCTGGAATGTGAAGTCAAGTAGGCCTTGGAAAGCATCGCTAGGAACAAAGCTAGTGGAGGTGATGGAATTCCAGTGTAGCGATTTCAAATCCTGAAAGATGATGCTGTGAAAGTGCTGCACTCAATATGCCAGCAAGTTTGGAAAACTCAGCAGTGGCCACAGGACTGGAAAAGGTTAGTTTTCATTCCAATCCCAAAGAAAGGCAATGCCTAAGAATGCTCAAACTACCGCACAATTGCACTCATCTCACATGCTAGTAAAGTAATGCTCAAAATTCTCCAGGCTTCAGCAATACGTGAACCGTGAACTTCCAGATGTTCAAGCTGGTTTTAGAAAAGGCAGAGGAACCAGAGATCAAATTGCCAACATCCGCTGGATCATGGAAAAAGCAAGAGATCTCCAGAAAAACATCTATTTCTGCTTTATTGACTATGCCAAAGCCTTTAACTGTGTAGATCACAATAAACTGTGCAAAATTCTGAAAGAGATGGGAATACCAGACCATCTGACCTGCCTCTTGAGAAATCTGTATGCAGGTCAGGAAGCAGCAGTTACAACTGGACATGGAACAAGACTGGTTCCAAATAGGAAAACAAGTACGTCAAGGCTGTATATTGTCACCCTGCTTATTTAACTTATATGCAGAGTACATCATGAGAAATGCTGGGCTGGAGGAAGTACAAGCTGGAATCAAGATTGCTGGGAGAAATATCAATAACCTCAGATATGCAGATGACACCACCCTTATGGCAGAAAGTGAAAAGGAACTAAAAAGCCTCTTGATGAAAGGGAAAGAGGAGAGTGAAAAAGTTGGCTTAAAGCTCAACTTTCAGAAAACTAAGATCATGGCATCTGGTCCCATCAGTTCAGTTCAGTTCGGTCGCTCAGTCGTATCCGACTCTTTGCGACCCCATGAATCGCAGCACGCCAGGCCTCCCTGTTCATCACCATCTCCTGGAGTTCACTCAGACTCACGTCCATCGAGTCCATGATGCCATCCAGCCATCTCATCCTCGATCGTCCCCTTCTGCTCCTGCCCCCAATCCCTCCCAGCATCAGAGTCTTTCCCAATGAGTCAACTCTTCCCATGAGGTGGCCAAAGTACTGGAGCTTCAGCTTTAGCATCATTCCTTCCAAAGAAATCCCAGGGCTGATCTCCTTCAGAATGGACTAGTTGGATCTCCTTGCAGTCCAAGGGACTCCCAAGAGTCTTCTCCAACACCACAGTTCAAAAGCATCAATTCTTTGGCGCTCAGCCTTCTTCACAGTCCAACTCTCACATCCATACATGACTACAGGAAAAACCATAGGCTTAACTAGACGGACCTTAGCCGGCAAAGTAATGTCTCTGCTTTTGAATATGCTATCTAGGTTGGTCATAACTTTTCTTCCAAGGAGTAAGCGTCTTTTCATTTCATGGCTGCAATCACCATCTGCAGTGATTTTGGAGCCCCAAAAATAAAGTCTGCCACTGTTTCCACTGTTTCCCCATCTATTTCCCATGAAGTGCTGGGACCAGATGCCATGATCTTCGTTTTCTGAATGTTGAGCCCTAAGCCAACTTTTTCGCTCTCCTCTTTCACTTTCATCAAGAGGCTGGTCCCATCACTTCATGGGAAATAGATGGGGAAACAGTGGCAGACTTCATTTTGTTGGGCTCCAAAATCACTGCAGATGGTGAATGCAGCCACGAAATTAAAAAGATGCTTACTCCTTGGAAGGAAACTTATGACCAACCTACACAACATATTCAAAAGTATAGACATTACTTTGCCAGCAAAGGTCCATCTAGTCAAGGCTATAGTTTTTCCTGTGGTCATGTATGGATGTGAGAGTTTGACTGTGAAGAAAGCTGAGTGTTGAAGAATTGATGCTTTTGAACTGTGGTGTTGGAGAAGACTCTTGGGAGTCCCTCGGACTGCAAGGAGATCCAACCAGTTCATCCTAAAGGATATCAGTCCTGGGTGTTCATTGGAAGGACTGATGCTGAAGCTGAAGCTCCAGTACTTTGGCCACCTGATGCAAAGAGCTGACTCATTTGAAAAGACCCTGATGCTGGGAAAGATTGAGGGCAGGAGGAGAAAGGAACGATAGAGGATAAGATGCTTGGATGGCATCACCGACTCAATGGACATGGATTTGGGTGGACTCCAGGAGTTGGCTATGGACAGGGGAGGCCTGGTGTGCTGTGAGTCATGGGATCGCAAAGAGCCAGACACGACTGAGTGACTGAACTGAACTGAAGTGATATCATATGAAATACTATGCGTATGTAGAGACTCTGTCTCTTCCATGAAACTAGGCTCTATAACCCAGTGATTGGGTTCTTTGCTTATTACTTTTTTCCCAACTGTTTAAATGATAGGTGCTTGGTACATATCCACCTAATGAACGTTTAAATTTGAGGTCTAGTACAAATTTATATTTAAAAAGCCCTTCTATGATTTTTATATTTGGATTCTACATTCATATCTTACTTTTTACAATGAAATACATTGTAATGCATGCTGAGAAAATACGTGTAATTCATGCTAAGAAACTCTGAAAATATTGAATACCTCTCTATAAGCTCTTCCATCATTTACATTATGGGCAAACTGACAAGAATATATAGTGTTACATAAAACCCTCTGTGGATTATATTGACTAGCTTCTCTTAGAAAAATCACTCAGTCCTTTGGTCTAGGAAATCTTAGCCGGGAACTCAGGACTCCCTACAACCTGGTTTCCATCTACTGTCTAATGTTGTCAGTTCTTCTCCAGTCTGCTGACTCCACTAGAAACTGCTAGTTTATCTGTTTCAAAAACATGCCCTCCAGCTTTGCCCCCGTTGCTCTCCTCACTCTGCTGATGGTATTCTCAGGTAAACTTTTCCTAAGGCTTCACATATGTGGTGGTGGTTTAGTCACTAAGTCTGACTCTTGCAGCCCCAGGGACTGTAGCCCCCCAGGATCCTCTGTCCATGGGGTTTTCCAGGCAAGAATACTGGGGTGGTTTGCCATTTCCTTCTCCAGGAGATCTTCCTAACCCAGGGATCGAACCCTCGTCTCCTGCACTGCTGGCAGATTCTTCACCAGCTGAGCTACCAGGGAAGCCTTCACATATAATCCTATCTAATCCTTACCATGATCCTATGAGGTGGATACTGTTGTGCATATTTTAGCTGAAGAAATTCACGGTCAGGAGTGAAGTAACTTGCCTAAAATGACATGGCTAGTAAGTTGCAAACCCAAGCCTCTACCCCAAAGTTTGTAATCCCCAACATTGTACCTTCACTTCTGAAAGGACCTCTCTACATCTCCCTAGATCCTCAAGGCCCAACTTAGATGGCATATCATCCATCAAGTCTTTGCTGAATACTCTAGTTCAATAAATCATCCCTTCTGGTAACAAAAATAGCTATTATTTGTTGACTGCCTACTATGTTCCAGGACTTCTGTTAAGTTCTTTTATGTTAATTATCTCATTTAATGCTCTCATTGACCTTATGCAATTAGTATAACATTATCACAGATTAGAAGCTAGCTTCAGAGTGATAAGGATATCTTATTCAAGGTGACAGAGCTATAATATTTCAGGGAAGGGGTTCAAACCCAGGTCTATCTGGCCTTGGAGCTAGAGTTTTGCCTTGTAATCTCCCATGTTAGAAGTACAACCTATTCCACCAGGCATGGCTGGTTATAGGATAATGTGTTAATGTGAATAATTTGAATGAAGTCATCCAATTGATTAGAAATAAGGGCAGGGAGTGACCAACACAACACAGATCTGTATAAAAGAGTATAAGTTGGATGGCTGTATTAGTTTCCTTTGATGCTGTAACTACCATAAATGCAGTGGCTTAAACAACACAAATTTATAATCTTATGGCTCTGGATTTCAGAAGTCCTAAAATCAAAGTTTTGGCAGGGCTGCATTTTTTTCTCAAGTCCCTAGGAAAGGATATGTTTTCTTGGCTAGTTTTTGCAGGCTGCTGGCATCGCTTGGCTTGATTCTATCCTACCTCTTCAGTGTCAGCAGCGTTGTATCCTTCAAACTTTTTGACTCTTATACTTCTCTCTTAAAAGGACCCTTTTGATTACACTGGGTCCCTCTGGACAATCCAAAGTAATCTTTCCATCATGAGATCTTCCACTTAATCACATTTGGAAGGTCCCTTTTGACAGAGAAGATAACACATTCATGTGCATGGGATTAGGACATGAACATCTTTGGGGAAGGGGGAGGCGTTATTCAGCCTGCCACAGTGATGGTGGTGTGCAAAACTTTCAGCTTTCAAGGGCTAGGGAGAGGGAGGTGAGGACTGATTGCTTTAATCCATACTATGGGTCTTTTTATTTTAAGGAAAAACAGAGAGAAACAGTTAATCCAAAGGAAAAAGCTCTAATGGTGAGATTTCAGGCACTGCTACCTGCAGCACTTTTCAAAATTCATAAGTTAAATCATTGCCTATTGTACCAACACAGAACACCAACTAGGAAAAATTCCCACTTACTGATTTCTCAATAAGTCTTCACTAGGGATAAACCCTATGATGATCAGACATCATCTCCGTGAAACTCTTCGATCCTGTTGGAGTTCTATGAGTGGAGACATGGTCAGACAGCAGGGCAGGGGCTGCCTGGAGGCCATGCCATGGAGAAATGTGATGGAGAAATGGCATTTGGATGCCTGACTTGCTTTTCTAAGTTTTTACTGTAAATGAGTTAAAGGGTTGGAACTGAATTGGTGGTTGCTTGAATCTCAGTCCAGTGCCCTTTTTCATTCTGACTGAACTTGAGGGATGTTTTTAAAGGCAGTGGAGAGAAAAGGGTGTCTGCTAGGCGAGAACAGTATAGACAGCAGAAGGCCAGAAGCTTCGAGCAGCATGTCAGTGCAGCACCAGACATCTTCCCATGCTTCGCTTTTTAATAGAGCTCTACTTTCCTTTTTCTCCTCTTGCTTCCTTTTCTCTCTTTAAGACAATGTGAGGGTCTCTGGTGGCTGCCCTGTGGTGTGAGTACTTGATACAGGAAAGACTGGAGGTGATAGAGGAGTGCAAGCAATGCTTTTTATTTCACCTCCAACTCTGTACCTGTTGCTCACATGACTTAGAAGTTAAGCGGGTAAAGAGCGAAACACGTGTTACACTTGTGGAAAATGATTTAGGTTGTTATAGTATACCTATCCCAATATCTATATTTCCATGTGAACAACACTATAAGGACTGGACTGTAAACCTGATGTTACTCTTCCCCTCCTGATTCTGCAGCATAGGCAAAATTCTACAGCACAGTGCTGAGTTTTTTAAAAGCCACTTTATTGACATATTATTGAAATATAAAAAGAGGTATATATTTAATGCATACAACTAGATGAATTTGGTGATCAGATATACCCATGACACTATCACCATCACCACCATCAAGGTCATGAATGTATTCATCAGCTCCCAAAATGTCTTTCCACCTCTATTATTATTATTGCAACATTTAACATAAGATCTACCTTCTTAACAAATTTTAAGCATCCAGGACAGTATTGTTAGCTATAGGTGCTTGCTATATAACGGATATCCAGAACTTATTTATCATATATAACCAAATGCTGAGGTTTTTGAGGCTACTAGATCAAGCCCTCGGAATAAAGATATACATGTAATTCTAGCCTCTGACAAATAGATGGGCAGATAGTAAGAGAAAGAGATAGCAGGCATTTGCAGAGTAACTTGAAGGAAATAAATTTCTTTATACTGAGGGAATTTTAACATAGTTAATTTCAGCTAAGGACATATTCTTTGAGTTGGGTATCTGTTTATTGCATTTAAGATCTTGGTATATATTTGGTGAACTCAGTTAAAGCAACACTTTTTGAGGAATACTGGCTTCACAAGAAGATTTAAGTCTCAAGATGCTGCATATTAATGCTTCCACTCTGGACAAAGATATCTGGAGATACAATGTAAGATTTGCTTCAGCCTGTATGATTTCTTCTTTGTCTATTTACCTCATCCAAACTGACATCAGCTCCCCTGCTCATTCACATAGACGTGTTAGAGCAAACGTGCTCCCCATTTTAAGGAAATTTGCTGTAAAGAGAGTCTGAAGTGAATGATACTTTCTACTATAACCAATACAGAATTGCAAGAAAAAGTGGAGAAGATATTTGGGAGAGAGGGGATGTTATTCCTACAAATAACCACTGCATTTTATACCCTGTTTATATCCACTTTAAATCTTCTTTACCACCAAAAGGAATTTAAATGCTTATTTCTCTCTCAGTGTAACATCTAAGTATTTTTTCCCCTAATGCTTCCATCTCTAGAATGCATACAAACCTACTAACAGTTGACTTGGGAACGGACATCCAAAGGTTGATCAGCTATCATTTCCCAGGTCCAGGGCTGAATCAGCAGCATGACAACCTACAAGCAGCTGGAACATCTGGAACGACATCATAGGAGTAAAGGGAATGATGTCTCATGGCCAGATCTCAGACTAACTCAAACAAAACAAATTTAATCTGATGATAAATTCACTTTGGCTCTTGCTCTTGTGTTGGAAGCCTCCAGTCCCCACCAGGACAACCAGTATGGCTGAAAGGAGGAAGTTAAAACAGCAATTTGATGGCACTAATGTGGCTCCAGGATAATCCCTCCCTTGGTTTCAGGTCTTTGCCTGCCAGGGCTTTGGCCAGCATCCCAGTGCTTAATTGCATTTTGCAAGTAGCCATGGTATACAATTGCCACTGTATCTCCCTAACCAATTTCAGACACAATCCTCATAACCAATTCACTAAAAGGGGACTGAAAAACCTCTGACAGAAAAAAATGAAAGTATTTTCTAGTTTAAAGACTGCTTCAATTAAGGAAACAGTTGGTTCTGAGAGAGAAAGAATAGGAGGTAAAATAGATGAATAAGTCATACCCTTGAATTCTAGAAGTCTCTTTCAGTAAAGCATGATAGAGTAACAGTTAAGGTTTGAGACATTGCTACTGTTGAAATTTTATATACATTTTCAGGTGGAATAGATCTTAATTGGAATTCGGCCTTATGGTAATTGAAGGGCAGTGGAGCTTAGTAGAATGGGTCCTGGTTTTATTCTGGAGATCACTGGTTCTAGGTCCAATGAACTATTTTAGTCTCGTCTATGCTAGTTGCTAAATATATGAACGTGGAGAAGCCACTTAGAAATTTAATATCTCCATTTTCTCCTCAACATATTGAGGATAAATGTTTCCCTTGTCTAATTTTCAGGATTGATTGTTAAGACACTTGTAAAATTGCAAAATAATGGGTTTGAGGACTTATGTTAAAATCTGAACTAGTAAATATTTCTAGTAAAAAATAAATAGATGTGTATCCACTATAAAATTATGTATCTATAAAATCATAATGAAGGCTGGAGGAAGGTTAAAGAAGTGTGAGTTTTAAGGGGGATGAACAAAAAGCATCCACAAAAAAGAGCACAAGGGAAATATTATCTCCTTGAGATAATGCTAATCAGAATAGACAAACTCCAATGGGAATGGAGCTAGTCAGCCACCAGTTGACACTTCTGAGTACTTACAGGCCACTGAACACTATGATGGCCATTGTGGGAATTAGAACATCCCTGCTTCTGTTCTTAAGGGGACCATAATCTAGCTGAATAAACAAGACCCAGATATTATGCCATTGGACAAGAAAAGTATGCACTTATAAGTTGTTAACTACACATTTAAAGGTCAGTAGAAGTTGAAGTCACAAAAAAGAGAAAAAAATTAGAAGAAGAAGAGAACAGTTTAAAGAGGTTTCATGGAGGATCCAGGATTTGAGTGGGACTGAAAGAATGTTAAGATTTGAAAGTAGAAAATAGGAAAAAGTTTAGTTGTTTCAGGAGAAGGGAACATAATGAATAAAAGTATAGAGGAGAGAATAACTATGATGGAAAGAGAGGTGGCTATGTTAATTAAAGTGTGATTTATAAATCTTGTTCATAGCTCCTACATACATAAGCAGCTATGGCAAAGTTTCTCACCAAAAGGCGTCATGCATTTAATACCTACACCAAACAGTAACTCAGTCGCTCATGTAATGTATAAATGTCTGAATCTTCCTGAACGACGACAGAGATCCTAGACAAACAAGGCTCACCTGAAAATGGTGAGAACACTTCAAGTACAAAAGAACAAATGAAAATGAAAGGACCAGATCTAATAAGGGTCAGAAACAGATGTCAAAGTCAAGGTAGAGAATCGAGAGTTCAAAGAGATGAGGTCAAACAAGAGCAGAGTCTCTAGAAAAAGCTCAGAAAAGAGGGCCTTGAACCTTTGCCTCTAAGACCAGCTGGTCACTGGGGCTTGCTTTTATGAGCTAACAGAAGACATTCAGGAGTCTGGTTCAGAGGCCTGGGGGTTGGGGAAATGGATAGGAGGCCATTTAGATCAGTGCAGTAACAGCTTTCAATAATCAAATTCTACTTTGCAGTCCTGTTCCCTTAAGATCCTTGTCATAGGAAGAAAGCTGATGCTTACTAAGCCTGAAGAATCATGGAACCTGAAAGTGGATTTAAATAGGTCTTCTTATTTTATTTTAGCTGAATTGTTAATACCAATATGTTTGAAGGGATTTTGGGAAGATTAGACTTTATAGGTTGGAAGGAAAAACATAATTAAGATCTATTATAATCTAATTTATTTTAATTGGAGGATAATTACAATATTATGATGGCTTTTGCCATACATTATTAGGTAGGACGTTAGAGATCAACCAGGCCTCCCCTGGAGAAGCCCCTGTGGTTATTTTGTATCCACTGTGTGCCTAGGGTGCATGTGCATGAGTTGAAAAGTCTCTGTGGTTATTCTGTCGCATATCTGTGTGCTCTCCTGGGTGTGTCTGGGCTGGAGTTTAGAGATCAGCTTGCATCCCTTTCAGCCAGGCCTCCCCTCATTGCTCATGTCGAACTTTCTGCCCGACAGCATCACCGTGAATCGGCCATAGGTGTACATGTTTCCTGCCCCCCACCCCGCCCCCTGTCATGAACCTCCTTTCCACCTCCCTCCTCATCCTGTCCCTCTGGGTGTCCCCAGAGTACCAGCTTTGGGTGCCCTGGCATCATGCATCAAACTCACACTGGTCATCTGTTTTACATGAGGTAATGTATGTTTTAATGCTGTTCTCTCAAATCGTCCCACCCTCTCCCACTGAGTCTCCTTTCCTGCCCTGCATGTAAGATCATTGGTACCATCTTTCTAGATTCCATATATATGCCTTAATATACAGTATTTGTCTTTCTCTTTCTGACTTCACTGTGTAAAATAGGCTCCAGGTTCATTGACCACATTAGAACTGACTCAAATGTGTTCCTTTCTATAGCTGATTTAATATTCCATTGTGTATATATACCACAACTTCCTGATCCATTCATCTGCCAATGGAAATCTAGGTTGCTTCCATGTCCTAGCTATTGTAAAGAGTGCTGCAATGAACCT
Source organism: Capricornis sumatraensis (assembly GCF_032405125.1). Classification (NCBI taxonomy): domain Eukaryota; kingdom Metazoa; phylum Chordata; class Mammalia; order Artiodactyla; family Bovidae; genus Capricornis; species Capricornis sumatraensis. The sequence goes on along the minus strand of NC_091069.1, from coordinate 75,119,452 downwards.
TGAGGTACATATGTCTCTTTCAATTCTGGCTTCTTTGGGTTATATGCCCAGATTCCTTAAAAGACTGGGAATAGAACTGCCATAGGACTAAGATCAATTATATTTTGAAATATCAAATTTTGACTTCCAATAGTTATAGGGGACTATTCATCCTATACTACTTGAGATAACAAGAGAGACTTAGGGAGATAAAATTGAATTTTCAAAGTATTTGATTTGACTATATCTACAGGGTTCAGTTCAGTTCAGTCGTTCAGTCGTGTCCGACTCTTTGTGACCCCATGAATCGCAGCACGCCAGGCCTCCCTGTCCATTACCAACTCCCGGAGTTCACTTAGACTCACATCCATCGAGTCAGTGATGCCATCCAGCCATCTCATCCTCTGTCGTCCCCTTCTCCTCCTGCCCCTAATCCCTCCCAGCATCAGAGTCTTTCCCAATGAGTCAACTCTTCGCATGAGGTGGCCAAAGTACTGGAGTTTCAGCTTTAGCATCATTCCCTCCAAAGAAATCCCAGGGCTGATCTCCTTCAGAATGGACTGGTTGGATCTCCTTGCAGTCCAAGGGACTCTCAAGAGTCTTCTCCAACACCACAGTTCAAAAGCATCAATTCTTTGGCGCTCAGCTTTCTTCACAGTCCAACTCTCACATCCATACATGACTACTGGAAAAACCATAGCCTTGACTAGACGGACCTTTGCTGGCAAAGTAATGTCTCTGCTTTTGAATATGCTATCTAGGTTGGTCATAACTTTACTTCCAAGGAGTAAGCGTCTTTTCATTTCATGGCTGCAGTCACCATCTGCAGTGATTTTGGAGCCCCCCAAAATAAAGTCTGATACTGTTTCCACTGTTTCCCCATTTATTTCCCATGAAGTGATGGGACTGGATGCCATGATCTTCGTTTTCTGAATATTGAGCTTTAAGCCAACTTTTTCACTCTCCTCTTTCACTTTCATCAAGAGGCTTTTTAGTTCCTCTTCACTTTCTGCCATAAGGTTATACATATCTACAGGGTAGTCTCATGTAGATTTAGTAATTCTGTCTGCTTCTTTCTCCAGAGAGACCAACATTCCTGCTTGGGGTATCAATGCCCATTTTTGCAAAGGTAATGCCCTGGTGGCTCAGTGGTAAAGAATCCACCTGCCAATGCAGGAGATGCAGAAGAGACGGGTTTGATCCCTGGGTTGGGAAGATCCCCTGGAAAAGAAAATGACTGTCTAGCCCCTTATAGCAGCCTCAGCCTAGGACCAGGTTTGGCAGAAGCAAAAAAGGGAACACAATCAGAATAGTTGTTACAAAGCCCATTCATTTTATTAAACTTTATTCACTTTATTAAATTGTATTAACTTCATTAATAAGCTTAGTGAATTCAAGTCAGAGTCTATTAATTAAATTATTGCATAAACTAATGATCTGGGTTTAATTAATCTGGTTTACTTTTTCTTCTTGGTCCCTTTGGTTCAATTTTATTAATAGCTCATCAGTTAAAAAAATCAAAGACTAGAAGCTATGAGCAGGAAACCCCATCAATTGAATTAGCATGTGAAAACATTGAGATGCTTACTGCATGGCTTAAACCAAAATAAATGCCTGATGGATTGAAATTTTAAACATAAATAACAGAAGCCTGAGAGAACTAGAAGAAATAAGTGAATAATTATACTTGATAAAGAAGAATTGCCTATGCAAAGTCCCCAAAACAAAGCTCATAAGGGAAAATATTGATGGATTAGATAACATAAAATTTTTAAACTTGGTAAAGCAAATAAAACCACAGACCCAAATTAAAAGGCAAATCACAGTCTGGAAAAATGTTTATAATACATTTGACAGATGGAAGATTAATTTCCTTAATACTTAAGGAAATCTTATAGGTCAATAAGCAGTGAAAATCCCAATGGAAAAAAAGAAATGATAACCATAGGAAACAATGTTCATCATAACTAGTAGTGAAATAAATCTAATGTAATTAGCAGTAAGAAAAACACTCAGCTTGGCAAAGTAAAATACCCAGTGTTGGTAAGGATCTGGAGGAAAGATAATCCTGTACACTGAAATAACAGTGGTTAAATTTTATTTAGTCTATAAGATTCCATTTTATATTTTTAAATTTTCACATTTAACCTTCAGAACAACTCTAAAAAGTAATAACATTATTTTAGTTATTTTTCAGATATGGAAATTAAGACCTAGAGGGATTCAGTGAGTTGCCAAGTATTTTAAACCAGAGATCATTAAGCTGAGACTTGACCCTGAAGTCTGTCTCAGACACCATCATCTTACTCATCAGTGTGAGGTTATCTCTGTTTAAGGGGGATATGAATTGATAATGCCTTTCTGGAAGGCAATTTGGCAAAAACCAATTCAATTGCAAAAGTTGTTAAACTGTTCATACCATTTTACCCAAGAATAATTATTTTAGGAATATAATAAGTGATGTGAGAAAGATGCAAAATTATACTTGTAATGATATTTATTAAAGTATGGTCCACAGTAAGAAGATAGTCCAAATTTCAAAGTTGGAGGAAATGGCATTACAATTTTAAGGGACATCTGCAGTGGAGTGTGATGCGTATATTACAAAAGATGATGTAACAATATAATGAAGGTCAGGGAGATATGCTTTATTTGAGTTCTAAAAGTCTAGAACAACAGCTCCTATGTTCCATTTATTGCCAAGTCCAATTATAAGCTCTTCTATGGTAATTATAAGCTCTTCTACCTCTTATTATTAATATTTAGAGACAGCCTGCTATTACTGAGTATTTATGACCAAAATAGACAAATATGTTGTTGTCATGGAGCTTGCATTCTAGTTGGGGAGATAGACTATGAGGAAAAATAAAGAAGGAAAGCACTTAGCATATCAGTGGGTAAAGAGAAAAAAATAAACATATGCGATGTTGGCAGGAGAGTGACAATTGAAATTTATGTAGAGTGACCAGGAAAGTGACCTCCCAGAGAAGAGAAAGTGAAAGTGAAGTAGCTCAGTCGTGTCCGACTCTTTGCTACCCCGTGGACTGTAGCCCACCAGGCTCCTCCATCCATGGGATTCTCCAGGCAAGAATACTGGAGTGGGTTGCCATTTCCTTCTCCAGGGGATCTTCCCCACCCAGGGATCGAACCCAGGTCTCCCGCATTGCAGGCAGACGCTTTAACCTCTGACCTACCAGGGAAGCCCTCCAGAGAAGATAACTTATTATTAAATAACTCATGTCCCATGACAACATTGAAATAGAGAGTAATGAAATCATTTCCCTGAGGTCTGGCACCCAGTTAGCATTAATACAGAGGCAGAACATGAGCACCGATTCCATTATGCTATAAATAAAACTGTTAGAGTTATGTTTATAATTATTAATAATAATTAGTTATGAGTGGTGAAATATATTGATTTTTTAAAAACTATAATATATGAGATACATGATGTCTTAGTGCTGGTGTGTGTGGATGTAATATTGGTGGTGATGAGACAGAAGAGCAGCTGATTAGAAACCTTTAGACAATTTTTGAAGCATTTCAGGGCCCACTAGACTGACTCACTTCTCTGGCTTCTACTGTAGTTGCTGTGCTTCAGTTCAACACGTTGATTCTCATCATGATAACCTTTATCTCCCAGATATAGGGTCTCCAATGTGACTTCTCCGCTGGCCTACCTGTATGGTGGCCCCACATTGTCCAAGCCACTGACTCTCTCCCTCCTTTATTTCCTACTCCTTCTGGTCCCACCTTCAGTTAATTGTCAAATCAAATCAATTTGTATATCATAATTTTCTTACTCATACCCCCTTCTTTCCATCATCATGGCCATGGTACCAATTTAGTGTTTAATTCTTTCCCTAGCCAGGAGGCCAACTTACAGATAATTGCTGGATTTAACCAAACCCCATCAGGTCATTCTCCTGATCATACACTTTCAATGATCTCCCCAGTTCCTTTTAAGAGAAGAGCAAGTTCCTCACCCTGACATTCATGGCTAAAAGTGATGGACATTTCCCATCTCAGGCCTTACTCCCAGTTGTACATATTTTTTAATCCAGCCATTGCAGGGATACTAATGCTCACCAGACAACCTGCTTTCCATTTACATGTTTGAACTCTTTGCAGTTCCCCAAGACCTATGACCATTTCTGGTTTATTGGCTAGGAGTAGAAAAGACACGTGTTGCTCCCGTTCTAGAAGTAGAAGAACAGGTGGGAGTTCTCCATACTCCTTTATTCTCTGGAAGCACCAGGGGACGATGCATATTTCAGATCATGCAAGTACAAAATGGTGGCATCCGAGTGTCCCCACTGATCTCTGACAGATGTGTAGGGTGAGCAAGAAGCAAACCTGTGTTGGTGTGTTGTTACATTGAGCTCCTAATTTGTTACTACGGCATAACCTAGTTCATCTCAAGGAATCCATCAACTACAGTGGGTAAACTCACCAGTCCCTGCCCACTTTGTGCATTCTGTATCCTTACCTTTTCCTTGGTTTATGCCTCCATTGGAAACTTTCTTTAATCAATTTCTTCATCACCTCATCACATTAATCCTCTTATTTAAATTTTACTCATCCTTCCAGAATCATCACAAATGCCAACCCTGCCTTAGTGCTTCTCTTTATTTCCCTAACAGATGTAATTTATCTTTTTTCTTATCATAAAGAAACTTGGTGGTTACCTTTTTGATTACTCTTCACAATTTCTGTCTCATTTCATAGTTATTGGTATACTTTTTTCTCTCAGTTAGGATAGCAGGCCCTTCTGAGGGTCTGAGTCATATGTATATGTCTAACCTTCGCAGCTTCTTATACCTTTTTTTTCTGAAAAAAAAGTTGTGAAACTGAGTTGAAGACTAAGTATATAGTAGTTTTCAAAATTTCTACCATAATGGCTAGAGATCTCTTCAAGAAAATTAGAGATACCAAGGGGACATTTCATGCAAAAATGGGCATACAAAGGAAAGAAACGGTATGGACCTAATAGAAGCTGAAGATTTTAAGAAGAGGGGGCAAGAATACAAAGAATACCTACACAATAAAGATCTTCATGAACCAGATAACCATGATGATGTGATCACTGACCTAGAGCCCAACATCCTGGAGTGTGAAGTCAAGTGGGCCTTAGGAAGCATCACTATGAACAAAGATAGCAGAGGTGGCAGAATTCCAGCTGAACTAATTCAAATCCTAAAAGAGGTTGCTGTTAAAGTGCTACACCAAATATGCCAGTAAATTTTGAAAACTCAGCAGTGGCCACTAGACTAGAAAAGGTCAGTTTTCATTCCAATCCCAGAGGAAGGCAATGCCAAAGAATGTTCAAACTAGTGCACAATTGCACTCATTTCACATGATAGCGAGGTAATGCTCAAAATTCTCCAAGCCAAGCTTCAACAGTATTTGAACTGTGAACTTCCATATGTTCAAGCTGGATTTAGAAAAGGCAGAGGAACCAGAGATCAAATTGCCAACATCCGTTGGATCATAGAAAAAGCAAGAGAGTTCCAGAAAAACATCTGCTTCATTGACTATGCTAAAGCCTTTCTTTAACTCTGTGGATCACAACAAACTGTGGAAAATACTTAGAGACATAGGAATACCAAACCACCTTACCTGCCTCCTGAGGAACCTGTATACAGGTCAGGAAGCAACAGTTAGAACTGGGCATGGAACAACAAACTGGTTCCAAATTGGGAAAGGAGTACATCAAGGCTGTATATTGTCACCCTGCTTATTTAACTTATATGTAGAGAGTGTGTGTGTGTGTTAGTCACTCAGTCATGTCCAACTCTTGGCGACCCCATGGACTGTAGCCTGCTAGGCTTCTCTGTCCATGGAATTCTCCAGGCAAGAATAACTGGAGTGGGTTGCCATTTCCTTCTCAAGGGGATCTTCCCAATTCAGGGATTGAAGCTTGCTGTCCTAAATTGCAGGCAGATCCTTTACCATCTGAGCCACCAGGGAAACCCACATGCAGAGTAGATCATGTGAAATGCAGGGCTGGATGAATCACAAGCGGGAATCAAGATTGCTGAGAAAAATATCAATAACCTCAGATATGCAGATGACACCACCCTTATGGCAAAAAGTGAAGAGGAACTAAAGAGCCTCTTGATTAAGGTGAAAGAAGAGAGTAAAAAAGCTGGCTTAAAACTCAGCATTGAAAAAGTTAAGATCATGGCGTCCAGTCCCATTACTTCATGGCAAATAGATGGGGAAACCATGGAAACAGTGGCAGGCTTTATTTTCTTGGGCTCCAAAATCACCACAGGTGGTGACTGCAGCCATGAAATTAAAAGACACTTGCTCTTTGAAAGAAAAGCTATGACCAACCTAGATGGCATATTAAAAAGCAGAGACATCACTTTGCCAACAAAGGTCCATTAGTCAAAACTATGGTTTTTCCAGTGGTCATGTATGGATGTGAGAGTTGGACCGTAAAGAAGGCTGAGCACTGAAGAACTGGTGCTTTTAAACTGTGATGTTGGAGAAAACTCTTCAGAGTCCCTTGGACAGCAAGGAGATCAAATTTGTTAGTCCTAATGTAAATCAACCCTGAATATTAATTGGAAGGACTGATGTTGGAGCTGAAGCTCTAGTACTTTGGCCATCTGATGCGAAGAACTGACTCATTGGAGAAGACCCTGATGCTGGAAAAGATTGAAAGCAGGAGGACCAGGGGACCACAGAGGATGAGATGACTCAATGGACAGGAGCTTGAGCAAACTCTGAGACATAGTGAAGGACAGGGAAGCCTGCCATGCTGTAGTCCATGGGGTTGCAAAGAGTCAGACACAACTAGGCTAAAAGAAAATAGGATTTGGGTGTTTGGGGAACTAACATTTATATAATGATTTTTAATGCAGATTCTATTAGTTTCCTGTTTCTCTTCTATTTTCATCATTGCGTGTTAAACTTCTTTTCACTTTTGTCCTCTCAAGACGTAGGACACGGCTTGGTACAAAATTAAGTACTGGATAATATGTCAGTGAATCAGGAAAGATTCAGTACATAAAATATTACTGTGTTAAAAATTGAGATAGCCAAGATTTAATTGTGTACAAGACCTCTAGACCTGGAAATAGCCGTCGACATATAAGATGAGAGAGTTTTAAAGCTAATAGTGCATTCAGAGAAAGGGAAATGAAAAATAAATTTTGAAGGTGTTACATTTTGAAAAGGATTCTCATGTAAAGTATCTCATCATTTGATTGTTAATCACTCTCTCAAATAGGCAGGTATTAGTCCCACTTTGGACATGAAGAAACTAAATCCCAGAGAGGTTAAGTGACTTGTGCAAGGTCAAACAGGTTTAAAAATGGAGTTCTCAGACATCTGAGTTCCTGGGCAGCTGCTCTTTACTCTATATGTTCTGGCCTTTCCTTATCTAAGGTCAGGACAAGGAGCATCTTTAGAATCATCATTACTCTTGTGTAATGTGTTGTTTTGGCAGCATGAAGTAGATTATTAGCCAAAGAAGGTACATGTACACACACACTAACACACACACATAATTATATAAGCCACCTCCAGTCTAGGCTAAAATAGGATTAATCCTGTGTTCATTGCTGGTGAATGCTGAATCCTTCCATATCGGTGTTTGTGTTTAAGACTAAGTCCATATACACACTCTGTAATTGAATGTCAAGAAATATGAAAATATATTGTTTTATTGCTACTGTTCATTGATTTATAGAAGTGATTTATTGTCGATGGACATGCAGTAACACAAATCACTTTGCTGACACCATCAGCTGCCTTAACTAGGTTGTCAGTTCACGACATTAAAGGTAATGGATGGTGATTATTTTACAGTAATGGGTTTAATCAGCGCTTTGAATGACTTAGCAGTCATGTCAGAGTAGAGTCAACTCATCATTCATCAAGGCAGCATTTTGTTTACCAACATCATCTATAATTCATTTGATTGTTGACAATCATCAGCAAATACCTCTCAGGCAAAGTTTTATCAGAGATAGAAATCTGCACAGCTGCAGCCTGCTCAGTTACTCTGGGGGGCTGTCTGAGCAGACAGATGGGGAGGGAAGGATGCCCATCCTGTGAACCCCCAGAATGAAGGGTCCTACCAGCTGGGCTTCCAGTCTTCTCTCCATCCCCGTGGATTGGATTCTTTTATTTCCATCTGTTTAACTCCCTGATTTCACAGGGTCTTTAGCCACCCAGAAAGATTTCAGAGAGATCTTCAGTCCAGGAAGTAGGAAAGTGAGAGGCGTGTGATCTTATTGCTTGGATCAACCCAGCTAAATGCATGGTCTTGAACTCTGCTACTTGTGACTAGTCACAGTGGGAGTCACAGTGGCAGTGAGGTTCTGATGTGTCTGGGCAGGTTTGGTAACTCAATGGGGTAGATGTAGCAAGTACCTACTTTTGTAACAGATTGTTGGGCTTCCTATAGGAAAGTTCAGCAGAAACCTGGAGACTTTTTGACCCTTTGAACATTTCATATCTATCAACAGAAAAAGTTATATACATGCTATGTTTTTATACACGATTTTAGGGAATTAGCAAACTCTGGGAAGTCAAGCTATTGGCAGTAGAATTAGGACTTTGGATTCTGGAGGCAGCTACACTTGGAATATCTGCTCTGCCATTACCAGTTGTGAGCCTTGGGCAAGTGACTAAACATCTTTTGGTTTCATCTATAAATGAGAGCTAATTTTGTCTTTGTCATGAGGGTGGTTGCAAATATGAAACATGTTCATGTAGATAAAGTGGTTAGCACCATGCCCTACACAGAATAACTTTTCAAAAAGTGTTGGTTCTTATTTTTGTTATTGTGTTCTACTTATGAATTCAGTTTCAGAGGTCCTGTCCTAATGGAAGAATCAGAAAGCCAAATTAAAGTAGAAACAAAAATTGTCTGAATTCATTATTGTGCTTTTGTCCTGCTCATCTACTCAATTTTAAGTGCAACCCCAGCAAGAGATATAAGGGAGAAAAACAGTCATCCTGGATGTCCTAGAAGAGCGAGGTCCCTGGTGAGCTTGTAGCTGCATTGTCTAGCATTCCTGCATCAGTGGTCCCAGAAGAATCCAACAAAGTTGCCTTAGCCAACCGAAAGATGATAAGACATGCTATATTGTTATTTTAAGCCATTAGGTGTTGGGGTATAACTGATGCAGCATTTTAAACCCGATTTTTCATTTAATATGCTGTGAGAAATATCTTATGTTCTTAAATAGAACTCAAGAACTCTATTTTTAAACAATTTCATCATATCCCATTACAACATGTACCATAACCAGTTTTAGCTAATGCCTTATAGTTTGGCATGCTTACATTTAATTTTTGATGTTCAGCTGGTGACTCCTTAATGCCACTTCCACAGTATGTGGTTCAGGGAATGTAAACTTATTTTAAAGCAAATTTATATATTACTCCATTCTAAATTGTTGAGAACAGTAGCCATGAATTCATCAGCCCTTTGCTCCTATAAGCTCTTGCCCTGTGCATGGCAAATAGTGCTCAAAGTGATTACTGAATTAGAAAAGAATCAATAAATGTTATCTAAGTGCTTTTGAAAAATAGCAGTAAATAGCCTATAAATTTCAATAGTGTGTCATAAATAGGCAAAAGATAATGGAGAATTCTTGGTGCTGAGGCTATCTCTTCTTCTACCTAAGACTTTTCTGCCATCCAGAAGCACTGAGAAGTGAGTGTTTCTATGGAATTCAGTGTTGCCACATCAAAACTTACTATCCCCATGTCCCATTCTTTCATTGCCTTGCTTAGGATGGAGGTGATAACTAGGTGCACTGATGAACTAATCTGTATGAAGCTGAGTTTACTGTGTTAGCCTTCCCCAAAGATGTGTATGTTCGTAAATACTTTGTATTACCTCATATCACATGACATACTCCTCATTTTTACGACAAGAAAATACTTCCAGGCAATCTGCTGTTTTAGGGATTTTGTTTCTTTGGTTCTCTCTACGAATAAGGATAATTCAGAGAGGAACACATTGCATTTTTCAAGAAATTATCATCCTTCATTCAGGCTAATCCAGGATTCAATGTAGGTTTGAATTGAGATGTTTTAGAAAGGTAAAAGAATCAAGTTAACCAGTTCATTTTCATATTAGGGCAGCTAGGGCAGCTTCTTTTGTGTTTTGTTTTCTTTGGATAAGGGGAAGTATGTTATGATCTTCATTTTTAGTGAGGGTTTAAAGTGTATTTAATCCCTAGTTAAAGCATATTATTCATGTTTAATAGGGAAAATGAACAAACTTAAGGATGTCAGCTTCAGATTGAAGCTATTTGTATAACGCTGTCTGAAAGAAAAAGAAAATGAGAGTGAAGTCCTTCAGTCATATCTGACTCTTTGCAACCCCGTGGACAGAGGAGCCCACAGGCCATTTCCTTCTCCAGGAGATCTTCCTGACTCAGGGTTTGAGCATGGGTCTCCCGCATTGTAGGCAGACGCTTTACTGTCTGAGCCATGAGGGAAGTCCATAATGCTGTCTAGGAGGCACCAAAACTTCAAAGATTGTTTTTGCTTTCACCTGGAAACTCTTTTCCTTTACTGCTTTTCATAGATAACCATTTTGAATATCCACTCATTTTACTTCACTTTCCTCACTCGAGCATTCTGTCTTTGCAAGCAAGGGAAAGAGAATCAACGTTCCTTGAGCACAGCCTGTGGCCCCACAAAATAGACTGTCTTAAGCACATTTCACAGCCAGCAAAACTGAGACTCAGATGACTACAGAGGAAATTGGTTTATATGAGCTGACACTCGAATCTCTCTGGATCCAAAGCATGTTGTTTCTGAAACTGAACAATCAGAATGCCTAGATTCTAGTCATGGTTCTTGCAGTACTTGTGAGGTCTTGAGCAAATACATGAGCCTCGATTTCCTTATTAGCAACAAATTTCCACTTTTCTATTCAGAGGGATGGCACTGCTTTTCCTACCTATCCCATGGGTTGATATGATAATAATTGGGAATATGTTTTAAAAACTGAAATATCTCATAGAAATATTTGGCCTTAAACCTGACCTTACAAATCAGTTTAAATAATGTGATGGCATCCACATATGGTCCCTGAGCATCTTGGCCATCCCCATGAGTAAGAAAGACTAGAGCTCCTTAGATTGTCCCTTTGAACTGAGCCTCTGGGTCCTGTGTTTCATGACAACTCATTGATTTTCTTTTCTTCCTGCCTCAAAGCAGTTTTTGGATTTTATTTTTTCAACTTATGTAACAGAACTGAGGTCTACTCAGCAAGAATAGCTTTTGAAGGGAGAAAAAGTGACAGCTATAGAGAAGTATGTGTCTTAGGAACACATATTTTGGATCTGGTTAGAGAAGAACTGAGATGACTTGGATGCCCTCTAAACAGTGAGAACTTTCTTTTAGTCAGTGATTGCATGACAGACTTTATTTGCGTTTAGTGCACTAACACCCCCTCTATTGTTCTCCAAACTCTTAGGTACCTTCCCCTGTTTTAAAAATTTTTGTCAGTTCTTTTCTTCTTCTAGCTCTGCTTATATAAAATATATTTATTTTAAATTGGAGGATACTTGCTTTATAATATTGTGTTGATTTCTACCATACATCAGTTCAGTTCAGTCGCTCAGTCATGTCCGACTCTTTGCGACCCCATGAATAGCAGCACGACAGGCCTCCCTGTCCATCACCAACTCCCAGAGCTTGCTCAAGCTCATGTCCTTTGAGTCAGTGATGCTATTCAACCATCTCATCCTCTGTCGTCCCCTTCTGCTCCTGCCCCCAACCCCTCCCAGTATCAAAGTCTTTTCCCATGAGTCAACTCTTCGCATGAGGTGGCCAAAGTACTGGAGTTTCAGCTTTAGCATCATTCTTTCCAAAGAAATCCCAGGGTTGATCTCCTTGCAGTCCAAGGGACCCTCAAGAGTCTTCTCCAACACCACAGTTCAAAAGCATCAATTCTTCAGTGCTCAGCCTTCTTCACAGTCCAACTTTCACATCCATACATGACCACAGGAAAAACCATAGCCTTGACTAGACGGACCTTTGTTGGCAAAGTAATGTCTCTGCTTGTGAATATGCTATCTAGGTTGATCATAACTTTTTTTCCAAGGAGTAAGCATCTTTTAATTTCATGGCTGCAGTCACCATCTGCAGTGATTTTGGAGCCCCAAAAAATAAAGTCTGACACAGTTTCCACATCTACTTCCCATGAAGTGTTGGGACCAGATGCCATGATCTTCGTTTTCTGAATGTTGAGCGTTAAGCCAACTTTGTCACTCTCCTCTTTCACTTTTATCAAGAGGCTTTTTAGCTCCTCTTCACTTTCTGCCCTAAGGATGGTGTCATCTGCATATCTGAGGTTATTGATATTTCTTCCGGCAATCTTGATTCCAGCTTGTGTTTCTTCCAGTCCAGCATTTCTCATGATGTACTCTGCATAGAAGTTAAATGAGCAGGGTGACAATATACAGCCTTGACATATTCCTTTTCCTATTTGGAACCAATCTGTTGTTCCATGTCCAGTTCTAACTGTTGCTTCCTGACCTCCATACAGATTTCTCAAGAGACAGGTCAGATGGTCTGGTATTCCCATCTCTTAGAATTTTCCACAGTTTATTGTGATCTACACAGTCAAAGGCTTTGGCATAGTCAATAAAGCAGAAATAGATGTTTTCCTGGAAATCTCTTGCTTTTTCCATGATCAAGTGGATGTTGGCAATTTGATCTCTGGTTCTTGCCTTTTCAAAAACCAGCTTGAACATCTGGAAGTTCACGGTACACATATTGCTGGAGCCTGGCTTGGAGAATTTTGAGCATTACTTTACTAGCATGTGAGATGAGTGCAATTGTGCGGTAGTTTGAGCATTCTTTGGCATTGCCTTTCTTTGGAATTGGAATGAAAACTGACCTTTTCCAGTCCTGTGGCCACTGCTGAGTTTTCCAAACTTGCTGGCATATTGAGTGTAGCACTTTCACAGCATCATCTTTCAGGATTTGAAATAGCTCAACTGGAATTCCATCACCTCCACTAGCTTTGTTCATAGTGATGCTTTCCAAGGCCCACTTGACTTCACATTCCAAGATGTCTGGCTCTAGATTAGTGATCACATCATCATGATTATCTGGGCTGTGAAGATCTTTTTTGTACAGTTCTTCTATGTATTCTTTCCACCTCTTCTTAATATCTTCTACTTCTGTTAGGTCCAGACCATTTCTGTCCTTTATGGAGCCCATCTTTGCATGAAATATTCCCTTGGTATCTATAATCTTCTTGAAGAGATCTCTAGTCTTTCCCATTCTGTTCTTTTCCTCTATTTCTTTGCATTGATCGCTGAAGATGGCTTTCTTATCTCTTCTTGCTATTCTCTGGAATTCTGCATTCAGATGCTTATATCTTTCCTTTTCTCCTTGGCTTTTCACAGCTATTTGTAAGGCCTCCTCAGAGAGCCATTTTGCCTTTTTGCATTTCTTTTCCATGGGAATGGTCTTCATCCCTCTCTCCTGTACAATGTCACGAACCTCAGTCCATAGTTCATCAGGCACTCTATCAGATCTAGACCCTTAAATCTATTTCTCACTTCTACTGTATAGTCATAAGGGATTTGATTTAGGTCATACCTGAATGGTCTAGCGGTTTTCCTTACTTTCTTCAATTTAAGTCTGAATTTGGCAATAAGGAGTTCATGATCTGAGCCATAGTCAGCTCCTGGTCTTGTTTTTGTTGACTGTATAGAGCTTCTCCATCTTTGGCTGCAAAGAATATAATCAATCTGATTTTGGTGTTGACCATCTGGTGATGTCCATGTGTAGAGTCTTCTCTTGTGTTGTTGGAAGAGGGTGTTTGCTGTGACCAGTGCATTTTTTTGGCAAAACTCTATTAGTCTTTGCCCTGCTTCATTCCGCATTCCAAGGCCAAATTTGCCTGTTACTCCAGGTGTTTCTTGACTTCCTACTTTTGCATTCCAATCCCCTATAATGAAAAGGACATCTTTTTTAGTGTTAGTGTTAGTTCTAAAAGATCTTGTAGGTCTTCATAAAATCATTCAACTTCAGTTTCTTCAGCATTACTTTGGGGCATAGACTTGGATAACTGTGATATTGAATGGTTTGCCTTGGAAATGAACAGAGATCATTCTGTCGTTTTTGAGATTTCATCCAAGTACTGCATTTTGGACTCTTTTGTTGACCATGATGGCTGCTCCATTTCTGCTGAGGGATTCCTGCCCGCAGTAGTAGATGTAACAGTCATCTGAGTTAAATTCACCCATTCCAGTCCATTTTAGTTCGCTGATTCCTAATGTTGACGTTCACCCTTGCCATCTCTTGTTTGACCACTTCCAATTTGCCTTGATTCATGGATCTGACATTCCAGGTTCCTATGCAATATTGCTCTTTACAGCATCAGATCTTGCTTCTGTCACCAGTCACATCCACAACTGGGTATTGTTTTTGCTTTGGCTCCATCCCTGCATTCTTTCTGGAGTTATTTCTCCACTGATCTCCAGTAGCATATTGGGCACCTAATGACCTGAGGAGTTCCTCTTTTGGTATCCTATCATTTTGCCTTTTTCTACTGTTCACGGGGTTCCCAAGGCAAGAATACTGAAGTGGTTTGCCATTCCCTTCTCCAGTGGACCACATTCTGTCAGCTCTCTCCACCATGACCTGCCGGTCTTGGGTTGCCCCTCAGGCATGGCTTGGTTTCACTGAGTTAGACAAGGCTGTGGTTCTAGTGTGATTAGATTGACTAGTTTTCTGTGAGTATGGTTTCAGTGTGTCTGCCCTCTGATGCCCTCTTGCAACACTTACCATCTTACTTGGGTTTCTCTAACCTTGGGCATGGGGTATCTCTTCAGGGCTGCCCCAGCAAAGCACAGCCGCTGCTCCTTACCTTGGATGAGGGGTATCTCCTTACTGCTGCCCTTCCTGACCTTCAACGTGGGATAGCTCCTCTAGGCCCTCCTGTGCCTGAGCAGCCACCACTCCTCGGGTTGCTCCTCCTGGCCGCCGGCCCTGGCCTCAGGCGTGGATTGCTCCTCCCAGCTGCTGCCCCTGGCCTTGGGCTCGGGGTGGCTCCTCAAGGTCACCGCCCCCGGCCTCGGGCACAAGGTGGCTTCTCCTGGCCGCCCCTGATCTCGGACACGGGTTGTCTCCTCCCGGCCGCCACTGGCCTCAGACGCAGGGTAGCTCCTCCTGGCTGCCGCCCTGACCTCGGACACGGGGTATCTCCTCCGGCCGCCACTGACCATACATCAACATGAACCAACCATATGTACCTTCCCTTTTCTTTCACCACTTCCGTTTCTCTACAAGAGTTTTCCTCCTATTTTCTCATTCTCTAAAACATCAAATTTTTTGTACCAAGAATTGGATACTAAATGATGAGGAATGTATTAGCCATCAGTTTACATTATGGTTGGTCAACTTGGTTTTAGTTCTCCTTTAACTTCCCACCTGCAAAATGAACATCTGATGTTTTCTCCAGTTTTTCCATTCTGAGTATTGAAAAAGTATTTGATATATTTCTCCATCTATTAGTGTCCTCTTTGATTTCTTTCACCAGTGTTTTATAGTTTTCTATGTATAGGTCATTAGTTTCTTTAGGTAGATATATTCCTAAGTATATTTTATTCTTTTCATTGCAATGGTGAATGGAATTGTTTCCTTAATTTCTCTATTTTCTCATTATTAGTGTATAGGAATGCAAGGGATTTCTGTGTGTTGATTTTATATCCTGCAACTTTACTATATTCATTGATTAGCTCTAGTAATTTTCTGGTGGTGGATTCATGTTGATATATGGCAAAACCAATACAATATTGTAAAGTAATTAACCTCCAATTAAAACAAATAAATTTTAAAAAATTAAAAAAAAAAAAGAAAAAGTACTTGGGAAAATTTTGAGTTCCTCAGAGTCACACTGATTGTCTACCCTGTCTTTTTATAATAACAAATATTAGTTCACTGTTTCAATAACTTTTTTCCTCCAAAGGCAATATGCACCTAGTAAAATAATGTGATATTTCTGTTAGGTTGAACTATAAAAGATGACTGTATATGTAGGGAAAAGAATGGTCAAATACCAACAGTTTCACAGAATTTATCCTAGTACCTCAAATGATTGTTTTTCTCCATATATGTTTACTTTCTACTATGTGGCCCAACCATATCCATCCTGCTTCCCTAGAAAGAAATATCATCATGGGTTCTTACTAACAGATATTGTGAAGTAACAAAGTTTTCCTCTTCTGCAGTCTAGTGTGATGATTCATCAGATGGCACAACTCAGGAGTTTATAGATGATACAGTTGTGAGGAAGAACTGGATCACCATTGTGCAGGTAGACATGTTTGTACCATGTCAGTGCTCTGGTAAACAAAGTTGTACAGACCATTCTTATAAATTAAGAGGAAGAGATGGGGCTAGCAAGGATTAGGTTGTGGCCTGGGCCTGGGTTCCTAGGTGGCTCAGTGGTAAAGAATCCATCTGCCAATAAAGGAGATGCAGGAGACATGGGTTTGATCCCTGGGTTGGAAAGATCCCCTGGAGGAGGAAATGGCAACCCACTCCAGTATTATTGGCTGGAAAGTTCCATGGACAGAGGCGCCTGGCAGGCCACAGTCCATGGGGTCCCAAAGAGTCAGCCACAACTGAGAGACTGAACATGCACGTTGGGCCAGAGTAGCACCAGTAGAAGGGGTGCTGAGAGGATCCCAAAGCCTTTTCTCTAGGAAATTCTCTTGTTTTGGAAATGAGCTTCTGACTGTTAGAAGATAGGGCCAGAGAGTAGGGAAGCCTGAACTCTTGGAATTACAGAGTCTTTGCCTCCAAATCCTACTTTACCACTTACTCCAAGTAGTATCTGCATTCTCATGTTGTGAAGCCACTTCAGTCGTGTCCAACTCTGTGTGACCCCCTAGATGGCAGGCAACCAGGCTCCCCCGTCCCTGGGATTCTCCAGGCAAGAACACTGGAGTGGATTGCCATTTCCTTCTCCAATGCATGCATGCATGCTAAGTCGCTTCAGTTGTGTCCGACTCTGTGCGACCCCGTGGACAGCAGCCCACCAGGCTCCTCTGTCCACAGGATTCTCTAGGCAAGAATACTGGAGTGGGTTGCCATTTCCTTCTCAGTATTCTCATGATAAAAATGGAATTTTATGATCTCTTTCATTGTAATTTTCTAATCTCCATGTTTAAAGTCTGTAAATTATATGCTTTTTTCATTAATTGCATTTCTTTCTATAAATTCATTCTCAGAATTCATGTTAGAGGTCACTATTACAATGCCCAGTAGGTCAGATATCTCTACATGTGTCAGTGAGTCATGCCAAGAATAGTGGACTCCTAATATCGTGGGCTAGGCCCAGAATGGCAGCTATAACCTCAGTGGCAGCAGTGGTTGACTCCAGTCAGTCGTGCTGCTAAACGGGAATTTACTACATTTTATAAAGCAAGGAACTTGGGTGGTTATTAGATACAGGAAATGTGTACACTACAGTAAATGTTGTATTTTTTTTTTTGTCTCAGTTGATTATGCTTTTAATACTGTTGCACTGGTTTTCACTCATAGACACTGCCTGTATAGCATTAATGATTATAAAAATGATATCAACCACTTATTGAGCTTTTTTTTTTACATGGCAGGTTCTCTACTGAAAGATTAACATACTTATCTCATTTAATCATTACAAAGTTCTTGCATGCTAGGTACTGTTAGCCTCCTTCGCAGATGGGGAAATCTAAATTTGAGAGGTTAACAAGCTCCAGATGATTCAGTTAGAAAGGGTAAGAACAAGAGAAGTTATGATTTGTCTGACAGCGAAAGCATGTTTGTCTATGACCTGTAGGTTATATCACTCTGATGAGCTTATAAAAGGACAGAAAGAGGAATCCAGCCAGACACTTAAATGACTTCTGACTGAGGGACGAGATAAATGCACATAACGCACTGAGACAGCGAAATAGCCAAATAGTCTTAGCATCTATACACAGGAATAAAGCTCCGCATCCCCATAGCCATATTATCAGGAAGTCTGCTTCATTTATTCCAAATTGACTGCCCATTCATCTTCAAGTGACCCTCTGTTCTTCCATTTTGAAACCTGAAGTATTTCTAAGTGAAATAAGATGGAGATCCACTCAAACCTTAACGTTCTTTCTTTTAAGGTTCAAAACATTGGTATTAAAGCTTAAATATTCCACTGGTCTTCAGTGGCCTAATATTTTTTCTCTTACATTGATTTTGCTCACCTTGGAGATGGAATTTGAAAATAGATTAAATAATTTCAGAACCTTTGTTACTATGGTGACCCAGGATTGAGCTGGAGAGATTTCTTCCCTTTATATCTTGATACTAAGAAATCTGCCTCTTTGTCCCTGTCTTTTACAGAAGCTCACGGTATGAGAGAAGGGATAAGGTGTGGGAGATGTGTTATTACTGACACACCGGGAGAAGCGCTGCTTTGAAACTGGCCTCTTTGCCTCTGAGGGGTTCTAGTATGGGTAATTCTGTGACTCATGCTCAAAAAGTAATGAAGTCTTGAGTGGTTGGAAGCTTGATAACCACACTGTGCTGTGCTACTTATTTATTTACTTTTTAAGATTTTTTTTTTGATGTGACCTTTTTTTTAAAAAAAAAAAAGTCTATATTTATTACAGTATTGCTCCTGTTTTATGTTTTTTTTTATTTTATTATGAAGCACGTGGAATCTGTGATTGATCACTCCGTTCTTCTGATTACTCTGTCCAAACCCTTTGACTTTTCTCATTTTTGCATATCTATGTTGAATCCAGTGGTAAATGATACCGATTCTACCTTTGCTATCTGTCCAAAATCTGACTACCATTGCCTTATTCTTTACTACTGCCTTGGACCAAATCACAACCATCATCTGTTGGACTTTTGAAATAACCGCCTTGCTTTACCCCTATAGTCCCTTATCTACACTTGATTGATTCTTTTAAAGCATAAATCAGAGCATGTCAGAAAGCTCTAATTCTGAGTAAAAGCCAAAGTCCTTGAAATTGTCCACAAAGCCATGTGTGTCTGCCTGCCCTCCCACTGCCATAATATCTTCTTCTTCTTCACTAACCACTCATCCTCTTACTTGCTTTGTGCCATGCAGGCCTTTCCATTGTTCCACAAACACTCCAAGAAAACTTGACCTCAGAGCCTTTGTACTATAATCCCGGTTGCCTGAAAATTTCCTTGCCTCACATATGCACGGTTGCTCCCCCATTGCATCCTTCAGGCTTTTGAGTGTTATCTTATTGAAGACGCTTTCCCCAAACTTCCTCCACCCTCCAACATTCACACTTCCATTTGCATTGTTTAATTTTTCTCTATTGAATTGTTTACCACCTGACATGCATATGCTTATTTGGTGGTTGTTGACCCACATAGAATGTAAGCTTAGTGAGGGCAGGGACCTCTACTATTGTAGATCAGGGTTTAGAATAGTACCTGGCTCTGTGGAAATCTGGTGAACAAGTGAATAAAATCCATAATCTGCAGTCATCAGATGCAGAAAAAGCAGAAGAAAAAAATGGGTCTGTGAATTAGGATATGCACGTTTGTGTATAAGGAGACGTGTGGGCAGAGAGGAATAATCATCTTTGTGTCAATGGGAGGGCCTCATAGTCTTAGTATGCTTGAGTGACAAGGATACTGAAAGACATACTTTTCCTTCTCTATTCTCATCTCTGTTATTACCAGTAATCTATTTATGTCTTTGTCAAATGCTTTTTGTGTGTATAATCAGAGTATATCTTTTTGCTTACATTATTTAGAGAAGAGACGAGGGAGTTTATTCCCTTAATATTTTGGGTGATGCCTCCCTGCATCATCTATTAGCAGTGATAACTGTTTATCTGGGCCATCCCTCTTTCTCCTGGCATCTGCATGATTTCTTTTAATCACATTCCCATTACCCTCTAATTATGTAAAATTATGTTATATTAAGTATAATTTCTGCTGGTAGCCACAGGGTGGCATTCATGTTCTTTGCTATCACTTAAATGACTGATAGATTACAAGGTCACTTTGAGTTGATAAATAGCCTATAGATCCTTTTCAATGAGGTTCGCATTCTGATTTTTCATATTAACACTGGTAAATTGCAGAATTTATTATGCTTTTCCACCTGCACCTCATTTTGCTTCCAGCACCTCCAGTCCCTTCCTGTAGGAATCCAGGATGACTCTATCAGATGGCCTTGTTTCAATATTCAACTCAGTCAAAGAGTATCTAATGAAAGCCAGCCGCTGACATGCCTTGGTATTCATTTCAACTCAGCCATCATGGGAAGATTTGCCAGCAGCCTTTAGCACATGGCTCTGACAGAATGTTTGCTGGTAAATACTAATCTGAATAACAAGTAGGATCATTCACCCCAACAGGTTTGTGCCAATCTAGGTGGATTCTCCAGACTAGTCCTGAGGCTATAAAACCAGCTCTTTAATATTTAAATGTGACTTTGATTATAAAAGCAAAACACACACACACACAGAATTTCAGCTCTAATGCGGCATCTGCTCTAGATTTCAAGATACAGAGCTTAGCCCTCCTTCCCTCCTAATCTTACCCTAGAGTCACTCATTCATTCATTCTTTTCTATACCTCAATTTCATTTAACTTGTGGTGAGTTCATCTATTATTATGTATTTTATCACATTCATATCTCAAGTATGATTTTTCTCATTTTATAGATGAGAAAAGTGGAGATTAGCAAGGCTAACAGTTGAAGACAACGCTGAAAATAAACTTTACAGGTGATATGTATCTAGAAGATTTTCATTAATTTTGTTCTTTCTGCATCCTCACAGTTGTTCTGGGGGTGAGTGACAAAAACACCTCTTATTACCTCCAGGTCCCCCAAGTCTGGAAGGCCTCTGTTCTCTCACTGTCTCACAAAGGAATATCATAATAGTGGCTTTGCTAGCATTTCTGACTTTAACCTCCTCTCCATATAATCTATATTACTTTCCCCTCCTGGAGTCATCTTACTGAAACTGTGATGTCATTTTTTCTTACTCAGAAAAGTGGGATCTTATCAAAAAACTCATGTTATTTTTACCTCTCATTGACCCCTTAAAATTAATTCACTGAAAATTTCTTTCTCCTTCTCTGAAAGTGACCTCCATGAATTTTCCAGTAACTTCTAGGTAATAGAAAGCCCTCTGGTTTCTTTAAGCCACAAATATGAACTCAACACAGAAAGCAGAATATCCAAGCTGATACATTAAAAAAGCAAGACTTGAATCTTGATTTACTGGAAGGACTCATCCCTTCACCTGCAGCTAGGGCTTCCTGCCTTCAAGGAGCAGAATGCAAGCAGATCCAGTCCTTTTGCTTGGTCACCTGCTTTGTCTGGTAGATGCCGGTCCATTTCAGGGTTATAGTGCATGTAAAGAAGAGCAGTGGAATGAACAGCTTTTATTCAACTAGTTTGACTAGAGGGCTGTTGTGTCTGACTCTTTGTGACCCCGTGGACTGTAGCCCACCAGGCTCCTCTGTCCATGGAATTCTCCAGGCAAGAATACTGGAGTGGGTAGCCATTCCTTTCTCCAGGAGATCTTCCTGATCCATGGATTGAACCCATGTCTCCTGCATTGCAGGCAGATTCTTTACTGTCTGGACCACCAGGGAAGCCCATCATTATAGGAGAGTTTTGCCTTCCTGATGTCTGAAAGATGTATAAAGTGTCTTTCTTATGGAATTGGTGGATTCTTCAGAGGCTCCCCGACTAATTTCTCAGACTGCAGCTCCTTTCATTTGGGAATTGCCTTTTCTTTGACTTGCCATTCCTTTTTCCCCTCAACTTCTGGTTTTCTGGCAGTCCACTTCACATACACCCTTGGTTGGAAATTCGTGGTCCCCAGAAGCAACCCTTTGGGTGCAGTGTGACTTTAAACATGATCCTAAGTCCATGCGTTTACCATGGGTTCCATACCTAGTCCCCTGCATTCTTGCATGTTTGATCATCACTGAGGATAGTTACTCTCCAGATAAAGCATTTACTCTGCTACTGTAAGATTCTTTATCTGGCCTTTCATCTTTGAACTCTTTCAGACTGAGTCAGCAATGTTCTGTGTTCTTCTGCAGAGAAAGTTTCTCAAAATCTAAGATAGTATTATAAATCCTTTCTCTGAGCTTTAGAAAATCCACCCCTCCATGGCATTTCTCTCAGTACCTTTCTGTCTTCCTTGTGGGCCAGTTGTCTCATGGGCTCTCTTAAAGCTATTTTGAAAAGCCTGCTGCTGCTGCTGCTAAGTCACTTCAGTCAAGTCCGACTCTGTGCCGACCCCATAGATGGCAGCCCACCAGGCTCCGCTGTCCCTGGGATTCTCCAGGCAAGAACACTGGAGTGGGTTGCCATTTCCTTCTCCAATGCATGAAAGTGAAAAGTGAAAGTGAAGTCGCTCAGTCGTGTCCAACTCTTAGTGACCCCATGGACTGCAGCCTACCAGGCTCCTCCATCCATGGGATTTTCCAGGCAAGAGTACTGGAGTGGGGTGCCATTGCCTTCTCCATTGAAAAGCCTGCCTCTTTATTATTTAGATTCCAGTCTTTGGATTAGTTGACTAAGTAGTTCAAACTAATCTCACTGAGCATAAACCATATACTGAATTTTGCATTTTAATCTGCTGGAAGGCCTTGGGGGACTAAGAAGTTTGGGAGAAATTATTACACCAGCATCTTGAAAATCCCAGTATTTGGGGTCCACTTTTGCCCAAGAGCCATATGCTGACCAAATTCACATCTAGGAAGTGGAATAACTCTTTTGACAGATTAGAAGAGTCAGCAGAACATATCTGAATTTTAGGAGTTTCCTTGAGATGGTTCTAAAGAGTTGCATCCTAGCTGAAATGAGTAACTTTTAAACCTACTGATGCATAAATTGCAGTGCTTTGAATCCTCTCAGTAACTCAGGAATTCTCAGACTTTATAAGTACATTAAGGAGATGTCTTCCTGATTATAGTTCTCACAGGCACTTGGATGAAATAAAACAAAGTTCTCTGTCAAGGAAACTAGCATCATCCTTGGATCCAATCAATTCCGTAAATATTTTTTAAGAATACAAATGTCTGGTACATAATCAAAGAACCAGGTGTCTGCAGATAAGAAAACATAAATGAGAAATAGTAGAAACATCAAAGATAGAAAACAGGCCCACAAGGACTTCAGATACTGGAATTTAAAACAATTTAACCTATCATCTTCAAAAAGACAAAAGATAAGGCACAAAATATTGGCAGAAAATGTGACACTCTAAACAGTGATCTAACAGATTTTAAAAGGAATTGATATGAATTCTGAGATTGAAAATGCAAGAAACAAAATTATGAATTCAATGAAATTGTTAAACAGTATATTAGACATAGATGAAGATAAAAGTAGTGGCCTGAAATGTAAGTTGGAAGAAAATATCTCTAACAAAATACAGAGGGACCAAAGAATTGAAAATATAGGAAGATGGGCAAGACAAAGATGACACAGTAAAATACAATATATACTTACGATAGTGATTTATGTGCTGGTAAGTATCTGTCTAGTCTTTGAACTTGAGGTGGGTCCATGAATATTTGATTTATTGTAATTCATTGAGTTGAACACTTATGTTTTATGTTCTTTCTGTATATGTATTTTATATCAAGACAAAAATAGAGGTTTAAAAAATAAGAAAAAAAATTACTCTGATTGCTGTGTGGAAAGTGGATTTGAAGAGATAAGAATGGAAATGGGATGCTAGGGGGAACTTCCCATAATCTATGTAATAGATGGTGGTATACAGAAAAAGAGCTAGGTGAATGGATTCTTGACATGGTTTGGAGGTAGGCTTCCTAAAAGTGTTAGATTCCACTAACTTAGTAGACTTAGACTTAGTTATAATCCATTAACTTAGAGAACTTAGTCTGTTCTCTCCAGAATAGAATTATGTGTAGACTAAGTTCTAACTCTTTAGAAAAAAGGTATAGTATCTCAGTTTTTGAGGCTGCTGACTGAGGTGGAGAACAAGAAAGGGGCAAACTAGAAGGAAGAAATTATGAGTTTTATTTTGAAAGAGACAATACAGTGGAGACCAGGACTGACTCTTGGAGTGCTCTGGAAAATGTGGTATCATGGAAAGAAGGGAAATGTGTTTCAAGAAAGAAGGATTAGTCAACCAAGATAAAGACAGAGAAGTGACTTTAGAATTTGACATTATTAGCCATTGCTATAAGATTATAGCATTGCTATTATAGCATTAATTGCTATTATTGCTATAAGATTATTAGTCATTGCTATAAGAGCAGTTTTGGTGGAGAGGTAAATAAGGGATGTGAGCCTGTTTGAAGTGAGTCAGAGACAATGGGAGTGGGGAAGTCAGGAAGCAAGAATTAACAGCTCCTAAGACATTTTGAAAGAATGAAGGGATGGAGCAAAAGCAAAAACAATATCCAGCTGTGAATGTGACTGGTGATAGAAGCAAGGTCCAATGCTGTAAAGAGCAATATTGCATAGGAACCTGGAATGTCAGGTCCATGAATCAAGGCAAATTGGAAGTGGTCAAACAAGAGATGGCAAGAGTGAATGTTGACATTCTAGGAATCAGCAAACTAAAATGGACTGGAATGGGTGAATTTAACTCAGATGACCATTACATCTACTACTGAGGGAAGGAATCCCTCAGAAGAAATGGAGTAGCCATCACGGTCAACAAAAGAGTCCAAAATACAGTACTTGGATGCAATCTCAAAAACGACAGAATGATCTCTGTTCATTTCCAAGGCAAACCTTTCAATATCATGGTGATCCAAGTCTATGCCCCAACCAGTAATGCTAAAGAAGCTGAAGTTGAATGATTCTATGAAGACCTACAAGATCTTTTAGAACTAACACTAACACTAAAAAAGATGTCCTTTCCATTATAGGGAACTGGAATGCAAAAGTAGGAAGTCAAGAAACACCTGGAGTAACAGGCAAATTTGGCCTTGGAATGCGGAATGAAGCAGGGCAAAGACTAATAGAGTTTTTCCAAGAAAATGCACTGGTCATAGCAAACACCCTCTTCCAACAACACAAGAGAAGACTCTACACATGGACATCACCAGATGGTCAACACCAAAATCAGATTGATTATATTCTTTGCAGCCAAAGATGGAGAAGCTCTATACAGTCAACAAAAACAAGACCAGGAGCTGACTATGGCTCAGATCATGAACTCCTTATTGCCAAATTCAGACTTAAATTGAAGAAAGTAAGGAAAACCGCTAGACCATTCAGATATGACCTAAATCAAATCCCTTATGATTATACAGTGGAAGTGAGGAATAGATTTAAGGGTCTAGATCTGATAGATAGAGTGCCTGATGAACTATGGACTGAATTTCATGACATTGTACAGGAGACAGGGATCAAGACCATCCCCATGGAAAAGAAGTGCAAAAAAGCAAAATAGCTGTCTGGGGAGGCCTTACAAATAGCTGTGAAAAGAAGAGAGGTGAAAAACCAAGGAGAAAAGGAAAGATATAAGCATCTGAACGCAGAGTTCCAGAGAATAGCAAGAAGACATAAGAAAGCCATCTTCAGCGATCAATGCAAAGAAATAGAGGAAAAGAACAGAATGGGAAGGACTAGAGATCTCTTCAAGAAAATTATAGATACCAAGGGAACATTTCATGCAAAGATGGGCTCCATAAAGGACAGAAATGGTCTGGACCTAACAGAAGCAGAAGATATTAAGAAGAAGTGGCAAGAATACACAGAAAAACTGTACAAAAAAGATCTTCATGACCAAGATAATCACAATGGTGTGATCACTCACCTAGAGCCAGACATCCTGGAATGTGAAGTCAAGGGGGCCTTAGAAAGCATCACTATGAACAAAGCTAGTGGAGGTGATGGAATTCCAGTTGAGCTATTTCAAATCCTGAAAGATGATGCTGTGAAATATGCCAGCAAATTTGGAACACTCAGCAGTGGCCACAGGACTGGAAAAGGTCAGTTTTCATTCTAATCCCAAAGGAAGGCAATGCCAAAGAATGCTCAAACTACCGCACAATTGCACTCATCTCACATGCTAGTAAAGTAATGCTCAAAATTCTCCAAGCCAGGCTCCAGCAATATGTGTACCGTGAACTTCCAGATGTTCAAGCTGGTTTTAGAAAAGGCAGAGGAACCAGAGATCAAATTGCCAACATCAGCTGGATCATGGAAAAAGCAAGAGAGTTCCAGAAAAACATCTATTTCTGCTTTACTGACTATGCCAAAGCCTTTGACTGTGTGGATCACAATAAACTGTGGAAAATTCTGAGAGAGATGGGCATACCAGACCATCTGACCTGCCTCTTGATGATCTGTATGCAGGTCAGGAAGCAACAGTTAGAACTGGGCATGGAACAACAGACTGGTTCCAAATAGGAAAAGGAGTATGTCAAGGCTGTATATTGTCACCCTGCTTATTTAACTTCTATGCAGAGTACATCATGAGAAATGCTGGACTGGAAGAAACACAAGCTGGAATCAAGATTGGTGGGAGAAATATCAATAACCTCAGATATGCAGATGACACCACCCTTATGGCAGAAAGTGAAGAGGAACTCAAAAGCCTCTTGATGAAAGTGAAAGAGGAGAGTGACAAAGTTGGCTTAAAGCTCAACATTCAGAAAACGAAGATCATGGCATCTGGTCCCAACACTTCATGGGAAGTAGATGTGGAAACTGTGTCAGACTTTATTTTTTGGGGCTCCAAAATCACTGCAGATGGTGACTGCAGCCATGAAATTAAAAGATGCTTACTCCTTGGAAAAAAAGTTATGATCAACCTAGATAGCATATTCACAAGCAGAGACATTACTTTGCCAACAAAGGTCCGTCTAGTCAAGGCTATGGTTTTTCCTGTGGTCATGTATGGATGTGAGAGTTGGACTGTGAAGAAGGCTGAGGGCCGAAGAATTGATGCGTTTGAACTGTGGTGTTGGAGAAGACTCTTGAGAGTCCCTTGGACTGCAAGGAGATCCAACCAGTCCATTCTGAAGGAGATCAGCCCTGGGATTTCTTTGGAAGGAATGATGCTGAAGCTGAAACTCCAGTACTTTGGCCACCTCATGCGAAGAGTTGACTCACTGGAAAAGACTCTGATGCTGGGAGGGATTGGGGGCAGGAGAAGAAGGGGACGACAGAGGATAAGATGGCTGGATGGCATCACTGACTCGGTGGACATGAATCTGAGTGAACTCCGGGAGTTGGTGATGGACAGGGAGGCCTGGCGTCCTGCGATTCATGGGGTCACAAAGAGTCGGACACGACTGAGCTACTCAACTGATTTGAACTGAAGACATTTTGTTGTGAAACTGAATAAGATAAGTTGTGTCATGGTTAAACAGAGACATGTGGGTCAACAATGAGTTTTTGATAAGGAAGAAACAACCCATTTCTAGATTGTTGAGAATTCAGTGAGAGGAAAATGATGATACAAAAGAAAGATTAAATACTTCCTCGTATGAGGTCCTTGAGTAGAAAAGAGGTTATGGGTATTACTGGGCATCCATTATGTCTCAGGCATTGCTCGAGGAACCATGTGTATACAGCATAAACGTTCATTTTCTGCCCTTGGGGGCAACATGGAACAGGAGTAGGAAGTGGGGAGAGAGCTGAGTAAACCAGCCATTGCATTATCCTCTGATAGAGAAATGCATGGAATATGCTAGGAAGAGAGTGTTCCTAGTTAAGCCTTGGAAATAGTGGAGACTTTCTCAAAGAAATGATTGACCCTTAAGGATTTATTTAAATCTTACCAGGTGTGGGAGGGATAACATAGTAAAAGTTCGTTTATAAGTTTATCACTACTGAATGTCCCAGCATTATCACTTGTCGCAGTATCCCTGCCTCCAAACATGCGTGTTTGAAGGTGCCCTCATGTCAACATAGCCGTCATTGCCTAACGTCTCCTGCTATTTTGTGATGTACACACTTGTTGATATTCTGTGAAATGCTCTTGCTTCCCGGTAAACTTCTGCATGTCTCCAAGACTCAGTATAACAGGTACGTTCTCTCTCACACCCTTTCCAGAGAAGATAGAAAGAGGCGGCTCCCAAAACAAAAAGTCCAGTTCTTGCTCTCGCCTTTATGCCCCTGGGTCACTTTATAAGTGCCTCTGTGGGTGCTTGTGACATTTTTAAGGAAAGCAGTTACCATGGTGGTTACGAGGATGGATTCAGTGCCAGGTTCCCTGCGTCAAATCATAGCGCTGCCGTTCACCAGCTGTGTCACCTGGAGCCCGTTTCTTAATCCCTCGGTGTCCCGGTTTCTTCCTTTCTAAAATGAGACTGGTGAAGCCTACCTGCTGAACTTGAAAGTGAATGATTATAACTCAAAAAATAAAAATTAAAAAAGGGAAGGTATAGAGGATGTGATGCAAGGGGCTCAAGATGAAAATTCCAGACTTTGTGGGCTTGCCTGCTGGCCTGTCCTTTTCCCCAACCTGCCTTGTTCACCTTCCCTGGAGAAGAGGTGAATAGACATGTTAGAGGGAAAGTTGCTCCTGGTTTCCTGACTGTTTCAACCATGAATTATGTGTGATTCTAGAAAGGAAACTTTTTATTTTTGACAATTTTTTTTTCTCCTTTTGCATTCTCTCTCTTTTTTATTATTTTGAGTGTGCTGTCCATTTTGTCAATTTGTTCCCATAGAAACCACTGAAAATTTACAGCTTGCTTAAGTGGATCTGAGAAGAGGCATAGGTTGTTGTGGGTATGAAGTGAGTTTATACTGCAAAACACTTAGAGCATCATCTGGCATGTGAAAAATGCTTGATACATTTTAGCTATTATTACTATAATTATATATGTTTTTCAACTATGATGAGAATAGCTCTTATTTATATTTGTTTTATGCATCTTTCCACTCTTCCAACACCCACCAACTTGACCTTGCTTGACATGAAGAAGCTCAATAAAGATGTATTGGAAAGGATACATGAATGGATTTCCCTCTTCTCTCCCCAACTGGTTTTATAGCAAGGTTCTATTCTTGGTGTCTCTTTTGGGCTTAGCACACATTTGGACATAAGACACTCATGGCCCAGTGCTGTTGGGATGATTTTTTTTTAAAATATTGGACCCTAAAGATTTCTAAAATTACAAGAATATCAGGAGAGATGGTGCATTAAATCCTTAACACCTTAGGACAGTTGCTAACAGAGTCAGAGGTTGCCAGAAAGAAACCTAGAGCTCAAAGAGTTGAGTGTCCTTCTTTGTGAAGGGCATCCCTTCTCACATCCTTGACTGATGGTTAGTCATTTCAGCTTTACTTAAAAGTAGGTAATCAGAAAGCTTCTCTCTGGGGAGAAGGTGAACACTGGATGCCAGAGTGGGAGTAAGAGAGAACCCAAAAAGAGAGGCAAAGGGCAGAGAAGATGGAAAGAGGGAGAACCGAGAACAAAAAGTCCTGGCCCTCTGCATTTGCCTGCAGGTTCTGCCCTCTTGTCCAGCCTTGCCCAGCTTCCTGGAAGAGTCAAGTACATGCTGGAGGGAAAATTGGTTCTGATTTTTATCTTTTGAAATCATAAGTGTAATGACAGAGACACATGTGTGATTTTAAAAAGGAAAGTGTTTTTACTTTTTCACAGGGTCTGTTTTGTTCTTTGTGGTTTCTCTCTCTCAATTTTTATTTTTTCCAAGAGCATAGTCCATTTTGCCAATTTATTTCCATGGATACCATTGACAGTTTACCTGTTATTTATGTGGATTTGAGAAGAGACAATAGTAATAAACTCTGATATGGGCTATAAATAGCAAGAGTGTTCTGGACTGCCCATCTTCTACCTCTCTACTTAACTACTTAGCAAATCAAGTTTAAGATAATAATTTAAAGAACACAAGACTGTTTTCTTTCCTGGATGTGAGTGGTAGGAGGGAGGAAAAGGTTCTCCAATCCCTATCTCTTTGGATATTATCATGGAAGTCATGCCCAATTGAAGGAGAATGGGACTTTCTCAAAGGAACAGATGGATCATTAGGTGGGGTCTGGCCCACATGCAGCTCTTAGCATTTACTCTTCTCAGGGAATCTGGGGCAAATGAGGCTTCTAAAAATGACTGCAAACACTAAGGAAGAAGGAGCTTGAGATTTTTGACCTTTTCACTGGTGGCAAAGCAGGTAGACAAAGCAGGGAGAGGTTGTTGCTGAGAACTGCAACAGACAGATGCCTAGAGGAGGAGACAATTTTTTGCCTTGCAGGGGACCAGGTCCATAATATCTAAGACAAGAGCAGAAGGACTGAGCCCCAAAGGACTGGCTGGCACAGAAAGAGGGTTTCCTCCATTCAGATATTTGTGCCTCCAGCTTCATTTCCAGCCTCTGCCCCTCAATAACCGTGATGCTTAGAGACCATTCCCTGTTGCTCAGGTCTAAATGAGGAGGGAGAATATAAAAATGTCTGAGTCCCATAAGAAATAAAAGAGGAAAAGAAATAAGGGTGAAAGAAAAGTTAGGAATGGAAATACATAGATTTAGAGATTGAGAAAATTTAAGACTATGTTGAAGGGAAAAAAATCATTAAATTATAATGGTCAATATTGTAAGACTGACTAATGAAAAATAAATGATTATTCATCTGCTATTTCCCAGCATTCTGCTACAGCACTGTGAATTAAAAAATGAAGGCTGAAATTTCTTCCCTAGAAAATTTATGACAGATGAAGGAAAGCTTGAATGTCAAAGTAAGTTTATTTCCCCCATCCCATAGGTCTTCTCTGTGGGGGAACTACAAATTAAAGCTGATACAGTGGTAGGTGGAAAGTCATGCTTTGGACAAGGCTAAACAGCTTCTGAGAATGCAGTCACTCTTCTTTCTGTGGGTTAGTGCTGGATAAGTATCAGTCTGGATGCCAAAATATCCCCTGGTCCAATGCTTTGGAAAGTAAAGAAGTTGAAATTACTTTACATTTACAGTATGGTAATGGGTGACCTAGTGAGGTTAGCTTTTGCAATCACCTTGCTCCTTTGTCCTGAGCCAAACACTTGCTCTAAGGCTCAGTTGAGATATTACTTCTCATCACCAAGAGGTAGAAAACTGGGGACATAGTAAGAGGCTGATGACCATACTGGATCTCTTAGACTTTTTCCCAACTAGATGTTCCAATTCAGCATGGAAGGGAGTGGAATCTAGGAAATTGTTGGTCTGACTCTTCTCTGTATATACACAGATTAGAATCTCCAGAAAGTGTGGAGATGGCATTCCTACAGCTTATAGTGCCAAACTTATACCATAGGATGAAGTGTTTTAAATGACATTAAAATATCCATTCTACTTATTGATTCTAGTAGCCTGAAGTTACACTGTGAGCGTATGAGATAAGGGGCTGTAAATAAGGTTGTTGTTTAGTGTTCAACTCTTTGCAACCCCATGGACTCTATAGCCCACCAGGCTCCTCTGTCCATGGAACTTCCTAGGCAAAAATACTGGAGTGAGTTGCTGTTCCCTTCTTCAATGGATCTTCCCGATGCAGGGATTGAACATGGGCCTCCTGTATTGGCAGGCAGATTCTTTACAGCTGAGCTACCAGGGAAGCTGTAAGTGAGGTAACAGAACAATGAAACAAGAACTCAGGACCTTGGTGTACATCAACATCCAGAATAATTAGATAGAAATAAAGCTCTAATGGGCCCTAAACCTCACTAGGCAACAAGAGGAACCTCTCAGGAAGGACTGATAAAGGGGAGCCATCCTTTCAAGAAACCCAAGGGACAAGCCAGATGGATAAAATATCCAGTGAATGACAGATCTTTGCACAAGATGCTGAAAACTTTGTCTGGTGACAGTTTCACCAGCTAGACCAAAGACACGCAAACAGATGAATAGCCAGATAAATATTGCATATAGTAATTATGCACCAGCTATAAATATGGTGAGTTGATGTTTTCTGCCCTCAGGGAAGTGCAGTTAAAATTGGGATAGCAATTTTGATGAGAAGGGAATCAGAATTCAGGGAACTTGAGTTCAGAATTTTAAACAGCCCTGGAGACTGGGTCATCGTAATAAAGCATTATACATCACCAAGGAGAATTTCATTTTCCTGGGTCACTCCCATGAGGTTTGCATGCGAAGAGGTTGCAATTCTTTCCTGCCTGTTTGTTTCTAGCAGTAGGATTCCTTGGGCTATAATGTCCATTTATGTTATAGTCTTTAGCCAGAGGCAATCTGGCCCAGTTGCTTGTTTCTTTCCTCGAATGGTCCACTGGAGTAATGATAAGATTAGATTTAAAAAAGAAAAAACACCACCAAACACCTTGACCCCTGTCTTTGCTGAAACTTGTTCTTGAACATTAGGGAAGTGTAAATTTTGAAGCTGTGGTAAAGGAAGAAAAAAAAAAAAAAAACTCCAAGCACCTCAGAAAGTTATATCTGCTAGTGATTTATGTTTTCTGCTTTGTAAGCTGTGATAGAAATATAGTTTTAGATATGAGGATAAAGTTTAATATCCTAGTGTTGGAAATATACATTCCTGGTACAAACTTTCCCTGTGCTGAGTTGTTATAATTTTGGTTAACTGTTTTTCTTTCTTTTATTCTTAAAAAATCTTTGTTTTCTGTTATTATATGCCACACATAGGTCAACAACAATTCTAGGAAATGGCTGCCTTCTCTGCTTGGAATGCCACTGTTTTGATCCCAATATCATATCCCTTCTCCAAGTCGTCTTCCTGATCCACTCATTCTCAAAGACCCAGCTTAAAAGTTACCTGTGAAGTCCTCCTGAACAACTCTCCTGATATGGATGTAGTAAATTGTTCCCTTTACTTGTTTCTTTTCTAGCAAGGTCAGGGATGTTTTCTCATTAACCCCTGCATTCCTCTGTGCCCAGAAACACATTCTAAGCACCTCCTGAGTGGGGAGGAGGGGGATGAGAAAATAATGGATAGTTATTAGTAAAATATTGGTAAAAAAGGAACAACTACACCAAAAAAATCATATAGTTTCTAAATGTATGATTCATATTTTAATTTGTACAATTATACTATACATGTTGATTCTGTTACTGCAAAATAAACAAAAATTTTAAATCAACAGAAAATCACAAAGTCAAATCTTTTTTGTTAGTCCATGGCAAAATTTCAGATTTACATGATAGGGGTAATTATTTTGATTATCTTTTGGTATTATAAGCTACCTTAAAACCTAGAGGATTTAAACACTTCTGCTTAAAATTTTATGAATCAGAAATGCAGGAAGAATTTGACTGGTTGGTCCATACAGTTGGAGGAGTACCTTCATGGTAGCAGTTTTATACATGGGTACTTCAGTGTTTCTTGGTTTCTTTCTCTGTCTCTCCATGTGACAGAGCCTCGTACCTGGCCTGGACTTCTTACAGGATGGTGTCTGAGTAGTTACATTTCTTACCTTGTGGCTGTCTCCCAGAGGCAGGATGGGGATACTGCCAGGCTAGATAAGAGCCATCCCTGGAACTGGCATGAGTCAGTTTCTGCAAACTCTGTTGATCAAAGCAGATAGAGTCCAACCAGATTTGTTGGGGTGGAGAAATGACACCACCTCGTAATGTTATGTGACAAGATTACATTGAATGAAAGCATGTGAGATGGAGCATGATTTTGCCACCACCTTCCAGAGCTATAATCTGTGATGTAATTAATACACATTTGACAAATCAGTGCTCAAGGGACCATGTCATGAAAATCAATTAATTCTCTAGAAATGTTCAATGCCTCTCAGTGTGATAAGCTTTAATCCAGTGTAAGCTGCTTTTTTTTCATCTCTGTCATAGAGATGAAATCTTTGGGGAAGAGAAGGGAAACCAAGCCTGGTATTCTTCATTTAGATCTTTCAATCACATTTATCTTATCAAGCATACTACAGAATCACAAGTGAGAGAAAGTTCTACTTAGACTGTGAGTACTTGCCTTATAGAACTCATTTCCCCCAAAAGGTCGCTTTAGGTAAATTTATGGGTAATAGATCCTCACTAGGTACAAGAAGCAGAAGTGTTAGAGCTATATACCTAGCCTCTGTGGCTGACAATATAGACAGCAAGGTTTTTCAAGTTGTAAGTTGTGATCTTATTAGTGAATAGGTCCTGACCTATTTACAGGTAGGTCAGGACCAGTGGTTAAACATTAAAAAAAAAAAAAGGAATCCGATGGAATACAAAGTATCCATTGTTACATGTAACCTAGAAGGTATATATAATATACTTAAGTATGTACACGTGAATGTTTTCACATGTGTATGTATGAGTACTGGATTACAATGTAAGTTCTATTTCTAACTGGGACCCACAGTCAAAAATGTTTTTGAAGCCACTAAAATAGAGTGACTGTGTCCTCTTGTGAACCGTCTCTTGGTGTCACTTTCGAACGCAAGACACGGGACTGGAAGGACTGTCAGTTTGATTCAGCATGGCATTTCTGATGTTCTCATGAAAAATATTTTGTTTGGGGCCCAGAATGACAAATAGCTCAGAGTCCAATAGAAACATCTTTTCCTAAGAGAAGAAATTGCTTTACAGACAGTACAGCAAAATAAAATGTCTCACCTCCACAGCTTATGCCCTGTGTTGCCTGTAAAGAGTTTTTATAGAAGACTGGCTTTTTTTTCTTTCTCCCTTTTAAAATTTACATTTGGTTGAATAGATTTCCCAAGAGCTTAATGCTTCACCTACCCAATGTTTCTAACCCTTGATAGGCTACAAGATACGGTCCAGGTTAGATCCGGAAGTGCTGTGACTTGCCTCGTTGTACATTCAGGGCTGCTTCTGATTGGGCTGGAAAACCCTGGGCATCATCCTTAGCACAGGTGTGGAGGATGGGGCACAGATATGGTTTTCAGACTTTCGTTTTTCGCATGCCACTCTGTCTCCATTCCTTCAGTAGAATCTTTCCGTACTATCTCATCTACACCCGTTAAAGCACAATGGTATAGTCTAGTGTCTATTTTTGACTTTCCAAATTAAGCCCCTATAAAATTACAATTCATTGTGAGCAGTAAATATAGTTTATAAAAATACTTTTTATGTATGCTCTTGCACTTAATTTTCAGAACAAGCTTATGCGCTGGTTATCATAAATATTTTCGTTTTAAAGTTGGAGAAGTTGAGACTCAGAGAGGTTGACTGTTTGTACAAGGTCATACATGCATGCAAAGCAGCAGGCCCAGGACTTGACTCTGACTACAAATCCCACATTATGTCTCCCTTGTCCAGACAACACTGGGCCTGCATTAGGTCTCTGCACTTGCGCAGTTCAGTTCAGTCGCCCAGTTGTGTCCAACTCTTTGTGACCCCGTGGACTGCAGCACACCAGGCTGCCCTGTCCATCACCAACTCCCAGAGCTTACTCAAACTCATGTCCATTGCATTGGTGATGCCATCCAACCATCTCATCATCTGTCGATCCCTTCTCCTCCCACCTTCAATCTTTTCCAGCATCAGAGTCTTTTCCAGTGAGTCAGTTCTTCCCATCAGGTGACCAAAGTATTGGAGTTTCAGCTTCAGCATCAGTCCTTCCAATGAATATTCAGGACTGATTTCCTTTGTGATGAACTGGTTTGATATCCTTGCAGTCCAAAGGACTCTCAAGAGTCTTCTCCAACACCACAGTTCAAAAGCATCAATTCTTTGGCACTCAGCTTTCTTTATAGTTCAACTCTCAAATCCACATATAACTACTGGAAAAACCATAGCCTTGACTAGACGGACCTTGTTGGCAAAGTAATGTCTCTACTTTTTAATATGCTGTCTAGGTTGGTCATAGCTTTTCTTCCAAGGAGCAAGCATCTTAATTTCATGGCGGCAGTCACCATCTGCAGTGATTTTGGAGCTCCCCTCAAAGAGTATCTCACTGTTTCCATTGTTTCCCCATCTATTTGCTATGAAGTGATGTGACTGGATACCATGATCTTAGTTTTCTGAATGTTGAGTTTTGAGCCAACTTTTTCACCCTCCTCTTTCACTTTCATCAAGGGTTTTTTTTAGTTCTTCTTTGCTTTCTGCCATAAGGGTGCTGTCATCTGCGTATCTGAGGTTATTGATATTTCTCCCAACAATCTTGATTCCAGCTTGTGCTTCATCCAGCCCAGGATTTCACATGATATACTCTACATATAAGTTACATGAGCATGATAATAGTAAACACCTTGACGTACTTCTTTCCCTATTTGGAATCAGCCTGTTGTTCCATGTCCAGTTCTAATTATTGTTTCTTGACATACAGATTTCTCAGGAGGCAGGTCAGGTGGTCTGGTATTCCCATCTCTTTCAGAATTTCCCACAGTTTGTTGTGATCCACACAGTCAAAGGCTTTGGCATAGTCAATAAAGCAGCAGTAGATGTTTTTCTGGAACTCTCTTGTTTTTTCAATGATCCAGTGGATGTTGGGAATTTGATCCCTGGTTCTATCTTCTCTAAATCCAGCTTGAACATCTGTAAGTTCATGGTTCACATACTGCTGAAGCCTGGCTTGGAGGATTTTGAACATTACTTTGCTAGTGTGTGAGATGAGTGCAATTGTGTGGTAGTATGAGCATTCTTTGGCGTTGCCTTTCTTTGGGATTGGACTGAAAACTGACTTTTTCCAGTCCTGTAGCCACTGCTGAGTTTTCCAAATTTGCTGGCATATTGTGTGCTGCACTTTCACAACATCATCTTTCAGGATTTGAAATAGCTCAACTGGAATTCCATCACCTTCACTAGCTTTGTTCGTAGTGATGTTTCCTAACGCCTACTTGACTTCATGTTACAGGTTGTCTGGCTCTAGGCTGGTGATCACACCATCATAGTTATCCGGGTCATGAAGATATTTTTTGCATAGCTCTTTTGTGTATTCTTGCCACCTCTTCTTAATATCTTCTACTTCTTTTAGGTCCATATCATTTCTGCCCTTTATTGTGCCCATCTTTGCATAAAATATTCCCTTGTTATCACTAATTTTCTTGAAGAGATTTCTGGTCTTTCCCATTCTATTGTTTTCCTCTATTTTTGCACTGATCGCTGAGGAAGGCCTTCTTATCTCTCCTTGCTATTCTTTGGAACTCTGCATTCAGTAGGGTATATCTTTCCTTTTCTCCTTTGCCTTTAGCTTCTCTTCTTTTCTCAGCTATGTGTAAGGCCTCCTCAGACAACCATTTTAGCTATTTGCATTTCTTTTTCTTGGAGATGGTCTTGGTCACTGCCTCCTGTACAATGTCATGAACATCCACCCATAGTTCTTCAGGCACTCTGTCTATCAGATGTAATCCCTTTAATCTATTTGTCACTTCCACTGTCTAATCATAAGAGATTTGATTTAGGTCATACCTGAGTGGTCTAGTGATTTTCCCCACTTTCTTCAATTTAAGTCTGAATTTGGCAATAAGGAGTTCATGATCTGAGCCACAGTCAGCTCCCAGTCTTGTTTTTTGCTGACTGTATAGAGCTTCTCCATCTTTGGCTGCAAAGAATGTAATCAATCTGATTTCAGTGTTGACCGTCTGGTGGTGTCCACGTGTAGAGTCTTCTGTTGTGTTGATGGAAGAGGGTGTTTGCTGCGACCAGTGTGTTCTCTTGGCAAAACTCTGTTAGCCTTTGCCCTGCTTCATTTTGTTCTCTAAAGCCAAATTTGCCTGTTAATCCAGGTATCTCTTGACTTCCTACTTTTGCATTCCAGTCCCCTATAATGAAAAGTACATCTTTTTTTGGTGTTAGTTTAGAAGGTCTGTAGGTCTTCATAGAACTGTTCAGCTTCTTCAGCGTTACTGGTTGGGGCATAGACTTGGCTTACTGTGATATTGAATGGTTTGCCTAGGAAAGGAACAGAGATCATTCTGTCATTTTTGAGATTGCACAGAAGCACTGCATTTTGGACTCTGTTGTTGACTATGATGGCTACTCCATTTCTTCTAAGGGATTCTTGCCCACAGTAGTAGATAAAATGGCCATATGTGTTAAATTCGCCCATTTCAGTCCACTTTAGTTTACTGATTCCTAAAATGTTCATGTTCACTCTTGCCATCTCCTGTTCAACCACTTCCAATTTGCCTTGATTCATGGACTTAACATTCCAGGTTCCTATGCAATATTGCTTTTACAGCATCAGACTTTACTTCTATCACCAGTCACATCCACAATTGGGTATATTTTTTGCTTTGGCTCCATCTCTTCATTATTCCTGGTTTTATTTCTCCACTGATCTCCAGTAGCATATTGGGCACCTACCGACCTGGGGAGTTCATCTTTCAGTGTCCTATCTTTTTGCCTTTTCATACTGTTCATGGGGTTCTCAAGGAAATAATACTGGTTATTGGCTTGTACCTTCTGCAGTGGACCACATTTTGTCAGAACTCTCTACTATGAGCCATTTGTCTTGGGTGGCCCTACATGGCGTGGCTCATAGATTCATTGAGTTAGACAAGGCTTTGGTCCGTGTGGTCAGTTTGATTCGTTTTCTGTGATTGTGGTTTTCAGTCTGTCTGCCCTCTGACTGATAAGGATAAGAGGTTTACAGAAGCTTCCTGATGGGGGAGACTGACTGTGGGTGAAACTGGGTCTGTTCTGATGGGCAGTGCCATCCTCAGTAAATCTTTAATCCAGCTTTCTGTCGACGGGCGGCACTGTTGTTTGACCTGAGACCCAAGCTATGGTGGAGGAATGAAGATAATGGTGACCTCCTTCAAAAGGTCCTGTGCACGCACTGCTGCACTCAGTGGCCCCGCCCCTGCAGCAGGCCACCTCTGACCCATGCCTCTGCCGGAGACTCCTGGACAATCCTGGGCACTCCTGGGCAAGTCTGGGTCAGTCTGTTGTGGGGTCACTGCTCCTTTCTCATGGGTCTTGGTGTGCACAAGGTTTTGTTTGTGCCCTCCAAAAGTCTGTTTCCCCAGTCCTGTGTAAGTTCAGTAATCAAATCCCACTAGCCCCCAAAGTCAAATTCCCTGGGCATCTCAGTCCCTTTGCCAGATCCCCAGGTTGGGAAATCTGCTGTGGTTCCTAGAACTTTCTTAACAGTGCAAACATTTCTTTGGTTTAACTGTTCAGCAGTTTGTTGGGTCATCTGCTCTGTGGCTCTATGGTGGGGTTAATGGCAACCTCCTCCAAGGGGGCTTATGCCACACGTAGGACTGCTGCACCCAGAGCCCCCGCCCCTGCAGCAGGCCACTGCTGACCCGAATCTCTGTAGGAGGCGCTCAAACACTCAAAGGCAGGTCTGGCTTAGTCTCTGTGGAGTCTCCTGGTGTGCACAAGGTTTTGTTTGAGCCCTCTGAGTATCTCTGGAGGGTATGAGGTTTGATTCTAAAAGTGATTTTGCCCCTCCTACCATCTTTCTGGGGCTTCTCCTTTGCCCTTGGATGTGGGGTATATTTCTTTGGTGGGATCCAACATTCTCCTGTTGATGGTTGCTCAGCAGTGAGTTGTAATTTTGGAGTTCTTACAGGAGAAGATGCGTGCACATCTTTCTACTCCACCATTTTGTACAGCGAAGTGGACTTGCACAGTGTTCTTTAAGTTTCTTTCCTAAGGATGCCTTCAGGGCATTTATTCATTTACTGATCCAGCTCGCAAAATCAGGAGATGGCACAAATTTTGCCCTACTTCTAAAAGTCCATGTCACTATAAAAAAATAAAAGTGGTAAGGGAAAATAGCCAATGATGGCCAAGGGGAGGTGTTTAATGGAGGCACTTTGTCTGTCTGTGCCTCTGTACAGCTCTTGATTTGGGTGCTTGGCTGTTGAGCCCCCCAAGTACTGGCATATGATTTAAAAAAAGGAGACACCATATGACACCTCTGTGTTGTTCTTGAAGATATACATTCTTTAAGCGTATATAATGTGTGTAAGAAAGAGACTTTGATTAGACTATTTTTTGGTATTGCTTTTCTAGGCACCTTGGGAACCTGTTAGTTTAATATAACCACTGTATTAAGTTAACAAACAAGTGTTCTCATACTGATTCTGTTCTGTGGGGTGAATTATCTCCTTAGTTAAATAATTTAAGCATAGTTATAATGTAACAAGCTACATTATTAGACATTGCATTCCAGTACTAACTTCTCTTTCTTAATATTGGTAAAGCTCTCATTCCAATGAGACCCAGAGAAAGGCCTCTGTTTTCACCTT
This sequence comes from Capricornis sumatraensis, assembly GCF_032405125.1. Taxonomy (NCBI): domain Eukaryota; kingdom Metazoa; phylum Chordata; class Mammalia; order Artiodactyla; family Bovidae; genus Capricornis; species Capricornis sumatraensis. The sequence goes on along the minus strand of NC_091069.1, from coordinate 75,079,408 downwards.
TTATATACTTCTCTCATGCTTTTATGTGTATCAGTGCATACCATATTCTTACTTGGGTAAATGTAAAACCTATCACTATATTGGGGCTGATACCCTGATTATAGATATAATTTATGTGTCACAAGTCTGAATGGTGAGAGTCTATAATATAATGACACAGTCACATTGATACCCAAATTATCGTAGAGAGTTCTCATCCTGTTTAAGTTCAGGAAGTCTAGTCTTTTTGCCACCTGGTTCCTCCTTGGAGCCTGTTCATACTTCCTCCGCTAGTCAGCCTGATGGCCCCTTCCTGTCTCAGCCAGCCTCTGGCTCCTGACTGCCACTCTGACTTATTGCTGGTCATTGATTTCATCCTTGAGCCTCACTTCCTTTGGGTTTGCCTGCTCCATCTGTACCCTAATCTCAAGGCTAGTGGGCATTGCCAACACCTCTGTTCTTGCCTCCAGAAAGGAACATGGCTTTCTCCTGAGCTACTGCTCCTGAAGTGTGGCCAGAAACCCCAACTATTGCAAAAAGAGGCAATTCCTAAAGAGCCTAAAGACATGAATCAGATTTCAAAGTTCATTGGCAGATGAGTTCCCTGCTTAGTTTCCTGGTGTTCACCCATGACAGGAATAAGCTGACACAATCTCCATTTTCCACCAGTTACTAAAAATCTCTATGATTCTTTTCATTTTAGAGTCTAGACCCAGTAGAAATTACCTTATCCTGCTGCCCTTAAGAAAAATGGTTAATGCGTGCGTTACATCTGTGTGATCAAATGGACTTTACAAAGCATTACCTCCAAGAATGAAGACTCCTGGCCTTAAAAACAAAACCAAGAAGCACAAATAACTTTTTTTTTTTAAAATAGAGGTTTCCCTTGCTCTGAAAAAAAAAAAAAGTTAAGGTTTGGCCTTTCTGGAAACCTCATTATGCAGAGAATTCTACATCTTGCCATTTTCAATTGTCCCAAAATTCAAAACCATCACAACATTTTGGCCACTTTTTAATGTTTTTATTCTTTTAAGTTAACTGTTTAAAAGTTGGAAGTACTAATTTCTCTAAAACTTGGGAAGTGAAGAAAGAATATATGTGTGTGTAAACCTATTAGTATTTGTCTTCAGCTATTTACGTTTTTGAAACTTTCTCATAAGTTTCCATTTGACTTTATTTTTATTTTAACTTTTTATTTTGTATTGGGGCATAGCAAATTAAAAATGTTAATTGTTGTGATATCACAATGGTGTGATAGTTTCAGGTGAACAGTGAGGGGACTCAGGCATACATATACATGTACATTTGACTTTATTTTTTATTCAGCTCCTACCGCATGTACATAACCTCCCCATCCTACACCCTTGATAAAGTGGTATAAACTATTGTCCTCCTATAGCCAAAGGTACATCATTTCTGTTCTCTCATCTCTTCCCACAAAATTCTGGAGGCTGCAGATGTCACCCTGCTTATTTAACTTATATGCAGAGTACATCATATGAAATGCTGGGCTGGATGAAGCACAGGCTGGAATCAAGATTGCTGGGAGATACATCAATAATCTCAGCTACATAGATGACACCACTCTTATGGCAGAAAGCGAAGAAGAACTAAAGAACCTCTTGATGAAAGTGAAAGGGGAGAGTGAAAAAGTTGGCTTAAAGCTCAACATTCAGAAAAGTAAGATTATGGCATCTGATCCCATCACTTCATGGCAAATAGATGGGGAAACAGTGAAAACAATGGCTGACTTTATTTTGGGGGGGCTCCAAAGTCACTGCAGATGGTGACTGCAGCCATGAAACTGAAAGACTCTTACTCCTTGGAAGGAAAGCTACAACCAACCTAGACAGCATATTAAAAAGCAGAGACATTATTGGCCAACAAAGTTCCGTCTGGTCAAAGCTATGATTTTCCAGTAGTCATGTATAGATGTGAGAGTTGGACTATAAAGAAAGGTGACCACCGAAGAACTGATACTTTTGAACTGTGGTGTTGAAGACTCTTGAGAGTCCCTTGAACTGCAAGGAGATCCAACCAGGCCATCCTAAAGGAAATCAGTTCTGAATATTCATTGGAAGGACTTATGCTGAAGCTGAAACTCCAATACTTTGGCCACCTGATGGGAAGAACCGACTCATTGGAAAAGATTCTGATGCTGGGAAAGATTGGAGGTGGGAGGAGATGGGGACAACAGAAGATGAGATGGCTGGATGGCATCACCAACATGATGGATGTGAGTTTGAGTAAGCTCCAGGAGTTGGTGATGGACAGGGAAGCCTGGCATGCTGAAGTTCATGGGGTCACAAAGAGTCAGACACAACTGAGCAACTGAACTGAACTGAAGATGAACCTGGGAAATGATTTTCCAGGACCCCTGCTTGGTCCAGTTTTTCTCTAGGCCTAGAAGTCCATCAGCAATCCAGTGATTTGATAAGCTGTGCATCAGTCAGTTCAGTCGCTCAGTCATGTCTGACTCGCGACTGCATGGAATGCCACATGCTAGACATCACTGTCCATCACCAACTCCTGGAGCTTGATCAAACTCCTGGAGCTTGATCAAACTCATGTCTGTTAAGTTGTTGATGCCATCCAACCATCTTTTTGTCATCCCCTTCTCTTCCTGCCTTCAATCTTTCCCAGCATCAGAGTCTTTCCAGGGAGTCATTTCTTTGCATCAGGTGGCCAAAGTATTGGAGTTTCAGCTTCAGCATCAATCCTTCCAATAAATATTCAGGACTGATTTCCTCTAGGATGGACAGGTTGGGTCTCCTTGCAGTCCAAGGGACTCGCAAGAGTCTTCTCCAACACCACAGTTCTAAAGCATCAATTCTTCAGTGATCAGATTTCTTTATAGTCCACCTCTCACATCCATACATGACTACTGGAAAAACCATAGCTTTGACTAGATGGAGCTTTGTCGGCAATCTCTCTGCTTTTTGATATGCTGTCTAGGTTGATCAGCTGTGTGTATAGATCAGATTTCCCAAAGAACAAAAGAATTGCCAATTCATTCTTGTCAAGCTTGTTCCTTGCTCTGGGCAAACCAACTGGAAGGGGTTCAAATTGTTTCCCTAACGTTTACTTTGACAAACAGTTGTCTCTTTAACTTCCAAGCTCCTCTCTCCCCAGCTGAGTTGCAATCCTGGGCCAAATTCCCATGTGCACTTATACCAACTAGGGCCAATTTGCTGACATTTAACATTTCCCACTGCCAATCATTCACAAGCTTTGTCTATTCAGTTGAAAGATAGTAGGTGTTGGGAGAGGAGGATGTATAGGAATGGATGAGTGAAGAAAAAAATGTTGATTCTATAAATAAAAACACGGACAGACTGGAAATGACCAAACACCTTAGAGCCAGGATTTGGGGACTGTATTTTCAGTATGCCCGCTTATTCTTATATATCTTTCTCTCTCTCTGTCTCTCTCCCTACCCCCCACCCCCACACACTGCCCTAAACATAAATCATAAACTGTCGTATCAGCACATAAGGTCATTAAAGCTGCGTTTCTGTTTTGCAAAGCAAATTCATTGTTGTCATAAAAATTTTCCCTTACTTCCCTGTAATGCATCATGGTTTGCATTAGATGTGTAGCCTTTTGTGAGAGCTATTAATATGAATGAGGATTTGATTGGGTAGATTAGAATTTGCAAGTGTTTAGTCAGTTCCACCCCCTCCCTCCCTCTCTCTTCTTCCTTTCTTCTTTTAAAAACAAGTCATTGAATGCCTACTAGACGTACAGTACTACCTAACTCTTGTGAAGGATTCCAAAAAGTGTAGATGAAATTGTCTTTGCCCTCCAGACAATTGTAGCCTGGGAAGATACAACAAATGCGTAAAGTGTCAACCGTCATATGACCATCATCACCACCACCACAACCACCCTCATCATCCTGCTGTTTATGTCATATATTAAAATAGGAACCATTAAATGTCAAAAGGTGGGTTCAGAGCAGAGAATGATTGTGAGCTCAGGGAATGTTTCATAGAAGTGATGGAGCTGTAACTGAGTTTTTATGATAATATTCAGTAGCTCAGTCATGTCCAACTCTTTGCGACCCCATGGACTGCAGCACGCCAGGCTTTCCTGTCTTTCCCCACCTTCTGGAGCTTGCTCAAACTCATGTCCATCGAGTCGGTGATGCCATCCAACTATCTTATCCTATGTCTCCCCCTTTTCCTCCTGCCTTCAATCTTTCCCAGCATCAGGCTCTTTTCCAATGAGTCAGCTCTTTGCATCAGGTGGCCAAAGTATTGGAGTTTCAGCTTCAGCATCAGTCCTTCCAATCAATATTCAGTAGATTTAGAATAAATGGAAATAAGGTGAAGGAATACATTGCAGGTGGAGAACAGAGTATCTGCAAACTTCTTTTCACTAAAAGGCAAGGGGGGATCTGCTGATGAGTTCCTCAAATCAGAGACTATGCCTTTTTACACTGAACATCTAGCTTGGAACCTGGGAACATATGGAACAGGCTGTATGAATGCTGAGTGCAAGGGTGAGATTTCAAACAAAAGTACAAGGGCATCTACACTCACCCTCTATATCTGAGGCTGTATATTTTGATATGGAAGATTTAAGGGACAAAGTGTTTTATTTATTTGGCTTTGGTTTTTAAGTCTGGCAGTCATTGTAGACAGAGGTTATGAGCCACTGTCTGGGAAGAGAGATATTTTAGAGAAGATAGGTGATGAAGACAGGAAAGTTGATTACTCACAACTTATATGATTCTAGCCCCCAAACAGGAAGCTCACCCCAAGTAATCCATCTCTCCTTTTGAAGTAGATCTTAGCAGCCTGTATGCTCATAAACTTTTCAGTGAATAACATCCATACTTTCCCTTTATAAGTATTTCTTGTGAACTTGGAATTAATATTCCTTTTATTACAGTCAAGGGACAGTAAATCAGGACAAGGTGATTTTTTTCAATTTTAGTCCAATACTACAATCAATGAGTCTGGGAGGGGAAATGGCCCAAAACCCACATCTGTCCAAGTTTCCAACTTCTGAGTGAAAATTGAGAAATGACCTTTGAAAATGTTCTCTTACATAAGATTATGGTTGCTGCCTATGAAGTAAAACAACGATATTCTCCATTCCTGAGACTTGTTCATTCCTGTGGTGAACTTGTTTTAATTTAGAGGGGGGAATCATCTTTTATCCTTCCTGCTTGTAAATGGGAATGTGTAATCTGATTGGATCAGCTGTAGATATTTTGACATTTCTTCCCCAACAGCAGAGTTGTACATATGCCCCAAAGTCTGAGATCTTATTGCTAATTTCCCAGATTTATTGGATTATTTTTTTATTACACTCTTCTGGGGCAAAAGCAGAAAAAAAAATCTAATTTCTGATGCAGCTTTAATCTGATGAATACTGTTGGGAACTAATAGAAATGCAGCCATAAATTCCAAATGCACTAATGTGCTAGTTGGCGGCCAGGAATGGGAAGGAGATGTCTTTGTGTCACTTAGACTTAGAAAGTGGCATCCACGATCTCAGTGATAAGGGATACAGTATAACAGGCAGCTAAGGAAATGCAAGGAGTTTTAGAACTAATTCTATTAATTTTCTTGGGCCTAGACAATTAGGAGCTGTGCTTGATCTTATGTTCTTTAATAATGAAGCTTCAGGGCCTAGAGTGCCCAGGGAGTATAGCTAGCTTTACAAGACTCGGCTCAAGTGGCTGTTAATATCTTCCTGCCTGCAGTCCTGGGCCACTCTCCCTGGGGATGGCAGCTGTGATGGTGCATATGAACTGAAAAGATGAGTCATCTGCTCAGAGAGCTCATGATATGTCTTACTGGTTTCTGTATCAACAGTGTCTAGAACTGTGCCTGGAATGAAGGAGTTTGTCAAACACGGCACGTGTTTGTTGAACTGTGTCTTTTATTGCCTGTTATGGGCTGCTGCTGCGACTTTACCTCTAGAAATTTATCAAATATGCACAGACAAAATCACCAGAGAATATAAAAGTACTATTTCACCCTCCATTGTCTCTAACTTGGCTGGAAGAAATAGGAAAAGAGGAGCCTTTGTTTTCTCTGTCAGAGCTTTATGTGAGTCCTAATGAATTGCAGAATCCTCAAAAACTCCACTGACTTTTCCCCTCAGTTTTACTGAGAAGTCGTTGACATATTTTATTGTATAAGTTTAAAGCACACAGCATGATGGTTTGATTTATATATATATATATATATACACACACACACGCACACACATATGTATATGATTACCACAATTGATTCAGCTAACATCCATCTTCTCATATAGATACAGTAAAAGGAAGAGAAAGAGGTAAAGAATAAAACAGAAATTTTCTCCTTAGGATGAGAAGTCTTCAGTTCAGTTCAGTCCAGTCACTCAGTCATGTCTGACTTTTGCAACCCCATGAACCACAGCATGCCAGGCCTCTCTGTCCATCAACAACTCCTGGAGTTCACTCAAACTCATGTCCATTGAGTTGGTGATGCCATCCAACCATCTCATCCTCTGTCATCCCCTTCTCCTCCTGCCCTCAATCTTTCCCAGCATTAGGGTCTTTTCAAATGAGGCAGCTCTTCACATCAGGTGGCCAAAGTATTGGAGCTTCAGATTCAACATCAGTCCTTCTAATGAAAACTCAGGACTGATCTCCTTTAGGATGGACTGGTTGGATCTCCTTGCTGTCCAAGGGACTCTCAAGAGTCTTCTCCAATACCACAGTTCAAAAGCATCAATTCTTCAGCACTCAGTTTTCTTTATAGTCCAAATCTCACATCCATACATGACTACTAGAAAAACCATAGCCTTGACTAGATGGACCTTTGTTGACAAAGTAATGTCTTTGCTTTTTAATATGCTCTCTAGGTTGGTCATAACCTTCCTTCCAAGGAGTAGGCGCCTTTTAATTTCATGGCTATGGTCACCATCTGCAGTGATTTTGGAGCCCAAGAAAATAAAGTCTGACATTGTTTCCCCATCTATTTGCCATGAAGTGACGGGACTGGATGCCATGATCTTCGTTTTCTGAGTGTTGAGCTTTAGGCCAACTTTTTCACTCTCCTCTTTCACTTTCATCAAGAGGCTCTTTAGTTCTTCTTCACTTTCTGTCATATGGTTGGTGTCATCTCCATATCTGAGATTATTGATATTTCTCCTGGCAGTCTTGATTCCAGCCTATGCTTCATCCAGTCCAGCGTTTCTCATGATGTACTCTGCATATAAGTTAAATAAGCAGGGTGACAATATACAGCCTTGATGTACTCCTTTTTCTATTTAGAACCAGTCTGTTGTTCCATGTCCAGTTCTAACTGTTGCTTCCTGACCTGCATACAGGTTTCTCAAGAGGCAGGTCAGGTGGTCTGGTATTCCCATCTCTTTCAGAATTTTCCACAGTTTATTGTGATCCACACAGTCAAAGGCTTTGACATAGTCAATAACACAGAAGTAGATGTTTTTTCTGGAACTCTCTTGCTTTTTTGATGATCTAGCAGATTTTGGCAATTTGATCTCTGGTTCCTCTGCCTTTTCAAAAACCAGCTTGAACATCTGGAAGTTTATGGTTCATGTATTGCCAAAGCCTGTCTTGGAGAATTTTGAGCATTACTTTACTAGCGTGTGAGATGAGTGCAATTGTGCAGTAGTTTGAACATTCTTTGGCATTGCCTTTCTTTGGGATTGGAATGAAAACTGACCTTTTCCAGTCCTGTGGCCACTGCTGGGTTTTCCAAATTTGCTGGCATATTGAGTGCAGCACTTTCACAGCATCATGTTTTAGGATTTGAAATAGCTCAACTGGAATTCTATCACCTCTACTAGCTTTGTTGGTAGTGATGCTTTCTAAGGTCCCCTTGACTTCACGTTCGAGGTTGTCTGGCTCTAGGTGAGTGATCACACCATCATGATTATCTGGGTCATGAGAGTTGTTTAAAAAGTAACCCCCTACCCCGAGAACTCTTAGGGTTTCCTTTTTTAACAACTTTTCTATCTCACTATCATACAGCAGTGATAGCTGTAGTCATCAGGTTGTAAGTTATATCCCTAGTACTTATTTATTTTTAATTTGTTCTTTCTGACCACCTTCCTCCAATTTCCCCTCCCACTTAGCATAATGTCTTCAAGGTTCATCTACACTGTTACTAATGGTAGAATCTCCCATTTTTCATGGCTGTATTATATTCCATCATGCATGTCTGTGTGTGTGTGTACACACACATATGTATACGTACGTATATATATGTATATATATATACACAGACACCATAACTCCTTTACCTGCTTGTCCATTGATGGATGCATGGTTGTTTCTCTGTCTTGGCTTTTGTTAATAATGCTGCTATGAACATGTGGTACAGATGTATTTTTTTAAAATTATTGCTTTTATTACTGTTGACTGTAAGTCCGGAAGTAGAATTTCTCTTATTGCTTTTCCACAGTGTTTTTTACCCCTCAGTGGCCTTTTCTAGCCCTGATCCCTTAATTTCACTTACTGAAATTATGCCTCTGACCATCTTGAAAAAATTCTCAATTGATACCAATGACATTGGTTTTCCAATGTTCATGTCCAGGACACCCACATGTAAATGAGAGTGGGAAAATCTGCCATACTGAGGCAATTCTCACAGTGCTCCATACTCAGTTCTATCTTAGGCACAGGCTGTGCTTGGAACCCTGGATTTTCAGTGACGGCCTACTAGTTTCACAACACTCAGCATAGGGCTCATGTTGTGTGTGAAGCTTTTACTGCCTCCCATTCTGCAATAGGGTTCTTCCCTTGCATGCCTCTAAATCCCTGTGTGTTTACCAACTATAGTACTCAGTTCTCTCCCAGGCTGCTGACTTCAGAACCCTTGCCCCCCAACACACCAAATCATGAGGTTCTTAAAAACAGGGGATTCATGTTTGATTCATCTCTATTGTCTCTACCTAGCACAATGAATGGCCAATATTAGGGATGCAGATGCCATACATGTTTTTTAATTAATGAGTGAGGTCATTCCAAAGAAATTATCCAATGTGATTTGGCAAATGGAAACAGGTAGAAGAAGAAGGATGGAGAAGCTTTTTTAGGTACTTCTTGGATTGATCTAATTTGTAAAAATCAACTACAGTCTTGGGTCAAGGGTGGTAGACCTGGATTCTCCAGCCTCCGGGGTGATGAGCATGGTGTCTTTCCCTCTTTATGCAAATGATTCCCCTGTGAATATTGGAATAACCTTACCACTTTCCTGAGCATAGGGACAAACATCTGAAAAGTCTTTCCTGGCCCAGATGATGCTGTGCACAAGATACCCAAGACCAGACTCATAGAAAAGGGGAAATGACAGCATTCTTGAGCCCCCAGCCTCTCTCCATGAGCCTGAGTCGATGGCTGCACTAGGTCTGCCTAGATGGGATGATTGTCACTTACGGGAAGAAAGGTTCCATGAACTTCATAGGCTCCAAAACTTAGACAGCCCTGAGGGAAAAGATGACACTGCCCCCACAAGCCGTGTTTCTGTTTATTGAGGTCTTCTTATCCAGGCCTATGTCAGATGCTAGTCTATTATTTCTGTGAAGTTGTATGAATAAGCAACACTCACAGGGTATTTGACTCAATGTTTTCCCTCCTGGGGCCCAGAGCTTACAATATGGTCAAAGAGAACAGTTCAAGGCCATGTCTGTTGACATATTTTTAAAATTAAAGTCATAAATGTGTTATATATTCAGCAACTTTCTGTAAGCGGTTCAGAGGAGACAAGTCAGCAGTGACTAAAGTTGTTCGAGTTGAGAGGTGAGATCATTACAGTCTTCAGGTCCCAAGGACACTTTTCAGATCCCAAGGCCTCTTGTGGTTCCTACTATCAGGCTGTCTCATCCATCCTCCAGTGTTACCTTCAAATTCATCAAATGACTGGGAGCCTGGCTTACAGCTGCTCTCTTACCCCCTTGTCTACCATGTTTTTGAGTGATTTCAAGGTCCATGTGGCATCTGTCCCAAACGTTGGATTCTTGGTTTATTTTTTAAAATAATTTTATTTATTTATTTATTCATGACAATGCTGAATCTTCATTGCTGCACAAGCTTTTTTCTAGTTGTAACAAGCAGGGGTTATTCTCTAGTTGTGATGCGTGGCTTCTCATTGTGGTGGTTTCTCTTATTTCAGAGCACGGGCTCTAGGGCAAGCGGCCTTCAGTAGCTGCAGTACGCAGGCTCAGTAGCTGGCACACCCAGACGCTGGAGCACAGGCTCAGTAATGTGGCCCACAGGCTTAGTTTCTCCATGGTTTGTTGGATCTTCCTGGATCATTAACTGAACTCACCTCTCCTGCATTGGCAGGCAGATTCTTTACCACTGAGCTACCAGGGAAGCCCCAGATTCTTGGTTTCTTAATCTACTTAATCTTAATAACATCCATACTCACATCTGTCTGGAACCTGACATCGCTGGAACGTTTCCTACTGCAAAATCTTAAATTTAAGCCCTGTCACCCAGGGAGAGAAAAGAGTTCAGATGGAGCAGAGCTCTGGAATGCCCCAGCATGTAGACATCAGGTAGCATCAGTAGAAGAGAAAAAATTAGCAAAGGACAGTGAGATTGGAAGAAAACCATAGGAACACAGAATGTGTTTTTTGAAGGCAAAGGAGTCAACTGTGTCAAATGCTCTTAAGAGGCTGATTAAGATGAGAGGAAAATGGCTGTTGAAGTTAGCAATATTAATATTAGTGGTCCCATTGATGAATGTATGTGAGAGCTTGGACATGGTATCCTAAACGATGCCAGGCTCTGAGTAAATACTTCCAGGAAGGTGAGGGTGACTGGAGGCAGAGGGGACTGCAGAAAATTAACTGGCTTGTAGACCACTGGGAGTGTGATTTATGACAGACAGGAATGATTAATCAACTAGGGAGCAGATTCTGGAGATTATATGAAGTCTTTAGGTAATACTCTAAAAATATTGGGAAGAAATAAGTAACCTAGAGGAAGCCAGAGAACTAAAACAATGATCATTAGGGTTGAGACATCCAGACAGAACCAAATAGAAGTTTAAGCAGGGACTAGATAGAATTGGCAATGGCAACCCATTCCAGTGTTCTTGCCTGGAGAATCCCAGGGACAGGGGAGCCTGGTGGGCTGCTGTCTATGGGGTCGCACACAGTCGGACACGACTGAAGTGACTTAGCAGCAGCAGCAGCAGATAGAATTGGCACTGAGTGAAGTTGCTCAGTTGGGTCCAACTCTTTGCAGCCCCATGGACTATACAGTCCATGAATATGCCACAATACTGGAGTGGGTAACCTTTTCCTTCTCCTGGAGATCTTCCCAACCCAAGGAACAAACCCAGGTCTCCCACATTGCAGGCGGATTCTGTACCAACTGAGCTATCAGGGAAGCCCGATAGCTTCTTGGTCTTTCGGCTAAGATCAAGTGTAGAATTGGCACTAAATATTAATATTTCCTGAACATATGCTGGGCATTGCTCATTAAATACAGAGGAGTTGAAAGTTAGATCAGAAAAGGAATTTCAAGGAAAGAAAGGAATATCATACTGAAGAAAAATCTGGGGCTTCTGAGGAAGCCACTGGGTCAAAACTAGACACTGAACATAAATGGGTTTTTCATGCGGCAGAACCAGTAGATGGAATGCAGATAATTTCTTCAGCTGACCACAGCTCTACCTGTGTTCAGACTCTGCAGCATAATGTGGAGAGATGAGAGAGCTTAGTTAAAGCATTCTGCCTAAGTAGGCCAGAGGAGTCCTACTCTTTTCTGAATTATAATTTACCTTCAAATGCAAAGTTGCTCTGGACCATCTAATGATTTCTCTGAGCCTCAATGTACTCAATTGTAAATTAAGGGATAATTTGCTCAGCCAATTGCAGGAAACCATGTGCTTTCCCATCTTTCCATAACCTGCCTAAAAGACAATGATTATCAAACTAACCCAAACCAGTACAAAGTTTGTTTATGATGATACATACATATGTTGCAGTGGAGCTGTGCACCCAGCAGAAGGAAGCTTGAAATAGCAATATCCAGAAAAGATGTGCTGCTTGGACTCCATCTTTAGCCTCATACATTATGCCTTTGTTTTAAAGGATGCAGAAATCTAAGCAAGGAACTGGAACAATTTGCTCTAGGCTGGTGACAAATCCTGTGGGCTGGTATGTGGCAGAAAGAGTTATTATCTCATTGTCAGTTCTCTTCTTTCTCTTTTCTGATGTGTCAAGACAATTCAGAAACTGTTTAAAAAAAAAAAACCAACCACCCATATGATCCTTTATTCAGACATGAATTGAAGACCACCTATGTGCTGGGGGTAGAAAAATAAATTTGGATGACATGGTCTCTGCCCTTAAGGAATTTAGGATCTGATGAACGGAATACATAATCAGAGAGTTATAATAGTCATAGGTCCCATAATATAAGAATAATGTGTACAATGGGTATCTCTCCAACCTGCATTCCACTTGCCCTGTATTGGACAGTACAGAGGATTGGGCTAGCCTTGGAAGTGGGGTTTGTCAACCTTGCCCTCATATATGTCTTCACTGAACTGGTTTTAATTTGATATTTTGAGTGTGCCATCTGTAACTCCAAAAGGACCAATAGTCTAATACAGGTAGCAAACATTTTAATGTACCCACACCTGCTGAAAGCCATGGGTCATCTATAAGGCAGGTTATTAGTACTATTTCTTAAATAGGTAACCCAAGACTCCAGGAGGTCACATAAAGTACCTGGTTCATTGTACTTCAGAGTATCCCCAGGATTTCTGGTTCAGAAGGTCTGGGGCATGAATTCACATCAATAAGTTTCCAGATGATGCTAACTCTGCTGGTCTTATGGCCACACTTTAAGAGCCAGTGCTCTAGCATTTCTTAGTATCTGATAGAGCTGGGTAATGAGCCCAGGTCCGTCTGCTGTAATAACCATGCCCCTTCCCCTACACCACCCCTTCTCCTGTTGTACAAATATTATTCTCAACAGCTCGTTTATGGAAGTTTAGCTTAACATTAGCAACAAAAAGTTACATTGGATTGAGTCTGACAAACACCGACATTCTATTGACTGTTCCCACAGGGTGACCATACAGCCAAAGATGCCTGAGATAGTTCTGCTTTGTGTCTGCTAATCGGATGTATGGCCATTCTCTCCTCTTCCTCTAATAAGGATCCCAGGTTAGCTAATACTTATATGCCTCTCCTACTTTTAGGGATTCATGGCTCAACGATTCACACTCACATTTTAAAGACTGCATGAAGAACTCGAAAAGGTTGTTGATTTTTGTTTACCCCAGTGGTCTTAAACATACTTAAGTAAGGGACTTTTCTATTCTACTCAGGTAACTCCTTTGCACATTTGCTGAGTGCTGACCTGTGTGCATTTTCTCATGTTCTTATGTTTTGAAGCACATGTCCAACTAGGAAATATGATCCTAATATCTTTATGTCTTACATTCTGTACCCTTCCACAGTAGCTTTCTAGGCACCTGGCGCCCTCTCAGCCAACAATTGTTCTTTAAACAAACAAACAAAAAAACCAAATATTCTCTAAGTAGAGACTTTGTAGGGCAGGGTAAATTTTTAATGTTCACTTACATGCTGTTGAGATGTGAACCATGAGTAGAGCATTTTGTTGTGAGGAAAATCAGACCTAGAGGTCCATGTAATCTTTCAGCTCAGCCCTGATTGACTGAAACAGACAAGTAAGAGCTTCCTTACACCAGTGAACTTGTAAATTGTGACACTCATCATCCTGGAAACTCCCTCTCTTTGCAAATCAGGGAGAAAGGAAGCCATGCCACATCCAGGGCATTTTGCTTCTTGAGTGGCCTTGCAATGGGTAGATGGAATCAAAGGATAAGAAACTCTATGGACTTAACACACTTGGAACTGGGGTGGTATCTGCACTGATGTAGCTCCTAAAAATAAGTTAATAAATCTAAAATCTCACACACATGTGTTGCTTGCTAGATACTTAGTGATGTGCAGAATTGGTAGACACATACATGTGCTTGCACACACACACACACACATACACCTGCCTCATTCTTCCACTTATAAAAATAAATTTTTTAAAGCTTCTTAGATTGTACACTCACTGTATACATAAGCCAAAAATTATATTTGTAAAGAGAGAGACCTTTCCTTGTTTTGTCTGTCTCACACAAATCTCAAATGGCTGTTGTCCAAATTCCAGGCATAACTCTAGAACCAGTCCAAAAACCACAGTGTCCTAAGATTGGTTTAACCATCCACCTTTCTCTGGCTAACTTCTTTCAACTTCATAAACTAGCACACATGTCTTCCCTAGGATGTCTGCCTTCATCTTCTCTCTGGACTGACCACCTTCCTCCATGGAATGAGGGTATCCTTTGTTGGACTCTGTCCCATGAAAAGTGAAGGTGAAAGTCGCTCAGTCGTGTCTGACTCTTTGTGACCCCATGAACTTAGTCTATGGAATTCTCCAGGCCAGAATACTGGAGTGGATAGCCTTTCCCTTCTCCAGGGAATCTTCCCAACCCAGGAATCAAACCCAGGTCTTCCACACTGCAGGTGGCTTCATTACCAGCTGAGCCACAAGGGAAGCCCAAGAATACTGGATTGGGTAGCCTAGCCCTTCTCCAGCGAGTCTTCCCAACCCAGGAATTGATCCAGGGTCTCCTGCATCACAGGCAGATTCTTTACCAACTGAGCTATGTTGGGAAGCCCTCTCATCTGTCCCATAGCCTCCCATATTATGCTTGATGACCTCTGTCACCATTGAGTGCTGGAGAAGGACAGTGCATTACTCATTTATGTACACGGGGCCACAAGGGTCTAGTCTGTCACTGAACCCCTAGAACATAGGTGATATCTTAATAGGGACAAAATGACCCCTAAGGCGGAGGACATTGGTTCTTGGAAATTTATACATTAAAGTGGTTTGTGGCCCTCTGAAGGGCCATGGTGCAAAAACAAATATAAGGTGGTATTCCGTTTTCACTGGGGTAGGTATGGCCAGGGTAGGGGGGAAAAGTGTCTAGAAAGGTTTCTCAGTGAGTGATAATTGGGTGGTGGGGGGTGGGGGAAGGTTGAGAAATGCTCCCCTCAGATTGTTTCTGGAAAAATGGTCAGAAGATTGTATCCCCAGATCATTTGCTAAGATGAAGCAACAGAGTGTCCTCAGCAGATTACCTGGTGCCACCCCAGATTCCTGCCTCACTCACTTGGAGGAGGAAGGGGACTGCCACATAGCAATGTGCTCAATAAACATCTGAGCAAACGTTTGCTCTCCCAATGTCTTGTCAGTACCATCACAGGACATTTTTTTCTGGATAGATTTCCCCTTGTCAAGTGAGGAAAGCATTGTCAAGTGAGGAATGCTTGTCAAGCATTCCCACTGACTCTTGTATCTATTGTTGTTTGTTACTCAAGGATAATTTTCACTAACGGTTGGAAAACAAAATTGCCCTGATGGGAACAACATCCACAGCATAGGATGAACCATGCTTCCTCAGTTCTGGCCAGATTAAAATGTTTAGCTGAATTAGGCCTCACTGCTCATGTCAGAACACATGGCATCTCCATTTTAGAATGAAGTTAAAATGCCTTTCTTTTCATCCTCAGCCATGATCCTTGGGCTACTACTTTCAAAAGTCCCTGTTAACCACTCACTCATATCACTTTGTTCCACAAAGCCTCTAGCAGGGCAAGGTATATACAGTTTCTGAAAGCATTGCACACCTATGTGAATCAGAATCAAAGGCCTCTTCAGAGGGTGTGGAGATTATCAGCTATTTTTTTCTATTCTTTATCCAGTTATTAATATTCCTGCCAGGAACCAGCAATGCCATTTTGCTTTCTTTCCCTTGGGTGGATGCTTTCACCTCCTCCTTTCCACGCTGCTGTTTCCTTTTTCTAGTATACCTTGATCTCTTTGTTTACTCTGTTCCCATTCAGTGTCTGTTTTCCTTTTGGGCAGCTGTGCTGAATTATTTAATAGTTGTTCTCTCTTCTTTTCCTGTTTACTCCTTCTCCTTTCTTCTCTTTGATGGTTTGTCTAGATTCCCATCTGCTCTTATGACGCCTCATCCAGCAGTCCTCTTCTTTCTGAGCCGTAAATCATGACGGGGCAGATTGTGTGTGGACGCTAGGCAGGAGAGATGGGGTCACAGGTGGGTGGGCAGGGGAGAAGCATGCATCAGTGATTTGCTGTTAGGCGGTAACAGAGTTGATCATTTTTCAGGGAACATGGCAGGCAGCCTGTAATTGGTGATGAAGATACATCTTTCCATTGCTTCTACTAGACTCTACAGAACTTGGGACACTGTATCCACAGATTTCATCTTCAGCCATGATCTTGGGGCCACTACTTTCAGAAGTCCCTGTTAACCACACACTTGTATCACTTTATTCCAAAAAGCCTGTAACAGGGCAAGGTATATAGAGTTTCTGAAAGCATTGCAAACCTATGTGAGTCAGAAGCCAAAGTACCTCTGTGTCAAGGTAAGGGGAAAATAATATTGTTATTAATTTTCAGCCTAATTTTTCAGTGTTCAATGTTTTTATGGTTATTGGTGGCTGAAAAAATAGCTTTCAAGAGAAGAAAACCCTTGTATTAATACACATAGATCTGCACGAATACACACCCATGTATCACATATGCATTTGGGAAACTTGTGATATTAAATGAGATAGTCCTTTGATGACCTTTTCTGAATGCTCCCCATCTCCTGACCCCAGGAGCCTTTACATAGAAAGCACACATTTTCTCCTGTGGTCCTCTCTTTCCAACCTGGAAAAAGAGGACCATAGGATAAAATTGTTAGGTATACATGACATGGAATTGATGCTTTTGAACTGTGGTGTTGGAGAAGACTCTTGAGAGTCCCTTGGACTGCAAGCAGAGCCAACCAGTCCATTCTGAAGGAGATCAGCCCTGGGATTTCTTTGGGAGGAATGATGCTAAAGCTGAAACTCCAGTACTTTGGCCACCTCATGCGAAGAGTTAACTCATTGGAAAAGACTTTGATGCTGGGAGGGATTGGGGCAGGAGGAGAAGGGGATGACAGAGGATAAGATGGTTGAATGGCATCACTGACTCAATAGATGTGAATCTGAGTGAACTCTGGGAGTTCGTGATGGACAGGGAGGCCTGGCGTGCTGCGATTCATGGGATCACAAAGAGTTGGACACGACTGAGCAACTGAACTGAACTGAACTGATACATGACAAACTCCTACCAGGAAGTTTTCAATTAAGAGCCATGGGGAAGGGGCCTAAACCTAAACACAGAACTTCTATAAAAATTTTGGCCTTCTGGCAAGTCAGTGCAGGAGACACTTTTGGGTAATGGGAGGCCAGATTGATCTATTTCCTAAATCTTCACTGCTTTGTCCCGTTACTTGTGCAGTAAACTGAGGAAGACTCAGTCGCATGCCTTGAGATGTCCTCTGTCAACTGCTGCTTAGACTGTTCTTTGGCCTCACTTTGTGGTAGAGATGCTGCCCAGCTAGATACTTACAAATGGAGTTTCCAAAAGCAAGCTTTATGGAAGGTCACCCAGAGTTTGTACTCTGCGCACTTAGTTCCTTTTTACTCAAGTATAAAACTATTTATTCTTTTTCATTCATTCAACCAATATCTTTATTCCTACCCACAAAACAATGGGTAAGTCACATTGAAGGTTACAAAGATAAAATCTGGTCTTGTGTCCCTGCCTTCATGGTCAAGGAGGGATAATACATTCCAGTATTCACTAAATTGTGGTGCTTTTAAAACACTAGAGTCATGTAATGTTAATGGGTATTTGGGGAAACTGGTTTCCAGGGTAAATGAATGGAAGCAACACTGGGGAAAATCAAGCTAAAGAATGCTTAATGCTGAGAGAGATTGTCATGGTAGGACCAAGAGAGTGGAGTTGTTCTAGATTCTATCTGGGCAAGGCTGTATAATTCAATGTGGAAAGTGGTTAAGTACTAAAAGAGAGATACAGATAAAGTGTTTTAAGTGAGCAGAGTAGAGGATGTTTTTTTCAAGCCAGGAAAATCAAGGAATCCACAGATCAGACTGCATTTAAGTCGAACTCTAAAGTTGGGTAGAATTAGAACTGAGATTTGTGAAGACAAGCTATTCAGAAGAATGGTACTTGAGAAAGGCAGAGAGAAATCAAGATAAATATGTTAAAAGTTAAGTGAAATGGACAAAAATACAGCTTGTTGAAGAGTCATTTTTGGTGGAAAAGGGCTAGAAAGGTAGGTTAAAATTCTGGACAATTTGACTCAAATGAAGGAAATATTTTTTCCAGTTGAAGTAAGTACTTCTTTTCTGGAACAACAACCAACACAGAGTTTGAGAGATTGGGTAGTAGAGAGAGACTTAGTGCCCTGTATCCTTGAACAAGTTGCCTCATGTCATACTGATGCTCTGTATTCCATCTGAACAAATGGGGATGACCATATTGACTTCTTGGGTTATGATGGGTGTAGTGGATGCCCTATGGAATGTGTTTAGTATAGTATCTGATATATGTGATTACCTTTAATACTTTAGTTATTAGATATTAATCCTTTATTTACTAGATATTAATATTAATCTTTTAGTTGCTAGATCCCATGAGTAAAGTATAAACAAAAATTGTACATGTTCTCAGAAATAGAGACCACTTGTCAACTCTACCTGCTTTGACCAGCCTCTGTTAATCCTTTCAATTTTTTTGATTTTCTGTGACCCAGATCTCCATCTGTTCTTCTATATTTTACATATGGAAATTTGGCCATTTCAGGCTTCATTTTCTTTGTTTTTGTGGATTTACTTTTAGCCCTATCTGCCTTTTCCTCAGTCCTCAGTGGGTTCGTGGTAAGTGTCTAACAGTTGACTCTACACACACACACACACACACACACACACACATACACACACACATGTGAGTGCTTACTATGAATTTATTGATATATAGGATGTATAGCACACATTTGCAAATAATAGTAATATAAACAATACTCTTTATTGCAAATTCCATAAAACCAATTGATTCTCATAGAATATTTTTTGTTGATTTTTTAAAAATTATTTTATCTGTAGATAATCTATGGTTACCACTGATGACCAAAGACAATTTCAATACAAAACTTTTCTTTGCATAAAAGAGAAATATGAAAGTAAAACAACAAAAATGTGTCATAAATTTATTCAAGGACATGAGAAACTTCATTGTTGAGTCAAATAATAGTTTTTTTAAACAGTTTAAAAAAGATACTTCCTTAACTTTTTGCACTAATAACAATGTGCAACTATAAAATGACACATACAAATTGAATGAGCGTTATTACTATTTTCTCTACTACTTTAAAAAGTCTAGACATATAACAAGACAAACCTTATTTCTAGTACAGAGTGGTGGTAGTGTGTATATTTAGGGTATAGTATCTGCCTTCCCAAACTTGAGGTCCTAATTTTTGGATCAATCATCTAGCATGGAGGGCTAGTTATGTACTATGTATTCATGGGCTGAATCTTGCGGAGGATTCAGAAAAAATTACATAATGATCAGTGCTTTGAAATGTGCTCTCACTGTATTCTATTCTTTGCTGGGACACGTGGATTTACTAAATTGTAGCCCCCAAATGGCAGAGTTGAATTAAAGGGACTAGAATTCTGTTCTCAGGGCTCTTTCTCATTCACAGACTGATCTAGCAGCTTATCACTTAAGACGATATCAAGGCAGGTTGGCAATGAATTAGCTGAAGGTGGCATTTATGTTTGCTGAAGATATTGGTACTGAAAAATCATTCTCGTTGGCAAGATGCTGGCACAGCTCTTTCTCCTTCTTTCCCCCTGCAGCTTCTTGCATTGAAAAGGAAGAATGTTCTGCTTTCATTTTTCCATCACAGACCTGCCTCCACTAGTGTCATTTTAATTTGGTTCCAGAATACCCCTCAGTCCAGCCTGCTTTAATCGCATCACAGCACATCCCAATAACATTTCTCAGCTCATGTTTTTCTACTTGGCATCAGCAACTCTAAAATGAACGCTGTAGTTCATAGAGAGTCATGTGATGAAGCACTAGGTAAAACATCACAACTCTGGTTACCATTTCAGGGGGGCACCCTAACCGGCATTAAGTTTCTGAAACAAATATCATGCATAGAGATTTAATTAATTTACCAGGACTACAATTTTACTTAATGAATAACTTGTAGTCCTACTTTATGCCATCAAAATACACCCTCTCTAGAAAATTTCAATGATAAGCTGCCATGATCCATTCTTATGAACTTCTCTAAAATCCTATATATAAATGAGATACATCTAAGTCTGAGGGCAATTCTTTCTCCAATTTAATCTTTTTTATAAAGGTTACTCTTTCTGTAACTTCTGAGCAACTGAGGCCAAAGTGCAGGAATTTTTCAAAGCCATGCTACAGGCATGGGAAATAAAATTGCTGTATACCAACCACATCTTGCTGAGGTTAGAGTTAATTTTGATTACTAAAAATGGAGCTGTGAACAGAAATTGCCAGTTGCACAGGTGTGGCTGTCTGCAGCACATTTAAATTATGTAAAGATTAGTCCCTAGGTTCAAATATCTGTCTATTCCCTCCCAGATCGCTCTTTGAAATGATGCAGCTGGATATTGGGACCTGTGTTGCTAGGTTGCCTGTCCTGCTGGGACATGTTTAAAGCTATATTCACCAACCCGCACTATTGCCATTACTTCCACTGGAATCTACTGAGCTAATCTGTGTCTTTATCCTGTAGAACTTATTTGTGGTTTTTAATTTAAGCTGTTCCCCTGCTACACACACGGCCCTAGTTCATTACTACAAAGCTCATTCCACACCAAAACACAGTCCCTATTTATGTCATTGTCAGCTTGCTGGAGCCTCTCATATCTTTAGGGTGTTTTCTTTCTCCTTCACCCACCTTGTGCAAAGGCAAATGCCATCCTTCATCTTAAAGGTTAATGTGGATGGAGAAATCCCATGATCCCAAAGCCAGCGCAGTGAGTTTCATGAGCATTAGTGCCTGTACTGTTTACAGAGGATGGACAGGGCAGTTTGCTCACCACCACATGCCGGCAGACACAATTAGGACAAGTGTGTGCTTAATCATTTCCAGAGAAACAGAAATGCTACCTTTTTCAGATGTGCCTTGGAGAAGGACATGGTGAATGTTAAAAACATAGGTCTCCATTTACCAAATGAAAGCTGAGCTACACACTGTATTCACTGTACCCTTTCCATGAAAGTTCCATTCACGGGGATCTTGCCATTTTTTCAATGTCCTTTCCTTTCCTCTTTTGGTCCTTTATTTCCTTACTTCATCCCTCCTTTCTCTCCTTCACTTTCTTTCCTTCCTTCCTCACAAGTAAGTGAATTCCCTATTAGCAATTCAAATAAGCTTTTGGTAGAATAGAACCATTTGTTATAAATGAATATTCCCAAGGTTGCCTCCAGGATCCATAGCTACAAGGGGGTGAATATAATAAGAGACAGTGTTCAACAGCTGGAGTCAAGTATTCACTCATCTCTCTGAATGATTTTTTTCTGATGTACTGCAATGCGATCCTTTTTAGGGATTAGAATATTGTCCACTATAAAATACAAGATATTGAATGCTTATTTTAAATGTCTTTTTCTCTCACTCACCAAACTACCATGATTTTTCACCTGTATAATTGCAATAAGTTTCTGACTGGGCTCTGTTATTCCATTGTTCTGGTTGTGTACAGATGGTCCCTGACTTACTGTCATTGGACTTTACTCTGGTGCACAAGTAATATATATTCAGTAGAAACCTTACTTCGAATTTTGGAATTTGATCTTTTCCCAGGCTAGCAATACAATAGGATATTCTTTCCTGATGCTGGGCAGTGGCAGCAAACCACAGCTCCCAGGCAGCCATAGGATGATGAGGGTAAACAACCAATGTACCATTCTGTACCCAGACAGCCTTTCTGTTTTTCACTTTCAATGAAACTTGAAAATGAAAGTGTTCAATGAACTATTTAGTACTTTATTATAAAACAGGTTTGGGTTAAATGATTTTGCCCAACCGAAGGCTACTGTCAGTATTCTGATCATGTTTAAGGTAGGCTCGGTTAAACTATGATGTTCTGTAGGATAAGTGTATTAAATGTATTTTCTACTTAAAATATTTTCAAATTGCAGTGGGTTTATAGGGATATAACCTCATCAAGGAAGATCTGTAATTTCATCCTACAGCTTACAGATTGAGCATTCCTTAACACAAACCAGATCATACCATGAGGTGTATACTTAGAATAAAATCTAAGCCCTTATCCTGGTTTACAAAACCCTACATGATCTCCATTACCTCTCCCATCTCATCTCATTTTACACTTCAGCTACCATGCTCCAGCTACTCTGGCTTCCTTTCTATATTGATCACAAATTAAGTGAGCTCCCATATTAGGGCTTTCCTGGTGGCCCAGTTGGGAAAGAATCTGCCTGCAACGCGGGAGACGTGGGTTCGATCCCTGTGTTGGGAAGATCCCCTGGAGAAGGAAACCTATTCCAGTATTCTAGTATTCTGGCCTGGAGAATTCCATGGACTGTGTAGTCCATGGAGTTACAGGGAGTTGGACACGAGTGAGTGACTTTCACTTTTTCCATATTAGGACCTTTGCACATGGCCTTCCCCATGCTCATTTCACTTTATTCTCTCTTAAATTTACCAGACTGGGTCGTTCATGCCATTCAGACTTCACCTTAAACATCACTTCATCACTGAAGCTCTTCTTGACTACCCTAACTGTATTAGTTGTCCAATTAATCACATCACCCAGTTTTAATTCTCTGCATAGCTGTGAGCATTATTTGGGTTGTTCCTTAATTTCCTTGTTCCTTGTTTTCTTAATTTGTCTTTGTTTCTGATCTGTTTTTCACATATCAGAATGTAACTTAATGACACGAGGATACTTTACTGTCTTGTTCAATATCGTATCCCCAGTGCTTACAATGGTGCATGGCAAATATGGAGGCACTCAGTAGATGTTTGGAAAATGAATCAATAAATACATGCAAGAGATGCAAATACGCCACCTATCTAGAGAGGTCTGTCATGGTTTCATGCCTTTACTTCCCTCCTTCCCCAGCTCAGAGTCCATCCCCATGATAATCTCTACCTGCATGTCTTGCAGCTCCCTTGCCCCTCTCCCTTCAGCCTTTATGCCCTGGTCACACTCCAGTGCTGGGTAAACCGAATTATCCACCACCTCTTAGTCAGTTAAATATGGGTGGAGGGAAACACATCAGTTCAGTTCAGTTCAGTTCAGTGGCTCAGTTGTGTACAACTCTGCAACCCCATGAATCGCAGCACGCCAGGCCTCCCTGTCCATCACCAACTCCCGGAGTTTACTCAGACTTGCATTCATCAAGTCAGTGATGCCATCCAGCCATCTCATCCTCTGTTGTCCACTTCTCCTCCTGCCCCCAACCCCTCCCAGTATCAGAGTCTTTTCCAGTGAGTCAATCTTCCCATGAGGTGGCCAAAGTACTGGAGTTTCAGCTTTAGCATCATTCCTTCCAAAGAAATCCCACGGCTGATCGCCTTCAGAATGGACTGGTTGGATCTCCTTGCAGTCCAAGGGACTCTCAAGAGTCTTCTCCAACACCACAGTTCAAAAGCATCAATTCTTCGGCACTCAGCCTTATTCACAGTCCAACTCTCACGTCCACACATGACCACAGGAAAAACCATAGCCTTGACTAGATGGACCTTTGTTGGCAAAGTAATGTCTCTGCTTTTGAATATGCTATGTAGGTTGGTCATAACTTTCCTTCCAAGGAGTAAGCGTCTTTTAATTTCATGGCTGCAGTCACCATCTGCAGTGATTTTGGAGGCCAAAAAATAAAGTCTGACACTGTTTCTACTGTTTCCCCATCTATTTCCCAAGAAGTGATGGGACTGGATGCCATGATCTTCGTTTTCTGAGTGTTGAGCTTTAAGCCAACTTTTTCACTCTCCTCTTTCCCTTTCATCAAGAGGCTTTCTAGTTCCTCTTCACTTTCTGCCATAAGGGTAGTGTCATCTGCATATCTGAGGTTATGGATATTTCTCCTGGCAATCTTGATTCCAGCTTGCGCTTCTTCCAGTCCAGCATTTCTCATGATGTACTCTGCATAGAAGTTAAATAAGCAGGGTGACAATATACAGCCTTGATGGACTCCTTTTCCTATTTGGAACCAGTCTGTTGTTCCATGTCCAGTTCTAACTGTTGCTTCCTGACCTGCATACAGCTTTCTCCAGAGGCAGGTCAGATGGTCTGGTATTCCCATCTCTCTCAGAATTTTCCACAGTTTATTGTGATCCACACAGGCAAAGGCTTTGGCATAGTCAATAAAGCAGAAATAGATGTTTTCTGGAACTCTCTTGCTTTTTCCATGATCCAGCGGATGTTGGCAATTTGATCTCTGGTTCCTCTGCCTTTTCTAAAACCAGCTTGAACATCTGGAAGTTCATGGTTCATGTATTGCTGAAGCCTGGCTTGGAGAATTTTGAGCATTACTTTACTAGCGTGTGAGATGAGTGCAATTGTGTGGTAGTTTGAGCATTCTTTGGCATTGCCTTTCTTTGGAATTGGAATGAAAACTGACCTTTTCCAGTCCTGTGGCCACTGCTGAGTGTTCCAAATTTGCTGGCATATTGAGTGCAGCACTTTCACAGCATCATCTTTCAGGATTTGAAATCGCTCCACTGGAATTCCATCACCTCCACTAGCTTTGTTCGTAGTGATGCTTTCTAAGGCCCACTTGACTTCACATTCTAGGATGTCTGGCTCTAGATGAGTGATCACACCATCGTGATTATCTTGGTCGTGAAGATCTTTTTTGTACAGTTCTTCCGTGTATTCTTGCCACCTCTTCTTAATATCTTCTGCTTCTTTTAGGTCCATACCATTTCTGTCCTTTGTCGAGCCCATCTTTACTTGAAATGTTCCCTTGGTATCTCTAATTTTCTTGAAGAGATCTCTCATCTTTCCCATTCTGTTCTTTTCCTCTATTTCTTTGCATTGATTGCTGAGGAAGGCTTTCTTATCTCATCTTTCTATTCTTTGGAACTCTGAATTCAGATGCTTATATCTTTCCTTTACTCCTTTGCTTTTCACTTCTCTTCTTTTCACAGCTATTTGTAAGGCCTCCCCAGACAGCCATTTTGCTTTTTTGCATTTCTTTTCCATGGGGATGGTCTTGATCCCTGTCACCTGTACAGTGTCGCGAACCTCATTCCATAGTTCATCAGGCACTCTGTCTATCAGATCTAGGCCCTTAAATCTATTCCTCACTTCCACTGTATAATCATAAGGGATTTGATTTAGGTCATACCTGAATGGTCTAGCAGTTTTCCCTACTTTCTTCAACTTAAGTCTGAATTTGATAATAAGGAGTTCATGATCTGAGCCACAGTCAGCTCCTGGTCTTGTTTTTGTTGACTGTATAGAGCTTCTTCATCTTTGGCAGCAAAGAATATAATCAATCTGATTTTGGTGTTGACCATCTGGTGATGTCCATGTGTAGAGTCTTCTCTTGTGTTGTTGGAAGAGGGTGTTTGCTATGACCAATGCAATTTCTTGACAAAACTCTATTAGTCTTTGCCCTGCTTCATTCTGTATTCCAAGGCCAAATTTGCCTGTTACTCCAGGTGTTTTCTTCCTACTTTTGCATTCCAGTCCCCTCTAATGAAAAGGACATCTTTTCCGGGTGTTAGTTCTAAAAGGTCTTTTAGGTCTTCATAGAACCATTCCACTTCAGCTTCTTCAGCATTACTGGTTGGGACATAGACTTGGATTGTTGTGATATTGAATGGTTTGCCTCGGAAATGAACAGAGATCATTCTGTCATTTTTGAGATTGCATCCAAGTACTGCATTTTGGACTCTTTTGTTGACCATGATGGCTACTCCATTTCTTCTGAGAGATTCCTGCCCACAGTAGTAGATATAATGGTCGTCTGAGTTAAATTCACCCATTCCAGTCCATTTTAGTTTGCTGATTCCTAGAATGTTGACGTTCACTCTTACCATCTCTTGTTTGACCACTTCCAATTAGCCTTGATTCATGGACCTGACATTCCAGGTGCCTATGCAATATTGCTTTTTACAGCATCGGACCTTGGTTCTGTCACCAGTCACACCCACAACTGGGTATTGTTTTTGCTTTGGCTCCATCCCTTCATTCTTTCTGAAGTTATTTCTCCACTGATCTCCAGTAGCATATTGGGCACCTACTGACCTGGGGAGTTCCTCTTTCAGTGTCCTATCATTTTGCCTTTTCATACTGTTCATGGGGTTCTCAAGGCAAGAACACTGAAGTGGAAACACATAAACCTTGCTAAGCAGATCTGGTTTGAGTCCATGATCATAAACTTTAAGTGAGATCTTAGTGTAGCCTAGAAATTATGCTACCATATTTAACCTATTCTAAGATTCATAGTTTTTCACATTTGTGAAATCAGCTTGTAATTTATAGTCAGCATCAATTCCTCTCATCAAGATGGTGGTGGTGATGTTAGAACTTGGTTGCATTCCTGGGGATATGGCCAACTGAATGGGAACTCCTCTACTTTTCAGTCAAGAAGCTCTTTAAGGATCATTTGGGGAAAAGTCATGAATCCTGTTTCTGGTTTGGAAACTTTGCATGAACTTTTTCTGGTAGCAGAAAATGCACCAGAATCAAATTTGCAGAAAGGGTGCATATGTTCATGTTCCCTCAGTCTTCTCTTCTCATTTGCTAATTGTTTCTGTGGAAGTCCTACAGCATATTTTGAACAAGTCATATATATACATGGCTTAAAAATTGAAACAATTAAAAAGTTTGCAGTGAGATGTCTCACTTCCATCTCTGTCCTATTCTCATTCCTTCGGCCCTTCCAACAGGTAAACTGTTCTATTAAATTTCTTATGTATCTTTCCAGTGATTCTTTATGCAAATATGAGCCAAAATAAATATATATTCTTATTTTATTACCCAAAATGTATCATACAAAGCAAACTGTTTTTGATACTATCAGGAGGAGAAGGGGACGACAGAGGATAAGATGGCTGGATGGCATCACTGACTCGATGGACGTGAGTCTGAGTGAACTCCGGGAGTTGGTGATGGACAGGGAGGCCTGGCGTGCTGCGATTCATGGGGTCGCAGAGAGTCAGACATGACTGAGTGACTGAACTGAACAGTTCAGTTCATGTTAATGCATAGAGTTTCTTCAATCACATTTTCAGTGATACATATCTCATTTTACAGATGTATCATGGTTTGTTGAACTGGGCCTTATTGGTAGTCACCTGGGCTATTCTCAATCTTTTGTCACAAACAGTGGTGCAATAACTTTACACACATGTAATCTTAAAGAGATATGAATATATAAGATAGATGCCTCCCCCCAAGTAGGTTGCTAGGTCAAAAGGGAAAGTATATGTTTTGGGTCAAATTGTGTCACCTAGAAAAATATGTTCAAGTCCTAACATTTGAAATCTGTGAATGTGACCTTATCTGGAAGTACAGCCTTTACAAACGTAACCAAGTTAAAATGAGGTCATTTCAAGTTAAATCGAGGTTAAGGTAAAATGAGAATCCTCACCTAATCCAACAACTATTGTCCTAATAAGAAGAGGGAGTTTAGACTGAGATACACAGGAAAGAAACCTGTGAAGATGGAGACAGAGATTAAAGCGATGCATCTGTACGTCAATGATGGCCAGAAACCACATGAAATTAAAGAGGAAACGAAGGCTTCTTCCCCACGGCCTTGCTGACACCTGATTTCAGACTTCTAGTTTCCAGAACTGTGAAAAAAAAAAAAGTCTATTTTAAGCTACTCTGTGTGTATCTCTTTGTTACTGAAGTCTTAGGAAACTAATACGGAGCATTTGCAATTTTGATACCTATTCCTGGGTTACCCTCACTGGATATTTGCCATGTAACCTGTCACCAGCAAAGCATGTCCATGATTGTTATCCCTTCAGCCTTAGCAACAGAGAATATTGTTAAATTTTTCAGTTGCTGATAGGTGATAAATAATACTTCAGTGCAGTTTTAATTTATATTTTTCTTTTCATACATTCATATCTTATCTTATGTTGAAAGGCTATTAGTATCTCTGTTTCTGTGAATTCTCTGTTTTTATCTTTTGCTGGTTTTTTGTTGTTGTTATTGTCATTTTTGTTCCAAATCATATTACAGGATTAGTGTTTTTGTGATATATATTGCAAATATTTTTTCTAGTTTATAATTCATCTTGTGAAATACTGACTTGCTAAATTTGTGTTTAGAGTAATTTATTAATCTTTTGTGTGGCTTCTGGAATTTGAGTCACAGTTGGGAAAGTTTTCTCCACTCCCAGTTTGTAAAGGATTTCACTTATGATTTCTTTCAGAACTTTTTTCCCCCTTCATCAAAGCAGTTCATTGGAAATCCTGAAAGGGTAAAGTTGGATCCAACTTTATCTTTTTCCAGATGGTATATATTTTATTTCAACACCATTAGTTCTTGAAATGTTACCTTTATCATATTAAATTCATATATATATATGTATATATATATATATATATTTGAATCTATTTCTGGGAATTCTGTTCTGTTACATCAGTCAGTCTTTCTATTCATGTTACAATAAAATCTGTCTTAAATCTTGAAGTTTTATAATATATTTTAGTATGTAGGCAAGCTAGTCAATTTCCACCCAGTTTCTCTAGTGAACCCACTCTAGTTAAGCCTCTATCCCCACTAAGTTACCCAAATTGCTCTCATCAAGATTTCCACTGACCTTTGTGTTACTTAGACAGATGGCTGGTTGTCAGTCCTCATCAAATTAGATCAGTCCATTACATTTGACATAGCTGGATAGTCCTTCCTTCTAAAAATACCTTCTTTGGGGAGAGCCTTCTCTTCCTACTTCACCAGTTGCTCCTTCTTAGTCGCCATTGTACATTCTTTCTATTTCTCTGAACTGCCCTTTCCCCAGCTGTCCCATTGTTTGGTTTTCTGTCATTGTTTCCACCCTGCCATACTCATTTTCTGGATGATTTCATCTGGGGACAACATTTTAAATACTACCTCTATCCTAATGATGACCACATTTTGTAACTCCAGCCAGCCTCTCTCTCATGAACTCAAAACTCAATATTCAACTGTTTATTCAACATTTCTACTTGTACTCAAAATGTAGTCACCCCAACACCGAATCCATGCTTTTTCTCTACCAAATTTGTTCTTCTTTCACTGAAATAAGTTTGGAGTGATCCTTAACTCTTCTTTTCTCTCATGCCTCACATCCATTTCATCAGCTTCATCTGAGCTCTAATTTCAAAATATTTCTGGAATCCAAATGCAGCATCTTCACTGCTATGCTGTGGTCCCGACCACAGTTATCTCTTGCTGGAATTCTTGTAATATCCTCCTACCTCTTCTTGGCCTCTTCTGTAGTCTATTCTTTCCATAGCAGTCAGAAGGATATTCTCCACAAAAGTATCCCATCTTACTCAGAGCAAAGATCAAAGCCGCTATCATGATTCGAAGGCCCCGAATACTGTGACCTCCATGGTGGCCTCATCTCCTACCACCCTTGCCCACCCTCTTTCAGCTGTAGTATCCTGTTGTATTTCTCAAACCTGCCAGCACATTCCCCCTGCAGTCTTGACACTTGATATTCTCTAATATTTTATTTCATTAAATATTCACAACCATGTACTGTGATGATTGCTACCCTCATTTTGCAGATGAGAAAGTGAGAGCGGAGAATATAGCAGGTTCTTCCCAAGTCTGTGCAATTATTACTTAGCCAAATGGCACTTTGTGGGTTTCCCTGGTGGCTCAGATGGTAAAGCATCTGCCTGCAATGCAGGAGACCCAGGGTCAATCCCTGGGTTGGGAAGAGCCCCTGGAGAAGGAAATGGCAACCCATTCCAGTACTCTTGCCTGGAACATTCCATGGACTGAGGAGCCTGGTAGGCTACAGTCCATGGGGTCGCAAAGAGTCGGACACGACTGAGCGACTTCACTTTAAATGGCACCTAATCCAAATCTCTTTGGCGGCTAGTTCTGTACTCTTTTTATCACAGAAACTTTCTGGCTTCTTGAATCATCTCTGTTGCTGTGTCATTTGGAGCTCTAGTCTGGGTAGTATATCTTGGCCTTTGTCTATTCACCTTAGAAGTGAGAACTTCAGTTCGGGTATTCTCAAAGTTCCCACCTATTCAGATGCTCTGTGACTCCATGACTCTGAAAGAGAGTGCCCAGCAGTACTCAGACTAAGGATAGTGGTGATTTTGGTGAAGAGAGACGAGTGCAGTGAAACGAGCAGATGTGGTTAGAGAGGACACTTGACCATTGCAGAAGTGGGTTGGTACTAAGACTTGTTTAGTACCACTTAGGAATATTCTTCTGGGTCTGTCCCTCTTGACTGCATATTATTTCAATTCAGTGCCTAGTGTAAATAAACCACCTTGTCTTTACAGGGTACACTTTTTCAGCATCTCCATTATCAAATCAGACAGTCAAGGAGACAGATAAAAACTTGTTCTTCCCTAAACCCGTGACCTCGAAGGACCTTCTATTTCCATTCCTAGGCTGGTCTAGCCACTCTTCTCCCTGATGCTGCTTACAGTCAGGACAAAAGTTGTCACCCTAGAAGATGAGGTACCTATAACCCATTCTTCGTCAATGAAACCAATCAGAGGGTCAGGGAGACGATGCCTTGGTTTCGGACTCTATAAATGTCAGCGTCATCACAGCAGCAGATCTTGCTCACTTCTCCAGGGCTTATCAAGAGACGGTGATATCACTCTATTCAGAGCCTCACCCCCCACCACACACACGGATGGCGAGAAACTGCAACTCAGTTTTCAACTGGGATACCTTCTCACCTGTAATCAGCCAAGTTCCATGGTTAGAGCTGTTTCATGATCGAATGAGCACCGAGGCCCAGCCTTCTAAGGTTCATGTGGTTGCCACATCCAGCTGATCTGGGCATTCCAGCAGACTCTGATGTGAGCGGAAACTCTGGAAATGAGCAATTACTTAATCAAACCTTATATACGGTAACAAATCATACTTAAAGCAGGAAGGAAATAAATAAATCCAGACGGTCTTTCCTTTATTCCTGTGACTTGTGGTCCTACTCTCCTCAGAACCCAGTCCAAATGCCCTGCATCTGTGTTTTCTGCCAAGGGCTAAGTGACACTGTAATCTCAGACCAGAAATCTCTCTGTGCGTCACCTGTCATAACCTGGTTAGCCCTCACAGCACCGTGGTAGAGAGGGACCTCTGTTTCTCTCACTTCACAGAGCTACAGAGAGGAGTGACTGGTAGAAAGTTTACACAGTGAGTAAATGGCAAAGCCAGGACTTGAGCCTGCCTGCTGTGACTCCAGAATCTGTGCTCTGAGCAAATGCTGCTCTTTCTAATCTCACATAAGCCCAAGAAGTCGGCCAACTTATAATGGCTCCTACTTCACAATAGCAGAACAAGGCAGGAGGGGGTTCTGTCCCTTGCTTATGATTACTCGCTCATTTATGAGAGGTAGAATGGAACCCAGCCCAAACCTTTCCAGTCCCATAGCTCTCATTCTTTGTTTCACTGTCATCTCTGCCTTCTTCTTAAAACAAAACAGATTCCCCGGAGAGGGTAATGGACCACCCAGCTATGAGTGTGTTTCTCAGCGTATTCTTATGCGTAGAATATGTGTGGAAACTTGGACAGTGGAGAGACCCAAAGGGGCAGTGACTAAGGTCACCTCTGCCCCTGTAACTATGCCATGACTCTCTTTGTTAACATTCATAATCAGATATGGACCAATATGGGGTAGACAGATACCTAAAGAGATGGAGAGCCATCTATTGAGTGCACTGAGAGAGAATATTCTGTCTCGAGCCCAGGCTAAAAATAAACTGTTGACAGGACACACATCCTCCCTCTTGCTACAGTGTTTCAGGAACAGAGGCAGAATTTAATCATTTCATCCTCTGAAGTGAAGGCCTCTGTGGTTTAATATGCACACATCACAAGTTTCAAATTTCACTGGTGAAATTCAGTCTTCAACAAAAACCTAGCTGTCTCTTCGACTTGAAATGTGTTCTAAAATGTTTAATAAAGGTCTATTGAAACCAATAAAGCATCTCCGGAAAATGCTGGTTTAACCCACACAGCCAATTCTCTTTTTCATAAATTCAATTTGTGTTATTTGGTTCAGGAGACTGTTCTCTGAGCCCCGACATAAGTGGGTGCCAAGGTTGATACTCATGCATGGAAAGTTCTTTGGGAAAAATCATATAATTGATCTCATGTGTCAGGTTTGGTCAGGACTTGGCTGGCTCCAAGTCTTTGCACATCTTTTCCGCCCACAGTTAGAAGTGCTGGACCAACAGTGTTTGGCTCTTCTCTAATCACTGGATCTAGGTAACTCCAGTCTAACTGCCGGTTGGATGGGTGTGGTGGGGCCTGGGGCCTCTGGAATCCACTTTAGCTCTTCTGAATAGACTCATGCTGTTTGTTTATGAGACCTAATCCTTGCACCTTGCTCCTAATGCTGTCTTCCCAGATCCTATGTTCATGTCCCTGCTTACCTCTCTGCCAAGTGCCCTGATTCTTCAGAAAATGGAGAACCTCACTTGCCTATGCTAATCCTCCTTGTCCTCAAATCCAAGGTTTCTCAGATTTGACAAGGTAAATATTTTGCTTCTAATAGCTCTTTGTTTAGGAAAGCTGTGCATTGGAGGATGCTTAGCAGCATTCCTGACTTCTTCCCACTAAATGCCCACAGCACCCCCAATCCAGTCACAGCAATAAAAACGTTTCCAGACATTCAAATATTCCTTGGAAGGGGTGGAACAAATTGCCACTAGCTGAGAACTGGTGGTTTATTTCTGCCCAATGGAAATGAAAGGACTGATGCTCTGTCCTTGAACCCCAGGATGGTTGTGAGCAACTTCCCAGAAGCTTCTGTGATTTCAGTGCTGCCCAACCAAGAAATAGTTGGTTGGCCAAAAGTTTCATTTGGGTTTTTCCATAAGATCTTACAAACCTTTTGGCCAATGCAATATAATATGAACCTCTAATGTGAGTCACGTATGTAATGTTAAGTTTTTTAATAGAGTGGCAACTTAACAAAAAAACAGTTGAAATTAATTTTGGTAATATATGATATTTTATCCAATACATCAAAATTATTATTTTATGCTAAATATTTGACATCTGATGGACTGATATCTGATATCAGTTTGGACTAGCCACAGTTCAAGTACTCAGTAGTACCGTGTAGCAGATGGCTTCTTTATGCGCAGCATTGATGTAAATTTCTAAAATACCACCTCTTTTTCAATTCACTTCAAGACTCAGAATAATATGGTGATATAAGCATGGGGCTGGGGTTTCAGGTGTATCTGACTGAAGTATTTCTGTGTTTCTTTCCAATACTATGGGCTTGAAACTATTAGTTAATCTTTCTAAACTTCCATTTTAATATTTTTCTTGGAGAAATAATTGTTCTTCAAAAAGTTTTCATCATGGTTACCTCAAATAATGCATATAGTGCCTAGTGTGTATGTGTTAGTCACTCAGTCATGTCCAACTGTGATTATAGCCTGCCAGGCTCCTCTGTCCTTGGAATTCTCCAGGCAAGAATACTGGAGTGGGTAGCCAGTCCCTTCTCCAGGGCATCTTCTCAACTTGGGAGCTGAACCTGGGTCTCCCACATTGCAGGCAGATTCTTTACCATCTGAGCTACCAGGGAAGCCCCATATAGTGCCTAGAGCAGATGCTTAATAAGTAGAATATCTCTGTTGCCTGTACCCCTGCTCTCAACAGCAAATGTTCATATTAAATTCCTCTACTGCTAGCCTCTCGCTTGAAACACTACTAATGTTCCATCCTTTGGACACCATGCTCTGGACCTAATTAGACACTCAGTGGGCATGTAAAACACTGATTCCTCCCAGGGGATCCAAGTTTATCCTGCTTGGTCCTGCCCCGCTGCTGTTAATTCAGCAATGTTTAGTGATATCTACAAAAAAATGACAAGTTAAAAAATATGAACCCGCCCTCTCAGTTTCCTTTGATTTTTAACTGTAATTGTTCCACCTTTACTGCAAGTCAATAACGTGAGATATAAGAAAGCATTCTGAGATGTACCATTTCCATCAGGCAGGATCCTGTGTAGCACGGTCTTTTGAGCCACAGTGCCATAATGCTGGCAGGTTTCTTCTGCAGAGACACTCCATCAACATTTTGGCCAATGTTAAAAAGAGGACAAATGCCTAGACCAGCTTGGCTTGACTAGAGGCTGGTTCATCCGTCCTAATGTATAGGATTCATAAAGGATAAAAATGTACCACCATGGCAAAGGCAGCCCATGTTATCTATTGTGCAGCCATAAATATTCATTTAGTTCAGAACTCATGTCCAGAGGTATTGAGGTCAGTTGTTAATGATGGGAAGCTGACAGTATTTCTGTACAGAACTGATTTCTTCATAGTTTACCTACCGTTTTGGGGGAATTCTTCCTCATATCAACCCTCTTTCACTTGTGTCCAAACAAGCATTGCCAGCACAATATGCTAATTCACACTTTCCCATTTGGCTCTGGATTGTCTTTGTCAAAACCTTAAAGGAGGTCATGTTTCCCCCTAATCACCAGGAAGTTATTGTGAGAAGTCTATCAGCATTAGCTGAGAGATATATTCTTAGTATCGAGGTATGTGTCAGGCACTGGGGATGTCAGATGACTAAAGAAGTTTCCACCGGTCTGGACTTCACAGTGCAGGAGGGAACAGCATGTAAATAAATGATTACAATAAGATACACAACTCATACTACATAGAACTTTGGGACCACAGAGAAAGGAGAAATTGTTCATTTATTCATAAATTTATTGAGCACTGAATACCTGTGTTATGTTATGTAAGTAATTGTTAGATTCAGTTCAGTTCAGTCACTCAGTCGTGTCTGACTCTTTGCGACCCCATGAATTGCAGCATGCCAGGCCTCCTTGTCCATCACCAACTCCCGGAGGTCACTCAGATTCATGTCCATCGAGTCAGTGATGCCATCCAGCCATCTCATCCTCTGTCGTCCCTTTCTCCTCCTGCCCCTAATCCCTCCCAGCATCAGAGTCTTTTCCAATGAGTCAACTCTTTGCATAAGGTGGCCAAAGTATTGGAGTTCCAGCCTCAGCATCAGACCTTCCAAACAACACCCAGGACTGATGTCGTTTAGAATGGACTGGTTGGATCTCCTTGCAGTCCAAGGGACTCTCAAGAGTCTTCTCCAGCACCACAGTTCAAAAGCATCAATACTTCGGTGCTCAGCTTTCTTCACAGTCCAACTCCCACATCCATACATGACTACTGGAAAAACCATAACCTTGACTAGATGGACATTTGTTGGCAAAGTAATGTCTCTGCTTGTGAATATGCTATCTAGGTTGGTCATAACTTTCCTTCCAAGGAGTAAGCGTCTTTAATTTCATGGCTGCAATCACCATCTGCAGTGATTTTGGAGCCCCCCAAAATAAAGTCTGACACTGTTTCCACTGTTTCCCCTTCTATTTCCCATGAAGTGATGGGACCAGATGCCATGATCTTCATTTTCTGAATGTTGAGCTTTAAGCCAACATTTTCACTCTCCTCTTTCACTTTCATCAAGAGGCTTTTTAGCTCCTCTTCACTTTCTGCCCTAAGGGTGGTGTCATCTGCATATCTGAGGTTATTGATATTTCTCCTGGCAATCTTGATTCCAGCTTGTGCTTCTTCCAGTCCAGTGTTTCTCATGATGTACTCTGCATATAAATTAAATAAGCAGGGTGACAATATACAGCCTTGATGGAGTCCTTTTCCTATTTGGAACCAGTCTGTGGTTCCATGTCCAGTTCTAACTGTTGCTTCCTGACCTGCATACAGATTTCTCAAGAGGCAGGTCAGGTGGTCTGGTATTCCCATCTCTCTCAGAATTTTCCACAGTTTATTGTGATCCACACAGTCAAAAGCTTTGGCATAGTCAATAAAGCAGAAATAGATGTTTTCTGGAACTCTCTTGCTTTTTCCATGATCCAGCAGATGTTGGCAATTTGATCTCTGGTTCCTCTGCCTTTTCTAAAACCAGCTTGAACATCTGGAAGTTCATGGTTCATGTATTGCTGAAGCCTGGCTTGGAGAATTTTGAGCATTACTTTACTAGCATGTGAGATGAGTGCAACTTTGCGGTAGTTTGAGCATTCTTTGGCATTGCCTTTCTTTGGAATTGGAATGAAAACTGACCTTTTCCAGTCCTGTGGCCACTGCTGAGTGTTCCAAATTTGCTGGCATATTGCGTGCAGCACTTTCACAGCATCATCTTTCAGGACTCGAAATAGCTCAACTGGAATTCCATCACCTCCACTAGCTTTGTTCATAGTGATGCTTTCTAAGGCCCACTTGACATTCCAGGGTATCTGGCTCTAGATGAGTGATCACACCATTGTGATTATCTTGGTCATGAAGATCTTTTCTGTGTAATTCTTCTGTGCATTCTTGACACTTCTTCTTAATATCTTCTACTTCTGTTAGGTCCATACCATTTCTCTCCTTTATCAAGCCCATCTTTGCACAAAATGTGCCCTTGGTATCTCTACTTTTCTTAAGGAGATCTCTAGTCTTTCCCATTCTGTTGTTTTCCTCTATTTCTTTGCACTGATCTCTGAGGAAAGCTTTCTTATCTCTCCTTGTTGTTCTTTGGAACTCTACACTCAGATGCTTATATCTTTGCTTTACTCCTTTGCTTTTTGCTTCTCTTCTTTTCACAGCTATTTGTAAGGCCTCCTCAGATAGCCATTTTGCTTTTTTGCATTTCTTTTCCACGGGGATGGTCTTGATCCCTGCCTCCTGTACAATGTCGTGAACCTCCGTCCATAGTTAATCAGGCACTCTCTCTACCTTTCCTAATTGCTGCTGATTCTGAATTTATGCACATATTCAGTTAAATCAGACAAGTCCAGAGAAAGACTCATCAGTTTAAGCATTTGTGTCTACTGTTTTACACACTAATTTATCTGGCCAAATTAATGATGGGAGGGCTCTGGTTAGTAAAGAGTTGCTGTATATATGTATAATATAATTTTAAGATTAATTATCAGTTAAAGGTCATAACACTGTGAACTCTAAATTTGTTTTATTAATTTATTTTTTACAGTCTAGGTCTTTATTTTTACACCCATCAGGCCATGAGTTCATAGGGGATGGGTTCCAACAGTTCGGGTTCCTTTCCATTGGTCTTCACAAAGTCTGCTTTCCTAGGTGGAGCAGGCTGGTGCTTCAGCTGAACCCAAGTCCCTTTCTCTTTGGCTTCCTTCTTTTACTGATCATTTTCCTTCACACGTTTTGGGAAGCTATCTCAGCTTTTAGAGTGCTTAATATGCTTGATACGCACATTAAGTCTCTTGGCAAGAATCTTGCCCTTAACTTGTTTGTTTACAACGATGCCAACAGCATGCTGGGTAACATTATAGACTCTCCCAGTTTTGCCATGGTAACATTTGTGGGGCATTCCTTTTTGAACAGTATCCATTCCCTTGATATCTACAATATCACCCTTCCCGTAGATTCGCATGTATGTGGCCAAAGGAACAACTCCATGTTTTCTGAAAGGCCTGGAGAACATGTAGCGGGTGCCCCGCCTCTTTCCCTTCGTGTTGGTCATTTTGGCGAATCAGCCTGAGGAGCCGCGGGAGAGACGGGAGGCAGCGGGGACCACGCGCAGGCCTTTACCTGGAAGATGGCGGTTCCCTCTAAATTTGTTTTAAAATTAAATTCTTCTCCTGTTGCTAATTTAACTGCTTTAGTATCTTTCAGGGTCTTAGAGTCTTTATATATATATATATATAACTCAATAATGTTACAAATGTGAACTTATAATGAATTGTGTTTATACACAGACACACATATGTGTGTGTGTGTGTGTGTGTATAAAACAGCTAAAATCTTAGCTTTTCACAGAAAGCTTTTCTTCTTCAAGTTTGTTTTTAAGTCAGTGTCACAGTAGTCCTATAAGGTGAAATATTATTACAGTATTAGTTTTCGGATAAGGTCAATTGAACACAAAAGAGTCAGTGACTCACCAGGCCCTATGTAGAATAGCTTTATCTGCGTTGCCAGAACTGTATCTCAGGTTTCCTGAGTCGCGCTCTTTGAACCTAAAGAGAGAATTTTTGTTTGGTTTACTTATATGTGTCTAACTTTTAAAGGGTATTTCTCAACAGGTTTCCAGTCTTATAAATATTCTAACATCAGTATTTATCCTTTAGTTGAGAAACTTCACAGTTTGATATAATCAATCATTATTGATTGTCTACTAGATATAAAATGTGCAATTACAAAACAGGCAGCAAAATTGCTTTCCTCAAGAAACATCCAATGTAAATATTGATACATAAGATCGCCTTGGCATGGGGTAGGATAATTATAATAGTTATCGTGGAAATGTGCTGTTTGTTCTAACCAACGAAAGTACTGTTGGTCAGAGTTCACTGCATGGTATTTCTGGTTCTAGTGCCCCTGTGATATGTTGGCAAGAGGATAGACAAATCTGCCAGTGAAATAGAAAAGAGAGTCCAAAGATATACCCCCATATCCATAGTTATCTGATTTAAAGCAAAGTTGTCCCTACATTCAAAGGAGAAGAGGATGATATTTTCAATAAATAATGCTGAGTTACATGGATATTCATATGAGAAATAAATGTAATGTGATGCCTGCCTCACACCATACAAAAAATTATTTGAGATTAACTATAGACCCAAGTGTGAAAGGCAAAGCAATAGAACATCTAGAAGATGAGACAAGAGAATATCTTCGTGTTTTTGGAGTAGGTAACTATTTTAAAAATATAACTCAAAAACATTAACCATAAAAAAGACTGCTAAAATGGTCTTTATTATTATGTAGTTATAAAAAGCACAGAATAAACATATTGTAGTGTAAACCACAGAGAGCAGATGAGTTAAAATGTATGTCATTTAATTCATTGCAGAAGATAGTAACTTGGCAATCAACTTAAATATTTCAAATATTCACTCCACACATATAAAAATGTCAAGTCTAACAAAAAACAGATTAAAAAAGTAAAAACAATGAATAAATACACATTTGTTAAAATTTAGAACTTTCATTCACCAAAAGGATCATTAAAAGAGTGAAATAGTGATGAGAAATACATTGCAATAAGTATATCTGACAAATACCTATTTTCACAACATCTATAAATTATTAAAGGACATCTTACACAGGACATATATAAAGGACATCTACACATTTTATTTTTAAAAAGTCATATGACTGAACTAACGTAAAATGGGCAAAAGACTTGAAGACAATATACAAATATTCAGTTAGCATGAGAAAAGGTGCTCATCATCATTAGTCCTCAAGAAATTACACATTAAATCACAGTGAGACACCACTGTAACCCTACCTGAAGGCCCCAAATCAAGAGGTCTGATGATGATATTTGTCACTGAGGATACAGAGCAACTGAAATTCTTATTACTGCTGGTAGAAGTGTAAATTGTTAAAACCACTTTGAAAATTCTTCAGCTATATTTACTAAAGCTGAAAAATATATGTACGTACAAACCAACAGACTTGCAAAAGAAAGCTCATCATATCTTTATCCACAATAGCCCTCAACTATAAATGCCTAACAGTGGGAGAATGGATAAACATGGCTTATGCACACAATAGGATAATACCCAGAAAACAAAAGATAAATTATTGTTATAGTTGTATGAACACAAATTAATCTCATAAAGTATTGAGAAAAAGAAACCCAACACAAAGGTAGTACATATTGCTTGATTCTATTTCCATGAATTTTCAAAGCAGGCAAAAGTAATCCATGGTGATGTAGGTCAAAGAGTGTTTGTCTTTGGAAGACAGGGAGGGGTCACCAAGAATTTCTAGGAAATGAGAGGGTTTAAAGTGTGCTATATCTTTTCCTAGTGATGGTCATAAGGGTATAGACACACAAAAATTCTTCAAGTTGTATATTTAGGATTTGTTCAACATACTGTAAGTTTTACATTGTGTAGTAAAGAGAATAATAATCGCCCAAACCATGGCTTAATCGCTCATATTTGTGAATATTCCTTATTGGGCAAAAAAGATTTTTGCACATATATTTAAGATTCCCAGGTGGTGCTAGTGGTAAAGACACTTGGCACTTGCACATTGGAAAGACACCCACTTGCCAACACCCAGGACATAAAAGATGCAGGTTCAGTTCCTGGGTTGGGAAGATCCCCTGGAAAAGGGCAAGGCAACCCACTCCAGTATTCTTGCCTGGAGAATCCCGTGGACAGAAGAGCCTGGTGGGCTATAGTTCACAGGGTCCAAAGAGTTGGACACAACTGAAGTGACTTGGCACACAAGATTAAGGAAGCTGAGGTGGGGAGATTATCCCGGGCTACTTAAGTGGACGTGATCAGTCCTTAAACATGGAAAAGGATAAGAGTGGGTTAGAATGCTGAAGCATAAGAAGGACTCAGTACACCACTCTGAAAATGGAAGAAAGGGTCCATGAGCCAAAAATTGGGCAGCTTAGAATCTGGAGAAGACAAGGAAACAGATTTGCCCCTTCAACTTCCAGAATGGAACATAGCCCTGATGGTGGCTTTATTTTAGTCCAGTGAGACCCATGTTACCTTCCTGACTTACAGAACTATACAGTGATACATTTTTTTGTGGTTCAGTTCAGTTGCTTAGTCATGTCCGATTCTGTGACCCCATGAATCGCAGCACACCAGGCCTCCCTGTCCATCACCAACTCCCGGGGTTCACCCAAACTCATGTGCAGTGAGTTGGTGATGCCATCCAGCCATCTCATCCTCTGTCGTCCCCTTCTCCTCCTGCCCCCAATCCCTCCCAGCATCAGGGTCTTTTCCAATGAGTTAACTCTTCACATGAGGTGGCCAGAGTATTGAAGTTTCAGCCTCAGCATCAGTTCTTCCAGTGAACACCCAGGACTGATCTCCTTTAGGATGGACTGGTTGGATCTCCTTGCAGTCCAAGGGACTCTCAAGAGTCTTCTCCAATACCACAGTTCAAAAGCATTAATTCTTCGACACTCAGCTTTGTTTGTGGTAATTCATTACAATAGCCATAGAAAACTAACATAACAGAGAAATTAAAGGATGTTGAAAACAAAAACTCCTATTTCTCCTTTTTGAAGGGACTTAACAATGGCATCTTGTCCCCTTGCTAAACCTGTCCCTGGAATGCTCACAGAATTGACTTCTACTACCATTCACCCTATTTTATCTTTCATCTGCACGGGATTATGATTTCTATGAGGGCATCTTCATATCACCCACAACACCAGGGATTGTGCATATGTGCAGTGTATAGAATCAATGCTCTGCAAGTGTTTGGTAAATTAAATTATATGAACCACTTATCTGTATATGAGAG
Organism: Capricornis sumatraensis; assembly: GCF_032405125.1. Lineage (NCBI taxonomy): Eukaryota > Metazoa > Chordata > Mammalia > Artiodactyla > Bovidae > Capricornis > Capricornis sumatraensis. Next base: position 75,038,027 of record NC_091069.1, on the reverse strand, counting down.
GCAGAGACCAAGACAGATAGGATCACACTCATGTGGTCTTGGAGTCAACTTAGCAAGCTCTCCAGTGCAAAGACACATTAAAGCTAGGAGTCCTAAATAATGAGGCTGAGGTTGTTTAAAACAGCAAGCTGGCATCAGATGAGACATTTCCATATCATTCTAGATTAAATAAAACATTTACCATTTCATGTTTTCTTTCCTAGTAATTTTTGTCTTGTCTTTCACGTTAGTGATTTGTTCCACATGGCTACTCATCTAGGATAACAGCAAGCCAATAGGCGTGACAAAAAGAGACGGGTCCATACCTGATCACCAATATTCCATTACGCTTCCTTGAGCTGCAGGCCTGGTGAAACTGCCAGTGCCTTAAAGGAACTGGGCTTGAGTCTGCATATTAGGAATTCAGTGACTACGGTAGCAGTAATCAGACTATATAGTAAGTGGAGCAACATGGCTATATTGGGAGGCTGCTGTTGCAAGGAGATGTTTTCCCTGTGTCCAAACAACAAATATTTTTTTAGAATGTATTATATGTGTGGCCCTTGTGATAAATACTGTGGGGGATATTAGAGAGAGAATCTATATTCTTTATACTCAAAAGTGTATAATACAGTTGGGGAAATAAAACATTTAAGAAAAATAACACAGGAATTGGGGCAATTGTTTGTTGTTTAGTCACTCAGTCAGATCTACCTCTTTGCGACCCCATGGACTGTAGCCCACCAGGCCCCTCTGTCCATGGGATTTCCCAGGCAAGAAGACTGTAGTGTGTTTCCATTTCCGACTCTAGGGGATCTGCCCAACCCAGGGATTGAATCTGCACCTCCTACATTATACTATATTGCATTGTATTGGGGCTAAAATATAGTATGAAACTGCAGCAGAGAGGGAGGATTTGGAAAAGCCTTGGGAAGTTGGGGAAATCAAGGGAGGAGTTATACTTTGGAATTAAAGGTGGAACACTAAGGTTGTATGGTAGGCAGTAGTGCACAGAATATACCAGGAACAGCTTCCAGTCCTGTTTATCTGGAGCAGGGTTTCCCAATCTCAGCACTACTGATGTTTGAAATTGTAATTTTTGATGGGGGATTGTCTTGGGTATTGTAGGATGTTTAGCAGCATCCCTAATCTCTACCAACTAAATGCTTCCTCCCCCTCAAAGCCGTGAGAACTGAATATGCACTCTGAGGGTAAAATGACCCCCCACTGAGAATAACCATGCTGAAGTAAACATTCCCAGAGGGAACTCATAGGAGTTACGTGGCATGGCAAGGAGTTTGCCATGTAATAGGGAACCACTGAAAACATTTGTGAGGGCCGACAGGCTGGAAATTATAGTTTGTGGGTAACTTATCTGTTTGAGATCCTCACTCCAAATTGGAGCAAGGCATCGTGGGAGAAGGGAAGAGCAACCCAAATCCTACCACAGTAGTCCAAGCACAAACAGAGGAAGATTGGCCGGCCACAGAATTAAAGAGCTCTCCATGCCTGCAGGTGTTTTTAATGCTCTACAGCTTTAAAGTGGTTTGATATTTAGATCATCACTTCAACATCGCATTGCACCTTTCATCTGAATACCAAGTACTCAGAGATACATCTCTTTTTAGAAGCCCCTACTGCTGGGCTTCCCTGAAGAGAGGAGCAGCCACCAGCAGCATCAGAAGCAATCTGTAACTTGAGGAGCTTGGCTGGGAATGCTCCACCACCTGATGGCTAGGGATATCAGTGCAGGCAGCACAGGACCAAAAATGTGGTGCCAGTCCTCTGGGACTGTCCTCAGCCTGTGGAGAGAAGAGAGCAGTAACGTAGAAGCCTGATAAGCCTCCAAGGCAATAACTTTCTTGAATTCCACTCTCTCTGTAAATTTCAAGTTTATCCCTAATTATGGTTTAAAAAATATTTTAACAAGTATTGTGTTTTTCTTTCTCCCCCCCCCCCCCCCCCGCAGTTAAAGGAAAAAGAGAAATAAGTGTATCTTGGGCTCTTCATTCTGGTGGCTGTTTGCTAAGCTCATGGAACCAGGCTGAGACTTTGGTACACCCATCAGCATGGCTGAGTGGCATGAAGGGCCACTTTCTTCATGATCTAAAACTAACACTGTGATAGGGTATTTAAAAACATATGGAATTTTGTGAAATATAGCATAATAGTATAAAATGAGTAATTTCAGAAGCTTAAATACTTTAATAACTAAGTTTTCAAGCTTGAAAAAATGTATCTCAGTAATATTTTAATGAGAAACTTCATAGAAGAAAACTTCAAGTGTTATTGATAATTTAAAAAATAAACTCGAATGGACATAAGAACATATACTTAAGTGGAAAAGTTAAACGAATATGGAAGGTGTAATTTCTTCTCCATTCAGTTTATGTAATTTTAATATTTAGGGGGATATAGAAACATGCTTTTAAAGTTGATTTAGAATCCTTGTACAACTGAGATTACCCCTCCTCAGAATTTCTAGAAAAGTGTGAAATAAACCAGGAATATTGTACACTTCCCAAACGTTAAAACTGGAAAACAAAACAAAACAAAAGAAGCTAAACTAGTGAAAATAGAAGTTTTGACTGCAAAAACAGATTTCTGGCAGATATGCTGGTGGTTGGTCATGGTTTAGTTGCTGAGTCGTGTCTGACTCTTGTGATCCCATGGATTGTAACCTGCCAGGCTCCTCTGTCCATGGGATTTTGCAGGCAAGAATACTGGAGTGGGTTGCCATTTTCTTCTCCAGAGGATCTTCCTGATCCAGGGATTGAACTTGGGTCTCCTGCATTGCCAGTTGATTCTTTATCTCTGAGCTACCAGCGAAGGCTGAAACATATATAAACCATTGCAAAGTGTATTTCAAATAAAACATGTTCTCAGTAGTGGGGGGAAAAAACACTGAAATTCGATAGATAGGTGTCCAGATTTAGGACACACTGATAGAATTGAAAAGATCTCCACAAATAGATTAAAATTTCCACAAGGACACTGACTGCATATTCTCCAGATCTTCACCCAGTAAAGTGATGGGCAGATGGCAACTCTCAATCAGCACCTGTCTGGAATTAAATTCACCATGCCCCATCAGTAAAATGATTTGTTAAAAGAATGAAGTCCGTGCTATCATATCATAGATTGAGGAAATGTTCTACCCAATAGAGATATAGTGTATCGCCTTGGAATATGAGCTCAGGACTCAGACAACTGGGGTTTAAATCCTACCTTCACATCTTCAAGGTAACCTTAGAAGATTTATGTATTTTCTGTGATTATAAAATGGGACCAAAACAGAATCCACCTGACAGGGAAATTATGCAGAATTAATGCATCATATATAAATATGTTTAAATACTTCCTATATTTATATATACTTGATAAATAAAAATATCATTGGAATAGTGAATTCAAATTAAATATAAATAGTTTAACATTTTAATATTAATATTTTAAATATTAGAATTTTCAACATGCTCACTATCTAAAGAGACCTCCTAGGAAATCCTTTGGCACTAGGAAGACACCTTCTAATTTACTTAGTGACCAGAGATTTTAATATATTGATTTACTGACAGCAGGGAGTTTCTCTCAGTCATGGATCACTTAGGAGTCAGCAATAAGTAGGAAAAGCAAGGTCTGGGATCAGACCTCACCTGTGACACTGATTCTCTCTGGGATCTTGCTTTTCTGAGCCTCATGCTCTTGACCATAAGAAAAAGATGATGTCTACCTCCCTTACTAACAAAATCAACATGTGTCATCTAGTGCAGAGTCTGGGCCACAAAGAAGTTTAATGTCCCATTTATCTATCTCAAGAGAAGAGATGTTGTGTTACCATGTGAGATCCTTCCTCATCCTAGAAAATATCAAAAATCTAAGAACTTCTGAAAGAAAAGTTTTCATTCTCCATCTAAATGCAAAAATATTTCCATATCAATGACAGTCGATCCCAAATGCATGTCTCTCAATCACCTTTACTTTCCCCATCATATTCATCAAGTAAATGGGCTTGATTGAAGTGGGCTACAAAGCTAGCCGGGGAAGGAGCAGCCAAAACATCGCAGAGCAAGGTCCCGCGTGACGATTTTTAAGGATAAGGCACGTCGACTTCAGAGCAATCACTTCCTTGGCCCATGAAACTTTTCTTTTTTTAATTTTTTTTATTGACTACAGAATGTAGACATACTGTCAAAGGATTTAAATCAATTTTATACAATAGCTTTCTTGAACTACCATTACTCCAACAAGATTCATATCTGCAGCTGATTTGGAGACAATTGTGACTAAAATATCAGAGCTGCAGCTCTTATTGAAAAATTCTTCTCTGTAGATTGTTATTTTTCTGGCACTTAAAAGCCTACTACCAGAAAGGAATGAAATCCCATTTTGCATCTGCCTTTTTAAATGTAGGCTTTTAACTATTATAACTCCTAAGCTGCAATTCTCACATATCACCTTACTCCAAACAGAACATTGGGATTAATGGTCTGGTATTAAAAGCAGAAACAAAAATACAATTGCTTTGGGAGGCACTTAAGTACAATGATACCTAGCAGAAGAAAAACACTTGATGCCTAGCAGAATAGCTAGCTTTGCATTAGTTATCAATGCAATAATGTTGGAAAGTAATAGATCATTCTTCAGCTTACTGGCATTCTGAAACTATGGATGTAATTCATGTGTTTAACCCTTGATAAATTGGGTTCATTTATTGCACCACTGAGAATCAATCAATAAAAAAAGACCAATATAGATTTCTCTCACTCTTCACCTCTGCTAACACTAAGCTTCCTGACAGTAGGGATTCCAGGTCATTTGCCTTCATAAATTCCTTAGAGAAGGAAATGGCTACCCACTCCAGTATTCTTGCCTGGAGAATCCCATGGACAGAGCAACCTGGCAGGCTATAGTCCATGGGGTCACAGAGAGTTGGACATGACTAAGCATACACACAGACACGCAGTGCCTTAATAAAAGCCATAACATTCATTCCATTTCACGTCCTCAGTGTCTGTCCAATACTGTCCAGGCACTAGGGACACAAAAAAGAAGTGACTCTTTCTCTCAAATACTAGAAGGAAGAGGAGATGCAATCAATTAATAGGAAACAAAGATGTCTTAAAATACAAGTAATAGAAATTTGACATCCTCTTCTAGACCAGTTGGAAAACAAGCAGAGACTTCATTCCTTCCCTAGAAATATCCATAAAAGGGAAAAGGTTAGTGTGCTTCAAAGCAAGTTTACCAAATAAAATCAAAACATTGTGAAACACTTTCAGAATAAGATGAGTTGGCCTCTGGACATATGTCTGTGGAAGGAGGGATACTGAAGACCAAGAGAAGGATTCGGGAATAAAAAGTAGACTACAATTTGAGAGGACTAACGGGACATCGGAGATTGCTAGAAATAGTTTTCTAGTCATGACCTTTTCTCTCTAGTAGGTAATCTGCATAATAGCTGTCATGGAAGAAAGAAGTAACAATTCTAGTCCAATGCCCGCCATAGGCAACAAGCTCATATCAGCATGGAAACTGAATGGGGGTGGATAGATGCTCACATCATGAACTGCAGACATGCTTATCTGTCCCAGAGCATTCTTCTCCCTGCTTCCTGTTCCTTCTATCTACCAGCAGAGGACCAATTAAATATAAAAGAGAGTAGAGGACCCCAGAAACAGTACTTTTTGAGACTGAGGTGTTAGGAGATTCCCTGGGGTCCGAAGATGCTTATGAGCAAGATGAAGGAGATTTAAAAAGGAAAAACTAAGCTATAATATGACTAATATACTGGAAGATTAAATTGAGAAACTATCTCAGAAGACATGAAGACAAGGTAGAGCAGGAATTTCACTACTAGAATGGGTGATCTAGGATCTCTGAGAATATGCTTCCCAGAGAAATAAGCATAACTGGCAAGTATTGTGTATCTATCTGTCTATCTGAAAGATATATGTGAAGCATATAGAATAGAATTGGCCTATTCTATTTACTGACTGGTGGCTCAGTCAGTAAAGAGTCTGCCTGCAATGTGGGAGACCTGGGTTCAATCCCTCGGTTTTGCCTGGAGAATTCCATGGACAGAGGAGCTCGATGGGCTACAGTCCATGGGGTCACAAAAAAGTCGGACTTGACTGAGTGACTAACACTTTCACTTCACTTGCATAGAATATAAATGTATTATGATATAATATGGGGCTTCCCAGGTGGCACTTGTGGTAAAGAATCCGCCTGCCACTGCAAGAGACATAAGAGACACAGGTGTGATCCCTGGGTGGGGAAGATCCCCTGGAGAAGGGCGTGGTAACCTACACCAGTATTATTGCCCAGAGAATCCCATGGAGAGAGGAAGCTGGTGGCCTACAGTCCATAGGATCTCAAAGAGTCTAACACGACTGAAGTGACTTGGAACAGCACAGCACATAATATATGAAAAGTCTGTCCTAACTGCACTCATTAAATGAGGAAGCATTCATTTAAGAAAATCTACCAAATCTCTGTAAGAACAGCCAGAGTGTGGCACTTGAATCACAAGCCATTCCTTTTCTAACTGCAGCCCAGCTTCCTCAGCTCAGTATGTTGGAAGCTTTCTTCTGGTGAGGTGTGGTCAAGAAGACAGGGTTGCTTATCCTCTCAGCTCATAGTCAAAGGTATCTTACTAGGAGGGGAAGGCCCTGAGCATGTCCTAGCATCACTCCTAGCTCCAAGTTTCAGAGGCTAATTTCTGACAAGTGTGGCTTCCTCCATTCAGCTTCTACTTGTGAGGTGGAGGCTGTATGCTTGGGGTGGCAAGGCAAGAATACTGGCCCCTACTTGCCCTTACCCCCTCTTGCTTGTAGGACAGGTGTTCCCACCCTGGGAGAGGAAAGCTGAAGAAATCAGAGGCTAGTATCCCTATTCAGCTCCTTATAGGGTGCCAAGAGAAGCAAGCCACCATCCCCTACCCCTCATCTGCAGAGCTGTGGCTCAGAATTTTTCAAAGCAAGATGACATAAAATGAACTCTATGGAAGGAAAAAAACAAGGAGATCCATACCAAGACATAGCATAATAAAAAGGCTAAAAGTCAACAAGATGAAAATTTTGAAAGCAGCTAGAGGAAAAGGATTCCTTACAAACAAGAAAACTTCAATGAGTTTAACAGCTGACTTCTCATCACAAATAACACAGGCCAGAATGCAGTGGGTGATGTAGTCAAGTATTTAAAGGAAAGAATTGTCAATCAAAGATCTTTTATCCAGAAAAAAAAAAAAACTTTAAAAAATGAAAGTAAATAAAGATATTCTCAGATCTACAGAAAATAAACTTTATTATTAGCAGAGCCATTTGAGAAGAAATACTGAAAGGAAATTCCTCAGGTTAAAAACAAATCCAGATGGAAGTTCAAGTCCAGATGAAAAACATGGAGCACCAGTAAAGCTTGCTGCTTGTTGTTCAGTTGCTAAGTCATGTCTGATTCATGGTAACCTCATGGACTGCAGCATGCCAAGACTTCGCTGTTGTCCACCATCTCCCAAAGTCTGCTCAAGTTCATGTCCATTGAGTCAGTGATGTCAGATAATTGTTAAAAAAAAAAAAGTGTACATGCATATTTACTTTTGTTCTCTTAACTAATTTAAAAGAGCCTTTTAGAACTATATATCAGTCAGTTCAGTTCAGTTGCTCAGTTGTGTCTGACTCTTTGCTACCCCATGGACTTCAGCACACCAGGCTTCCCTGTCCATCACCAACTCCCGGAGTTTACTCAAATTCATGTCCATCGCATTGATGATGCCATCCAACCATCTCATCCTCTGTCGTCTCCTTCTCCTCCTGCCCTCATCTTTCCCAGCATCAGGGTCTTTTCCAATGAGTTGGTTTTGCGCATCAGGTGGCCAAAGTATTGGAGTTTCAGCTTCAGCCTCAGTCCTTCCAATAAATATCCAGGACTGATTTCCTTTAGGATGAACTGGTTGGATCTCCTTGCAGTCCAAGGGACTCTCAAGAGTCTTCTCCAACACTGCAGTTCAAAAGCATCAATTCTTCAGTGCTCAGCTTTCTTTATAGTCCAACTCTCATATCCCATACATGACTACTGGAAAAACCATAGCTTCAACTAGATGGAACTTTGTTGGCAAAGTAATCTCTCTTCTTTTTAATATGATGTCTAGCATATTTTCTTCCAAGGAGCAAACATCTTTTAATTTCATGGCTGCAGTCACCATTTGCAGTGATTTTGGAGCCTCCCCTGCCCAAAAAAGTCTCTCACTATTTCCATTGTTTCCCCATCTATTTGCCATGAGGTGATGGGACTGGATGCCATAATCTTAGTTTTTTGAATGTTGAGTGTTAAGCCAACTTTTTCACCCTCCTCTTTCACTTTCATCAAGAAGATCTTTATTATTTCTTTGCTTTCTGCCACAAGGGTGTTGTCATCTGCATATCTGAAGTTATTGATATCTCACCTGGCCATCTTGATTCCAGCTTATGCTTCATCCAGCCCCGCATTTTGCATGATGTACTCTGCATATAAGTTAAATAAGCAGGGTGACAATATACAGCTTTGACATACTTCTTTCATGATATGGAACCAGTCTGTGGTTCCATGTCCAGTTTTAACTGTTGCTTCTTGACCTGCATGTAGATTTCTCAGGAGGCAGGTCAGGAGGTCTGGTATCTCTTTAAGAATTTTCCACAGATTGTTGTGAGCCACTCAGAAAAAGGCTTTGGCTTAGTTAATTAAGCAAAAGTATGTATTTTTCTGGAACTCTCTTGTTTTTTTGATGATCCAACAGATGTTGGAAATTTGATTTCTGGCTCCTCTGCCTTTTTAAAATCCAGCTTGAACATCTGGAAGTTCATGGTTCACATACTGTTGAAGCCTGGCTTGGAGGATTGTGAGCATTACTTTACTAGCATGTGAGATGAGTGCAATTGTCTGGTAGTTTGAACAGTCTTTGGCATTGCCTTTCTTTGGGATTGGAATGAAAACTGACCTTTTCCAGTCCCGTGGCCACTGCTGAGTTTTCCAAATATGCTGGCATACTGAGTGCAGCGCTTTCACAGCATTATCTTTTAGGATTTGAAATAACTCCACTGGAATTCCATCACCTCCACTAGTTTTGTTCATGGTGATGCTTCCTAAGGTCCACTTGACTTCACATTCCAGGATGTCTGGTTCTAGGTGAGTAATCACACCATTGTGGTTATCTGGGTCATGAAGATCTTTTTTGTACAGTTCTTCTGTGTATTGCCAACTCTTCTTAAAATCTTCAACTTCTATTAGGTCCATACCATTTCTGTCCTTTATTGTGCCCATTTTTGCATGAAATATTCCCTTGGTATCGCTAGTTTTCTTGAAGAGATCTCTAGTCTTTCCTATTCTGTTGTTTTCCTCTATTGCTTTACATTGATCACTGAAGAAGGCTTTCTTATCTCTCCTTTCTATTCTTTGGAACTCTGCATTCAATTGGGTATATCTTTCCTTTTTTCCTTTGTCTTTCACTTCTCTTTGCTCAGCTATGTGTAAGACCTCCTCAGGCAACCTTGCATTTCGTTTTCTTGGGGAGGGTCTTGATCTCTGTCTCTTGTACAATGTCAGAAACCTCTGTCCATAGTTCTTCAGGCACTCTGTCTATCAGGTGTAATCTCTTGAATCTATTCGTCACTTCCACTGTATAACCATAAGGGATTTGATTTAGGTCATACCTGAATGATCTTGTGGTTTTCCCTACTTTCTTCAATTTAAGTCTGAATTTGGCAATAAAGAGTTCATGGTTTGAGCCACAGTCAGCTCCCAGTCTTGTTTTTGCTGACTGTATAGAGCCTCTCCATCTTTGGCTGCAAAGAATATATTCAATCTGATTTCAGTATTGACCATCTGGTGATGTTCATGTGTAGAGTCTTCTCTTGTGGTTTTGGAAGAGGGTGTTATGACCAGTGTGTTCTCTTGGCAAAACTGTTAGCCTTTGCTTTGCTTCATTCTGTACTCCAAGGCCAAATTTTCCTGTTACTGCAGGCATCTCTTGACTTCCTACTTTCGCATTTATAGTGCCCTGTAATGAAAAGGACATCTTTTTTTGGGTGTTAGTTCTAGAGCTCATTAACCAATGCTTCTGTGCTCTGTTAATCAGTAAAAATGGTAGCAAGCATTCTTGTCATATTCTTGCCCTTAAAGGGAATATGTCCAGACTGTATGAATAGACACAAGTAAAGCAGCTGAAAGTTCTACACCTATTATTATTATAAAATTAAAGTAAAAAAATCTTAGAAAACCAGAAATAGAAGGTAAAGTTTTTCAAGCTTGATAAAGGTTATCCAACAAAGGTCTACAGGAAATAGATGAAGAAACTCTGGACATATTCCCTTTAAGGGCAAGAATATGACAAGAATGCTACCATTTTTACTGATAAACAGAGCAGTGAATTAATGAGCTCTTTCTCTCTCTCCCCCTACATCGCTGTATATGTACATATGATGTATATATGTGACTTACAAGGTATGGTAAACTTAGAGATGGGCTGCTCAGATTCCCCTTTATGAAAGGACCTGCACCCAGCTGCATGGGATGCAGTTGGCTTATGGCCCCCTGTCCTCTGCTCTTCAGGGTGCAGTTCTTTGGCAGAGAAATTTCTCCCCCAATGTTGTATCCTTCTGAGAGCTCCTGTTATCTGGTCATTCAACAAAGCAGTGTATAAAGGCCTGGCTATTTTGACCCAGTATAACAGAACGTGCTGGACAATTCTCGTCAGCACTCATTTCAGAACTCCCACTGAGATGGCTGAAGCTCTGTCTGGTCTGCATAGCAGCTCAACTTCTCTCTCCTCTCTCTGCTTATTCTTCTTCTTTCCATTCATTGGTACTGATTCTCCAATAAACATCTTGAACACTCACCCTTATCTCCTACAGGAGGACCCAGTAGGGGACAGAAGGGAATAAAGATGACCATTGACCTGAAGACATAATAGAATGAATAAGAGAGTTCAGAAATATTGCTCATGAAAGGATCTGTAATTTTTTAAAGTCAGTTTTTTTGGGTATGCTAGATGAGCAACTTACAAGTCAAATTTCTCACAGTAACAACTAAGAAGACTAGTTCTAGACTAATTCCTCTTCTAATTCTTCAAACAATGGGAAACATGTTTGAAAGAATTGGAGAGCTGAAATAATAGTCAGGACTTGAGGAAATAGGGAAAGCCAACTTTCCCTTTGGTGCATGTGCTAATTTTTATTAACAACAGTGAGGCTAAGAAGCAAAGCATAAGGTAACCATTAAGACTTAGAAAATCTCAACAGAAAGTTTAGCATTCCTACTTTTAGGAAGAAAGAAAACAGCAGCTTTGAAGAAAGCAAATATGAAAATCCTATACAAAGGCATAGTTAAAGAAACTGTGTTGCTAACCCAAGAACCAACCAATATGAAATAAAATAGAAAACCTAGGATTAGACCCACATATGAATAAGAGGCATCAGACATTATCAGGGCAAAGAATGGATGTTTGAAGAAATGATACTGGAAAAATAGGCCCACTCTTTTGAAAACCATGAAAACATGATTCTACCTCCATCTTGATCCTGAACTACAATTGGATTAGAGGCCCAAATGATTAATTATAAAGCCAATAAGAAAAACGTAGAAAATATTTGTCATCTTGGGATAGTAAGAGAATTCTTTAGCAACACTTAAAATGAAAAATACTTGCAAGAAGAAAAATTGATGAACTTGCCTGCATTCAAATGACTCAATTCTTGTCACTGAGCTACTCCATAGACAAAGTTATCAGCTTTGTGACAAGATTTAAAGGTGATATTTTCACCATTTAAACAGGCAAAGGATAGATATCTATAATATACAAGAATACCTGGAGTAAGTAAACAACAGGAAAGTAATAAAATTTTAGGCAAAATATACAAATAATTCACAGAAAAAGATTAAATAGCTAATATATAATAATGAGGAAAACATTGATTATAAGAGTGATAGCTAATACTATATTCTCAAGAATTATGCTTTATATATATTGATTTTTAAAATACTAATGACAATTCTCTAAAGTAGGTATTATCTTGAATATATAAATGAGTATACACCTTCATGGAGAAGACAATGACAGCCCACTCCAGTACTCTTGCCTGGAAAATCCCATGGATAGAGGAGCCTGGTAGGCTGCAGTCCGTGGGGTCACTAAGAGTCGGACACGACTGAGTGACTTCACTTTCACTTTTCATTTTCACACATTGGAGAAGGAAATGGCAACCCACTCCAGTGTTCTTGCCTGGAGAATCCCAGGGATGGGGAGCCTGGTGGGCTGCCGTCTATGGGGTCACACAGAGTCAGACACGACTGAAGTGACTTAGCAAGCAAGCAAGCAATACACCTTCATAAATGTCCTCAGAAATACAAATGAAACTAATCAGATACCATGTTACAAGGATCATGTTACAAAAATTAAGAAAGATAAAAAATAGCAAGTGTTATTGATGATGCAATTAAATATAAATACTCATGAACTGCTGTGGAAATTATGATGGAAGGGTCAATTCTGGAGGAAAAAATAGGTCAGTGCTCATTTAAAGTAAGTATGTAAATATCCTATGAATTAGTGTCACAACCCCTCCATTTATATCACAGGTTGATAGTGAGACATAAACAATGGTGCCCATTTAAGAGTTAAGGTAAAAATTAAGGTAAGGAAAAAGTAAGTGGTCTTCACTATAAAATGGAATAAGAAAATCTAATATGCTCATGTGATAGGATATCATATAAAGAAATATATATATGTGTATATACATAAGCATACATATATATACACATACGTATATATACACACATACATATGCCATCGTGGGACAAAGTTGAAACAGAATGAAATCAGCACACACATATCACCAATGTTAAGTTTACTTGTATATCTAAGTAAATCTGGAAAGGTGGATTTGGTGATTATATATTTAAAACACTGCAGTGGGTACCTAAGTAGAAGGAGAATGAGAGAAGTGGTAGGAAATGAAGGGGTGCCTCATTTAAGGGAGTGAAACTATTGCCAATATTTCGAGAGTGTATCCCAGTTTTATAAACTAAGTGGAAGGAGGAAGGGAGGGAGGGAGGAAGAGGGGAAGGAAGGGAGGGAGAAATGGAAGGGAAGAAATCCCATTATAAACTAACTTAAGCTGTTAGGAAATTCCTTCTCTCATATACCTAGAAGACTTAATCCAGTGGCTCTGTCTGCTTTTCTGCAGGAGACTTCTGGGAAACTCTGCTGTTCTACCATATTTATTTTTTAAATTATAATGCACTATAGTTGATTTACAGTGTTGTGTTAGTTTCAGGTGTACAGCAAAGTGATTCAGTTACACATGTACATATACTCATTATTTTCAGATTTTTTTCTCATAGAGGATATCACAGAATATTGAGTAGAGTTCCCTGTGCTATACAGTGGGTTCTTGTTGGTTACCGATCTTATATATAGTAGTGTTCATATTTCAATCCCAAGTTCCTAATTATCCCCCTCCCTCATGTTTCTTCTTTGGTAACCATAAGTTTGTTTTTGATATCTGTAGGTATGTTTCTGTTTTGCAAATAAATTCATTTGTATCACTTTTAAAAATTAGATTCCAAATATGAGTGATATCAAATGATGTTTGTCTTTGTTCTTGACTTCACTTGGTATAGTAGTAGTCTCTGGGTTCATCCATGTTGCTGTAAATAGCATTATTGTATTCTTTTTATGACTGAGGACTACTCCATAATATAAATATATATATATATGCATACTGCATCTTCTTTATCCATTTCTCTGTCATGGACGTTTAGGTTGCTTTCATGTTCTGGCTACTGTAAATAGTGCTGCCATGAATGTTGGGGTGCATGTATCTTTTCTAATTACAGTTTTCTCTGGAAGTATGCCCTAGAGTGGGATTGATGGATCATATGGTAGTTCTATTATATATTATTATATGTTAATTTTTTAAGGACACTCCATACTGTTCTCCATAGTGGTTGTACCCATTTACATTCCCAGCAACAGTGTAGGAGAGTTTCCTTTTTCCACACTCTCTCTGGCATTTATTGTTCATAGACTTATTGATGATGGCCATTCTGATCAGTCTGAGGTAATATGCCATTGTATTGGGTTGGTCAAAAAATTCTTTTGGCTTTTTCCATAGCATCTTACAAAAAACCCAACAAACTTTTTGGCTAACCCAATACTTTAATTTCTCTGATAATTAGTGATGTTGAGCATATTTTCCTATGCCTATTGGCTATCTGTATGTCTTTTTTGAAGGAATGTCTGTTCAGATTATCTGCTCATTTTTTTTGGATTGGATTTTTTTTTTGACGTTGAGTTATATGAGCTTTTCATATATATTGGCGATTAATCTCTTGTTATTGGCTTCATTTGTAAATGTTTTCTCTGTGGGTTGTTTTTTCAATGTGTTTGTGGTTTTCTTTGCTGTATAGGAGCTTTTAAGTTTAATTAGGTCTCATTTACTTATTTTTGTTTTTATTTTCATTACTCTAGGAAGTAAATCATAAAAGATATTGCTATGATTTGCGTCAAACTGTGTTCTGCCTATATTTCCTTCTGTTTTATAGTGTCCAGCCTTACCTTCATGTTTAGGATTCATCTGGAGTTTATTTTTGTGTATAGTGTTGACAAGCATTCTAATTTCACTCTTTTTACATTTAGCTTTCCATTTTCCCCAGCACCACTTATTAAAGAGGCTGTCTTTTCTCTATTGTATATTCTTGCCTCCTTCATCATATTGTAATTGACCATAGGTGCATAAGTTTACTTCTGGGCTTTCTATTCTGTTCCATTGACATATATTTTTGTGTTGGTACCAGTACCATACTATTTTGATGGCTGAAACTTTGTAGTATAGTCCGAAATCAGGGAGTCTGTTTCTTCCAGCTCAGTTTTTCTTTCTCAAGATTGCTTTGGCTACTTGGGGGTCTTTTGTGTTTTCATGTAAATTATACATTTTTTTTTTTGCTCTAATCCTGTAAAAAATAGCATTGGTAATTTGACAGGGATTGCATTGGATTTGTAGATTGCTTTGGGTAGTATAGTCATTTTGACAATGTTGATTCTTCCAATCTAAGAACGTGGTATATCTTTCCCTCTGTTTGTGTCATCTTCAATTTCTTTCATCAGTGTCTTATAGTTTGCAGAGTACATGTCTTTTGTCTCCTCACATAGCTTTATTTCTAGCTATTTTATTCTTTTGGATGTAGTGCTGAGGAACATTCCCAAGCTCATTTTATGAGATCACCATCACCCTGATATCAAAATCAGACAATGAACACAAAAGAAGAAAATTACAGGCTGCTATCACTGATGAACATAAACACAAAAATACTCAACAAAATACTGGCAAACTGAATCCAATGATACATGAAAAGGATCACACACCATGATTTATCCCATGGACACAAGGCTTCTTTAATATCCACAAATCAATCTGTGTGGTATACCACATTAACAAACTGAAAAATAAAAACCATATGATCATCTCAATAGATGCAGAAAAAGCCTTTGACAAAATAACACCCATTTATGATAAAGTTTTCTAGAAAGTGGGCATAGAAGGATCTTACCTCAACATAATAAAGGTCATATATGACTAACTTACAGCTAACATCATTCTCGATAGTGAAAAGCTGAAAGCATTCCCTCTAAGATTGGGAGTAAGGCAAGGATGTCCACTGTAGCCACTTTTATACCATGTAGTTTTGGAAGTCCTAGCCACAGCAATCAGAGAAAAAAAAAAAGAAATAAAAGAAATCCAAATTGGGAAAGAAGAATCAAAGCTGTCACTGTAGATGACTTATTACTATACATAGAAAATCATAAAAAATGCCACCAGAAAATTACTCAGTTCAGTTCAGTTCAGTCACTCAGTCATGTCTAACTCTTTGTGACCCCATGAACTGCAGCACGCCAGGCTTCCCTGTCCATCACCAACTCCCGGAGTTCACTCAAACTCACATCCATTGAGTTGATGATGCCATCCAGCCATCTCATCCTCTTTCATCCCCTTCTCCTCCTGCCCCCAATCCCTCCCAGCATCAGAGTCTTTTCCAGTGAGTCAACTCTTCGCATGAGGTGGCCAAAGTACTGGAGTTTCAGCTTTAGCATCATTCTTTCCAAAGAACACCCAAGGCTGATCTCCTTCAGAATGGACTGGTTGGATCTCCTTGCAGTCCAAGGGACTCTCAAGAGTCTTCTCCAACACATCAAAAGCATCAGTTTTTTGGTGCTCAGCTTTCTTCACAGTCCAACTCTCACATCCATACGTGACTACTGGAAAAACCATAGCCTTGACTAGATGGACCTTTGTTGGCAAAGTAATGTCTCTGCTTTTGAATATGCTATCTAGGTTAGTCATAACTTTCCTTCCAAGGAGTAAGCGTCTTTTCATTTCATGGCTGCAATCACCATCTGCAGTGATTTTGGAGCCCCCCAAAATAAAATCTGACGCTGTTTCTACTCCTTCCCCATCTATTTCCCATGAAGTGATGGGACCAGATGCCATGATCTTCGTTTTCTGAATGTTGAGCTTTAAGCCAACTTTTTCACTCTCCTCTTTCACTTTCATCAAGAGGCTTTTTAGTTCCTCTTCACTTTCTGCCATAAGGGTGGTATCATCTGCATATCTGAGGTTATTGATATTTCTCCTGGCAATCTTGATTCCAGCTTGTGCTTCTTCCAGCCCAGTGTTTCTCATGATGTACTCTGCTAGAGCTCATCAATGAAGTTGATAAAGTTGCAGGATACAAAATTAATATACAGAATCTCTCGCATTCCTATACACTAACCTATACACTAAGGAAGATAGTTAGAAGGTCAGGAATAGAAATTAATGAAACAATCCATTTACCATCACATCAAAAAGAATAAAACACCCTGTGTAGTATATATATCCTTAGGCTGGTAAACAAGATGACTGTAGCAGCTCCAGACCCACCTGTACCTAAGAAGCTCAGAGGAGAGAGACAGAGATTATAGTCTTTAAACTCTTAAAAAAAACCTTCCCAGAAAAACCACAGTAGACCTCAACTCCAGTCTCATTAGCCCAGATTTGGTCACATGTTCTCTCCTGAAATAATCACTGGCAAGATGGTAGGATTCTCTTAGAAATACTCACACCAATGGAGTTAGAAGGAAGATTGGCTTCCCCTCTGACAGTGGTTTTGAACAAGAGCAGTTTTGTTCCCTGGGGAACACTTGCCAAGGTCTGGTGACTTCTTTTGTTTTGTTTTTTTACCTGTCACAACAATGGGTCAATTGCTACATCTGCATCTAATGAGATGCTGTAAAACATGTTATGTCCACATGAGAGGCCCCAGCAATGAGTTTTCCAGCTCAAAACGTGGTGACACCACCCTTATGGCAGAAAGTGAAGAGGAACTAAAAAGCCTCTTGATGAAAGTGAAAGAGGAGAGTGAAAAAGTTGGCTTAAAACTCAACATTCAGAAAATGAAGATCATGGCATCTGGTCCCATCACTTCATGGGAAATAGATGGGGAAACAGTGGAAACAATGTCTGACTTTATTTTTTGGGGCTCCAAAATCACTGCAGATGGTGACTGCAGCCATGAAATTAAAAGACACTTACTCCTTGGGAGGAAAGCTATGACCAACCTACACAGCATATTAAAAGCAGAGACATTACTTTGCCAACAAAGGTCCATCTAGTCAAGGCTATGGTTTTTCCTGTGGTCATGTATGGATGTGAGAGTTGGACTATAAGGAAAGCTGAGTGCCGAAGAATTGATGCTTTTGAACTGTGGTGCTGGAGAAGACTCTTGAGAGTCCCTTGGACTGCAAGGAGATCCAACCAGTCCATTCTAAAGGAGATCAGTCCTGGGTGTTCTTTGGAAAGGCTGATGCTGAAGCTGAAACTCCAATACTTTGGCCACCTGATGTGAAGAGCTGACTCACTGAAAAAGACCCTGATGCTGGGCGGGATTGGGGGCAGGAGGAGAAGTGGACGACAGAGGATGAGATGGCTGGATGGCATCACCGACTCGATGGACATGAGTTTGGGTAAACTCCAGATATTGGTGATGGACCGGGAGGCCTGGCGTGCTGCAGTTTATGGGGTTGTAAAGAGTCGGACACAGCTGAGCAACTGAAATGAACTGAACTGATGGCATATGAACTCTCTGTGGAAGTAATGAATTTCTGGGAAATATAGATAGGACCTCTAGATAGTTAGAAGGAAGAGGGAAACATATAAATCATTGTTACCAAGTAGAATGTTATGGAATGCCAAATAGAAAGGGAAAGAATTTGTGGGACAGTAAGGTATTATTCTATCTGGTAGAGGATTTGAATAGATGAATGTTTTCATGAATGGCTCAGAAAGCTATTTGGGGCAATAGACATTGGTTTGATCCTAACCTTGCAATTTACTCACTATGTAAACTTGGTGAATTATTTAATCCCTCTGTAAGTTTGGTAAATACAGTGTCAATGTATAGAGATTTATTGCATTTCTCCCTGTACAAATAAATATCTCAAGTATTAAATTTAATAAAAATATAATTTATAATAGCATTCAAAAAACACATATAATCAAATCAAGAGAAGTATTTTAAGATTTTTATCTAGAAAGTTAAAAATTACTGAGAGGAAATTTTGAAAACCTACATAATAGAAGAATATACTAATTTCATGTTATACTTTTCCCTCTTAGGTCTATAGTTTTTTTTTTTTTAGGTCTATAGTTTTAATTCTTGATTTCTTCTGGGATTGGTCATCTGAAAGTAGGAATAACAATATCTATTAATATCTCATGGTAGTGATATTAAGTTTAAAAGAGATAATCATATAAATAGATCACCATAACATTAATATTCAACACATGCTAGACATTATCATTACCAGTTCCATGAGACACTGGTGCTTACAATGATTCTTGAAGGTGGGAGAAATTTTCCAAGAACAAAATGCAGAGTTAGGCAGCATAAAAACATTCCAGATCATAGGCAATCCTGAGCAAAATCTTGAGCCATGAAGCAATACTCATTAAGGGAATTTTGTTTGGTTGGGGCCAAGGTTACACACAGGGTAAAAGTGTCAAAAGGGACTCAAGGGGTTATTAGAGGCCAGATTAGCTGTTTTCTCACACTTTTACATAACTTTCTATTTTCTTTATTCTAGTTGTAAATCAAATGGCCTTTTCTTTTCAAAATGTAATTCTATGTCATTGTCAGTATCATTGAATATTTAGGACTGACAGATGATACATTTAGTTTAATCTGAGGCTGACATGATGGTTGTATGGAAAACCACAGATTTCTTTAAAAACATCATGCCTCATCCTTCACAACCAGTGATGGAAGATGTTCCTTGGTGTATCGGAAGTCCTTTTCAAGAGATCCCACAAGGAAGTCAAATCTTGGGATGATGTATGGCTTCCAAGCCTGTTGCCTCCTTCCCACACAGAGGTTCTCCAAGGCATGCAGAGGTGCTGTCTGGTGCCGCTGGAAAGAAGGGTGAGAAACAGTCCTATGAGACTGCATTCAGCTCAGTGAGCTGTTTAGCTTGAAAAGGCCTGAGAAGGATGTCGATTTTTGAAAGAAATACAAGGTCACTTATACTAATATGCCTTTTAAAGGATTTAAACAGGGGAGAACTAAATTGGTAGATAAAGATTAATGTGTTTCATTTTTCTTCAAAATTCTACCTTGCAAGGATAAACAAAATGAGGAAAAAGGCAGCAGAATGGACATTAGCCTGTATTTTCTTCTCAGATAGTAGAGAATACAAATTTCAGAGCTGAAGGCAAAGGCATTCATCCTGTCAGCTCTGTGGGGGAGGACAGAAAAAAAAGCAATATGCTCTATACTTCATTTCTATTCTAACCATCAAATCTTCCCTGGTTTCCCCTTAAAATATAAAAATGAAAACAAATTGCACTCAAATGCTCAAGGAAAGATAAGAAAGATGTGGTTTGTTTTGTTATTTCTTTATAGTTCAAATATGTCTGTGCCCTTTTTTTTTTTTTCCCAAAGAATGACAAGTTCTCCCACTGGAGATGCAGTAAGTCTGTGTTCCCCGGGGGAGTCAGCAACCAGCAAGATTCTGTGCTGTATTTGGAGGCTATGATGAGGTCAGACAGGGCCAGGGGCCCGTCAGTGTTCTTGTACAGACGATGGAGGGGATGAAACACACAGCTGATTGGCAGTGGGCTCCGCAGCGTCACTCACTGGCACGATGGAATGGCAGACCTCCTCTAGGGCTCTCCTTGAAGCTGCCCCCCAGGATTTACACAGTTCTGCTCTGCTGTCACCATTTTCTAAAAACATCTGTTGCCACCTAACAGAAGAGACTGTCAAGAGTTAAAAATTTTGTCTCCTTTTAATAATTTATTCTCTTTCCCTGTAACCTTCCCAGTACCTGACTGGCACTCAGGGGCTATCCTAGAGCATCTATTTGGAGGAAGTTCACACAATGTGTGTTCAACTGGGATCCTGGGCTGCTACTGCTAGCAGAGATTAGTATCCAGAATACATACCTACCATATTCTCCCAGGGATAGGACGTGAGTATTCACAAGGAAACATGCTTCCAAAGTACTAATAATTGCTATACCATCTTTATCATTATTTTCCAAAATCTATGTACCACCTAAGCTGTTTCTATTCATCCATCCATCAATCAACCTTTGTTTCTCTTTCCTTCTCTTTCTTTTATTCTCCCTTCCTCCCTCCCTGTCTTTCTCTCCTTCCTTCTTTTTCCATTCCTTCCTCCACCTTTTTCTTTCTTTCTTTCTTCCCTTCTTTTCATAAATGAAATTTTTTTAAAAAAGAAATGTTATCATTGGATTACCTGGCAATAAAAATTAAAAAGCAATGAAAACAATTTAAATTGCAACGAAAACAATCTTAATTGCAGATCTAAGCCTGAGGCTTGACAAGAGTCTTATTCTTGATGTAATCAGAAAAAATGGAAAGAGAGTAGATTTTTTTCCCCAGTATCATTTAATATTGGTCAATGCCTTGTGCATTTGACACTCAAAAGCTCACATCTGTTAGCACCAGAAGAGATAAAACACTAAATTAAGTTCCATTGTTTTTGTTTTAAACATAATCATGGTTGCAGGGTCACTCATAACATACTTATTTGTTTGTTTATTCAAAAAATTCTTATTGAGCATGTGATCTGTGCTCAGCACTGTTCAAGTTGTTGGTAAGAAAAAGAAATAAAGCAAACAGACAAAACCTCTCCCAACATTCTCTGAGTCGAGATTGAAAATACACAAATAAGCTATAAGTAAAATACACAGTGAGTGTGCAAGAGACATGGGTTTGATCCCTGAGTCAGGAGGATCCATTGGAATAGGAGATGACAGTATTCTTGCCTGGGAAATTCCACAGACAGAAGGCTGTAACCTGGCAGGCTATAGTCCATGGGGTTGCAAAGAGCCAGACACAACAGAGTCTAAACACACACACACACAAACCCAGTGAGTTCGAGGGAACCCCTATAGTAGAAAATACTAAAGCAAGAATGGAGGATAGAGAGCACTGGGGTGAGATCTGGCTACAGTGGGTAAAGAAAGCCTCAGGCAGCAGGAACAGCCCATGTAAAGGGCATATTCTCTCCGTTGCAGGACTGGGGAGTGAACCCTGGCAGGAGCAGAGTGGGCGAGAAGTGGGGGACAGAAGGGGACAGAGAGGTAGCTGGAGGGAAAGGTGGCTCCTCTTTGGCCTTGCAGGCCACTTTGGCTTTTACTCTGCAGAGAACAATGACAGGCACACAAAATTTGCCTTGATTGCACCCTATCTTCTTGTAGCAATCTTCTCTCCCCATTGGTGGCTTTCCTACTCCTGTTGCCTCTCAGATGGCCTGCAGCATTTACTCTTGATTTTCTGTGGGGTCCTATTCTTAGGAATCGATCTAGAAAACATGCTCAGGATTAGGGGGCTGCTATCTCTGGAAAGTTGAAAGGGGGTGCATTCCTTTAAAAATGTTCTCTCCTGAGTGGGTTCATGTCAGGGGACTAGTTATGTCAGTGCCCTGATTTTATATCCTGTTGCAGAGTCAGGGAGAACCAAACCCTTTACAATTTCCAATTTTCCACACTTGGGTGTGTGGATTAGTTATTTAACCAAAAGGACAAGGGAAAAACTGTAGAAAGAACACATTAAAACAGCTTCACATTTATGCAGAAATATAAATGAGGTGAAACTATATACGATGACTCAGAATACAGCCATCAACTTTGTGATTTCTGGGTTGGAAGCAATAAGATTCTTGCAGATACTAATTTTCCATGGATTTAGGGAATGAGGAGCTGGCTGCATACTATGGTAGTCTGAGAAGAGTTGAAAGTCTCCCTGGGTGCCAAATGCTTCCCATATTTTATCATGGTGCAGGAAATTCAGATACAAGAAATTGATTATTAAATGTAGGTTATCTGGGAGTAGTGACTCAGTATTTCATAACCAGTAATTGATGCCATAACTGAGATTAATTCATTTGGTTGGCTTATTTTCCAGTGAGAGATAAGATCCATCATTTATTAGTTCAGATATAGAAGAAAGGGGAGAATTCAGGAAAGGTATAGAAAATGGAACTCTATCTATGTGGGACTTGTTACTGAGAAGCCATGGCTAAATCTTGTGTGTATGTGTGTGTGTGTGTGCACGTGTGTGTGTGTGTGCACGTGCACACATGCACCATAACATTGTAGGGTTAGGGATATCTCTCCAACTCCTAAAATAGCACCTGGAACATAAGAGTACTCAAAATATATTTTTTATTTACTCAATAAATGGATCATGAAAAGATGAGAGTAAGTGAAAGTTAGGTTATAAATACCTCTCAGATAGAGTATATTTTTGACTAAGGAGAAAACAAACAAACAAACAAAAAACGGCCGCTTAAAGTGACTTTCCTGAGGACAGGGCTGATATAGTGATATGTGTGCTGGTTGTTAGGGGAGCGGCAGTGGATGGAATAGGGTAAAGAGATCATCCCCAAGCAAGCCTTGTAACCTTATAATCTCTCAGATTAAAATAAAATTATCTGTAAGCAGTCTATAGACATGGCGCTGATACCAAAGGCCTGAGGGCCAGGCCCTCCTCTGCATCTCCATTGCTCAGAGTAAATAAGGGACTCAGATCTTGTTTGAAGAGAGAATGTTCTTGTCACCCAAGGAACAGATGAGTTTTGGAAGTCCATGTTTGCAGAGACAGAGAGAGAAAGAGAAGTGGGAGGGGGGAGAGAGAGATACTTCCAGTATTTTATTTCTTTTTACTTATCTATAGTTTTTGGAAGTACCACACTGCTTGTAGGATCTTAGTTCCCAGACCCAGGGATCAAAACTGGGCCTCAACAGTGAAAGCACCAAGTCCTAACCGCTGGACTATCATGGAATTTCCTCCAGTACTGCTGCTCAGTTGAGGAAACAACACTGGCCTAGAATTGTACTAGTATAAATGAGGCTGACCTCAGACAAATCTGAATCACCTGGGGAACCTTTTAAACACATAGGTCTCTAGGCCCACAGTGATTCAGCTGTAGCGAATTCCAACTTGTTTTTTTTTGTTTGTTTGTTTCAAATAAATTTTTCCAAGTTGTAAACTTGGGAATAAGAAGTTACCTGGCTAGGGATCAGGGCCACATTTGACAAGCCTCTTAGACTTATCAGTTTCATCTTCCTCCTTTGAAAGATAAAAGTAATAATAGTAACTTCCCTTAAGGTGTATAACATTAGAGGATCCAGTACTCCCTGTACACTTAATGTACACTTTTGCTTTACCATTCACCAGCTCTGTAACTTTGGTTCCATGCTCTTCTTAGTTCACACTTTTTATGTAAATCATCCCCTATCTCACTGGAAAAAGCTGGGATTTTAGTCAGGTATTCAGAATTCTGCACTGCTACCTACTTGCTAGGCAATTTGCGAAAGGCCTCTGAAGCCAGTCTGCACATGGGTTACGTGTGTTTGCAGTTTCTTTTCATCTGAAGAAGATGATATCTATAATATATCACAGGGTTGATAGAAGGACTAGGATAGTATGATGCCTTTAAAGCACTCAACATCATGCCTGGCTGAGTGAGAGCACAAATGTTGCTTTTGGGTTAGTTGCATTCCAACCAGAGTTCAGTGTGTAAAATGAAATTCTATTTTAATTATGAGAGGAACATGTAACAGGAGGCATCAGTAGCAAAGGTATGATCTGTTTTAAGGGTAGGGACGGCAAACTGTTTCTGCAAATAATTTAGGGGCAGGAGCAGGAAAGAGGGACTTTGACTATGAATTTGAAAATAAGTAACATATAGTCAAGTCCATCTTGAAAAGACCTTCTCAACACCTGCTAAGAACACTGGAATTTTAAACCTTAAGTGAATCCCCAAACCAAGGCTGGGCATAATTAAATAACTTGCCTGAGATCATAGAATGGCAGACTTAAGATGAGCTGTATGTTGTACAGATGTTTGATATAGTCCAAATGAGTGAAAAGTAACTATAATAGCAAATGTAGTTACTGAAAATATCCACATCACATTTATGCTCTATATGCCCAATTTTTAGGCCTGCTGAACTTCACCACCACATAGTAATCTAGTCTCTGATTACTAGAGGCTAGTAATCAGCCTCTAGCCTGGCTGATTGCTAGAGTAATCATCCTCTAGTTTGTAGTATTAGTGCAGTGACTGAAATATTGGTGAGTTTCTTCATTTTTGAAAGAGAGTTAAAATGGCATCTTCCAAGGAAGGATCACAGACTTATGTTCCAAGGACTCAGCACAATTCCTGAAGCACAGCAATTGTTAAAATTTTGGTAGCTGTTAATATTATTACTGTTTGTTGTTTCCTTAGGAAATGGATCAGTGTTTTCCTCTTCCAAACATGCATTTAAGCTGAAATCCTCACCATAAATACAATACTCAGACCCTCTAGAAGGAATTTCAGGGATCAGCTGGACAAGGAAGTGATTTTCATGATGAGGTACTTCTTGGAACCCCTGATGTGGACTTTGATGATTCTAGAAATCTCCAAGAATGGGAAGGAACTAATGTTGAGAATATAATTACTACTCAGAATTCGTGTTCTTCCAGAGAACTTATGAACATTTTCTCATATTTCCTTACAACACTTCTTTTAGGTTATCAATAACCCTATGATACAGATGAAGGAACTGAGTTTCTGAGACATTAAATAACTTAGCACAAGTCATAATTAGTGGTAGAGCATGAATTCAAACTCTACTTTGTCTTCTTCTCTTCTCCCTGTCTTCCTCCTTTCCCTTTTTCTTTGTTCCCTGTCTTAAGAAGCTGAAAGTTTTCTAATTAAATTCTTTTATTCTTGCAACCAGACAACAATTGCTTGTTAGTCACTTATGCTACAGTAGGAATGGTGTTAATATACAGTAAGAATGATGATAAAAATTTAATCTTGGAGGGTGAGAGATTAACATACTGCCCTAAGTAACTTTGGGAATTAATGGAGTCTGTAAGACTGAAAACAACAGAAAGTGTACATAAGCACTGTACTCTAGTATGAGTTAAAAAGTCTGATAATTCTATCTAGGTATAGTGGAATTGAACAAAGTGAAAGCAAAAGAAACTGAAGTCACTCAGTCATGTCCGACTCTTTGCGACCTCATGGACTGTAACCAGGTTCCTCCATCCATGGCATTTTCCACTCCATACTGGAGTGGGTTGCCATTTCCTTCTCCAGAAGATCTTCAACCCAGAGACTGAACCTGGGTCTCCCGCATTGAGTACTAAATGGATGATAGCTAGTGGCAGCCAGGGTTTTCACTGTCACCGTGGGAGTAGATTACAGATAAGCATAAAGGAAATACCATAATGATCCCTGTGGTCATGGATGAGAATTGGAGACATGAGTATGAACTCATGTTTAGCCTACTATCGATATAGATGGTTACATATAAAAATGTTTATACATATGTATATAAGCACTAGTTAGAACACATACATATATGCCCTTGCTCTGTCAGAGGAAAAAGCCTGGAAGTAAGGAGATTTCAGTCACCATGAGCACATCAGACTCTTAGATCTTTGTTTCTAATACCATTCTATTGTACAAGAAATCAGGGCTTCTTGGAGAAATAGCTGATTCTACGACTGTAGCAGAAATATACAGAGTAAGTTACATCTTAGAGTGTCAGGAAGTACAAAAGTGCTCAAAGAGAAAAGAAACAAAATACAGTGATGGGAATATATCTCAGGGGCACAGAAGTCAACCTGAAACAGTTCCCAATGGCCAAAGATGGAAACATTGAACAACAATAAGGTAGTATTGGATTATAACCTAAAGTGTAAAGTAAATGTCTGTGAGTTTGTACTAATATAATGAAAGAAAGGGAGAGAGGAAAAAAAAAAAAAAAAAGAAAGAAAGTTACATCTCCTGAACTGAAGAATTCCAAGTAGTTTATGTAGCTACCCCACCCTCAGAGATGGAGCATAATTTTGTACTCTTTAATTGTAGACTATACATTGTAACTTCTTCCCAAAGAATACAGCATGGAAAAGGAAAACAAGAATCACTTTACAGTTCAGAAATTTGATACAAATGCCTCAGTCAGGATAATCAAGGTCAACATCAACTATATTAAGTCATATGTAAGTCTCATGTATAGTATGTACTCTTGATTTGATGGGATGAAAATGACTCTACCTTTGTGGTTTTCCTCCCACCAATCCAAAAAATCTGTTAACTGAGTGTGATCATATTAGGATATCAAATAAATCAAATATTTTACAAACTACCTGACAACCCTCAAAACTTGTTAAGATCACTAAAGTAAGGAAAGTCTGAAAAATTGTCACAGACAAAAAAAGTTGTCACAGTCTAAGGGGACATGATGACTAAATGTAATGTGATATTGGGGAAGGCATACCAGAATGGAAAACAATGTTAGTAAAAACAAGAAAATATGAACAAACTATGGGCTTTAGTTAGTAATAATATATCAATATTGGCTCATTAATTCTAACAAATGTGTCATTCTAAAGTAAGTTGTTAATAATGGAAACTGAGTGCAGAGTTTATGGGAACTCTGTCTTTATCTTTGCAACTTTTCTATTAATTTTGACTGTTTTAAAATATAAACTTTGTCTAATGAAACAATGTAAGCATGGCACCTGGTCTCACAGTGATTGCAGTCTACTGGGGCAGGTATACTGGATTGGTTAGAGAGAGTAGAATGGTTGAAACAGTTAATAGGCTATTAAATAATATAGCAAGAGATTATGAAAGTTTGGACTATACTGGCAATTATGATAGATGTTGAGGACAGGTTTCAGATTTATTTAGGAGATAAGTCTTGAGAGTCCCTTGGACTACAAGGAGATCCAACCAGTCCATCCTAAAGGAGATCAGTCCTGGGTGTTCATTGGAAGAACTGATGCTTAAGCTGAAACTCCACTACTTTGGCCACCTCATGCAAAGAGTTGACTCATTGGAAAAGACCCTGATGCTGGGAGGGATTGGGGGCAGGAGGAGAAGGGGACGACAGAGGATGAGATGGCTGGATGGCATCACTGATTTGATGGACATGAGTTTGGGTGAACTCCGGGAGTTGGTGATGGACATGGAGGCCTGGCGTGCTGTGATTCATGGGGTTGCAAAGAGTCGGACATGACTGAGCGACTGAACTGAACTGAACTGAAGTGAGCAAAATAGGAGAATGTTTAGAAATAGCACTGGTTCACATTTGCACAGACTGATGAACAGTGGTGGCACTGAAAAGATAGGAAAGATGTGTGATTCTTAGGGAATGACCGTGATTTGGGAGTATATTTGGTTTGTGGTATTAGAATAAAAGAAGACCATTTTATTCATTGCATATCAAAATCAGGGTAAAGATCTGATTTGGTGATATCAGGGCTTCCCTGGTGGCTCAGATGGTAAAGAATCTACTTGCAATGCGGGAGACCTGGATTTGATCATCAGGTTGGGAAGATCCCCTGGAGAAGAGAATGGCTACCTACTCCAGTATTCCTGTCTGGAGAATCCCCATGGACAGAGGAGCATGGTAGGCTACAGTCCATGGGGTCACGAGTCGGACACAACTGAGCGACTTTCACTTCACTTCACTTTGGTGATATCCACATTTAAAACATCTGCCTATGAGAGAGAATTAAATCCATGGGATGAGACCAAAGAGAGAACAAGTATAGAGAAGGAAACGAGCCTAGAACAGCCTTGATGAACTCTAAGACAGATTGTCAGAGCAGAGTTAGGTGAGCTTGCAAAATGAATTGGGCAAGAGCAGTGAAAAGATCAAGAGACACAATGTCACAGAAATCAAAGGAAAAGATGGTTTCAAGAAAGGAGTGGTCTACCACATCTCTCTGTTTGACCCCTCAATTTTTATGTAAGTATTTCATGTTGTTAGGTTAATCATGGTCCCATTATAGCTTGCAATTGTAATTATCTCTTTTTTGTCTGGCTATTGATTGTGAAAATTTGATAAGCATCTTTTACTATCACGATCATGTAAAAACCCAGGTCTCCCATACATCTCCCACACTGCATGCAGATTCTTTACCAGCTGAGGCACAAGGGAAGCCCAGGAATACTGGAGTGGGTAGCCTATCCCTTCTCCAGTGGATCATCCTGACCCAGGAATCCAACCAGGTTCTCCTGCATTGCAGGTGGATTCTTTACCAACTGAGCTATCATGGAAGCCCAACTATTACTCACTTAATACCATTGCATCATGATTAGTCAAAAGAAAAATAGCAGAACTCTGTATCAGCAAAACTACCATTTAATAGAAAAATGTGTAATCACTTTTTAAAATCCAGCTGCATATCAGAATTACCTTGGAATTTTTTTAGAAATACAGATGCCCAAGTATTGTTTTCTTCTCCAGGGCTCCAGATACATTTCTAATGAGCAGCCACATTTGAAAACAGCTGAACTGTATGATGACCTTTTACTTTTATCTGGTCTATTTTACTTTTTCTATTCCATATTCAGTGCTCCCGTTACATTTATGTTTTCTGATTTCTCCATCTCTTTTTTTTTTTTTGATGTTCTTTTTCAAGCCTTTATCACTGGTAGTAGAAAAGCATTTGTATACATATATATATAAATAATATGCATTATATATACATTTTAGAAAGCTTATGAATTTTTGACTAAAAATTCATATTTTGATTCTACTTGTTTGACTCAGTATGAATAAAATGACAGATTTTTAATTAAAAAATTAGATATTCAACAAGCAACAAAGATTTACTGCATAGCACAGGGAACTATAGTCAATATCTTAAAACAACCTATAATGGAAAATAATCTGAAAAATAATAGATGTGTATGTGTATAACTAAATCACCTTGCTGTATACCTGAAATATTGTAAGTCCACTATACTTCATATATATATATATATATATATATGGAAAAAAAAAGGAAAGAGAAAGTTAACAAAAAAGGAGGGAGTGGTCATTGGGAACATTTCTGAGAAAAAAAGTGAAATGAAGACTAGACGTGTCTGGGGATTTAGCAAGAGGAAGCCTGTAATGGATCCATTGCTGCTGTGCCCAGACCCTTTGGGTTCCTTTCTACATCCATGCACTCTTCCTTGCTTTGTTGCTGTTAAGTCACTAAGTCCTGTCTGACTCTCTGTGACCCCATGGACTGCAGCTTGCCAAGTTTCCCTCTCTTTCACTATCTCTTTGACTCATGTCCATTGAGTCAGTGATGCCATCCAACCACCTCATCCTCTGTTGCCTGCTTCTCCTCCTGCCCTCAGTCTTTCCCAGCATCAAGGTCTTTTGCAATGAGTTGGCTCTTTGCATCAGGTAGCCAAAGTATTGGAGCTTCATTTTCAGCATCAGATCTTCCTTGCTAGAGGGCTCCTATTCTATTAATAACAACTCATACCTATGGCTGTCTTTGAAGGACTTGTATCAAGCTGGAGCCACATTGCCTGCAACTGCAGACCACTTTTTAAACAAGAAATTATTGCAGTATAATTGATTTACAATGTTATGTTAGTTTCAGGTGTATAGCAAAGTGAATCATAAATATATGTATGTGTGTGTGTGTGTGTGTGTGTGTGTGTAAATATATTCTTTTCAGATTCTTTTCCCATATAGGTTATTACAGAGCATTGAGTTCCCTGTGCTTTACAGTAGGTCCTTGTTAGTTATCTACTTTATATAGTAGTGTGTATATATTATATCCTAAACTTCTGAATTTATCACTTCCCTGAAAGTTTCCGCTTTGGTAACCATAAGAGAGATCTGAGTCTCTTCCTGTTTTATAAATAAGTTCACTTGTATCATTTTTATTCCACATATCTGTGATATCGGATATTTATCTTTGTCTGACTTACTTCAGTTAGTATGATAACCTCTAGGTCCATCCATGTTTCTGCAAATGGCATTATTTCCTTCTTTTTTATGGCTGAGCTATACCCCATTGTATACATACACCACATCTTTATCCATTCCTCTGCTGATGGACATTTAGGCTGCCACTTTCTTACTTTGTATGAAATTGCCATTTTTGCACCTGATTCTGGGAAACAATCTTAAAAAATAAATTCCTAGTTTTAAAAGTTTTTTTTTCTTAAAGAAAACTCATTTGAAATGGGGATAATTGAGAAAGTGCATCCTTTTTGCTTGAGATTCCCCCCTTTAAAGGGTAGCGCTGTAGAACTAAAAGTCTAAGATCACAATTTGCAGACCACTACACCACAATAGGCCACTTTTCCAGGAGGCCACGAAGACCCCCTGAACCCTCATTACTAAGGACAGCCATGGTATTCAGTGTCTTCTCTTTATGGGAGGGGTGTGTGTGTGTGTGTGTGTGTGTGTAGGCGAGTGTGGCATAGAGAATATGTTTGTGTTTCTATGAGGGGCCGAAATATGGAGGGAATCATGGCAGATACCAAATTCAAGGGCAAACAAAGAAATGAAGAAGAAAAGAAGAATCAAGGTGAAATGTGTAGAAGCAAATGCAAGTCTAACCACTTCTGGTACATGGTAGGGAGAAAGCTGTGGAGGCTTACAGTGGCTATGTGGCACTTATAAGCACACCTACTTGTCCACACACTGTGTGAGATGTTTGAATACCTGACACGTGTGACATGTTGAAATGCCACTTTTAAAGGGGGAGCCTTTAAAGAATCAGAATAATATCATTTCAGAGAGAAATGCATCATCGGTGAGCATTTGAGAAGATAAACTGTCCATTTATCAATCTAGCAGAATCAGATGTTTTGATCTAATTTCTCAAAATATTATATCATTCATCAAGATAAAGATTCAATCTTTAACATTTTAGATTTGTGGTATTCATTAGATTATAAGAGAGGGTTTACTTCTCACAGCCAAACAAATCAAAGACAGCTTCCAGGCAAAGACTATACAAGCATATTAGTTTAAGCAATGACACCCTATGGAAACAGAGAAATTTTTTTTAAAAATTAGGATTAATTCTTATATATTATGCTTAATTAGCTCATACGTAAGAAATATGCCTTTATGTTATGGATGGGGCAAATGTGTTTTAAGTGCATAGATGATTTAAAGGGATCTGGGATGAGGAAAAAGCAGAATACAGCAAAGGCAAAAGGTGTGAGGTCATCCATTAACCTACTTACATAACCAGGCTGTCTGGAAGCACTCGTGGAGATGGCTAGCTGTGCACATGTGTGATGTCGGGGGAAACAGGGGCATCAGATGCCCTCTTTCTCTAGCTAATTTCTCACGTCTCTAACTAAGTTATAGGGTACACTGGCATGGCAGTCATTGCTCTCTGTATCCAGTATGTGTTTTTGCCTGAGACAGTTCCACACACATCCCTTCGTCAAGGAAAGAAATTTTGCTTAGAAGCTCTCACTGATTGGACTTGGACCAAGGTGGATATTTTCTCAAGGGCAGGCCGACCAAAGGCTAATCAGTAAGTCAAGATGTGCAAAAGTCATTGTAAGAATCAGAGTTTGGGTTATTAGCCGGTTAATTTGGCCAGTTGTCTATAAAATTCTGATGGAGACATTTTAGAAGATTTTCTAGC
Source organism: Capricornis sumatraensis (assembly GCF_032405125.1). NCBI lineage: Eukaryota > Metazoa > Chordata > Mammalia > Artiodactyla > Bovidae > Capricornis > Capricornis sumatraensis. The sequence goes on along the minus strand of NC_091069.1, from coordinate 75,006,042 downwards.
TAGGGGGAGACACATGGATAGGAAGAAGGCATGCAAGGAAGGAGATCACGGGTTCTATGAGAGATGCAGAGACTAAGTTCCCAAACTATTTTGGATCCAAAATTCTAATTCCTTAATTAGAGTCTCATCTTTTAAAGATTTCTTGAGTCTCCAACAGTATAGGGAGATATTTGGATCCAGAAGGAAATATGGACTTGCAGTTAGAATACATGGGTTTGCACCTTAGTTCTTTAATTTAATAAGAGAATTTGGACAAATAATTTAGTCTCACTTGGATTTAGTTTCCTATGATATTACTTTTTAGAGATGCTGCGAAGATTAAAGGAGCTAATGTATATGGTAGTGTGTGGTAGATGAATGGTAACATTTTTTACCCATTTTCTGGTTTTAAAACTGTATCTATGTAAGTGTACCCTTGGAGAGGATAACACTGAATGTTTAGTAATAAAATAAAGAAAGGCCTGTCCCAGTTACCATGTCCCAGAGGGTCTGGGCAAGGTTAAAGATGAGGATGGATTATGAGTCTTGCTACCTGGTAAACAAATTTAATTGATATACTAATTTTCTATGGACTTGAGAAATGTTAATTTTAGATTTTCTGAAATACTGAGTTAACTAAAGTTCCTAGGCTAATATATGAGGGAAGAGAGGGTCTGAGTTTCTCAGAAGACAAAGCAATGTCAGTTGAAGTCAAAATTATTGTTTATAGCAGTGTGGTCTATACAAACCCAAGCTGGATAGAATTTTGAGTCAGTCATTTAAGCACATTCTTCTTTCTAACCCTTGGAGAAGCCAAAAGATGTGAATACGTTTGCCTGATTTTTTACACAGTTATGGAAAAGTTCAGAACCTTTTTTTTTTTTTTTTGCTCTGCTAGAGGAACTGTTACAAAGTTTTCTTTCTGATTGACTGGTACCTACCTACCATTTTTCCTTTCACTGCACCTCTGAAGCACAGAACATTTGATTTGGAGGTTGAGGCTTGAGCTGAAAACTAGAAGATAGAGAAGCAAATCTAGTTCTAAATCTGGAAATTCAAATCAAAGAGCCAAGTGAGAAAAGCACAAATTAGTGGTCATCCTTCTGTACTCTGCACTTCAACCAAACTGGCTTGGCTCATCTAGGCTATGGATTTAATACAGGATTCTTAAATTGAGAGGTTTCTGTTGCTTTTTTCCTTTTCAGGCTCATCATAGGCAGTTTGAATTCTGTACTGTATAAGGTTACTACTGTTTGTTCTTTCCAAAATTGAGATTATAATCATTGCTGAAGAGGTAGAAGTGATGCTCTTCTAGGAGGAAAAAGAGGGGAAAAAATGAGGACTCATTATAACCCAGTAACACAGTGATGTTGAATATGAAATTTAGCCCTCAGGCAAGCTTTTGCAAAGGTTCAGATCTTTTTGGCACAATTTTTTTCTCTATTCTGTGAGTCTTTTCTGTACTCTTTATGTATCTCGTATTTCCAAATAATAGAATTTTAGAGTTAAAAGAATTTTTAAATTCTTGCATAATTTCTATCCTCATTGAGGTGAGAGAACTAAGGCACAAAGAAAATACTATGACATCACACAGATATTCGGAGTCATAGGCAGAATTATATTCCAGAGTTCTTAACTCTCTCCCAGGGGGACAGTCTTTCATACACCACACCATCTCTTATACTGGCTCTGTCAGTTCTACAAAACACCATGCTTCTCCATTCCACCCATCTCTTTGTGCCTGCAGAAATTACTCCTGCCTTAGCTCCAACTCCTCACTCAAATAAGGCACACTGATGGAGAAACCATCCTAGGCTTTCCCAACTCAGCAAAATATGACATTCTTAATCTGGGTCACTTGTTTAGCCTCAGGGGTTATGAACTTTCTTAAATTTAATGCAAAAATTTGGTCCCAAATGCTTCCTGTTAAACGGTCCATGGATTTCATCAAAGAGATTAAGAACTCTGGCTTTAAAACATAAATTGTAAGCCAAATACTTGGTCTTCTTGAACTTGATGAATGGCATTCCTCCTACTACACTCTATTAAGATTCTGTGCATCAATTGGCTATGATACAAGCTTAACAGGGAAATATAGATATTATTACATGGTTCATCAGTTGCCATTGAAATGTCTAGCCCTAAATATCTTTTTTGCAAATATGTCCCACCTCCTGAATCTCAAGGTAGTTACACCTTGTTTCTTGATGATGATGACAGATGGCAGGCATAGAAGGTAACAGAAAGCAGCACCCGATGCTTGGCCCCTACAAACTTTGCATCAGACTTGTCAAATGAGCCCTGCTTCTGAAAAGTCTCTCCTGATGATACTTAGAAACCAGCAAATCCAGTCCACTTCCTCTCAAAGAAAAATTCTGATGTTCTTTACTTTTTCATGGCACAGAGCACAACTAAGTTTTATTCTTTTTTTTTTTAGTTTTATTCTTGAGCAAGAGTTTTTCTGCACAGTCAACTGGTTAACTATGTAAAATCGTACAATTTAAAAAATGCAAGGAAAATCTCCAGTTTTCTCATTTGGCAGATGAGATAACTGGGGTCCAAGTCACTTTCCACTCTTTCCTGCACACCTCATCCCACTTGGAAAAATCAGAGGGCCAAATAAGACTACTTATCAGCTCAGATTTGAGTTCAGTACAAATCCTCATGTTGTTCACTTTTGCTAAATCATAAGGCACAGGCAGTAAATGGGCAGCTTCCTTGGATGGGAGGGAATGCTCAGAATGAATTTGTACAGGTTGAAGTCGATCTGCAAAATTCCTAGGTTTTGACACCCCTTGTATCTTTGTTTTTGATGTAGAAACTGTCTATATCAAGTTTAGGAGGGCAAGTGTTACAATCATTTATTTGTTCATTAACTTATTCAATAAATATCACATTGGACAGGCCAAGCATTCTTCAAAGTGTTAAGAAGCATACATATAAAATAAAACCAAAATTAAAAAAAGAAAACGAAGTCCCTGCATTAAGTAACTCATAATCTATCAATGGTATTTACTCCTGATACATTTATTGAACATTTACTGCATGCTGGAAACTTCCCTAAGCATTTCAGTCTTTCATTTCATTTAACTTTCTTAACTTCATGAAATATTTTTAAAGTGAAACTGGTTAGGCAAATTGATCTCAGGAACATGTTAAAGTTTTATTAAGTGTGATTACATGGAAACTATGAAGAAGCATATTAAGATATCTGAAATTGAATTAAGGGTGATGGATGGTGGGGAGAACTTACATACACTCTATAGAAATGTTGTTCAGTGCGTTCTAGAAATTAAGGTCAGTCAGAAAACCGTTTGTTACCTGTCTGAGACTGGGTATGCTCAAAAACTGAGAGAAAGCATTTAGACACTTCTATAGAAATTTGCTCTTGCTGCAACATTCAATGATTCATTGGTCCTCTCATCCCACTGAACAGGATATAGATCATTTTATGGGTTTTTAGACTTACATGGTGAGTTATTTGTAGTGGTGTAAGGTAAATGGGTTCTCTAGAAAAAAACAAGCTAACAACAACAACAAACCTCACTTTGATTTGTAGTGTTTTCTCATTTCTTGTATAAATGCTCCTGTCATGGCTGATTTCAAGCCACCAATGTAATGTCAAGTACTGAAATTTTAACAATTGGCTCTTCCATGTTAACACTAGCCAGCTCCAGCACATTGGCATGTCAGTGTGATCTGCATACTAGTCATGTAAGATAGGATCACATGTTCACCCATGATAGATTAGGCGATGAAAACTAGTTTTGAAGTTACAAGGTCCAGATTACTGACTAGTTGCATATTATTGTAAATCCTTCCTGTTTTTAATGAATTGATCTAGGTTATCCCTAGACATAGTGGTTCAGAGTCATCTTCCCCAAGATGCTAGCTGTAAAGAGAATTTGCCCTTGCCAAGACCCATTCTTTTTCTTTTTCCCTCTCCATTTTCCTGGTAGTTCTCTTTGTTTGTGTCATTTTCATTGTTTATCGTATTGTCACTCAGCAGGTAGTTTTCACTGCTGAACCAAGAAGTAGACCAATTGGTATTCAGTGGCCTTTTTCAATTGGGAGACTCTCAACCTTCAATTCTGCTAATATGTATTTTCTTATTTACTTGGTGATTTTCTCTCCTCCATTTTTCTCTATGCAGTTCTTCTGGAACACCTTAGATTTGTTGATTTTTCCTCTACTCTTTAAAAAAGCATTTTAATGAGGTAAAATTGATGTATAAATTCTATAGATAGTTGATGTACACAAATGTGTTTAGACAAAAGTAGACATGTGTGAAATTATCACAGTCAATTATATAAACTTATCAATCACCTCTAAAAGTTTCCTCCCACCCCCTTTTTTTCTGTTTTTAAATTCCTTTTGTGGTAAGCATATTTAACATAAGACCTGCCCTATTAGCAAAATTTAAAATATAGTATTATTGGCCATAGGCCCTGTTTTGCAGAGTAGATCTCCAGAACTTCTTTATCTTGAGTAACAGAAACTTCATATTCTTTGATCCTCCCTCTTCCCTCCCACCTCACATTCAGTTCAGTCACTCAGTTGTGTCTGACTCTGCGACCCCATGAATCGCAGCACGCCAGGCCACCCCGTCCATCACCAACTCCCAGAGTTTACCCAAACTCATGTCCATCGAGTCAGTGATGCCATCCAGCCATCTCATCCTCTGTCATCCCTTCTCCTCCTGCCCCCAATCCCTCCCAGCATCAGGGTCTTTTCCAATGAGTCAACTCTTTGCATGAGGTGGCCAAAGTATTGGAGTTTCAGCTTTAGCATCAGTCCTTCCAAAGAAAACCCAGGGCTAATCTCCTTTAGGATGGACTGGTTGGATCTCCTTGCAGTCCAAGGGACTATCAAGAGTCTTCTCCAATACCATAATTCAAAAGCATCAATTCTTCGGTGCTCAGCTTTCTTCACAGTCCAACTCTCACATCCATACATGACCACTGGAAAAACCATAGCCTTGACTAGATGGACCTTAGTTGGCCAAGTAATGTCTCTGCTTTTGAATATGCTGTTTAGGTTGGTCATAACTTTCCTTCCGAGGAGTAAGCGTCTTTTAATTTCATGGCTGCAGTCACCATCTGCAGTGATTTTGGAGCCCAAAAAGATAAAGCCTGATACTGTTTCCACTGCTTCCCTATCTATTTCCCATGAAGTGATGGGACCAGATGCCATGATCTTAGTTTTCTGAATGTTGAGCTTTAAGCCAACTTTTTCACTCTCCACTTTCACTTTCATCAAGAGGCTTTTTAGTTCCTCTTCACATTCTGCCATAAGGGTGGTGTTATCTGCATATCTGAGGTTATTGATATTTCTCCCAGCAATCTTGATTCCAGCTTGTGATTCCTCCAGACCAGCGTTTCTCATGATGTACTCTGCATAGAAGTTAAATAAGCAGGGTGACAATATACAGCCTTGACGTACTCCTTTTCCTATTTGGAACCAGTCTGTTGTCCCATGTCCCGTTCTAACTGTTGCTTCCTGACCTGCATATAGGTTTCTCAAGAGGCAGGTCAGGTGGCCTGGTATTCCCAGCTCTTTCAGAATTTTCCAGTTTATTGTGATCTACACAGCCGATAACAATTACAATTCTGTCTTCTGTTTCTGATGAGTTTTACTATTTTAGGTTCCAAATATAAGTGAAATCAGGCAGTATTTTTATTTCTGTGACTGGTTCATTTCCTTTAGCATAATGTCTTCTAGGGAGAAGGAAATGGCAACCCACTCTAGTATTCTTGCCTAGGAAATTCTGTGGATAGAAGAGCCTGGTGAGCTCTCTCCTTTTGCTACCACGCCGCCGCCATCATGGGTCGCATGCACGCTCCGGGAAAGGGCCTGTCCCAGTAGGCTCTGCCCTACCGCCGCAGCGTCCCCACCTGACTGAAGCTCACTTCTGACGACACGAATGAGCAGATCTACAAACTGGCCAAGAAGGGCCTGACTCCCTCACAGATTGGTGTGATTCTGAGAGACTCTCATGGTGTTGCACAAGTACGTTTTGTGACAGGCAACAAATACTTGAGAATTCTTAAGTCCAAAGGACTTGCTCCTGATCTCCCTGAGGATCTCTATCATTTAATTAAGAAAGCTGTTGCTGTTCGAAAGCATCTTCAGAGGAACAGAAAGGATAAAGATGCTAAATTCCAGCTGATTCTGATTGAGAGCCGTATTCACTGGTTGGCTTGATACTACAAGACCAAACGAGTCCTACCCCCCAATTGGAAATACGAGTCATCCACAGCCTCTGCCCTGGTTGCATAAATTTGTGTATTGTACTAAAGCAATAAAATCATTGTTTAACAGGAAAAAAAAAAAAAAAGAGCCTGGTGAGCTGCTGTCCATGGGGTTGCACAGAATCAGACATGACTGAAGAGACTTAGCATGCATGCATGCATTGGAGGAGGAAACGGCAACCCACCCAAGTATTCTCGCCTAGAGAATCCCAGGGACAGAGGAGCCTGGTGGGCTGCCGTCTATGAGGTTGCACAGAATCGGACACAACTGAAGTGACTTAGCAGCAGCAGCAATATCTTCTAGATCCATCATGTTGTCACAAATGACAGGATTTCTTTCTTTTAGAGGCTGAATAATATTCCCTTGTGTGTATGTGCCACATTCATCCGTTGATGAGAATTTAGGTTGTTTCCATATCTTGGCTGATGTGAATAATGCTGCATTGAGCATGGGAGTGCAAATACCTCCTCACGATCTGGATGTCTTCAGGGAGTTTGTGTTTCTCAAGTTTCAGCTGCTAAGAGCTACTTGATACTCTGTGCAGAACACCAGTTATGCAGTCATTATTTTGGTTGGCCAGGCTCAGTTGTACCTCTCTGAATTTTTACTCTAGAGAGGGAAAAAGAGGAAAACCTTTTGAATTTTCTCTTTCTGTAGTTTCTTCTTTGCCTCTGACCAAGACAAAAAATCAAATAAAAAATGAGCAAAAGCACACTTTACCGAAGAAGAGATGAGAATAGCAAACATAGAAAAATTTTGGTCATTAAAGAAGTACAAATAATACCCACAGTGAGTACCACTGCATACTCAACAAAATGGCTGGGATGAAAAAAACAGTGGTAACATCAAATGACAATACCAAGGGCTGGCCAGGCCCTGGAACACTGGATCCCTAATACATCACTGCTGGGAATGCAAAATGGTACAGCCACTTGGGAAAATGATTTGGCAGTTTTTTATAAAGTTAAATCTGTATTTACTATATAACACAACAGCAAGCTTATTCCTAGGTATGTACCTGAGAAAATTGAAATTATCCATACAAAGATCTGCACATGGACATCTAGACAGCTTTAGACATAATTGCCCCAACTGAAGACATCCCAAGTGTTCATCAACCTGTAAATGAATGAAGTTCCCTATAATGGGATACTACTCAGTAATAAAAAAATGAAAGGAACCCAAGGCAAAAATTGTATTAACACTGTATGCTTTCACTTATACTTACAGATGAATATCTGATTTATATGTAGTTTAAGGCAAAACTACAGAGACAGGATGGAGAACATGTCAGTGGTTGTCAGTGATTAGGAGTAGGACGAGGAACTGACTCTAAAAACATATGAGCTTCTAGTTAGACTGGCTGAGATGGCAGTGTAGCTCTGCTTATAGCTCAGATGGCAGTGTCTGCTTAGAACAGAAGAGAGACTGATACTCCGAGCAGTGGTAGATTGACACCAGAGGCCTCTGTTAGAAGTGGTAGGAAGCCCTGGGATCAGTAACCAGAGTTCGGGCTCCTGGAAAGTTGCCTGAATCTGGTGGCTGGGGGCCCAGCAGTGGAGTGCAGGCCCAGGAGCCAAACCACGGCAATACCAGTGGCTCCAGTGGCGGAATCAAATGTCAGCACAGCTTCCTGTTTCTTGGTTCCCCTCACTGAAGATACATTTATACCATCAGACTATTTCTGAAATAATACGTTGAGATCAAGCCCTGAGCCTTTGGAGTGGGAGCACTGACTCTAAGACCCTAGACTACTAGAGAACTAACCCTAGGGAGTGTCAAATAGAACTCACACAAAGGAAACCACTTGAATACAAGACCAAGCATGACCCAAGCACTTGTAGCACCTTGTGCCGGATGCCTCATCTAAACAACAAACAAAACAAAAATACAAACCAAATCATCAGCAGAAGGACTACCACCTCACTCAGGCTTGCCCATCAGAGGAAAAACATACAAACAAACAAAATTCAGCACAAATCTCACCCTATATGAAGTTTACACAAACCACTGGAACAATCTTAGGAGGGCAGAAAACAAAAGGAAGAAAGAATTCAACCTTGAAGCCTGGGAAAAGGAGACCTCAAACACAGTAAGTTTGAGAAAAATGAAAAGGCAGAGAAATACTATGCAAATGAAGGAACAAGCTAGAAACACAGAAGTCCAACTAAATGAAAAGGAAATAGGCAAACTACCTGAAAAAGAATTCAGAATAGTGATAGTAAAGATGATCAAAAACGTTGAAAATAAAATACAGAAAATGCAAGACTCAATGAACAAAGGCCTTAAAGAATAAACATACAGAGACAAACAACACAATTACTGAAATTAAAAATACTCTGGAAGGAATCAATAGCAGAATATCTGAAGCAGAAGAATGAATCAGTGAGCTGGAAGATAAAATGGTGGCAATAACTTCTGATCAGAGTACAGTAAAAAGAATGAAAAGAGCTGAGGATAGTCTCAGAGACCTCTGGGATGATATCAAACACACCCACATTCAAATTATAGGGGTCCCAGAAGAAGCAGAGAAAAAGAAAGTGTATGAGAAAATTTTTGAAGAGATTATAGTTGAAAGTTTCCACAACATGGAAAAGGAAATAGTCAATCAAGTCCAAGAGGCACAAAGAGTCTCATACAGGATAAACCCAAGGAGAAACACACCAAGACACATACTAATCAAACTAAAAAAGACTAACAACACAAAGAAAGAGTATTAAAAGCAGCAAGGGAGAAGCAACAACTAAACTGAAACGGGAAATCCCATACATTTAATAGCTAATCTTTCAGGCCAGAAAGGAATGGCAGGATATATTTAAAGTACTGAAAGGGAAAAATCTACAACCAACATTATTCTTCCCCACAAGGATCTCATTCAAAATTGATGTCTCCATCAAAAGTTTTTCAGACAAACAAAAGTTAAACAGAATTCAGTACCATCAAACCTGCTTTACAACAAATGTTAAAGGGACTTATATAGTCAAGAAATACAAGAGAAGAAAAGGATCTACAACATTGAACTCCAAACAATTAATAAAATGGCCATAGGAAGATATATATTAATAATTACTTTAAATGGATTAAATGCTCCAACTATATGACACAGACTGATTGAATGGATACAAAAACAAGACCCATATATGTGCTGTCTACAAGAAACCCACTTCAGACCTAAAGGCACACATAGACTGAAAGTAAAAGGATGGGGAAATATATTCCATGCAAATGGGAAGCAAAAGAAAGCTGGAGTAGCAATCTTCATATTAGACAAAACAGAACTTAAAGTATATTATAAGAGATAAGGAAGGACACTATATAATAATCAAGGGATCAATCCAAGAGGAAGATATAACAATTGCAAATGTCTGTGTTCCCTTGTAGTTCAGTCAGTAAAGAATCTGCCTGCAGTGCAGGAGACCCAGGTTCGATCTCTGGGTTGGGAAGATCCCCTGGAGAAGGAAATGGCAACCCACTCCAGTATCCTTGCCTGGAAAAATCTCATGGACAGAGGAACCTGGTGGGCTGCAGTCCATGGGGTCACAAAGAGTTGGGCACGACTGAGCGACTAACACTTAACAGTTATGCACCCAACATAGGAGCACATCTCAATAAGAAAAACACTAACAGACATAAAAGGAAAATTGACAGTAATACAATAATAGTAGGAGATTTTCTTTTCCAGTGGTGAAAAACTGAAAGCATTCCCGCCAAGATCAGGAACAAGACAAGGGAGTCTACTTTAATCACTATTATTCAATGTAATTCTGGAAGCCCTCAATCAGAGGACTTCCAATCAGCAATCAGAGAAGAAAAAGAAATAGGAATCCCAATGAGAAAAGAAGAAGTAAATCTCTCACTGTTTGCAGATGGCATGATACTGTACATAGAAAACCCTAAAGATAGTATAAGAAAATTACTAGAGATAATCAATGAATTTAGCAAAGTTTCAGGATACAAAATCAATACACAGAAATTACTCACATCTCTAAATACTAACAATGAAAAATCAGAAAGAAAAATTAAGGAATCAATCCCATTCTCGACTGCAACAAAAAGAATTAAATATCTAGGAATAAATTTACCTAAGGAGACAAAAGAACTGTACACAGAAAATTATAAGACAGTAATGAAAGAAATCAAAGATGACATGAAGAGATGGAGAGATATTCCATTTCTCCTGGGTAGGAAGAATAAATATTGTGAAAATGACTCTACTATCAAATGCAATCTACAGATTCAATGCAATCCCTATCAAATTACCAATCGAATTTTTCACAGAACTAGGGCAAAATATTTCACAATTCATATGGAAACACAGACCCCAAATAGCCAAAGCAGTCCAAAGAAAGAATAGAGCTGGAGGAATAAAGCTTCCTGACTTCAGATACTACTACAAAGTTACAATCATCAAGACAGTGTAGTACTGGCATAAAAACAGAAATATAGACCAATGGAACAAGATAGAAAGCCCAGAAATAAACCCATGCACCTATAGGTACTTTATTTTTGACAAAGGAGGCAAGAATATACAATAGGGCAAAGACAGCCTCTTCAATAAATGGTGTTGGCAAAACCAGACAGCTACATGTAAAAGAATGAAAGTAGAACACTTCCTAATACCATACACAAAGATAAACTCAAAATGGATTAAAGACCTAACTATAAGACCAGAAACTATAAAACTCTTAGAGAAAAACATAGGCAGAACACTCAATGACATAAATCAAAGCAAGATCCTCTATGACCCACCTTCTAGAGTAATGGAAATGAAAGCAAAAGTAAGCAAGTGGGACTTAAAAGCTTTCGCACAGCAAAGGCAACTAAGCAAGGTGAAAAGACAACCCTCAGAATGGGAGAAAATAATAGCAAATGAAACAACTGACAAAGGGTTAATTTCCAAAATATACAAGCAGCTCATACAACTCAATGCCAGAAAAACAAACAACCCAATCAAATAGTGGGAAAAAGACATTTCTCCAAAGAAGACATACAGCTGACTAACAAACATGAAAAGATGCTCAACATTGCTCATTATTAGAGAAATGCAAATCAAAACTACAATGAAGTATCACTTCACACAAGTCAGAATGGCCATCATCAAAAAGTCTACAAACAATAAATGCTGGAGAGGGTGTGGAGAAAAGGGAACGCTCTTGCACTGTTGGTGGAAATGTAAGTTGATACAGCCACTATGGAAGACAGTATGGAGATTCCTTAAAAAACTGGGAATAAAACCACCATATGACCTAGCAATCCCACTTCAGGCATATACCCTGAGGAAACCAAAATTGAAAAAGACACATGCATCCCATTGTTCAGTGCAGCACTATTTACAATAGCTAGAACATGGAAGCCACCTAGATGTCCATTGACAGATGAATGGATAAAGGAATGTGGTACATATACACAATGGAATATTACTCAGCCATAAAAAGAAACACATTTGAGTCAGTTCTGGTGAGATGGCTGAACCTAGAACTTATTATACAGAGTGAAGTGAGTCAGAAAGAGAAAGATAAATATCATATTCTAATGCATATATATGGAATCTAGAAAAATGGTACTGAGGAATTTATTTGCAGGACAGCAAATGGAAAAACAGACAGAGAATAGACTTATGGACATGGGGAGAGGAAAGGAGAGGGTGAGATGTATGGAAAGAGTAACATGGAAACTTACATCCATATGTAAAATAGATAGCCAATGGGAATTTGCTGTATGTCTCAGGAAACTCAAACAGGGACTCAGTATCAACCTAGAGGGGTGGGATGGGGACAGAGATTCAAAAGGTAGGGGCTACATGTATACCTATGTCTGATTCATGTTGAGGTTTGACAGAAAACAACAAAATTCTGTAAAGTTATTATCCTTCATTTAAAAAATAAATAAATTTTAAAAACACACATTAGAAAATTTGGTGGGGTAATGGAGTATACTGTATTTTGATTATTTGGTGGTTACATGATTATAGATTAAAGTGGATACTTCAGTCCCAATCAAATAGCCTCGAGATGACGGTAGCCCTAGCCATCCCTAGACTGTAACCTTGAGACGTTGAGCTAGAACTCCCCAGCTAAGCTGCCACCAGATTTTTGATCAAGAGAAACTGTAAGATAACAAGCATTTGTTGTTTAAGGTGCTGTTTTGGAGTAATTTATTATGCAACTCTCTCTCTCTCTCTCTCTCTCTCTATATATATATATATATATATATATATATATATGTTTAGATATATGTATCTCCAATTTTGTGTTCTATCTATCCATCATCTGTATTCTGACATAATCTACATAGGTTTAGATCCACTGAAAGATATACTCACTTTAAACAGAATACTTACAATATAAATCTGATACTTTATAATTTGTACTCTTTCTGTTTACTTATTCCTCATGTTGCCTTTTACCTGCCTTACGAAAAGGGCTTATCAAAATGACTCCCTACATCATTAAGAGGACTTTCTTCAAAATCACTTATTTATCATAAAAGCCATAGCTTTAAACTATTTACAAATAGCAGTGCATTCATTCATTAATCATTTTTTCAATCTTAACCTCTGTGTACAACACCAAGCCAGCACAGAGGTCATATTGTTGTAAGAGATCCATGTTTTCTCCACTTTCATAGGTCTTACTGTCTAGAAGGGAAGGGAGATAGTAAGTAAATAATCTAGCCATTGAATATAATTGTGATAAAATATAAAGCAAACATGTAGGATTCAAATATTTCAGTTTTGAAAATACCTTATAGTATCCATTGGCACCTCCATATGTAAGAAAATATTCATTAGTTCCTGACTATAAAACATATTCAGTGACTTCCCTGGTGATCCAGCAGTTAAGACTCTGGGCTTCCAGTTGCAAAGGGGCATGGGTTTGATCCCTGAATGGGGAACTAAAATCCCAAATACCATGTGCCCCCCCCCCCCAAAAAAAAATCATGTTTATAATTGTGGAAATTTTGAAAAACAAAGTGCTAATTGTAGAAAAAAGTGAGAGACTCAGCAAGATTTAGAAAACAAATAAAAATTATGTGAAATTGCCTTGTGCCCTTTTGAATACCTCTGCATGGAGGCGGTCCTCCCTTTCTTGTCGTGGAAGGAACTGGAGCTGTGACTGACCTAGCATATGAGATTCCTCCTAAGCACCAGGTGCTGCATCGCGACCTATATCTTGCCCACACCTTGGGTCAGCCAAATTAGACATGTTGATGCTTCTGTTTGAAGCCACAAGGGTCTGCTAACAGCAGCCAGCAACCATTCTGTGGGACCCTGAAGTTGTTTATGGGGTTGGTGTGAGCTGGTGCAGGATGGTGAGAAATTGTGGGGGTGGTTGCCCTGGGACTGAGCTGCTGTTGTCTAGGCAACTTTATTAAGAACCTTCTGTTCCTCGGAAAATGAAACTTAAATTAACTCTTGAGTTCTTAGAATCATGGCTTTTCATTCTTAACTGGTCTTTGGCATTTGTAAACTTCTAGGTCTCTTCAGTTCAGTTCAGTCGCTCAGTCATGTCTCACTCTTTTTGACCCCATGGACTGAAGCACGCCAGGCCTCCCTGTCCATCACCAACTTCTGGAGCTTGCTCAAACTCATGTCCATTAAGTCGGTGATGCCATCCAACCATCTCATCTTCTGTCATTCCCTTCTCCTCCCACCTTCAATCTTCCCCAGCATCAAGGTCTTTTCTAATGAGTTAGTTCTTTGCATCAGGTGGCCAAAGTATTGGAGTTTCAGCTTCAGCATCAGTCCTTCCAATGAATATTCAGGACTGATTTCCTTTAGTATGGATCAGTTGGGTCTCCTTGCAGTCCAAGGGATTCTTAGGAGTCTTCTCCAACACCACAGTTCAAAAGCATTCTGGTTAGGGTCCTAAAATCCCTATCAAATGGAATTGTTCATAAATGTCTCTTCAATTCTTAAATTCCAATTAAAACAAATTCTTTCACCCTCCAGGGTGGTAATCAGTATATTTCTAGAATGAGATCTATCCCTAGATTCAGTGCTCATATCCTGATTTGGTCTCCAATTCTAAGTCTCCAAAGACAAAAACCCAGAGGGTGTGATTTTTTAAAAACATGTTTCTTCACCCAAGTGTAGTGTGAAAAAAAAATTGCATTTCCTGAGTTTTAGCTGCGGCAGCCTCACACCCCTAATACACAGCATAAAATGAATAATGAGCTTAATGGGGATCAATGTAGTTTCTTTCAATATTTCCAACATGAAGAGTTTCTTCTTCAATGTTAGAAGAGACAGTTTTTTGTTCTGTTAAACAGGAAACAATAATAGTTGATCCCTTATAAATACTTAGAGTGTACTAGGGACTATTTTAGATACTGTTTTGATATTAACTCATGTAATCCTCACAACAATCTTATGAGACAAATGGGTTTGTATATAGATAAAGAAATTGAGGCACAGAGGTGAAGTAAATTGCCCAAGATCATGAATCAGTAAAATTCAAAGCCAGGATTTGAACTTGGGTAATCAGGGTTCAGAGTCTATGCTCTTAATAACGCTTAATAACACTATGCTCTTAATAGCACTTTTGAAGAAGTCAGGTCGTCCTCTGCAGTTACAATACAGGAAATATAACCGTCTTAAAACTGGAATTACACTTGGCACAACAAAACAGTCACACTAAGGGAGGTACGCAGGAACAAAGACTAAATTACAAAATTGCAAGTTATGGATTCACACATCCCAGACAGTTAATTTAGGCTCACATTATTAAATTTCATTCTCTCTCTTGTTCTCTCGATCTCAAACTTTCTCTCTTTCTGCTTGAAAAAGCATTGGCTTTGAATTCCAGTTAGGATTCATTTTGGCTTCATTGTGCCTGTCGTTTGTCCTTTTATGCTATCCCGTAAGTCTTTTGTTTTCCTCATTGTATGATCAGGCCACCAAACATGGCTGCTCTCTTGCTCTCTGTACATCACCTGCTAGACTGCATAGTGCCTGTTTCACCTGAACCCTACTCACACGACTGACCTTCCTAATCACTTGCCCCCTGCCCCTGCTGATGATTACTCTAACCTTTTGATCAGAACACCTCCACCTTGAGAGCTTATCAAAGGGGAGGTGAGGGGCATGCCCCTCTGCTTGTTTCCCTGGTAACCTGATACTGGTAACCTCCCCCTCCCCGCAGGAGCGAGGAGACTGCTGCCATGCCCTGACTGCCTTCTGCCACACGGTGGCGTGTCACTCCAGGACCTTCTTTCAGACAGGTAAGACTCCCCCATCCACTAAACCATTGATGTCTTTGCTGTTGAGTATGGGCTCTTTTCCTTTATCTCCAGGATGGGCAAGTACAGGGCTTGCAGGCCTACAGGGTGTGGCCTGGCATTCATGCATAAAATTGGTCCAGTATTTCTACTGCAGAGTTCAAAGGAGGTAGAGTATATGAATACCATGTGAAATATAAAGCAGGAGGAATTTCAGGGATTGATTTCTATTATCTATGTGGATAAGATGACCACTTACCTGGTGTAATCTGCAATCGTCCAAGGAGTTCTTGCTTTCTTCACATATCTCTCATTCTATTTCTTATCAGTGCTTGAAATCCCACCATTAAAAAGCAAATCCTTTAAGCTTTGAAGTTTTGTACCTTAAAGAAATGATTGTTTCGCTGTAAATACCAAAGGGAGGCATAACTCTTCAAACTTTCCCGCTAATGCACTGGGGATGATCTAACTGATATTTGACTACCTGCCCCTGGGGGAATGAGACAGGCAGGCACTAGACTGGGCGAAGGGTGAAAGGAAGTAAACACTTGGCAGATAGTAGATTGTTGCTAAATCTCAACCGTGGGCTATTCAGAAACCAGAGATCTGTGCCCTTTCTTCAATGATGATGTCACCAAATCTGGTAATCTTTGTATTTCTTTTAGAGCAGTTTGAGTACAATACTTTCCTTATTCAAATTGTAGTTTTGTTTACTTATTATGCTATATATATTGAATACCCGGTCAGTGCTATACATTGCTTAAAGTGGATTCCATACAAAGGTGAAGAAGACAGTGTCTGGAATTGCAATTTAGAAGGTAAATGAAAATAAGGCCGAGGAAGGCCTTGGAACTCACATTAGGGAATTTGCATTTTGTTGGTATTAGATGGGCTCGATAAAGGACAGAAATGGTATGGACCTAATAGAAGCAGAAGATATTAAGAAGAGGTGGCAAGAATACACAGAAGAACTATGGAAAAAAGACCTTCACAACCAAGATAATCACGATGGTATGATCACTCACCTAGAGCCAGACATCCTAGAATGTGAAGTCAAGTGGGCCTTAGAAAGCATCACTACGAACAAAGCTAGTGGAGGTGATGGAATTCCAGTTGAGCTATTTCAAATCCTGAAAGATGATGCTGTGAAAGTGCTGCACTCAGTATCCCAGCAAATTTGGAAAACTCAGCAGTGGCCACAGGACTGGAAAAGGTCAGTTTTCATTCCAATTCCAAAGAAAGGAAATGCCAATGAATGTTCAAACTACTGCACAATTGCACTCATCTCACATGCTAGTAAAGTAATGCTCAAAATTCTCCAAGCCAGGCTTCAGCAATATGTGAACTGTGAACTCCCTGACGTTCAAGCTGGTTTTAGAAAAGACAGAAGAACCAGAGATCAAATTGCCAACATCCTCTGGATCATGGAAAAAGCAAGAGAGTTCCAGAAAAACATCTATTTCTGCTTTCTTGACTATGCCAAAGCCTTTGACTGTGTGGATCACAATAAACTGTGGAAAATTCTGAGAGAGATGGGAATACAAGACCACCTGACCTGTCTCTTGAGAAACCTATATGCGGGTCAGGAAGCAACAGTTAGAACTGGACATGGAACAACAGACTGGTTCCAAATAGGAAAAGGAGTATGTCAAGGCTGTATATTGTCACCCTGCTAATTTAACTTCTATGCAGAGTACATCATGAGATACGCTGGACTGGAAGAAACACAAGCTGCAATCAAGATTGCCAGGAGAAATATCAATAACCTCAGATATGCAGATGACACCACCCTTAGGGCAGAAAGTGAAGAGGAACTAAAAAGCCTCTTGATGAAAGTGAAAGAGGAGAGTGAAAAAGTTGACTTAAAGCTCAACATTCAGAAAACAAAAATCATGGCATCTGGTCCCATCAGTTCATGGGGAATAGATGGAGAAACAATGGAAACAATGTCAGACTTTATTTTGGGGGGCTCCAAAATCACTGCAGATGGTGACTGCAGCCATGAAATTAAAAGACGCTTACTCCTTGGAAGGAGTTATGACCAACCTAGATAGCATATTCAAAAGCAGAGACATTACTTTGCCAACAAAGGTCCATCTAGTGAAGGCTATGCTTTTTCCACTGGTCATGTATGGATGTGAGAGTTGGACTGTGAAGAAGGCTGAGTGCCAAAGAATTGATGCCTTTGAACTATGGTGTTGGAGAAGACTCTTGAGAGTCCCTTGGACTGCAAGGAGATCCAACCAGTCCATTCTGAAGGAGATCAGCCCTGGGATTTCTTTGGAGGGAATGATGCTGAAGCTGAAACTCCAGTGCTTTGGCCACCTCACGTGAAGAGTTGACTCACTCGAAAATACTGTGATGCTGGGAGGGATTGGGGGCAGGAGGAGAAGGGGACGACAGAGGATGAGATGGCTGGATGGCATCACTGACTTGATGGACGTGAGTTTGAGTGAACTCCGGGAGTTGGTGATGGACAGGGAGGCCTGGCGTGCTGTGAATCATGGGGTCACAAAGAGTCGGACACGACTGAGCGACTGAACTGAACTGAAGCAAGGGAACTGAATCATTTTTGTAGTTCCAGACCCTCTCTGGCTTCTGTAACTTTCCCCTCACCCACTTGCTCCATCCAGGTACATTCCCATCTTGTCTCCAAGCACAGACATTCAACTTAAATCAGTCTTGCCCCCAGATCCCCATCTCCTCATTTCTTTTAAGCCTTTGCTGAAAGGTCAACTTCTCAGTCAGACCTTCTTTGTTTACCCTATATTTATAAGATTAATTCTCTTTCCTAACATTATCTGTCTGCTGCCTTCAGCTCCCCAGCTTCCTCCCTCTGTCATGGTATTTACCAATATCTGATATACTATGTAATCTATCTATCTATCAGGCATTTATCTATCAGGCATCGATCTATCTCTATCATCCATTTACCCATGACCTCACTAAAATGTAACCTCCCTGAGGATAGGGATTTGAGTTGAAAATAGTTCTTGATACATAATAGGCGGTAGAACATATGTACTTGCTAAATGAAAAAATAGAAGATTTTAAGTGGTCACTCTGGATCCAATATGGGGATAGGATTGGTGGCAGGCCTGGGGCCAGGAAGGGCTGCTGGAAGCTGTTGTGGAAATCTAGGCAAGGGCATAATAGTGACCTGCACCACTGATTCTAGAAATTTTTAGAGAATGAATGAACATGGCTTAGTAATTGATTGAGAGTGATAGTGGTAGAGATGGAGGTAGGGTATCCATAAGGGGAAAGAATAGTTTAAAATGATGCCTGGGTCTGGTAGATTGAATTATTTGGAGAGAAAATATTACTTGCATCCTCACTGATGTTGGATTTGGTCATGAACTCCCTTTGGCTGATAGACCATTAGCAGGGCAATGTGAGCAAGAACTTAAAATGTCCTTGCATGGTTAGTTGGCTCTTTCAACTCTGAACGCAGTATCTCAAGAAAATGTTCAAGGTAACCATTTGCCTTTTTCTCCTAAACCTCAGAGTCTACACATGCACAGCAGACCTGGACCCATCTTATTAGCTTGAACTAAGCTATGTGATCTGCAGAGGAAGCAGAGTTGCCCAGCCAGGCTCACACAATCAAATAAAATGATAGCTGGCTTTCAGACCCACACTCATAAGAATGGATGTATGAACTGGAAGCCATTGAGTTTAGAGGTAGTTTATTATATATTGTTATTATAGCAATAGCTGACTTAGATGCCAAGGTACTGGCTTGGAGTACTTGAAAGATAGTTGGTACTTTCTGTAAACACAGGGAATCTAGAAAAAGAGCCTATTTGAAGGGAGCAAGGTACTGAGTTCAGAACTGGACATGTCAGGTGTGAGGTGCCTGTATGACACCCAAGCACTTTGGTCTGTTTGGTAGAGAGAGAATTGTGTCTGTAGCCCAGGAGGGAAAACTGAGCCCATAGGGACAGCTATGATTTTAGAACAATTACCACATAGAAAATGATGGAAGCAAAGAAGGAAGGCACAGAATGAGAAAAGACCCTAGGACAGAAACCTAAGAGGCATTCCATGTTACAGGACAGCAACTGAAAAACCCTCAGAAAAGCTGGACTTCATCAGCAAGCTGAAGACAGCAGGGCATAGGTGAGAGCAGTGTGTTTTCCAGCCCTGGTTTGGAACTAGGTTCAGTGTGTATCTCCCAGACCCAGAGAGGGGAACCCTGACTGACAGCTTCTCTGAGTCTGCTTCCGTTCCCTTGTCCACATCCTCCACAGCTCTCAACAGAAGCAACAAAAGCTCCAGGGCACTCAGAAGGCCATTTCCCATTGCCCCACCTCAGGCTGTGTGACAGCCATTTCTGAACCCCTTGTTATGGAAACACATAACAAGTCACAAGTTCCCTCTGATTATTACAAAGGGCAAGGAAGGGCAGAAGTGTTCTTCTCTGCTCAATGATCCATGCAGCTTGAGCGTTATCCATCGTAGGCAAATTCAAAGCAGAGATAAGTAGAGATGTACAGCCCAGCAGTTCTCATAAATGAATTTAGTTCAAGTTGAATTAAGGTGATCTGCGAAAATGTGTTCCAAAATGATTCTCTTCAATATCAAGGACACCAAATCATTCTGAAAAATGGCCTAGCCCTTTTGGTAAATGTTTCTATTATAGCCTTATAATTCTATAGAAGGTAGACTAGGGACCTCTAATGAGCTTATTGAAATGGTGAACACTACATGCTATTTAATATTTGCTGTCACTTTTCTGAAGGCAAAAAGACCTCTTCATTCTGTTTTTGCTGACTGCTCTCAGCTGAATTGTGAATGGGTAAAAAGACCATGTTTGCCAGGCATGGAAAAAACAATTTGTTGAAGATGGAAATTACATATTATTGTTCTTGGTGAAGAAGGGTGATGGCATTTGAAAGAGATGGGGACTTTTTCTGCTAGAGAATTCTTCTAGCAGTATTTTCAGATTTTAGGGGAATAGTCAGCCTTCTGACTTCTCTCATTGCTTACTGATAAGTCTCACCCAGACTTGACTTAGAACTTTCTGAATCCCACTTCATAAAGTTCTGCAGGGGTGGGGAATGTCAAAGGAGCCAGGAAAGGTTACCCAGAGGAGCCATATCTGGGGAGATCTGAAGGAATATAAATTAACTGGCTACTGAAGGAGGGATTAGGTCTCTGTATTCAGTATAATGTGAAGCCATTAAATATTTCAAGCAGTAGGGGAGATTTATTTTGGGAAAAGATCACTTTGATAGCTTATTGAAAAGAAGCAAGAGTTGGTAAAGGTGAATCAGTTGGGAGGCTATTGCAGTGGAGCTGTCCATGTAAGAGATACTTGCAGGTTGGATTAGGGTAAAGATAGTAGCTATGGACCTGAGAACATGCATTTGAGGAATAATTAGATGGTACCTAGGCAAAGGCTGGAAATGGATACTAAACAATGATAATGAAGAGTGTAAGAATCCATTTAGGGGGCTGATCACATTTTAGAAGAAAACTAGTTTCTACTCTTGATTTAGTTGAAGTGCAGATTGAAAGAAAGTAATACTGGAAGATAATTAATTTGGCTTGGAACATTTTAAGAATGAAATATCATCGAGACATCGAAGTGGAGATACCAGGTAAGCTGGTGGATATATTGATCCAGACCACAGAGGAAAGCCTAAAGATTGGTTTGTAAATTGCATTGATGGTAATTAAAGCTGAAGGTGTATATAAATTCTTGAAGGGAGAGGATACCAAATGAGTAAAATAGAGGGTCTTGAATAGCTCGATGTAACTATAGAATTTAACACTGCAGGGAAGGAAGGTAGGATGTCAGAGAATACAAGGCAGGGAGCAGTGAGGAGGAGAAGCCGGAATGATACGGAGAGAGGAAGAGAATGTTGTAAGAATAGGGACATGGTCAACAGCATAAGAGAGATGTGATGAGATTGACAAACATCCACTGAGTTCATTGGTTTAGAGGCATTTGGTAAGTAATATGGAGAGGAAACCATAGTAGAGTGCACTGTGGCTACTGAGTGTATGTACCTCATGTTAAGTTTGACTTTGATCATGAACTCCTTATTGCCAAATTTAGACTTAAATTGAAGAAAGTAGGGAAAACCACTAGACCATTCAGGTATGACCTAAAAAAATTGCTAACGATTATACAGTGGAAGTGAGAAATAGATTTAAGGGACTAGATCTGACAGACAGAGTGCCTGATGAGCTATGAATGTATGTTCATGGCATTGCACAGGAGACAGGGAGCAAGACCATCTCCAAGAAAAAGAAATGCAAAAAAGCAAAATGGCTGTCTGAGGAGGCCTTACAAATAGCTGTGAAAAGAAGAGAAGCCAAAATCAAAGGAGAAAAGGAAAGATATACCCATTTGATGCAGAGTTCCAAAGCATAGCAAGGAGAGATAAGAAAGCCTTCCTCAGGGGTCAGTGCAAAGAAATAGAGGAAAACAATAGAATGGGAAAGACCAGCGATCTCTTCAAGAAAATTAGAGATACCAAGGGAACATTGCAAGCAAAGATGGGCTCAATAAAGGACAGAAATGGTATGGACCTAAAAGAAGCTGAAGATATTAAAAAGAAATGGCAAGAATACACAAGAGAACTTTACATTAAAGATCTTCATGACCCAGATAATCACGATGGTGTGATCACTCACCTAGAGCCAGACATCCTGGAATGTGAAGTCAAGTGGACCTTAGGAAGCATCACTAAGAACAAAGCCAGTGAAGGTGATGAAATTCCAGTTGAGCTATTTCAAATCCTGAAAGATGATGCTGTGAAAGTGCTGCACTCAATATGCCAGCAAATTTGGAAAACTCAGCATGGCCACAGGACTGGAAAAAGTGAGTTTTCATTCCAATCCCAAAGAAAGGCAATGTCAAAGAATGTTCAAACTACCATACAATTGCACTTATCTCACACGCTAGCAAAGTAATACTCAAAATTCTCCAAGCCAGGCTTCAGCAATAATTTTTCATGAACTTCCAGATATTCAAGCTCCTTTTAAAAAAGGCAGAGGCTCTAGAGATCAAATGGCCAACATCCATTGGATCATCAAAAAAGCAAGAGAGTTCCAGAAAAACATCTATTTCTGCTTTATTGACTACGCCAAAGCCTTTGACTGTGTGGATCACAATAAACTGTGGAAAATTCTGAGAGAGATGGGAATACCAGACCACCTGACCTGTCTCTTGAGAAACCTATATGCGGGTCAGGAAGCAACAGAACTGGACATGGAACAACAGACTGGTTCCAAATAGGAAAAGGAGTACGTCAAGGCTGTATCTTGTCACCCTGCTTATTTAACTTATATGCAGAGTACATCATGAGAAACTCTGGACTGGTTGAAGCACAAACTGGAATCAAGATTGCTGGGAGAAATATCAATAACCTCAGATACGCAGATGACACCACCCTTACGGCAAAAAGTGAAGAACTAAGGAGGCTCTTGATGAATGTGAAAGAGGAGAGTGAAAAAGTTGGCTTAAAGCTCAACATTCAGACAACTAAGATCATGGCATCTGGTCCCATCACTTCACGGGAAATAGATGGAGAAACAGTGGAAACAGTGGCAGAGTTTATTTTCTTGGGCTCCAAAATCACTGCAGATGGTGACTTCAGCCATGAAATAAAAAGATGATTACTCCTTGGAAGAAAAGTTATGACCAACCGAGACAGGATATTCAAAAGCAGAGACATACTTTGCCAACAAAGGTCCATCTAGTCAAGGCTATGGTTTTTCCAGTGGTCATGTATGTATGTGAGAGTTGAACTGTGAAGAAAGCTGAGCACCAAAGAATTAATGCTTTTGAACTGTGGCATTGGAGAAGACTTTTGAGAGTCCCTTGGACGACAAGGAGATCCAACCAGGCCATCAAAAAAGAAATCAGTCCTGGGTATTCACTGGAAGGACTGATGTTGAAGCTGAAACTCCAATGCTTTGGCCACCTGATGCAAAAAACTGACTCATTTGTAAAGACCCAGATGCTGGTAAAGATTGAAGGCAGGAGGAGAAGGGGATGACAGAGGATGAAATGGTTTGATGGCATCACTGACTCAAATGATATGAGTGTGAGTAAACTCCGGGAGTTGGTTATGGACAGGGAGGCTTGGGGTGCTGCAGTCCATGGGGTCACAAAGAGTAGGACAGAACTGAACTGGAGAGAAACAGGCCGACTGAGAAACAGGTCGTTAGATGAATCAAGACGGAATCCACCAGTCAAAAGAAGGTTTTGTTTATTTGTTCTTTTATGGAAGACAGGTGATCATGTTTAAAAGTATATAAGATGATGAAGATGATAGTAGTGTAGTAGGAGAGAGAAATTATTCTGAAAGTGATTTTGTTAAAGGGTAGAGCAAGGACTAAATCACGCTAGGGCAGGTGTGTGCATGGAAGATGGCAAGGCAGGGTAGGTCACTGGAGGAGAAGAGGTCAAGGAAATGAACAGCCAGGGTGTTGGATAGGGAATCCATGTGGATGAATAGCAGGGCCTGGAATGGAGAATAATGTTATATTCTAAGTGCAAAAATCTGTAATCAATAAGAGGGCATAATCAAGTGTGAGACAGATGACAACAATGAAGAAGGGGAGGGAGGGAAGAATTGCTGTAAAGAATTGCTGACATCCAAGCAGCAGACATTTTTGCTGTAGAGAGTAAGGAGGACATCGACTCTCCCTGTGGTCTCTAAGGTCCCAATCTGACAGGATTAGAAGTGGGTCCTGAAAGGGTAGAGCGTGCTCAGTTAAAGTCAGGCATCTTGGGGCATTCTTTGGGTGCATCTGGCATTTGAGAGGATTTTTTCTGGATATAGAGTAGCAGATTCAATGACAATGAAAGGCTAAGCATCACCAAAAATTATAATTGATTCATAATTCTTATAAAATGTCTTCAGTTCAGTTCAGTTCAATCTCTCAGTCATGTCTGACTCTGCAACCCCACGAACCACAGCACGCCAGGACTCCCTGTCTATCACCAACTCCCGGAGTCCACCCAAACCCATGTCCATTGAATCGGTGATGCCATCCAACCATCTCATTCTCTGTTGTCCCCTTCTCCTCCTGCCCTCAATCTTTCCCAGAATCAGGGTCTTTTCAAATGAGTCAGCTCTTTGCATCAGGTGGCCAAAATATTGGAGTTTCAGTTTCAACATCAGTCCTTCCAATGAACACCAAGGACTGGTCTCCTTTAGGATGGGCTGGTTGGATCTCCTTGTAGTCAAGGGACTCTCAAGAGTCTTCTCCAACACCTCAGTTCAAAAGCATCAGTTTTCTTTCTAGTCCAACTCTCACATCCATAAATGTCTTCACTAAGTATTTAAATTTTAAATACTAATAAATAAATAAATAAATAAATTTTAAAAATGAAATATCTCAAATCTTGTCTATATCTAGTTTTGGTCAGGATTTTCCTGGTGGTTCAGTTCTTAAGACTCTGAGCTTCCACTGCAGAGGGTTCAATTCCTTGTGAGGGAATGAAGATCCCACATGCTGCCTGGCATGGCAAAAAAGATGAAAATAAATAAATCCACTTTTGGTCAATTCAATTGGAACTTTTAAATAATAAATTTTATGTCTTTTTTAGTCTATAATTAGGAAGCAAATAGCTTCTGACTGGGATATTAGTGATTTTACTGCTTTTTAATATCAAAAATAACCACAATTGCATTTCCCCTGAACATTAATGTCAAAAAGTCCATTAAATAAACAGGGAACTTCACCCAAGAGTCACTCTAACAAAGAAAACAAATCTTTCACTTGAACGAGGATTTTCAGTGCACGCAATTGCAATGGGCACATAGGCTGTGCTATAGGCTGTTCAATTGTAAGAATGTGCTTCACCCTGAGTGCAGTGGCCCTTCTACGTGGATAAAATTAAGTGCCCAACAGCTCCCAAGAGCCACACACAGTAACCAAAGCCTGAAGAGCTCCTATCAACTCAACCAGGAAGGAAGATTTAGGTTAAGTGTTGTGAAAGGAAAATCAAAATGGATACAGTGTTGCTAAGCAAGCCCTCTAAAATGGAGCTAGGAGGGTACAGAGAAAGTATGACTCAAGCATGTCCCAGCCAGGATGGAATCCGACCTTTGGACCACTTAATGTCAATGCAAGCATCCAACTCAGTGTTCCAGAAAGTCATGATACTGATGGGACCCTTACCCTAAAATAATTCATGACAGTCTATCTACTTATTGGACCCTCACCCTACATACTCTGTGACAGCCTGTTCCTTAAGGACAAATATTTCCTTTCCTGTGTCAGAGTCAGTCATCTGCTGCTGCTCTGCTAAGTCGCCTCAGTTGTGTCCGACTCTGTGCGACCCCATAGACAGCAGCCCACCAGGCTCCCCCGTCCCTGGGATTCTCCAGGCAAGAACACTGGAGTGGGCTGCCATTTCCTTCTCCAATGCATGAAAGTGAAAAGTGAAAGTGAAGTCGCTCAGTCATGTCTGACTCTTTGCGACCCCATGGACTGCAGCCTACCAGGCTCCTCCATCCATGGGATGTTCCAGGCAAGAGTACTGGATTGAGTTGCCATAATTCTTGCCAAAACAACCTTGTGGTATTTGCCTTTTTAAGTCCCTCTTTCTCTTCCCTGGAACATTCTCAGTTTTACCAGAATGTATGTCTATGAAACTGCAATTCTGAAAACCCCAAATAAACTATTTGCAATGTTCTGCATTTGATGGGCTTCCCTCATAGCTCAGTCAGTAAAGAATCTGCCTGTAGTGCAGGAGACCCAGGTTCAATCCCTGGGTGGGGAAGATCCCCTGGAAAGGAAATGGCTACCCACTCCACTATTCTTGAGTGGAAAATCCCATAGACAGAGTAGCCTGGTGAGCTGCAGTCCATGGGGATTGCAAAGAGTTGGGCATAACTGGGCGACTAACAGTTCACTTCAGTGTTAGCACACAGACAAAACAGATTTTCTGTTACTATTACATACTTATCAATACTTTTTCTACTCCTTAGAATACACTCAGCTCTATTTTGGGGGAGCTTAGAGAATCTTTATTTTCTGTTTAGAAAGTTGACGAAGGAATGAGAGATACTGTGTAGTGGGCAATTTTAGTTAGACATTTTAATAACATGGAAACAGAAGACAGAGTTTATAAAATGAGTTATTAGTTGAACTAGGAATGGAACCCAAGATTTCTGATTCTCAATTTGCAATTTAGCTTTGGGCCTTAATGCATCACGTAGTGTCATTTTATTTCCATTTTAAATGCCCAGAAGTGCTTTATTCATAGACACCTCTGTTGCCAACTATCTTTTTAGAACCTGGCTCCAATTTTTTCCCCTTTCTCCAATACATAGCAAGCATAAATTGCCAAAAAAGAAATGGGCACCCAGCCTTACAAGATTAGCTCTAAGAAGACACAATCATCACAGCCAGTGATAAGAATTTCTATTCCTAATTGGCTCTGATAGGGAGCAGGGATATGGTCCTTAAGACCTAAGTCACACAGACGTTGGAAAAGTGAAGAGAATGGTAATTTTCCAATGTCCCTGATTAAAGCCATCTGTGCTTCCCTAGCGCTATTCCCCTAATGCATTCTAATGCAAAATAGCCTCTTCTCTTGTTTATTTTGGAACACAGCTGTTGTCTTAATTGAGCTTAACAGATAATGGAAGCACAGTTGCACCCCCACTCCTCTTCTCCAAACAAGCAGTGTGTGGGATTTGAGGGAGAGATGGGAGGGGACCATCTTTGCTATTGGGAATCTATCTGTATGTCTGTTCTAGTTTTCCAAATGTATTTATTTTTTTTTCTGTTGTAAAAAAAATGGGAAGTAGAAAATATATATGTGTATATGTGTGTGCCCAGATGTGTGTCCTGTTTCTCTTGGAATTTGAACTTGATTTGTTTTTACTTGTGTTGTTTGATAAATTTCTCTCCACTTTGTTATCACATGATATATCCAGTGATTCAAGCTAAGGTTTCAAAGAAAATTTTTTTCTTGTACTTACCTTCTCCAAACTGAAGGGGTACAAATAATAGCAGTAAAATGTATGCAATAATAGCACAAAGGTTGGGAGTGAGTGATAAAGAAACTACAGTATCATAAGGTTCTTATATTTGTCAAATGTGAAGATGAGTTGAAAACAGTGAAATATGGACTGATTCAATATTGATTCTATCTGGACTGTTGTAAATTAAAAATGCAACTACTGAAAAATAATTTTTAAAAAGTCTTATAGATAAAAAAGCAATACAGGAAGTAAAATGGAATGCAAAAGATAATTAACCTAAAGATAACAGGATAAAAAATTAAAATACATGGGATAAATAGGAAACAATAGCAAATTGGTACATAAATATAATAAACTAAACACTCCAATTAAAGTGAGATATTGTCAGACTAGACAAAATAGCAAGGCCCAAACATAAAAGTGAAACACTTTAAATACTACGACACAGATGGTTTGAAAGAAAAAGTTTGGGAAATGATATGCCATGTTAATACCATGAGAAAGAAAAAAGAGTGCTTCACACAAAGATAGTCATTTCATAGTGATAAAAGTACTAATTTAGTGGAATGACATAATATTAAACTTGTATATAACTAAAAACAGAACATCAAAATTTATAAAGCAAAAATTGACAGAGCTAAAGAAAGAAATAGATAAATCCATAAACATAGTTGGAGATTTTAAATATTTTGTTCTCAGTAATTGTCAGCCAAAGTTGACAGAAGAATACACAAGGATATATTGTTGTTTAGTCACTAAGTCATGTCCAACTCTTCTGCAACCCCTTGGACTGAAGCCGGCCAGGCTCCTCTGTCTATGGGATTTCCCAGGTAAGAATAGTGGAGTAGTTTGCCATTTCCTTCACCAAGCGGATCTTCCTGACCCAGGGATCAAACCCGTCTCCTGCCTTGGCAGGCAGATTCTTTACCACTGAGCCACCAGGAAAGTTACACAAGGATACAGAGGTTGTTAATAACACAGTAAACCCAGTAGGCCTAATTAACATTTAAAGTATATTAAATCCAAGAATTATAGAGCACATATATTTTAAAAATTGGTTTCAAATTTGAAGATACTTAAATCTTATAGACTAATACATAATGATCTATCAGGTGGGGTTTTTTAGTAGTATAAGAATTTCAAAATATGTAAATCATTCAAAATAATGAACTACAGTAAAAGAATAAAGGAGAAAAAAAATTATGTAATTGTCTCAATAGAAGCAGAAAGATGTTTGAGTAAACCCCTTCATGATTATAAACTCCCAGGAAACTAAGATTAAAAATATAAGTCCATTTAATAAAGGGCATCTGTGAATATATTGAGTGCTCACTCCTAAGAATGGGGAAAAGGCAATGATGGACACTCTTATTTTTTTAGTATTATTTTCAAGGTTTCCACTAGTGTAACAGTAAGAAAAATTGTAAAGATTGGAAAGAAAAGGCATGATATTTTTATTTATAAAATATTAAAGAATCTGCAAAATTACAAAAATTAATAGGTGAACTTATGTCAAAGGGTAAATAGGTAAGTGTCCATAAATAATCAAACAATTGGAAAATAAAAATAAAATTCTACTTATAATGCATCAAAAATATCAAATGTTTAACAAATACTTAAAGTATATATAAAAACCATTATCCTGAAAACTATAAAATATTGCTGAATATAGAAGAAATGTAGTAGGAAAGGCCATACTATGGATTAGAAGACATATCAATTATTTTCAAATTTATCTACCTATTCAATTCCTGTCAATGTCCAAGCAGTCTTTTTTAAAAATGGGAGTTGATTAAAAAATGAATTAATCTGCCTAAATAGGCAACATAATGTAATTTTTCTGTGTTTTAAGAAAAAAAGCCATAAAATTCTGGTGAAAAAATGACAATTGAGAATGGGTCTTGTTTTCTGGGAGACAGTAGAGAGTGGTGGAGTCTGTGTCACAGTGGAGACGCCTGCTTGTCTCTGGAGGGCAGCATCTACCGAGCCATAGGGATTGTTGCTATGCAGCAATGGTGATAGCCGGAACTGCCAGGGTTTCTGAATTTTCAAATGAAGCTAGAAATCAGAATATTTACATGAAAGCTTCTAATTGTTAATTTTTGAAACAATTCCATTCATTTTTTTTCCTAACTGTAAGAATGGGAAAAATAGAATGTCTGAGGAGCTGAGGGTCATGTTTCATGCCTATGTGCTCTGGTAAAAACTTTAAGACTTGGTCGTTTTGTAAAGAAGTTACTAAGTGAGGGGATAGGATTGAGCGTGCCTTTGAAGACTTAGATCCATAATTTTTCGTATTTGTTGAACACGCTATATATGTCAAGCAGTAACTTTAGAAGCTACTTAGATCCTACGTGAGGAAACATTTGAGTCTAGGAAAACTTGAATGGCATACACATGGAGGAGCTGACATTCAATCTCAGGTTGTGGGATTCCAGAACTCAAGTTCTCATATTTCTTCCAAGTATGGAGAAGATGAGGAATGAGAGAATGGGGGAAGTCCATGTCAGGAAGCAGTGCAAATAAGGCGTGAGTCACAGCCCCGCACCAAGCCTGCGGTCTTCTAATTCGTGTCATCTCCTCCGACTTGCCACCCAGAGGCACAGCAAAGTTTTTGTTTGTTTTTATTGTTGTTTAAATACTGTATCTGGATTTAAAACACACACATGAAATACTGTGTCTGCTCTCTGACAATCAGCACATTTACTCTTTACATACAAACTTCTCTTGGAATGTCATTGTTGAGGACTTACGTCTTTCTCTGCAAACAAGGCTTATATTCTTGGCTCATCTAAGTGAGCATACTAATTTCAAGAACTAATAATTTCCTTGAGCATCTGGAGTCTGACAAATGAGCTGGGTTATCCCTCCTCACATGTGATTAACAGCAGAATGAGAAGGCAAGCTCAGGAAAGATGGCTAAGCACAGAGACAAAACAGAAAATAAAACTGCAGGGGCGCACAGAGGAATTCTGGGTAATCTTTCAGCCTGCCTCCCCAACGGGGTTGCTGAAGCAAGCTTTCCCCTCCCATTACTTTCTGAGAAACTCGGCCTTATCAGCACAATCCTTCTGTGGATTAAGAGGAAAAGGCCCAAGGACATGGGATGTTGTTCCAAATAAGGGTGGGTCCTTTCCCTCAGAGCGCCACAGGGGCAGTAGTGCTTCCAGAGGGCTGTAAGCAGGTAAACTGAGTTGAGTTGGTTCTTGTTAGCACAACATATAGGGAGGCAATCCTTACCACATATAGATGCTAAGCCATTTCCTATTAGTGTAGGCTCTTGGGCTCCCCAGTTACAGTATTTGTGCCTTCCCTTCTTCCCCTTCACTTGCCCTGGGCACCTAATCATTCATTTCCCTCAGGAAGTCTTGCACAGGAAATACCAGGAACAAAGGCAAAGCAAAAGTAGCCAGAAAGAGTTTGAAAAATGTCACTAAGGGGAAGACCATTGAGTGTATTTGTTAAAGACAATGTTACTCGGTTTTTAAAAAATAATTTCATTCAGTGGACATGCCCTCAGAACACTCACAGCTGGCAGGGTGGGTAAGACCCACCCTTACTCTCACATAATAAGTGCCACACTTATTATATGCCCAGTACTTAGAGATCACAGAGGAAGGTGTGAATGATTTTGCCTGAAGTCAGTTGGGAGTAGGGAAGGGAAAGTCTTGGGCATTAAGTGAGTGGTTGGGTCCACACAGCTTGAGCGCTGCACAGTGTCCAGCCCCTTCCTCCATGCAGTTGTGCAGGGTAACCCTTTCTATAATCTCCCACCCGAGTAGGAACACTTTCAGTGGTAGGACTTCTCTGCAGTTTTTCGCATTCTTTGACCTCCACTCCTGCGAGATGCTTTCACTTGATCTGTCTTACCCTTGATAACTGCCATGGACCTTTACAGGAGAGTTGCAAACATCCTGGATTCAGCAAAGGATTGACGCATGACTTGCACAGGTCCCACCCTGATGAAGGGACAGACTCTTTGCTGCTCTGCATCTTGCCTGAATCCTGACCCCCCACCTCCTTTTTTTTTTTTTTGCCTATTTCTTTGCCTCATCCTCTAATCCCTTATGGCCTTACCTGCACATGCTCGCTCTGCTTTCCCCTGCACACCTCCTGCCTCCACCCCAATTACTTTCTTTACTTACAACCCAGATACTAGACTCACTTCTTTTTAGTGTTTTCTCCCTGGATTTTCCTTAGGGCTTGACCTGACTTTTCTGTTGTCATGTACTTTGCTATGAAATGATTGACATTTTGCTAATCTACATAATAGGAATTTACATGTGTTTATTCCTCAAGTCTATGCTCTAGCACTTCTCATGTTTTATAGAACAGGAGGCATGATTCAGAGTCAGAGAGGACTGGGTTTGAATCACATTTAATCACTGTAAGTCTTTGGGCAAGTTACTCAAACTCTGAGTCTTAGTTTTCTCACAAACTTGCTATAATGATAACACCTACCTTGGGTAAGTCATAGAGGAGTTGCAAGTAGTTAATGAAACAATGCCCGTAAACTAGCACAGTGAATAAAACATAGTAAATTTTCTTTTTTTTTAATTAAAAAAAACCCATAAATTTATTTATTTTAATTGGAGGCTAATTATTTTACAGTATTGTATTGGTTTTGCCATGCATCAACATGTATTTGCCACAGGTATACACGTGTTCCCTATCCTGAGCCCCCCTCCCTCCTCCCTCCCCGTACCATCCCTCTGGGTCATCCCAGTGCACCAGCCCCAAGCATCTAGCATCATGCGTCGAACCTGGACTGGCGATTCGTTTCATATATGATATTATACGTGTTTCAGTGCCATTCTCCCAAATCATCCCACCATTTCCCTCTCCCACAGTGTCCAAAAGAGTGTTCTATACATCTGTGTCTCTTTTGCTGTCTCACATACAGGGTTATCCTTACCATCTTTCTAAGTCCCATATATATGAGTTAGTATACTGTATTGGTATCTAGTCATGTCTAAATAGATGTTCAATAAACACTGCAAAATCATCAGGGAAAATGGCCAAAAGATCCAAAATAAGAACACATACATAAATATTCTTCAGAGCTGAAGTTATATTTATAAATCAGGCTCATGATATATTTTATGTTCAAAGCTACATTTTCTAGGATAGGAAGGCTGTACAGTGTACAGAGCAGGGGACTAAGAAATCAACTCTCAAGGCACTAATTCTTTCTCTGTTAAAGGATGGAAGGTTGGCCTCAGTCGTGCTGTCTGGCTATGCAGGAATGAGATCCTGAATTTGTGAGCTCTGCCACTTCTAGATATACAAATACAAAACACAGCTCCATAATACAGTGTGGAAATTAAGTATGACACGCTATATCAGTTCTAGGCATATTAGCAGAAATTGAAAATGGTTTCACACTTACACATTTTCAATGGATGATAAATAAGGTTAATGGATTGTGACTGAAATATTCCTGCCCTCTTAAATCTTCCGGGAAGCTTTTAAAACTGATAAATACATATTCTTCATGATGGTTTGGAAAAATCTGCCCTAATTCAATTTTGAGCTGCTTAGGACTGTGCAAAAAATGAAAAAACCTACCTGCAGAAATATCCAAGCCTTGGCCTTAAAAAAAAAAAAAAAAAGACAGTGAAAATGACACTTTAAATCATCAGCTTCTTAGAGTCTTTTGAAGTCTTACACATTCAAGTTGGCCTGGTGTTAATCTTCTTTTAAGAACAGAATCCAAGGTCAGTATTTTATCTTGCATATTTTGCTTAGGAAGCTTTGGAATGCTCAGGGCAATTCTTTGAATCACTTTCTGTGTTGCTCATGTATATGAGAAACCGATGAGGGAATGAGGGGGCCGTGCATCTTGCCATCTAGTTGGATGCAATGTCCTCCACTTTGCCAGACATAGTCTTGAAGGACCTAAGCTCACTTGAGGCAAAGGAAGAACATGGAAGCAGAGCTGGGACTGTGACACTGCATGGAGTTAGCCAGTCTTGCTTCCCTAATAACTCCAAAGGCTTGACAGATGCATTCCGTGAAGAGCCTTGGCATCCAATTGTCTTCCCCGAAAAGCTCAGCTGGACTATGACAGAGTAGAGTTAGCAGGAGATCCCTTGCTGTGGCATCTCAGAGGACAGCTCAGACACCAGGCAGAAGGAAGAAATCTGAGACAGCAGCAGTTTTCTCAAGGAAATCTGGGCTAAACTCAGGGCATAGAGACTGTTAGGAAAGGAGAGAGAAAGATGGATGATGATTGACATGAAGAACAATTCCAGCTCGGACTAAATAGGTGAGTCTTACATTGCAGTTTCTAATGTTATCACCTTTGAGGGGGAAGAGGGAAACAAATCTTCTTTTAACCCATGTCTGAGGCACAGGAGAAATTGTTCAGCTCCATAATAGACACAGCTCTGCTCTAGAGGAGTGTTTGAATTTGGGTAGAGAATCTATATTCAAGCCACTTATTAGCTAGATAATTTCAGGTTTTTAAAATTTTTTTTCCTGTTTTGACATTTTAATTACTTCCTTTGGAAACTGGGGTAGTCAAATCTACCTCAAAGGATTATTTTCAATATTAAATGAGATAGAAATATTCAGAAACTTAAGTGAAGTGAAAGTGAAAGTCACTTAGTCATGTCTGACTCTTAGTGACCCCATGGACTTTACAATCCATGGAATTTTCCAGGCCAGAATACTGGAGTGGGTAGCCTTTCCCTTCTCCAGGGGATGTTCCCAACCCAGGAATTGAACCCAGGCTTCCCGCATTGCAGGCAGATTCTTTACTCACTGAACCACAAGGGAAGCCCAAGAATACTGGAGTGGATAGCCTATCCCTTCTCCAGGGGATCTTCCCGACCCAGGAATCAAACCTGGGTCTCCTCCATTGCAGGCAGATTCTTTACCACCTGAGCTCTTAGGGAAGCCCATAAACTTTAGAGTCCCACATAAATATTATCTTTATTTGCACTAGTATTAATTACTCAGGAAGTAATCTGGCAAGATGGAGTTTCTTTTTCCTTAGGAGGATCTCAAGTTCAGAGACCTTAAAATAACATGACTACTAGTGGATGGACTAGGGAAGTAAGTTCATCTGATTCACATTTACATCTTACTTTGATATAGCCTCCATAGGATTGACATCAGTTAGTTCAGTCGCTCAGTGATATCCGACTCTTTGCGACCCCATGGCCTGCAGCACACCAGGCCCCCCTGTCCACCAACAACTCCTGGAGCTTACTGAAACTCATGTCCATTGAGTTGGTGATGCAATCCAACATCTCATCCTCTGTTGTCCCCTTCTCCTCCCACCTTCAATCATTCCCAACATCAGGGTTTTTTCAAATGAGTCAGTTTTTTGCATCAGGTGGCCAAAGAATTGGAGTTTCAGCTTCAACATCAGTCCTTCCAGTGAATATTCAGGACTGACTTCCTTTAGGATGGACTGGTTGGATCTCCTTGCAGTCTAAGGGAGTCTCAAGAGTCTTCTCCAACACCACAGTTCAAAAGCATCAATTCTTTGGTGCTCCACTTTCTTTATAGTCCAACTCTCACATCCATACACGACTACTGAAAAAACCATAGCTTTGAGTAGACAGACCTTCATCAGCAAAATAATGTCTCTGCTGTCTAGGCTGGTCATAGCTTTTCTTCCAAGGAGCAAGCATCTTTTAATTTCATGGCTGCAATCACCATCTGCAGTGATATTGGAGCCACCAAAAATAAACTTTCTCACTGTTTCCATTGTTTCGCCATCTATTTGCCATGAAGTGATGGGACCAGATGCCGTGATCTTAGTTTTTTGCGTGTTGAGTTTTAAGCCAGCTTTTTTACTCTCCTCTTTCACTTTCATCAAGAATTGACATAGTAAGTTAAATAAGTTAAATAAGATGAATATTTCTTTTTTAGTAAGTGATGGTGAATCAAATATTGGTTTGTCTTAGATTTACTGCTAAGAATTTAGAAGAATGAACTCCTGGGTGAAGGAAGGGACCAGAGCCAGGATCAAGAATTACATAGTTCTATAGGTAAGTCGTTCTCACTATTTTTGGGTGGTGTGAGACCTTTAACACTTTGACCAACCTGATAAAGATTTGTCAAGTGCTTTGTTTAACCAAGTAAGGACACTCACACAGAACAGAATATAAAACTACAACCTGCTCTCACTCTCATTTCATAAAGGAAACCCCCTTCTTTCCAATGTTAGAAAGACATAATCACAGGCATTTTTAAATAGCATTAAGAAATCATATTTTAAAATCCTTCTCATGTTCTCAATAAGACCCAAAATTGTCAAGACCAGTAGGATCTGCATACCTGCATTTGGAAATCCTTTGCACAAATGTCTCTGGATCTATCGGTCTTTCAAGATTTCTCCTAAACTTAGTTTCTCCCTGCCTTCTTCTCTCCTATGTCTGAGTAGCTATGCCATGTTAAGAAGAAACAGGGACAAATTAAACTCTAAAATTCAGATTCTCAGAAGCTAGTAACCTTTGTTATGGCACTTCCTGGGATAACTACTTTCTCATTGCAATGGGCATTTGACAGACACATATTTTCCCTTGTATGTCTTTCATCGAGAACACAGAAAGCAAACCACTCAGGATAATGGAATAAAGTGCCACATTAGGATCTGTAAGCATATGTGCATTTCTTCATAACAATGCTGAAAGGATTTACGACATTTAAATCCATTGCACATGTATTCACCATATAATTAAATTAGCGCTATGGAGGGCACCATAAGGGCTCCTATTACACTGTTTCCATAGCAAATAATTACCAAAAACAAAAAACCTTGTAGTATTAGGGACACTGTTCTCTTTGTAATTACAGAAGGGCAATTTGTTTAAAAGCTTCACTGACGTCATGTATGCAATAGCTATTTTATTTGTCATTTCAGCAAAATGCAACAGATAGATCTTTGCCAAATGATATAGTATATGTCATTGTAACATTTACATTATTTAAATGCACATAATGAAGCCAAGTAGACTTAGGTAGTACTAGCTACTTGAGTTGGCTGATTTTAAAATCAAATAGAAAGTTCTGGGAAAAAAGGGGAGTAATAACCTCGAGATTTATATTGACAATAATAATAACTACCACCATGGACTGAATCTTACTGGTTGCTGGGAAGGGAACTAGATTTAAAACATGCAGTGCCTTCAAGCCTCACAAATAACTAATTCTTATGAATAATCTCCATTTTATTCATGAGGAAACTGAAGCTCAGGGAGTTCCTTAGGTAAATTGTACAGGGTCAAGTCAGAGGCATTGGGAGGTAAAGTTGTATCAATGCCCATTTATTTCCAGTACAGAACATTAGTTTTGTAGTTAAACACTAGGTGAAAATCCACTGTGAGCTGTCTTAGCATTTCCTTTTAAGAACCCAAACAGTTTAAACTATATGCTGATGTGCAGATGATTCTGTAAACAGTGACATAAATTTATCACTCAATTGTTTCCAACTTTCTTTGTAAATAATTTTTACTATCTTAAAGAAAACAGAAATAGATTTTATTTGTTTTTCATAAGACAAATACTTAGGACAAAAATCACAGAGCAAAAGACTTATTTCTTCTTCCACAATAGAGGACAATACATAACCGAAAGACCTTCTATAACATCACAGGGAACCTCATCTGTGCAGAGAAATACTGAGCTTGAGATAGTCAGGATAGAACATTGGTTATATATTGTTTCCCCTTTCATATAATTTTGATGACTTCCTTAAAACATGGCAGGGCTCACCTCTCAAGCTATTTCTTCAGAATACAATCCATTGGGTAAACATGAACAGTGAGCCCTTTAGAAACATACAGCTTTAAAAGGCTTAACTGAAATAGCTAATTATTAGAAAACCACATTTCAAAAGCCACCACAAGAGTGATAGCTACATCAAGAGCTTGCTCTTCTCTAACTCTGAAACCATTCTTTGTATTGTTGGATAGCAGTATATCTCTGACATATTTTGTTGTTTTTCAGTAGCTAAGATGTGTCCAATTCTTTGCCACACCATGGACTAGCATACCAGGCTTCCCTGTCTGACACTGTCTCCTGGTGTTTGCTCAAACTCATGTCCATTGAGTTGGTGATGCCATCCAACCATCTCATCCTCTGTCTCCCCCTTCTCCTCTTTCCCTCAATCTTTCCCAGCATCAGGGTCTTTTCCAATGAGTCAGTTCTTGGCATCAGGTGGCCAAAGTATTGGAGCTTCAGCTTCAGCATCAGTCCTTCCAATGAATATTCAGGGTTGATTTCCTTTATGATGGACTGGTTGGATCTCCTTGCAGTCCAAGGGACTCTCAAGAGTCTTCTCCAACACCACAATTCAAAAGCATCAAATCTTTGGGACTTGGCCTTCTTTATGGTCCAATTCACATATCCATACATGACTATTGGAAAAACCATAGCTTTGACAATATGCACCTTTGTCAGTGAAGTGATGTCTCTGCTGCTTTTTAATATGCTGTCTAGGTTTGTCATAGGTTTTCTTCCAAGGAGCAAGGATTTTTTAGTTTCATGGATTCAGTCACCATCTGCAGTGATTTTGAGCCCAAGAAAAGAAAATCTGTCTGTCACTGTTTCTACTTTTCCCCAACTATTTGCCATGAAGTGATGGGACCAGATGCCATGATCTTAGCTTTTTGAATGTTGAGTTTTAAGCCAGTTTTTTCACTCTCTTCTTTGACCCTTCTGAAGAGGCTCTTTAGTTCCTCTTTGTTTTCTGCCATCAGAGTGATATCATCCTCATATCTGAGGCTGTTGATATTTCTCCCGGCAGTCTTAATTCATCTTGTGATTCATCTAGCCTGACATTTTGCTTAATGTACTTGGCATATAAGTTAAATAAGCAGAGTGACAATACATAGCTTTGATGTACTCCTTTCCCAATTTTGAACCAGTACATTGTTCTATGTCTGGTTCTAACTATTGCTTTTGTCCTGCATACAGGTTTCTCAGGAGACAGGTAAGGTGGTCTGGTATTCCTGTCTCTTTAAAAATTTTCCAAAGTTTGTTGTGATCTACACAGTCAAGGGTTTAGTGTAGTCAATGAAGCAGACATAGATATTTTTCTGGAATTCCCTTGCTTTTTCTATGATCTGATGGATGGTGGCAATTTGATTTCTGGTTCCTCTGTATTTTCTAAATCCAGTTTGTACATCTGGAAGTTCTCGGGTCACATACTGTTGAAGGCTAGCTTGAGGGATTTTGATCATTATCTTGCCTGCATGTGAAATGAATGCAATTTTACAGTAGTTTGAACATTCTTTGGCACCCCTTTCTTTGGGACTGGAATGAAAACTGAACTTTTCCAGTCCTGTGGCCACAGCTGAGTTTTCCAAATTTGCTGGCATATTGAGGGCAGCACTTGAACAATGTCATCTTTTAGGATTTGAAATAACTCAGCTGGAATTCCATCACCTCCACTAGTTTTGTTTGTAGTAATGCTTCCTAAGGCCCACTTGACTTCACACTCTAGGCTGTCTGGCTCTAGGTGAGTGAACACATCATTGTGGTTGTCCAGATCATTAAGACCTTGTTGTATAGTTCTGTGTATTCTTGCCACCTCTTCTTAATCTCTTCTACTTCTGTTAGGTCCTTGCTGTTTCTGTCCTTTATTGTGCCCATCTTTGCCTGAATTTAGAGATGCCTTGGTATCTCTAATTTTCTTGAAGAGATCTCTAGTCTTTCCCATCCTATTGTTTTCCTCTAGTTCTTTACATTGTTCACTAAAAAGACTTTCTTATTTCTCCCTGCTATTCTCTGGAATTCTGCATTCAGTTTGATATATCTTTCTCTTTCTCTTTTGCCTTTCACTTCTTTTCTCAGTGATTTGTAAGGTCTCCTCAGACAACCACTGTGCCTTCTTGCATTTCTTTTTCTTTGGAGTGTTTTTGGTCACTGACTCCCGTAAAATGTTACAAACCTCTTTCCATAGTTCTTCAAGCCCTCTGTGTACTAGATCTAATACCTTGAATCTGTTTGTCACCTCCATTGTATAAACACAAGGGATTCGATTTAGGTCATACCTGAATTGTCTAGTGGTTTTCCCTACTTTCTTCAATATAAGCCTGAATTTTGCAATAAGGAGTTGATGATCTGAGCCACAGCCAGCTCCAGGTCTTGTTTTTGCTGACTGTATAGAGTTTCTCCATCTTTGGCTGCAAAGAATATAATCAATCTTATTGACATATTTCATTGTGAATATATTTTTCCCAAGAAGAGGACTTCATTGGGATTATATCATCTAAAAATATATAGTATCACAATAGATCAATTTTTTCCAACTGATATAAATTGAATAATAGCATATTGGAAATCTTTTTCTCTCTAGGGAATCACATTGCATGTTAGCCTTATAAAGTCTCTGAGTTCTGCAATAAAGAAAAGTGTTTAAATTTCTTTAGCTGAACAGTTACATTTTGAGAGAGCATCACTGTTTTTCATCACTTCTAGAACATCCTTCAGGGCAACTGTAGTGGATCCTGTGATGTGCTATCCACATATGTCTTTCAGGGTTGCCCCAGCTCTCAGCTTCTTTAAGGTTTGCCTCAGTCACAGAGAAACTTACCCAGTGATATTCCCTTCCCAGTGATCAGGAGGGAGGCTGGCCCACATTCAGTTGCATACTGAGGTAAGAGTATAAAGGCCTAGCCATTTTGCCCAAATGTAAGATAGTACTGACTAGCACTAAGTACTTCAGAGCTCCCTGTAGCGTTGAATGGGGTATGCGTGCTATGCGTGCTAAGTCCCTTCAGTCATGTCCGACTCTTTGCAACCCTATTGATCATATCCCAATGGGTTCTTCAGTCCATGGGATTCTCCTGGCAAGAATACTGGAATGGGTTTCCATTTCCTTCTCCAGGGTTAATGAGATATTGTTTGGCCTAAATAGTAGTTGGACTTTTCTTCTTAATCCTGCTTCCAGTCCTTTCCACAGGGTTAATCCCAATAAATAGCTTAAACACCAAGCTGCCTCTCAGAACTATTTCTAAAAAACCCCATTTGTGAACTTGTTACCAGGAGTAGTCTGAGAAACAAGACAGTAAGATGGGATTTGGAAGCAAGTTAGCTCACTTCCCAGTGGGCAAGGAAGACCCCATTACTAGTAGTAAAGAAATCACAGAGGGCTCCTGGCACCAGATGGCAGTAGAATTGTTCAAATTCTCACCAATTGTGAATTGGGATATTGTATAGATGGCAAGGATGCAATGGCTAGTGTGATTCATCAGGTGCTTGAGAATTTCAGAGAAAACAGCATCTATGTGGATGATGGGAAGGGGTAACTGTTGCTAAGCACCACTGGTTGCTGCAAAAATGAAAATAGAAAACTATGGTTTGTTACCCAGAAATTGAAAGCCATTTTTGAAAGTCAGAGGGACTCCTCAGTAGCCTATGAAGATGCTCTCATCTTCTAAAGTGGGAGAGAAGAGAAAGTGGAGTACCACTTCTAGGATTTAATAGTCACAGTGGCTGAGCCCCAGGGGATGTTCAAAGCTCAACCAACACAAGTCTATTAGTTACTGCATGGTCAGAATGTAGGTTGGGAAATGTATAGATTTTGATGAATGATGAGTATCACTTAACTGTGGTGACTGAGCCAGATGAACAAGAAGTAGCTAGCACACTGGAGGTTTTGGTGGAAGACACTGGAACTCCAAAAGATGGAAGGTAAACCCTATGAAGATTAGGGAGCTTGCCACATCAGTAATATATCTAGTTGTTAATGTGTGTTTGGAACATCTGATATGAGTAAAAGACAAGTTATGAGACACTAAACATAACTTCGCACTGTGAGTGGGCCCAGCAAGTCATATGGTGCGGCAGGCCCATTCCTATCATGAGACAGAGTGGCATTTGATATACCTGGGACAATGCACTTTTGTCATGATTGGGCACAAGCAAACTGGTAATTCAGTCTCCTGTGTGATTCCCAGTGGTCCTCAAAGCTCCTTTTTCAGCTCACACCTGTGATCATATGAGAGCTTCCTTCAAATATGTCATCTTGGTATATGACTGCAAGCTGAAAAGGAATGGCAGCTGCACAGGCCTTTAAAGAGGGGAAATAATCTCAGAGAGTAGACTGGAGCACCAGGGTCTCAAACTGTATAAAAGAAAAATGGCTTAAGATTAGAGTATAGAAGAATTCATGAGCCGTTGTATTAATGAAAAGTCTGGCTAGCTAGCCAGGAGCTTGAAAGAAGAAACATTGGAATTTGGGAATGAGGTCTGAGCTAGCGGTATGTGGAAGAACGTGATTGGACAGAACATGAAATGGAGTCTTCGTGCAATGTGTTAATACCAGCAAGAGGCTGTCCTACCATGTCAAGAAGGGAAATGTTCCAAATGCATGTGTTCTGTATGAGTAGCAGAGGAGAAAGATAAAATCCACACATACTTCTCACTTTATTTTAGTTTGATATACCATTTATTTGATTATAAGCTATTTATAATTTTATAATACAGAGTATAAAATAAGCATGTTGGGTAAGAGACATATGGGAAGAAAAATATTCTTTGAGCAAAGACCCTAAGACAGTGTACAGCAGTATAGAGGGTGGGGGTAGTGTAGGGTGAAAATCAATGATATAATCTTTTGATTTAAATAAGACAGAGCAAGTAAAATGAACAGAAGCCACTGCACCTAAATGCAGAACTTCATTTACATAGAAACAGGAACAGTTTCATATTCAAGAAATGTCAGTTTTCTATAAATACGGAGGTTCAGTCATTACCACCAGAATTATTCATTATACTATGATTCAAAACAAGATGAATATACTGGGCCAACATTAGAACTCCAATCCACAAAATGGCCTTTCATGTTTTTTCAAAACTGGGTTTGTCCATCCCAAAATAGAAGTTTGTTGAGTATGTGATAAGGTCAGAAAATAAAAAGGAAATGAACTCATTTCTTTCCCAATACAAGTGAGCAAGGACTAGTCATTATAAATATTTGGAATGTTTAACTGACTTGCATAGATCACCATTTCCTTAAATATTTTAAACTGTAAAACTTGGTAATGGGAGAATATTGGCATCTGAGTTTTCCTTCCAATTGTTTCTCTCTCTTCACCCCTATCTTCAGCCACTTCTCCTTTCTATTCTTTACCTACCTATATCACATCCATTCTTTAAGCCCTGTGTGAGACTTTAAAGTCTTTTCTGATGACTTGCTTTTAGGATTTTCTTGGGGACTCTGTGTGTGTGCGTGTTCAAATATACATATATACTCTTATTTATCTTGCTCAAGGTTTAGTGGACCTTTTCAAATTGAAATCTCATCCCTAACTTCAATTTTAGGATACTTTTGTCTATTGATCCTTTCATAATTTATCATCATAACCTCTATTCTTTCAGCCTGGAACTCCTCCTATAAGAAACATTATATACGTCTTGAATACCTGTTCCTAGTCTCTGCATTTTTTCTCATGTTTTGTCCCTTCTCTATTTGACTCACGTTTTCTTTCAGATCACACATTTTGTCTTCAACGGTGATCATTCTG
Source organism: Capricornis sumatraensis (assembly GCF_032405125.1). Lineage (NCBI taxonomy): Eukaryota > Metazoa > Chordata > Mammalia > Artiodactyla > Bovidae > Capricornis > Capricornis sumatraensis. The sequence continues at coordinate 74,963,141 of NC_091069.1, read as the reverse complement.
GTGATTTAGCTCAGTTACAAATACATTGTTGTTGTTGTTTAGTCATGTCTGACTCTCGTGTGACCCCCATGGACTATAGCCCACCAGGCTCCTTTGTTCTAGGCAAGAATACTGGCGTGGTTTGCCATTTACTTCTCCAGGGGATCTTCACAACTCAGGGATAGAACCTGTTACTCCTGCATTGCAGACGATTCTTTACCACTGAGCCACTATAAATATATGTTTATACTTAATTGCCAAACCCTTTCTCTTATTTTCTGTCATTCTGTCATAGCATGACAAATTTTTGTATACACTGAAGATCTTTGAGATCTCAATTATCTCTGTTTCTTCCAGGACTAGTCTTTCTCTGTATTCACTTTGCTCTTATTTCATGATGTTGGTTTTTCTCAAATGAGTGGTAGTCCTTATTGGTTTGTTCATGTTCATACGTGAACTGGGTTAATGGAGTCAGGTGGCATGGTGTTTCTTTGAAGTTATCCCATTCTTTTCTTCCACTGACTACTACCTAAATGAAGTTAGTTAAGTCGCTCAGTCGTGTCTGACTCTTTGTGACCCCATAGACTGTAGCATACCAGGCTCCTCTGTCCAAAGGATTTTCCAGGCAACAGTACTGGAGTGGATTGCCATTTCCTTCTCCAGGGAATCTTCCCAACCCAGGGCTCGAACCCAGGTCTCCCACATTGTAGACAGATGCTTTACCGTCTGAGCCACCAGGGAAGTCCAGGAAGGACTCAATTAGATTCTGGGTATGAAGACATCATGTTTCAACAACAGTCTACTTACTATTTAGCTGCACAGTCATGGAGTTTCTTCAGTTTTAGATCTCCCCATTGCCAGATAAGAAATTTTTCTACTAGCAAAGAAATTCACTATGTTTTTTCCTTCAGTAGAGCTGCCTGTCACTTCCACTTTTTTCTGTTCTCACTCTCATAGGAATTTTAAGTAAGCCCACAGATTAAGCCTGAGCCCTCCTCAGACAGCATTGTTGCTTTACATTTTGGATTTTGCCCTGGATGAGATTTTTCTTCAGTCCGTTCCTCAGTGTGTATGTGTGTAGAGAGAGAGACAGAGAGACCAACCAGCACAGATGCTTTAAATATAGTTCCTGAGTAAATAGCTCTAATGCATTGCTCCAGGAATCCATTTTGTTTTTTGTCTTGTTCTGTTTCATGTGTTCACTATGAGCTTGATATTTCCCTGAGTCTGTGATTATCTCCATGATAATTTTCATCTATTCATGCTTTATGCCATGGTTTACCCAGTTTCATTAGGCCCAGTCCATCTGCTTTTTTATGTCTCAGGACTCTTTTACAATAGCTTAGATTTTCTTATTTTCCATCTGTTGTGAACCAAGTCTTTTCTTTAAGTTGGACTGAATTTACTGAATATAATTCTAATTGGTTAGCATATTTATACATTCAAATTCAGATTTGAAATATGTTCTTCAACCACATAGAATGAGAGATTATATTTAAAAACAAATGGTTGTTTTACAGAGTAGCTTCTCATAATGAACTATTGTTAAATTGAACCAATATATCAGTAAATTTTATATATATAACTTATTTTTTTGTAAATAAAATGTCAAGAAAGGCATGAAGATTCCATATCAAAAGATATCTAAAATTCATACTTTGAAATCAGATTTGACTATAAAGAGAATTTTTTTGACACAGGCTTCATCTTGATCTAATCTTAAAATGTGTATCCTGACTATTTATGTTACTTACTTTATTGACTAAAAAGAAAATAAATGCAAAAATTATACTTCTTTCTATCCACTAAAATGTTAATATCTGAGTATATTTGAAAACAGTAACAAGGAGGCAACTTTTTAATCTTTTTTTTATGCAGAATTAGATCTTGGCTGTAGCTTAAAGCTACATGAATCCTCAGGTTGTTCATTACTGGTTAAGATGTTTCCTCTCCCAGGGGCACTTGCATTTTAATAGAGAACTCTTGTAGCACAAAAGCCTTCCAGACTAAAAGAAATTAATCTCTAAAAGTGAAGCTTGAGATATTATGGGAACTCTTGGGGCAAAGAAGAGGAGGGAATTTTTAAACGGCAGTCCTTCCTACAACCTTCAAATTACATCATACCTATCATAAAACAAGGTTTAGTAGGGAAAAGGAGAAAATCATATAACTCCATTTTTTTTATAGGAAGTAAAATTTGTTTCCAAATTTAGTCAAAAACACTAAAGGACTATCAGTGCAGTTCAGTCGCTCAGTCGTGTCTGACCCTTTGCGACCCCATGAACCGCAGCACGCCAGGCCTCCCTGTCCATCACCAACTCCCGGAGTTCACTCAGACTCACGTCCATCGACTATCAGAATGTACCAAATCATTTACATATTTTGAAAAACATGTACCATGACTCTTTTGATATAGTAAATCATTGCATAAAGTGTTATTTAATTACCCAGTCCAAATGATCTCCTTTCTCTTCAGTTCAGTTCAGTTGCTCAGTCGTGTCCGACTCTTTGCGATCCCATGAATCGCAGCACGCCAGGCCTCCCTGTCCATCACCAACTCCCAGAGTTCACTCAGATTCACGTCCATCGACTCAGTGATGCCATCCAGCCATCTCATTCTCTGTCGTCTCTTTCTCCTCCTGCCCCCAATCCCTCCCAGCATCGAAGTCTTTTCCAATGAGTCAACTCTTCGTATGAAGTGACCAAAGTACTGGAGTTTCAGCTTTAGCATCATTCCTTCCAAAGAAATCTCAGGGTTGATCTCCTTCAGAATGGACTGGTTGGATCTCCTTGCAGTCCAAAGGACTCTCAGGAGTCTTCTCCAACATCACAGTTCAAAAGCATCAATTCTTCAGTGCTCAGACTTCTTCACAGTCCAACTCTCACATCCATACATGGCTACTGGAAAAACCATAGCCTTGACTAGATGGACCTTAGTCGGCAAAGTAATGTCTCTGCTTTTGAATATGCTATCTAGGTTGGTCATAACTTTCCTTCCAAGGAGTAAGCGTCTTTTAATTTCATGGCTGCAGTCATCATCTGCAGTGATTTTGGAGTCCCCCAAAATAAAGTCTGACACTGTTTCCACTGTTTCCCCATCTATTTCCCATGAAGTGATGGGACTGGATGCCATGATCTTTGTTTTCTGAATGTTGAGCTTTAAGCCAACTTTTTCACTCTCCTCTTTCACGTTCGTCAAGAGGCTTTTTAGTTCTTCTTCACTCTCTGCCATAAGGGTGGTGTCATCTGCATATCTGAGGTTATTGATATTTCTCATGGCAATCTTGATTCCAGCTTGTGTTTCTTCCAGTCCAGCGTTTCTCTCGATGTACTCTGCATAGAAGTTAAATAAGCAGGGTGATAATATACAACCTTGACGTACACCTTTTCCTATTTGGAAGCAGTCTGTTGTTCCATGTCCAGTTCTAACTGTTGCTTCCTGACCTGCAATACAGGTTTCTCAAGAGGCAGGTCAGGTGGTCTGGTATACCCATCTCTCTCAGAATTTCCCCCAGTTTGTTGTGATCCACACAGTCAAAGGCTTTGGCATAGTCAATAAAGCAGAATAGATGTTTCTTTGGAACTCTCTTGCTTTTTCGATGATCCAATGTATGTTGGCCATTTGATCTCTGGTTCCTCTGCCTTTTCTAAAACCAGCTTGAACATCTGGAAGTTCATGGTTCACGTATTGTTGAAGCCTGGCTTGGAGAATTTTGAGCATTACTTTACTAGCATGTGAGATGAGTGCAACTGTGTGGTAGTTTGAGCATTCTTTGGCATTACCTTTCTCTTAATCCCTAACAAACAAATAGTTCTTTCTGATGATTTGTACAAAGTATACAGTATTAAGGGGCTTCCCAGATGGTACTAGTGATAAATAACCCCCTTGCCAATGCAGGAGACAAGAGATTCCCTGGGTTGGGAAGATCCCCTGGAGGAGGGCATGGCAACCCACTTGGTACTTTTGCTTAGAGATCCCTTGGACAGAGGAGCCTGATGGGCTACAGTCCACAGGGTTGTAAAGAGTCGAACACAACTGAGGCAACTTAGCATGCACTCACACATACAATATTAAAGGACATCCATGCAGGGATACAAATGGAGTGCCAGAAATGTTTGGAGTAAATAATATTGATGATGATAACCCCTGAGTTGAGTGAACTGCCAAAATTCTAGATGCCCATAAAAGAGACTGAGGCCATAATATACATCCAAAATGTATATTAAAATTGACCTTTCCAACTGAGACACAGTGGGTCAGATAAATGATATAGTTAGGTGATAATTGACCCTGAGTGATCCAGTAATATTTCCTTTCTCTCTTAGTCCATCACCTATAAGAGGAATGAATCTTGGTTTTCTTTTCCTTCTAAATTTCTTGTACAATCAACTTCTGAATCTACAATTATGTAAATAGAAACGGTAGATAGCACCCTCAAATTCTAGAACCAATGGAGACCATAGAAAATGAGCTTCCTGCCCTCTGCCCACCATTTTGCTTAAAGAAATGAAAGAAAATTTGATCAAAGAAAAGAAATAAGATTTCTATTTCCAGCCAGTTTCAGTTCAGTCAGGAGAGATCTAAAATGAATTTGGACCTCCACACAGGGCAAACTAGAACAATTGTTTAATTACTATGTGGAGATGCTATTTTGCAAGCCAGGTTCCATTTTCTTTCTTTCTTTCTTCTTCCTTTTTTTAAAAAAATAATATCGTTATCTTTAAAAAGAAGCTAAAAACTGAGAAAGAGATTTTTAGTTTTCAGCATATAGCAAACATCAACTAGAGTGTTTCAATATTCTATTCATTAAATAGGAAGAAGGCAACATATGAAATGCCATATACCTTCAAGTATTTATAGAGATGAATATTCTGGTCATCTTAAACAGTCTCCTCTCTGAACTCTCTGAGTCTTGACTACTTTTAAATTTATTTTGGTGGAGGCAATAACTGATTTCTTTCAACCTAGTAGTTATTTTCTTAGAAAAGTATCCCCTTCATGAATGAATAAAATCTTTGACCAAAACAATTAAAGAAAGATTTTAGGATTATCTTTTTTTCCCCCTTTTTAGCTTAGAAGAATTATTATCTATCTGGCTTAAAAAAAAATTGTAAGAAATATTACCCCAGACTGCTCTGGAATAACAGATGTCACAGATAAAGAAGAAACTCTTTAAGTCATGTGTCACAGAAAGAGCAGATGTGCCCTCAAGGAAGAAAAAAAAAAACACACCTTGTTTTCATGCAATTATCTTTTTTAATGAAAATAAATGAAGGAGAAAAACTCACAAGACCTTATCAACATCAGTATCTTCTCTCTTTCTCCCTCCCAAACAGTTTCCCCTGAAACTAAAGTAGCTCTTTAACCTTCTCAATTCTTGAATCGCCTACTAAGTAAGCACTCATCACGATAAGTACTGAAATCTGAAAAGAATCTTACTGATTGGTTTCAAAAGCAGCCATTCAACCTCACAAGAGTAACTTTTTTAAATTAAGAACTGAACAGTAGGTAGATTATAAGATGGTAAAACAGATAAAGGAAGCTTTAGAAATGCAAAGCAAATCTTAGATAATAAATGTGAGAAGGCATTCTAAATATGATGGCCCCAAATGTATTTTATGCTACAAATCAAGAGATCAGATGAGAAAATCAGAACATTATAGTCCAGAATAAGAAATTAAGATATTTGGATCAGAGAAGGGACTAAAGTATTTCATCATTGCACTCTTGTTCCATTTATATAAAAAGAACAATGGGAAAATTGCAGTGGGTTGTTGAGAAGTATAGAAACAGCAGAAGCCTTGAACACCAGATGGCTGACATTATGAGAAATGCAAGTGTCAAAACTCCAATGAACCTAACCTAACCTATCCATGATTGGGGTGGGTGGTGAAGTGCTGGGAATTATACTTTACATTTTTTTCTATGCATTTGAAATACTCTTAATTGGGTTCATTTATTCTACCATTAGGAAATTTTCCCCCTCTCTAGAATACTTATTCCACAAATCTTTATTCCGTATTTGTTCTTGGAATCCTCTTCCTGGTTTTCTCAGGCAATGGTGTCAAAAGCAAGGAGAGGGGCAATTAACAGAAATTCATTTCTCACCCGTTAGAGGCTTTGGGTCGGAGAAGGCAATGGCACCCCACTCCAGTACTCTTGCCTGGGAAATCCCATGGATGGAGGAGCCTCATAGGCTACAGTCCATGGGGTCGCTAAGAGTCGGACACGACTGAGCAACTTCACTTTCACTTTTCACTTTCATGCATTGGAGAAGGAAATGGCAACCCACTCCAGTGTTCTTGCCTGGAGAATCCCAGGGACAGAGGAGCCTGGTGGACTTCTGTCTATGGGGTCACACAGAGTCAGACATGACTGACGCAACTTAGCAGCAGCAGCAGCAGAGGCTTTGGGTAGGTATTGTAAGTAAGGAAATGGCGTGCTATTAGCCTGACCTGAGGACTAACATAATTTTTTTTTTAATGTGAGATACAAGTTTTAAATTGTTAAGAATAATGGAAATCAGAAGAAAGAAAAGGAGTCTAGTATGGTTATGAAACACCAGTGTCAGAAGATGGACTTGAGCTTTGTTTGAAGGGTAGGAGAGACATATGCCGGAAGAAAAGGGGACAGGAGGATGAAACAAGGAAGTAGAAGAAACAAGACCAATGGCACAGGAACAGGAGTGTGAAGCAGTCTTAGGAAGATAAAACTGAACCTACAAAAATATAAACCAGATCATGGCCCTCTGACACTTAAGTCTTTCCAAATGATTTTCCATCATAACAAGAATTAAATGTAAATTCCTTCCATAACTCAACGTCTTGCACAATTTGTTGTTCTTGTTGTTGTTCAGTTGCTAAATCATATCCCGCTTTTTGTGACCTCATGGACTACAGCATGCCAGGCTTCGCTGTCCTTCACTATCTACTGGAGTTTGCTCAGATTCATGTCGAATGAGTTAGTGATGCCATCCAACCATCTCATCCTCTGTTACCCTGTTCTCCTGCCCTCAATCTTTCCCAGCATCAGGGTTTTTTTTCAGAGAGTTGGCTCTTCACATCAGGTAGCCAAAATATTGGAGCTTCAGCATCAGTCCTTCCAATGAATATTCAGAGTTAATTTCCTTTAGGATTGACTGGTTTGATCTCCTTGCTGTCCAAGGGACTCTCAAGAGTCTTCTCCACCATCACAGTTTGAAATCATCACTTCTTTGGTGCTCAGCTTTCTTTATAATCCAATCCTCCCTGGTAGCTCAGATGGTAAAGAATCTTCTTGCAATGTAGGAGACCTGGGTTCCACCCCTGGGTTGGGAAGATCTTCTGGAGATGGGAATGGCTACCTACTCCGGTATTTTTGCCTGGAGAATTCCATGGAGAGATGGGCCTGGTGGCCTACAGTCCATGGGGTCAGAAAGAGTCTGTCTGGACTGAGCAACTAACACTTGGATGGTTAGTTGCTATCTACTCTTCAGATATTGCTTCCTTCCTTGTTCATTTTATTTTATTTTATTTTATTTTTTAATTTTTTTTTTTAAATTTTAAAATCTTTAATTCTTACATGTGTTCCCAAACATGAACCCCCCCCCACCTCCCTCCCCATAACATCTCTGTGGGTCATCCCCATGCACCAACCCCAAGCATGCTGTATCCTGCATCAGACATAGACTGGCAATTCAATTCTTACATGATAGTATACATGATAGAATGCCATTCTCCAAAATCATCCCACCCTCTCCCTCTCCCTCTGAGTCCAAAAGTCCGTTATACACAGCTGTGTCTTTTTTCCTGTCTTGCATACAGGGTCATCATTGCCATCTTTCTAAATTCCATATATATGTGTTAGTATACTGTATTGGTGTTTTTCTTTCTGGCTTATTTCACTCTGTATAATCGGCTCCAGTTTCATCCATCTCATCAGAACTGATTCAAATGAATTCTTTTTAACGGCTGAGTAATACTCCATTGTGTATATGTACCACAGCTTGCTTATCCATTCATCTGCTGATGGACATCTAGGTTGTTTCCATGTCCTGGCTATTATAAACAGTGCTGCAATGAACATTGGGGTACATGTGTTTCTTTCAATTCTGGTTTCCTCGGTGTGTATGCCCAGCAGTGGGATTGCTGGGTCATAAGGTAGTTCTATTTGTAGTTTTTTAAGGAATCTCCACACTGTTCTCCATAGTGGCTGTACTAGTTTGCATTCCCACCAGCAGTGTAGTAGGGTTCCCTTTTCTCCACACCCTCTCCAGCATTTATTGCTTGCAGATTTTTGGATCGCAGCCATTCTGACTGGTGTGAAGTGGTACCTCATTGTGGTTTTGATTTGCATTTCTCTGATAATGAGTGATGTTGAGCATCTTTTCATGTGTTTGTTAGCCATCCGTATGTCTTCTTTGGAGAAATGTCTATTTAGTTCTTTGGCCCATTTTTTGATTGGGTCGTTTATTTTTCTGGAGTTGAGCTGCATAAGTTGCTTGTATATTTTTGAGATTAGTTGTTTGTCAGTTGCTTCATTTGCTATTATTTTCTCCCATTCAGAAGGGTGTCTTTTCACCTTGCGTATAGTTTCCTTTGTTGTGCAGAAGCTTTTAATTTTAATTAGATCCCATTTGTTTATTTTTGCTTTTATTTCCAGAATTCTGGGAGGTGGATCATAGAGGATCCTGCTGTGATTTATGTCTGAGAGTGTTTTGCCTATGTTCTCCTCTAGGAGTTTTATAGTTTCTGGTCTTACATTTAGATCTTTAATCCATTTTGAGTTTATTTTTGTGTGCGGTGTTAGAAAGTGATCTAGTTTCATTCTTTTACAAGTGTTTGACCAATTTTTCCAGCACCACTTGTTAAAGAGATTGTCTTTACTCCATTGTATATTCTTGCCTCCTTTGTCAAAGATAAGGTGTCCATATGTGTGTGGATTTATCTCTGGGCTTTCTATTTTGTTCCATTGATCTATCTGTCTGTCTTTGTGCCAGTACCATACTGTTTTGATGACTGTGGCTTTGTAGTAGAGCCTGAAGTCAGGCAAGTTGATTCCTCCAGTTCCATTCTTCTTTCTCAAGATTGCTTTGGCAATTCGAGGTTTTTTCTATTTCCATACAAATCTTGAAATTATTTGTTCTAGTTCTGTGAAAAATATGGCTGGTAGCTTGATAGGGATTGCATTGAATTTGTAAATTGCTTTGGGTAGTATACTCATTTTCACTATATTGATTCTTCTGACCCATGAACATGGTATATTTCTCCATCTATTAGTGTCCTCTTTGATTTCTTTCATCAGTGTTTTATAGTTTTCTATATATAGGTCTTTAGTTTCCTTGGGTAGATATATTCCTAAGTATTTTATTCTTTTCGTTGCAATGGTGAATGGAATTGTTTCCTTAATTTCTTTTTCTACTTTCTCATTATTAGTGTATAGGAATGCAAGGGATTTCTGTGTGTTGATTTTATATCCTGCAACTTTACTATATTCATTGATGAGCTCTAGTAATTTTCTGGTGGAGTCTTTAGGGTTTTCCATGTAGAGGATCATGTCGTCTGTAAACAGTGAGAGTTTTACTTCTTCTTTTCCAATTTGGATTCCTTTTATTTCTTTTTCTGCTCTGATTGCTGTGGCCAAAACTTCCAGAACTATGTTGAATAGTAGTGGTGAAAGTGGACACCCTTGTCTTGTTCCTGACTTTAGGGGAAATGCTTTCAATTTTTCACCATTGAGGATAATGTTTGCTGTGGGTTTGTCATATATAGCTTTTATTATGTTGAGGTATGTTCCTTCTATTCCTGCTTTCTGGAGAGTTTTTATCATAAATGAATGTTGAATTTTGTCAAAGGCCTTCTCTGCATCTATTGAGATAATCATATGGTTTTTATTTTTCAATTTGTTAATGTGGTGAATTACATTGATTGATTTGCGGATATTGAAGAATCCTTGCATCCCTGGGATAAAGCCCACTTGGTCATGGTGTATGATCTTTTTAATGTGTTGTTGTATTCTGATTGCTAGAATTTTGTTGAGGATTTTTGCATCTATGTTCATCAGTGATATTGGCCTGTAGTTTTCTTTTTTTGTGACATCTTTGTCAGGTTTTGGTATTAGGGTGATGGTGGCCTCATAGAATGAGTTTGGAAGTTTACCTTCCTCTGCAATTTTCTGGAAGAGTTTGAGTAGGATAGGTGTTAGCTCTTCTCGAAATTTTTGGTAGAATTCAGCTGTGAAGCCGTCTGGACCTGGGCTTTTGTTTGCTGGAAGATTTCTGATTACAGTTTCAATTTCCGTGCTTGTGATGGGTCTGTTAAGATTTTCTATTTCTTCCTGGTTCAGTTTTGGAAAATTGTACTTTTCTAAGAATTTGTCCATTTCTTCCACGTTGTCCATTTTATTGGCATACAACTGCTGATAGTAGTCTCTTATGATCCTTTGTATTTGTGTTGTCTGTTGTGATCTCTCCATTTTCATTTCTAATTTTATAGATTTGATTTTTCTCTCTTTGCTTCTTGATGAGTCTGGCTAGTGGTTTGTCAATTTTATTTATCCTTTCAAAGAACCAGCTTTTGGCTTTGTTGATTTTTGCTATGGTCTCTTTTGTTTCTTTAGCATTTATTTCTGCCCTAATTTTTAAGATTTCTTTCCTTCTACTAACTCTGGGGTTCTCCAATTCTTCCTTTTCTAGTTGCTTTAGTTGTAGAGTTAGGTTATTTATTTGACTTTTTTCTTGTTTCTTGAGGTATGCCTGTATTGCTATGAACTTTCCTCTTAGCACTGCTTTTATAGTGTCCCACAGGTTTTGGGTTGTTGTGTTTTCATTTTCATTAGTTTCTATGCATATTTTGATTTCTTTTTTGATTTCTTCTGTGATTTGTTGGTTATTCAGAAGTGTGTTGTTCAACCTCCATATGTTGGAATTTTTAGTAGTTTTTCTCCTGTAATTGAGATCTAATCTTAATGCATTATGGTCAGAAAAGATGCTTGGAATGATTTCGATTTTTTTGAATTTATCAAGTTTAGATTTATGGCCCAGGATGTGATCTATCCTGGAGAAGGTTCCATGAGCACTTGAAAAAAAGCTGAAATTCGTTGTTTTGGGGTGAAATGTCCTATAGATATCAATTAGGTCTAACTGATCTAATGTATCATTTAAAGTTTGCGTTTCTTTGTTAATTTTCTGTTTAGTTGATCTGTCCATAGATGTGAGTGGGGTATTAAAGTCTCCCACTATTATTGTGTTATTGTTGATTTCCCCTTTCATACTTGTTAGCATTTGTCTTACATATTGCGGTGCTCCTATATTGGGTGCATATATATTTATAATTGTTATGTCTTCTTCTTGGATTGATCCTTTGATCATTATGTAGTGGCCTTCTTTGTCTCTTTTCACAGCCTTTGTTTTAAAGTCTATTTTATCGGATATGAGTATTGCCACTCCTGCTTTCTTTTGGTCTCTATTTGCGTGGTATATCTTTTTCCAGCCCTTCGCTTTCAGTCTGTATGTGTCCCTTGTTTTGAGGTGGGTCTCTTGTAAGCAGCATATAGAGGGGTCTTGTTTTTGTATTCATTCAGCCAGTCTTTGCCTTTTGGTTGGGGCGTTCAACCCATTTACATTTAAGGTAATTATTGATAAGTATGATCCAGTTACCATTTACTTTATTGTTTCGGGTTCGGGTTTATACACCCTTTTTGTGTTTCCTGTCTAGAGAATATCCTTTAGAATTTGTTGGAGAGCTGGTTTGGTGGTGCTGAATTCTCTCAGCTTTTGCTTGTCTGTAAAGCTTTTGATTTCTCCTTCATATTTGAATGAGATCCTTGCTGGGTACAGTAATCTGGGCTGTAGGTTATTGTCTTTCATCACTTTAAGTATGTCTTGCCATTCCCTCCTGGCCTGAAGAGTTTCTATTGAAAGATCAGCTGTTATCCTTATGGGAATCCCCTTGTGTGTTATTTGTTGTTTTTCCCTTGCTGCTTTTAATATTTGTTCTTTGTGTTTGATCTTTGTTAATTTGATTAATATGTGTCTTGGGGTGTTTCGCCTTGGGTTTATCCTATTTGGAACTCTCTGTGTTTCTTGGACTTGGGAGATTATTTCCTTCCCCATTTTAGGGAAGTTTTCAACTATTATCTCCTCAAGGATTTTCTCATGATCTTTCTTTCTTCTTCTTCTGGGACTCCTATAATTCGAATGTTGGAGCGTTTCATATTGTCCTGGAGGTCTCTGAGATTGTCCTCATTTCTTTTAATTCGTTTTTCTTGTTTCCTCTCTGAATCATTTATTTCTACCATTCTATCTTCTATTTCACTAATCCTATCTTCTGCCTCCGTTATTCTACTATTTGTTGCCTCCAGAGTGTTTCTGATCTCATTTATTGCGTTATTCATTATATTTTGACTCTTTTTTATTTCTTCTAGGTCCTTGTTAAACCTTTCTTGCATCTTCTCAATCCTTGTCTCTAGGCTATTTATCTGTGATTCCATTTTGATTTCAAGATTTTGGATCATTTTCACTATCAATATTCGGAATTCCTTCTCAGGTAGATTCCCTACTTCTTCCTCTTTTGTTTGGTTTGGTGGGCAACTCTCCTGTTCCTTTACCTGCTGAGTATTCCTCTGTCTCTTCATCTTGGTTATATTGCTGCGTTTGGGGTGGCCTTTTTATATTCTGGTAATTTGTGGAGTTCCCTTTATTATGGAGCTTCCTCACTGTGGGTGGGGTTGTATCAGTGTCTTGTCAAGGTTTCCTGGTTAGGGAGGCTTGTGTTGGAGTTCTGGTGGGTGGAGCTGGGTTTCTTCTCTCTGGAGTGCAGTGGAGTGACCAGTAATGGGTTATGAGACATCAAAGGTTTTGGAATAATTTTGAGCTGCCTATATATTGAAGCTCAGGGGAGTGTTCCTGTGTTGCTGGAGAATTTGAGTGATATGTCTTGTTTTGGAACTTGTTGGCCCTTGGGTGGAGCTTGGTTTCAGTGTAGGTATGAAGGCATTTGATGAGCTCCTATTGCTTAATGTTCTGTGAATTCAAGAGTTCTCTAACGTTTTCAGGCTTTGGATTTAAGCCTCCTGCTTCTGGTTTTCAGTTTTATTTTTACAGTAGCCTCTAGACTTCTCCATCTATACAGCACCGATGATAAAACATCTAGGTTAAAGATGAAAAGTTTCTCCGCATTGAGGGACACTCAGAGAGGTTCACTGAGTTACAAGGAGAAGAGAAGATGGAGGGGGTAGTTAGAGATAACTGGAATGAAATGTGGTGAGATTGAAAGAGGAGAGAGCAAGGTAGCCAGTAGTCAGTTCCTAATGTGTACTCTATAGTCTGGACCGCTCAGAGGTATTTATGGAGTTATACGGGGAAGAGGAGAGGGAGGAAGTAGACAGAGGTGACCAGGAGGATAAGAGAGAGGAATGAGAAGGAGAGAGACAAATCCTGCCAGTAACCAGTTCCTTAGGTGTTCTCCACCGTCTGGAACACACAGAGATTCACAGAGTTGGATAGAGAAGAGACGGGGGAGAAAAGAGACAGAGGCCACCTGGTGGTGAAAAAGGAGAGTCCATAGGAGAAGAGAGTGGTCAAGCCAGTAATCTCGCTCTCAGGTAAACTTGGGTAGTGAAGTTTGGGTTTTAAAATGTACATAATTGACAACAAAAACCTAAGAGCAAAGGTTAAAAATCTAGAGTAGAGGTTGGATTTTCAAAAATACAATATTAAAGAAAAGAAGCAGAAGGAAAAAGGAGGAAAGAAAGATAGAAAAAAAAAACAAGAATTATTAAAAAACAAACAAACAACAAAACAAAACAAAACAAAACAAAAACTCAAAAAACAAAAAACCACCAAGAACCATCCAAAGGCTATATATTGTGTTTGCCTTAAAAAAAAAAAAAAATTATTTTTTTTTTAAATAGTAATAGTATGTTATAGTAATAAAAATTAGAGGAGAAATGACTTAACAATTAAAAAAAAGGTTAGAAAAAAAAAGAAAAAAGAAAAAAAAAAGGAATGATTTTAAAAATATTAAAAATATATCTGGCCCTTCTCTGATGTTTTGGGCCATGTGGGATCACTTCCAAGGTGGTTCCCTCTGTTTAACTTCTTCTGTTTGCTGGTTTTTTAGACTCACTAGTTCAGTCGCGCTGTGGGGAGGGGGGAGGAGGGATGCTGGAAACAAATAGCACTGTCGTGTGCACACAGTGTCTCCGCCCCGCGTGACCTGTCCCTTCTCGCGGGGCACAAACCGCTCCGGCTCTACGATGCTCAGCTGGGAACCGTCTGGGGCCGGCCCTAGGCTGCGTGCACTTCCCGGTCCAAGCCGCTCAGGTTCGGCGCTCAGGCAGCCCTCAGAGGCACAGATTCGGCTGGGACTGTGCTTTGTGCCCTTCCCAGGTCCGAGTAGCTCAGGAGTTTGGCGAGCGCAATCGCCGCGGCTTGTCACCTTTTCTGCCACTGCTGCTCAGCTTTCTGGGTGGACCGCTGGCGTCCCCTGTGGGGCAGATTGTGACTGTCCAGCACCCCCAGGAGTCTTAGCGAAGAAGCCTGCTTGCAGTTAGGTAAGTAAAGTCTCTCCGGGTCTGCAATTGCCCCTTTCCAGCCCTTACGGCTCTGGCTGCCTGTCCCCGGCGGGGGATGGTCTGCCGCCGGCTTTTTCCGTTCCGTCCTTTGTTCTGTGCTCGGTCCTGGCGGTGTCTTATGTTCGAGTTTTTTGCGTGGTAGCTATCCCACAGTCTGGTTTGCTAGCCCAAGTTAGATCGTTCTGGTTGCGCGTGGGGCGTTCCTGCCTGATTCTTACAAAGCACTGCAGCCCGCGCCTCCCGCGCGTCCCTGCCCTGCCCCCACTTCCCAATGGCGGATGCAGGCGTCTGTGCTGCTTTTCCGCTGGGGGAGTTACTGTTGGGCTTGTAATCTCTTGGTCTTAATTATTTCTTTATTTTTCCTTCCTGTTATGTTGCCCTCTGGGTTTCCAAGACTCGCCACAGACTCGGCAGGGAGAGTGTTTCCTGGTGTTTGGAAACCTCTCTTCTTAAAATTCCCTTCCCGGGATGGGCTTCCCTTCCCGGGACGGAGCTCCCTCCCCACCTCCTTTGTCTCCTTTTTCGTCTTTTATATTTTTTCCTACCTGTTTTTGAAGACAATGGTCTGCTTTTCTGGTTGCCTGATGTCCTCTGCCAGCCTACAGAAGTTGTTTTGTGGAGTTTGCTCGGCGTTGAAATGTTCTTTTGAGGAATTTGTGAGGGAGAAAGTGGTCTTCCCGTCCTATTCCTCCACCATCTTTCCCTCTGCCTCTTCCTTGTTCATTTTAAATGAGGCTGTTGTGACCTTAAGCCTCTGAATTATCTTTTTCCATCAATGGCGTGCCCTTCCTTCTCCCTATCTCTGCATGGCTTGCTCCTTGATATCATTCAAGCCTCAGCCCAAATGTTATCTCCTAAAGAAGCCTTCTTTGACCCCTTCCGCCAGATCTTCTCTATTGCATTTATTTCACTTTCTTCTTAGCCGTTATCATTCCTGATAATTACTAGTTTATTAACTTGTTGAATATCTCTCCCCACCCCAACTTCAGATGCAGGTAGATTATTGCCTGACTCTGTCTGCAGAACACCTAGCCTGGGTTCTAGCATGGTGCTACACAAAGTATCTAGGCTGTGAATTGTTACCAGTTTACCAAAATGTTGGAGAAGGAAATGGCAGCCCACTCCAGTGTTCTTGCCTGGAGAATCCCAGGGACGGAGAAGCCCGGCGGGCTGCTGTGTATGGGGTCGCACAGAGTCGTACACAACTGAAGCGACTTAGCTGTAGCTATAGCTGTACCAAAATGTGGATTGACAAACTGCCTCCTTCATCAAGAAGGTTGTTCTGCTAAGAAAAGTCAGCTAAACAAAACAATGTATCTAGTGTCATACTCAATTTATAATCTGGCACAAGCTTCCCATCTGCTCATGGACCCCTGAGCAGTCCCTGGAATGTCACAGTCTGAAGCCATACTTTGAGCAGTACTGGTGTAGCTTCTTAGAGAAACTGGCAAGTTCTCTTCCAGCAAAGCTAGAAGGTGACAAAATGTGAGTGGCTTACTAAAATATATAATTGTTTTGGTGGTGTATTATAATTTTCATGTGGACATCATAATCAGGGATAATTTGTTAAAATGAAGGAAGTGCTTGCATCTAGCTAGTGAGAAGTTGGATGAGGTCACCAGAAAAGTTAATGTGGCTCTACCATCACCAATTAGAGCCAGGAGGAACCTGAGCCTGGGGGAAAAAAGTGAAAACTGCCAATTCATTGAATCAGTTGGCCAAACTTAATAACAGAAATCATTAGAGATGGGATTTTTCACCTAGGACACACTAAAGTGACCCAAGACTTATTTTTTCTTCTTCCCACAAGAGATCAGCTTACTATGTACCAAATAGAAGATGGACACTACACTCAAAGAGGTTAGGATGCCTGGGAAATACTTTTTCTATACTCTAGTAATTAGAGGCAGTGGAGATTTACAGAAAGGAAAATCTAAAGTTTAAGATTTCAATGTCATTAAAGTACAGTTGTTATAATAGCCTACATAGATGGAATGTTTCCTATGTATCAGACATTTTGGTACATCTGTTATGTCAGGTGAACTCTCTCAATAATCCTTAGGGTAGATACCACTGTTTCATTTTAACTGAGGTTTAAAGAGGTAGCACGTGGGAAAAAATCAGTATTTTTGAACACAGGGAGTCTTAAATGAGAGCTAATGCTCTAAATACCTAGGTGTATGGCCTTCTTCATGTAAGAAGTTCAACTTCAAAGATTCACCAAAAAAAAAAAAAAAAAAAGCTAGAAAAAGGGTTCAGAATAATTTTAAATATCCAGATATCTTTGGTCCAGTCACAGGTGAGACCTGATATTGAATATACTGGCATAAATGCTATAAAATGATTTTTTACCACTGGACTCTACAATTAGGGGTTCCTTTCTTTGAGTCTTGACAACTTTTCAGATTGCCAAGTTCTCCTAATAAGAAGGCAGGAATATACACTTCACAGAGTTGAATCTTACTGAATCAGAATCTCTGAGGTTGGAAATCTACATTTTTTAAAAAAGCTTTCCAGGTGAGACAAGTTTAGAAACCATTGCCTCAAGCTAAACACTTATTAAGAAGTAGTCAGGAGGAGTACCTAACCAGAGGAAAAGAATATATAGAACTATGCAAAACTTGGTAAGACAAAGGAACTAGGGGGAAAAACAAGAGTGTTAGTAGGACTGTACCTGCCCTCGGTGAGTGGGGGAACTGAAACAGGGGTCTGATCCTCACATGGGGCAACTGTCTGAGTAAGAGGAGAAACATTTAAGGCTGAGAGTAAAACAGCTGATCTGTGGCAGCCTAAATGCAATGAGAATCAGACAGTCCTTACCGCAGCCATATATACCCTGGACAGGGACAAGGGTCCCCTGGAAGGTGAAGCAGCTGGGTTTGGGAGTGTGGAGTGATCCTGGGGTGAGGGCTGCTGTTGACTGCAGAGACACAGATTGAGGGGAGGTCAGGGAGGAGATTGTGGTAGGAAATGCCTGTGGAGGAAAGCTGGGCAGCTATGGAAGCAAGATGATATTCCTGAATCACACATAGAGGGTAGAGCCATCACCATAGCCTCTCCCCCCTCACACGCCAGCATCTGCAGCTGAACAATAGAGATGCTGGCCCATCAAATTCCTGACACACTGAACTACAGAGTAGGACCCCCAGTCAGGGGGCCTCCTCTATGTGCCTAACAACAGAGAAGGACCCCAGACAAGGGAGCCCTCTAAGTGCCTGAATGGATGTAACTATGGAGAAAGACTGGCCAAAGAGACCTTCTGATCACCAGCTGCAAAAGGCTCGATATAAGACTCTGATTGGGCCATAACTCCTGCGGTGGAGGCAGTCCATGTCCCTGTACACTTGGTGCCGCCGGGGTGCCCACAAGCCAAGCAGCTGCTCCACCTTCATGCTCAACTCGAACTGGGGCAGAGCTGCCACAGGCAAAAAAAGTCTTATGTCTGTGCGCACAGGGTTGCTTTGGTAGTGTCCGACTCTTTGTGACCCTGTAGGCTGCAGTCTGCCAGCCTTCTCTGTCATGGAGGGGGGTTCTCCAGGCAAGAATACTGGAGTGTATTGGCCAATACTGGTTGACATACCCTCCTAGAGCACTATATTTCCTGCTTCCCTAGCTGCCAACTCCCCTGAGTACCTGGTGCTGCCAGAACCCCTGTGACCCAAGCAGCTGCACCACCTCCACACCTGGCCCTCACAAGGGCAAAACCAAGTCCTCCAGGGCAGCCTCAGAAGCAAACCCCAGTGGACAACCCACATGCAGAGGTGGAAATAAAACCACAGTTGAAACCCAGGGACAGTGTGCCTAAGGAGGAAGACCCAAAGCCTTCCCACCAGCTGTACAAGCTGTAGATTAAATCCACATGATCAACTAGGAGACTCTGTGTCTATGAAATATATAAAACATCACTGAGAGCTCCCACAAAACAAAATGCACTAGTTCTGATAGCTGTGGACATTGGAGGTAAGAATACATTGGAGCAGGACAAGATTAGAATCTGAGCTGCCCCCACAGCCAGTCCAGAGATGAGCATAGTGTCAGAGGCCATCCTAGGGAGGTGAGGTGATCTGGACTCCCAGTGAGAGAAAGGACTCTGACAGCAGTGACTCAAGAAAAACATTTATTATTCTTATGTTTTGATTTGTTCTGTAGGTTCATTTGGATTTTTCTTCCCCGCCCCCTTTTTCCCTGCTCTGTTGTAGTTGTCTATTTTATTGGCACTATGAAATCTAACTAAGGTTTTGAGCTTTTTTTTTCCCCCAGTCACATTTTTTATTGCTGCTATAAACCTCTGCTTGTACATCAGGCTTTTGCAGTTCTGTGGAGTTTTCCATTTTTGTTCCTTTTTCCTCTTTTTTTAATTTTAATTTTTTAAAAACCTATTACTATTTTTCTACATTTATTCCTTTGTTGCTTTTCCTCTGTTCTTTTCCATTTGCAGTTAATCTTCACTGTATATAAATCTTCTTCATCTACTTCTATTTAATTTTGAATATCTATTCTCTTTCTTACTTTTCCTTTCAACATATTTGTTAGTTTTATTTTCATTGCCTTATATCCCAATTGGGACCTTGCTCTAGTTTTATTTTCTGGTTTGTGCTGTTGTTAGTTTTGTTCTGGTAGATATAATTTTTGGCTTCCTTTGTTCAGCAGGCCAATCTACTGTAATTTATTTTTGTTTGAATGTTTTCACTTTGCTCATGGGTGTGTATGTATCTGTGTATATTTCATTATTTTGATTATTATTTGCCTGATTTTGTAACTGTCATTTGGGGTACATTTTTTTCTCATTTTTGGATATTTGCTTTAATATCACTTAATGTCATAACAAACAACTTGTGGAATCTTTATTTCTGACCAGAGATCAAGCCCTGAGCCATTGGAATGGGAGCACTGACTCCAAAACCCTAGACTACTAGAGATCTAACCCTGGTGCTGCTGCTGCTGCTGCTAAGTCGCTTCAGTCGTGTCCGACTCTGTGCGACCCCATAGATGGCAGCCCATCAGGCTCCCCCATCCCTGGGATTCTCCAGGCAAGAACACTAGCGAATATCAAATAGTGAGAACTCACACGAAGGAAACCACTTGAATACAAGACCCAGCATCACCCAAATACAAGTAGCACCCTGTGCAGTATGCCTCATCTAAACCACAAAAATACAAACCTAATCATCAGCAGACAGGGTTACTACATCACTCAGCCTTGCCCATCAGAGGAAAAACATACAAACAAACAAAAACAGCACAAATCTTAACCTATATGAAGCTTACACAAACCACTGGACCAACCTTAGGAGGGAAGAAACCAAAAGGAAGAAAGAATTCAACACTGAAGGCTGGGAAAAGGAGACCTCAAACACATAAGTTAAAAAAAAGAAAAGGCAGAGAAATACTACACGAATGAAGGAACAAACTAGAAACACAGAAGTCCAAATAAATGAAAAATAAATAGGCAAACTACCTGAAAAAGAATTCAGAATAATGATAATAAATATGATCAAAAACCTTGAAAATAAAATATAGAAAATGGAAGAATCAATTAACAAAGACCTTGAAGAATTAAAGAATAAATATACAAACAAAACAATTACTGAAATTAAAAACAGAAGGAATCAATAGCAGAATATCTGAAGCAGAAGAATGAATCAGTGAGCTGGAAGATAAAATAGTGGCAATAACTTCTGAAGAGTGGAATAAAGTAAAACGAATGAAAAGGGCTGAGGATAGTCTCAGAGACCTCTGGGACAATATCAAACACACTAACATTCAAATTATAGGAGTCCCAGAAGAAGCAGAGTAAAAGAAAGGGTATGAGAAAATGTTTGAAGAGATTATAGTTGAAAATTTCCCCAACATGAAAAAGGAAATAGTCAATCAAGTCCAAGAGGCACAGAGTCTCATACAGGATAAACCCAAGGAGAAACACACCAAGACACATACTAATCAAACTAACAAAGACAAGAACACAAAAAAAGAATATTAAAAGCAGCAAGGGAGAAGCAACAACTAAACGTAAAAGGGAAACCCCATACATTTAACAGCTAATCTTTCAGCAGAAACTCTGCAGGACAGAAGGGAATGGCAGGATATATTTAAAGTATTGAAAGGAAAAGATCTACAGCCAAGATTACTATACCTGGAAAGGATCTCATTCAGAATTGATGGAGAAATCAAAAGCTTTTCAGACAAGCAAAAATGAAGAGAATTCAGCACCATCAAACCAGCTTTATAACAAATGTTAAAGGGACTTATACAGTCAAGAAATACAAAAGAAGAATAAAGATCTACAAAATCAACCCATAACAATTAATAAAATGGCCATAGGAATATATATATTAATAATTACTTTAAATGTAAATGAATTAAATGCTCCAGCCAAAAGACAAAGACTGGCTGAATGGATGCAAAAGCAACACACATTATATGCTGTCTACAAGAAACCCACTTCAGACCTAAAGGCACATATAGACTGAAAGTGAGAGGATGGAAAAATATATTCCATGCAAATGGGAAGCAAAAGAAAGCTAGAGTAGCAATCCTCATATTGGACAAAACAGACCTTAAAATATAGAATATTACAAGAGATAAGGAAAGATACTACATAATAATCAAGGGATAAATTCTAAAGGAAAACATACCGATTGTAAATATCTATGCACCCAACATAGGAGCACCTCAATACATAAGACAGACACTAACAGACATAAAAGGAGAAATTGACAGTAACAGAATAATAGTAGGAGACTTTAACACTCCACTCACACCAATGCACAGATCATCAAAACAGAAAATTAACAAGGAAACACAAGTCTTAAATGATACATTAGATGAGATGGATGTCACTGATATCTTCAGGACATTCTATCCAAATGCAGAAGAATACACCTTTTCTCAAGTGCACATGGAACATTCTCCAGGATAGACCACATCTTGGGTCACAAATCAAACCTCAGTAAATTTAAGAAAATTGAAATCATATCAAGCATCTTCTCTGACCACAACACTATCAGACTAGATATCAATTACAAGAAAAAAACTGTAAGAAACACAAACACATGGAGATTAAACAACACGTTTCTAACTAACCAACAGGTTACTGAAGAGATCAAAAGGGAAATCAGAAAATTTCTAGAAACAAATAACAATGAAAACACAACAGCTCAAAACCTGTGGGATGCAGCAAAGCAGTTCTAAGCGAGAAGTTTATAGCAATGTACTCCTACCTCAAGAAACAAGAAAAACATGGAATAGACAACCTAACTTTACACATAAAACAACTGGACAAAGAAGAACCAAAAAAATCCAAAAATTAATAGAAGGAAAGAAATCATAAAGATCTGAGCAAAAATAAATGAAAAAGAAATGAAAGAAACAATAGTAAAGATTAATTAAGCTAAAAGTTGTTTCTTTGAGAAGATAAAGAAAATTGACAAGCCTTTAGCCAGACTCATCAAGAAAAAACAGAGAAGAATCAAATCAACAAAATTAGAAATGAAAAAGGAGAAGTTACATCAGACAATGCAGAAATACAAAGAATTATAAGAGACTATTATTGACAACATATGGCAATAAAATAGATAACCTAGAAGAAATAGACAGATTCTTAGAAAAGTTCAATCTTCCAAGACTGAACCAGGAAGAAAGAGAAATTATGAACAACCCAATTACAAGCATTGAAATTGAAGCTGTGATCAAAGATCTCCCCAAAAAGAAAAACACCAATATAGTATATTAACGCATATATATGGAATTTAGAAAGATGGTAACAATGACCCTCTATGTGAGATAGCAAAAGAGATGCAGATGTAAAGAACAGACTTTTGCACTCCATGGGGGAAGACGAAGGCAGGATGATTTGGGAGAACAGCTTTGAAACATGTATATTATCATATGTGAAATAGATCGCCAGTTCAGGTTCGATGCATGAGATAGGTTGCTCAGGGCTGGTGCACTGGGATGACCCTGAGGGATGGGATGGGGAGGGAGGTGGGAGAGGGCTTCAGGTTGGGGGACACATGTACACCATGGCCGATTCATGTCAATGTATGGCAAAAACCACTACAATATTGTAAAGTAATTAGCCTCCAATTAAAAAAAAAAAAAAAAAAAAGAAGCAGCAGTAGCCCAGGACCAGATGACTTCACAGGAGAATTCTATCAAACATTTAGAAAAGAGCAATGCCTATCCTTCTAAAACTCAAAAAATTGCAGAGGAAGGAACACTTCCAAACTCATCCTATGAGGCCACCATCACCCTGATACCAAAACCAGACAAAGACAACACAAAAAAGGATAACTACAGGCCAATTCCATTGATGAACATAGATGCAAAAATCCTCAACAAAGTTTTAGCAAACAAAATTCAGCAACACATCAAAAAGCTGATACACCATGATCAAGTTGGGTTTATTCCAGGAATGCAAGGATTTTTCAATATACACAAATCAATGTGATACACTATATTAACAAATTGAAAGATCATTTCAATAGATGCAGAAAAAGCCTTTGACAAAATTCAGCACCCATTTATAATTAAAACTCTTTTTTAAAAATGGGCATAGAAGGAACCTACCTCAATATAGTAAAGACCATATATGATAAGCCTACAGCAAACATTATTCTCCATGATGAAAAACTGAAAGCATTCCTCCTAAGATCATGAACAAAACAAGGGTGTCCTCTTTCACCACTATTATTCAACATAGTTCTTGAAGACCTTGCTACAGCAATCAGAGAAGAAAAAGAAAGAAAAGGAATCCAGATTGGAAAAGAAGAAGTAAAGGTCTCACTGCTTGCAGATGACATGATACTGTATACAGAAAACCCCAAAGATAGTATCAGAAAATTACTAGAGCTAATCAGTGAATTTAGCAAAGTTGCAGGATACAAAATTAATATGCAGAAATCACTTGCATTTCTCTATACTAACAGTGAAAAATCAGAAAGATAAATTAAGGAATCAATCCCATTCACCATTGCAACAAAAAGAATCAAATATCTAGGAATATACTTACCTAAGGAGACAATTATAAGACACTAAAGAAAGAAATCAATGATGATATAAACCAATGGAGAGATATTTCATGTTCCTGTGTAGGAAGAATCAATATTGTGAAAACGACTACAATACCAAAAGCAATCTACAGATTCAATGCGATCCCTGTCAAATTACCAATGGCATTTTTCACAGAACTAGAACAAAATATTTCATGGTTCATATGGAAACACAAAAAGACCCCAAATAAACAAAGCAGTCCAAAGAAAGAACAGAGCTGCAGGAATCAACATTCCCGACTTCAGATTATTCTACAAAGCTACAGTCATGAAGACAGTATGGTACTGGCAGAAATATAGACCAATGGAACAAGGATAAAAAGCCCAGAAATAAACCCATGCACCTACGGGTACCTTATTTTTGACAAAGGAGGCAAGAATATACAATGGGGCAAAGACAGCCTCTTCAGTAAATGGTGCTGGGAAAACCAGACAGCTACATGTAAAAGAATGAAATTAGAACACTTCCTCACACCATACACGAAGATAAACTCAAAATGGAGTAAAGAACTAAATGTAAGACCAGAAACAACAAAACTCTTAGAGGAAAACATAGGCAGAACATTCAATGACATAAATCAAAGCAAGATCCTCTATGACCCACCTCCTAGATTAACAGAAATAAAAGCAAAGTAAACAAGTGGGACCCGATTGAACTTAAAAGCTTTTGCACAGCAAAGGAAACTATAAGCAAGGTGAAAAGACAACCCTCAGAATGGGAGAAAATAATAGAAAACGACAAATAACTCACAAAGGGTTAATTTCCAAAATATACAAGTAGCTCATACAACTCAATGCCAGAAAAACAAACAACCCAATCAAATAGTGGGAAAAAGACATTTCTCCAAAGAGGATATACAGATGGCTAACAAACACATGAAAAGATGCTCAACATCTCTCATTATTAGAGAAATGCAAATCAAAACTACAGTGAGATATCACCTCACACAAATCAGAATGGCCATCATCAAAAAATCTACAAACAAGAAATGCTGCAGAAGGTGTGGAGAAAAGGGAACACTCTTGCACTGTTGGTGGGAATGTAAATTGATACAGCCACTATGGAAGACAGTATGGAGATTCCTTAAAAACTAGGAATAAAATCACCATATGACCCAGCCATCCCACTCCTAGGCATATACCCTGAGGAAACCAAAATTGAAAAAGACACATGTATCCCATTGTTCAGTGCAGCACTATTTACAATAGCTAGAACATGGAAGCCACCTAGATGTCCACTGACAGATGAATGGATAAAGGTATGTGGTACATATACACAATGGAATATTACTCAGCCATAAAAAGGAATGCATTTGAGTCAGTTCTGATGAGATGGCTGAACCTAGCACAATGGAATATTACTCAGCCATAAAAAGGAATGCATTTGAGTTAGTTCTGATGAGATGGCTGAACCTAGAACCTATTATACATAGTGAAGTGAGTCAGAAAGAGAAACATAAATATTGTATTCTAATGCATATATGTGGAATCTAGAAAAATGGTACTGAAGAATTTATTTACAGGTCAGCGATGGAGAAACAGGCATAGAGAATAGAATTATGGACATGGGAAGAGGGGAAGAGAGGGTGAGATATATGGAAAGAGTAACGTGGAAACTTATATTACCATATGTAAAATAGATAGCCAATGGGAATTTGCTGTATGGCTCAGGAAACTCAAACAGGGGCTCTATATCAATATAGAGGGGTGGGATGGGGCGGGAGATGGGAGGGAGGTTCAAAAGAGAGGGGATATATGTATCTATGGCTGATTCATGCTGAGGTTTGACAGAAAACAACAAAATTCTATAAAGCAATTATCCTTTAATTAAAAAAAAAAAAAGTAGTTGGGAGCCTGTTCAATGCCAGACTGATATTGGTATTATGACAGTGGGGAAAAAAGTAAGGGAAAATAAAAGTATTATGTAGAAACAATACTTTCTACAGATTTTCCTAGGTGCAGCTGTATGGAGAATTCTTTTTAACATTTCCTTACCTTGTTAAGAGTTGTGAGGTACTTTGCAGCAAACTGACCCAATGAAGTAAATTGAAGTGTTATAGCACCTTCCACAGATTCAACTTTGTCCCTTGGAGGAATGAATGTCCTGGGGATAAACAGCCTGAATGAATACAATATCATCCTTTGGACAGACAGCTAAAAGCCAACTTTAAGCATCATTATGTGTTGATCAGCACAAACAATGTCACATTACAGTGAATAGCCCTGACTTCACGAGCAAGTTCTTCTTATCAAAATCACATATATTAATGATATTTTTTCCTAACAATGCATTGTTATTCTGCATGATGTTTTGGCGTGTCACTGTGACTCTTGCACTTATAAAGAAAGCAGAGAAATTGAACTGCATAGCAGGAATCCTTAGAATATGAACTGATACTGGGAAACCCTCAGAAAGCAAGTAGTTCTTAAGTCAAGGATCAGTTTCATGGGTCTTTCATAAGCCCGTTTGTGGCTTTGTGCACAGCTTGAGTTCATATGATCCTGTGGCCACTGGTCACATTTATCTACTGAACTGTACTGATGCTATGAGGATCATAATAGCTTATATTATATTGTCAATATCCATTTTCTTCAAGTATTGGATTCAAGTTAATTTAATCTAAAAGTATTTAGGAGGAGCAGCAGGACTCTTTTGAGAGAGTCAGCATAATAATTATTATATGATTTATTTCTTTGTCTTTGGAACTGGGTGCAGTGCAGGACATTCTGACTCACTTCCTTTAGATAATGGTGATGCTAATAATAATCCTTCACATTTGATGAAAGTAAATCTTCAATTGGAAGTATGAGAGGAACAGTCCAGAATATCTACTTTTGCCACTGAGTTTGAGTATTTACTCAACCTTCCTCTGTTACCTAACCGATAATTATAAAAATAGAAATTAGAGGAGGCTGATGCCAGCTGTTTGCCTGGGTTGGTATATATTCATTGGAGGATTGTGAGGGTTGTTTATTGAGAACAAGTCTATAGCTTTTATCTGTTTAATTTTTGTAATGGTAAGAATCAAAAAAAATCTACTTAGATTTAAAAATCATATTATTTGCAATGTACATGCAAAGGAACAAGATTAATCTGTCAACAGTTGCTAAGATAACATTAGTATTTACACATATGGAAGGAGTGAATGAGGATGGTTCCATTCAATAAATGTGTGCACTGTCATGTTGCATGATACTGAAAGTACAAGACATGAGATTCATTACAATTATTGGGGCTAAATTCAGATGTTGCTACTCGGTGCCAATAAAAGTTTGGGTGCTTATCTGAAATTCATGTGCACAGTCTGTGCTCCCTAATCAGCAAAATGAGAGAAAAGCCCTAATCAATTTCTCTTAAAAATGCTAATTTATTTGCTACAACACTGATGAGAAACTAGAGCTGGGTACTTCCACCAAGTGAGAAAGATGGAGGAAAATAATGGATAAACATTTGTTAACTTGGCAAGTTTGTTTGGGGTTTGGTGCAAGTGAAAGAGTTTTAGGTCATTTCTCATTTCATCCAAATAATCCTTTTAGTCTGGGTTATACATTTAGGAGGGGTATAATCTACAAATCGCTCCAAATCACTTAACTTTCCTTCACCCAGATGAATTTAGTGTGGCTGGAAATTTCCTGGCTCTGCACAGGAAATGAAGGTTTCTAAATTGTGACCGGTTTTATCAGAGGGTAAATCTTCCCTCTGAGAGAGAACTGGAGATGGGAGGCAAGGTCCCAGCCAGCAGCAATGACAGACTCTGTCACAACACTGGCAGCATAAATATGCTTTTTACAGGATGCATCTCCTTTCTCTTTTCCCCTGGATGTGACTGTTCCTAACAGACTCCCTTGGCTCAGATGCACATAGGGAGGACACACACAAGAAACGAAAACTAAAACTTTGAGCCACTTCATCAAATGTTTAATTATTAGTGATGAATAGCTCCTTGGTTTTCATAGCTTCATATAGGATCAGGGAAGATTTTGGAGGTGATAGGTCTCTATTCCTTATATCTGATCTCTTCCTAAGCAAGCATTCCTCCTAGAACATATTGGGTAGCAAAACAGGGTCAAGGGTAAAAACTAGCATGAAGGTGATTTATTCCAGTAAAACTTGGGCCATGCCTCCTTGTCATATGGTCACCTGTCAAAATGCCACTGGTCCTTTTATTTACTTTTTTCAGTACCTACTCCTGGAAATCATTAATCTTTGGTATTGGCATTTTAATTAAAACTAAAAGGAGGTGGTTGGCATGAATTCATGCACACGTGTAAGCATACATGTGTGAATGTATACAATTATGTGTTGTTTGGAATATGCATGTATACATGTATGTTCACACACTTAAAATATGGACATCCTTCCAAGTGGCATTATGTGTTATGCACTTAGAGTTTAAGTCTCATTTGTGGTTTTGGAAAATCTTGTAATCACATGGAGATGCAGCTGAGACTGCAATAGAGGAGTATATATTTTCAGTTTAGTTCAGTAAGTCGCTCAGTCGTGTCCGACTCTTTGTGACCCCATGAATCGCAGCACGCCAGGCCTCCCGGTCCATCACCATCTCCTGGAGTTCACTCAGATTCACGTCCAGCGAGTCGGTGCTGCCATCCAGCCATCTCATTCTCTGCCATCCCCTTTTCTTCCTGCTCCCAATCCCTCCCAGCATCAGAGTCTTTTCCAATGAGTAAACTCTTCGCATGAGGTGGCCAAAGTACTGGAGTTTCAGCTTTAGCATCATTCCTTCCAAAGAACACCCAGGGCTGATCTCCTTCAGAATGGACTGGTTGGATTTTCTTGCAGTTCAAGGGACTCTCAGGAGTTTTCTCCAACACCACAGTTCAAACACATCAATTCTTCGGTGCTCAGCTTTCTTCACAGTCCAACTCTCACATCCATACGTGACCACTGGAAAAACCAGGAGACCTATTGAAAATTCTGGTAAGGAGAAATATTTGTTTCAAAAAGTGAATAACGTACCTTTTATAACTTTTATGCAAACTTAGGTATTTATTGATTACATTTATTTTAAGCAAGAAAACTGTAGACAGTAGAACAGATTCTGGTCAGACAAAAGAAAAAGTTAGATCTGAGGATGTTCTTAAATAGACCAAACCCTGGAAAACCAGTGACTGTCTCTACCCATGTGAGATCCCAGTTATATTTATCCACAGAGAGCCCTCCTTCACCAGGATGACAATATTGCTGATTTTCTTCCCATCTTCTTTATTAGTGATATCTCCCAACTTGGGCCTGATTTCCTCCCTTCTGCTATCCCCTGGATAACCAGTCAGATCTCTCCCATCTGTCACTTTATTGGGTATGCCTTCTTCTGAAACAAACCTAACTCCATAAACTCCAAACCACATCAGAAGCCTCCTTTCAAGGAAATGTCTTTAGTTAACTGTCATGTTGGATAATGTTAATTGCTACATAAGGTTAGATGAGGTATTCCAAGGGGAGTTTCCTTTTGACCAGAGCAAAGTCATGAACAATACTAATGAATGTTTAATGGAATGTCTAGTTCCAGTAACAAAGTCAATGAGACACATAAAGGAAAAAAAAATTAGTCTCTATCTCCAAGGAGCTTGTACTCTTTGGAGTTTATCTCTCAACATTGCGAAGAATCCTGTGAGGTTCTTGCAACGTTGCAAAAAAGTGTGTGGTTTGGAAGATTGTGTTCTGATTTCTATAAGTTGAAAGGCCAAGTTGACATTTTCCACTGTGCAGACTACATATCATTAATGTTTATCCCCCACTTGTGCCTGCTATCAGAGGCCATTATTGAACAAGCCATAGTCACCTTCACATGTTAGCAGAAGAACAAATGAACCTGGAGAGGAATAAATTAAAAGGTACAGTTATGATTGCCAAGAAAGTGGCAATTGGGTCTTCATCAGCAAGTGGGTCTTCCAGACAACAAAGTATTACAGAGTTAAGCATATGTGATATTTTAGAAGCATCACAGAAATAGGTAACTCAGAAGAGGCAATGAAATAATTGATAGATCTTGTTTTGCTGGGTATTTCTGAGTTAAATGTGCAAGAATCAATAGCTGCCTATTACATTCCCTCAGTATCCATTCCCTGTCTCCCAGAGATGAGTAGTATTAGATGACTGTGGCATCTTGGCAATCATAACCTCTTAAAAATGTGCAAATAGGCCTACTTTGGTAAAGAGTGTGGAGAGTGGAGTGTATCACAGGCTGTGAGAATGACTTTCCTGGGAATAGGAGGTGACAAGTGACCGTGGGACTCTTAGGTTATAGGAGAGTAAGAGAAAAAGCTTGTACAAGGCCAAGGAGGAGACTGACATAGGCTCCCTGCCACATTAGCTTGCTAGGGCTGCCGTAATGAAACATCACAGACCAGGTGGCTTAAACCACAGAAATGCATGTTCTCACAGTTCTGAATCTGTTTATTTTTTTCTGAGGCCTCTCTCCTTGGTTTGCAGATGGTCCCTCTCTTGCTATCTCTCCATGTGGTCATCCGCCAGTATATGGATGCCCCTGGTGTCTTCATCTGTCCAGGTTTTTTCTCTTATAGGTCACCAGTCAAACTGAATTAGGGCCCATCCTAACAGCCTCATTTAATTCAATCACCTCTTTAAAAGCCCTATGTCCAAACGCAGTCACATTCTGAGATACTGGGGCATAAGGCTTCAGCATATGAATTTGGGGGGAACACAGTGCAGGCCATAACACCTACTTTACCATGTATTCCACAGAGCTGTTACCTAATTTAGGACTTAGCCTGGTCTTGTTGACTCACAGCCTATCGAAGATCCTATACTAGTGTTTTGTTTTGTTTTTTCCTTCTTTTTCAACTTTTTTAGCAATACTGGCTGTAAAATGATACATCTGGAATATAATCCCATCAGTTGCCATTTCCTCCCTTATGTGACCTCAACTTCCAGTTATGTTAAGCTATTTCTGATAACTACTTAACACTGAAACGCCAATACTTTGGCCACCTGATATGGAGAGCTGACTCACTGGAAAAGACCCCAATGTTGCGAAGGATTGAGGGCAGAAGGAGAGAGGGGCCACAGAGGATGAGATGGGTGGATGGCATCACCGACTCAATGGACATGAGTTTGAGTAAGCTCTGGGAGAGAGTGAAGGACAGGGAAGCCTGGCATGCTGTAGTTTATGGGGTTGGAAACAGTTAGACATAACTAAGCGAATGAACAACAATAAATGTAGTGTCCCAGTCTATATTGTCTCTTCATTTTTCATCTATTAGAAATGCTATTTCAGAACTGATAGGCAATATAGAAATCTCAGAGATACTAAGAAAGACTAGAATAGCATATTCATTCATGGAAGGAGATGGATACATTTTTATTTTCCAGAATCCATCTTAGGCGGAGCACTCTGTATGTTTTGCTGGAAAATGCTATTCAGAGTGAAAAGGAACCTACAAAGTCATTCTTGAGCAATAAAAAACTATATTGCTAAACCATAAATCACAAGATCCAGGAAGGCTAAGGGGTGAAGAAGTCAGGAGAAGGGAAGCAGAGACAGGTGAGATGGGAGAAGGCTGTGTCTTAAAAACGTGAGGGGAATGGCCTAAACAATCAGAAGCAATCAGAAAAGCCTCATGGAATTATGGGGGCACTTGAGTCTGGTTTAATAAATGAATAGGAAGCAGCATATAATTTTAGGATATGATAAATCTAGAAACAATGTGTTGTTATATTTGGGAAACAGTGAGAACTCAACTATCTGAGAATGGAGCATCCTTCTGTAAATTTAAATGAAACCAGTTGGCATCTTTCAGTTCAGTTCAGTTCAGTCACTCAGTCATGTCCAACTCTTTGTGACCCCATGAATCGCAGCACACCAGGCCTCCCTGTCCATCACCAACTCCCGGAGTTCACTCAAACTCACGTCTATCGAGTTGGTGATGCCATACAGCCATCTCCTCCTCTGTCGTCCCCTTCTCCTCCTGCCCCCAATCCCTGTCTCCTTGCAGTCCAGGAGACTCTCAAGAGTCTTCTCCAACACCACAGTTCAAAAGCATCAATTCTTTGGCGCTCATCTTTCTTCACAGTCCAACTCTCACATCCATACATGACCACTGGAAAAACCATAGCCTTGACTAGATGGACCTTTGCTGGCAAAGTAATGTCTCTGCTTTTGAATATGCTATCTAGGTTGGTCATAACTTTCCTTCCAAGAAGTAAGCGTCTTTTAATTTCATGGCTGCAATCACCATCTGCAGTGATTTTGGAGCCCCCCAAAATAAAGTCTGACACTGTTTCCATTGTTTCCCTATCCATTTCCCATGAAGTCAAAGATGACAGAATGATCTCTGTTCGTTTCCAAGGCAAACTGTTCAATATCACAGTAATCCAAGTCTATGCCCCATCCAGTAACGCTGAAGAAGCTGAATGGTTTTATGAAGACCTACAAGACCTTTTAGAACTAACACCCCAAAAAGATGTTGGTATCTTTAGTTCGATATTATTCCCGGTTAAGTTTCCTAACCTTGTGATCTTTGCTTAACTCAGAAGAGCAGAAAGTGCAGAAAGGAAAGAAAGCTTTAAGAAAGCCTTTGTCTAGAGCAGAGGTCCATAAACTTTTTTGGTGGGTCATACAATTCTTGGTACAAGCATGCAACTCAGAGCATGGAAGCAGCCACAGACAAAACAAAAGCATGTGGGCGTGGCTGTGTGCCAGTTAAACTTCATTAATAAAAGTGTCCTCAGCGCATAGTTTGTGAACTCCTGGTATGGAGAGAACAGACATGCTCTTATAGGGTAGGGGTAGGAGAGGAAGGAAGAAACTTCCAGAGAGTGACTTTATATAATGCCAGGCACAAAACTAGATACCCTCATTAATAGATCTTTTTGAAATTCTGTGAAGTAAAAGGAAGAAAGGAAACTGTGGTAGGAATATGATGGATAAGTGATTTTTAAAAATTCACAAAGAGATGTGTGTTGGGACTTTCCTGGGGGTCAAGTGGTTAAGACATTGTACTCTCAGTGCAGGGGGTGTGGGTTCCATCCATGATCTGGAACTGAGATCCCAGATACCATATGACTTGGCAAAAAGAAATGTGTATAAATATAGGAAAAAAATAAGAACAAAATGAAGAGACCAAGCTTATTTAAGAAGACTAAATGGAAGAAGAAAAACCAGAGTATGGAGGTCAAATTGTTCAGAGAAATATCAAATATCAGGTCAGAAAGGGTACAATAAAATAGAAATGATAGATGATGATATGAACACACTGAAATAAAAGGGCCAGTAAAGGGACTTGAGTTCTTAATTCTACTGGCGTGACTTTTTTGAAGCAGGAGCCTATCAGCCTCATTAAGCAAGGCCTGATTTGTCTTTCAGCAGCTGCCTCAACTTCCTTACTCTGTCTCTAGTCAGTTATCCCAGTGCTGAGAGGCAGATGTGAAGATGAGAAATGATGAGGGGAGGTGGGCATCTGTTGCTGTTTCTGTGCCCCTCCCCAGCATCAGACCCAGTTGACATCTCTCCTGATTTCTGAGAGTTCAGTCTATTCTGGTGAGGCATGGACAATCCCATAGGCACAGCGTGGTGTCTAATCTACAGAGTATTAAGGCTTGCAGGTGCCATTAACGCAATGTCTCCAGCTGATATAATGAATGCAGCCAGCAGGGGACTCAGAGAATTGAGTTTATCAAGGGGACTGAAGTAGTCTTATTATCTAGTTTAACAATTTGAGGATCACCAAATCATATATCATCATCACTCCCCTTCTGCCAGTGTTTTCCTCTTCTCTTTCAAGACCTGCCACTGAATCATTTCATAGGATGCTTTAATGACAGGGAATATAGGATTCACTGTGGTTTCATAATAAAGCTGCAGCTGATGGGCTTGTCTGAGGAATTACAAAGTCTCTTTCCCAAGCACAGAGAAATGAATACCACATCAAAAATAGTCCCTAGATTTTAAAAAATAAAGGGTGCTTGCATACAACTTGCAAGAACCAAATCCTCTTTCAGTGTCTTTTCCCAGAGTGATTTCTGAGCCCCAAGAAGATGACCTTTGAGTGAAGTGAATGTGAGGTGAGGATTAGCTTGGTCGTGATTTAGTTGCTAAGTCGTGTCTGACACTTTCACAGTCCCATGGACTATAGCCTGCCAGGCTCCTCTGTCCATGGAATTCTCCAGGCAAGAATACTGGCATGGGTAGCTATTCACTTCTCCAGGAGATCTTCTGGATCCATGAATTGAATCTGGGTCTCCTGCATTGCAGGTGGATTCTTTACCAACTGAGCCACCTGGGAGGCCCCAAGGATTAGCTTAGGGTAAAACTAAATGTTCTGTGGCCTCCATCTTCAACCAGCCCCAGTGACATCTTATTCACAACCATGTGCAACCAGTACCTGGCTCACTGCTTCACCTTAAGAGATGCTCAGTAAATGGGAGGTAGGCTAGATGGATGAATAATTACAAATTTTCTTTGTGCTTCTCAGGTCTTGGGAGGAAGCTGGTTAATGTCCTCTTGTTATTTCATCTTCACTTTGCCAATCAAGATTGGGATGCATTCCAAAGAGGGATTTTTATTTAGCAATGTGAAAACTAGGCAACCTACTTTCTTATTTTCAATCAAATTTGAACCATTGCTAAGGAAGTGTTTTGGATTGGTTGACAGCTGGATCCTATTTCTGTACGCCAGCCTACAACCTATGACCCTGAAGCTTGACTTATTTTTTAGAGAGGTTTGTAAATGTCCATGCTGTGGCCAGTCCTAATCACAACTTTAATTACTTTATAATCACACAAGTACCACCATGTGATTTGATGTTTTCTCTCACTGAGGAGAAGTGTAGACATAACCTCTTGATCAGACTTTCCTCAAGCGCCTCCTTTGTCATCTCTCTGCTTTCTCTCCAGGTAATTAAATCTATGAAATTCAGAACCAAATCCCATAGTTAAATAATTTATTGTATAGTTAACAGACAAGCTGTACTCTTCACTTATGGAAGATACAATTAAAAACACATAAATCTTTAATTCATACAATGTTTAATTGGTAGGTTTGAATCCAATTATGGTACCGATGTACTTATCTCCCAATTTTAACTCCTATATTATTTTTCATTAAAAATGTTAAATGAAAAAAAAAAAAAACTTTAAATGAACAGAAATCATCATTCAGTTCATTTCAGTCACTCAGTTGTGTCCGACTCTTCGTAACCCCATGAACCACAGCATGCCAGGCCTCCCTGTCCATCATCAACTCCCAGAGTTTACCCAAACTCATAACCATTGAGCTGGTGATGCCATCCAACCATCTCATCCTCTGTCATCCCCTTCTCCTCTAGCCCTCAATCTTTCCCAGCATCAGGGTCTTTTCAAATGAGTCAGTTCTTTGCATCAGGTGGCCAAAGGATTGGATTTAAGTATCAGGAAAAACTGTTACTGAACCTAGCAGGTGGTATCTGTTAGCAAAACTAAGTTCAATGAGAGAAATCATGTCTTGATAACAACACACACACACATACACACGCACGCACGCACACACACACGCACACACACACACACAGCATTATTCTATACTAAAAGCTTAAGCATATATCCAGGCCAGAACATTGGAAAGTATCAAAATATATTTTTTTAAATCCATAATGAAATAAACATGAGTTAATACTGATAACATCATAAAAGTGATACTCCTAGAAAAGATAAATATGCCCCATTGCCCCCAAGACACAGGATTACTTAGCTTAAAATGTTAAATGCTGCCAGTTAGCATCTCCTCCCCAGTGTTTGGTCTTGTTCCCTTCATAAGAGTTTTTCACATCAAAAAAATGAAAAAAATCAAAGTCATTGGTCCCTGATATGAACCATGAAAGTTATCTTTGTCCCTTTTGCTTCAGTATATTATAGGAGAGGGCTGTAGTTACCATTTACAGTTTTAATCAAAAGAATATAAAAAAATGATAATCTCTTCTCCTCTTTGTTTTATCCCTTATCTCCAATTTCTACACTTCCTAGATTTATTTAATTAGAAACCCTGAGGAATAAAAAAGATATTTTGTACTGGAATGGAGACTGTGCACAGTTGATATAAGGTGGGATAGAAATCATGGTGTCCCAAGGAAAAATGAAATGATCTCATAATTCTATGTCCATCTATGGTTTTACATGGGGACAGTGTTTTCTAGTGTTTATGTGCTAATGGATCCCTGAGCTGTATCAAAATGTTATTGCCTGCTACTCGATTCACCTTTCAGGGCTTCCTCTCATCTGTGTTTCCTAACGGTTCAGTGTTGCAAGGAACCGCAAGTATTTTACTTATATACTTCCAAGGTGGAGATGACCTCCACACAGCCTGGCAGTGTCATCACTTGGTTTCTGTTTGAAATTTTTCATGGAAATAAAGCTTGCTGTTCAGTTCAGTTCAGTTGCTCAGTTGGGTCTGACTCTTTGTGACCCCACGGACTGCAGAACACCAGGCCTCCTTGTCCATCGCCAACTCCCGGAGTTTGCTCAAACTCATGTCCATTGAGTCGGTGATGCCATCCAACCAACTCATCCTCTGTTGACCCATTCTCCTCCTGCCTTCAATTCTTCCCAGCATCAGGGTCTTTTCAAATGAATCAGTTTTTCTCATCAGGTGGCCAAAGTGTTGGAGTTTCAGCATCAGTCCTACCAATGAATATTCAGGACTGATTTCCTTTAGGATGGCCTGGTTGAATCTCCTTGCAGTCCAAGGGACTCCCGAGAGTCTTCTCCAACACCACATTTCAAAAGCATCAATTCTTTGGCACTCAGCTTTCTTTATAGTCCAACTCTCACATCCATACATGACTACTGGGAAAACCATAGCTTTGACTAGATGGACCTTTGTTGGAAAAGTAATGTCTCTGCTTTTGAATATGCTGTCTAGATTGGTCATAACTTTTCTTCCAAGGAGCAAGGATCTTTTCATTTCATGGGTGCAGTCACCGTCTGCAATGATTTTGGAGCCCAAGAAAATAAAGTCTGTTACTGTTTCCACTGTTTCTCCATCTATTTGCCATGAAGCGATGGGACCACATGCCATGATCTTAGTTTTCTGAATGTTGAGTTTTAAGCCAATTTTTTCACTCTCCTCTTTCACTTTCAAGAGACTCTTTAGTTCTTATTCACTTTCTGCCATAAGAGTGGTGTCATCTACATAACTGAGCTTATTGATATTTCCCCATGGCAATCTTGATTCCAGTTTGTGCTTCATCCAGCCCAGAGTTTCTCATGATGTATTCTGCATATAAGTTGAATAAGCAGGATGACAAGATACAGCCTTTTCCTATTTGGAACTAGTCTGTTGTTCCATGTCCAGTTCTAACTGTTGCTTCCTGACCTATATACAGATTTCTCAAGAGGCAGGTCAGGTGGTATGGTATCTCATCTCTTTCAGAATTTTCCAGAGTTTGTTGTGGTCCATACAATCAAAGGCTTTGGCATAGTCAATAAAGCAGTAGATATTTTTCTGGAACTCTCTTGCTTTTTTCATGATCCAATGTATGTTGGCCATTTGATCTCTGGTTCCTCTGCCTTTTCTAAAACCAGCTTGAACATCCGGAAGTTCACAGTTCATGCACTGTTGAAGCCTGGCTTGGAGAATTTTGAGCATTACTTTACTAGCGTGTGAGATGAGTGCAGTTGTGTGGTAGTTTGAGCATTCCTTGGCAATACTTTTCTTTGGAATTTGAATGAATACTGACCTTTTCCAATCCTGTGGCCACTGCTGAGTTTCCCAAATTTGCTGGCATATTGAGTCCAGCACTTACATAGCATCATCTTTTAGAATTTGAAATAGCTCAACTGGAATTCCATCATCTCCATTAGCTTTGTTCATAGTGATGCTTCTAAGGCCCACTTGACTTTGCATTCCAGGATGTCTGGCTCTAGGTTGGTGATCACACTATTGTGGTCATCTGGGTCATGAAGATTTTTTTTTTTTTTTGTATAGTTCTGTGTATTCTTGCCACCTCTTCTTAATATCTTCTGCTTCTGTTAGGTCCATACCATTTCTGTCCTTTAATGTGCCCATCTTTGCATGAAAGGTTCCCTTGGTATCTCTAATTTGTCTTGAAGAGATCTCTAGTCTTTCCCATTCTGTTGTTTTCCTCTATTTCTTTGCATTGATCCATGGAGGAAGGCTTTCTTATCTCTCCTTGCTATTCTTTGGAACTCTGCATTCAATTGGGTATATCTTTTCTTTTCTCCTTTGCCTCTCACTTCTTTTCTATTCACAGATATTTGTAAGGCCTCCTCAGACAACCTTTTTGCCTTTTTGCATTTCTTTTCCTTGGGAATGGTCTTGATCACTGCCTCCTGTACAATGTCATGGACCTCCAGCCATAGTTCTTCAGGCACACTGTCTATCAGATCTAATCCCCTCAATCTATTTGTCACTTCCACTGCATAACTGTAAGGGATTTGATTTAGGTCATACCTGAATTGTCCAGTGTTTTTCCCTACTTTCTTCAATTTAAGTCTGAATTTGGCAATAAGGAATTCATGGTCTGAGCCACAGTCAGCTCCCAGTCTTGTATTTGCTGACTGTATTAGAACTTCTCCAACTTTGGCTGCAAAGAATATAATCAATCTGATTTCATTATTGATCATCTGGTGATGTCCATTTGTAGAGTCTTCTCTTGTGTTGTTGGAAGAGGGTGTTTGCTATGACCAGTGTGTTCTCTTGGCAAAACTCTATTAGTCTTTGCTCTTCTTCATTCTGTGCTCCAAGGCCAAATTTGTCTGTTACTCCAGGTATTTCTTGACTTCCTACTTTTGCATTCCAGTCCCCTATAATGAAAAGGACATCTTTTTTGGGTGTTATTTCTAGAAGGTCTTGTGGGTATTCATAGAACCGTTCAACTTCAGCTGCTTCAGCATTACTGGTTGGGGCATAGACTTGGATAACCATGATATTGAATGGTTTGCCTTGGAAACAAACTGAGATCATCCTGTTGTTTTTGAGATTGCATCCAAGTACCGCATTTCAGACTCTTTTGTTGGCTATGATGGCTACTCCATTTCTTCTAAGGAATTCTTGCCCACAGTAGTAGATATAATGGTCATCTGAGCTAAATTCACCCATTCCAGTCCATTTTAGTTCGCTGATTCCTAACATGTAGATGTTCACTCTTGCCATATCTTGTTTGACCACTTCCAATTTGCCTTGATTCATGAACCTAACATTCCAGGTTCCTATGCAGTATTGCTCTTTACAGCATTGGACTTTACTTCCATCACCAGTCACATCCACAACTGAGTTGTGTTTTTGCTTTGGCTCCGTCTCTTCATTCTTTCTGGAGTTATTTCTCCACTGATCTCCAGTAGTATATTGGGTACCTACCGACCTGGGGAGTTCATCTTTCAGTGTCCTATCTTTTTGTTTTTTCATACTGTTCATGGGGTTCTCAAGGCAAGAATACTGAAGTGGTTTGCCATTCCCTTCTCCAGTGGACCACGTTTTGTCATAACTCCACTATGACCCATCTGTCTTGGGTGCAGCACACTTGAGTATGGCATAAGCCCTCCTGGAGGAGGTCGCCATTAACCCCACCATAGAGCCACCAGAACTTACACAGGACTGGGAAACAAACTCTTGGTGGGCACAAGCAGAACCTTGTATGTACCAGGAACCCAGAGAAAGAAGCAGTAACCCCACAGGAGACTGACCCAGACTTGCCCATAAGTGTCCAGGAGTCGGCAGAGGTGTGGATCAGTGGTGGCCTGCTGCAGGGCTGGGGGCACTGAGTGTAGCAGTGCCTGCATGGGACCTTTTGAAGGAGGTCATCATTATCTTCATTACATCCACCATAGTTTAGCCCAGGTAAATAATAGGGAGGGAACATAGCCCCACCCATCAACAGAAAATTAGATTAAAAATTTACTGAACATGGCCCTGCCCATCAGAACAAGACCCAGTCTCTCCCTCAGTCAGTCTCTCCCATAAGAAAGCTTCCATAAGCTTCTTATCCTCCATCAAGAGGGTAGACAAACTAACCACAATCACAGGAAACTAACCAATCTGATCACATGGACCACAGCCTTGTCTAACTCAGTGAAAGAACTTGCTGTTAGCAGGTATCAAATCCCACTTGCAGAAGACTTCAGTTTTAAAGAAGAGTATTCCTGGATTTCCAGCCCTTATCCTGGATCAGGATTCTGGTTATGGAAATAAGGACAGTGTTTTGTTATCCTGCTGCAGGGATTTTCAATTTCTGTGGTCTTGACACTTTGTGCGGACGTTGCGGGGGGGGGGGGGGTAGTTCTTTTTGTAGGGGGCTGTCCCTTGTTCTGATACACAAAGTGCTTGAAGAACTATGACCAGAGGTCCATGATATTGTACAGGAGGCAGTGATCAAGACCATTCCCAAGGAAAAGAAATGCAAAAAGGCAAAATGGTTGTCTGAGGAGTCCTTACAAATAGCTATGAATACAAGAGAAGTGAAAGGCAAAGGAGAAAAGAAAAGATATATCCAGTTGAATGCAGAGTTCCAAAGAATGGCAAGGAGAGATAAAGCCTTCCTCCATGATCAGTGTAAAGAAATAGAGGAAAACAACAGAATGGGAAAATCTAGAGATCTCTTCAAGACAAATTAGAGATACCAAGGGAACATTTCATGCAAAGACGGGCACATTAAAGGACAGAAATGGTATGGACCTAACATAAGCGGAAGATATTAAGAAGAGGTGGCAAGAATACATAGAAGAACTATACAAAAAAAAAAAAATCTTCATGACCCAGATAACCACTATGGTATGATCACCAACCTAGAGCCAGACATCCTGGAATGCAAAGTCAAGTGGGCCTTAGAAGCATCACTATGAACAAAGCTAGTGGAGATGATAGAATTCCAGTTGAGCTATTTCAAATTCTAAAAGATGATGCTATGTAAGTGCTGCATTCAATATGCCAGCAAATTTGGGAAACTCAGCAGTGGCCACAGGATTGGA
This sequence comes from Capricornis sumatraensis, assembly GCF_032405125.1. Classification (NCBI taxonomy): domain Eukaryota; kingdom Metazoa; phylum Chordata; class Mammalia; order Artiodactyla; family Bovidae; genus Capricornis; species Capricornis sumatraensis. Next base: position 74,922,622 of record NC_091069.1, on the reverse strand, counting down.
AAAGGTCAGTATTCATTCAAATTCCAAAGAAAAGTATTGCCAAGGAATGCTCAAACTACCACACAACTGCACTCATCTCACACGCTAGTAAAGTAATGCTCAAAATTCTCCAAGCCAGGCTTCAACAGTACGTGAACCATGAACTTCCGGATGTTCAAGCTGGTTTTAGAAAAGGCAGAGGAACCAGAGATCAAATGGCCAACATACATTGGATCATGAAAAAAGCAAGAGAGTTCCAGAAAAATATCTACTGCTGTATTGACTATGCCAAAGCCTTTGATTGTATGGACCACAACAAACTCTGGAAAATGCTTAAAGAGATGGGATACCAGACCACCTGACCTGCCTCTTGAGAAATCTGTATGTAGGTCAGGAAGCAACAGTTAGAACCGGACATGGAACAACAGACTGGTTCCAAATAGGAAAAAAAAAATACGTCAAGACTGTTTCTTGTCACCCTGCTTATTTAACTTATATGCAGAATACATCATGAGAAACTCTGGGCTGGATGAAGCACAAACTGGAATCAAGATTGCCATGGGGAAATATCAATAAGCTCAGTTATGTAGATGACACCACTCTTATGGCAGAAAGTGAATAAGAACTAAAGAGTCTCTTGAAAGTGAAAGAGGAGAGTGAAAAAATTGGCTTAAAACTCAACATTCAGAAAACTAAGATCATGGCATGTGGTCCCATCACTCCATGGCAAATAGATGGGGAAACAGTGAAAACAATGTCAGACTTTATTTTCTCGGACTCCAAAATCATTGCAGACGGTGACTGCACCCATGAAATGAAAAGACTCTTGCTCCTTGGAAGAAAAATTATGACCAATCTAGAGAGCATATTCAAAAGCAGAGACATGCCTTTTCCAACAAAGGTCCGTCTAGTCAAAGCTACAGTTTTTCCAATAGACATGTATGGATGTGAAAGTTGGACTATAAAGAAAGCTGAGCGCCAAAGAATTGATGCTTTTGAAATGCGGTGTTGGTGAAGACTCTTGGGAGTCCCTTGGACTGCACAGAGATCCACCCAGTCAATTCTAAAGGAAATCAGTCCTGAATATTCATTCAAAGGACTGATGCTGAAACTCTAATACTTTGGCCACCTGATGAGAAAAACAGACTCATTTGAAAAGACCCTGATGCTGAAAAGGATTGAGGGCAGGAGGTGAAGGGGATGACAGGGGATGAGATAGATTTTTGGCATCACCGACTCAATGGACATGAATTTTAATAAACTCTGGGAGTTGGCAATGGACAGAGAGGCCTGTTGTGCTGCAGTCCGTGAGGTTGCAAAGAGTCAGACCAGACTGAGTGACTGAACTGAACTGAACTGTCCCTTGTTTTGTGGAATGCCTGCCCTTTTCCCACTAGGTGACAGTAGTACCCCTCCATCTCCCAAACCCACTTCGTCATCAGCACCTGTAACCTTAAAAACTGCCTCTAGGCATGTTGTGAGTGTGTGTGTGTGTGGCTGGGTTGGGGGAATGGGGGGTTGGGAGGTGACGTGAAGGTAGCACTGGTTGAGGACCACTTTCTAGAGAATGAGAACATAGCTAGTTTGTGGCAAAGCTTGGCTTCAAACCCAGCGTTTTGAGGGTTTTAGAGGGCTTCTACCAATGGCACCCCACTCCAGTACTCTTGCCTGGAAAATCCCATGGATGGAGGAGGCTTGTAGGCTGCAGTCCATGGGGTCACACAGAGTCGGACACAACTGACCGACTTCACTTTCACACATTGAAGAAAGAAATGGCAACCCACTCCAGTGTTCTTGCCTGGAGAATCCCGGGGATGGGGTAGCCTGGTGGGCTGCCATCTATGGGGTCACACAGAGTCGAACACGACTGAAGTGACTTAGCAGCAGCAGCACCCTCTTACCATTTCTATATTAACATAGACTCTCATTTAAAAGAAAAGGCTTTTAGCTATAAAGAGGACAGAGATTAGGATCCTCTGTTCTAAGTGGGTGTGTCTGAAATCACCTGTTGTCACTCAGTGGACTTGCTTCTACACGTTCATGATACCATATGCTCACCAGCTTGGGGCACTGGACTAAAATCTGTATGAGTTTTGTTTTTTTATTAGAATTCTGTGACCTTATATTACATAACGAAAGAGTTTAAGGTACATCACCACATCACCTCTGCCATGGCTTGGCCTGCCTGCTACATTTTGGATAGGTACTCTGTACATAGTTTCTAGTTGTACATTTTGCTGATTTCACACTGATGTCCTATTCCCCCAAATTAACTTTTAAAATCTGGATGGGTTTTATTAGATTTTTGTTGGGGTTTTTTTTTTTTTTTGGTGCTTTGATAGACAAATTTGCTTAATTTTTCAGTTGTCTTCCCATCCATATTTTCTTCCTATTATTTTTAGTGATCCATTTTGTGAAATTTAAGGTTTCTCAGGAACCTGAATATCATGCCATTACTGTTATGACTTGTAGTTTAAAAAAGTAAAATAGTGACAAAAAGCTTATAAAAATAGCCCTAGATTTCTGTCCCCAAACTTCAGAACCTTTTCTTTATCTCAGTGTGCTAAGATTTCATGATGTGCCTTTTTGTGGGTCCTTTTTCATTCATTTCACTGGTCACTCAGTGGGTATTTTTAATCTGGAATTATATGCCTTGGGAATTTTTCTCATATCATTTCTCTGATAATTCTCCTTTCACCATTTTTTTTCTAGAACTTCTATTAATACAATGAAAGTGGAAGAAGATTTAAATGAAACTTTCTTAGTTATATAACCCAAACGATAAAAATAGAACTGAAAGTAGGCTGATGCCAGGTGTTAGCCTAAGAGTTGGCATATATTTGTTGGAGATTTATAGAAAGCAAGTCTTGCTGTTATTTGTTTAAAATTTTCAAAAAGCTATACAACTTAGATCATTTCAAAACTACATCATTTGCACAGTGTGTTTGAAGGAAGTTAGGCTATTAAGAGTTACTAGGAAAGGATAAAATTAGACTCTCTATATGGGGAAAATGAATGAGAAAGTTGCATTCAGGGAGTATGCTCTTTACCAGCCAGTGCTGCCATCCCCTAGCTGCTGGGAGTGTGGGCTAATATCTCATAACATCTCCTTCTCCAGAGAATTGTCCTGGCTAACCAGGAGCTGCCTCTTCTGGCAGCTATGCACCTACTCAGGGCTCAGAACTCAAACAATAACTGACAGTTATGAGGGTAAACAGGCTGCGTGTTTGTTCAAATAGGATTAATTTAGTAGGGCAGTGTGTAGTCTGTGTTTTTCATTGTTAAATCAGACTGAAGGAAGTCTCCAATTAAGGCTGGATTCTTGTGTAGGTTACTTGTTCTTTCCTATTCTGGTTCTCCCCTCTCTCCCAAAAGCTTTCCTATCTATCACTAGAACAAGAATCCCCATCTCAGATTGTGGAACCAGACTTCAGTCCACTTGCCCTCACAGAGTAGAGCCAATCTACTGATACTAGGCTGTGGTGAAGGAGAGTGCAGCATTTATTGCAGGGCGCCAAACAAGGAGTCCAGGGCAGCTGGTGTTCAAAAATGTCTGCTCTCTTGATAGCTTTCAGGGAGGCTTTTACAGATAGGGTGATGGGGGTGGGGTCTGTTGTGGGGTATGTTATCAGTTCATGGACATTCTTTTGATTGGTTGGTAGTGAGGTAATCAGGTAATGGGGAGTCAAAATCATCAGCCTTCTGATTCCAACCTCTCTGGCATCTCTGTGTTTATGGTCTGCATACAGTCAACTTACTCCACCTGGTGGGGGTGGGGGGTGGATTTCAGTATTTGCAAAACAGCTCAAAGGACACAGCTCAAAATATTATCTATAGCCCTTGTGCTATGCTTAGTCACTCAGTCATGTCCAACTTTTTGCGATCCCATGAACTATAGCCTTCCAGGCTCCTATGTCCATGGAATTCTCCAGGCAAGAATTCTGGAGTAGGATGCCATGCCCTGCTCCAGGGGATCTTCCCAACCCAGGGATCCAACCCAGGTCTCCTGCATTATAGGTGGATTCTTTACTGTCTGAGCCACCAGGGGAGTCCAGAGAAGGAACTAAATATCATTGACTTTGTTTGATGGCTAAACTACTATTATTTTCTCTTCCTTGACTGTTTTCCTTTTTTTCTGAATTTTCTCACTTCTTTGATTAAATGTATAATTTGGACCTTGGGGAAGGCCTGGGAGGCTAAAGTCTTCTCCAAACAGGAGGCAGGTAGAGGGCATGTTAGGGATCTGACCTGGGAAGGCCCCATAAGGCCCTGCTCTCGGTTACGTTTCCAGTGTAGCTTATCTAAAACAGAAATTACACTTTCAAAATCAGAGCACTCTCTCCCCAACCACCCTGTATTCCCAATTATCCTTGTTTATAGTATCCTGTTCTTGTTACACGAATGTGATATTTTAAAAGTCTTGCTCTGTTTCCTGGATCATCTCTATTTTTCCTTTTTATCTGTCTGCTTTGGTCTCTCCTTTACAGTAAAGTCTTTCCTCAAATGTCTGATGATTTTTGTCTATCCATTTCTATTTAAAGTGGGAATACCATTTTAAAGTCTTAGGGCTTCCTTAGTGGCTCTGATGGTAAAGAATCTGCCTGCAGGGCAGGAGATCCAGGTTCTATCCCTGAGTCAGGAAGAAATCCCTGGAAAAGGTAATGGCTGCCTAATCCAGCTGCTCATCCTTGCCCATTTTAAGCTTAATATATTTGCCTCCAGAGCATCTCTGGTTCCATTTTTCTAGAAAATAAACCAAACCATCTTCCTGGCAAGAGTCAGGGGGGAGAAAAGATGACCAGATGTCTGATTCTTATTGCAGGGACTTTCAGACAGGCTTCTGCATTCTTTTTTTCCTTATCACCTTAGTTGTTCTTCCAGGATAGCCTTGCTTTTTATCAGTCCCATCACCATTCATGTGGAATAGATCTTTCTACAATATTTTATTTACTTAACAGAAACATGTAATGTTTACTAGATGATAGTTCAGGTCTAAGAAAAAAAGAAAGTGAAGTCACTCAGTCGTGTCCAACTCTTTGGGACCCCATGGACTGTAGCCCACCAGGCTCCTCCATCCATGGAATTTTCTAGGCAAGAGTACTAGAGTGGGTTGCCATTTCCTTCTGCAGGGGATCTTCCTGACCCAGGGATCGAATCCGGGTCTTCCACATTGCTGAGCCACCAGGGAATCCCCCTGGTGCCTGTCTAAGTACTCTGCAAACAAAACTTAACTTCAATAACACAATGACCCGGTGAAGTAATATTGTTATCCCACATTACAAATGAGGAAACTGAGCACAATGTAACTTTCCCAAATCACATAGCTACAAAATAACAGTGTCCTGCTTTTTTGAATCCAGGAAATCTGGTGCCATGTTCTGGGCCACCATGTGACTATTTCTCTAATGTTAGGTTACTTGTCACTTTGCCAGACCCTAATATGGCTTGGGATTACAAATATCTGAGTTTTATTGAAGGTAGGAATTCTCTTTCCAACCTTATTGTTTTGAGGCAAATCTCAAGAGGGGGAACTCACCAGGTTTTTTGAGTTATTTTTGTGGTTAAAATTTTACTAATTAGGCATAGTTATTTTCCTTAAAGTTCTAACATCTGGGTAGAAAGATGATAGTATTAGAATACTATAATGAGAAAAAAAGAGAATGAATACAGCTGCATGGTAAGATTCTGGGGCTTTTGATAGACTCTCTCAGTCTGAGCAAGTCATCTGATATTTTTAAATAGCTTTATTGAGTCATAATAGTTACATAAGTAAATTATAAATATATATTTGAAGAGTAAGATATGGTAAATTTGACTCAAACCATTATCAAAATATAGATAATGATTATATTCATCACACCAATAGCTTCTTTGTGCCCCCTTGGCAATCCATTCCTTGAATCACCCCCAACAAACTCCCCACTCTTGCAGCTCCTTCCCAGAAACAGATCTTCTTTCTGTCACTACTAATTAGTTTTCAGTTTTAAGAATTTTATAAAAATACATTAATGGAATCATAAAGAATGTACTTTCTATTGCTTGTCTTTGTTTTCTCAGAATAATTATTTTGAGAGTCATCCATATTTTTATTTTTACACGTATCAAAGATTTGGTCATTTTAATTGCTAAGCAGTGGTCCCTTTTATGGATATGCCACATTTGTTTATCCATTCATCTGTTGATGGATATTTGACTAGTTCCCAATCTTTAGCTATTATAAATAAAGCTGCTATGAACATTTGTATGTAAGCCTTTTTTATGCCTTTATTTCACTGGGATAAAATCCTGGAAGTGGAATAGATGGAGCATATGGTAGAAACACATTTAACTTTATAAGAGATTGCCAAATTGTTTTCCAAAGTGGACATATTATTTTACATTCTCAGCAGCAGTGTAGGAGCATTCTAGTTTCTCTATAACCTCATCAATATTTGGTATGGTCAATCAGTTTTAGACATTCTGATAGGTTATTTTATTAAGGTTTTAACTTGCCTTTTCCTAATGATGTATGAAGTTCAGCACTTTTTCATGTGCTGATTTACCATATATATGCTTTTTTTGGGTGAAATGTTTAATTTTTTTGCCTAATTATTATTATTTTTCTCATTGTTGACATTTGAAAATTGTTCCTTTTGTATTCTGGACACAAATCTTTTATCAGATATATGATTTGCAAATGTTTTCTCTCTGTATGTGGTTTGTCTTTTTGTTTCTCTTAATGTCTTAATAATGAAGTTGAATTTAAAAGCTTATTTTAATGCTTACACTCTGGTATTTTATGTAAGAACTTTTTGTCTAACCCAAGTTCATGAGATTCGTATGTTTCTCTAGAAGCTTTAGGTTGTACATCAAGGACTATGATCCATTCTTAACTTATTTTTATGTGTAGTGAGAATGGATCAAAGTTCATTCTTTTGCATATGAATGTCAAATTGTTTCAGCTGTCAATTTTGGTAAAGGCTCTATTGAATTCAATTGTCAAAAATCCATTGAGCATATATTTTAGAGTGTATTTGCCAACTCTATTCTGTTTTATTAATATATTTGTTTATGTTGTACCAATACCTTACTCTTTTGATTATTAAAGTCTTATAAGTCTTGAAGTCAGATAGTGTAAGACCTTTAACTTCATTCTTTTTAAAAAATATTTTTATTGTAATAGATTCTTTGTGTTTTCATATAAATTTTAGAATCAGTTTATTGATTTCTGCTAAAAAAATTCTCTCCGGATTTTGATTGAGATTGTGTTGAAACTATAGATCAACTGTGGAGAACTGACATAGTAACAACAGTGAGTCTTTTAATCCATGATTTTCCTTTGAAGTATTCTTTAATTTTTGCCAGCAATATTTTGTAGTTTTCAGTGTAAAGGTTTGATAGTTATTTGGTCAGAATTATTTCTAAGAGTTTCATATTTTTCAGTGTGACTGTAAAGAATGTTTTTATTTTTAATTTCCAGTTGTTTGTGGTTAACATATAGCAACTAAAAGTGATTTTTGTATTGATTTTATATTTTGCAACCTTTCTAAATTTACTTATATTTTAGTAGCTATTGATGTATATATTCCATAGGATTTTAACATAGACAATCCAGTAGTTTGTGAATAAAGATAGTTCTGCTTCTTCTGCTACTGTCATTTTAACCTCAACTACTATTCAGTCCTGGTCCATAAATTAAGGTATATAGAAACTGATGCTAATCAGTTCTAATCACTATGCTAATCACTATGGGGAAACTGATGTCCAAACAGAATGAATTCACCAAGTTCACGTTACCTTTGAAAGATAGATTCAGAATTGAATTGTAGTCTCCTGACACCAAATCTACTATATTCACACAAATTAGTAATGTCTTAGGAATAAGATTCTCACTCAAGCTGTCCTAAATAGAAAGGTACTTAGTCTCTTCTCACCCCAAGAGATATTAGAAAAGATAGCCTCTAATGTTCATCTTCAAGTATATTTCTGCTAGTTAATTGCCCACCTTAAAGTACATTTCTGAAACAAATTTTGGGGAAATCTCATAAAGGACTTTGTTTTATCTCAAGCCCCATCTTAGGCTCTAATTGATCTCCTCCCCCACTTTTTTTAAAGGTTTCAAGGAAGTGGGTTTCATCCCACCTTCATCTCCTTTGGAAATTGCTAACACCCCTCTACCTTTTGGGGTCTTTCTCTTGCAAGCCTGCCTGCAGAATATGAAACTATATTTTTGCTTTCTTCTTTCTTAATGTCCTGAAGATAAGCACACAGACCCATTTTATTTTAAGGAGCTTAGTGCTAATCACTATGGGGAAACAGATGGTAATAGCAAAAATAGCATTACCAGGAAAGTTACAAAGGTTCTAGAAATTTAAAAAAATTCTTATGTTTATATTCTCTGACTCATGGTTTTTGGCTCCCTGTAAAGAGATAATGATCAGTCTTTTGTTTACTGTTTTCATTGTTTATGGTTGGGCTCCTTACACACTTCTAACAAAGGAATTTTCTTTTACACTCTTTCACACATGACATTCTTTCTAATCAGAAGATGCGATAAATCTAAAGATTTAATAAAGAGAAGCATTGTATTTCCTCAAGTGGGAAATTCATATCTCTGCAGCTTTTCAAAACTGGTGGCAGTCATCATCCTATCCAAGAAGTGATTGCTTAGAATATTTCTACACTAAGACTCTGGGTATACACAGTTGAATTCACACCAGGAAGTCCTAGTAAATAAAATTCAAATTCAGAGATCTGATTAGGTGAGGTTTCCAGAGGCTAGTAAAACTGAGAGGGCAACTCTTACAGTTCCCAGAAATTAGTGAGTAGGTTTTAGGGTTTTTCTGTTTCGTGGATTTCAGAGAGCAGGTCAGAATAGGGAGACAGTCCAGACTTAAGACAGTGTCTACAGAGTAGACAGTGAGGGGATTAAACATAGATCACTGGAATTGGAAATGAAGTCAGTATTATCTGACTTGTGTCAGAGAAGAGAAGGCAGTAATACGGCAGCAATACTAAAAGCTGAGTCAGAGTGGTGACTCCAAACTGAACAGGAGCTAAGGCAGAACTCCTTTGGTGTCACTGATTATAAAGGCTAGTTTCAGAGAGTCAGGTCAGCAGCCTGGAAAAGTATTCCTGAAGGCTCTTGACATTTAGCTACATCTGGTCCTGACTTTTCTTTCATCTGGTCTGCCTTTAAGATGATATCCTTTGTCAACTGTCCACATGTTCTCAGCTCAATTGAACCTATTGTGTAGATGCTTCCAAGTGACATAAACACTGAATGATCCTCTAGTGCAGCCCCCTCACTTAACACATAATGAAAATGATATAAGTTTATGAAAAAAAAGACGAGACAAGAGCGACATTGTGATGGTCCATGAGGTATGGGGGAGAGCACGCAAACAGATGTCAACAGACCTTGAGGAGATTCCTGCTTAAATCCACTCTTCATTGTGGTTCCATCGTCTATAACACTTGTGTTTCTTGGATAACTACATAGTTTGAAGATAAAATGAGATGATGCTTGTGGAAGTTCTCTGCAAATTGTGAAGAAAAACAAAGCCCAGGACTCAGACACCACTTTTGATACACTTTTGATATCATACCAGGAACCAGAATTTGGAGAATTTGTGAAAGATTATATGTAGGTACATATAAGGAAAAAATAAATGACCAACAGACATCATAAGCTAGGGGATAAGGACGCAATGATATAACAATAATGATAATGATTACCACTGGCTGAATGAATACAATTTTCTCATCTCATTGCATTCTCTCAGTGACCTTTATTTACACGATTATCTCTGTTTTATGAATGAGATGGCCATGACCCCGAGAAACTAGGGCAACTCTCCAAAGTCACACAGGCAGCTGAGGCAGGGTTGGGACGATCATTTTGATTATAAGTCAATGTGCTTCACTAATCACACTGCCCTGCCTCTTTAATAAGATAAAAGCACTTGGAAGATGTTTAGGGACATTTTGGAAAGTGATGGTTTCTGTGTTCAGCCTGCTACTTCTGAACAGTCAGTAGGCCTGACTTCATAACTTAACAAGAGATTACTGAGAGGTAGGTGGATACTTACCAAGGTGAAGCCCTGGGAGAAAGTGAGTGTTTCAAAGAAGAAAGTAGGCTTTCTAGGGAGATCTCAGTCAAGACATGAACAAACTATCCAATTACCTGCCGTTCACAAATTTAAGGAGAAAACAAGAGATTTCCTCTGACCTACTGTTTGGAAAATAGGGTATGAAGTTGCCTCAATAAAAGGGGGCAGGAGAGCCTTTTATTTTACTGATAATTCTTTAATGAGGGCTTCAGAGGTACTGGTCCCAATGTCAGCGAGTAAAGCTAATTAAACTTGGAAATGGCCTTACTGGATTGGAGCAACAAAGAAAACCACTTCTTTCTCCCAAACTGTCGACTCTCATGAAGGAATATTTCATTAACATCAGGGTTCTGATTATGTAAGAACCAAGGATTTGCTGTCCAGGAGAATTTTGAGATTCCAGTGAGAGTAAAATTAAGAGAAATGAGAAATTCCTCTTAATTTTATGGTGGGTTTATGTTGGCTAATAGCAGAAACCAGAACTATCAGATTTTGACAAAAACCAATTTAGACTCCACCACTAGATTTATTAAAGGAAAATCAAATTGAATCTTCTGGAGGTCTGGAGGACCTAGCTTGGTGCTCACAGCTCATAGTAGTTGTGAATATTAAAAGATTAAGGGAATGGTTCTGAATGGAAGGCTGTTTCACCCTCTGGTCTTCCCAGTGGTAAAGAATCCACCTGGCAAAGCAGGAGATTCAAGAGACTGGGGTTTGATCCCTGGGTTGAGGTGATCCCTTGGAGGATGAAGTGGCAACCCACTCCAGTATTCTTGCCTGGAAAACTCTATGGGCAGCAGAGCCTGGCAGACTACAGTCCATGGGGCTGCAAAGAGTCAAACACAACTAAGCGGCTGAGCACACACTTCTGTCCTTAAGTGTTGCCAATATTTGCCAAAATACCCAAGTAAGAAGGGAAAAATTCTAGATTTCTCCCTCCTTACTTTCCATATCCAGTCAATGATTGGTTCCTTTTGTCTCTGTCATACGCTATGTCTGCTCCTTCCTCTCCAAAAGAAGTTATTCACTTACACGTCTTGTTACCCAGGATAGACAGTAAGTTCCTTAAGTTCAGGAATATGCCTTATTCAACTTTATAGCCACAAAACTAATAAGCAAGGCCACCTATGTCAATATAACTTAACTGTAAAGATAACATTATGAACAAATTAATAAATGCTGTTGTAATTCTGGCAAACTTATTTATTCAGACAACAAGTTTGTTCATCTGGGCAAATAGTTCTCTTCTTGGCCAACATTCTTCTCTCTGGGGCAAACAGTTCAGTTATCAAACAATTCTTTTTTCATCAAGAAATTTAAATTTTTATATCCACCAGTTTTATTGTTATGCGTTCTGTCCAATTTTAACAGCATCCCATCTTGAAAGACTCACCTTAAATCATTTGAATCCAATCTCCAAAACCCTATAAATATTTTTCTCTAACTTCTCTTTTGAGATACTAAGACCATGAATGTGGGCTGCCTCCTTGTTGCAGAAACATCTAATAAACTCAGCTTTGCCTGATGAACAAGTTTCTTTGGTGGTTTCTGTGAAGGAGTCAACAAATATAGTTTGTTGGAGTAAATAAATATAGTATAGGAGTAAGTAAATATAGTTCATGGCATATAATGGGTTTTTCATTAAGTGAGTAGGCAGAAATTTGGGCAGGGTGTTGTATACGAGAAATGCAGAAGGCAAAGGTGGATACAATACTGGAAGGATGCTACATGACCTGGCAGAAGTATTTCATAGTTCCCATGTGATAAGAGAATATTATCTCATTAACAACAATAAGCCCAGGGGCTGAAAGTGTGTGGCATGTTTCATTTCTCAATCTGAAATAATTATATCCATGAATTCTCAGTATTCCTTATTTTCACTTTACCCTGGGCCAGAATTCTTTTTGTTCTCCTAATCCATTTTCTGCTTTATCCATCTTTCGCCTCCTAATAGCTCTGCTTCTAAGAACCTAATTGCTTAAGTGTGCAGTCAGGATTAGGAATTTTTATGATGCATTCATTAAGTTGTTATGTTTAATAGGAGATGTTTGATCATGAAAATACCTTAATATTTGGAATAAATAAATGAATCAATATGCTTTATTGAATGAGCCAAAAAAGAGGTTTATAGAGAGTAGGGGAAGGAAGGCAAATAAATTATACATACATGGATTCTTGATATTTTGAAATGAATTGTCATGAGACCCTAAAACTCTGAATTCACAAAAACTAACATGTTTTGCTATTTCCCCTATGAGTTGTTTACCAGGTAAGAAACAGTGTACAAAGCAAATCCCTACTGAATGGCAGATGCTGACTTGATGAGCAGTCTGCTTGGCTAACTTCCTAGCTAAAATAGTCCCCTTCCAACCTTACTCTCCATACAGATCCCCAACTCTTATGCATCATAATTCAAATCCATGCATCTGCAGTAAACTCTGTTATACCCTGAGTTTAAACTCTGTTAAACTGTTACAAACTTTGAACAATAGTAACTGTTAAAATCTGAATATTGAATCTAGGAATGACAAGGTTTGACTCTATGAGATGTGCTCTTATTTACTCAATTAGCTGATGGTAATCTTTCTGAAATTAATATTCTGAATTTAAAGTGTTTTTATTTTCACCTTGATACAATAGGCATGATGCTGGACACAGTAGGTGTTCAAGTGTTTGCTGAAGATATAAATTAGTTTCCCTTGGTGAAGTGAAATATAGAGATGACAATAAATTTCCTCAGGTCATAAGAGGAGCCAATAGAGGTATATGATGTGGTGACCACACATAGGTTTTTCCTAGGAAAATCCCTATTTATACCTGTTTTCCCATTCAATCTATCTTGAATTTTTGGAACAAAAATATCCAAATTTGGATGGTAAATTGTAAGATTACTTTCTGTCTACCTCTGATCTTCTCTCTCTAGAAATTGAAACTTATTAATTGGTTGTTTTCATTTTGGTTTGGATTTTTTTTTCTGAAGTTGAGAAGGTAGTCTTTCTCTGAGAATTACAAAGTACTGAAAGTGAACTCATATTGTAAGAAGTTTTCTCAATCCAGGGGGCATTTTGCTTCATAATTCAGACTCTGAGTATTTCATACCCGTGAATTGCTAGAGTATTTAAATTAAGTCATTTTGAGTAACAGACTTTTTCTACATTTGCCGATATTCCCTGCAGATATTTTAATAAGTTATCTTTCCTTGTTCTCAATCAGGTTAAGGGGATGGAACTGGCTTTCATTTTTAAGAATCTTAGATCTCAAGAGATTGTCAGTTCATGAAATTGGCCAATCAGTATGTGGACATATGTGTTAGTTTCTGCAGCTTGTCACAGAGAAAGAACAATGAAATTACCTGATAGATTTGCAAGAAAAGTGTGACCCTGCCCACATTTTCTATTCCTAGAGGAGAAAACTTCTATACTTCCAGTTTATGATGAGGCTCAAGATTAGCCTGCAAGGGCCAATGGAAGATAAACATTTATTCATTCATACATTCAGTGATATTTATTTAGTATTTTCTATGTTAACAAGCACAATTTCGGTTTCTAGCAGACACTGAGATAGATAAAACAGAGTATCAGGTTTCTAGTATCTTTTGATATATGGACGGGGCGGAAAAGCTAAGATGCTGTTTTCTCAAAGAGAAACAAATTAAAGGAAATAATATTTTAGAGCTACAAAATTTTAAAAGGTCTCATGTTCCTAAATTTTCAGATAATCTTCTGTTGATCCTCAAAGCTATCTATGAAAAGCAAAATCATCTCTCCTAGGGGTTTTCTCTTTATATAGACTCACATTAATTTAGCAAAATATTGTGGCTTAGAAATGATTGTCAATTGCATTTTTATTGCAGAGGAGGAAAAACAAAACTTTTTGTCTAACAGTGGAATACTAAATAATTCTGGAAATGGAAAATGACTTTTCAGATACCATTTTAGTGTCATTATGACTTTACCAAAGACAGTGTCCATCAAGCCAAATTATTACTGACACTCTCTGGTGTAGTAAACCCAGATTCCATTCAGCCACTTACTCCAGCAAATAACAGCTTTTAATGGCAGTAAATATTTTTTAGGAACAAATGTTAAATATCCTTACCCATGTGAATGCTACATCTGATTCTCTTGCTTTTGGCTCAGTCAAGATAGAGATAATCTGGTTGCTCTCCTAGGAGTGTTAAGACTTCCATTAATTAAACCATTGGCACATTTGTTGAGGTTCATAAGATTCTAAGGGCTCCCCTGGTGGCTTAGAGGATAAAGCGTCAGCCCACAATGTGGGAGACCCGGGTTCGATCCCTGGGTAGGGAAGATCCCCTGGAGAAAGAAATGGCAGCCCACTCCAGTACTCTTGCCTGGGAAATCCCATGGAGAGAGGAGGCTGATAGCCTATAGTCCATGGGGTCACAAACAGTTGGACACAACTGAGCGACTTCGCTTCACTTCACTTCACATAAGACTCTAAACTATACCTTAGGAAATAAAACATGCTTGCAATAAACAGGAAAGGAAAACTTCCAAGCTATAGAAAGGCCCAAAGTATGGTTCAGGCCAAAAAATACATTGGGAAGAGGGAGCTAGGAAAAGGATCTTGGAGAGTATGAGACTCTTAACAGGCACTGAAGCAGAGTAGCTGACCAGAAACTGAACAGAAAAGAGAAGTCATGGAGGTGAGGAAAGGCATCATGAACAGAGTTCCATAAAAGAGTGATTTTTAAGGCAAAATTCAGTTTTAGTTATTCCTAATATCAGATATCATATTCTACCTAAGAATATTTATTAAATAATTATAAGAATAATATTCTTATTAAAGAAAATGTCAATATATTTAAGACAGGAAGAACAACCAAATTTACCTCTAATCATGCTATACCTTCCCACCCATTATTGATGTTTTAGGGTAGTTAATTCCAGACTTATTCTAGGCATTTTTAAAGCATGGTTTCAACCACATTTTATCATGTTCATCTTTCAATTTAATGCAGTAATAAGCATTGTCTATGTTAATATGCATTTATTTTATTCCATCATGTACATTTCCCATAGTTTCATTTGATAATTCATATATAGTTTTACCTTTGAATAAAATCCCATTCATTATTATTATAAATTGTTTTGCAGTTAACATCTTTGTTAACTGCATCTTTGTATATAACACATTTTTTCAGCATTCAGTCACTTCAGTGGGAAGTACAGAGGAATGGACAAAACACAGACTTTGGAGTTCAATCTAATTTTGATTTTTATTTCTGCCACTTATAGCTTGTGATTTTAGGCAATGTGTCTAACTTCTCCTGAGCCTTGGTTTCCTAAAATATAAATTGAGCATCACTATAGTTACTCTGTAGTATTATACTGAAAATGAGAATTAATAATTGCAAAGTGTGAAGTGCTTAGAACAAGTGCTGGAGTGGATGCTCAATTAATGATGTTATAATTTTTAATATAGTTGTTAGTATTAATCTTGATATCATATGGATCCCCTTGAGGATAATGGGGATTACTGACTAAGACTATCTCTTGGAAGGTGGGGGGATCCTGTAAGGAAAACATGAAAAATAAATTCAGAGATATTCATAGCCTGGTTTAGTAGGATCTGAGTGTCCGTTCAAATCCTGCTTCTTCACATAAGAGGGAGTGCCTCTTAGTTCCTCTTCTAGGAGTTGTTTATGATTCTAAACAAGAGAGTGTTTTAATGAAAGCAATATTTTCAAGAAATCAATAATGCATCTTGCTTTTTCTCCAGGTTAAACAACCCCAATATTATTAACCTTTCCCTTACAGACTTTATGCTTTGCAGACAAATTTCTTTGAATTCTCCCTGTGGCTTTCCACTTGGTAGATATGACTTATATTTAAGTCTGTGATGTGGCTCCTCCCCAACCCAGTCCTGACCCTAATACAGATAACTCCTAGTTTGGAACAGAAAATTAAAAATTTGAATTTGCTAACATCAGAAAAACAAAAACAAAACCTCTATAATTGAATCCTGATTCCATATCTTGGTCTAGCAAAATTAATTAAAAGTCCAAGACTTAAAAGGAGACTGTATAAAGTACTTTGGTAGGTATTTTATTACTGAACTCTTAATATACACATATTCATGTAAGTCCTTCAGAGATTTATTCTCTCAATTACCAATCAAAGAACTCGTAAAGATAGAGGCAGTGGACCAGGCAGGATTAGAGCTGCCTAGGAAGACAGATGCCCTCTCTACAGCACCTGAGCTTTAAACAACCTCACCCGCTGCTCACTCCTGGACCAAATGATGGCTGACAAAGCTGCTCAGGATGACCCATTTAGACTTTTAAAAAGCTACAGTTCCCTCTTATTAGGATTAATTAAGATTTAGACTAAATGGGTTACTTCTTAAATTTTATTTGTAAGAAGTCAGAAAGTAATTCTTTTAAGGCAGGAAAAAAAAAAAAACCTAAGCAAATACAATATTTAAAAAGGCATTGAGCCATTCTTTGTTTCTTTTCAGGAAGAAAGAAACAGTCAGATAAAGGACATGACCTTACTCGATTGTGGACACTTTTATTGAAATCCATAAACATTGTGACTGCCTGCTTGGAATTGGATTTATTTCACTTCTTTCGTTGGCATGAATGGCAGTTGTGAAGGGTATTTGTTTGTGGGGTTTTCTAATATTCTTAAAGAAGGCTTTCAATAGCATTGCACTATCTATATTGATTTGCTTTTCCACAGATATATCAAAACTTTCACTGAAGTAGTTAAAATAATATTTACAGTATTATTTTACTATGTATGATAATGTATCATGCTCATGTTCGGTCACTCAGTCATGTCTGACTCTTTATGACCCCTTGAACTGTAGCAGCCCACTAGGCTCCTCTGTCCAGGGAATTTTCCAGGCAAGAATACTGGAGTGGGTTGCCATTTCCTCCTCCAAGGGATCTTCCCAACCCAGGGATCAAACCTGCATTTTCTGCGTCTCCTGCATTGGCAGCCACTGAGCTGGGAAACCCCCTATGCTTATGATAATGAAAACATTTTTAATGTTTATGATAATGTAAACATTAAAACACTATGAGCTTAGAAAATTAACATATACAAGTCACACAAAATATCTTCAAATAAAAACACTTTCATTTTCCTAATATTGAAATACGACTATATCATTTTCCTCTTAAACTCATCTTCCATTGAAGGTATGTCCTAGAACTTCAGACAGAAATGTTTTCCTGTCCTCCAGGATATCCTGCCATCTATTATCAATTATTGGTAAACAAATTTTTGAAAACATTATGGGGATTTCCATTTAAAATTATCCAATGTTGAATTACCTTATAATGGCACTAGCTCCAAAATCACTGCAGATGGTGACTGCAGCCATGAAATTAAAAGACGCTTATTCCTTGGGAGAAAAGTTATGACCAACCTAGATAGTATATTCAAAAGCAGAGACATTACTTTGCCGACTAAGGTCTGTCTAGTCAAGGATATGGTTTTTCCAGTGGTCATGTATGGATGTAAGAGTTGGACTGTGAAGAAGACTGAGCGCGGAAGAATTGATGCTTTTGAACTGTGGTGTTGGAGAAGACTCTTGAGCGTCCCTTGGACTGCAAGGAGATCCAACCAGTCCATTCTGAAGGAGATCAACCCTGGGATTTCTTTGGAATTAATGATACTAAAGCTGAAGCTCCAGTACTTTGGACACCTCATGCAAAGAGTTGACTCATTGGAAAAGACTGTGATGCTGGGAGGGATTGGGGGCAGGAGGAGAAGGGGACGACCGAGGATGAGATGGCTGGATGGCATCACGGACTCGATGGACGTGAGTCTGGGTGAGCTCCCGAGATGGTGATGGACAGGGAGGCCTGGCGTGCTGTGATTCATGGGGTCACAAAGAGTCGGACACAACTGAGTGACCGAACTGGCACCCCACTCCAGTACTCTTGCCTGGAAAATCCCATGGATGGAGGAGTCTGGTAGGCTACAGTGCATGGGGTCGCTAAGGGTCAGACATGGCTGAGTGACTTCACTTTCACTTTTCACTTTCCTGCATTGGAGAAGGAAATGGCAACCCACTCCAGTGTTCTTGCCTGGAGAATCCCAGGGACGGGGGAGCCTGGTGGGCTGCCGTCTATGGGGTCGCACAGAGTTGGACACGACTGAAGTGACTTAGCAGCAGCAGCAGCTCATCTTTAATAAAGTAAAAGAAAAAGTGAGGAAGAAGGGAGCAGAACAGGACACAGGCCATGTCAAGGGAAAAAGGTAAAGGGAGGGGGCAGGTATTTGAGGACTGGAGTTTGATGTTTGATGTTTACAAAGGGCCATAGGTAGGGGATATGCCAATTCTATATGTCAGTGTTTAGTAACCATTTTAAAAAAGTTATTACCTCCTGATTTTTTTTTGTTTTTTTTTTGCCTTTTAAGGCATTTTTTTTTCCTATCTCTGTCCCCTCCCTATAAAATTTTAGTACTAAAGATATTCTGAGTATCTGCTTTTTTTTAAACTATATATACATCTGTTTTTTGGGGCTTCCCTGGTGGCTCAGAGGTTAAAGCATCTGCCCGCAATGCGGGAGACCTGGGTTTGATCCCTGGGTCAGGAAGATCCCCTGGAGAAGGAAATGGCAACCCACTCCAGTACTCTTGCCTGGAGAATCCCATGGACAGAGAAGCTTGGTGGGCTACAGTCCACGGGGTCGCAAAGAGTTGGACACGACTGAGCGATTTCACCTCACCTCACATCTGTTTTTTAAACTTACAAAGAGTAAGTTTCTTTTTTCTTTTTCCCTCCCACTTGTGTTTACTCCTTTGGGCGTGATATTGAGAATCCATGCTGTATGTAAGCTTCCTGTGAGAATTCATGTTCTATGTGCTTAAGAAATAATTTGTGGACTCAATGTGGCTCAACAGAAGTTATGTATATCATAAAGAGCTGGCAAAATTCAGGGCTATTTGAATGGAAAAGATGAGAGCCACTGTCCTTCATTTTGGGTTTATATGGAGGAGGAAACCCTAAGGTTCTTTTGGCAGAAACTACCATGTACCACATTGTCAGTATGAGGTCAGCTTTGAGTTCATCTCCTGTCCATGGAGTGGGACTTCCCTTCTACCCATGAGATTCACTCACTGATTCCACTAATGCTCACTCATCAGCTTCTATGTTGGATGTTAAGGTGGTGTTTATCAGCTGGCTATGGAAAGTATCCATAGAATCAAAAGTGTGTCATGTACTAGTACCACTAATACAATTTTTCAAATAATTCTACTCTTTAGGTTTTTGCTGATGTCTTTTAATATAATCAAGGTCAATTATTATATCTTTTTAGTAGTCTTACATAGCAATTTAGAAAGTTAGATTCTCAATTTGAGGATTCCTTCATGAGTGAGAGGCATGCTTCAGAGTCTGTGTCTATTATGAGTTGAATTGTAACCCCACCCCACCCCCTAAAGAGATACATTAGAAGCCTAACCCTCATTACTTGAGATAGCACCATTATTTGGTGACAAGGTCTTTACAGTTCAAGTGAGGTCGTTGGAGTGAACCCTATCTAATCCAGTATCACCAATTTCCTTAGAAAAATCTGGGCAGTCTACTAGTCTTCTTGGACTGCTGAAAGAAAATACTAGAGACTGAGTGGTTAAACTACAGAAATTTATTTTCTCACAATTCTGTAATCTAGAAGTTCAAGACGAAGGGGGCATCAGAGTAGGTATCTGGTGAGACCTTCTTTGCAGGCTTGGAGACAGCCATTACTCACTGTGTCCTCCTGTGGCTTTTCTTCTGTGTTCATGCAGAGAAAAATAGATATTTCTCTATTCCTTGTCTTTTCAGTCCTATCAGATTCTCACCCCTATGATATCATCTAACTTCATATCATTACTTACCTTTAGGGCCTTTCTCCAAATACAGTCACAACGTGAGTTAGAACTTCAACATATGAACTGGTGGCTGGGGGAACACAATCTAAGGCCATAAAGACACGAAGACACACGCAGAAAAATGGTGATGTGAACTGACGCAGGGAGATGGACAAGCCAAGGACAAAGGCCTGGAATATGGCACTAAGCTTTAGATGTCTATCCTCCAGAACTGTGAGGGTATATATCTCTATTGTTTAAACCATCCAGCTTGTGGCATTTTTGTTATGGCAGCCCTAACACGTTAATGCAGCATGTGTCCCATGGTCTGGTCTCATAAAGCAGAAGTGGTCTAAGTTAGCCTTGTGGTCATTATATTGAGACACTTGAGGTCAAGCTCAAAGGAACAAAAGAAAAGTAAATTGAGCCCAAGTCTTAGGAATCAAATTGTGAAAGCTTTTATCAAACCGATAACTGGTCCATCATTCTGCTTTCGGCAAATAAATTCAGACTTAGCTGTTCCTGTGAGGTACTGTTCGCTTTCTGGCATTCTGGAACAGTTATTATGAGGACAAAGGAAACTGTGGAAGCTTAAATGGAAAAATCAGATGAGGGTCATCAAAGTCAGAGTGGGAAAGAAAGGGTAGCCCAAAGTATGAGGCTGCGTGAACAGAGTGGGAATTACAGATAAAGTTGCTCTAAGGACACTAGTGAAGATAAAGAACCTTTGGAATGGAGAAATGAATAAGGATCCTGAAAAGTAATGAATTACCTAAAAGAGTTGAAGTGAGAGGAAAATGTATTTTGTTGAAAATTTCCAGAGAGCGTAGGGATCTGGCTGTGCGAACTGATCAGGAATTGGACAGTGAGAGATTAGCAAGTGACATATTGCATATTCCCAGTAAAGATTATTTCTTTTGTTACCTTTCAAGAGCAAATGTTCCTAGCTGCCCATGAGGCCAAATTACTGGGATTCTTGGTCTCCCTTTAGTAAAGCGTGTTATTTTCTGCTTTAGCACTCTGTCTGGTTAAAAGACAACCTCTTTTACACAAAAACATGGAGCCAGAATTGACTGACATGATAGTGTAGGATTAACAGAAAATGACAACATACAAGGCTTCAGAGATTTGAAGAGGAAACAATATAACTTTTAGCCATCTTAATACAACTCATTCTTTTCATAGTAATTTTTAGAGGTCTTATAGAGGACTCCTAATTCTACTTTTCTATGTCTGGTAGAAAATATTTCCCTCATATTATTACCATTAAAAAAAAATATTGCCAAAGATCCAGATATCTCCATATTATTGTGCTATGGGACAGCACAGTTTTGGCCCTCTGTTTCAACATGTATTTTCACTATTTAAAGTACATTTCTTTTTCTATTGTGGTTGTTTTATTAGTATATAATGGAAGTTTGCTTTTGCTAAAGCAGGAGAAAAAAAAATGGAGTGAAATCAACCATGATTTTTTTCAATGCTAATTTTTCCTGCAGAGATTGTTACTGATGATATGGCAGAAAACATATTGCTGTATTAACAAGGTCACTCAGTCACAAAATCCTATTAATGTGGAAAATAACAGAAGCAAGCTGTGTGGTGACAAGGAAGACAAATTCTCACCTTGTATTCTTAAGATTCCTTGTTCACATTCACACGGATGGCAGGGAAGCTGTGAACAGGTTCAGGAGGTGTGCATGACTCTGTAAGAAATATAATTTATATATCATCAGTATTGACCATTTTCCAATTTTATTTGTTTTTTACTTTTGGCAAAAATAATCATAGCAAGCTAAGTCAAGAAATATTTTCTAATGTATGTTCATATTAAAGACTTATCTACAGAAATATAAAAGGAACCTGCTGAGTAGAAAATTTCAAACTAAACATATACATTCATAATATCCCTGACATATTTACTTATTTTAGAAGTAAAAGCACCAAATAGTCATTTGCATTTTGAATGATAGCAAATGCATTTCAGATTTAGTTGTCAATTTAATGAAGCCTCAAATATTGATTTTAGCAAAACAGTAAAGTAGGATATAAAATGAAAAGGATCATTATAACGGTACCCCAGAGGGAATAACTATGGTCACTTCAGTCAATGATAAACTCATTTTAGTGGTGTGGACTAGACAAATAAAAATAAAGATTATCTTGATTTAGGTTAAGATGGAAAAGAAATCTTGCAGGTTTATGGCTTCATAAATTGTTCTGAATGTTTAACATCCCATGAAGAAGAAGCAAACAATGAAGATACTTCATTCATGAATACAAAATCAGTATACTCAGGCAAAAGCCTTGTAATTCAGACGTAGCGTCATTATCCATGTTTGCATGACTGAAGGGCCTTCTTTGATTATTCTCAGAGCATTTCCATGCGGACATTATGGACCAGTTAACTTTGTGTCCTAAGCACCTACAACTCTGTCTGACTTAATGGCATTGTAGTTAACTGACACTTTTGTATACTAAGTTATTTGTTTTATGCTTTGACTTTCTGTGAATTACAGATAAATTACACACATATTGAAAATACACGATTCTTACAGAGTGGTAACAACTAACTGAATCCACCAAATACTTTCATTTCTCATTGGAAACAGGAGGAAATTAAAATTAGATGTTTTAGAAAAAAAGAAAAAAATTACTTGTTTTATTAACTGTAAGAGTGACATAAAGCAGAATTACAAAAGAATTAAGTTTTACATCTATTTCTCAGTCAGTAATAAGCATGCCGTGGCAAGGTTCTCTTGAAATCCAGAAGTAAGTCAATCTTGTCTTTCAACTGATCTGGAAATTTCTCAATGAATGCAGCATCATGACAGGTCCCACATAGTTAAACCTATGTCAACCCTCTATCTGAGTATTCTATTCAAATAGAATTTCTGGAATAGATAACTAAATAAAGTAGAAGTTTGATACAGGCTTGTCAATGGTTCATTTCAAAAATTCTTTGTTGCCTACTGTGGTAAGTTATTTTGGAATTTGGTTCTTATTTCCAGTAAATTCAGTTTACCATGAGAGTAAGAGCTAGATACATATAAAACATCCAGATTAAGAAATAATATTATAGGTTTAAGGGCAAATGATTGTACTAAATGGATTCAGCTTAAGAAGAGAAGGATGGCATCACTATGACATGAAAAATGGACCATGAAGGACTGTGGAATTTCACTAGTTGAATTTTGAAGAAGACAACTTATTTGATAGAATTAGCATAAAGAAAAGAGTCAGAAAATGACACTAGAGGTTCAGCAAATTAGAACTGTTGGAGGAGTGTGTAATTTCCATGGTTCTGTCTCATCACAACAAAAATTTGAAGCGACAGACCAGCATTAAAGCCCTTGGATAGACTATGTCACAGCTCTCAGACAGATCAGTGTTACAGCTCAGTTTTATTTAGAAAATAAAGGAAAATACATCCTTGAGGCATGAGGGCATGCCGACCCAAAAGACACGAAGAGAAGAGAGAGAGACAGAGAGCAAGAGTGAGAGAGAGCACAAGAAAGAGACCCCCGCCCCTTTGGCTCCTCTTTTTATATATATTTTCCCTCCCCCTGGGCCTGCCCTATGTAAATTGGGCTAGCTAGGAGTGCTGTTAGTTCTACTGAGGTCCTCACTCTGGCCCTTGGACCTCCCTTTGTTCTATTTTTGTGGGCTTTTCCCTTCCGTGTCTTTTAGCCACTGCCATTCTGGACTCTTTTTCCTATTCTAACTACCTAACATTCCGCCCTCAAGAGATGGGAGGCCCAGTTCTTTGGGAACAGGGGTGTTGAGCTCTTTCTGGCTACTTCCCGCTGAACTGGGACAGTGGAGGGCATTGGGCCTCCCCCTCTTGCTAGTCTCAAGTCTCAGAGTCCTTGTAGCCATGCCCATCTAAGGGTGAGTGGTATTTTCCATGGTCTGCTGTAGTTTTATATATCTTTGTTGAACTGGTATTGCATGTTGTAGCTTGTTGATCTAGGCAGAGACAAAACAGGTTAGACAATTGATAATACACGGAGCAATCATAAGCAGCATCAACGTGGCATAACAAGGACTAGTAGGGGCATTCAGTTCAGTTCAGATCAGTTCAGTTGAGTCGCTCAGTCGTGTCCGACTCTTTGCAACCCCATGACTCGCAGTACGCCAGGCCTCCCTGTCCATCACCAACTGCCAGAGTTCACTCAGACTCGCATCCATCGAGTCAGTGATGCCATCCAGCCATCACATCCTGGGTCGTCCCCTTCTTCTCCTGCCCTCAATCCCTCCCAGCATCAAAGTCTTTTCCAGTGAGTCAACTTTTCCAGTGAGCATAAGGTGGCCAAAGTACTGGAGTTTCAGCTTTAGCATCATTCCTTCCAAAGAAATCCCAGGGTTGATCTCCTTCAGAATAGACTGGTTGGATCTCCTTGCAGTCCAAGGGATGCTCAAGAGTCTTCTCCAACACCACAGTTCAAAAGCATCAATTCTTCCGCGCTCAGCCTTCTTCACAGTCCAACTCTCACATCCATACATGACCACTGGAAAAACCATAGCCTTGACTAGACGGACCTTAGTCGGCAAAGTAATGTCTCTGCTTTTGAATATGCTATCTAGGTGGGTCATAACTTTCCTTCCAAGGAATACGCATCTTTTAATTTCATGGCTGCAGTCACCATCTGCAGTGATTTTGGAGCCCCCAAAAATAAAGTCTGACACTGTTTCCATTGTTTCCCCATCTATTTCCCATGGAGTGATGGGACCGGATGCCATGATCTTCGTTTTCTGAATGTTGAGCTTTAAGCCAACTTTTTCACTCTCCTCTTTCACTTTCATCAAGAGGCTTTTTAGTTCCTCTTCACTTTCTGCCATAAGGGTGGTGTCATCTGCATATCTGAGGTTATTGATATTTCTCCCAGCAATCTTGATTCCAGCTTGTGTTTCTTCCAGTCCAGCGTTTCTCATGATGTACACTGCATATAAGCTAAATAAGCAGGGTGACGATATACAGCCTTGACGTACTCCTTTTCCTATTTGGAACCAGTCTGTGGTTCCATGTCCAGTTCTAACTGTTGCTTCCTGGCTTGGGCAACTCCAAATTCCCATCACCAGGATGGCTCAAGTCCCTCCTTGTTCAGGGATCAGTAGATCTATCTCCTGTCTGTTTTCCGGTACAACCCCTGCCAAGCTGTGTTGGCTCTTTAGAGGTGTCCTGAGATATCTTATCCCCAGAAACTAGATTCTGGGGGTGTTCATTAGAATGGCACTCATTTGTAGTTCTGAATAGATATCTGATATCTCCCAGGGGCTCAGAGGTGTATTGAGTGTCCTATTCTGTTTTATTCCACAGCTTGACTCATGAGTAGTGATCCAGGAATCATGTCCTGGTACCTTGACTGCTGTGGGGGTAGAAAGTATTACAGGGTCGGGGCTTTTCCATGTGGGCTGGAGTTTAGCCTTTGGGGACCATCTTTCTAGACTTTAATTAGGACTTAAGTCCCTGGAGCATATAGTGGTGACTCCTTAGAATCTTTTGGGTCCTGGTTTACACCTTACACGTGTATATACTGTTGGAATTGCCCAATGGCCATGGTATAAGACTGGAGGGTCTGAGCTCTGGATCTAGGAAGAGATCATTGACATAAATAAAAGGTCTCCCATATAGCATCTCATAAGGACTAAGACCAACCTGATCCTTAGGGGCAATCCAGGTGCAGAGGAGAGCTATTGGTAAAGCCTCCTTCCATCCCAGGGAGGTCTCCTGGGTTATCTTTTTATTGCTGATTTTAAGAATTGGTTGGCTCTTTCTCTTTTTACTGGAGACTGAGGCCTCCAGGCACAATGGAGATAATAAATAATGCCCAATGCTTTAGAGACCCCTTGGGTGAACTTAGAAGTAAATGATATCCCATTGTCACTTTGTAGTGACTTGGGCAGACCAAATCTCAGGATGATTTCATGGAGCAGTTTTTTTTTTGTTTTGTTTTTAATTTTTTTACCACCTCCTCAGCCTTCTCAGTCTGGGTGGGAAAGCCTTTAATGCATCCTGTGAATGTATCTATCATGACTACTAGGTATTTATACCCTTGAGAAACTGGCATCTGGGTGCAGTTCATCTGCCAGTCCTCTCCTGGGCAGGTCCCACGTCATTGGACAGGCTGGGCCAGCTGGGATCTTTGAGCTCCTTGGGGGTTGTTGAATTGGCATGTGGGACAAAAGGAGACCACTTGCCTTATAGTCATTTGGAGGCCTATTCCTCTGAAGGACCTTTCTAGTAATCTTTGGAGGGCCTTTTCCCCTAAATGAGTGGTGGCATGTAAGGAAGTGTAACCAACTTCCAATGAAGGTTCCCAGGCAGAAAAAGGAGTCCCTCCTTTTGAAACCACCCCAAATGATCTTCTTGAAAGTCCTCACTCTTAGCTTTAAGAGTCTCACCTTCAGTATATGAAGGAGTTTCTGGCAAATTAGTCTGTGGAACTATGGTGGCAATTCCTATTAGGTCATGGTTCTGTAATGGTGCTCTTAGCTGCCTGATCAGCTGCTTGGTTCCCTCGTGCCACTTCTGTGCTCCCTTTTTGGTGTCCTTTACAGTGGGAGACTGAAACCTCAGTAGGCAGATGGACTGCCTCCAAGAGCCTAAGGATTTGATCCTTAGGGGACCCTTGGGTGGTCAAGTGGCCTCTTTCTTTCCAAATAGCAGCACGTGCATGTAGCACCAGAAAAGCATACTTGGAGTCAGTGTAAATGGCCACTCTTTCTCCTTTCCCAGCTCTAAAGCACAAGTCAGGGCTATGAACTCAGCTAATTGGGCTGAAATACCTGGAGGCAAAGGTTTAGCCTCTATGGTCTCAAAATTGAGCATATGAGCTCTTCTGTTTCCATCCAAGACAAAGCTGCTTCCATCAGTGTACCAGATTTCCTCAGGATCGGTCAGAGGATCTTTTGATAATCCCTCTTGGGGTTTTGTCCAGTGGTCCAAGGTTTCTAGGCATGAGTGAAAGGGGAGAGAGCCCTCGGGGGTAGGCAGGAGGGTGGCTGGGTTAAGAACCTCACAAGAGAATATAGTGAGGCCTGGATTTTCCATCAGCACTACTTGATAATCTGAGGATTCTTTGATCAGACATCCATAAATGACCTCTCTCATTTAGGAATTGTTTCACTTGGTGGCTGGTAAAAATATTTAGTTTACCCCCAAAAGAGAGTTTTAAAGCATCTTCTATCAGGTTTGCAACCGCTGCCAGATTTCGAACAGAGGGAGGCCAGCCTCAGGCAGTTGGGTTGAGCCTCTTGGATAAGTAAGCTACAGGCTTAGGCTCAGATCCCGCGAGTTAACACTCCCAAGGCTATTCCTTCTCTTTCGTGGACATAAAGTTGCAATGCTGTTTCTGGGCCTGGCAACCTCAAGGCAGGTGCTTGAGTTAAGGCTTGTTTTAGTGTAGCCTCTGCCTTCTTTTGAGGAGTTCCACACATCACTGGGATTGAATCATCCCGTCCCTTTAAGTTTTCATATAAGGGCTGGGCATTTAGACCATAGTTGGATATCCAGATTCTACAATACCCAGTTATCCCCAGGAAAGCTTGCAATTGTCTTTGAGTCATGGGAGAGGATAACTGGAGGATTCCTTGTACTTGATCAGAGGACAGCCTCCTGGACCCATGAGTAATCTGAACTCCCAGGTAAGTGACCTTTGTCTCGACCATCTATGCCTTAGCATTGGAGACTTTATATCCCCTCTGTGCCAAAAAGTTTAGAACCCAAATTGCATGTTTTTGGGCAATCTGGAGATTGCTCAATTTTTCTTATCTAGAGAGCAGATGAGTAGGTCATCTATGCATTGTAGTATTTTCCCATTAGGTCCCAGGTCCAGATTGAGAGATCCTGGCTAAGAGCCTGTCCAAACAGGTGGGGGCTATCTCTGAACCCCAGGTAATAGTGTCCAAGTCATCTGTTGGTGTTTTTCTTCTGGAGCCTCTCACTCAAAGGCAAAAAGATATTGGGATTCCTTAGCCAGTGGTATGCAAAAAAATGTGTCTTTGAGATCCAAGACTGTAAACCACTTGGCACTGGGTGGGATTTCTCCCAAGATTACATAAGGATTGGGTACTGTGGGATGGAGGGGGACTGTAGCTTCATTTATGATCCAGAAATCTTGAACCATTCTCCAGGGTCCATCCTTTTTCTTTCTGAGAGGATCGGAGTGTTACATGCAAATTGGTGGGGACCAATAGCCCACAAGCAAGGAATTTATTTATTAGAGGATGTAAGTCCCTCCCAAGCCTCTCTTCTGAGTGGATATTGTTTCTGGTTAGGAAACCGAGTTGGATCTTGGAGGACAATGATGACCGGTTCAGCTTGGTGGGCTCATCTAGAAGTCCCCTTGTCCCATACCTGGGGATTAATTAGAGGAGAGGGTCTATTGGAGAGGGTGTAATGGGTTCTTCAGTAGTAACCAGTGTAGGGCTCTAGGGGCTGGAAAGCTTCCCATCACAAGGGTGGTCCCCAGTTTAGTGAGTATATCTCTTTCCAACAAGGGAGTAGGGCACTCAGGGATCACCAGAAGCTGGTGAGAAAATATTTGTCCATCCCAGCAACAAAGAAGTGCTTGGGTGAATCTTTCAGTAGTTGTCTTTCCTGTAGCACCCAACATGGTACAGGTTTGGGAGGAGAAGGCTCTGGAGTAGGAGGCCAGGACACAGTAGGCAGCCCCCGTGTCAACCAAGAAATTCTCAGAACTACCTCCCACATCCAGTTGCACGCTTGGCTCCAGCCCCGTGATGGTTAACTGTGACAGACGGGCTGGCTGGAGCAGGCCACTTCAGTCCTATTGAACCATCCTGAGGGAAGGCTTGGCACTTGACCCTGAGGCTCTTGGGTCCCGAGGGCAGAGTGCTGCCCAGTGTTCCAGTTGATGGCATTTGTAGCAAGCCATTTTAGGAGACTTGTCATGGTTTGGACACTCTTTGGCTCAATGCCCCACCTGTCTACAGATTAGGCATTTGCCTGATGCCTTGTCCTTCAAGGACTCTGCTGCTGCTGCTAAGTCCCTTCAGTCGTGTCCGACTCTGTGCGACCCCATAGATGGCAGCCCACCAGGCTCCCCCATCCCTGGGATTCTCCAGGCAAGAACACTGGAGTGGGTTGCCATTTCCTTCTCCAGTGCAGGAAAGTGAAAAGTGAAAGTGAAGTCACTCAGTCGTGTCCGGCTCCTAGCGGCCCCATGGACTGCAGCCTACCAGCCTCCTCCGTCCATGGGATTTTCCAGGCAAGAGTACTGGAGTGGGATGCTGGTTTGCCATAGGGTTACCCCGGAGGGTGGCCAGCATCTGGGCATGCCTTGTCTCTTTCCTTCTCTCCCTCTCCTGGGCCTCGGCCTCCCTCTCCTCTTCTCTGTTATAAAAGGTATTGGTGGCTGTCTGGACCGTCTCATCTAAAGAGGGAGCAGGGTCCTGCTGCTGTAGCTGTTGTAACTTTATCCTGATGTCTGATGCACACTGGGACAGGAATTTGTCCTTTAAAATCACCTGTCCCTTGTAAGAGTCTAAGTCCAGGTTGGTAAACTTTTGGAGGGCCTCTTTTAGCCTTTCCAGAAAGCTAATGGTATTCTCACTGGGCTCCTGAGTTATTGCTGAGACTGGGCACAGTCCCACAAGTAGTAGGCTTCCTTCTATTTCCATGGGTGGACTTCCTTAGGGCTGAGCCTTTCTGAGGGCTTCCCTGGTGGCTCAGAGGTTAAAGCATCTGCCTACAATGTGGGAGACCTGGGTTCGATCCCTGGGTTGGGAAGATCCCCTGGAGAAGGAAATAGCAACTCACTCCAAGCTTTTCCTACCCAGTACTATTTGCAACCTGAGAGCCAGGTGTCCCCGGGTCAGGGTGCAGATCCCCAGGCCAGCTGAGGCGAGACAGCTTCCTGGAAATTGAATCCCCAGGCAGGTCAAGGCATGTCAGCCTCCCAAGAATTGGGTCCCTGGGCAGGTCAAGGTGTGATGACCTCCTGGGACCCTCAGACTGGAGTTGGGCATCGCCAATGTCTCCAGCATGACCAGTGCTGGGTAGGATTGAAGGGTTGTAATTTTAACTCATTGCCAGTTTGTTCACCACAGATGGGAATAGATATCATGATGTAAAGCAGTCCAAGCCTGTGCCCTGAGACTGGGAACCTGCTGAAGTGGTCATAAGCCTCATCCTTTTACTGCTTTAAGAGATTGTAAGTCACTGATTTCCTCCCCTAGTCCTGCATAAGAGCAGGTTGGGGTGTCTGAAATGGTAAACATTTCATTGTCACAGACCCACTTTATGTAATAACAGAAGTAAAGACAAAGGAGCGGGTTATCCGGCCCTGTTAGGAGCATGAAAGTATTTTAATAATAGGCTGGGTCGAGCAATGTTGCCTACAAGGGGGCAGGGTCCTGCTTATAGGAGTTAGTAATTGGCTTAAGAACAAATTGGTAAGAGGCAACAGACGAGATGTTCCATAAAAGTTGAGTGGAGATTTGATCCAGGTGTATGTTTGTAACTTTAGGAGAAGAGTGGTAAGGATTTGGGCCCAAATGGTCTGCAGGGCTGACTCCCAAAGTGGCAAACGTTATCCGTGGAAGCCCAATTGTGTTTGAAGGGATGCCCAACAGATGGACTTCCAGCAGGCATCGTGTGCCTGTCGCCTGCCCTAGTGGGTCCACTGAGAGATGCTGTTGTTGCACATATAGGAAACACGGAAGACGAAGGCCTGAATATCTAGAGGGACTGGATATTATACAGTATTTCCCTCCCAAGGGCCAGTTATTTTCTCATTGTCCCTCCAGAAGATTGTAGAGGCAACATTGTGGGCCCAGATGGGGCTCAGGAAAAGAGCATGAAACAGGACGGAAGAGGGCAGGGCACAGTTTTTGAAAGAATGACATAGCACAAGGGCATAACATAAACCAATTAAAGTCAAATGGGTACAAGATGACAAGTCAAATTCAAATAAACCTTAATCCTCAATCTGCAAGCTAAATGACACACCCAGAGGTGACAGGACAGCTCCAAGCCACTGTCAAAAGATGGAGGAATAGGCGGTTCCCCAATCCTGGGGATGATCCTCCCACTCATTAGCATATGAATTCACCCCAATGGTCTAAACACTTGCCCTCTGCAATGGCCCATACCCTGCAGAGTGTGTTTCTCTCTGAATCCTAACAAATCAAACTCTTGCTCATCGCTGTGTCTCTAACTGAATTTTTGCAATGAGACATCAGAGCCCGAGCTTCATTAGGTCCTGAAGCCAGGCATCATGGGTTTTGGCTGGGCTCAAGTCCCGGGAGAGAGGAGCTGAAGGATGGGAGGGAAAAGCAGTGGGAAATACATGACAAGAAATCCCCTTCATAGCCTACTGGAAAGTCTGCTAAATACCTGACCTATGCTCACAGTTTTTATTGGCCTGATCCTTGGCACAAAGAAGATTAAGGACAGAAGAACCCCCACCAGCTTGGGTAACAGCTACTGGGGCTCAGCAGATAGTGCCTTTGGGACATACCGAGGAGTAGCGTTTCCAGAGTCCCTCAGTTTCACCCACTACCACTTGCCTGTTTGCGGGGGATTCGAGGAAACAAGAAATGAGAGGTTGTAAAGGAATTAAGATTTTGTTAGGCATATGTCCCTCCAGCCATAGGAGCAAGGACCTCCTACATTAACCAGAGGTCTTCTGGAGTCCGAGACTGAGCCGCATGAGCTTTCTGCTGAGCTCGTTTTTTGCTGTCCCAGGTTCCAGCATGCTGGGCTTCTTGTCAGTTTCCCTGCACTGGGTTTTCTTTGCATTCAGCTCCCACCAGGAGAGCTTTCACCAAACTGGGCTCCTGCTGTGCTTGGCCTCCTCCTTGAGCAGGCCGCACCAAGGTTGTTTCAGTGAGGTTAAATCAGAGTCATGGCACCATAGATGTTGGGGGAGTGTGTAATTTCCTCAATTCTATCTCATCACAACAAAAATTTGAAGCGACGGACCAGTGTTAGAGCCCTCGGACACACTGTGTCACAGCTCTTGGACAGATCAGTGTCACAGCTCCGTTTTACAGCTCCGTTTTATTTAGAAAATAAAGGAAAATACATCCTCAGGATGCGAGGGCATGCAGACCCAAAAGACATGGAGAGAAGAGAGAGCGCGAGAAAGAGAGCGAGAGACCCCCAGCCCTT
Organism: Capricornis sumatraensis; assembly: GCF_032405125.1. Taxonomy (NCBI): domain Eukaryota; kingdom Metazoa; phylum Chordata; class Mammalia; order Artiodactyla; family Bovidae; genus Capricornis; species Capricornis sumatraensis. The sequence goes on along the minus strand of NC_091069.1, from coordinate 74,890,583 downwards.
GGCTCCTCTTTTTATATATATTTTTTCCCTCCCCCGGGCCTGCCCTATGTAAACTGGGCTAGCCAGGAGTGCCGTTTATTCTACCTGAGGTCCTCGGACTTTGTTTTGTTCCATTGTTGCAGGCTTTTCCCTTCCTTGTCTTTTAGCCACCACCATTCCAGACTCCTTTTTCCTGTTCTAACTACCTAACAGAACCATACCCAGAGAGCTGAGAGTAAATAGAATTGGTTGAAATAGATATTAGTTTTTAAAATAAAAATCTATTCAAATAAGTCATGAATTAGAAAAACTGTAAAACTGGTGAATAAATTGAAGAACTGTTTCTTTATGAAGAACAATATTGTAGATAAACCTTTTACAAAGATAATTGAGAAAAAGGAGATGAAATTTTAAAAATACTAGAATGAGGAAATGGATATAAATCCGATACAAAAGGACTTCTATGAAAATAAGGTACCCTCTGCTCAACCAGAAACAAATCAGATTATAAAACTGCAGTAATAAAATGGAGACAAATTGGTACAAGAATAAACTTATGAACTAATAAAATTGGGGAAAATATCCATAAAGAAGTCCAGATCCCAATATAAATTTAATACTTTATAAAAATGGCAATTCAAATCAATTAGAAAAATTATTCAATAACTAATGTCAAGCAACTGACTGATAAGTTAGGAGAAAGCTAGTTAGATATTTTTCTCACACCATACACTGTGTAGGGACATAAGTAAAATCTTAAGAAAAATTTTAAATTGTTAAAAAAAATTATAGTTAAGTATACATTCTTGGTATGGCAAAAAGGCATTCTGAAAATGACTCAGTTTCTACAATCAGCCACTTTATTTTAAACTTAAAAATTATTAATTTTAATAATAATAAAAAACTAATTTTTTAAAAACAAATAAGGAGACAAAAAGCCAATGAAATCTATTTAGAAAACAGCAGGACAAGAACTGCTTTGTATAAATGGTTAAGGAAGTAAAATCCATTCATAGCCTCTACTTTTTAGTAGGTAAAAATCTAAACTATGTGGCATTGGCATGGTATACTTACACACATAATCACACACATTTGTATTTGAATGTGTTTTTGGATGTGTGTGTGTGTGTGTGTGTGTATATGTGAGTGCATGTATACAAGCATGCACATATAATATATACACGCATACCAATAACTCTGAGTTTATTTACAGCCAAAAAAAAAAAAGATTTGAGGAATGTTTGAAAGGATACCAATTTAATCTCAAATTCCCTAGGAAGCATGAGCAATAAAAGGTCTGAATTCAAGTACTATGTGGTACAAATAATACTTAGGAGCCTTCTTCACTGTCACTGTTACCAACCCTCTCAGATCAAACAGAACTCAGTTGGGTCCTTTCATTGCAGGTGTTGCTTGTGAAAATTAAATGAGACCATATCTGCAAGAGCAGAGCAGAAACTTCACTGTTGATCAAGGAATAAACAAAGAAGGGCTCACGCTCTAAAGACTCCTTCTCCCTGAGGGAAAGGAAGCCAGAAACTTTTAAGAGGTAAGAGATAGGTGCAGCCACCAGAATTCCGGGAAAGGGGCAGCAATTTCTAGAATAGTTGGGGCATGTACTTTGGGCTTCTCTGCCAGGGACTAATTAGGGGGAGGTCTTAGTGTGGTAATAAGGCAAAGGCAAACCTTCCCACACTTTTGGTCTCATCTGCGTAGGCGCTACCTTCCTGGTCAGGCTGCTTCCTTGGCCTGTTGGTTCTGGGTGGTTCTGCAGTTTTGCATATGTGGCATCTGCCTTAATTTCTGTTACACAAGCACAGTGGTGGGCATAGTCTAATGGACTGGGGTGCAGAAAAAAAGAAGGTAGCTTAGTCTGTGTAGAAGAGTGGATCTCTTCCCGCTGACTGCCTTATTGCCTCTGGAAATATTCTCACTGCCTCTGCTGAAAAGGCTTCACCTCTGTCCTTGCTTCTTTGCATCACTTTGGATGAGCCAGACTTGCATTTTGGATCCTTGACCTGGCTACAAGGTAAGTGGAACAGCTACTTGACTGTAGCTTCTATAGTGAGAGGCAACCACGACAGTGACTCCTCTGTCAAAAAAAGGAAGAACCGTGGATTTGCAGGCTTGCATGTGAGAGTGCTGTGAGTGTCTTTATGTCTCTTTGCTTAGGTAGCATTTGATATTATTTTGCTAAGTGTAAATCATATTGTCAATAACTTTGAGTTAAAAGTATCTTACACAGTGGTTAGCAAAGTATTTTGGTGTATACACCAATACATAATTCTGTTGCATGCAAAAGGTTTTTCCCTCACTCAAGAATGTGTAGTCTGGGAGATAAAGCTAGCTTACGTGAAAAACATATAAGGAATACTGTAAGACAGCCTCTATTGTTTTGCAGTTATTGATTCAATTGATGATTGCTGGTGGAAATAGAATGATTTAAGTGATTTGAAGAACTGAGAAGGCTTCATAGGAAAAGTACTATCTTGAAATGGATTTTGAAAGATGGATAATATTTATTACATATTGTCTACAAGTCAGTGTGTGGACAAATATGCTTGCACTAGTAATTATATGTTCATCCAAGTCAAGATGCACTTGATTAGTGAGTTGATTAGTAAACTGTGTTTAGATCATTTTTTGGGTAGACTCAATTTTTCTCAAATAATCCACTGATTTTTGAGCTAAAATAACTCGTTACTTATAAATAAACTTTTAATGAGGTAAATGTACATAAAGAGTAGTGTACAAGTTATGTGTATACATCTTGATAAATATTTATGAATTAAACAGACCAGCACACAGATTAGGAAACATACAATTTTCAGTTTCCTAAAAACCCCAGTTGTGTCTTCTAATCACTGCCTTCACAAAGCTAAAGGGTATCTTGATATCCCTTGCCATTAGTGTGTTAAAATGTTAATGAATCACACTTGAGTCTGCACCCGCCACCCCCTCACCGCCCGGGGCATAGTAAAGCCAATCTACTGACACCTGCTTGCCATGAAGGACCCTGCAGTGTTTATTGCAGGGGGTGCCAAGCAGGGAGTTCCAGGCAGCAGGTGCTCCAAACAACTAAATTCCCCCTTAGCTTTCACCCACGCAATTTTAAAAGAACAACGAGGGAGCAGAGTTGTAGGGTGTGTGATCAATTGGTGGCACAGTTGTCTGATTGGTTGATGGTAAAGTAACAGGGCAGAGTCACAGGGGTTAACATGATCAATCCTCAAGCTCCAGTAGGTTGCCTCATGGTGGTCAAGTAGTTACCTTCTTCCATTTGGTGGGGGTTTTAGCATCTGTAAAATATTTCAGGAAATGGGCTTCAGATACTGTTATCTAAATACTTTAGGGAGAAACTAAAGCAGAGTGCCTGGAGAGCGGGAGGGGTCTATCCCAGGATGACTCCATAGGGTTCTGCTCATTTGCAAAAACACCTTCGCATATGCTTTTGAACACTGGTATATCCTTAACTCGGAGAAGGCAATGGCAACCCACTCCAGTACTCTTGCCTGGAGAATCCCATGGACGGAGGAGCCTGGTGGGCTGCAGTCCATGGGGTCGCTAGGAGTCGGGAACGACTGAGCGACCTCACTTTTAATTTTCACTTTCATGCATATTTTTTGGTGAAATTAGCTGTCCAAACCTTTTGGCCATATTTTAATTTGGTGGTCTGTTGTCATTGCTTTATCATTCTTTCTATATTCTGAATGAGTTCATCTTCTATTATTTGTGTTAGAAATATTTTCTACTTTTTACTTACCTTTTCACTCTCTTGTGTCTTTTAAAGAAGGTTCAGTTTTAATGAGGTCCAGTTTATCAGTTTTTCCTTTATGTATGGCTGGTGCTTTTGTGTGTGTGTGTTCTGATTAAAACATATAGATATCCTATTGACCAAGCACTGATGATTGATAAAAACAATCTCACCAATGTACTGTAGTGGAATTTTTTCACAAAAGAAAAGTGACTGAATTTTTGTGGGTCTCATTTTAGTCTTCCTATTCTGTTCAGTTGGTCAATTTTGTCGACAACAATTGATCAGTTGGCCTAAGAAAGAAATGGAAAATTTTGAGTCAGATTTGAGGATTGTAACCCAGGAAGAGTATCTTAGAAAGCTCTAAGAACTGTTCCACTCTTAGAAGTCAAGGCACAGTTATATGAGTTTTTTGAAATAGATGACTGTACGTTAAACAGTGTATTATTGACAGCTTACACAATCCAGATCTAAGTGTCATCATGGCCAATTACAAGATCAAGAGAGAATTATCTTTTAAGGAATTCATGTTGATGCTAAGAGAATGTTGTTCCTTATGTTGCTCTTAATGGTTGAACATATTTTTACCAATGGGGGAGGTTTGGTGGATGTCTAATACAGATACATACACAAAGCACAGTATGGGGGAGAGAGGAGGCCAAAGGGCATAGAAAACATTTATGCTTAAATTTTTCAATCTTGCCATAAAATATACCATTTCACGGTTTGCATGTTCTTGCTCATATAGAAACCTGCTAGCTGCCTCTTTAGATGGCAGAGGATGATAAAGAATCAACTTCCATGCAAAAATCAAGTCCAGGGTGCTCCCAGGGAACATAATGTAAAGATAACTCCAAATTGTGGTTGTAAAATCATTATTCCCCTTTTCTCCTCTAATCTGCTCAGCTCAGTCAGTCAGTTTAGTTGCTCAGTCATGTACAACTCTTTGCAACCCCATGGACTGCAGCGTGCCAGGCCTCCCTGTCCATCATCAACTCCTGGAGTTTACTCAAACTCATGTCCATTGAGTCGGTGATGCCATCCAACCATCTCATCCTCTGTTGTCCCCTTCTCCTGCCTTCAATCTTTCCCAGCGTCGGGGTCTTTTCCAATGAGTCAGTCCTTTGCATCAGGTGGCCAAAGTAATGGAGTTTCAGCTTCAGATCAGTCCTTCCAATGAATATTCAGGAATGATTACCTTTAGGAAATCTAATCTGTTGTTAAATACCTATTAAGTCCATACTATTTTCTTCATTCCTATTGCCATCACTGATTTGCCCAGGTTAGTTCATGTCTAGGTTATTTCAGTCATCTAATTTTTCTCCCTGCCTCTCCCACTGTTAAAGAATAATCATTCCCTGTTTTAGTCCTTTTGATTACTTTCTTTCTTACAAAGTGTGGCCCAGTTTCTGAATATGAGAAGCAGGGCCATTGCCTCCCCCACTGTTTTCTTTCTTTCCTTTCTTGCATTTATCTTACAGCAAAGTCCGCAGTAGTTGCCCAAACCTTAAGGTTTCACTCCACTTATCTGTGTCTTTACCTTTTGTTGCCTCTGTGAGGAATTTTCCACTCACCTTCTGACAAGCTCTTACTCATTCTTAAAGCTCCAGCTCAAATTATAAATTCTATATGAAGCTATTTCTCACTTGTTCCTGACAGAAGTTAATCATTCACTTCTATTTATTGGGTGAAGACTGATATTATTTCTACTGTATCATATCCATCTTCATATCCCAAATATCTGGCAGAGATTAGATGCTTAATAAATATTGGTTGAATTGAATCAAATTGATGAATTTTGGTTTTCCCCTTACATTACTCATCCCCTTCTACACACACAAACACACAAAAGCCAAGTGGGGTTAAATATTAAATACTAAAGCTTAGACACAGTACAAGATAAAACTGAATATTAAACTTTAGTATTTAGAAAGTATAGGAAAAAATCACATAAAGAGAGTGTCTATTTTTAAAATATTTACTATAAAAATTTCCATAAACCTTTTTAAAGGGAGCACGTTGACTTTTTACATACCTATCAAGATCTTATATTTGCTTGGTCTATCTCTTCTTTACATTTTTTTCCATTTCTGAGGCGTCTAAAAGCAAATCAATGGTGACAGGTCATTTCACTTGTACCTCTATCCGTATTTATTGTTTTAAATGTAAATGTTTTCTTGCAAAACCAAACTGTCATTATCACATCTGACAAAATACACAGTTGTTTTTAAGTGTCACTTAATATTCAGTCTATAACCAAATTTCCATGGTTATCTCAAAAATGGTTTATTATAGATGTTCTACTCATTGCTTCTGTGCCATATCTCTTGAATTTTTTGATTGATTGTCTCTGCAGCCCTCCTTCTTCTCCCTTTCTTCACGTCATGTTCTGAAGTTGTGCAAAAGCAGGTTAGTGGTCCTAAAGAATATCCCACGTTCTGAGTTTGTTTATTCACTTTTTTTTTTCCAGTGTCATTTAACTAACTTTTATTTATCTCTTATAAATGAAGTTAGCTGTGAATCTGGATAAGATTTAGGTTCAGGGTTTTTATTTCTTTTGCAACAGCACTTTATAGGTGAAGCTTTGTGTCACGTTATGTCACAGGATCACAATGACTGCTGGTTTAATCTTCACTGATGCTAAGACTCATCAGTGGATACAAGTCTTGGCAGTCCAACCCAATTATTATGAAACATCTCATAACTTTTAATCTACTGTTTTCATTAATTTATAATCATTGCCTGAATCCATTATTTATTTCGTTAGGAGTTGGAAAAAAAAAAAAAAGACTACCTATTCTTTCAGTGCTTCTACATTTCTAGCTGGAATTCTTCAGTGAAGGATTTTTTCCCGTCAACTAGAGATATCTGATTGTCTGGAAATATGTTGAACACAGGAAAGGCAGGCTAATGTCCTTCTTCTTAAAGGGCCAGTTTTCAGAGTTATTGCCTTAGTTATTTCCAATGATGTTCAATGAGGCATTTTGTTGAATTCATAGGACTTAATATAGTCAGTATGTTCTAATTGGCTATATTCACTCAAGTTGCTTTTCCTGGGACTTCCCTGTGATCCAGTAGTTAGGACTCTGCTCCTCCAGTGCAGAGGGGCACAAGTTTGATCCCTGGTCAGGGAACTAAGATCCCACATGGCAGCCAAAACATGAAATAAAGTGGTGTAGTGTACAACAACATCAACAACAAACTGCTTTTCCTTTGACCAAAGTGGGCCTCAGCATTTGTCTCTCTCTCTCTCTCTTTTTTCTTTTTTTTGCATTAACCCATTATTCTTGAGAACGTCCTTGCCTTCTGGCATAGGATGTGCTTGCTTGTGCTCGCTTGCTTCAGTTGTGCCCCATTCTGTGTGATCCCATGGACTGTAGCCCGCCAGGCTCCTCTGTCCATGGGACTCTCCAAGGCAAGAATACTGGAGTGTGTTGCCATGCCCTCCTCCATGCCCTCCCCCTAACCGAGGGATCGAACCCGTGGTGTCTGCTGCATCTTCTGCATCAGTGGCGGGTTCTTTACCACTGAGCCATCCGTGAAGCCCTCTGGAACAGGATATCTTAGCCTAATTCTATATATTTCCAGCTCTAGACTTGGAATCAGCTAGTCCTTCAAGGATCTCTGGGTGTCAGATTACTCATTGCTAATGTGTTGTCATTTATTATAGGCATGTTCAGTGGACATAGCTAGAAAATACAGTTTTAAAATGACAAAATAATCAAGAGTCCATTGTCATATGTAACATTACAGTATTTTTACTTAATTTTTTTACTTTATCATTGTTTCTATTTTCTTTTATACTAAACTTTTGGCTCATAAAAGTAGTAATTTGATTTCTAATTTGGATTTTCCTATGCATAAAATAGATTTAAAAATGACAATATTACTATAACATAAACAACATAATATAATTTAGTAGATAAATATTAATAATGTAAACATAGAATTTTATTTGTCCCTCAGGAATATATAGTGCAAATTCTGTGTTTTAAAGTCACTTGAAATAATTCTTATCTATGTTTATATTGCCATTTGATATATAGCCAAACTCTCAATCAAGCAGGAAAGAATAATAAAGATATTTTTGACACAAAATAACTCAGGAAATTTACTTTCCATATTCTCTATATTCAGAAAGTTCCTGAAGATTTCCCTCAGTAAAAAAAATAAAATAAGAGTTTTAGGAACCATGAAATAGTGCATTAACTTTAAGAACAGAGTGGAGCTGTCCCAAAGTGGCAGACCGCTGGGGTCCTAGAGAACAACAAGTACAGATTGGAAAATAATCCTTAAAGTTTTAGAGAGAGAAAAAGTAGTAACAGAAGTATCTATCCCATGCACAGTTCAGTAGAATGCTTGAGATGTTGGAATAGCTTTAAGATATAATAAAGGTACCATGTAGAAGAAATTGAGAGGACACTTAGAGCCTATAAGAACGGAAATGTGGTTACATTACTTTCATTGGTTCTGCAGTGAACCTCCCAAAGTGATGCTAACTTGATGACTTTCAACTTATCATCCAAGTATGGTGAAGGCAATGGCACCCCACTCCAGTACTCTTGCCTGGAAAATCCCATGGATGGAGGAGCCTGGTGGGCTACAGTCCATGGGGTTGCACAGAGTCGGACACTACTGAGTGACTTCACTTTCACTTTTCAGTTTCGTGTACTGGAGAAGGAAATGGCAACCCACTCCAGTGTTCTTGCCTGGAGAATCCCAGGGACGGGGGAGCCTGGTGGGCTGCCGTCTATGGGGTCGCACAGAGTCAAACACGACTGAAGCGACTTAGCAGCAGCAGCAGCATGGACTAAGCACAGAAGGTTTAATTATTGTTATGAAGGAGAATATAAATATTAATGGTATTGATTATGTAATAATACAGGATACAGAATTTAGAAGGTAGAAGGGATGGGGGAGGTGGGCAAAGCAAGTGCTTTGATAGCTCCCTTGTACACAGAATGAAATCAAGAGCTTCTAACTATGAAGCAAGAATTTTAGTGTATTATCTGAATACACAGAGGAAACATATAATCATAAAAATAACTGAAGCAGAAACTATTAAAATGGGTATTCATTGGGAACAGCATTAAGACTGAGGTGTATAGGGTTGGGGTAGGTAACTTACATTTTTCTTAAACCACTGTATAGTAATAGATTTATTTTAAAATGTAATGGAACATAATGATTCAAATGTATAATATTAATATTTACAATAATAGTTTTAGATGGCAGAATTAGCACTTCAAGAAGTGTATCTCACAGTATGAGGCTGGGAATAGTCTTCAGGATGCCAACTGATGTTTAAATTATTGAAAGTAATGACAGAATAATGGCCAATATGGAAGCTGGAAAATAGAAATGCCACCGCTGAGTAATTCAGTTCAGTTCAGCTCAGTTGCTCAGTGGCACAGTATCTGACTCTTTGTGACCCCATGAACCGCAGCACACCAGGCCTCCCTGTCCATCACCAACTGCCAGAGTCCACCCAAACCCATATCCATTGAGTCGGTGATACCATCCAACCATCTCATCCTCTGTCGTCCCCTTCTCCTGCCCTCAATCTTTCCCAGCATCAGTGTCTTTTCAAATGAGTCAGCTTTTCTCATCAGGTGGCCAAAGTATTGGAGTTTCAGCTTCAACAACAGTCCTGCCAGTGAACACCCAGGGCTGATCTCCTTCAGAATGGACTGGTTGGATCTCCTTGCAGTCCAAGGGACTCTTAAGAGTCTTCTCCAACACCACAGTTCAAAAGCATCAATTCTTTGGCACTCCACTTTCTTTATAGTCCAACTCTCACATCCATACATGACCACTGGAAAAACCATAGCCTTCACTAGATAGACTTTTGTTGACAGAGTAATGTCTCTGATTTTTAATATGCTGCCTAGGTTGGTCATAACTTTCCTTCCAAGGAGGAAGCGTCTTTTAATTCCATTGCTGCACTCACCATCTGCAGAGATTTTGGAGCCCCCCCCAAAATAGTGTGCCTAAAAAAGAGATAAAATTATATAAATAGGAACTGTATTCAAAGAAAGAAGAAAAATGTCTGTACCTGTGAGAACTCTGGATCAAAAGAAATGGCTTGCCCTTTACAAGAAAAAAAAAAAAAAAGATAAAAAGCAATACTTAGACATATCTGCAGATCAGACAAAGTTATGAAATTTAAAAAAGAGAAAGATTACAATAGACATGCAGTCAGACTTCCTCTTTAAGTTAACTTGTAGAGACAAAGACATGGTGCTGTCTTAGGACTTCAGTTTCCCAATATATGATCATCTGTATAGGGTTAGATAAACAAAAGCAGTGACCCAGGAATTTGAGATAGAAACGAATTGTTGTTCTCATATGAAAAGAGCAAAATAATTTCTCAGATACTTAAGGATTCAGAAAGTACCCCACCGATGAAAACCATATTCTAAAGTGAACCCTTAAAAAGAAGGCAGTGTGGTGTTGACATTAAAAGCAAGCTTTTGAAAGCATATTTCCTAGTTCAAATGTTAATTCATTTCAGTTTTGGTTGCAGGAGACTAATTTTCCATTTCTGGAATTTCTAGCTATTGGCCAGAAGTGAATAGAATTCCTCTGTGCAGGATAATAGCATTATACTAAGCCACACCATATCTCTAAAACTTGCATATGAAATATTAAACACGAGATTAGACATAACAAGAATAAATCATGAAAACATTCACACTAAATAAAGATACATAGAAAAACCTAACAGAAATGTCAGCTCAGTTCAGTTCCGTTGCTCAGTCGTGTCCGACTCCTTGTGACGCCATGAATCACAGCACGTCAGGCCTCCCTGTCCGTCACCAGCTCCCGGAGTTCACTCAGACCCATGTCCATCGAGTCAGTGATGCCATCCAGCCATCTCATCCTGGGTCATCCCCTTCTCCTCCTGCCCCCAATCCCTCCCAGCATCAGAGTCTTTTCCAATGAGTCAACTCTTCACATGAGGTGGCCAAAGACTGGAGTTTCAGCTTCAGCATCATTCCCTCCAAAGAAATCCCAGGGCTGTTCTCCTTCAGAATGGACTGGTTGGATCTCCTTGCAGTCCAAGGGACTCTCAAGAGTCTTCTCCAACACCACAATTCAAAAGCATCAATTCTTCAGTGCTCAGCTTTCTTCACAGTCCAACTCTCACATCCACACATGACTACTGGAAAAACCATAGCCTTGACTAGATGGACCTTTGTTGGCAAAGTAATGTCTCTACTTTTCAATATGCTATCTAGGTTGGTCATAACTTTTCTTCCAAGGAGTAAGCATCTTTTAATTTCATGGCTGCCGTCACCATCTGCAGTGATTTTGGAGATCCCCCCCCCCAAAAAAAAGTCTGACACTGTTTCCACTCTTTCCCCATCTACTTCCCATGAAGTGATGGGACCAGATGCCATGATCTTCATTTTCTGAATGTTGAGCTTTAAGCCAACTTTTTCACCCTCCTCTTTCACCTTCATTAAGAGGCTTTTTAGTTCCTCTTCACTTTCTGCAATAAGGGTGATGTCATCTGCATATCTCAGGTTATTGATATTTCTCCCAGCAATCTTGATTCCAGCTTGTGCTTCATCCAGCCCAGCGTTTCTCATGATGTACTCTGCATAGAAGTTAAATAAGCAGGGTGACAATATACAGCCTTGACGTACTCCTTTTCCTATTTGGAACCAGTCTGTTGTTCCATGTCCAATTCTAATTGTTGCTTCCTGACCTGCATATAGATTACTCCCGAGGTAGGTCAGGTGGTCTGGTATTCGCATCTCTTGAAGAATGTTCCACAGATTATTGTGGTCCACACAGTCAAAGGCTTTGGCATAGTCAATAAAGCAGAAATAGATGTTTTTCTGGAACTCTCTTCCTTTTTCGATGATCCAGCAGATGTTGGCAATGTGATCTCTGGTTCCTTTGCCTTTTCTAAACCCAGCTTGGACATCAGGAAGTTCATGGTTCACATATTGCTGAAGCCTGGCTTGGAGAATTTTGAGCATTACTTTACTAGCATGTGAGATGAGTGCAATTGTGCGGCAGTTTGAGCATTCTTTGGCATTACCTTTCTTTGGAATTGGAATGAAAACTGACCTTCTCCAGTCCTGTGGCCACTGCTGAGTTTTCCATATTTGCTGGCATATTGAGTGCAGCACTTTCACAGCATCATCTTTCAGGATTTGAAATAGCTCAACTAGAATTCCATCACCTCCACTAGCTTTGTTCATCGTGAGGATTTCTAAGGCTCACCTGAGTTCACATTCCAGGATGTCTGGCTCTAGGTGAGTGATCACACCATCGTGATTATCTTGGTTGTGAAGATCTTTTTTGTACAGTTCTTCTGTGTATTCTTTCCCCCTCTTCTTAATATCTTCTGCTTCTGTTAGGTCCATACAATTTCTGTCCATTATTGAGCCCATCTTTGCATGAAATGTTCCCTTGGTGTCTCTAATTTTCTTGAAGAGATCTCTAGTCTTTCCCATTCTGTTATTTTCCTCTATTTCTTTGCATTGATCACTGAGGAAGGCTTTCTTATTTCTTCTTGCTATTCTTTGGAACTCTGCATTCAGATGCTTATATCTTTCTTTTCTCTTTTGCTTTTGGCTTCTCTTCTTTTCACAGCTATTTGTAAGGCCTCCTCAGACATCCATTTTGCTTTTTTGCCTTTCTTTTCCATGGGGATGATCTGATCCCTGTCTCCTGTACAATGTCATGAACCTCTGTCCATAGTTCATCAGGTACTGTATCTATCAGACCTAGGCCCTTAAATCTATTTCTCACTTCTACTGTATAATTATAAGGGATTTGATTTAGGTCATACCTGAATGGTCTAGTGGTTTTCCCTACTTTCTTCAATTTAAGTCTGAATTTGGCAATAAGGAGTTCATGATCTGAGCCACAGTCAGCTCCCATTATTGTTTTTGTTGACTGTATAGAGCTTCTCCATCTTTGGCTGCAAAGAATATAATCAATCTGATTTTGGTGTTGACCATCTGGTGATGTCCATGTGTAGAGTCTTCTCTTGTGTTGTTGGAAGAGGCTGTTTGCTATGACCAGTGCATTTTCTTGCCAAAACTCTATTAGTCTTTGCCCTGCTTCATTCCGCATTCCAAGGCCAAATTTGCCTGTTACTCCAGGTGTTTCTTGACTTCCTACTTTTGCATTCCAGTCCCCTATAATGAAAAGGACATCTTTTTTGGGTGTTAGTTCTTAAAGGGCTTGTAGGTCTTCATAGAACCTTTCAACTTCAGCTTCTTCAGCATTACTGGTTGGGGTATAGACTTGGATTACTGTGATATTTAATGGTTTAACTTGGAAACGAACAGAGATCATTCTGTCATTTTTGAGATTACATCCAAGTACTGTATTTTGGACTCTTTTGTTGATCATGATGGCTACTCCATTTCTTTCTTTTTTTGTGTGTGTTTGTTTCTTAATATATGCTTTATTTGTTTGTTTTTCTCACAATTCTCTGTGTCAGTTTGGTTGATCTGAGGCAACTCAGGCCTCAATCAGTTGTCTTGGCTGGACTTGCTCCTGTGCCTGTAATCAGTGGATAGACTGCCAGAGGACTGGCTGGTCTTGGATCGCCTTAGGTCCTCATAGCTCTCACAGTCCTCCAACACCCTTGCCTGGCTATATTCCTCTGCCAGTGTCGGAGTTGTGATGAGAGAGTTGGTGGAAATAAGCCTGCATTTTCAAACTTCCACTTGCATCCCATTGGCTTCCCAGTGGCCAAACCGGTGTCACAGCTACTCCATTTCTGAGGGATTCCTGCTGCAGTAGTAGATGTGATGGTCATCTGAGTTAAATTCACCCATTCCAGTCCATTTTACTTTGCTGATTCCTAGAATGTCAACATTCACTCTTACCATCTCCTGTTTGACCACTTCCAATTTGCCTTGGTTCATGGACCTAACATTCCAGGTTTCTATGCAATATTGCTCTTTACAGCATCGGACCTTGGTTCTATCACCAGTCACATCCACAACTTGGTATTGTTTTTGCTTTGGCTCCATCCCTTCATTCTTTCTGGAGTTATTTCTCCACTGATCTCTAGTAGCATATTGGGCACCTACTGACCTGGGGAGTTCCTCTTTCAGTATCCTATCATTTTGCCTTTTCATATTGTTCATGGGGTTCTCAAGGCAAGAATACTGAAGTGGTTTGCCATTCCCTTCTGCAGTGGACCACATTGTGTCAGACCTCTCCACCATGCCCACCCGTCTTGGGTAGCCCCACATGGCATGGCTTAGTTTCATTGAGTTAGACAAGGCTGTGGTCCTAGTGTGATTAGATTGACTAGTTTTCTGTGATTATGGTTTCAGTGTGTCTTCCCTCTTGCAACACCTACCGTCTAAGTTGGGTATCTCTTACCTTGGAGGTGGGGTATCTCTTCATGGCTGCTCCAGTAAAGCTCAGTCTCTGCTCCTTACCTTGGACGAGGGGTATCTCCTCACCACCTCCCCTCCCGACCTTGAACATGGAATAGCTCCTCTAGGCCATCCTGTGCCTGCGCAGCCACCGCTCCTTGGACGTGGGGTCGCTCCTCCTGGCCTCCGCCCCTGACCTCGGACGTGGGGTAGCTCCTCTCGGCCGCCCTCTGCATGCGTTGTTGCAGCAAGAACCATTAGAAACCCAAAACAAGATAAATACTGGATGTTTGGGGCTGGTGCACTGGGACGACCCAGAAGGATGGTACAGGGAGGGAGGAGGGAGAGGGGTTCAGGATGGGGAACACGTGTATACCTGTGGTGGATACATGTTGATGTATGGCAAAACCAATACAATATTGTAAAGTAATTAACCTTCAATTAAAATAAATTTTAAAAAAAAGATAAATACAAAGAAAAGAACGCTTAGCTTGAGCATAGTAAAACTGTAAGACTGCCAAAAGCCAAAGTGAACTGAATACTCCATTGTGTATATGTACCATAGCTTTCTTATCCATTCATCTGCTGATGGACATCTAGGTTGCTTCCATGTCCTGGCTATTATAAACAGTGCTGCAATGAACATTGGGGTACACGTGTCTCTTTTAATTCTGGTTTCCTCAGTGTGTATGCCCAGCAGTGGGATTGCTGGGTCATAAGGCAGTTCTATTTCCAGTTTTTTAAGGAATCTCCACACTGTTCTCCATAGCGGCTGTACTAGTTTGCATTCCAACCAACAGTGTAAGAGGGGCCCCTTTTCTCCACACCCTCTCCAGCATTGATTGCTTGTAGACTTTTGGATCGCAGCCAATCTGACTGGTGTGAAATGGTACCTCATTGTGGTTTTGATTTGCATTTCTCTGATAATGAGTGATGTTGAGCATCTTTTCATGTGTTTGTTAGCCTTGTGTTCAGTTGCTCAGTCATGTTGGACTCTGTGACCCCATGGACTGTAGCCCACCCTAGAGTGTGAAATAAATGTAGAATACAAACTCCAAGAGATATAAAACTCTGAAACAACAAGGCAACATAAGAGTAAAAGACAATAAGCAAAATAGTTGAAGTAGTTAAAAAAAAAAAGATATCTGATAGAATAATCAGTATGAATTGAAAAAATGAAGGGTAAAAATGAGCAGATAGGATTAAAAAAATTAAGCTAAATATTATTTACAGGAAGTACACATAAAGAAGCATAATTCAGGAAGTTTGAAAAATTAAGAAATATAAAATATGCATATGCAGTTAAAAGAATGGAAGCTTTGATTTTTCTTAAGATGCATGATTAAAAATATAGTATTAATCAATTAATGATCTAGATGAATGATTTATCTGTAATTATTAAGTCACATAACTGTGTGAAATATTTAAGGAAAAATGCATGAAAGACAAAAAAATGACTAATGTAAAATTAATGGGTGATTTTAACATGCTTTCCTCTGTTTTTAAGACAAAAATAAAAGATAACACAAAAAAGGCTGTGGAACTGTGATCGTACCTCAGTGTACCTGCATCAGTCTGGGAGCTCTAAATGTGCACATATCTGGACCCAGATACACAGATTTGGTTCCAGTTGGTTTAAAGTGTTTTCCAGGCACTGTTGGTTTATAAAAGCTTCCTGTGAGATTGCAGTGTGTAGCTGAAGTCAAAATCTGATAACATAGAGGTAGAGAATCTGAATCTTATTCTAGTAGTTAATATAACATATTTATTAAATTCTTTATCCTACAGAGAATACCTCTTTAGAAAAATAGTCACAAATTATTTATAAAGATTGCTGACATACAAAATCACAAAGACTCCTCAGTAAAACCCATAATGTAAAAATGTATAGTCTATATATACATATATATATATATAGAGAGAGTCTATATTCTCAAGGAATAATATGACGAATTTACATTGGAAATAAAAAGTATATTTTAACAACTCTGACTCAAAGAAAAAATCTAAACTATTATTTAACACAATATTTAGAAAATAGAATAGTGATAAATTATAATTATTATATTACTATAACTTTAATTATAATATGAGCATATATCATAGCCATATATTACTGTATTTCTTAGAGAAAAATCAATATTGCTGAATTATTTCATTGCTAAATGGGATAGGGAGTGGAGAGAAAGAACTAAAGCACTAGCTTGTGACTTATGCACTTCTTTTAGTGCAGGAACATTCTCAGAGGGTAGGAAAAATAATGTCAGTGTCAACTAGACTTTTGGATAAATGGACTAAACTTGCTAAGAGGAAGATCTTATCTATAGATTTCCCTTAGGAGAATATCACTGACTCAAGAGTTAAGAGTAAATAAAATAAAAATCTATAGAAATACGAGCCATGGCTCACTGGAAAATAGCATGTAAGCTACACAACTCTTGGGTTATAAAATAGAGATTTTACCTAATTTAAATGTTCCTCCTGCTATGTGACCATCATCAATTATTCTGGACCGGAAAATGCATGTTTGGTATGGGAAGGAAACATCTGAGAAAACACCTTAATGTCAGACATTATCTACTTTCTGAGCTCTTTGGAGTATTTGTGTTATCAAACTCAGGTTCTGCAGCTTGAGGCTCAAAAGCCAATACCTGAGAGACAAGTGTTGGTTGGAAAAGGAGATTTTGCACCCTGGGGAGAAGGTGGATTGATTAGTGTCCCAGATTCTGCTCAGTGATAAAATCTGTTCCCAAGAATCTGCTCAGTGATAAAGTTTTTTAAAGGGAAATAATTTCAGTTAGTCATTAAGATTAAGTTAGATTCTTCACAGTTTTCCGCTGAATGCAAACTTGCTGTCTTCTTGTGATCTTCGTCTAGATGCTACCTTGTTCATATAGTTTGCTGGCAGGATTGCCGAAGGGAAGGCTGGGGAAAAGATGTAGTCATCTCTTAATTACGTATTCTTTATTCCTGCTTCTTTCAGAAAAGAATTAACAAGTTAGAATAGGCATTGTGTGATCAAAAGATTTGAGAAGTGTGCTTGGGCTGAAGATTAGTGAAGTCTGGGGGCACCTGGTATGATGGTTAAGGTGAAATATAGCTTGGTGAAGTTTATTTTCTGCTAACTTTCTGGGGCTGCTTACAAATACCCCCTGCCAAGACATCATTCCATTTCTATGGAATCAGGGATCAAGGTGACTCTTCTGCAGCTGCTTTAGGCTGATAAAAGGTGACAAAGTCTTTGAGTGGAAGATGTTATCAAGGGTCTGCAGCATCTCTTTGTTAAGAACATGAATGGCCTGTTTACATGTACAGGAAGAACAAGGCACACTTATTTGATGTCCACAAACACACAGATTATTATGACCTATAGTGTTAATCCCATTCTCTTGAGGCCACTTCTTGACTGTGTAAGCCATAAATTCAGTACTGCTCAAGATGGAGCAGCTTATGGCATGACTGCAGACTGGTCATCACACAGTTATCTCCTTCCCTCTTGTGGCAGTTACAGTATCTTATCTATAGAACAACTCAGTAACATAGTTATCTGTGTCCTTTAGGGAAGGACTAACAATTCTGTGACTCTAATATCCTAATCATTAACTGCTTGAATCTGCTCTTTTGTGACTCAGGGGAGTTATGGGAGACTTCAGCTTTTCTCAAGCCAGGAAAAGGACATGGAGGTTGGTCTTTTGTACCTGAGAGGGCCCTGCAGGTTCCTGCTGGGTTTCACTCATAGCATTGAAATTATTAGTACGGTGTGATGCTGAGCAAGAACTTTGGTCTGTGGGTATCAATCCATGTATTTGTATTAGCTCAGAAAATAAATGAAGTAATATTGTCTCCAAGATATTGAAAACAGAATAAAATAATAAATTTAAGGAAGATAGAGAAACTAATTATAAAGACAAAATTTAAAAATTACTAAGAAAACAAATTAGTTCTACTGAGAAAACCAAGAGTTATTCTTTGAGGAAAATATTCAAATTAATGAAGGACCAACTAGTCTATTTACTGACCTCAGAGGATTACTGTGGAGCTCTTTTTCTGTGTGGGTCCCTTCTTTCTGCTCCTCAGATCTCGGCTGCCTCAGCTTGCCCAAGTTGTGACTTTTCTCTCCTCAACTATGCCTGGTGTGATCTGGAAATTCCCTCCAATGCATTAAACTGGGGCCATCACAGAACTCACTCCGCTTACTTACTTTTCCTCCCAGAACTCAGTCCTGCTGTCCAGTGTCTGAAAACAGATGTTTTGTTTGCTTTACTCAGTTTATGATAGAAGGACAGATCTGGTACCATTTACTTATTCATGGCATAGAAAAGTATATTTAAAAACAAGACTAACATAAAAAGAAAGGAAGAGAGCAGAAAAAAAAGATAGTTTGCAGAAAGGGAAAATGAAAAAGATGCTCAAATCCTGTGATGAGTAAAGTGATTAATACTCATATTCCAATGCAATTAAAGGAGTAATAAATGTTGTCAAAAACAGAAAAAAAAGTTGTTTTAAAAATTCAACTCAAAATGCAGTGTAAAAACTAACAAAAATAGATAACCTACTACCTAGTTCCACACATACACACACACACACATACACACAACACAGAAAAAGATTTAATTTAGAAAGAGACTAAATTAAAGGGGGGATATTACATTTTACCTTTTAAATATATGAGAAATATTTTAACAATTCTATAATTATACATTTAAAATGTGAATAAGTTAATTTCTGTAAAAATACAAATTGCCAAAAATTAACTCAAGAAGAGGTAAAAGAAACAGCAATCATAACCTTGCAAGATACTGCAGATATTCTAAGAAATAAAAGAACAGAATAGCCTATGTTCTTATCTTTTCCATTTCCTCAACATGATGATCTCAAATAATTTTGCAGACTAGTTCATGAAACCTACAAAATAAGTATAAATCTTAATTAACTCAATCAAGTGAACAGAAAATGAGTGAAAACTCCAGGGTTTCCCTGGTGCTCCAGTGGTTAGGAAATCTGCCTTGCAATGAAAAGGACACCAATTCAATCCCTGGTCCAGGAAGATCCCACATGTCCCGGGGCACCTAAGGCCATGCGTCACCTCTGCTGAAACAACACACCACACCTACTGAATCCTGAGCATCCTAGAACCCGTGTTCTACAACAAGAGAGGCCACTGCACTGAGAAGCCTGCTCACCTTAACTCGAGTAGTCCCTGTTCATCACAACTAGAGAAAAGCCCATGCATAGCAACCCAGAACCACCAAAAACAGATAAATAAATAAAAATGTTCTTTAATAACCTAAATGAGGGAAAAAATGAAAAAGGATAAATACTTGAAAAAAAGAAAAAGAATGAATACTCCAAAACTTACTTTTGAAAGCTTATATTTATCTGATGCCAAATACATAATATTGGTTAATCAATAAAAGAAAATGGCTACCTAGAATTCATGAACAGAATAAATATAAAAGTTATTTGGGAAATTTTACCAAAATAACAAGGTTCAGGAAAAAAAACTTATAGTTCTGTAATCATAAGTACTACCTATAAATGTCAGAATAGACTACACAAACTCATTAATAAATCAATATTGTTAATCTTGAAATATATAAAAGTACTTGTAGTAAATGATAAAAGTGATATTTTGAACAAAAGTGAATTATTAAAAAATTATTTAAAAGTAACTAGATAATCACAAAAACAGATATAAAAAACTCATTCTATTCATACTTTACCACAAAACTCCTAGTGGTTTAAAAGCTATATTTTAAAATGGACTTATGGAAGCCTAGGAAGCTTCTGCACAGGAGAGTGATTTCTGAAAGGGAAATTGCTTAGGTTTTATTGCTTGCAGAGAGTTGCCAGGTTGCAAAAGCAGGAAGAGGAAATCTGAACAGAGCTTCGTGGTCTTCTTGGGTTTAGAAAATGGTTGCATATTCAGGGAGAACAAAGCAGCCAGAATTCACAGGGCAGAAGACTGGGGAAGAGAGAGCCACACGGGGAAGGAGCCTCAAGACAGCAGAGATCCTCTTGAGTGTGCCCTGGTGCCCTGATAGAACATGTTTGTGAGGAGTTGCCCAAAGCTGGGGAACAACTGCTCCAGAGGAATTGTGATGACACAAGTCCTAAAATTTTCATAGGTCTAGACATAATTCATTAACACCCACAGTGAAAAAGATCTACTAATATTCAGAGTATCACAGTAGACTCCTCTGCAGTGGAGACAAATTCGCTGTAGACACAAGGCCACTCTGTTCTGCCTATCAGAGATTAGAAGTTAACCTATAAGGTTCCACTTTTCCAAGTAACATCACTGTGTACTAGAATAAAACTCAATATTTAGAAATTATTTTTAAGTTAAATAATTAAAAAATATTCTTAGTTACATATTAACTAACTTCTATAGACTGCTTTATAGTTCACAAAATAATTTTCACATTCTCTCACTTTGGGTCTGGCTTACTTGTATGACAAAAGCAAATATATAGGTGAAATAGGATAAAGGTGACCCTGACAGCTGACAGTCCTCACACACAGGAGAGGAATCCTGGTAGTCTTGCTTGTAAAACAGTTTGGAGATGGGTCTCTTGGAGGTGGATTGACTAATATTTACATAAACTTCTGTGACTGAAAAAAAGAAGACTTTTGTTGGAGAAGACTCTTGAGAGTCCTGTGGACTTCAAGATGAAACCAGTCAATCCTAAAGGAAATCAGTCTTGAATATTCCTTGAAAAGACTAATGCTGAATCTGAAGCTCCAAATCTTTGGCCACCTGATGCAAAGGACTGACGCATTGGGAAAGACCCTGGTGCTGGGAAAGATTGAAGGCAGGAGGAGAAGGGGATGACAGAGGATGAGATGGTTGGATGGCATCACTGACTCAATGGACATCAGTCTGAGTAAGCTCTGGGAGGTGGTGATGGACAAGGAAGACTGGTGTGCTGCTGTCCATGGGGACTCAAAGAGTCAGACGTGGCTGAGCAACTGAACTGAACTAAACTTGTGACTGAATAAAGCAAAGGATGTATTTATGACTTAGACTTGTCTCAAAACTCATCCCAGAAAGGTTGCACCAATAGGGGCACTAATTATTCAAGAAAGTAATAAACACTTTTGGTAGTTTAATTTGGTGACAGATCTCTTTTGTTGCAGGATGCTTTACACTAATATATGAATAGCTGATCAATTGTTTTGTTGCCTGCCAACTGTGCTAGTGCCAAGGTCAACTGACTAGTATAGTTAGGAGTAGGGGAAGTAGAAAGTGAAAGTATTAGTCACTCAGTCCTGTCTGACTCTTTGCAATGCTATGCATGTAACCTGCCAAGCTCCTCTGCCCATGGGATTCTCCAGGGGAAGGAGAGAACATCCAAAACCTTAGGAAGTTGCTTTTGGGGAAGATAGTTTTGATACATGTGCAGTTGTTCAATGATCAAAAAGAAAAATGGCAGATGTCTCATAACTGCTTGGAGCTTTTAGTGTTTATTTAAGGCCCATTTAATGGTCTCATTAACTTAAGCAGTGAAATAAAACACATTCATTATTAATAGAAAAAATTTACCAAAGCATTAATATGTGCAAGGAATACCTAAATAGATTCTACACAAAGTGTAAAATCAGGCTGGGCTACAGAAGGTCACACTCCTGTAAATTACCGGTGAATCTTTTCAAAAGTTAACTCCTTCCAAGAATTTAAGTAGTTTTCATGCTATCAAATTGCCTTTTTTACATAATATCATGTGTTGTTAAATAATGTTATGTTTGATATTAATCACTGGTGGTTAGTTTTTTGCCTTGATAGTCATAGTAGTTTTACCTTATTTAATGCAATGTAAACTCTGCCCTGTTGCTTAACAGAGACTTATCTCAGTGAATCTTTCAGTCACTCTTCAAAAGGGCACAAGATCAATTTTTTAAAAGAAAATATTATATAAAACACAACTACATGTGGATAAGAAATAAATATGCTCTAGCCTTCAATGGCACCCCACTCCAGTACTCTTGCCTGGAAAATCCCATTGACAGAGGAGCCTGGTGGGCTGCAGTCCATGGGGTCGCTACTAGTCAGACACAACTGAGCAACTTCACTTTCACTTTTCACTTTCATGCATTGGAGAAGGAAATGGCAACCCACTCTAGTGTTCTTGCCTGGAGAATCCCAGGGACGGTGGAGCCTGGTGGGCTGCCGTCTATGGGGTCGCACAGAGTTGGACACAACTGAAGCGACTTGGCAGGTGCAGCCTTCTTGAATAACATACTTAATGATGATGCACATTATTCTTCTTCATGCTTTAATTCTTCTTCCTAGGACTAATCCTTTAATACCAAACTTATGGCAAAGATGATTTTGAAAGACATAATAAACTCATTGATTTTTGTCTTTGAGGAAACTGAAAGTGAAAGTCGCTCAGTTGTGTCCGACTCTGCGACCCCATGGATTATACAGTCCATGGAATTCTACAGGCCAGAATACTGGTATGGGTAACCATTCCCTTCTCCAGGGGATCTTCCCAACCTAGGGATTGAACCCAGGTCTCCTGAATTGCCAAGCAGATTCTTTACCAGCTAGCTACAAGGGAAGCCCAAGAATATTAGAGTGGGTAGCCTATCCCTTCTCCAGGGGATCTTCTTGACCTAGCAATCAAACCTGCATCTCCTGCATTGCAGGCAGATTCTTTACCAACTGAGCTATCAGGGTAGACCATCTTTGATTAAATTCAGTTCAGCCACTCAGTCATGTCCAACTCTTTGCGACCCCATGAATTGCAGCACGCCAGGCCTCCCTGTCCATCACCAACTCCTGGAGTTCACTCAAACTCATGTCCATCGAGTTGGTGATGCCATCCAGCCATCTCATCCTCTGTCGTTCCCTTCTCTTCCTGCCCCCAATCCCTCCCATCATCAGAGTCTTTCCCAATGACTCAACCCTTCACATGAGGTGGCCAAAGTACTGGAGTTTCAGCTTTAGCATCATTCCTTCCAAAGAACACCCAGGACTGATCTCCTTCAGAATGGACTGGTTGGATCTCCTTGCAGTCCAAGGGACTCTCAAGAGCCTTCTCCAACACCACAATTCAAAAGCATCAATTCTTCAGGGCTCAGTTTTCTTCACAATCCAACTCTCACATCCATACATGACTACTGGAAAAACCATAGCCTTGACTAGATGGACCTTAGTCGGCAAAGTAATGTCTCTGCTTTTGAATGTGCTATCTAGGTTGGTCATAACTTTCCTTCCAAGGAGTAAGTGTCTTTTGATTTTATGGCTGCAATCAGCATCTGCAGTGATTTTGGATCCCCCCAAAATAAAGTGTGACACTGTTTCCACTCTCCCCATCTATTTCCCATGAAGTGATGGGACCAGATGCCATGATCTTCGTTTTCTCAATGTTGAGCTTTAAGCCAAACTTTTCACTCTCCTCTTTCACTTTCATCAAGAGGCTTTTTAGTTCCTCTTCACTTTCTGCAATAAGGGTGATGTCATCTGCATATTTCAGGTTATTGATATTTCTTCTGGCAATCTTGATTCTAGCTTTGCTTCCTCCAGTCCAACGTTTCTCATGATGTACTCTGCATAGAAGTTAAATAAGCAGGGTGAAAAGATACAGCCTTGACATACTCCTTTTCCTATTTGGAACCAGTCTGTTGTTCCATGTCCAGTTCTAACTGTTGCTTCCTGACCTGCATATAGGTTTCTCAAGAGGCAGGTCAGGTGGTCTGGTATTCCCATCTCTTTCAGAATTTTCCAAAGTTTATTGTGATCCACACAGTCAAAGGCTTCGGCATAGTCAATAAAGGAGAAACATGTTTTTCTGGAACTCTTTTGCCTTTTTGATGATCCAGCGGATGTTGGCAATTTGATCTCTGGTTCCTCTGCCTTTTCTAAAACCATCTTGAACATCTGGAAGTTCACAGTTCACATATTGCTGAAGCCTGGCTTGGAGAATTTTGAGCATTATTTTACTAGTGTGTGAGATGAGTGCAATTGTGTGGTAGTTTAAGCATTCTTTGGCATTGCCTTTCTTTGGGATTGGAAAAATAGCCAATCTAATCACATGGACCACAGTCTTGTCTAACTCAATGAAACTAAGCTGTGCCATGTGGTGCCACCCAAGACGGGTGGGTCACGGTGGAGAGGTCTGACAGAATGTGGTCCACTGGAGAAGGGAATGGCAAACCACTTCAGTACTCTTGCCTTGAGAACCCCATGAACAGTATGAAAAGGCAAGATGATAGGATACTGAAAGAGGAACTCCCCGGGTTGGTACGTGCCCAATATGCTACTAGAGATCAGTGGAGAAATAACTCCAGAAAGAATGAAGGGATGGAGCCAAAGCAAAACAATACCCACTTGTGGATGTGACTGGTGATAGAAGCAAAGGTCCGATGCTGTAAAGAGCAGTATTGCATAGGAACCTGGAATGTTAGGTCCATGAATCAAGGCAAATTGGAAGTGGTCAAACAGGAGATGGCAAGAGCGAATGTCAACGTTCTAGGAATCAGTGAACTAAAATGGACTGGAATGGGTGAATTTAACTCAGATGACTATTATATCTACTACTGTGGGCAGGAATCCCTTAGAAGAAATGGACTAGCCATCATGGTCAACAAAAGAGTCCAAAATGCAGTACTTGGATGCAATCTCAAAAATGACAGAATGATCTCTGTTTGTTTCCAAGGCAAACCATTCAGTGTCACAGTAATCCAAGTCTATGCCTCAACCAGTAATGCTGAAGAAGCTGAAGTTGAACGGTTCTATGAAGACCTATAAGACTTTTTAGAACTAACACCCAAAAAAAGATCTTTGATTAAAGATGTGATCAAAACCCATCCTGTATTCCTGGCAGTTTTATCAACATCTTTATGTGTATTCTTCTCTGTTCAGGTTTACTGACTGTCATTAATGAAGTTTTTGGTTTTTAAGGTTTTTGTCTTATCTGAAAATAAGCTCAAGAAACATTCTTGCCACAAGGTAGGGTTTTGTAGAGACAGTGCAATCGTTGCTTCCCATTTCTCCTTCTTTGTAATAGTTACAACAGAAAGAGATATCAGAAAACAAAGCAAAAATAAAGCCCTTTGATGCAGAATGAGATCAGATTAACAGACTAAGGGTCTTCCTCTTGTTTCTATAAAAGTATTTTCCCTTCCAAACTTTTCAAGAAATGTGTCCCTCAAATGATCTATCCCTGCTTCTGATATGTCAGACTCAGAATGTGTTTCTTGCAGTGAGGTATGCTGGGGAGATTGAAAGTTAGAATTAATAGGAAGCTAGAAGAGAAATTAATATTTTTGCTTTGGAACATTCATAAAATCTTTGTTTCTTACCAGAGTGATGAAATAGTAGTTTTATTTCAATGAATAGGAATCTGATAAAACCTTTGAAGTTCCTCCATCCATGGACATTCTCCTGGCAAGAATAGCAGAGGGGCTTGCCATGCCCTCCTCCAGGGGATCTTCCTGATCCACGAATTGAACCTGTGTCTCATGTGGCTTCTGCACTGCAGGCAGATTCTTTACTGCTGAGCGACTGGGGAAGCCTCCTTAGAAACAATAGAGAGGGAAAAGCCATCCATCATATATGACCCACAGTAAAACCTTTTGAGGTAATAGTAAGAGCTTTTGCTCAACCAGTCATCTGAGTGGAAGCTGGAAAATAGAGACTTAAATTGATCACTTAATAAATAAAACTAATTGTTGGACATCAACATTTTGAACAGCCAAATACCTTTCAAACAAACCAAGTCTCTGGAAAATTACTTCAGAATTAAGATCTGACTATTAACTTATATGCAGAGTACATCATGTGAAATGCTGGGCTGGATGAAGCACAAGCTGGAATAAAGATTTCTGGGAGAAATATCAATAACCTCAGATACACAGATGACACCACCCTTATGGCAGAAAGTGAAGAAGAACTAAAGAGCCTCTTGATAAAAGTGAAAGGGGAGAGTGAAAAAGTTGGCTTAGAAGTCAACATTCAGAAAACTAAGATTGTGGCATCCAGTCCCATCACTTCATGGCAAATAGATGGGGAAACAATGGACACAGTGAGAGACTTTATTTATTATTATTTTTTGAGTTCCAGAATCACTGCAGATGGTGACTGCAGCCATGAAATTAAAAGATGCTTGCTCCTTGGAAGGAAAGCTATGATCAACCTAGACAGCATATTCAAAAGCAGAGACATTACTTTGCCGACAAAGATCCATCTAGTCAAGGCTGTGGTTTTTCCAGTGTTCATGTACAGATGTGAGAGTGTGACTATAAAGAAATCTGAGTGCCAAAGAACTGATGCCTTTGAACTGTGGTGTTGGAGAAGACTCTTGAGAATCCCTTAGACTGCAAGGAGATAAAACCAGTCAATCCTAAATGAAATCAGTCCTGAATATACATTGGAAGGACTGATGTTGAAGCTGACTCCAATACTTTGGCCACCTGATGTGAAGAGCTGACTCATTTGAAAAGACCCTGATGATGGGAAAGATTGGGGGCAGGAGGAGAAGGGGACGACAGAGGATGAGATGGTTGAATGGCATCACCGACTCAATGGACCTGGATTTGGGTAAACTCTGGCAGTTGGTGATGGACAGGGAGGCCTGGCGTGCTGCAGTCCATGGGGTTTCAAAGAGTTGGACATGACTGAGCCACTGAACTCCCTAGACCAAACAAAAAACCAGTTAGCAGAAAACCCAGACCATATGAAAATAGTACAGTTTTAATACCACTGCAACACAAGTAAAAAAAAGTTCCACCGAAGGAAACTTCATTAAGTCCCTACATGTCTTTCAATTAGTTGCTTGTCATGAAAAGTACATTACACTGTCAAAACGTTCTTTGAATATAAAGCCTCAACTTTTATTGAGGGCAGTTTGGCAATATTTAGATAATTTATGCCTTTGCTTTTTGACATAGCTGTCCCATTTCTAAGAATCTACACCAAGTTACAATGGGAAATGTATGAAGAGACTTGTGTTTAAGTGTGTTATTCTGGCATTATACACATAGTGGAAGATTGGAAACAACTCAAATGTGCAAGAAATAGACAACAACAGAGCAAATTATTGCATCTCAATACACTGAAATACCATGCAATGTTATATAAGAATGAAGATTTCTCAGTATAGATATGGAATGATAGCCATTAAATAGTATTAATTAAATAGAAGCAAGGCATAGACTTCCTGTGGTCCAGTGGCTTAGACTCCATGCTTCCAATGCAGGGGACCTGAGTTTGATCCCTGGTCAGGGAACTAGATCCCACATGCCACCTAGATCTTGCAGGCTGCCACTGAGATCCAGCACTGCCAAATAAATAAATGTTAAATAAAAGACTCAAGATTTTCTTTAAAAAAAAAAAAAAAAGCAGCAAGACATAGAATAGTATATGTGAAATATGCTCCCTTTGGTGAAAGTAGAAAGTTATATATAAATACAGATAAGCCTCATTTTATAAAAAGAAACTAAAAAGCATATACCAAAAATTGATAAAAATGTTTACTTATAGAGAATAGCAAGAAGTGGGGTGGAGGGGACACATAAAGACTTTAATAGTGTTGGCTTCATAAGTGTTTTAAACATCTAAAATAAAAACTAGGAAACAAATCTAAAAATTAAAAACTAAAGGAAAAAAGATTAATTGTAATAAAGCACACAGAGATACAACTTTTTAAAAGCAAATTTAGAATACATTATTTTCACTATATGGGGTTATTGGAAAATACTCTATGGACAAATAGCACTACAAAAAAAACCTTGGATTTTAATTGGTCTAAGTGAGGGTGATCATATTATTATTATTTTGAAGCTGTGTTATAGACTAATGAAAATAAGTGATTTTTCTGTTAAAAAAAAAAAACAGGTTCAGCTCAAGAGAAAAAAGCTACAATTGTAAAATCCAAGTGTTGAATGAAAGCACTATAGTATTACATTTGAAATGGCAATGTAAGTATGAACTCTTGATTTTTTTCCTCATCAATGCCTATTTCTTAATAATTCCTTAAAGTAATGACTATTTCCAATAGCAGTGAGCACATCTTAATGCCCAGATCATGATCCTTAAATACCATAAGAAGCCAAAGCTCCTTGGAGTAATGAATGATTCCATATCTAATGTAAAAAATATACAAGATGACCTTCGAATATCTAGTTGTAACAGAAAGCAAGAAAACTATCAAAGATAAATGGATTCTGTCAGAGGGATACAGGAACAAACATAGAGGAAATCTCTTGGCCAAATTTGAGACAGTTTGCACATGAAAAAGAATAATGAATGCAACTGATTGTAAAAGATTGAATATATAAAAATCCATGTGTTTGTAATGTTACAAAAGGGAATGGAGAAGACAAAATAGAAAACACAACAACCAAGGATACAATTGGAAGCACCTAGGAGATCAACCCCTTAATCAGAAAATGAACAAGGAAAGGTTTAAATATCTTATATATTTATTTATGCTGTCTTTCCTTTATAAATTGTATTGATATTTCTTAGTAACCAAGTATCCTGAGCTAACAAGGGACTCCAAATATGTGTATATACAAAGAATAATAAGGCTATGTGTGGAAAGAATAGTAGAACTAGAAAACACCATTTTCAACCTCTCATGAAATCATTAGTCATTATTAATGGAAGAAAAAATATGAAGAAAATTGATAGTGAACTTTATAATGGTGAGATCAGTCTAGCACTACCTGAATCTTCTAATCAATCTTACTATTACTGAAAGTGGGACAAACCGATACTGCTTCTCTCTTTATATGAGACAACATGAAGTACATAGCATCATTTTTGAAGATTTCTTGACATTGCCCACACACCGCCCCCCCCCTTCAAAAAAGTAAACTTGAATCTAATTAGGACTCACTCACTTATTTCTACTTACAGGAAATATAAGGAATAGGGAAATAATTAAACCACACTGAAAGAAAGTTAACAGAAAAATCTAAATCATTGACACGCAATAGGAGAACTGATTCTGCTTCTGTAAAAAGTTAACATGAAAGAAAAAAAGGAGGGAGCCATCAGCTTTTGGTTAAAAAGTCTTGAGAGACATGACACTCAAAAGTGAAGTGCGAAGATTGTTTTCATCCCAACTGGAACAATCCAACTCCGACAACAACTTAGAGGCTAAACAACAGCTATAAAAAAGATACTGTTTTCTTAAAAATGCTATAGAAATATGGGCATGAATTGCATATTGATGTCAAGAAATTACCATTTTTATGTTGACAATAGCATTATTTTCATGTAAGAAAGTAGCCTCATAGAAGAATGTGTGGGTAAAATGTATGAAGCTTGGAATTTTCTTTAAAGTACTTTGGCATAGAACAAAAGAAAAAGACAAATGAAGCACACACAGCCAAATCTTCTTAACTGTTGAATCTGAGTTACAGTTATATAGGGGTTAACTGCACTATTCTATTATCATATATATTTAAAAACTTTCATAGTAATTTAAGTTGCATAACTTTAGTACTTCCTGACCATGCATTTAATTAGTAATTAAATTCCTGGATTTGAAAAGCAAATGTGTTTATAGATATGTTTATCACCTGATGTGAAGAACTGGCTCATTGGAAAAGACCCTAATGCTGGAAAAGATTGAAGGCAGGGGGAGAAGGGGACGACAGAGGATGAGATGGTTGGATGGCATTACTGACTCGACGATGGACATGAGTTTGAGCAAGCTCTGGGAGCTGGTGAAGGAAAGGGAAGCCTGGCGTGCTGCAGTCCATGCCAAAGAGTCGGACATGACTGAGCGACTGAACTGAACTAAAATGGGTAGATATTGCATGTCACCTTTTTTCATTAGTTTTGAAATTTTTGCATATTGGGACATCTTCTAAACACATTTTTTAAAAAATCACCTTTTAATGAAAATATATCACATGCTAAATACCTAACCTTTCTCACACACATTTAATGTAAGTTTTGTTATTGTTCAGTCACAAAGTCATGTCCAGCTCTTTGCGACCCCATGGACTACAGCACTCCAGGCTTCCCTGTCTTTCGTTATCTCCTCGAGTTTGCTCAAATTCATGTTCATTGATTCAGTGATGCTATCTAATTATCTCATCCCCGCTGCCAACCTTGTCTCCATTTGCCTTCAATCTTTCCCACCATCAGGGTCTTTACCAATGTGTCGACTTTTTGCATCAGGTGGCCAAAGTATCAGAGCTTCCGCTTTAGCATCAGTCTTTCCAATGTTTATTTAGGGTTGATTTCTTTTCGATATGACTGCTTTGATCTCCTGTCAAGGGTCTTCTCCAGCACCACAATTTAAAAGCATCAATTCTTTGGCGCTCAGCCTCCTGTATCATCCAATTCTTCACATCCATACATGACTAATGGAAAAATCATAGTTTTCACTATAAGGCCTATGTTGACTGTAAGGACATCACTTTGTTGGCAAAGTGATGGCTCTGCTTTTTAATATGCTTCCTAGGTTTGTCATAGCTTTTCTTGCAAGGAGCAAGGGTCTTTTAATTTCATGGCTGCAGTCACCATCCTCAGTGATTTTGGAGTCCAAGAAGAGAAAATCTGTTACTGTTTCCACTTTTCCCCCTTCTATTTGCCATAAAGTGGTGGGACCAGATGCCATGATCTTCATTTTTTGAGTGTTGAGTTTTAAAGCTAACTTTTTCAATCTCCTCTTTCACCCTCATCAAGAGGCTTTTTAGTTCCCCTTTGCTTTCTGTCATTAGAGTGGTTATCATCTGGATATCTCACGTTGTTTGTATTTCTCACAGCAATCTTGATTCCAGCCTGAGTCATCCAACCCAGCATTTTGCACGATGTACTCTGCATAGAAGTTAAGTAAGCAGGGTGACAATATACAGCCTTGTCCTATTCCTTTCCCAGTTTTGAACCATCAATTTTTCCACATAAGATTCTAACTGTTGCATCTTGACCCACATACAGGTTTCTCAGGAGAAAGTAAGTTATGATGGTCTGTTATTCCCAAGTGTTTAAGAATTTTCCACAGTTTGTTGATTCACAGAGTCAAAGGTTTTGCATAGTAAATGAAGCAAAAGCAGATGTTTTTCTGGAATTCTCTTGTTTTCTCTATTATCCAACAAACGTTGACAATTTGATACCTGGTTCCTCTGCCTTTTCTAAGCCCAGCTTGTACATCTGAAAATTCTCTGTTCATGTACTGCTGAAGCCTAGCTTGAAGGATTTTGAGGAAAACCTTACTAGGATGTGAAAAGAGTGCAATTGCACAGTAGTTTCAATGTTCTTTAGCACTGCCCTTCTTTAGAATTGGAATGAAAACTGACATTTTCCAGTCCTGTGGCTGTTGCTGAGTTTTCCAAATTTGCTGGCATTTTGAGTATGGCACTTTTACAGCATCATATTTTAGGATTCTAAATAGCTCATTTGAAAAATGTAAGTTTATCTTTGCGTAAAGTAGATTTTCTTAAGTTGGCTCCACCTCTACTAATAGTTTAATAGGTTATTTGCTCAATTTTAGAACTGTGAATAATTCAAGATAAGACTGTATGTTTCTATATTCACATAAAGGTGTAGGATATTAAAGAAGCGTTGTCCCAGTACTGAAAATAATTGTTAAATATCAGAAGGCAGTGTTCCAGAGGTTAGTTTTCTAACCAAGTAAAGCTCATATCCAAAGATACTAATTGATATGATTGACTATTTATTTCTTTAAGATATTAATGTGAGATTTTAACAAGGAGACATTTAGTTATGAGGTAAAAAGTCATGAAGTGAGAGGTTGTTTTTTACATTATGGAGAAACATTTGTAAGCAAATGTTTATTTTCTATTTTATTCTAATATATTTATTTTCTATTTTATTATAATTCCATATCCATTTATTCATTTATTTCGCTGCACCAGGTCTTAGTTGCAGCCTGCAAGATCTTTAGCTGTGGCATGTGGAATGTAGGTGGTATATAGGATCTAGTTCCCTGACCAGGGATCGAATCCAGATTCCCCACATGGAAGTGCTGACTCTTTAGCCACTGGACCACCAGTAAAGCCCCTGTATCTATTTCTTATTGTTGATTGTAACACTTGAAATACTCCGTATATTTCTTAAGTTGTAGGCCAATTCAAAGAAGGCATTCAAGCAATGGATTTTCTGGCCTCTGCCCCAACAAATTGGCCATAAAATGAGGTTGATGACTGATAGTTTTTACTTACTCCATTATTCATAGCATTCAATTCATGATGGGAGTATAATAGTTGAATATGCATTCCTTTGAATTAAAGAATTTAGCAGGTTCATTTAACATCATTGCTATAGAGAAAAGCATAACTATTCATATAAATGTTTTTTAAAAAACTCATTGGATTGATATCAACGATTGAAAACATCAACAAAAAGTAAAAAAAAAAAAAAAAAAAAAAAAAAAAAATTGATGGCTTATAGGAATCCAGCTGGGGAAGAAGATGGAGAAGCAAACATAATAAAGTTAGTGCACAGAAGCTCAAATAACTTTTGTGGTTTTTTAATTTTATCTTTGGTTTGGTATATAGGTGTGCTTTTAAAATTTTATACAGTGCTTTCAGGAATGGTTTTAGTGCTTTAATATGGAAAGCCTGTGGCCTAAGATGAGACATCTACTAATGATAAAATAGTGGGTTAATTTCAAATGAACCTCATCTTGAGTGTGAGATAATATGTTTTGCTGCATGCAGAGGCAATTACAGGTTTAACAGATTTGGTGTTGGGCATCAATCTTCCTAAATCAATCATTGTAAATTATCTCACAAACATACTTGCAATTCAATGGCACAGTCTCAAGTGGAAAACTAGCAAAGTTCACCCAACAAAAGTGATGCACAGATTTATTTTGTTGTCGCTTGAGAAGGATTCTCAAAGAATTTTAAAAGTGCAGATATAATGATAAACACTCATTACAGTAAGCCTCCTGTGCCTCTCACAGGACATAATAGACTCAGTTAAGATTTGCTAGTATATGATTTTTTAAAAACCTGTTGGTCTTGGCCCCACTTATGGTATTATGGTATCTTCATTTCAGAATTCATTCAATGTAAGTTTTTGAAATATCACTGCATCCTGATAGGCAGAGTAATTTTATACCCCTCTGAAATACAAAGTATTGTATTTCTATAGACTTCCATTCTAATGAATCTTGTATCTTTTACATTTTTACATGATTTTTAAAGGTTACTTTCCATTTACAGTTATTGCACAATATTGGCTTTATTCCCCATGTTGTACTTTATGTCCTTGAGCCTATCCTACACCCAATAGTTTGTCCCCCTCCCTTCCTCAACCTTGTATTGCCAATCCCTCTTCACCCTCCCCACTAGTAACCACTATTTCTTTCTGTGAGTCTGTTTCTTCTATGTTATATTTAATAGATTGTTGAATTTTTTAGATTCCACATATATGCGATATCATACAGTATTTATCTTTGTCTGACTTATTTTACTTAGCATCATATCCTCCAGGTTCATCCATGTTGCTACAAATTGCAAAAATCTGTCTTTTCATGGCTGAGTAGTATCCCATTGTGTATGTATACCACAGCTTCTTCATTCATGTGCGGATGGACACTTGTTTCCGTCTTGGCAGTTGTAAATAATACTGCTGTGAACATTGGTGTGTGTGTATCTTTTCAAATTTGTGTTTTTGCTTTTTTCCCCTCTGGATATATATCCAGGAGTGGAATTGCTGGGTCATATGGTAGTTCAATTTTTAGTTTTTTTGAGGAATCTCCACACTATTTTCTATAGTGGCTGTACTATCTTATATTCTCAGCAACAGGGACAAAGTTTCCCTTTTCTTCATGTTGTCGCTAATATTTGTTATTTATAGACTTTCTGATAATAGCTTATCTTACTGGTGGGAGGTAATACATCATCATGGTTTTAATTTGCATTTCCTTGATAATTAATGATGTTGAGCATCTTTTCATATGCCTGTTGGCCACCTGCATTTTCTTGTTGGAAAAATATCTGCTTGGGTCTTCCACTCTTTTAAAATTGAGGGGCTTGTTTTTTTGATGTTGAGTCATATGAATTGTTTATATATATTGGATACTAACCCCTTAAGGGTCCTATCATTTGCAAATATTTTCTCCCACTCATTGTTGTGCCTTTTTGTCAGTAGTTTCCTTTGCTGTGCAAAAGCTTTTAAATTTGATTAGGTTCCACTTGTTTATTTTTTTGTTTTATTTCCTTTATTTTAGGAAATGATCAAAAAAAATATTCCTTTGATTTATGTTGAAGAGTGTTCTATGTTTTCCTCTAGAAGTTTTATAACATTCAGTCTTACATTTAGGTCTTTAATCCATTTTGAGTTTTTACCTGTATATGGTGATAGAGAATGTTCTACTTTTATTCTTTTACATGTAGCTGTCCCATTTTCCAGCATCACTTACTGAAAAGGCTGTCTTTTCTCCATTGTATATTCTTCCCTTCTTTGCTGCTGCTACTGCTAAGTCGCTTCAGTCATGCCTGACTCTGTGCGACCCCATACACGGCAGCCCACCAGGCTCCCCCGTCCCTGGGATTCTCCAGGCAAGAACACTGGAGTGGGTTGCCATTTCCTTCTCTAATGCATGCAAGTGAAATTGAAAGTGAAGTCACTCAGTTGTGTCTGACCCTTAGCGACCCCACGTACTGCAGCCCACCAGGCTCCTGCATCCATGGGATTTTCCAGGCAAGAGTATTGGAGTGGGTTGCCATTTATTGACAATAAGGGCTTGGATTTATTTCTGAAATTTCTATCCTGTTCCACTGATGTATGTGTCTGTTTTTGTGCCAGTTCTAAACTGTTTTGATGACTATAGCTTTGTAGTATAATCTCAAATCAGGATGCATGAGTCCTTCAGCTCTGTTCCTCTGTGAGATTTTTTTTTCTATTTGTAATCTTTTGTGTTTACATAGAAATTATAAAATTATTGTTCTAGTTCTGTGAAAAATTACATTGGTATTTTGATAGTAATTTCATTGAATTTGACATTTGCCATGGGTAATATGGTCATTTTACTTAGTATGGTCATTAATTCTTCCAATCCAAGTATATAGTATTTCGTTCTGTTTATGTAGTCTTCAGTTTCTTTTATCAGTGTCTTGCAGTTTTCCAGTAATGAATATT
This sequence comes from Capricornis sumatraensis, assembly GCF_032405125.1. NCBI lineage: Eukaryota > Metazoa > Chordata > Mammalia > Artiodactyla > Bovidae > Capricornis > Capricornis sumatraensis. Next base: position 74,855,410 of record NC_091069.1, on the reverse strand, counting down.
TTAATGGTGGATAAAGAGTTTAAGGATCTCTATGATACATGGAAATGATAAGGATCTCTATGATACATGGACATGATATAAGCACAGCTCTTTAAATTTATTGAAAATTCAAGAGGAAGAAAGCAGCTTTTTCTGAAAATGGAAAGATCTCCTTCTTGTCTCTCCACTTCAGGATTCTTTTTGCTTACTTCTTAGTGGTACCATTCTGATTTTGAAACAAAATTCCTAATCTAAGTCATTTCTGTTGTAAATAATCTTGTTACATAAGTAGAAATTTCTGACTAATGTTTCCAAATAGCAAGATAGGAGAAATCCTTTCACAGCTTATACATAAATCATCACAAGGTGCACTTAAAATATCTTACAATTTTATTCATTAGTTAAATCTCAATAAAGCTATAAGAAAATATTTGAGTTTTTAAAAATATGAAAATTGAATATGAAAATATGAAAACAGGTTTCCATCTGTTTACTCTATATATTGATAAATATGTATCAAATATATTTCTCTCAATAGATATGTAGATAGTTATGCTATTAGTCTAGCAAATGTTGGCTTTCAAATCCTTGTCTTTAGTACTTATAATTAAACAAAAGTGGGCTGATTTCAATAGAAGGGATCTTTCAGATATTGGAATGAGTAAGATTTGAATCCTACTACTACTACTAATTTCAACTACTTTTGGCTTAAAAGAAAAGGCTTGGTAAAAGAATGTATATTCAAAGATAGTGAATCTAGATATGCACATATATTGTTAGACTTGAAATTTCTATTTTCCTAATGTATAAATCTCAAAATGTAAAGAAAATAGGAAATATAGCCCTCCCTTCGTATACTTATAATATAAATGCTAAAAGATAATTGCAGTAATACTATAATGAAAGACACCTTCTTTGATCAACTTGCTGACATACTCTGGCTAAATTAGGCACTGTTTATGTGGTTTCCATTTGGAGCTGGTTCCTCTGTAAGTCTTTAGTAGTATTCTCTGGCTGAGATCATGCTCCTCCTACGTTTCAAATGGTCATCTAAAATGGCTACATGATGGGCCAGCCTGATGACTTCTGGTATGAAAACTTCTTTCAACCTATTATAAGCTAATTTTAGCTAATAGGCTTTCATATCACTGCTTCTCTAAGCTGCACTTTCCCTTCTTTGCCCACCTGCAGCCCTGAATCCAAGTCCTCAAATATTTAAAAGCATTTTGAGCTGATTTGAAATTACTTTCATTTTACTTTGGTATAAAATTCATATGGACAACCTACCCTCCAAGTTTGGCTCCAGACACGTTCATAATAATGTACAACACAGCTAAACAAGAATTCCAATGTTTCTAACTGGCCTTCATAGGGAAATGAAGTGAGGCTTTCAGCCTACTAAATTATTCAGTGGTAGTAGGCATTCTCTAGACTTATTACTCCTCGCTGATCTGTGGTTTTAAACATAAAATAAATGCTAGAGTCTGAACTAAAAATGCAGTAAATAGAACTGTCTTTATCAACTGTAGCTATAAAGAAAATTCCATTTTCATAATTCACTGACAGTGACTATATATCATCAAATTTATTTGGATAAAATGTTTTAACAAATAAAGTGAGAGAAACAGATCTAACTAAAATAGCATCTAGTACTCTAACTTCAGGGTCATGGGAGGGCAAGCAATTACATATTTTTGGTTAATTGCTTCACACATATTCCTGTTTTTAACACTTCTGCAGTAAATTAGACAAGACTACTAAATGTGTTATAGAAGTTATGTCAAAGATCACATATTACTCCACTTGGTTTTTGCATTATTATGGCCTATAGAAAAAAGATAAGCAAGAGTAATATATGTAAAACCAGATGCAAAAAACAATTTTTTAATTTGTCCATTGCCCTCGCCCATTTTTGAAATTATTACTTCAGCAACTAAATTATGTTTTATGTAATCCATCAGTTTCTCTGTCCTCTCCATACTTTCTATCACTGCATACTTTGACATGGTTGTCTTCTCTTGTGAGGCTTTCAATAGGCTTACTTAATAGTAGTGGTGAAATGCAACAGTATTAATTTAAAAAACTGTAAAGACCATTTATTGAGCATTTAGTATGTATGAGGCATCATGCCAAAAGCTTTATCTGAATCACCTTTTGTAAAATCTTCACAATGTCCCTGTATAATTACAATAATTAACACCTTTCTACATGTGAAGAAACAGACCTGGAACAATTAAATAATGTGGCAAATGTCCTAGGACTAGAAATTCATACACAGGCACCTGGCTCCAGGGGCACACATCTAGCATTTAAAACATGTCAGGTGCTATCCCCTGCTCAGAAGCGTTTATCAGTTTCTCATCACACTTAGGAGGAAATCCAGGCCCTTGCCACATCCTACAAGATGGTTTAATTTTTTTCCTCTTAATTTCTTTTTAATTGAAGGATAATTGCTTTACAGTATGATGCTGGTTTCTACCAAACAGCATGAATCAGCCTTGGGTTTACTCATGTCCCCTCCCACTTGAACATCTCTCCCACCTTTCTCCCCATCCCACCCCTCTAGGTTGTTACCGAGCACGGGTTTGAGTTCTCTGAGTCATAGAGCAAATTCCATTGGCTATAAGAGGTTTTATGATCTCAACCACTGTTTCTCCAGTCTCACACTTATGTGTCTTTCTTCAGGTGCAATGGCTTCCTTGATTCTTCAAACTTGTGATGCACACTCTGACCTCAGGGCCTTTGAACTGCTGTTACTTCTGCTTGAGCCAGTTTGCCCTCGTGCATTTGCTTGACATTTCCTTAGGTCATGAAGTCTCTGTTCAAATGATATACAAAGTGAAATTCATTCAGTATCCCTTCTAAAGTAGTGCAGACTTGCTCAGGTGTGTCTGACTCTTTGTGACCTCATGGACTGTAGCCTGCCAGGCTCCTCTGTTCATGGGATTCTCCAAGCAAGAATAATGGAGTGGGTTGCCACTCCCTTTTCCAGGGCATCTTCCCAACCCAGGGATCAGTGCCAATCTCTTTCATCTCCTGCATTGTCAGATGGATTCTTTACCACTGAGCTACCTGGAAAGACCTCCATTATGTTCCATATTTATGTATGTATTTTGTCCTTCCTCACCACAATGGAAACTGCAAGAGAGCTGATAGATACTTTGTTCTGTTCACTGATGTATCCCTAATACCTGTGATGTGTATGACACATGATGAGTTGTCAACTAACAGTTGTAGAAGAGAGGGAGAGAAAAAGAGGAGAAACAAAGGAGGGAAGGAAAGAAATTCAAAATCACAGCAGAATACAAGTTCTAAAGCCTGACTCTCTGTTCCCAACAAATTTCTAACAAGATCAAACACACATCAAAACAAAACAAAAAAAAAAAAAAAACACAAAAAAAGCATGACTGTTGTTTAGGTTAAGGAAAAAGAAACAACAATTTTTTCTCAAAGCACATTATGATTAGATATTATAATGAACGCATATATAACATCACATCTGGCTTAAAGGAAAAAAATGAGATTTGTAGTTATTTAATTTTATAATTCTAAGCATTCCTGGGAATTGTTCACTTTATTCTGTTCTGAAATTGATTGCAATTCTACACCAGGGTTGTGTATATACTATGCTAGACATTTACTTGGAAGTCATGATATTTAATCACTATCCAGATGTTTTGAAAGAAACACCCCAGATGGTAGACATTGTGTCTGAAAGATCCAATGTGGGAAATTTTCAGAATTTTATTAAGCTTAAACTTCTATTGAATGCATAAAGCCAAATGAAAATGACTAATATTCCATTTTTGTTTTTCTACCTGCTCTTGATGCTTTTTTTCTTTCTCTTGCCACCACCCTAAGTTAGCCTTCTCAGATTTCCTGGGTATTATTGCAATGAATAATCTCTCACAACTGCTCCCATTATCATTCCTAATCAACTCTGGTTACAAAAGGAAGATCCACTGTCTTTGTTTACAAAACTTGCAGGCTCTTCATTGCTTACAAGATAAATTAAAAATTCTTTTAACTGGCTTTAAGGACTCTCATAATCTTATCTACCATCCTACTGAATGTTATCTTTCAGAATTATCCTCTACCCATAAAGAAGCAACAGTATTCATAGCTCCATATAATCTGAATGGGAAATAAATTCTAGCTGGCTTAAAGTATGTTGTTATTAAAAAAATGCTCACCCCCAAATCCAAAAAGGTATGTTTTTCATTCAGGTCCCATGTCCCTCATGGGTCAGTATGGCTGTATTCCACCATACTGTCACTGTGGGGCCCAGGCTTCTAGCACCTTCTTAAACATTTCAGAGTGCAGGTCACATGGAATGTGCAGGTTACAGGGTCAAGCCCAGTGGGAAAAAGTATCCACTACCCCAGGGAGAGGCAGCGAATAATTTGAACAATAATACAGTCCAACACAAAGAAAAGTGCATTCTTTCTGTTTAAAAGGAATATATCGAATTATTAAAACAGTTACTCAAGAAACTATAAAATTCTCAGGCATCTAATTCCTGAGGCCCAGCCCTTTTAACGCAAGAAATAAATTCTCATCTTCCTTGCTGGGTTCTTTAGTTCTCTGACTTTTTCTTCCTACCCTTACCCTGCAGCACCTAGAACTGCATTTCCACGTAACAAACAATCCAAACATGTTTCCAAACTGGAATGATTTTACATTCCAGCTCATGGTAAGATACTGTATGTGGAAAGTACTCTTGTTATTTTTTTTTTCCTTTCTCCTTCCTGTCTTCCTTCCTTCCTTATTAATTTTCCCCTAAAGGAAAATAACTTCTAGAAATCAATAAGAAAGTGAAAATGATACTTTATAAATAAAAACAAATATGACCAATGAGTTCACTTAAATTTTAAAAGGACAATAAACTTAAAAATGCTCAGCTATGATTGTTATTAAACACATTGAGAACAAATTGGGATAGTTCTCTACCTTTAAAAATCATCAAAAATTAAAAAAATTTAAAACCCATTGTTGGTATTCGAATATTGGTAAATATGACTAATTTGTATTTCATTTACTTTGACAATTTTCTCAGTTTCATTAATGTCCCTTTGTTCCTGAAGTAAACTAAAGAGTAATTAGAACAATGCAGATTTCATTTTAAGTCCTACAATATGCTGACAGTGAATCCACTGAGCTTATTGCTTCAACAAATATAAATAATGGTTAAGAGAAACAAGAGTTCAGTTCAGCAGCTCAGTCATGTCTGACTCTGCGACCCCATGAATCGCAGCACACCAGGCCTCCCTGTCCATCACCATCTCCCGGAGTTCACTCACTCACGTCCATCGAGTCCATGATGCCATCCAGCCATCTCATCCTCTGTTGTCCCCTTCTCCTCCGGCCCCCAATCCCTCCCAGTATCGGAGTCTTTCCCAATGAGTCAACTCTTTGCATGAGGTGACCAAAGTACTGGAGTTTCAGCTTTAGCATCATTCCTTCTAAAGAACACCCAGGGCTGATCTCCTTTAGAATGGACTGGTTGGATCTCCTTGCAGTCCAAGGGACTCTCAGGAGTCTTCTCCAACACCACAGTTCAAAAGCATCAATTCTCTGGCACTCAGCTTTCTTCACAGTCCAACTCTCACATCCATACCTGACTACTGGAAAAACCATAGCCTTGATTAGACGGACCTTAGTCAGCAAAGTAATGTCTCTGCTTTTGAATATGCTACCTAGGTTGGTCATAACTTTCCTTCCAAGGAGTAAGCATCTTTTAATTTCATGGCTGCAGTCACCATCTGCAGTGATTTTGGAGCCCCCAAAAATAAAGTCTGACACTGTTTCCACTGTTTCCCCATCTACTTCCCATGAAGTGATGGGACCAGATGCATGATCTTCATTTTCTGAATGTTGAGCTGTAAGCCAACTTTTTCACTCTCCACTTTCACTTTCATCAAGAGGCTTTTGAGTTCCTCTTCACTTTCTGCAATAAGGGTGGTGTCATCTGCATATTTCAGGTTATTGATATTTCTCCTGGCAATCTTGATTCCAGCTTGTGCTTCCTCCAGCCCAGTGTTACTCATGATGTACTCTGCATAGAAGAGTACCAGGTTGAACGTCTGGAAGTTCATGGTTCACGTATTGCTGAAGCCTGGCTTGGAGAATTTTGAGCATTATTTTACTAGCATGTGAGATGAGTGCAATTGTGCGGTAGTTTGAGCATTCTTTGGCATTGCCTTTCTTTGGGATTGGAATGAAAACTGACCTTTTCCAGTCCTGTGGCCACTGCCGAGTTTTTGAAATTTGCTGGCATATTGCGTGCAGCACTTTCACAACATCATCTTTTAGGATTTGAAATAGCTGAACTGGAATTCCATCACCTCCACTAGCTTTTTTCATAGTGATGCTTTCTAAGGCCCACTTGACTTCACATTCCAGGATGTATAGCTCTAGGTGAGTGATCACACCATCGTGATTATCTGGGTCATAAAGATCTTTTTTGTACAGTTCTTCTGCCTATTCTTGCCACCTCTTCTTCATGTCTTCTGCTTCTGTTAGGTCCATACCATTTCTGCCCTTTATTGAGCCCATCTTTGAAATATTCCCTTGGTATCTCTAATTTTCTTAAAGAGATCTCTAGTCTTTCCCATTCTGTTGTTTTCCTTTATTTCTTTGCACTGATCACTGAGGAAGGCTTTCTTATCTCTTCTTGCTATTCTTTGGAACTCTGCATTCAGATGCTTATATCTTTCCTTTTCTCCTTTGCTTTTGCATTACAATTGGTGGGAGTACAGCCAAGCCAACTTACTTGAGTAAATGTGATTACCACTTGAAACCAGAGATTTCTGATGAATAAAGATAATTATGAATAATACTGCACACCTTGCCTTGGTTTGGAGCATATGACAGTGCTTCTGCATTGCCAGGAAAATAATGTTTCTGCCTGCATATATTCCAGGGTTTCACTCAGGAGCTTTACCTACATGTGACTCACAGAATCACAAGAAGGGCTTTGCTACACCATGCTGACTTAATTCACTGCAAAGGCCGTCATTCTAAACAAAATCATCAGGAGTTGCATAGAGTTAAATTTTAATCTGATGCTGGAACTGCAAAAGCAGTTCAAATACATACAGTATTTCTAAAGACCATGCTTTTGTGCACTCATAAATATCAAATGCTAACAGGCAGCATGATTCAGTTGGTGGAATTTCTCCCATGAAATTATTTGAGATTTTTTCGAAAGTGTATATTTTCTGACTGATTATTATTATTTGTAAATAATTTTTATTTCTAAGTACAGGTTTCTCCCTGCCATTAGGAAGTATTCACCCTGGAGAGGCACATTAACTCTTTGATTTTTCCTATTCAGAACAGTGAAGTGAAATATTCGCTACCTCCCCTTGTCTGCTTCTTCTCAATCTTGCTCTCAGTGTAACTCCTCCTTCTAAGAATCTAATATCCTCAAATGTCTCAATCCTCTACCATCCCCAGTAAGCAGGATTTCACTCTGGCAATGCTTCCCTATCTTTCCCAATCACTAGTACCATATCAAAATGTTACTATTCTCTCTCAGATTCTCCAGATTCCCCTCATTAAAAAAATAAACAACTCATTTTAACCAGCAATGACAAAATTGTGAGCAAAAGATTTAACCTATTATTTTTCTCCAGTAGCCGGTTATTGTTGTGATAATGCTGCATAGCAAACTACTCTCTGAAACCCATTGTCTTATAACAATAAGCATTTATTTTTCTGACTCACAGATCTGAAGAACAGCTAAGGTACTCTTCTTCAGGGCCCAGGGATGGAGGATCCCAGTGGGCTGCCATCTATGGGGTCACACAGAGTCGGAGACGACTGAAGTGACTTAGCAGCAGCAGCAGCTGGGTTTGGCTCTAGGCTCTAGATGGGTTTAGATCTGCCTCACTGAACTCTTTCTGGGGCTCAGGCTAAAGGGACAGTGGTTTTCTGAAACATCCTTTTTTTTTTTTTTTTTTTTTAATGACAATCAGAGGAACACATGAGATCAAGCCAAATTGTACACACATTTAAGACTTTTACTCACATAGTGTCCACAAGTATTTTTTAACAAAAGCAAGTTGCATGACCAAGTTTACTATAGATGGGGTAGTGAAATATACTCTATGCACTGAAGTATACTGCAAAATGAAGTATACAATGCTGAAGCTGAAACTCCAGTCCTTTGCCACCTCATGCGAAGAGTTGACTCGTTGGAAAAGACTGTGATGCTGGGAGGGATTGGGGGCAGGAGGAGAAGGGGATGACAGAGGATGAGATGGCTGGATGGCATCACTGACTCAATGGACGTGAGTCTGAGTGAACTCTGGGAGTTGGTGGTGGATAGGGAGGCCTGGCGTGCTGCTATTCATGGGGTCACAAAGAGTCAGACACGACTGAGCAACTGAACTGAACTGATACTGCAAAATCACATGGCAAAAAATAATGAAGAATTGAGAATCAGTATAGCCTCCAAGGATATACCTTTGCTCCTTAGTGTGAATTTCCTATAAACAATATAGTAGCTTAAGTAAAAGTAGAATTTGCATTGGTATAAAATGTTATAATTCTTATAATTTAATGTAATACCCAATGAATCACATATAATAGAATTTCTTTTATTCTATTGAACATATAAGAAAAAATTCTAATACTTATGATATGCTAGGCATTGTTTTAAGTACTTTACATATGTTAATTCACTTAATTACCTTAAAATCCTATAAATTAATGACTATTCTAATTCAATTTGATAAGTTAGGGGACTGAGTCACGCAGAGATTTACCCACTGCCCAAGGCAACACATTTAGTAAGATGCATATTTCAGCTCCACACCCAGTGCTTTTAATTGGGAAACTGAATATGCAAGTAGACAATGACTTGACTGTATATAAAAGCAGAACTCTGACCCACAGTTTGCAACAGGCTATACAGGAAACCAACTGGAAGCCATCTTGCTATAAATCAGATTTATAGGAAGTCAGATTACTATCTCTGGCAGGAATCCAGGAAGCCAAACTATAGCCCCTATAACAGTTAACCCAAGAATCTTTGACTTGACAACTTCCTAAATATTTATCCCCACTTTGGACTTAGAGCCAAGCAGAGAAAGCCAAGTAATGTACCCTAACCAATCACATGGGATGCCCAACTTCAAGGTGGTGTACCTACAGCTTCTCCTTTCCAACAGCCTCCAATCAGGGCATACCTGAAGCATTGCATTTTACCATTGTAAAGCTTTCCCATTCCGCTGCCTGCCTTTGAGTCTCTGCCAAAACACAAGTGATAGTGACTAACTTCCTGGCTGTAGCAAACTCTGAATAAAAAGCTTTTGCTTTTCTCATTTGGTTAATCTTCATTTATCTCCATATAACCAAAGCAATATCTATCATATCTAGTGCAGGTGAATTTGTTTGTATCTAACATAAATACTAACACTGTCGTTAAAACTGCTTAACGGCCAATAATCAGCTCTTTTCAGTGTTTAATTTTCTTAATATGGCCCCACAAATTCTTGGTATTTAGAGAAGTTTATAGATATATCTATAGAAAGTCCAAGTTAATGATAATTGTGGTAATAACAATAACAGAAATTACAAATCAATGATAAGAACAACAATAGCAGCTATTCTATTAAATACTTAAAACTATCACACACATTACAAAAAAACATTACTTTAGATTTCTTTGTTGCATCTTCAGATTAACAAATTGAGCTGATTACTGGAAATCTCTCTATTTTGCCAGTGGGAAAGAAGAAAGTGAGCCACTTGCTGATACCTATATTGTTTGGAAAAAAAATACACGCAAACATTAGATTTTCTGTTTAGATAAAAACGTCTTAAGATCATACATTCACTTTTCCTCAAGGGTTCAGTTTAACTGTGTGCATGATGTAACCATTCAATCAGTGCTGAAGAGAAACAGACCCAAGATTCTGTGTTACCCACTTGCTTCTATGCCTCGTGAATCTACCAGAGATTATTGGTAGCATAAGCTCTGGCCTATCACATCTCCAAGTCCAAAGGTCTTCAGTCTCTCTATTAAGCAGCCATCAAATCTTGGCTGACTACTATGTATGCAAAAAGTTATGGCTAGGAAGTGATTTCCTGACAATCAAGTCTCATAAGTATTCTGTTAGCAATGAAATGTTAAAAATGACTTGTTTTTCAATTCTTCAGCAGGATGGCTATTGATATTATAATGCCTATGTGTCTATGAATTAGAAGGTACAGCCAACTTAAACCTTAAAGAGTTTGAGATCCACTGTAAAGTGACACTGAAATGACTTAAACTTCATTGATAAACAGCAATGATACAAGGAATGTGTACTAAATTGCTTCAGTCGTGACTCTTTGTGACCCCATGGACTGTAGCCCACCAGGCTCCTCTGTTAACGGAATTCTCCAGGCAAGGATACTGGAGTGGGTTGCCATTTCCTTCTCCAGGGGATCTTCCTGACCTAGGGATCGAACCTGTGTCTATTATGTCTCCTGCATTAGCAGGCGGGTTCTTTACCACTAGTGCCACCTGGGAAATCTAATGAGGAATGGATTCAAGAAAAATTTACTTAAAGATAAAAAAATTGCAGACAGTGAGTGCAGCCATGAAATCAGAAGACAATTGCTCCTTGGCAGGAAAAGGATGACAAACATAGTGTGTTGGAAGCAGAGACATTACTCTGCTGACAAAGGTCCTTATAGTCAAGGCTATGGTCCAGTTATGACCAATCTAGATAGCATATTCAAAATCAGAGACATTACTTTGCCAACCAAGGTCTGTCTAGTAAAGGCTATGGTTTTTCCAGTGGTCATGTATGGTTGTGAGAGATAGACTGTAAAGAAAACAGAACACTGAAGAATTGATGCCTTTGAAATGTGGTGCTGGAGAAGACTCCTGAGAGTCCTTTGGACAGCAAGGAGATCATACCAGTCAATCTTAAGATAAATCAACCCTGAGTACTCATTGGAAGGACTGATGCTAAAGCTGAAGCTCCAGTATTTTGGTCACCTTACAGGAACAGCCGACTCATTGGAAAAGTCCTGGATACTGGGAAAGATTGAGGGCAGAAAGAGAAAAGGGTGTCAGAGGATGAGATGGCTGGATGGCATCACCAATGCAGTGAACATGAACTTGGGCAAACTCCAGGAGACAGAGAGGGACAGCGAGGACTGGTGTGCTGCAGTCCACGGGGTCACAAAGAATCAGACATGACTGGGTGACTGAACAAAAACAACAAAAAGATTGCAAGGAGAAATTATGATTTGCAGTTATGAAAAATTAAGATGAGAAAGAAGGGACCATTCCCAATTGTGGGACATAATATGGCCAAGGGCACCACAGTAGGTAAAATAGGCTTTAGAGGTACATGATCTACTGTCAGCCCAGTGGGAAAAAGAGAGGGCTTATGTAAGGAGATAGTGTGCCTCTTCTCTGTTGTGCCTTCAGTTTATATGAAGAATGTCTGACCTTTAGTAGAAGATCAAAGTGTAATAGGAAGTAACACAACTGCTTAGTTTGGAACCAAAACTTCCAAATGGCAGTTCTACAATTTACATTTTTAGGGGCTGAGTTATCAGGATTAAATGGCGTTTTTTCTTCATATGTGGTGATGCCTGTCCGTGTGAAAACACAACATTTTATAAATAACACTTTGTACCATCCTTCACTGTTTTACAGGAAATATGCCTGCTGTCTACTCCATTTCTTTCTTGGTGTCTCACTGCCTTTATGCCTTAATAAATTGTATTCTATTCCAAAGAATTATACTGACACCTTTTTTCTTTTCCCCTAGAATACCAAGTAAACCATGGAACTCCAGTCCTCTTTTCTGAAGATTCAAGAGTAAGTTCACACCCCATATCATTATAACATGCGAGGATTTTTTCACCTCTCTGCCATTTACTGACACACTGAGCTTATCCTTTTATTAGTCTTTTCTGCCTTTTTTTTTTTTTTTCCTACTTAGGCTATGACATTTCTCACATCAAACATCTCTCTATCATTTTCTCCAGTTTTGTTATCTGGATTTTCTTTTTTCAGTCCCTGGCACTTATCGACCTCAGATACATGAACATCTGTGGGATATTTCCAAAGACCTGGCATTTGACTATGAAAGAGCTACTCTCAGGGAATGGAGACAGTGCAGACCCTGGAGGACTAGAGCTTGACTTGGTCTCCTCCATTCATGCAGCCTGTGTGGCAGAATGGAGTCAGAGAGAATTTGGGGTCAGCTTATCACATCCTGTAAAGAGTTTCACTGGACAGTTATTAACTAACGGCCATTTTTCACAAGGCCCTATTTTTCACAAGGTACTGTGTGGCTTGTCGTTAGTTGCTAAGTTGTGTCCAACTCTTTTGCGACCCTGTGGACTGTAGCCCTCCAGGCTCCTCTGTCCGTGGGATTTCCCAGGCAAGAATATTAGAGTGAGTTGCCATTTCCTTCCCCAACTGTATGGGTACCAGGATGGCAAAGATTCTGTTCTTGCCATCAAAAACTTGTTATCTAACATATAAGATCAGATCCCAGTTATGTCAGAAAAGTAATGGGTGGTTGTAAGAAAAGTAAGAGATAAAGGGCAATGAAAGAGAAGAGGAAGATCCCTGCTTACTGGCCAAGGGCCAATCATGCTTTCTGAAAAAAAAAGATGCAATAATTTACCTTCATCCTAATGATGAGGCAGGAAGCACATTGCAATAAAACTGTACAGCTATGCACTTTAAGCTGTAGAGAATTGGTCAATATCATCTGTCACAATCAAACCCTCTCTTCTCCTTCCTAGAAATGGTTCTATTTAAGTCTTTGTACCTGATCCCAAGGAGCTCAGGCAAATGCACATCAGCAGTATAAAATGGCCTGTTTGATTGTTAATTTCAGTGTTTTAACTTTTGCCAACATTGCCTACAACCATTGCATTCATTTGGATAACGGGTAGAAAAATAGCTTAGGAAATAAGTAATGGTGCCAAAGTTTCCTTTCCACCACGGCATTCTAGTCTTCTCATTGCATCATAAATCTTAAATTTGCCTTAAGACTGTAACTCACTTTAATGAGCATGAAATGTGACTATAATTATGAAAGTAACTGGAAAAGAACGTATGTTATTTTAAAATATAAGTACTTAGGGACGAGGGAATCTATAACTTGGAAATGCAAAGATTCTTTGAGGATGTAAATTCCATTATCGAGCTGCTGATTATTGTTTCTTTTTTTCTTTTGTTACTTCTCTTTTATGTTACATGTCTATATTGTGAAATAGCCTGCATTTTTCCAATTCAAATTTTCTAATACATGAGAAGTAATTAACCTTATAATAGACCTAATTCTAAATGCCCAAATGGTCCTTTTTCTCATTAGTTATTTTAATTGGTCTAACATGTACTGGGATCCTGACAATAAGCAGTCCAAATTTTAATTTAATAGACTGTAATCTGTTTGGAACTGAAAACTGTCTCAGTCTGTTTGGAAGAGAAAACTGTCTCAATCTATAATAAAACACCATAATTTTTTTTCTTTTTTTAATTTTAAAAATTTATTATTATTATTATATTTTTACTTTACAATACTGTATTGGCTTTGCCATACATTGACATGCATGTATTTTTATTGCTGAGTGACATATTACTGTGGTTCACCCATCCATGATCATTTTAAATAAAAAGTTACTGGTTTTTAAAATTTTCTGTTAAAAAGTAAAAAAAAAAAGTTACTACCATTATTCCCTGTATTATAAAAATATCACCCAAAGTACAATTTTTTTTCCAGCTTTGTTGAGATATATTTGACATATAATACTGTATAAGTTTAATGTTTATAACATGCTTATATACTGCAAAATGATTTCCATCATAGCATTAGCTATCACCTGTCTCTTCACATAATTACCATTTCTTTGTGATAAGAACATTTGAGATCTGCTCTTTTAGCAGCTTTCAAGTATATAATACATATTGATAACCAGTCACCATGCTGAATATTAGAGCCCCAGAATTTATTCCATATTAAAACTTACAGTTTAACTAATATTTCCCCTTTCCCCCAATCCTCCAGCCCCTTGTAATCACCATTCTAGTTTCTGTTGGGCTTTTTAATAAGATTCTACATATAAGTGATATCATGTATTTGTCTTTCTCTCTCTCTTATTTCAGTTAGTATAATGCCCTTAATGTCCATTCACGCTGTCACAAATAGCAGGAATAACTTTTTCTCTTGGGTGAGTACTATACCATACATATAAAACATCTCTATCCATTCATGCACTGATAGACACTTAGGCTGTCTCTACATCTTGACTATTATGGAAAATGCTGCAGTACATCTCTTTGAGTGCAGATACCCCTTTGATATCTTTTGTATTTCCTTTGGACATGTACCTAAAAGTGGGATAGCCGATACATGTAGTTCTTTTATTAAATTTTTTAGGAACCTCCATATCATTTTCCGTAATGGCTATACCAACTTACGTTCTTACCAGTAGCACACGAGAATTCTCTTTTCTCTTCATTGTTACCAACACTTGTCTTCGTCTCTTTGTTACAGGTGTTCCATAAAGTGTGAGATGATGTTTCACTGTAGTTTTGATTTTTACTTTCTGATTAGGAATGTTGAGCACCTTTTCATGCACCTGTTGTACATTTGTATGTCTTTGGAAAAATGCCAATCAAGACACTCTGCTGCTGCTGCTGCTAAGTCGCTTCAGTCGTGTCCAACTCTGTGCGACCCCATAGATGGCAGCCCACCAGGCTCCCCCTTCCCTGGGATTCTCCAGGCAAGAACACTGGAGTGGGTTGCCATTTCCTTCTCCAGCACATGAAAATGAAAAGTGAAGTCGCTCGTGTCTAGACACTACCCATTTTTAATTAGATCGTTTGGTTTTATTATTATTGAGTTGTATTGAGTTCTTTCTATATTTTGGATATTAACCTCTTAACATATGGGTAATGGAAAATATTTTCTCCCAATCCATAGGTTGCCTTTTCATTTTGCCAATGGTTTTATTTGCTGTGCAGAAGTGTCATAATTTGATGCAGTTCAAGTTGTTTATTTTTACTTTTGTTACCTTTGCTTTTGGTTTCAAAAAAAAAATTATTGCTCAAAACTGAGGTTGAGGAGCTTATCTTCTATATTTTCTTCTAGGAGTTTTATATTTTCAGGATGTACATTCAACTCTTGAGCTCATTTTGAGCTGATTTGGTGTACATTCCAAGATAGGAATCCAGTTCCATTCTTTGGCTTATGGCTTTCCAGTCTTCACAACACTTTTTGAAGAGATTATTCTTTCCCCATTTTACATTCTTGGCTCCTTTGTCATAAATTAATTGACCATATATGCATGAGTTTATTTCTGGGTTCTAAATTTAACTTTGATTGATTATTATCTAAGCATAATGTGCTGTGCCACAGAGTTTTGATCATATGTCAGTGTCTCTAATTCATTCAGCATTTCTTGCAAAGGTGGGAGTACATTTGGGATTAGCTCTTTATTCACATGAAATTACTATACTAGCAAGATAGAAGCATGGAAATAAATTTATTTCAACAGGGAGAAATTAATCTATTTATTGGTATACATTGCATAAAAAAACCTATTTCCTATGAAAAAAGTGATCCAGAGGGAGCTGAAAGGTGTATTGAAAGCTAATTTTTCAAGTGTTCACATAAAATACTCTCACATATTAAAAAACCTCTATGATTACAAGGAGAAAAAATGTTTCTGGTACTTTGAATAAAATGAAAAGTAACAAGGATCTTAAGCTATTAATATATGTGCTGTTCAAGAATTACTACATGGGCTATCAAAATTATGGTAATTTGCAATCCTGAGGTTTTGTTTCTTAAATGTATATTTTAAACAACAGCTAGGCACATTTTATAAACTGCATCAATGAGAAACCATCTGTACATTTTTATGTAAGCCACTTAGATTTTGTTGACTTTGTCAGCTACTGAGCTATGGTTTCTCAAATCTTTGCAAGGTGGCTCTTGAGATCTAAAGCCCTGTGGTTGTAGGTGACACTATACCCAGTGCCTGTTGCTGCTTTAATATGCATTGAAAGCAAATAAAAGCATAACACTGTGAAGAGGTTGTGTCTACACATAGTTAAAATATCTCACAAATATGGAGGATTTAGGTAGTCAATTAGCCAAAATGCTCCCGTGACTTATAAACCACCAAATTTTGGAGGGTTATCATTACTTTGCACATTGACTTACAAATGGTATTTGGTAAAAGTCATCCCCCCTCCACCCCAACCCCACCATATGCTTGAGTGTCCCTGGCTGGTGCATTACTAGGAGTATTTGATTTGTTGTTATTTTAGTAACTCAGTCGTGTTTGACTCTGTGACTCCATGGACTGTAGCCCACCAGGCCCCTCTGTCCATGGGATTTTCCAGGGCAAGAATACTGAAGTGGGTTGCCATTTCCTCCTCCGGGGGATCTTCCTGACCCAGGGATTGAACCTGCATCTCCTGTGTTGGCAGGTGGATTCTTTACCACTGAGTCAACATGGAAGTGCAGGAGCACCTGCTAGGAGTTACCATTTTGTATGGAATTAGGACACATGGTTTTTCCTCTTCGGCTTGTACTTACATGTAACTGAACAAGGCAGCCATAGTCTGCTGTTCTAGTCTCAGCTGGCCTTTGAAATGCTTCTCTTCTGTCAGGGATACAGGCCAACAAAGAGTTTCCTGAAGCCTATACTCATGGTGCTGGGTTTCTCACCTGGCACTCAGCTCCACGTGAATTTTTCTCTTGTATGTGGCCAGGAACCTTAGTCCTGTCCAGGATGTCTAGTGAATAATTTCTAAGCTTTTAGTTTAGACAACGTACCTTAGTGAAAATTCACTGAGGTGTTTTTGGGGGGGCGGTGGGGAGAGAGGCTATTACTTATCTTTTCCCTCTTTATTTTGTGTCATTATTTCTTATTGTTAATATTGTCCTTTGGAATGAATTGTTTCATCTAATATAAGTGGTAAATAGCAGCACCAACACTAATAAGGAGTAACCTATACTGAACTTATGTAATATATGTATATGATTTCTTTTCTGAGCTATTTGAGATTATGGTGCAAATCCTGAGTACTTCAGTGTGTTATTGTTAAGAATAAGGACAGGTTCTAACTACAGAAAAACTATCAAAATCTGGGAATGGACATAAATACAAGCTATTGTGTAACTGGCAAGCTTTGAATTTCACCACTTTCTCCCACAATAGCTTTTGTAGTCCGTGTTTCCTTACCCGCCCCTTCAAGTTTCCGTCTAATATCCAATTCAGGATCACTTACTGCATTTAGTTGTTATGTCTATTTCATTTACATAACCTGGCACATTTTCATTTTCTCAGTTTTTTTCCCTTTTATGATTTATTTTTTATATTTTTGAAGAGTAAAGACCAATTATTTTATCATATGATTGGGTTTGTCTGATGTTTCTATGTAACCAATTTTAGGCTAATAAATTTTGTGGTCAGGAATAACAGAAGTGATGTTTTTTCCTTCTCAGTGCATTATTTCATGGGTTAGAGGGTGTCATTTTATCCCATAAGTCGTGATGTTAATCTGGATTACTTGGTTAAGGTATTATCTGCCAGGTGACTCTGCTGAAAAATTCCTATTTATTTTCTTTGTAATTAGTAAGTATTTTGTGGAAAGATACTTTGAATCTGACTTATAAAAGGCAGAGGAATCAGAGATCAAATTGCCAAATCTGTTGGATCTGTTGTTCATTGACTATGCTAAAGCCTTTGACCATGTGGATTACTGCAAACTGTGGAAAATTCTTAAAGAGTTGGTAATAGCAGACCACCTTACCTGCCTGCTGAGGAATCTGTATGCAGGTCAAGAAGCAACAGTTAGAATGGGACATGGAACGACTGACTGGTTCCAGATCAGGAAAGGAGTCTGTCAAAGCTGTATATTGTCACCCTGCTTATTTAACTTATATACAGAGTACATCATGCAAAATGCCAGGCTCGATGAAGCACAAGCTGGAATCAAGATTGCCTGGAGAAATATCAATAAACTCAGATAAGCGGATGACACCACCCTTATGGCAGAAAGTGAAGAAGAACTAACGAGCCTCTTGATGAAAGTGAAAGAGGAGAGTGAAAAAGTTGGCTTAAAGCTCAACCTTCAGAAAACTAAGATCATGGCATCTAGTCCCGTCACTTCATGGCAAGTAGAGGGGGAAACAGTGGAAACAGTGACAGACTTCATTTTCTTGGGCTCCAAAATCACTGCAGAATGTGACTGCAGCCATGAAATTAAAAGATGCTTGTTCCTTGGAAGAAAAGCTATAACAAACCTAGACAGCATATTCAAAAGCAGAAACATTACTTTGCCAACAAAGGTTTGCCTAGTCAAAGCTATGGTTTTTCTAGTAGTCATGTATGGACGTGAGAGTTGGACCATAAAGAAAGCTGAACACCGAAGAACTGATGTTTTTGAACTGTGGTGTTGTAGAAGACTCTTGATTGTCCCTTGGACTACTTGGAGATGCAACCAGTCCATCCTAAAGGAAATCAGTCCTGAATATTCATTGGAAGGACTGATTCTGAAGCTGAAATTCCAATACTTTGGCCACCTGATGTGAAGAACTGACTCACTGGAAAAGACCCTGATGCTGGGTAAGACTGAAGGCAGTAGGAGAAGGGGATGACAGGGAATGAGATTGTTTGATGGCATCATGAACTTGATTGACATGAGTTTGAGAAACCTATGGGAGTTGGTGATGGACAGGGAGGCCTGGTGTGCTACAGTCCATGGGGTTGCAAAGAGTTGGACACAACTGACCAACTGAACTGAACTTTGAATCTGTTTATACATGCTCTCCCCTCATCTAAATATTACTTAGTAGTTTTAGCATCCTCTGATGATTTTTTCCTGAATCATCAGTTTTTACTATGCTGATGCCCACTAATTTTTTCCTATACTTATCAATTGGTGTTCTATTAAAAAAGCTGTTCTTACTCCATTTGTCTATATAATTATATCAGTATAGGTTCTTGAACTCCTCTTCATTCAGTGGATTATATTTTATGTGAACATAGAAATGCACCAATCGAATCTCCTGTCACAGGAATGTATTCTGTGGATGTGGGCATCTCCACAACAACCCACATCAAGAGCAACCTCCAGGTGCTACACGTTCAGATTCACTGCCATGTTCAGATCAAAGCCGTGCTCTCCCAGGGCTCCTTCTGATCAGTTCCTGAGCATGGCACAGGTACTACAGTTTGGCCATTTATGCCCAGTGATGTTGTTGTATAGTCGCTAAGTCATGTCCTACTCTTTAGTGACCCCATGGGTTGTCGCCTGCCAGACTCTTCTCCTTGGGATTTCCCAGGCAAGAATACTGAAGTGGGTTGCCATTTCCTTGTCCAGGGGATCTTCCTGACTCAGGGATAGAATCTGAAGTCTCCTGCATTGGCAGATGGATTCTTTACCACTGAGCCACCAGGGAAACTCCAAAATAGGTTTAAAATAAGACTTATTATAAAATAAGTCATCTTAGTCTGTTCTTCAGTAATATCTTATTATTCTTGACTTTTTGTTTTTCTGTATGAATTTTATAATCAGCTTGTCCAAATTCATTAAAATTCCCATAAGGATTTCTTTGGGTTTTTATTGAACATATGGAGTATTTTAATGAGAATTTCTGTCTATGATACTGAAATTATTAATGAATATAATATTTCTTTTTTATGTAAGTCATTCCTAATGTGTTTCAATAAAGTTTTATAATTTTCTCCTTAAAAATCATGAGCATTTTTATTTCTACTTACTCTTATAAATTTTTATTTTTGATGCAGCTACCAGTGATATGTTTTTTAAATTACATTTACTGTTATTGTTGGTATATAGAAATACCATTTATTTATGTATATAGGCCTTATATACCTGGTGACTTCTCATTAATTCTAATCATTTGCCTGTACATTCTCTTGAGGTTATCTGTGTAGGCAATCATGATATCTGCAAATAATGGAATCTTTGTTTCTACTCTTTTTTAGACCACAGGCCTCTTAATTGTATTGTTGTGTTCTTTTCTTTCACTTTCTTTGAATATGATGATAAGAACACCTAGCACATTATGAAGTAAAAGTAATAATTGCAAGTGTCTTTATTTTATGCTTGCTATTAAGAGGAATGCTGATTCTTCCAATGTTTATGTTATAATTAGGATTTATAAATGCTCTTTATTATGAAAAGAAAACTTTTCTCAGTATTTTCCTAACTTCTTGTTTTCTTTTTATTTGTGAATTAGTGTTGAATTCTGTTCAGAGGTTTTGTTGTCAACTATTGAGATGATCATGTGTATCTTCTCCTTTAATCTATTTATATAGCAAATTACATTTAATAGATATTTAAATCTAAATTCAACTTTTCATTTCCAGGATAAAATCCATAGAGTTTAAAATGTATTCCTATACATAAAAGTGAAAGTCACTCAGTCATGTCCAGCTGTTTGCAACCCCATGGGCTATACAGTCCATGGAATTCTCCAAGCAAGAATACTGGAGTGGGGAGCTGTTCCCTTCTCCAGGGGATCTTCCCATCCCAGGGATCGAACCCAGATCTTGAACATTGCAGGCAGATTCTTTACCAGCTGAGCCACCAGGGAAGTTTATTCCTAGATATAATAGCTAATATTTTGTTTAGCAGTTTTGCATAAATACTCATGAGTGATATTGACTTGCAATTTTCATTTTTAGTTAGTACTACTCTCTTCTGCTTTAGTTTCAAAGTCATATTAGCCTCAGAAATAATTAAGAAGGTATCTCTTTCTATTTGCAGTGACCAAGACAGCCTTAGTTTGACTGTAATTTAGAAAGATATATTATTTATTGTTGGTCCCTGATCTCCCTTCTCTTAGAACAGTTATTTAGGAAGTTGCAACTATAAATTGCTTGCCCCTTTGAGATGTAAATCCTCTACAACTTAGGAATGTCTTTTCTAGGAACCCAAGAGCCATCTCTAAAATAAAATAAATAATAAGCATATATTGATACTTCTTCAGTTATCAATTTTCAACTTTTTAAGTTAATCTACACAAACTTCCCAGTGTTATTTACTCGTATCACCTCTCCTATCCTCTCAAACTTATATCAACTTCAGGGAAGTAAAATTTATTTAAGTTTTATGTATTTAATTAATTAGGATTTATTTAATTTCTTTATTAATAATGGCCAAACATCAAGTAAACCCCTTTTTATGGGGGAGGGGATCATGTCTTCTAGAGTCTTCCATCCTCTTGTTCCTATCTCATTTGATTGGTTTTTAGGTCAAGTGTATAGCTGACATCCTGGGTTATCTTCCTTTCCCCAGTGTTGTGCATTAGGGACCCTGTATATTAGGTTCCTATATTTTTCTCTTCTTGGTTTATTCTTTTTATTTTTTCACTTTAATTTCTTGAACATCACTTCTAGGATGTGAGGGAGATAAAATGTTAACCTCACAAATGAGAAAAAAATCTTTATTTTATCTTATACTTGGTTTACAGGTTAATTAAATGTAGAATTCTGAGTAACATAATTTTTAGTCAAGTTTTTGAAGGCTTTGTTCTATTACTTCTAGTTTCAGATGTGACCACTGATATTTCTGAAGGCACAGGAAATCTTAATTCTTTTCCTTTATAATGTGTTTTCTACCTCCTAGAATATTTTAGTCTTTATGAGAATTTTAAAACTCAAGATGTTTCTCAGTGGGAATTATATTTGTGCCATTTATTTATTTATATTCATGACACTACCCATCAAAGGGCTTGCTGTTGGAAGCATGTATTTGCCAATGCCATGGTACTAGATCTTAAGAAAATAAAAACTGTTATTGCAAGGTTGACCAACAAGAGCACAGGGAAAATGAAATGACTCCAGTCTTTCTCCCTAATCAAAGGTTGGATCAAACTTTTGTGAGTTAGGGAAGAAGGGTTGGTATTGGAAGCACTGGCAGGCAGATTTCAATTGGAATTTGGCCACACTTTGGTTTTAGGTGTTGTTTGAGGTCAAAATTTTCTCCTCTGCACTTGGCTTTGGTTATATGACTTGTGGTTTTGTACTGTTGTCTCTGAAAGACAACCCACTATTTTATTAGAAAGAGGATAAGGTCAGTTTTGAGATGGTTCTGAGCTGGTTCTGTGGTTACAATGATTCTAGACCTTTAGAGAACCCTCTAAATCTAGAAACCCAAGCTCTTTGATTCTAATAAATATTTCGATTTATTAAGCTTATAATTTTCTCTATGCCTTCTCTTTTTCAGAAAATATTATTTTTCTCTATCCAATTGAATCTCTGTCTCAATCCAATCTCTATCTTATTCCTCTGTTAGAGGAATAACCCTCTAATTTTGATATTTCTCTCCCTCTTTTAGCTATTCATCTCTTCATATATTTGTTCTAATTTCTTGAAAATGTGCTCAACCTGTTAAATTGTTCCCATCATATATTCACATATGCTATTTCTTTTTTTCTGCTTGTCCATTGTCCTGATTTTGTTTCATGTATAAAATAACTTATCTCTGATGATATAAACTGTACTTCTTTTTAAAAAATTTCTGGTCACTTTGCTTGTTTTTCCTCTGTCCTTTATGCTAATGATTTCCTTAAATGGCCTATGATTCTTGGCTGCCCTTCATATCTAAGAATGAGACCAAAGCACTGAAACTTTGATTGGAAAATGTGTGCATAACAATGATTTTGACCAGAGAAATTTAGCAAAGAGTGAGCCTAACATCAGGTATGCAGATGATACCATCCTTATGGCAGAAAGCAAAGAAGAACTAAAGAGCCTCTTGATGAAAGTGAAAGAGGAGGGTGAAAAAGTTGGCTTAAAACTCAGCATTCAGAAAACTAAGATCATGGCATCCGGTCCCAACACTTCATGGCAAATAGGGAAACAATGGAAACAGTGAATGACTTTATATTTTTGGGCTCCAAAATCACTGCAGATGGTGACTGCAGCCATGAAATTAAAAGACACTTTCTCCTTGGAAGAAAAGCTATGACCAACCTAGACAGCATATTAAAAAGCAGAAACATTACTTTGCCAACAAAGGCCCATCTAGTCAAAGCTATGGTCTTTCCAGTAGTCATGTATGGATGTGAGAGTTGGACTATAAAGAAAGCTGAGTGCTGAAGATTTGATGCTTTTGGCTGTGGTGTTGGAGAAGACTCTTGAGAGTCCCTAGGACTGCAAGGAGATCCAACTGGTCCATGCTAAAGGAAATCAACCCTGAATATTCATTGGAAGGACTGATTCTGAAGCTGAAACTCCAATACTTTGGCCACCTGATGCAAAGAACTGACTCATTTAAAAAGACCCTGATGCTGGGAAGATTGAGGGCAGGAGCAGAAGGGGACAACAGAGGATGAGATTGTTGGATGGCATCACCTCTTGATGGGCAAGAGTTTAGGTAAGCTCCAGGAATTGGTGATGGACAGGGAAGCCTCGTGTGCTACAGTCCATGGAGTCACAAAGAGTTGGACAGGACTGAGCAACTGAACTGAGCCTTCAGGGGGCTCTGGAATATCATTGAGAGATCCAAAATGTCTGAACCTATAAGTAATATCTCTGTAGTAATTATATTTCTTGAGATAATAGCCCTCCAGTCTTTTGCTTTGATAGGGGACTGATTACAGGCCTACCTGTAGATGAAAGAGACCTGGAGGTTATCTCACCACTCATTATAAATGACACAATTATTGTAAAAGAGTAGAAGTCAGTAGGGTATAATCATAAGCAATTTTGTGGGGCACATTTTGGGTGCCCCCTCACTTGGAACCTGCCCTTACATAGACAATAATGCTGATATGTCTTGTTTTCTAGCAGTTACTTTTACATCCTCTAGCAAACCCTGCATTTCTGGCAATCCAAAACCTCCTTGTAGGTCTCATCAGTCTGGAGTAGGACCCCAGGCCTATACCTACTGTGGGGTCCTCCTCTGGTCCTGATACTATTCCCCTTTGACTCAACATCTAATGACATGGATCTACTCTCTAATGAGTTTGCTGTTTTGCTATTCAGAAACTGACATGGTTCTGGCACCAGTGTCTGCATCCTAAAAAGTCCAGCTAAGGTAGTCCAGCATTCTTTAAGGAGTTTTCCTGGAGGTCCTTTCAGACTTCTTAAGGTAATTGTTAAGCAGGCCCCTTCCATTTCCCACAGGAGAAATACTGCAGAGAGAAAATTTCTCTGAAAATACAACTCCTTCTTGGCATTTCAAATCTCTCTTACATATCCTCAGGGTGAAAGTTGAGCCAAGGAGGACAAACTCGTTTTCTAATCACTTCCTTTCCAAGTCTTGCTTAGGTGGTCCAGCACCTGGCTATTAGATAGAGGACTTGCTCTAGGCATGCAAGGTCTCAGACAAAACTGAAATAGAATCTTATTTTAGGATCACGTTACCTTCTCCTTTACCTTTTAAATAAATTATTCATAACTGGAAGAAAACATTGCCTATGGCTTAGATTCTGGCCAGAGTCCTGTGTTTTTTCACATTATCCTGAGGTTTATTATTCTGGTTCTGTTTCTGTTATGTTTAAACTTGATTAGACTTTTAATACTTGTGTATCTCACCTGTGTTACTTCTTTTATGTCAGGTTTAGGGTAGAAAGAATCCCACTTGAGTTCTGTGTCATATGGAGACTTCCTGGAGCTCAGAATCTCCATGAGCTCAGCATGACAGCTTTCCGGGGCTCATATTTCTCTGATGCTCCATGATCTGGCCTCTCCAAATTACTGTCTGCAGAGAACAAACTCTTTCTCTGACACAGTAGAAGCATTTCCATCTTGCTGTGTCTGTTTGGGAGGAAATGCAAAACAATGTCTCTTTAAACTGACCCTTAACTTTACTCAGAAGACTTAATTCACATACATCTGGTGCTGTCACGCTGGTGTTGTCACACCAGTATCACCTTCCGACTTCTGTCCTAAACTAACCATCCCAGACACAAACTTAACTCATTTACAAACAAGCTAGTTATTCAATCTCATGTTATAGATTTTATTCCCTTTAAAAATTTATCAAAATAATATTGTCCAAGGTGGTGTTGAGTAGCCATTCATATTTTGAAGAAAAATTAATACACATTAACTTTTCTACACTTTTGAGAAAAATATATTTCTTCTGATCATGACTTCATTCCCTTGAAGGATTGGTCAGTCCTTCACACACAGTTCATGCTACTTACATATTCTCAGTTGCCTAGAGTTGTTTGACTGTATTTTAAACCTAATGTGTTTTAGAACCAGTCTGTTGTTTCAAGTCCAGTTCTAACTGTTGCTTCTTGACCTGTACACAGATTTCTTAGGAGGCAGGTAAGGTGGTCTGGTATTCCCATCTCTTCTAAGAATTTTCTACAGTGTGTTGTGATCCACACAGTCAAAGGCTTTGGTGTACTCAGTAAAGCAGAAGTAGATATTTCTCTGAAACTCTCTTTGCTTTTTCAGAGATACAACAGATGTTGGCCATTTGATCTCTGGTTCCTCTGCCTTTATTAAATCCAGCTTGAACATCTGGAAGTTCATGGTTCACATACTGTTGAAGCCTGGCTTGGGGATTGAGCATTATTTTGCTAGCGTATGAGATGAGTGCAATTGTGTGGTAGTTTGAGGATTTTTTGGCATTGCCTTTCTTTGGGATTGGAATGAAAACTGACCTTTTCCAGTCCTGTGGTTACTGCTGAGTTTTCTAAATTTGCTGGCACATTGAGTGCAGCACTTTCACAGCATCATCTATTAGAATTTGAAATAATTCAACTGGAATTGCATCACCTCCACTAGCTCTGCTTCCTAAGGCCCACTTGACTTCACATCCAGGATGTTTGGCTCTAAGTGAGTGATCACAGCATCATGATTATCTGGGCCATGAAGATCTTTTTTGTATAGTTCTTTGTGTATTGTTGCTACCTACCTCTTCTTAATATCTTCTGCTTCTGTTAAGTCCATACCATTTCTCTTCTTTATTGTGCCCATTTTTGCATGAAATGTTCCCTTGCTATCTCTCTGTTTTCTTGAAGAGATCTCTAGTCTTTCCCATTCTATTGTTTTCCTCCATTTCTTTGTATTGATCACTGAGGAAGGTTTTCTTATCTCCTGCTATTCTTTGGAACTCTGCATTTAAATAAGTATATCTTTCCTTTTTTCCTTTGCCTTTAGCTTCTCTTTTCTCAGCCATTTGTAGGGTCTCCTCAGACAACCATTTTGTCTCTTTGCATTTCTTTTTCTTGGGGATGGTCTTGATCACTGCCTCCTGTACTATGTCACAAAGCTCTGTCTATAGTTCTTCAGGCATGCTATCAGATCTAATCCCTTGAAACTATTTGTCATTTCCACTGTATAATCATTAAGGGATTTGATTTAGGCCATACCTGAATGGTCTAGTGGTTTTCCCTACTTTCTTCAATTTAAGTCTGAATGTGGCAATAAGGAGTTCACGTTCTGAGCCACAGTCAGCTCCTTGTCTTGTTTTTGCTAACTGTATCAAGCTTCTCCATCTTTGGGTGCAAAGAATATAATCAATCTGATTTTGGTATTGACCATCTGGTGATGACCATGTAGAGAGTCTTCTCTTGTGTTGTTGGAAGAGGGTGTTTGCTATGACCAGTGTGTTCACTAGGGAAAACTCTATTAGACTTTGCCCTGCTTCATTTTACTCCAGGTATCTCTTGACCTCCTACTTTTGCATTTCAGTCCCCTATGATGAAAAGGACATCTTTCTTGGGTGTTAGTTCTAGAAGGTCTCATAGGTCTTCATAGAAGCTTTCAACTTCAGCTTCTTCAGCATTACTAGTTGGGGCACTGAGTTGCATCACTGTGATATTGAATTGTTTGCCTTGGAAATGAAGAGAAATCATTCTATCATTTTTGAGATTGCGTCCAAGTACTGCATTTCGGACTCTTTTGTTGACTGTGGGGGCTACTCCATTTCTTCCAAGGGATTCTTGCCCACAGTAGTAGATATAATAGTCATCTTAATTAAGTTCACTCATTCCAGTACATTTTAGTTAACTGATTCCTAAAATGTCAATGTTCACTCCTGCCATTCCTATTTGACTACTTCCAATTGATGCTTTTGAACTATGGTGTTGGAGAAGACTCTTGAGAGTCCCTTGGACTGCAAGGAGATCCAACCAGTACATTCTAAAGGAGATCAGTCCTGAACACTCATAGGAAGGACTGATTCTGAAGCTGAAACTGCAATACTTTGGCCACCTCATGCGAAGAGTTGACTCATTGGAAAAGACTCTGATGCAGGAAGAGAAGGGGACAACAGAGGATGAGATGGCTGGATGACATTACCAAGTCGATGGGTGTGAGTTTGAGTGAACTCTGGGAGTTGGTGATGGACAGGGAGGCCTGGCGTGCTGCGATTCATGGGGTCGCAAAGAGTCGGACATGGCTGAGTGAGTGAACTGAACTGAATTTACCTTAATTCATGGACCTAACAGTCCTGGTTCCTGTGCAATATTGTTCTTTACAGCATTGGACTTTACTTCCATCACCAGTCACATCCACAACTGAGTGTTGTTTTCCCTTTGGCTCTGTCTCTTCATTCTTTCTGAGGTTATTTCTCCACTGATCTCCGGTAGCATATTGGGCATCTACTGACCTGGCGTGTTCATCTTTCAGTGTCCTATCTTTTTGCTATTTTATACTGTTCATGGAATTCTCAAAGCAAAAATACTACAGTGTTTTGCTATTTCCTTCTCTAGTGGACCACGTTTAATCAGAACTCTCCACAATGATCTGTCTATGTTGGGTGGCCCTACACAGCATGGCTCATAGTTTCATTGAGTTAGACAAGGCTGTGGTCCATGTGGTCAGTTTGATTAGTTTTCTATGATATTGTTTTCATTATTTCTGCCCTATGATGGATAAGGATAAAATGCTTATGGAAGCTTCCTAATGGGAGAAACTGACTGAGGGTAAATTGAGTCTTGTCCTGATGGGTGGGGCCATGCTCAGTAAA
Organism: Capricornis sumatraensis; assembly: GCF_032405125.1. Lineage (NCBI taxonomy): Eukaryota > Metazoa > Chordata > Mammalia > Artiodactyla > Bovidae > Capricornis > Capricornis sumatraensis. The sequence goes on along the minus strand of NC_091069.1, from coordinate 74,827,479 downwards.
TCTTTAATTCAATTTTCTGTCCATGGGAGGCTGTATTCCCTCTCTGTTATTTGACCTGAGGACAAACTATGATGGAGGTAATGAAGATAATGACCTCCTTCAAAAAGTTCAGTGCATGCAATGCCACACTCAGTGCCCCAGACCCTACAGCAGGCCACCGCTGACCCATGCCTCAGCCAGAGACTCCTAGACCTTCAGGGCAAGTCTTGGTCAGTCTCTTGTGGGGTCACTGCTCCTTTTTCCTGGGTCCTGGTGTGCACAAGATTTTGTTTGTGCCCTCCAAGTGTCTGTTTCCCCAGTCCTTTGTAATTTCTGCCAGCTCTGTGGTGGGGTTAATGGTGACCTCCTCCAAGAGGGCTTATGGCACACCCAGGTCTGCTGTACCCGGAGCCCCTGCTCTTGCAGCAGGCCACTTTTGACCCATACCTCTGCAGGAGACACTCAAACTCTCAAAGGCAGGTCTGGCTCAGTCTCTGTGGGGTCTCCTTGGTGCATACAAGGTTTTGTTTGAGCCCTCTGAGTGTCTCTGATGGGTATGGTGTTTGATTTTAAATCCAGTTTTGCCCCTCCTACTGTCTTGCATGTTTGGATGTGAGAGTTGGACTGTGAAGAAGGCTGAGCACTGAAGAATTGATGCTTTTGAACTGTGGTGTTGGAGAAGACTCTTGAGAGTCCCTTGGACTGCAAGGAGATCCAACCAGTCCATTCTGAAGGAGATCAGCCCTGGGATTTCTTTGGAAGTAATGATGCTAAATCTAAAACTCCAGTACTTTGGCCACCTCATGCAAAGAGTTGACTTATTGGAAAAGACTCTGATGCTGGGAGGGATTGGGGGCAGGAGAAGGGGACGACAGAGGATGAGATGACTGGATGACATCACTGACTCAATGGATGTGAATCTGAGTGAACTCCAGGAGTTGGTGCTGGACAGGGAGGCCTGGCGTGCTGCGATTCATGGGGTCGCAAAGAGTCGGACACGACTGAGCGACTGAAATGAACTGAACTGAACTGTCTTGCTGGGGCTTCTCCTTTGCCTTTGGACATGGGCTATCTCTATTTTGTGGTGGGATCCAACATTCTCCTGTTGAAGGTTGTTCAGCAGCGAGTTGTAATTTTGGAGTGCTCACAGGAGAAGTTGAGCGCACATCCTTCTACTCTGCCATCTTGATTCTACTGATTCCAACAGAAGCTGGAATCAAGATTGCCAGGAGAAATATCAGTAAACTCAGATATGCAGATGACACCACCCTTATGGCAGAAAGCAAAGAAGAACTAAAGAGCCTCTTCATGAAATTGAGAGAAGAGAGTGAAAAAGTAGGCTTCAAACTTTACATTCAGCAAACTAAGATCATGGCATCTGGTCCCATCATTTCATGGCAAATAGATGGGAAAACAATAGAAACAGTAACAGACTTCATTTTCTTGGGCTCCAAAATCACTGCAGATGGTGATTGCAGCCATGAAATTAAAAGATGTTTGCTCTTTGAAAGAAAAGCTATGACCAACCTAGATAGCATATTCAAAAGCAGAGATGTTACTTTGCCAACAAAGGTCCATCTAGTCAAAGCTATGGTTGTCCAGTAGTCCTGTAGGGATGTGAGAGTTGGACCATAAAGAAAGCTGAACACCGAAGAACTGATGCTTTTGAACTGTGGTGTTGTAGAAGACTCTTGAGAGTCCATTGGGCTACAAGGAGATCAAGTCCATCCTAAAGGAAATCAGTCCTGAATACTCATCGGAAGGACTGATTCTGAAGCTGAAACTCCAATACTTTGGCCACCTAATGCGAAGAACTGACTCATTGCAAAAGACCCTGATGCTGCATAAGATTGAAGTCAGTAGCAGAAGGGGATGACAGGGGATGAGATTGTTGGATGGCATCATCAACTCGATTGACATGAATTTGAGAAACCTGAGGGCGTTGGTAATGGACAGTGAAGCCTGGTGTGCTGCAGTCCATGGGGTTGCAAAGAGTCAGTCACGACTGAGCGACTGAACTGAATTGACTGAATGTGTTTTAAGTATCTACTGGCACAATAAATTTTTGTGAACCAAGCAGCAGAACTTGTAATGGCTCTGCTAAAGCTTGATCCACAGCAACTAAGAAACTTTTTTAATCTTCCATAATTTCTTTAGGAAAGGTTGCTTGAAACCAAGAAGAAACTAATTCTTCACTACTGACCTCCGAAATGATCTTGGGGAGAATTTCATTTGCACATCTCATGGGCTGCCAGCATATATTAGTTCATTAGCCTTCCATTGTTTCCCTCTGCCCTGGAGATGTGTATTTCAGACTGGGTTTAAATTGATCATTTCCTCCTTTAAGCCACCTCAGTTCTAATACTAATTATAGCTAGAACCAAGGGATTATGAAATTATAAAGATAAAAGTGAAGGGAGTCAATATTTACTGAATATCCACTATGTGCCAGGCACTCTCTTAGGTACTTCTCAGTATTCATTTAAATGAAATAATATTCAAACAGCCCAAGAAGTAGGTATTTTTCTAATTTTTCCAATGAGAAACTGTTGGCTGAAAGAGCAGGGAGTTACAGCTAGTAAGTTGTGGTTCAAATATTAAAATATGTTTCTATTACTTTAAAGCTCATGTTTTGTCCTTCTGATAGCCCTGCATCAAGGTCAACATGGAGTGAAACATTCTTTAATTTCCCTGGTAACCTCTTGAGGTCTGACCAATTTTTACAATCTGCTCATGGCTTCTTTTGGGAGAGCTTTGGCTTCTGAATGAAATGAACCTTAATTTATTTGCCTGAACAGATAAAGAAGTTATAATACAATTTGTAAAGGTTGCCAGAGAACTAAAGAAAAATCTGACAAAAACACAAACATACATACACATGTAAACAATCACATTATTCCACAGAACAATTCCATTATTACAGATTTGAATGGGATCTGCTCTCAGTTGTAAAGGCCAAAAATAAAGGCATTTTGTAGATTTTGGCTGTGACCAGTGAAATAGATCTTGTGTCATTATTTTGTGTTTAAGAATAAGTGTGTAATATAGATGTCTCTCTGCTTAGGTTTAAGTCACAGCAAATCTTATAATCAACTTTTCAAGTCATTACATAGATTTCAGTAAGCTGGAAAAGACAAAAAAAAATCTTAAAAAGAGTGAGTGCTATTTACAAATATTATCAAATTATTACATACTAATACTGATTTTTTTTTCAAGGCCTTGATGGTATATTGTAAAAACTCTTTTTTTAGTAGATGAACATATGAAAATGTATATACACATTATTTATACATTATTTATTTATATATATGTATTAAGGCTTCCTAGGTGGCACAGTTGGTAAAGAACCTGCCTGTCAATTCAGGAGACACAAGAGACATGGGTTCGATTCCTGGGTTGGGAAGATCCCCTGGAGAAGGAAATGGCAACCCACTCATGTTCTTGCCTGGAGAATCCCGTGGACAGTGGAGCCATACATATTATTTATTAATAAATGATTATTTTAATAGTCTAAATGCTTTTATTATTCAACTTCTCAGTTCCTGGAAATGCCAAGGAATACATTATTAATAAATAAACCTTCTCTTTTTCTTCAAATCTGCCCTAAAGCCCTGAAGATCTTTGGCCAACAAAGCAGGTGTTTTTTAAAGCCTGGATGGTCCAGTAAAAGATAACTTAGACCCACTTTTAGTAAATAATTCTGCAGAGATAAGTGCATCAAGAATGAGAAACTAAGTTGATTATCCATATTTTATTTTATTTTTGGTGGAGGAACAAGAAATATCTACATGTCTTTTTGTTTTATCTCTGCTTTAATTAGGTGACAGATTTGAACTATCTACATGATGACAATGTGTTATGTAAAAAATGCTCTGAGTTCACCTTCTTTAACTATGAAGGAAAGGCAAACATATAGACACACAAACCTACAAAGGCACAGACACAAACATGCTTAACATTTAAGTCAAAACTAAAGTTGTAAAGTCAGAAATGAAGGAAAATATAGTTTAACAGAATTTCCTATCAGGGACAGTTAGAGCTGCAAAAACTACAGATACTTAATTAGTTTAATAAGAACAATTATTCTGTAGCAGTCTTCCTTTTACTACTGTAAAAATTTTGTAATTTTTTAAACATTCTTCTATTAATGTCACTCAATTTAATAATCTGATCTCAGTTTTTCAAAGAACAGAATATTCTTTCGGTCAAGAGTGAAATTAACTTGGAAATAAGTAGCACTATATATACTTCACATTCAATTTAATCTGTATAAAAAGATAACAATTTGTAAGATATCACTACAACTTTGGCCACTTAGATGTGTTATATTTATGTCCTGCTTTAAATCTTCAATCAGTCTCTCCCATCTGTCAAAATTTTATAGCTACTGAAAGATAAAGGCTTTGTTGCTATGGCAATTATTCCATTACCTAGGTGACACTGTTTGAATGATGTCATTGTTAAAGTGATCTAACTCATGAAATATTTTTAATTTTTAGTATGGTTAGACAGAGAGCAAAACTTTCCAGTGATACAAAATAAAGAGGGCTAGAAAAATAGCTAGTCTTAATAAATTGGGTGCCTGCAAGTGACCATTAGAAGGTTAATGTTCAAATGAATTCCTCCAATGATTTCTGTTTTTAGTTGGGTCAGTTCTCTCATCTGCATTTTCCAAAGGTGAATGAAGGAGTGTATGTGTGGAGAAACATAAAAAAAAAAGTAAGGTGTTCTAGCGGGAGAATGGTGGAAATCGCATCTCATTTTAAAAATATTTTTCCATAATTATCTCTTTAGTTAAACCTTAAGCTTGTTACCAAGAAAAAATATGTCATGCCCTTTCATTTTGGTACCATGATCTACTTATTAACCAGAGAGCTGTATACAAAGAGATAAGGAGAAGAATATAGAGGAGGAAAAAAAAAAAAACAAACAAACCAGAAATTAGGTGAAGAAAACAGAAAAGACCAGAAGCTTGACTGTGGGTCACTATTCAAATTCAAATGAAAGAGGGGTGAGAGAAAAAGTATCAAGAAGTATGGACAAGAGTTTAAAAAGTTTTTCAAACTTCAACAGGACTTGTCAGGAGGTGACTGCCTTGTGGCTATGCTATTTCTGTCTCATCTAAAGGACTTTTAAGTGTTGGCAGAGATAAGTGGTACAGCCCCCACCAAACTTATTATACAAGTTATATGGAAAACGTTCTTTGAACTCAGAAGATTCTATAGTCAGTCATGCTCTAATGACCCCAGATGAATTACTGCTCAGCAAATAAGTCATATGAGCATCTCCTTTATGACAGTGATGAAGTGTTTCTTCAGAGATCTCTCTCTTCTCCTCTCCTAGTGTCTTCTCCCCTGTATGAGCCCACTCTATCCTTTCATGCAATAAGAGTTGAATTTCAAAGCTTGAAGTGCTTCCCTGTGGCTCAGTAAAGAATCTGCCTGCAATGCAGGAGATGCAGATTCAGTCCCTGGGTTGGGAAGATCTCCTGCAGAAGGGAATGGCAACTCACTCCAATATTTTTGCCTGGACAATACGTGGACAGAAGAGCCTTGGTAGGCTACAGTCCATGGAGTCACAAAGAGTCAGACCTGACTGAGTGACTAACTGGTCCTTGCTTTGTACGATAATGAAAACTCAGAACTGTAAGAAAAATGTATACATTTAACGGTCTAATACCAATTCAGGTCCTGAACACCTATTAACAGCCTCTAGCCTCTCACTCAGAGAAGGCAATGGCAAGCCACTCCAGTATTCTTGCCAGAAAATCCCATAGATGGAGGAGCCTGGTAGGCTGCAGTCCATGGGGTCTCGAAGAGTCGGACACGACTGAGCGACTTCACTTTCACTTTTCACTTTGATGCATTGGAGAAAGAAATGGCAACCCACTCCAGTGTTCTTGTCTGGAGAATCCCAGGGATGGAGGAGCCTGGTGGGCTACCATTTATGGGGTCACACAGAGTCAAACACGACTGAAGTGACTTAGCAGCAGCAGCAGCCTCTCACTATGACACTTCACCATGGAAGAGTTCAGTACAGCTTGAAGGCAGTCCGTTTCACTTTGGCCAAGTTGATGTAATTAGTTCAAGGCAAAAGAATTACATAAACCTGTGAGAACTTACGGTGTCAGTCTCCCATAATATTTGAACTTTCCAACAGGTGCTTGGAGAGAACAGAATTATTTCCATAGCTCACAGGCCAGAATTCCAGACACCATGGTATTCAGGCTGATGTTTGGAGGACAGGTTTGGGGAAGAGGAAATTCTCCCACAGATCACACTACCTTGGGCTACTATGTTCTTTATTAATGTGTCACTCTAGTTTGGGTTCATTTTTTTCCCTTGGGATGTGCTTATACACTGTTTAGATACACATTTTCTGGCCACAGTATGAATCAGGAAGAATAAGAACCGATAATGAGCTACAGACTAAACCAAGCAAGCAGCAGCTGTTGGGGCATCACCCCACTTTGTGGAAACAGGTAATAGATCCATTAATCGTGATTTTTAGGAAACTTCCAAAGCTAATGTAGAAGGCATTTCTTGATTAACAATTAGTCTTTATTATTTAATTAACAGCTTTATGTACCTCGTTCTTGACATGGATTACATGACTTGGCATTGCACCTAGCAGGTAGTTTTTAAAAGAAAATGTGGTCTGTGAACAGTGTGATGTTTCAGTGCCTGTTGGTTTCAAATTCTGACAAATTTCTTTCTCTTCCCAAGGGGTGAGGGAGGACATACCAAATGCTGGAATGTGAATGTCTGAAACCCCAAATAGCTTGTCAGACTGAACCACCAGTATCATAAATCAAGCTCATTAACAGCATCTGATCAAGCTTATCTGCCTCATATCATCAGGGAGGCACTTGCTGGCAGGGTCTTTGCAGATAGAATTTTCAGCAGATATCATCATTAGAGCTCAGTGAAATAGCCATCCACTGGAACAGCTTGCAGCAGTAGCTTCCGTATCATAATTACAGAAATGATTACAGTAGCAAATATTAAAAAGGGTACAGTTATGCATAATTCCTACAGCACGTAATCTAATTTGCCAGCAGTAAAAACAGTAATAAAAGCATTGCCTAGTGATGGTACAAAGCAATTTTCAGTCAAGATTCCTAAAAATAACGTAAGTTTTCTTACAGCTGGATTCATTCTTAACATTGTTTGCTTAGCATCCTGCTTGAGGGAGCTTAATCAAGACCCGGGTGATAACCATGTTAGCAAAAGCACAATGCTAATGGACTTTTCACACAGAATAATGTGACTTCTGGCTTCCTTGAAAAGTTATAGCTTTGGCAAAGTCCATCCATGAAGGATAATAGTCTCAGAAGGAAGGTACCATTTTCTTATTCCGTTGAACCCCCATTTTCCTACGCGACACTTTAGGTTCTTCTTGGCACTCACCTACTTCTTATTCTACTTATTTGTATTCATACACCTCCCCATCTGCATCATAGTTTAAACTCTTGGATGCAAGAGACTATAACTGATTCATGTTCTTAATCTCTTCCTCCCCAGAGAGTCTGTCACCACACTAAACACAAAGTAAATGCTTGATATGTTTTTCAAATCAAACTGATGAACCTGGGATATCAAATTGTTCAATACAAATAAAATATTACTCAGAAATGCCACAGTAAAGAAAATGCAATCTGTAATACCTGAGCTCTCATAGAATTGAGTTGTTTCATTCAAAGTAATAATTCTCATCACTGGCTGGTCATTATATCATCTGTAAGGCTTTAAGAAAAACCTAGTTTCTAAGTAGAAAAATTTAATTTCTAAGTACCACTCAGGGTCATTTAAATCAGAATTTCTAAAAGTGGGTCTGGGCATAGGGATTTTTAAAGCTCTTCCAGGAAAAACCAGAGTTGATACTCATTTATTTAAAAAGTATGAGTAAAAACACAAGAGGAGATAAGCATGGAAAATATCTGATGTATGATATGAAGCCATTTTGCTTTTTTGCATTTCTTTTCCGTGGGGATGGTCTTGATCCCTGTCTCCTGTACAGTGTCTTAAATCTCCGTCCATAGTTCATCAGGCACTCTGTCTATCAGATTTAGTCCCTTAAATCTATTTCTCACTTCCATGTATAATAAGGGATTTTCATTTTCATACCTGAATGGTCCAGTGGTTTTCCCCACTTTCTTCAATTTAAGTCTGAAATTTGGCAATAAGGAGTTCTTGATCTGAGCCACAGTCAGCTCCCAGTCTTGCCTTTGCTGACTGTATAGAGCTTCTCCATCCTTGGCTGCAAAGAATATAATCAATCTGATTTCAGTGTTGACCATCTGGTGATGTCCATGTGTAGAGTCTTCTCTTGTGTTGTTGGAAGAGGGTGTTTGCTCTGACCAGTCTGTTCTCTTGGCAAAACTCTATTAACCTTTGCCCTGCTTCATTCCATACTCCAAGGCCAAATTTGCCTGTTACTCCAGGTGTTTCTTGACTTCCTACTTTTGCATTCCAGTCCCCTATAATGAAAAGGACATCTTTTTTGGGTGTTAGTTCTTAAAGTTCTTGTAGGTCTTCATAGAACCTTTTAACTTCAGCTTCTTCAGCATTACTGGTTGGGGCATAGACTTGGATTACCGTGATATTGAATAGTTTGCCTTAAAAACGAACAGAGATCATTCTGTCATTTTTGAGACTGCATCCAAGTACTGCATTTCAGACTCTTTTGTTGACCATGATGGCTACTCCATTTCTTCTAAGGGATTCCTGCCAACAGTAGTAGATATAATGGTCATCTGAGTTAAATTCACCCATTCCAGTCCATTTTAGTTTTTTGATTCCTAGAATGTCAACATTCACTCTTGCCATCTCCTGTTTGACCACTTCCAATTTGCCTTGATTCATGGACCTGACATTCCAGGTTCCTATGCAATATTGCTCTTTACATCATCAGACCTTGCTTCTATCACCAGTCACATCCACAGCTGGGTGTTGTTTTTGCTTTGGCTCCATCCCTTCATTCTTTCTGGAGCTATTTCTCCACTGATCTCCAGTAGCATATTGGGCACCTACCGACCCGGGGAGTCCCCCTTTCAGTATCCTATCATTTTGGCTTTTCATACTGTTCATGGGGTTCTCAAGGCAAGAGTACTGAAGTGGTTTGCCATTCCCTTCTCCAGTGAACCACATTCTGTCAGATCTCTCCACCATGACCTGCCCATCTTGGATGGCCCCACATGGCATGGCCTAGTTTCATTGAGTTAGACAAGGCTGTGGTCCATGTGATCAGACTGGCTAGTTTTCTGTGATTATGGTTTCAGTGTGTCTGCCCTCTGATGCCCTCTCGCAACACCTACCATCTCACTTGGGTTTCTCTTACCTTGGGCGTGGGGTATCTCTTCATGGCTGCTCCAGCAAAGCACAGCTACTGCTCCTTACCTTGGATGAGGGGCATCTCCTCATGGCCGCCCCTCCTGACTTGAACGTGGAGTAGCTCCTCTCAGCCCTCCTGTGTCTGCGCAGCCGCCACTCTTTAGACATGCAGTTGCTCCTCTCCTATGGAAATGAAATGCAAAAAAGCAAAATGGCTGTCTGAGGAAGCCTTACAAATAGCTTTGAAAGGAAGAGAAGTGCAAAGCAAAGGAGAAAAGGAAAGATATAAGCATCTGAATGCAGAGTTCCAAAGAAGAGCAAGGAGAGATAAGAAAGCCTTCCTCAGTGATCAATGCAAAGAAATAGAGGAAAACAACAGAATGGGAAAGACTAGAGATCCCTTTAAGAAAATTAGATATACCAAGGGAACATTTCATGCAAAGATGGGCTCGATAAAGGACAAAAATGGTATGGACCTAACAGAAGCAGAAGATGTGACAAGAATACGCAGAAGAACTGTACAAAAAAGAGCTTCACAACCCAGATAATCATGATGATGTTATCACTCACCTAGAGCCAGACATCCTGGAATGTGAACTCAGGTGAGCCTTAGAAATCATCACTACGAACAAAGCTAGTGGAGGTGATGGAATTCCAATTGAGCTATTTCAAATCCTGAATGATGATGCCGTGAAAGTGCTGCACGCAATATGCCAGCAAAGTTGGAAAACTCAGCAGTGGCCACAGGACTGGAAAAGGTCAGTTTTCATTCCAATCCCAAAGAAAGGCAATGCCAAAGAATGCTCAAACTACCACAAAATTGCACTCATCTCACAAGCTAGTAATGTTCAAATTTATCCAAGCCAGGCTTCAGCAATACATGAACCATGAACTTCCAGATGTTCAAGCTGGTTTTAGAAAAGGCAGAGGAACCAGAGATCAAATTGCCAATATCCACTGGATCATTGAAAGAGCAAGAGAGTTCCAGAAAAACATCTATTTCTGCTTTCTTGACTATGTCAAAGCCTTTGACTGTGTGGATCACAATAAACTGTGGAAAATTCTGAAAGAGATGGGAATACCGGACCAACTGACCTGCCTCTTGAGAAACCTGTATGCAGATCAGGAAGCAACAGTTAGAACTGGACATGGAACCAGAGACTGCTTCCAAATAGGAAAAGGAGTACATTAGGCTGTATCTTGTCACCCTGCTTATTAAACTTCTATGCAGATTACGTCATGAGAAATACTAGGCTGGAGGAAGCACAAGCTGGAATCAAGATTGCCGGGAGAAATATCAATAACCTTCCATATGCAGATGACACCACTCTTATGGCAGAAAGTGAAGAAGAATTTAAAAGCCTCTTGATGAAAGTAAAAGAGGAGAGTGAAAAAGTTGGCTTAAAGCTCAACATTCAGAAAACTAAGATCATGGCATCTGGTCCCATCACTTCATGGGAAATAAATGGGGAAACAGTGGAAACAGTGGCAGACCATTTTTTGGGGCTCCAAAATCACTGCAGATGGTGACTGCAGCCATGAAATTAAAAGACGCTTACTCCTTGGAAGAAAAGTTATGACCAACCTAGATAGCATATTCAAAAGCAGAGATATTACTTTGCCAACAAAGGTCCATCTAGTCAAGGCTATGGTTTTTCCCGTAGTCATATGGATGTGAGAGTTGGACTGTGAAGAAAGCTGAGTGCCAAAGAATTCATGCGGTAGTGTTAGAGAAGACTCTTGAGATTCCCTTGCCCTGCAAGGAGATCCAACCAGTCCATCCTAAAAGAGATCAGCCCTGGGTGTTCTTTGGAAGGAATGATGCTAAAGCTGAAACTCCAGTACTTTGGCCGCCTCATGAGAAGAGTTGACTCATTGGAAAAGACTCTGATGCTGGGAGGGATTGGGGGCAAGAGGGGAAGGGGACAACAGAGGATGAGATGGCTGGATGGCATCATCGACTTGATGGACATGAGTTTGAGTGAACTCCAGGAGTTGGTGATGGACAGGGAGGCCTGGCATGCTGCGATTCATGGGTTGCAAAGAGTTGGACATGACTGAGTTACTGAAGTGTACTGAATTGATGGTATGAAGATTTAACTTCCTTTGCTGTGTTTCTCTGGGCATGTATTTCATTCTCCAGGCCTCATCTGGTTCCACTGTAAAACGAAGGGAACTAATTATGTACACCTGGAGAAGGGCATGACAACACATTCCAGTATTATTCAGGCTTCCCAGCTGGTGCTAGTGGTAAAGAACCTACCTGCCAATGCATGAGACATAAGAGACATGGTTGTATATATGGGTTGGGAAGATCCCATGGAAGGGGGAATGGCAACCTACTCCAGTATTTTTTCCTGGAGAATCCCATGGACTGAGGAACCTGGCAGGCTACAGTCGATAGAGTCACAAAGAGTCAGACATGACTGAAGCGAGTGCGCACAATTATGTATACGGTGATCCCTAAACTATTTTTCATAACAAATTACATGAATGCATACCATAGTGACACCACCAGGCCAATATCCACAACCACAGACTCACCGAGTCACAGTTTCCAGCAATGGGACTAGGAGTTTGTATTTTTAAAAATGCTGTCCAAGTCACAACTGCTCTTTGGACAAAAATGACAGGACAGGATGACCTTTGTGGTTTGCTCTTAGAATACAAGATAAGCAATGGAAAAAATAAAGTGTTCTCAAAAAGCATTGTAGTACGGATTTGATTGCTTAATATCATTCTCTAACACAAGAGCCCAAGATTCCTTGGAGAGATGGCCAATTCTAAGGCAGGGAAAGAGATTTTACAAGGTGAGTTTGGAGCATCTTCTAGGGTCAGAAAGTAATGAAATGTTCAAAAAGCAAAATTATGCAGGCATGCCAAAGGGAACAGGGGCCAGTCTGAAAGAGTCCCCAGTGGCCAAAGGTGAAACAATCTGAGCCAAAAATAACATTACTATTAAATTATAATGCAATGTATAAAATAAATGTCCATGAGTCCTTACTGATATAAATGTTTAAACAAATAAGTGGGGGTGGTTGTTTTTCAAAGTAAGAAATGGCAACCCACTCCAGTACTCTTGCCTGGTGAGTCCTATGGACGGAGGAGCCTGGCAGGCTACAGTCCATGGGGTCGCAAAGAGTCAGAGATGACTGAGCAACTACACTTTGTGTGTGTGTGTGTGTGTGTGGTGGTGTTGTTCAGTCACTGTCATCTCTGACTCTCTGCGACCCCATTGAGTTGGTGATACCATCTAAGCATCTCATCCTCTGTTAACCCCTTCTCCTCCTGCCATAAGTCAAGGAGAAGAGACAAATCTCCCTTTAAAGAGAATTGTAGGTAATTTACATAGGTATTTCTTCCTCCAGGAAGTAAAGGATAACTTCCCATATCTTGGGTGTGGGCTGCACTTAGTTCCGCTTCTGAAGAACAGAGTATAGAAAGCAAAGATAGTGGAGAATCATGGCAGACACCACCTTAAGCCATCCTGGCTAACATGCCCAGTGATAAGTCACGTTGTTGTCATGTATCCCTTGAAAGGATGACAAAGATGGGCACTCTACCCCTGTGCTCCTCCACCCCAAACCACAGTCTCAATCTGATCATGAGAGAAACGTCAAAGAGTACTCCTCAAAATAGCCAAGATGATGAGAAATAGGAAAGACTGAGAAACTGCCATAGAGTAGAGGACACATAAAGATTAAATGCAATGTGGTATCCTAAACTGTGTCCAGGAACAGTAAAAGGACAAGTGGAGAAATGTGAAATCTGAGTAAATTCTGAAGTTTACTTAGTAGAAATACACCAATGTTAATTCCTTCATTTTTGCAAATACATCATGGTTAGTATAAGATATTAACATCAGTAAAATGGATTATGGATACATGGGAACTCTGTACTGTGTGTGTATGTATCTTTTCTGTAGATTTTAAAAGTTCTAAACTAAAAGTTTATTAAAAAATTATATACAAGGAAATCAAGTGTAGGCATGGAAAGAAAATATAAAAGTTTCTTGCCTTGTGATTAAAGATATTAAAATATCATGAGACATAAAAACTTTACTACTATTTCCTTGTTAACCTGATCAATAATTAATATATGCTTGCTTAATATATATTTAACATATTCATAGTTAATATATTACATATTCAACTTTAAGAAATAATTCACACTTCTCATTAAATCAGTCTGTACATAAAATCACCAGGTTGAATTAGCAATGTGTACATTGTAATGGCAAATGTGTACTGATGTGGCACCAGAGTCCCTTCCTGTACTAATTCCTGGGATCGAAGTAGTGGGAGGCACGTTTCCTCATTAAAAAAAAAAAATCATGTCAAGTACATTTAATTAAGGGCCCAGAGAGGTATCTTTTCTGCATGAATTCACTGTATGGCTGCAATGTGCTGTGAACATGGCATAATTATTTACATGATGCATTTATCTTGAGGCCTGAGTCCTATCCCAGGGCAAGATTGTGCTTACTAGTGAAGGTTTAGTATATTAATATTACTATATTAATCTTGTATCCTGCTACCTTGCTGAGTTCATTTTTTTAGTTCTAGTAGTTTTTGTATGGAGTCTCTAGGGTTTTATCTATCAAGTATCATGTCATCTACACCTAATGGCATATAATCCCTTTTGATTTGGCTACCTTTTATTTCTTTTTCTTGTTTGATTGCTGTGATTGGGACTATCAGTACTATCTTGAATAGAAGTACTGAGAGTGGGTACCTTGCCTTATTTGAGAAATGTAGCAGGAAATCTTTCAACTTTTCACCAATTAATATTATGGTGGCTGTGGCTTTGCCATAGTGTTTATTATGCTCACTCTGTACCCATTTTGGTGAAAGTTTGTTTGTTTTTTTAAATCATGAGTGGGTATTGAATTTTATCAAATGCTTTTTCATCATCTATTGAAATGATCATGTGGTTTTTGTCTTTTTGTTGTTGTTGAGGTAGTACCACATTAATTGATTTGAGTATGTTGAACCAGCCTTGTGACTCTAGAATGAATCCATCTTAATCATGGTATATGATTTTTGTGTTGTTGAATCCTCTTCACTAATATTTTGTTGAGGCATTTTATACATCTATCTTCAGCAAAGATATTAGCGTGTAATTTTCTTTTTTGGTCATGTGCTTGTCTGGTTTTGGTATCAGGGTGATGGTGCCTCCATAGAATGACTTTAGGAGTTCCCTCCCCTTCAGTCTTTTGGAAGAGTTTCAGAATAGTATGAGTTCTGCTTTGTGCATTTGGTAGAATTCCTCAGTGATACCATCTGGTCGCCGACTTTTTTTTTTAAGGGAATTTTCTTTTGTTTTTTAATTACAAATTCTGTTTAACTTCTAGTGATTGGTCTGTTCAGATTATCTGCTTCTTTTGTTTCTATCCAAGTCAGAAACCTGGGAGTCACCTTAGACACCTCCCATTCACTCACCCCCTCATCACCAAGAGCTAAATTTTACCTTTTCCCTAGTTTCTACACAAATAGAAATGGCAGTTGGATACTTTCTAGTGTTGGCAAAGTGATCCAGTGAAAAATAGCTCTTTGAGAAGATATGCATTTAGGTAAAATTCCTAAAAAAAAAAGAAAGTTTGCGGGGGGGAGCTAAGGATGGAGACCAGGTGAACACCAAGACTTAAGGAAAGAAAAGAGAAAAAGGAATCCTAAATGATCAGTGAGAAGGCTCAAACAGAAGGTAAGATAAAGTGAAGAGAGAGTAGTAGAGTGGAATCCAAAATATCAACATAAATAACAATTTAGAAAATCAAAGACGTGTAATCAACAGTGCTGGAGCCACAGAGAAGTTAAATAAGGTGAAAACTATTCCCTATTGATATGATATTTATAACTGTTTACTTTGTTTATATAAAAAACATAATGGGTATTATTCAGATTTTGAGGTGGGTTTTAATTTGTTATAAATAAAGGTCTTGATGACTAAAGAAGGAATTAATGTTATTTTCTCACTCACTATAATTGGAAGACTTAGTTTGGTATTCCCAGTGTTGGTATGTGAGAAATCACGTAATTCCAAATCCTGACTTCTATGTGTTATGTATTAAAAGGGTCTCCGCAGAGGCTGAGAAGGAAACATATACATTTCAGAACATTCTAACACTAGGATATGACCCCTTCTTTTTTATTAACCATTTCAGTTAGGAAATTTACATTCTAGACCTGAAGATATTATTAACTAATTATGTACAATAGGAAAATCACCAACTCCCTTTGGACATTTTCATTAATGGGTAAATTTATAGGATTAAGCTCTTCCACTATGGATGAATTGAGATAAATCATAGTCTGGAAGATCTAAACCATACTTCTTTATTGATCATCTCTACTGAATTTTCATCAGGAAGACACATCCTTTCTTAGCATTTATTTCCCAGTCTTGGTGGGAATGGGCCCTTTTGTCAATACCTGTTATACAGTCTACCTCCTAAATGTCTGTTTCATCATTGCTTTATTTTACTTCCTATCCTATTAGGCAGAGGTCCTTCTTCCTCTGTACTTCCAAAATATATTAGATAAATCTTTACTATAGCATTTATTGTAATTTACCCTAATTATAAGATAATGTGGTCCTTGAGGCACAGACTTAGTTATATTGAGTGAGTATCCCAAACATAACACATGTCTGACACAAACCCATGTTTAATAAACATAGAATTGTTCAGGCAGAGGAGCCAGGCATCTCATGGTGTTTTCTGATCAGTGGGGAGAGAGATTGTTTAGCTCAGTTTGCCCAGAACTCTGAATGAAACTGAAAGTCTATGGATCTGCAGTTGTGTACAGAGTGGCAAGAGCCCATGTGTCTGGGGACTCCAGAAATGGTTTCCAGAGAAGCCTTATTGGGAAGTGCTATTTAGTTAAGTGGTGAGGCAGGATCACTGACAATGAGATCCTGGAGGGCAGCCAGTCTATATACTTTGAAGCAAAACATATTGAAGCATAATTCTTCTGGGTAGGATATATGGAGAGATGAATGATAACTGAATAGCTAAACAACTGCCAGCTGATTGGCTCAAAGGCAGTAGGAGAGGTGCTTTATTAGGTGCCTGCCACAGCACAATTACAAACAGGGCAGAACCAAACTGCACACAGAGAGCAGTGGTAGAAAGCTGGCTTACCTAGGGAAGGTCTGAATGGCACTGTGGAAAACCCCACAACCCAAAATGAGACCTGCCAGCTTAAGCAAAGCCAAACGTAGCAGGCACATGGTATTTTGAGGTCACTCATTTCCTGGCAATTCTGTGGGACCTTAACTGATGGATGGACACATTTTTGTGTGTAGTATTGTGCATTGCTGTGCCAGTATCAAGCTGTTAATAAGTGTCTATGATCGATGATATATTGATCTGTTTTATAACCCATTATATAAGTGGATAGTAAACTTAAAGTGCTCTTTTCAGATAAACAATAGATACTGAATAGATATGCCTTATAGGATACAAGCTGTAAAACAGATTTTTTTTTAAAAAAGATTACTTCTAATTCTTGATCCTTTCATCAATTAGAACTTAATTTACCAATACACTAAAATGGCCTGACCTCCTTTCCTCTCATTAATATTCTTACGTATCTCAGGTTTGCTTTGGTTTTAATTGGAAATCTAGTTACAAGTATCTAGTTCTTTATTTGTAGATATGGTAGGCTTGACTTTCACTTATAAGAGGAATTCTTAAGCAAAATACTGTTAATCTTCTTTTGAGATAAAATTTATAATTATGATAATGGAGTTTTCTATAAAAATCTTTAAAACATGAATCATCATTATAAAAGTAAAGTCAATCCAGAAATAGACACAGTCAAATCATTTAATATATCTTGAACATCTATCATATGCAAAAGACTGTGTAAATTCAGGAAAAATATGAGAATATCCAGAGAATAAATGACCTCAATATTTAGTAAGGAAGAAAAAGCTGGGGATATAAATAACTGGTAAAAGATAGAATGGAATCTGTGTGATAAAAGCTATAGCCTTTTCCTAAATAAAATGTATTCAACAGTGGTTATTTGAAGTAGCATAATTAGGAATTGGGCTTCACTGGTTCAAACAGTAGAGAATCTGCTTGCAATGCAGGAGATGTGGGTTCGATCCTTGGGTCAGGAAGATCCCCTGGAGAAGGAAATGGCTACCCACTCCAGTATTCTTGCCTGGAGAATTCCATAGATGGAGGAGCCTGGCAGCCTACAGTCCATGGAGTCACAAAGCTGGACATGACTGACCGACTAACACTTTCAATTAGGAATTGGGTAATGATTACTAGTTGAGTAAACTTTTCCAAAGCAATGCACAAGATTTTGTGGTAAAATACAGACAAAATATATGCGACTTATCCTTCAGAGGTGAATTTATCTTACAAGGTCCATTTTCATTGAGTTGAATCCCCATAGAGTAGCTTGGTGTTCCAGAATCCCAGAAAATGGTGCTTTGGTGTTTAAATATAAACAAAATTTATTGAATATTACTTAAGCCAGAAATTACAGTTAATTTCTTTAGTATTAACTCTGAAACTTGTTTATATAAGTATTTAAGAGAAAAAATTAAAATGTAATTTAACAGGAAGTAACTAAGTGAAACTTGTTGCTCTGGGTATGAATTGAAAATATTAATAAATACAAAAAGGGACTTAGTTTTCTAGAGCAGTGTACTTTATAGCCATATGGCAGTAGACAAGATTTCATCAAGGGATCATTGCTTATCATTACCTCCCATTTTCTTATATCTCAAACCACACTTTGTGAAGGAAAGTACCACCCTGCACTAATATACTTGCCCTTTGTTGCTAATGATCTGTGGAGTTTCAGCACTAAAAATCAAACAGGGAACATTTTTTTGGTTATTAAAAAATGGTGACAGTTCTACCTCTTCCTCAGAGCATTTCAGCAGCAGAGAAAGACCATTTCAGACTGAGGGAGTAACAATTACCACTTCTAATCTTTTGACAGTCCTGCTACAGATAAAATGACTGCCATAACTCACTTTATGGCTGCAAGGTGGGAGGTTCTCATACCTGTCTATACTCAAGCTGTGCTACATGAAAACCCAGGATCTTGAAGCAACCTGGAAAATATAGTCAACAAGGCAGATGTTTCTCTATGTGTTATGAAACATCTGGAAGTGTGAAGATATCATCAAATTAAGATAGTTTTTTCCAAGTGCAGATCCCTGCCCTCCCATCTCAAGCATTTTGGGGACTTGCTAAAAATACTGGTTTCTAGGTTTCATCTCATTTTTACTAAATCAAGTGTTTTCAAGACAGAGATCAGGAAACTAGAATTAATCTTCTCTAAATGTGTAAGTTGGGGAATGTTCCCATGGAAAAATAAAAAACACAGAAAATAATTGGAAAATTCAAATAGTGTTGGCAACAAAGCCTATCAAGTATAAATTATATGCTAATAGCAAGCAGTTAACATTTGAGTGTTGTTCATTTAGAACAATGCTACATTGTTCATTGTTCATCTTCATTGTTCTTAGGGTCATTGTCATAGACATGATCCCCCTTGTTACACTGCAGACAAACCAAATTGAGAAGGGCTTCCTGGGAGAGTCATGCATGTGAAATACAGCACTGTCAGACTAAAGGAACATGTTAGATGGTTTCCTCACATAAATCACAATTAATTACTACATCAGAGCCTTGAGTCCTTTGCAGATGAAAAGAAAATGTAGCAATAATCCAGTACTTTACAGAGCCTCCTTTTGAGACAGCCAGAGCTCACCTGCCAGGCTGCATCTCTATCTTCTCAATGTCCTACTCTTTACATCCATGCTGGAGCCATCAGCTTTTAGAGGTGACATATGACTGTTGCCTGCTGTGAGCCTGTGATTGATTCACAAAGAGTATATGGAACACTGAATTGTAAAACTTAACAGTGTTTATGAATTACTTTTGAAAAATAAGAATTTCAAACTATTTCTGACTATCCAGGAATAAATTTCCCTCATGACACTGAGAAACAGGAAATGGGAACAGATGAATATCTCACCACATTTTAGCAAAACCATGCTAGGTAAAGGCTGTTTGGACAATGCAAACTTGACTATATATAGGTCTCCTGCATTGGCAGGTGGATTCTTTACCACTTGTGCCACCTGAGAAGCCTGTACACACACACACACACACACACACACACACATCTACATATATATTTGTTTTATAGGGAATAAAGAGAAAAGGAAAAACAGCAACAACGTGGAGTAGGTGGAAGATTTTGTAATAAATAAATGAGGGAAGTTGTAAAGGATAAGCACACTGGAGAAAAAACAAAAGACAATTTTAGACTGTGTGTCCTCAATTAAACCAGACTAATAAATTAGACACACAAAGTTAGATTAAGA
This sequence comes from Capricornis sumatraensis, assembly GCF_032405125.1. NCBI lineage: Eukaryota > Metazoa > Chordata > Mammalia > Artiodactyla > Bovidae > Capricornis > Capricornis sumatraensis. Next base: position 74,807,806 of record NC_091069.1, on the reverse strand, counting down.
TGGAATTGTCATAGTTAAGAAAACAAAGTAGGGAAAGCCAGAAGCGCAAAAGGCAGAATGATGTGCCCTGACTATGTTAAGAGGGAATTTTTTTATTAGAAAAAAAAAGTAAAGAAAAACTCAATCTTTCTAAAAATACGAAAAAAAAAAACTTTTAGAAATGCATTTGTTCTGGGATATAAACACACCATGTATCTTTGAGAGATCAACCATACCAAACATAAATAAAGGAAAGGATGGTTACAAATTATGAGAGGTCTTCTGCTCTGCAGTGTTATCTTGACATACTATAGTCTAGGGGTTGGCAAACTGAGATGAAATCCATATTGCCACCTGTTGTTGTTTTTTTTAAGTTTTGTTAGAACACAGTCTCGCTCATTTTTTTTACTTATTGTCTATGGTTGACTGTATATTACAGTGGCAAAGCTGAGTAGTTGTGACACAGCCCATATGAACCAGAAAGCCTAAAATATTTAGCAGCTGGTTCTCTATAGAATATGTTTGCTGAGCTCTATCCTAGATCATTGGATGCCTAGAAATGTTAATAAGCCAGCAGATCCCTGAGTTTTTATGGCCTTTATATGTTATTCTGTCATGCACTTTTTACAAAGCCATCTAAGGTATTTGTTACCTCTTTCTCACCAGGTTCAGTCAGCATTTCACTGAGGTGGAAGATAAGCATAATATCCTTCTGGATTGTAAGAAGGATTCTTTTGAGACAGGATCACATGGAGTGGAAGAGTTGGCATAGCTCTGAGGTAAAGCAGGGAAGATAAACTGCTATTTCTGCTAGTCAAAAGCAGATTATTTCAGGTAGTTTTTTTTTTTTTTTTTCTAATTGGTATAGAGAAAAAGTGTATATTCAGACAAAGAAAGGCAGCTTCAATTGGAGACACTTTCTATCTGAGTCTGTGATAATCAATGATCACTCTTTAGGAGTTTTCTACCCTGGAGAAATGGACATATTTGATGAAGATGTTTGAGGAACCACTTATATATGTGAAGTTTTGATGAAAATATTTCCAGGGATATAAGTAGTTTGGGTTAAATTATTGTCATGATTTCTTCCAGGGAATGTCTTCAGCAAAACTGGTGGAACAGGAAACCCTATACTCTCGTGCTGCCCACAGAAACTCTGACTCAATTGTTTTTTATTGTTGTTTAGTCCCTAAGTCATGTCTGACTGTTTGTGACCCCATGGACTACAGCACAGCAGGCCTCCCTATACTTTACTATCTCCCAGAGTTTGCTCAAACTCATGTCCATTGAGTGGGTGATGCTATTCAGCCATCTCATCCTCTGCTGCCTTTTTCTCTTTTTGCCTTCAATCTTTCTTAGCATCAGGGTCTTTTCCTGTTCACATCAGGTGGACAAAATATTAGAACCTTAGGATCAGTCCTTCCGATGAGTATTCAGGGTTGATTTCATATAGGATTGACTGGTTTGATCTCCTTGCTGTCCAAGGGACTCTCAAGAGCCTTCTCCAGCACCACAGTTTGAAAATATTAGTTCTTCGGCACTCAGCCTTGTTTATGGTCCAATTATCACATCTGTACATAACTGGAAAGATCATAGCTTTGACCTTATATAGACATTTGTTGGCAAAGTGATGTCTTTACTTTTTAATATGCCATTTAAGTTTGTCATAGCTTTCCTTCCAAGAAGCAGGCATATTCTAATATCATAGCTACAGTCACCATCCACAGTGATTTTGGAGCCCAGAAAGAGAAAATCTGTCTCTGTTTCCACTTTTTCACCTTCTATTTGCCATGAAGTGATGGGACCAGATGCCATGATCTTAGTCTTTTTAATGTTGAGTTTTAAGCTAGCTTTTTCACTCTTTTCTTTCACCTTTGTCAAGAGGCTCTTTAGTTCCTCTTTGCTTTCTGCCATTAAAGTGGTGTCATCTGCATATCTGAGGTTGTTGATATTTCTCTCAGCAATCTTGATTTTAGTGTGTAGCTCATCCAGCCTGATATTTTGCATGATGTGCTCTGCATATAAATTAAATAAGCAGGGTGAAACTATACAGCCTTGTCATACTCCTTTCTTTTTTATTTTATTTTATTTTAAATTTATTTATTTTAATTGGAGGCTAATTACTTTACAATATTGTAGTGGTTTTGTCATACATTGACATGAATCAGCCATGGGTGTACATATATTCCCCATCCTGAATCCCTCCTCCCTCCCCATCCCATCCCTCTGGGTCATCCCAGTGCACCAGCCCTGAGCACCCTGTCTCATGCATCGAGCCTGGACTGGTGATCTGTTTCACAGATGATGATATACATGTTTCAATGCTATTCTCTCAAATCATCCCACCCTCGCCTTCTCCCACAGAGTCCAAAAGACTGTTCTATACATCTGTGTCTCTTTCGCTGTCTCACATGTAGGGTTATCATTACCATTTTTCTAAATTCCATATATATGCATTAGTATACTGTATTGGTGTTTTTCTTTCTGGCTTACTTCACTCTGTATAATTGACTGTATGAATCACAACATACTGGAAAATTCTTAAAGAGATGGGAATACAAGACCATCTTACCTGTCTCCTGAGATACCTGTATGTGGGTCAAGAAGCAAGAGTTCCATGTAAGGTTCTAACTCTTGCTTCTTGGTCCACATACAGGTATCTCAGGAGACAGGTAATATGGTCTGGTATTCCCATCTCTTTAAGAATTTTCCAGTATGTTGTGATCCACACAGTCAAAGGCTTTCAGGTAGTCAATGAAGCAGAAGTAGATGTTTCTCTGGAATTCCTTTGCTTTCTCTATGATCCAGTGAACATTGGTGAAGGATTTTGAGCATAATCTTGCAATCATGTGAAATGAGTGCAATTGTACAATAATTTGAACATTCTTTGGTATTGCCTTTCTTTGGGTTTGGGATGAAAACTGACCTTTTCCAGTACTGTGGCCCCTGCTGTGTTTTCAAAATTTGGTGGCATATTGAATGCAGTAATTTAACAGCATCATCTTTAGGGTTAGAAATAGATCAGCTGGAATTCCATCACCTCCACTAGCATTGTTCATTGTAATGCCTCCTAAGACCCATGTTGCTTGTACTCCAGGATGTCTGACTCTAGGTGAGTGACTACACCATTGAGGTTGTCCCAGTCATTAAGACCTTTGGTGTACAGCTATTCCATGTATTCTTGCCATCTCTTCTTAATCTCTTCTGCCTCTATTAGATCCTTACCATTTCTGTCCTTTATCATGCCCATCCTTGCATGAAATATTTCTCTGATATCTTCAACTTTCTTGACGAGATCTCTAGTCTTTCCCATTCTGTTTTCCTCTGTTTCTTTGCATTGTTCATTGAAGGAGGCTTCTTATCTTTCTTGGCTATTCTCTGGAACTCTGCATTCAGTTGGGTATATCTTTCCCCTTTCGCCTTGCTTTTCACTTCTCTTCTTTCCTCAGCTATTTGTAAGGCCTCCTCAGATAACCACTTTGCCTTCTTGCATTTCATTTTCTTTGGGATGATTTTGGTCACTGCCTCCTATACAGTGTTATGAACCTCTGTCCATGGTTCTTCAGGCACTCTGTTCACCAGATCTAATTCCTTGAGTCTGTTCATCACTTCCACTCTATAATCATAAGGGATTTGGTTTAGGTCATACGTGAATGGCCTAGTGATTTCCCCCACTTTCTTTAGTTTAAGCCTGAATTTTGCAATAAGGATCCAATGATCTGAGCCACAGTCAGCTCCCAGTCTTATTTTTGCTGACCGTATCGAGATTCTCCATGTTTGGCTGCAAAGAATGTAATCAATATGATTTTGGTATTGACCATTCGGTGATGTCCAGGTGTGTGCTCATCTCTTGTGTTGTTGGAAAAGGATGTTTTCTATGACCCATGCATTCTCTTAGCAAAACTCTTTTAGCCTTTTCCCAGATTCATTTTGACTCCAAGACCAAATTTGCCTGTTACTCCAGGTATCTCTTGACTTCCTACTTTTGCATTCCAGTCTCTGTGATGAAAAGGACATTTTTTTGTGTGTTAATTCTAGAAGGTCTTGTAGGTTCTCATAGAAGTGGTCAGCTTCAGTTTCTTCTGCATCAGTGGTTGGGGCATAGACTTGGATTACTGTGATATTGAATTGTTTGCCTTGGAAATGAACCAAGATAATTCTGTCATTTTTTAGTTTACACCCATGTTCTGCATTTCAGACTCTTGTTGACTATGAGGACTACTCCATTTATTTTAAGAGATTCTTGCCACAGTAGTAGGTCATCCGAATTAAATTTGCCCACTCCCATCCATTTTAGTTCATTTATTCCTAAGATGTCAATGTTTAGTCTTGCTTTCTCCAGCTTGCACATCTAATTTACCTTGATTCATGGACCTAACATTTCAGGTTCCTATGCAGTGTTGTTCTTTACAGCATCAGATTTTACTTTCACCACCAGACATATCCACAACTGAGCGTTGTTTCCACTTTGCTCCAGCCACTTCATTGTTTCTAAAGCTATTACTAATTCCCTCTGTTCTTCCCCTGTAGCATATTGGACACCTTATAACCTGGGGGCTCATTTTTCAGTGTCATATCTTTTTGCCTTTTTATCATGTTCATGGGGTTTTTGCGGCAAGGATACTGGAGTCGTTTGCCATTCTGTCCTCCAGTGAGAATTTTTCCAACTCAACAAGTACATGAACCAGTTCCCTTTATGATAAAGCAAAACACATTAAAATAAGACTGGGAGCTGACTGTGGCTCAGATCATTGTATCCTTATTGCAAAATTCAGGCTTAAACTAAAGAAAGTGGGGGAAATCACTAGGCCATTCAGGTATGACCTAAACCAAATCCCTGTTAAAGTGACTCTTTGGTTTCTGTTTTTTCTGAATCTAAGCACAGATAGGAAAGGGTGCCAGGTTAGAGGTTACTAAGAATAAAGGTGATGGTTTCAACTGGCACTCATGTAGTAGCCGGTTTACCCTCCACCCTGCTACTCAGCATAGAATAAGAATAAAACCATTGTTTCTCCCTGGACAGAGAAAGAATTATAAGTCCAACATTCCATCCTCTCAGGGGGATTCCGAGGGACTGGTTTCTGTCATGCCTGTCTCAGAGTTCTAATTGTACCCGGTATCCTCTCACTGCCTAGGGTCCACTGAGAACAATAGAGAGTTGGGTGAGTTGGTGCTATCCCAGATTTGCTGAAGACATTAGCAAGAATAATTTGGAAAGGTAATTAACAAAACAATCCCATTTACAATCACATCAAAATTAATAAATGCTTAGAAATAAACAAAGGAGACAAAAGACTTGTACACTAAAAACTAAAACATTGCTGAAAAAATTAAGAAAGACATAGATACATGGAAATAATTTCTGTGTTCATGGGTTGGAGGTTTTAATATTGTTAAAAATGCCCATATTGCTCAAACCAATCTGTAGATTCAACTCAAGCTGTACCAAAATCCCAGTGGCATATTTTTGCAGACATAGAAAAATTGATTCTAAAACTAATAGAGAAACATAAAGGACCTTGAATACCCAAATTAATCTTGAAAAAAAAAAAAACAACAATGCTGGAGGCCTCATGCTTCTTGACTGCAAAACAGATATCAAAGTTATAGTAATCAAAATGTCATCCAAGCAGCCCACGAGAGCTGAAGGATCCTTGCTTTGATTTATCTCTGTGTTTGTTTCAAAGCACCCAGTATTTGGCAAATGTTTTGCAGCTGTGCTTTCAAAAAATACAGTGGTCAACCACCCTAAACTGGCTCTGACTTGGCCACGAAAATGCACCTGTTGCACAGTTGAGACCTGGAGGTGTCCAGATGTTATTGTGGTTGTTCAGTCATCTAGTTGTGTCCTACTTTTTGCAACCCCATGGACTGCAGCACACCAGGCCTCCCTGTCCCTCACCATCTCCCAAAGTTTGCCTAAGTTAATCTTCATTGTATTGGTGATGTTTTCCAGCCATCTAATCCTCTGACGCCCTCTTCTTCTTCAGCCCTCTGTCTTTTTGAGCATTAGGGACTTTTCCAATGAGTCAGCTGTTTGCATCAGATGACCAAAGTGCTGGAGCTTCAGCTTCAACATCAGTCCTTCCAGTGAATATTCAGGATTTATCTTCCTTAAGATTGACAGGTTTGATCTCTTTGCTGTCAAAGGGACTTTCAGAAGTCTTCTCCATCACCACAGTTCCAAGGCATTAACTCTTTGGTGCTCTGTCTTCTTTATGGTCCAGCTCTCACAGCCATACATGACCAATGGGAAAACCATAGCTTTGACTATATGGACCTTTGTTGGCAGAGTAATGTTTCTGCTTTTCAACACACTGTCTAGGTTTGTCATAGTTTTCCTGCCAAGAAGTAATCATCTTCTGATTTCATGGTTGCAGTCACTGTCCACAGTGATTCTAGAGCCCAAGAAGAGGAAATCTGTCACTACTTCCACATTTTCCCCTTCTATTTGCCATGAAGTAATGAGGCCAGATACCAAGATCTTAGTTTTTTAAATATTTAGACTTAAAATGGTTCTTTCACTCTCCTCCTTCACCCTCATCAAGGTGAAGGAAACTTTGGTTCCTCTTCACCTTCTGCCATTCGGGTGGTATCATCCACATATCTGAGGTTGTTGATGTTTCTCCCACCCACTTGATTCTGGCTTGTAACTCATCCAGCCTGACATTTCTCATGATGTGCTCAGCATATAGATTAAACAAACAGGGTAACAGCATACAGCTCTGTCATACTGCTTTCTCAGTCTTGAGCCAACCAGTTGTTCTATACAGGGTTCTGCTGCTTCTTGACCCACATACAGGTTTCTCAGGAGACAGGTAAGATAGGCTGATATTCCCATCTCTCTAAGACCTTTCCATAGTTTGTCATGATCCACATAGTCAAAGGCTTTAGCATAGTTGATGAAACAGAGGTAGATATTCTGAAATTCCCTTGCTTTTTCTATAATCCAGGGAATGATGGCAACTTGATCCCTAGTTCCTTTTCTTTTGCTGAACCCACCTTGGACATCTGGAATTTCTTGAGTCGCATAATGCTGAAGCCTAGCATGCAAGATTTTAAGCATGACCTTAGAAGCATGGCAGATCAGTGCAATTGTTCAATGATTAGCACATTCTTTGGTACTAAGTGTCCAGATGTTACCTTTGCTTTATTATCATGCTAAGATCTCCACCCAAAGTGGGCGGATTTGTAATCTGCTCAGCACAATGCATTGATGCCCTGTGCAAAGAAGTGTCAAAGACTGCCCATGCCCCAGCTGCCCCTGGAAGTTCCCGCCCCTTTTCTGGTCCCTGATGATGTGTCTGCCTCCTACCCTTTATTATTATTATCATTTTCAGTTTTATTTATTTATTTACTTTACAATATTGTATTGGTTTTGCCATACATCAACATGAATCTGCCATGGGTGTACATGTGTTCCCCATCCTGAACCTCCCTCCCACCTGCCTCCCCATCCCATCCCTCTGGGTAATCCCAGTGCACCAGGCCCAAACACCCTGTATCATGCATCAGACCTGGACTGACGATTCGTTTCACATGTGATAATTTGCATGTTTCAACGCCATTCTCCCACATCATCCCACCCTCACCCTCTCCCACAGAGTCCAAAAGACTATTCTATACATCTGTGTCTCTTTTGCTATCTCACGTATAAGGTTATTATTACCATTTTTCTAAATTCCATGTATATGCATTAGTATACTCTATTGGTGTTTTTCTTTCTGACTTACTTCACTTTGTATAATAGGTTCCAGTTTCATCCACCTCATTAGAACTGATTCAAATGTATTCTTTTTAATGGCTGAGTAATATTCCATTGTAAATATGTACCACAATTTCCTTATCCACTAGTCTGCTGATGGACATCTAGGTTACTTCCATGTCCTGGCTATTATAAACAGTGCTGTGATGAACATTGGGGTACACGTGTCTCTTTCAATTCTGGTTTCCTCAGTGTGCATACCCAGGAGTGGGATTGCTGGGTCATATGGCAGTTCTATTTCCAGTTTTCTAAGGACTCTCCACGCTGTTCTCTATGGTGGCTGTACTAGTTTGCATTCCCACCAACAGTGTAAGAGGGTTCCCTTTTCTCCACACCCTCTCCAGTATTTATTGCTTGTAGGCTTTTGGATAGCACCCATTCTGACTGGTGTGAAATGGTACCTCATTGTAGTTTTGATTTACATTTCTCTGATAATGAGTGATGTTGAGGAACTTTTCATATGTTTGTTAGCCATCTGTATGTTTTCTTTGGAGAAATGCCTGTTTCATTCTTTGGCCCACTTTTTTATTAGGTCGTTTGTTTTTCTGGAATTGAGCTGCAGGAGTTGCTTGTATATTTTTGAAATTAATTCTTTGTGCATTGCTTCATTTGCTATTATTTTCTCTCATTCTGAAGGCTGTCTTCTCACCTTGCTTATAGTTTCCTTTGTTGTGCAAAAGCTTTTAATTTTAATTAGGTCCCATTTGTTTATTTTTGCTTTTATTTCCAATATTCTGGGAGGTGGGTCAATGAGGATCCTGCTGTGATTTATGTCAGAGAATGTTTTGCCTATGTTCTCCTCTAGGAGTTTTATAGTTTCTGGTCTTACATTTAGATCTTTAATCCATTTTGAGTTTATTTTTGTGTATGGTGTTAGAAAGTGTTCTGCTGCTGCTGCTGCTAAGTCGCTTCAGTCGTGTCCGACTCTATGTGACACCATAGATGGCAGCCCACTAGGCTCCCCCGTCCCTGGGATTCTCCAGGCAAGAATACTGGATTGGGTTGCCATTTCCTTCTCCAATGCATGAAAGTGAAAAGTGAAAGTGAAGTCGCTCAATCGTGACCGACTCTTAGCGACCCCATGGACTGCAGCCTACCAGGCTTCTCCGGCCATGGAATTTTCCAGGCAAGAGCACTGGAGTGAGGTGCCATTGCCTCTAGTTTCATTCTTTTACAGTTGGTTGACCAGTTTTCCCAGAACCACTTGTTAAAGAGATTGTCTTTTCTCCATTGTATTTTCTAGCCACCTTTTTCAAAAATAAGGTGTCCACAAGTGTGTGGATTTATCTCTGGGCTTTCTATTTTGTTGCATTGATTTATATTTTTGTCTTTGTGCCAGTACCATACTGTCTTGAAGACTGTGGCTTTGTAGTAGAGCCTGAAGTCAGGCAGGTTGATTCCTCCCGTTCCATTCTTCTTTCTCAAGATTGCTCTGGCTATTCGAGGTTTGTTGTATTTCCACACAAATTGTGAAATTGTTTGTTCTAGTTCTGTGAAAAATACCGTTGGTAGCTTGATAGGGATTGCATTGAATCTATAGATTGCTTTGGGTAGTATCCTCATTTTCACTATATTGATTCTTCTGATCCATGAACACGGTATATTTCTCCATCTATTTGTGTCCTCTTTGATTTCTTTCACCAGTGTTTTATGGTTTTTTATATATAGGTCTTATGTTTCTTTAGGTAGATATATTATTAAGTATTTTATTCTTTTTGTTGCAATGGTGAATGGAATTTTTTCCTTAATCTCTTTTTCTGGTTTCTTATTGTTAGTGTATAGGAATGCAAGGGATTTCTGTGTGTTGATTTTATATCCTGCAACTTTACTATATTCACTGATTAGCTCTAGTAATTTTCTCATGGAGTCTTTAGGGTTTTCTCTGTAGAGGATCATGTCATCTGCAAACAGTGAGAGTTTTACTTCTTCTTTTTCAATCTTGATTCCTTTTATTTCTTTTTCTGCTCAGATTGCTGTGGCCAAAACTTCCAAAACTATGTTGAATAGTAGTGGTGAGAGTGGGCACCCTTGTCTTGTTCCTGACTTTAGGGGAAATGCTTTCAATTTTTCACCATTGAGGATAATGTTTGCTGTGGGTTTGTCATATATAGCTTGTTTATGTTGAGGTATGTTCCTTCTATTCCTGCTTTCTGGAGGTTTTTTTTTTTTTATCATAAATGGATGTTGAATTTTATCAAAGGCTTTCTCTGCTTCTATTGAAATAAGCATATGGTTTTTATTTTTCAATTTGTTAATGTGGTGTATTACATTGATTGATTTGCGGATATTCCCACTTGGTGATGATATATGATCGTTTTAATATGTTTTTGGATTCTGTTTGCTAGAATTTTTTTTGAGGATTTTTGCATCTCTGTTCATCAGTGATATTGGCCTGTAGTTTTCTTTTTTGTGGCATCTTTGTCTGGTTTTGGTATTAGGGTGATAGTGGCCTCATAGAACGAGTTTGGAAGTTTACCTTCCTCTGCAATTTTCTGGAAGAATGAGTAGGAGAGGTGTCAACTCTTCTCTAAATTTTTGGTAGAATTCACCCGTGAAGCCATCTGGTCCTGGGCTTTTGTTTGCTGGAAGATTTCTGATTACAGTTTCGATTTCTAAGCTTGTGATGGGTCTGTCAAAATTTTCTGTTTCTTTCTGGTTCAGTTTTGGAAGGTTTTACTTTTCTAAGAATTTGTCCATTTCTTCCAAGTTGTCCATTTTATTTGCACATAGTTGCTGACAATAGTCTCTTATGATCCTTTGTATTTCTGTGTTGTCTGTTGTGATCTCTCCATTTTCATTTCTAATTTTGTTGATTTGATTCTTCTCCCTTTGTTTCTTGATGAGTCTGGCTAATGGTTTGTCAATTTACCTTCTCAAAGAATCAGCTTTTGGCTTTGTTGACTTTTGCTATGGTCTCTTTTGTTTCTTTTGCATTAATTTCTGCCCTAATTTTTAAGATTTCTTTCCTTCTACTAACCCTGGGATTCTCCATTTCTTCCTTTTCTTGTTGATTTAGATGTTGAGTTAAGTTATTTATTTGACTTTTTTCTTGTTTTCTTGAGGTATGCCTGTATTGCTATGAACCTTCCCCTTAGCACTGCTTTTACAGTGTCCCACAGGTTTGGGGTTGTTCTGTTTTCATTTTCATTCATTTCTATGCATATTTTGATTTCTTCTGTGATTCATTGGTTATTCAGCAGTGTGTTGTTCAGCCTCCATATGTTGGAATTTTTAATAGTTTTTCTCCTGTAATTGATATCTAATCTTACTGCATTGTGGTCAGAAGAGATGCTTGGAATGATTTCAATTTTTTTTGACTTTACCAAGGCTAGATTTATGGCCCAGGATGTGACCTATCCTGGAGAAAGTTCTGTGTGTGCTTGAGAAAAAGGTGAAATTCATTGTTTTGGGGTGAAATGTCCTATAAATATCAATTAGGTCTAACTGGTCTATTGTATCATTTAAAGTTTGTGTTTCCTTGTTGATTTTCTGTTTAGTTGATCTATCCATAGGTGTGAGTGGGGTATTAAAGTCTCCCATTATTATTGTGTTATTGTTAATTTCCTCTTTCATACTTGTTAGCATTTGTCTTACATATTGTGGTGCTCCTATGTTGGGTGCCTATATATTTATAATTGTTATATCTTCTTTTTGGATTGATCCTTTGATCATTATGTAGTATCCTTTGTTCTTTTCACAGCCTTTGTTTTAAAGTCTCTTTTTTCTGACATGAGTGTTGCTACTTCTGCTTTCTTTTGGTTTCTATTTGCATGGAATATCTTTTTCCAGCCCTTCACTTTTAGTCTGTGTGTGTCTCTTGTTTTGAGGTGGGTCTCTTGTAGACAACATATAAGGGGGTTTTGTTTTTGCCTGGAAAACTTATGGGGCAAAGGAGCCTGCCTCCTACCCTTTAAAATTCTCTTACTCTCCTCCCTTTGAAGAGAAGGTATTTTTAGAGCAAAGCTCTCCCTTCTCAATTCCTTGATCCTGAATAAAGTTTCTGCTCTGCTATACTAAACCTGGTTTCATTCAATTTGCATTTGTGACTCCAAGCAAAAGACCCATTGAGGAGGCACCAATTCATTATGGGTCAGTAATGGAAGTACAGAACTGGCATAAGATAGACACATGTGCATGCTAAGTCACTTCAGTTATGTCTGACTCTGTGTGACCCTATGGACTGCAGCCTGCAAGTCTCCTCTGTCCATGGAATTCTCCAGGCAAGAATACTGGAGTGGACTGTTGTGCCCTTCCCCAGAAATAGACAGTAAACCAATGGAAAAGACTAGAGAACCCAGAACACAGTCAAATGCTCTTTGATAACACTGTGCAATGGGAAAAAGTCAGTCTCCAACAGATAGAGTTGGGAGGATTTGGTATCTATGTGTAAAGAATGAACTTGGACCCTTATCTTACACCATCACAAAAATTAATTCACCATGGATTAAAGACTTAAGTATCTAAGACCTAAAATTATGGAACTCATACAAGAAACCATTGAGAAAGGTTCTATAACAATGTTGGCAAGATTTTTTGTATATGACATCTAAAACACAGACAGCAAAAGCAAAACTAGACAAGTAGGACAACATCAAAGTAAGAAACTTCTGTGTGGCAAAGAAATAGAAGAGTGAGAGGGAGCCTATAGAACAGGAGAAAATATTTGTAACCAGTGTATCCCAAATATGTTAATATCCAAAATATATGAATATATTTTAATATATTTATAAATATACACAACATTTATAAATATATTAAATATATTAGTATATAATAAGGAATTCATAGAACTCAATAACAGGAAAACAAATAACTTGATTTGTAAATGGAAAAAGGACCTGAATAGGCATTTCCCCAAAAACAACAAACAAAGCCCAACAGGTGTTTAAAAAGATGCTGAATACTGCTAATCATCAGGAAAATGCAAATCAAAACTACAAGATATTACCTTGGACTTGTTTATTGATCATGATCAAGAAAACAGAAAATAACAAGTATTGACAAGAATAAGGTAATATCAGATCCCTTGTGTACTGTTGGTAGGAATGTAAAATGGTGTAGCCACTGTGAAAAATCATCTGGAGTTTCCTCAAAAAATTGAAAACAGGACTACCATAGGGTCTAGTAATTCCACTGGTTGGTATTTATCCAAAAGAATTAAGATAATTGTACTCCTGTGTTAATTGCAGCATTATTCACAGTATCCACAAGGTGGAACCAACCTAAATGTCTATCAGAGAATGGATGGATAAAGAAAATCTGGTTTATATGTATAATGGAATATTATTCAGCCTTGTAAAAGACAGAAGTACTATAATATGGATAAACCTTGGGGACATTATGCTAAAGTGAAATAAATCGGTTATAGGATGAATAATCCATGATTCCACTTAGGCATCTACAGTAATCAAACTCATAACAGCAGAAAGCAGAATGGTTGCCAGGGGTTGGGGAGGAGGAAAGGAAGGGTTGTTGTTCAATGATTATAAGAACACTATAGTTGTGCAAAATGAAAATGTTCTAGAGACCTGCTTTACTAAAGTGTGCATAAAATCAGGTGCTTTACTGTGGATATAAACATTTGTTGAGAATAGATTCCATGTTGTGTTTTTTACACGCTGAAAAAAAAAAGTGGACCCCATAGATCCTAGTTCTGGTGAATACTATTAATGGTTAGCTGTGGGGAGGTAAGTGAGGTAATGTACTGCAATACAGAGTATTTTCATTTTTTACTTTCTAGATAATGATATTTCTCATTTTTTTTAAAATAACAAGGTTTTATATTAACTTGTATAAAATGGAAATAAAACATTATGGTCCCAGTTAAGAGTATTTTTTTTTTTAATGATGGCTGGCATTTTCTTTCAGTTCAGTTCAGATCAGTCGCTCAGTCGCGTCCGACTCTTCGCGACCCCATGAATAGCAGCACGCCAGGCCTCCCTGTCCATCACCATCTCCCGGAGTTCACTCAGACTCACGTCCATCGAGTCCGTGATGCCATCCAGCCATCTCATCCTCTGTCATCCCCTTCTCCTCCTGCCCCCAATCCCTCCCAGCATCAGAGTCTTTTCCAATGAGTCAACTCTTCACATGAGGTGGCCAAAGTACTGGAGCTTCAGCTTTAGCATCGTTCCTTCCAAAGAAATCCCAGGGCTGACCTCCTTCAGAATGGACTGGTTGGATCTCCTTGAAGTTACTTTATTAATTAATTTCGTTGTCTCAGATGCTAGTTGCAGCACATGAGATTTTCCCTGTGTCATGCAGGATCTTTCTTTGTGGCACCTGGACTCTCTAGTTGTGGCACACTGGCTCCTGAGCACATGGGCTCAGTAGTTGTGGTACAAGGGTTTAGTTGCTTTGCAGCATGCATGACACTAATTCCCTAAACAGGGATTGAATTTGCATCCCCCCTGCATTGCAAAGTGAATTCTTAACCACTGGACCACCAGGGAAGTCCCACTTCCAGAGTATGTTATTGTTTCTTTCTTAGTAGCCTTTACCCCTCAGGTCAGTGATACCATGTAAGGATTCTCCTCGTTGAGTATGTTTTGGATGCTTCTAGGAATTGAGGAAATAACAATGAAATGTTGTTGCAGATTCACAGGATTAACTGTGTAATAAATTTAGGCCAAAATTTTGCTTCTGTCCTGACTTCCATAAGCCTACTCTCTGATTGGTAGGCCACAGAAGTGTTTTTGTTTTCCAAAGTTTATCTCAGTTCAGAACCAACATCACACCCTAGAGAAGTCGGTTTTCCTCCTTCTTGGATACAATCAACTTGGTAAGGAGTTGCAGGTCCCTTAGAAGAAGGATAGAAAGAAATACTGGATATACTTAAGGCAGCAAAAATCAGACCTCTCTTTGGTGCACCATGTTTCAGGTCTGTGAATGGTCTGAGGTCTTAGAAGAGATGCTGTGATTCTCTATTGTGAAGCAAAACTGTTCTCTTCTCAACCCAGACCTTTAATTTTTCACTTATATAGATTCTGAAAAAATACATTTGTTAGTTTCCTAACGTTAAATCAATTGTCATTCCTAGGATAAACTCAGCTGGGTCATAAATTATTATACCTCGCATATCTTGGAAGTATCTTGAGAGTTATTTTCATCTGTATTCACAAGTGAAATTGAAATGTACTTTTTACTCACAAAATGATCTTGTCAGGTTTGGTACCAAAGTAATGCCAGCTTCGTTATGTGACTTGAGTAGTTTGTGTTCCCTCTTTACTTATTCACTAGAAGAGAAATAGAGATTTTGATTTTCTTTCTTAAATATTTGATAGAACTCTCTGAAGAACTTACCTATGCCTTAACTTTCCTTTGTGCAAACATTTTTGACTAATTCAGTTCTTTAATGGTTTAGGTCTGTGAGCTTTTTCATTTCTTGAATTAATATTGATGTTAATTTCTCTAACAATATGGTCATTATTTTTGGGCTTAAATCTTACTGGAATGACATATTTCATAACATGTTCTTATTGGTCTTAATACATGCAAATATCTACTATGTCTAAACAGTAAATTTTGATATGTATTCATGTCTCCCTTCTCTATTTTGCTTAATCAGTTTTACCACAGTTTTGTCATTTACAAGAAACAACTTTTGACTTAGTTCACCTCCTCTATTATTTTAGGTTATTTTCTATCTATTACATGTCTCTTCTCATTTTTATTTCCTTTCTTCTACTTTCTCTTTATTCACTTTGGATGTCTAGACAATTATTGAGAAATATATAAATATCTCTATTCTTTGATCCCTTTTATTGCAAATATTTATGAATTTGTGTGATACAGATGGTACCTAGAAGAGCAATGCTAGCATTAAAAAAAAAAAAGCAATCTGAAGTGTGCAGCTCTCTTTTCTGTGATTGCTGGAGAGGCTGCAGGGTGGTAGACCTTTCCTATGCAGACACATGCTTCATTACACAGTTGCTTGAGATACCTTGGAAAGCAGACCTGCAACTAGAGCTTATGACTACAGGAGATTTGGTTGGAAACATTTGGAATATCCCTCTGTGATAGATTATTTTTGTTGATTTTTTTTTTTTTTTAAGTTCTGTCAGGGATACAGCAGTATAGGCTAGTTGGAACAGGTGGCTCTGAAGAGATAGCCTATGTAGTAGGTAAGACTGTAACCTCAAGTCTCTCCCAAGCATTTCCTATTAAGAGTTTTCAGGGGCAGGAGAGCTTCAAGAGGGAGAGCATCAGTCTGTTCAGTTGTTCAGTTATGTCTGACTCTCTGTGACCCCATGGACTGCAACACATCAGGCTTCCATGTCTATCACCAACTCCCGGAGCTTACTCAAACTCACGTCCATCGAGTCGGTGATGCCATCCAACCATCTCAGCCTCTCTCATCTCCTTCTCCTCCCACCTTCAATCTTTCCCAGCAACAGGGTCTTTTCAAATGAGTCAGTTCTTCACATCAGTGGCCTAAGTATTGGAGTTTCAGCATCAGTCCTTCCAATGAATATTCAGGACTGACTTCCTTTAGGATGGATTGGTTGGATCTCCTTGCAGTCCAAGGGACCCTCAAGAATCTTTTCCAACACCACAGTTCAAAAGTATCAATTCTTCGGTGTTCAGCTTTCTTTATAGTCCAACTCTCACATCCATACATGACTACTGGAAAAACCATTGCTTTGACTAGACAGACCTTTGTTGGCAAAGTAATATCTCTGCTTTGTAATACGCTGTCTAGGTTGGTCATAACTTTTCTTCCAAGGAGTAAGCGTTTTTTAATTTCATGGCTGCAGTCACCATCTGCAGTGATTTTGGAGCCCCTCCCCAAATCTGCCACTCTTTCTGCTGTTTCTCCATTTATTTGCCATGAAGTGATGGGACCAGCTGCCATGATTTTAGTTTTCTGAATGTTGAGTTTTAAGCCAGTGTTTTCATTCTCTTCTTTCACTTTCATCAAGAGGCTGTTTAGTTCTTCCTCACTTTCTGCCATAAGGGTGGTGTTATCTGCATATCTGAGGTTATTAATATTTCTTCTGGCAATCTTGATTCCAGCTTATGCTTCATCCAGTCCAGCATTTCTCATAGATGTACTCTGCATATAAATTAAATAAAGCAGGGTGACAAGATACAGCCTTGACATACTCCTTTCCCTATTTGGAACCCATGTGTTGTTCCATGTCCAGTTCTAACTGTTGCTTCTTGACCTGCATACAGATTTCTCAGGAGGCAGACCAGATGGTCAGGTATTCCCATCTCTTTAAGAACTTTCTGCAGGATCTACACCATCAAAGTCTTTGGCACAGTCAGTAAAGCAGAAGTAGATGTTTTCCTGGAACTCTTTTGCTTTTTTCATGATCCAGCAGATATTGGCAATTTGATCTCTGCTTCCTCTGCCTTTTCTAAATCCAGCTTGAACATCTGGAAGTTCATGGTTCATGTACTATTGAAGCCTGGCTTGGAGAATTTGGGGCATTACTTTGCTAGAGTGTGAGATGAGTGCAATTGTGCAGTAGTATGAACATTCTTTGCAATTGCCTTTCTTTTGGATTGGAATGAAAACTGACCTTTTCCAGTCCTGTGGCCACTGCTGAGTTTTCCAAATTTGCTGGCATATTGAGTGCAGCACTTGCACACCATCATCCTTCAGGATTTGAAATAGCTCAACTGGAATTCCATCACCTCCACTAGCTTTGTTCGTAGTGATGCTTTCTAAGGCCCACTTGATTTCACATTCCAGGATGTCTGGCTCTTGGTGAGTGATCACACCATTGTGATTATCTGGGTCATGAAGATCTTTTTTGTACAGTTCTTCTGTGTATTCTTGCCACCTCTTCTTAATTAATATCTTTTGCTTCTGTTAGGTCCATATCATTTCTGTCCTTTATCAAGCCCTCTGCCTTTTCTAAAACCAGATTGAACGTCTGGAAGTCCATGGTTCATGTATTGCTGAAGCCTGGCTTGGAGAATTTTGAGCATTACTTTACTAGCGTGTGTGATGAGTGCAATTGTGTAGTAGTTTGAGCATTCTTTGGCATTGCTTTTCTTTGGGATTAGAATGAAAACTGACCGCTTCCAGTCCTGTGGCCCCTGCTGAGTTCTCCAAGTTTTCAGACTTATTGAGTGCAGCACTTTCATGGCATCATCTTTCAGGATTTGAAATAGCTCAACTGGAATTCCATCACCTCCACTAGCTTTGTTCCTAGCGATGCTTCCTAAGGACCACTTGACTTCATATTCCAGGATGTCTGGCTCTAGATGAGTGATCACACCATCATGATTATCTTGGTCGTGAAGATCTTTTTTGTACAGTTCTTCTGTGTATTCTTGCTACCTCTTCTTAACATCTGCTTTTGTTAGGTCCATACAATTTCTGCCCTTTATTGGCCCATCTTTGCATGAAATATTCCCTTGGTATCTCTAATTTTCTTGAAGAGATCTCTAGTCTTTCCCATTCTGTTGTTTTCCTCTATTTCTTTGCATTGATTGCTGAGGAAGACTTTCTTATCTCTCCTTGCTATTCTTTGGAACTCTGCATTCAAGTGGGTATATCTTCCCTTTTCTCCTTTTGCTTTTCACTTCTCTTCTTTTCATAGCTATTTGTAAGGCCTCCTCAGACAGCCATTTTGCTTTTTTGCATTTCTTTTCCATGGGGATGGTCTTGATCCCTGTCTCCTGTACAATGTCATGAACCTCCATCCACAGTTCGTCAGGTACTCTGTCTATCAGATCTAGTCCCTTAAATCTATTTCTCACTTCCACAGTATAATCATAAGGGATTTGGTTTAGGTCATACCTGAGTATTCTAGTGGATTTCTGTACTTTCTTCAATTTAAGTCTGAATTTGGCAATAAGGAGTTCATGATCTGAGCCACAGTCAGCTCCCGGTCTTGTTTTTGCTGACTGTATAGAGCTTCTCCATCTTTGGCTGCAAAGAATATAATCAATCTGATTTCAGTGTTGTCCATCTGATGATGACCATGTGTAAAGTCTTCTCTTGTGTTGTTGGAAGAGGGTGTTTGCTATGACCAGTGCATTCTCTTGGCGAAACTCTATTAGCCTTTGCCCTGCTTCGTTCCATATTCCAAGGCCAAATTTTCCTGTTACCCCAGGTGTTTCTTGACTTCCTACTTTGGCATTCCAGTCCCCTATAATGAAAAGGACATCTGTTTTGTATATTAGTTCTAAAAGGTCTTGTAGGTCTTCATAGAACCTTTCAAGTTCAGCTTCTTCAGCATTACTGGATGTTCCCTTAGTATCTCCAATTTTATTGAAGAGATCTCTAGTCTTTCCCATTTTATTGTTTTCCTCTATTTCTTTGCATTGATCACTGAGGAAGGCATGGCATATATGTATACATATAGCTGATTCACTTCGTTGTTCAACAGGAACTAACGCAACATTTTAAAGCAACTGTATGCTAATTAAAAAAGGAAAAGAGAATTTTGAATCTGAAAAAAAATATTTTCAGCCAGGTGGTGAAAGTGAACTCAAGGGCATAAATCAGATTAAGATGTGGGGCTCTCCATCCATTAAGGATAGAGTAGAAGAGTCTAGTAAATTAAAGATCTCAGGGTATTTAAGAATAAAACATCTTTTAATGACTTTCACTTATGATTACATGGAGACAAAATTAACTAGAAGCCTACTAATTTTTTTGTAAGAAATCTGTATTTCCAAAGAATTACAGGCTGCCTACAAAAGCTTGCCATTTTTCTAACCTTGTAGCAAAACTCTGGCCTCAAATCTGTACCATCATAATGTGGACTGCACAAAATATCGAGCTTCTACAAAGAATATAATCTCCAAAGTTTTGACTATGAAGGATTTGAACAAGGAAAATCTCCCAAAGGACAAAACCAAGGACTACAGTGACAGTATCCAGGGGCATTATAATGAGCTACCATATGTGTTAACCAAGGAACTTAATTCAGTGACAAAACAGATTTTTCACCACTGTTGCCCAGTGGGATTTGATGGTTGCTATAGCTGAGTGACTGATAAGAATTTCCAATGCTTCCTCCCAACAGAGTTTTAAATGCATTTGTGCTATTTCTAGTCCACCATTTTATATTGATGTAAGGGTGGGAAAAAAATCTATTCCTTTTATATTTTAATGTTGTGAACATGATAAGCCACTTTAAGAGGAATTGTTTCCTTGGAATATTCACTTCCTCTAAAAGGGAGACAATCCCAAAATTGCATCCACTTCAAAGTCCGTCTCCAAGTGATGTGCAGTGCTCTCCATCAGATCTAGGTGTGACTCTTCCTGCTGTGGTTTGATGTGTGAGAAGAGGGATTTGAACTTTCGGGGGAGAGATAAGCTGTGGACCGTGGCAAAGACTGATAGTTGCCCCTGTGATAGCTATTCTAACCTTCTGTAGGAACAGACTTTTACTGAGGCATATGACTGCACAGCTATAAAGACAATTTCCAGCCTCTCTCATATCCAGTGTGCTTGTGCCCTGGCCAGTGGGTTCTAAGTCAAAGTAATAATAACTTCTGGGATGTGCCTTTGAAAGAAGCATCATGCTTATCCCCTCCCCTTTTCTTTACCTTTTCCTTCTGGCTGGCTGAATGTGAATGGCTTAGCAGAAGTTGAAGAGAAGTTATCTAAGATTGGCAGGTATGCAATGAGGGTAATTTAGCCATGGTAAAGCAAGGGACTTTGTCCTTGATAGAGTAATACCATCATTTGAGCCCTAGGACATTTATTTTGGTTTGCTATGTGAGGGATATACAAACTTCTATTTTGGCTTTCATTATAAGAAAGGAATCTATATCATAACTAGTATAATGCAGAACTAATTATGATGTCATTGAGTATGTATCTGAAAAGTTCTTTCTACATGTGTAGAATCCTATTATTTGAATTTTGAGCAGCTTTTAAAGCTACTGATGAAGGTCAACTCTGCTCCCTTTTGATGTGAAATAGATACAATGTAAAAAAATCCCCTAAGATTATTCCTCATAGTAACTGTTCAGTTCAGTTCAGTCAGTCAGTCATGTCCGACTCTTTGTGATCCCATGAATTGCAATATGCCAGGCCTCCCTATCTACCACCAACTCCCGGAGTTCACTCAAATTCATGTCCATAGAGTTGGTGATGCCATCCAGCCATCTCATCTTCTGTCGTCTCCTTCTTCTCCTGTCCCCAATCCCTCCCAGCATCAGAGTCTTTTCCAATGAGTCAACTATTCGCATGAGGTGGCCAAAGTACTGGAGTTTTAGCTTTATCATCATTCCTTCCAAAGAAATCCCAGGGCTGATATCCTTCAGAATGGACTGGTTGGATCTCCTTGTAGTCCAAGGGACTCTCAAGAGTCTTCTCCAACATCACAGTTCAAAAGCATCAATTCTTTGGTGCTCAGCTTTCTTCACAGTCCAACTCTCACATCCATACATGATCACTGGAAAAACCATAGCCTTGACTAGACAGACCTTTGTTGGCAAAGTAATGTCTCTGCTTTTGAATATGCTATCTAGGTTGGTCATAACTTTTCTTCCAAGGAGTAAGCGTCTTTTAATTTCATGGCTGCAGTCACCATCTGCAGTGATTTGGGAGCCCCCCAAAATAAAGTCTGACACTGTTTCTTTCCCTGGCATTCAGAGATCCCTGATACTATTAGAGTTTATGTTTTAGTGGTTATTGTAGTTGTTGTTTTCTGCCTTATCTCCCTGAATTTAGTAAAATCTCTGTAGTCCTCATAGTACCGAATATGATAAATCACATCATACTCAAGCTATCTGGGAACTAAACCACTGGCATTTAAGATAATAAATTCCACAGCAAAGCCCTTTGCTCATCTCCCGCTCATCTTTTTGCCTTCCTTGGTTTATGACTAGTTGGAAATAATATTGTTTTGGTATTGAGATTGCAGAGGATACAGAAATTCAAACTGTAGCTGATAAAAATAAATTTTATCAGGAAAATGAGAAAATGTCTTCATATAATGAACTGTAGACACCTGTAGAAAGATAATCTGGGTATTTAGCTGGGAGATGAATACTTAGATTTCTGTGGTAGACCAACAGAAGAAACTGGATTTTTTCTCTATTGGATTTTGTATTACATGTAGAATTTCAAAACTCTTGACCTGTAGAGGCCTCCCAAATGCATTTTCTTTTTTTTTTTTTTTTCCCCAAATGCATTTTCATACCTGAGGATTTTATGTGGCTTATTCTGTTTCTAAGAACATTTGTACTTTTTAGGTAGATGAACAAACTGAGTTTGTTCATGGCATGTACAAGGTCAAGTTTTGAGTCACTAGTGAAACCTAGACTAAATTTTTAGTGTTGCTTAAGCCAGTTTAATGCAAATTTTACTGCACTGTATATGCTGGAAAAATTTTAATACTTTTACATAAAGAGTTATTTTGTGTGACTCCCAGATTTTCACATTTTTCTTACCCTGTTTTTTAGTTGACCATTTTCTTTTTTCTTAACTCAGACTAACCTTTGGCATCACTTTTCTAACCTCTAGGTTGTATATGTGCATTGTGCAGCTTATCACTTTTGAGGTACAAACACGTGGTGTATTCAAACCACTGAAACTCTTTGAGTATGTCACTGTGAAGTGCTGTAAAAGTGGAACAACCTAAAGAGATTATTCCTGACATTAGTCAGCCTAGGTGGGTCCTTTATAGATGTGGTCTTTGTAGATACTATGTAATAAATTTAAGGGGCTATTTATGTGTGGTAGCTAAAGTGCAATAAACTAAAATGAGGTATTCACTTTCATTTAAATCAAGTGAAAACCCATTTTATAAGCCAATCAGCTTGCTATAGATTGGGTAATATTAGAGCATCAATTCTTTTTCCTGAGAATATAGTAACATATCTTGCATTTTCTTTGATATCATACTTTTTCAGGATTTGGCTATTCTGAAAAAGTAGCCTGAGAGTAGACTTCTCTTTATTATTTCCCCAAATAAAGCTTTATTTATCATACTTAAAGAAAACAGTTCAGTCATTTCCCAACTCATTTCCATCAATGCCTGAAGAAAAATATGTTCTCAGAAGTGCCAGTCAAATTAGAAAGAGAAGAGTTCGCCAGTAGTAGCTCAATGGGTCAATCCATCAATACTGTACACCTTTTCAAATTTATAGTATGTTGAAGTATTAGGAAATAATTAAAGTATTGTTACAACTAGTAGTACTACTATTACAGAAATGTCCAAGATCAACATGATGAGCCTGACACCAAGTTATTTGTTTTATTCTTTATCTGTTCCTGCCTTTCAATAACTGTTCAACCACTATTTAGAAGATTGACTTCTATGCTTCTCAGCTGTATCTGTACATAATAATAATAAATTACAAAACATGTTACTGCTGATTACATTAGTAAAAATCATCATTTTCTCTTTACTGAATCTGAGTCTGCTACCTTTTAGATTGTTATCTCATTGTCCTTTAAATTACTTAAGGCTAGAGAACTTTTGAATGTTCTGTATTCCTTTGCGACATGTATAATCTGTGTGTGTGTGTGTGTGTGTATGCCTGTGTCTGTGTGTGTGTGTGTTTTTGTGTGTGTTTTATTCTCTCCCTGACCCCCAGGCTTTCTCTTTGTAGACTGTCCTGATTTCCCAGAATTTTTTTTCCTTATTATTTGACCAGTTTCTTTGATATCTACTTTTGTTTATTTAGCTTTTTTTATGCTGAGACTTTATATAAAGCTTCAGCCAAATATATGTAAGCATCCTGTATGATATAAATTTATAAGATCATAGAAGGATTCCTTCCTTTTTCTCATCTTGCCAAGGTAACTAAAAATAGATCCTATAGTTTTGTACATCCTTTCCCCATGAGAACTATTATACCTTTAGTTTTGGCCATTTCCAGCTTCTATTCTGACTTCCAAATAATTCCTCCCATTTCTGATTTCTCCCCACTCTTATCCTAGGCACCAGAGTGATTTCAAAAATGCAGATTTGATCATGTTATTACCCTGTTCAAACCCCACATTGCCTTCAGTCTCAGCATGGTACCCAGCGTCCTTTACCTCATGACTGAAGCCTACCTCATCAGCCTCATCCTTACCACTCTTGGCTACTAGATTTGCATCATTTAGCATTGTCCCCTAGTGCACTTTTCTTTGAGGATATCTGTTTTTGAAAGTATTGTGGAAAAGAGAAACCAGTAAGACCACTATTTTGATTCTTAGATTTAATAAAATACATCTCTCCTTCTCCCATCAAAGCCTATTAAAAAATTAAAGAATGTGCCAATTTCAAGATATTGCTAGTACCATGAATTTGACTGTGGTAGAATCTTCTAGATCAATTGTTTAAGATACCATAAGTATACATACATAAAAATAATTGCTTCCATCTTGAAAGTTTTTAAATTCCATTTTAAAATTCAAAGAAAATAACCTGTTTTAGATGCTTTTATTCAGGAAACACACACACACACACCCCTTATCAATGCTTTGTTCCCCTAATTACTTCCAAAGTAATTCAACTGTGACTACATTAGATTAGATAATTAACTTGAGAATGTCTTATTTGGCATAAATGCTTTAAGTATAATATTATACAGAGCTATTTTTTCTCTCTAATTCTCTAAGAGTTTGAGTTTAACCATGGCTTTAAAAATACTAGTGTTTCAGATAAATTTTGCGTTAAAAGCCATCCACAAAATCACATTGGACACCTCTGTTTCTCCAGTGTCACACAGAAAAATGTGTTCAGTTTACTTTTCTGGAAGGCAAGTGAATAATGCAGACAAGATAAACCAACACATCAACTTTCAATTAACTGATAATTTACTGTGTGTAAGGCATAAAAAGGGTAGAAAAAACAATTGCCAGCCAGACACCAAAGTCTGTGCTATCTAGAGAAGAATAAACTTATCCCTGTAAAGAGAATAAATGTGCCCATGTGAATGATGCAGATATCCACACATAAGTATAACAATAATAATAAATGATCATGATTGATGTTTATGGAGTGTTTATTGACCCTCTATGCCAGGATCTGTGATAAACTTCTTTAAAGCACTATATCACTGAATCTTCATAGAATCTCTGCAAGGCATGAACTATGGTTAGCCTCATTTTGCAGAATGAGAAGGATTCAAAAAAATCATATACACACTTGGCTTTAGTCATCTAGTGAGAAGTAGAGCTGAAACTGTGGTGTTTTTTGTTTGTTTGTTTTTTTTTATTTTCTAACTTCATACTACTCTAAAGGGAGAGTTTACTTTTGTCAGTGGCCTCACTAATATGGTAAAATTAAATGATGAATAGAATCAGATATACTCACTATAAAATAAATTTTTAAAATTTATTTATTTTAATTGGAGGCTAATTACTTTACAATATTGTGGTGGTTTTTGCCATACATTGACATGAATCAGCCATAGGTGTACATGGGATGGGGCAACACACGTACAAAATAAATTTTAAAAATCTTAATATATCAGGTCACAATTAAGATACAACTTCTTTGTGTTATCAGCTCATAGGAAGACAGAGAGTTTTATCCAGCGATTAAAGTTCACCTTTGGTTAGAAGTGGCACTCAGCCAACCTTATTTCCTTGTTTTGAAGTCTTGATGTATTAAGCCATAAATAGCAGAAATATTGATAAATCAAGTGTGATGTGAGATTTCAAGTTTTAGAAGACTTTCTGTATAATTGTTGTTGTTCAGTTGCTAAATTGTGTTCGAGTCTTTGTGACTCCGTGGACTTCAGCACACCAGGCTTCTCTGTCCTCCACTGTCTCCTGGAGTTTGCTCAAATTCGTGTGCATTTTGAGTCTAACCATCTAACCATCTAATCTAACATTTAACCATCTCATCTTCTGTTGCCTGCTTCTTCTTTCTCCATTTACTTTCTTCTGTGTAACCAGATTAAAAAATTAAAGCACTGCTCCTTAAGATTACAGAAATTACCATGGTACATTTCAAGTCATAATTCCAAAATGGCATCAGCATAAATGATCATGTTACTAATTGAGTCCATATGTAGAATGGAACAGGGTGTACACATAAAGATCTACTTTGATAAATGAAATCTGTTTTGAATAAACAGCAAACAATATCTCTTAAGTTGTCATTACTGTGGTATTCAAATGAAAGGAGATTCATGAATGATTATGGAAATTTTGAGAAACACATTCAAAATGCAGTTTAAAAGCAGTGTGCATAACATGAAAAGATTTTTATTTCTTGTTTTCTTAGCTGAGTTAATCTACTTGTATTTCAGAAATCTAATATATAAGGAGGAAGAAAATGGCAATTTAGTTGTCATTGGCACAGATGTAATGATGGGAAATTCCTATAAATATTTTTAGTCAGTTAGGGTTGGCTAGGAAGTTTGGATATGCATGATACAAACAACAATTCATAGGGAAAAAGACAAAATGGATTTTCAAACCATGAGACAGTACATAAATTAAAGAGATAAAGGAATATGAGATTAATTCATTCATTATTCATTCATCCAATAGGTTTGTATCAAGCACGTTACTGTTCCAGATACAGCAGTGGACAATAGCATGTGTCCTCATGGGCACATTCTGGTGACAGGTCAAGAAATTTTAAGACTAATAGTCCAATTCACTATTTAACAATTATGATAAATGCTTTAAGGAGACATTAGAGTGAACTCTGAATGTAATAAAAGAGCTTGATTGAGTGGGTGGGAGAAAATGAGGACATGGCAGGCGCATCAAAGACTGATTCATTAACAAAGCAACGTTTTGGCTGAGGTCTGAATAATTAGTCCAGTCAACTAGTGAATGAGGCGGAAAGGCAGATAATTTTGTGAAGTACATGCATACAGATCCATGGTGGATGACATGGGATGGGTATCAATGATAACAAAACCTCTAAAACTTGTATAGTAGTACCTATGTGCCAGACATCATGTTTAGGGCTTAACCTATATTTACTCAGTTACTTCTCATAGCAACACCCTGAGGTTAGTTTTATTATTATCTCATTTTTAAGGATAAAGAACACAGGCAGAATAACTTTCTAAGGATCACAGTGCTAGTCTGTGGTAGATCTGGTTCAATCCAAGGTCATATAACTTTAAAGAATGCACTCTTGGCCACTGTCCACCCAGATTATGCATTCATCTGTAATTGTCCAGCATCAGTGTGAGCTGCTATACCAAGCTTTTTCATAGTGTGGTTGATAGTTGTCAGAGAATTGAGAGTGACTCTGAAACTCCAGTACTTTGGCCACCTCATGCGAAGAGTTGACTCATTGGAAAAGACTCTGATGCTGGGATGGATTGGGAGCAGGAGGAGAAGGGGACGACAGAGGATGAGATGGCTGGATGGCATCACTGACTCGATGGCCGTGAGTCTGAGTGAACTCTGGGAGTTGGTGATGGACAGGGAGGCCTGGTGTGCTGCGATTCATGGGGTCACAAAGAGTTGGACACGACTGAGTGACTAAACTGAACTGAACTGAACTGATGTCCAAGAAAAATGATATATTTAGAAGCAGTACAATCAAGTGAAAGAGGAGAGTGGAAAAGTTGGCTTAAAGCTCAATATTCAGAAAACGAAGATCATGACATCTGGTCCTATCACTTCATGGGAAATAGATGGGGAGACGGTGGAAACAGTGTCAGACTTTATTTTGGGGGGCTCCAAAACCACTGCAGATGGTGACTGCAGCCATGAAATTAAAAGACACTTACTCCTTGGAAGAAAAGTTATGACCAACCTAGATAGCATATTCAAAAGCAGAGACATTACTTTGCCAACTAAGGTCCTTCTAGTCAAGGCTATGGTTTTTCCAGTAGTCATGTATGAATGATGTGAGAGTTGGACTGTGAAGAAAGCTGAGTGCTGAAGAACTGATGCTTTTGAACTGTGGTGTTGGAGAAGACCCTTGAGAATCCCTTGGACTGCAAGGAGATCCAACCAGTCCATGCTAAAGGAGATCAGTCCTGAGTGTTCTTTGGAAGGAATAATGCTAAAGCTGAAACTCCAGTACTTTGGCCACCTCATGTGAAGAGTTGACTCATTGGAAAAGACTCTGATGCTGGGAGAGATTGAGGGTAGGAGGAGAAGGGGATGACCGAGGATGAGATGGCTGGATGGCGTCACTAACTCGATGGACGTGAGTCTGAGTGAACTCTGGGAGTTGGTAATGGACAGGGAGGCCTGGCGTGCTGCAATTCATGGGTTTGCAAAGGGTTGAACACTACTGAGTGACTGAACTGAATAATCAATATATGACTGGTAAGTTTACTTTGGAATCAGTCAGAGTTTGACTCCCTTCCTTCCTTTTGTGCATATGTTGGACAAGTTTCTTGAACCTCCCAAATACCAACTATTAGCTTCAAAATTGAGTTAATAATTATGCCTTTAGTACAAGCTTGCTGTGAGGTTGACATGAGATAATAAACATTCAGTATATCCTTGGCACAGAGTAATTGCCCTGGGCACAGAGTAACTGCCCTGTAGTGTTGGTCACTCAGCAGTGTCCGATTCTTTGCGGACCACATGGACTATAGCTCACCAGGCTCTCTCTGTCCATGAAATTATGGAACAGATTATACTGGAGTGGGTAGCCATTCCCTTCTCTAGGGAAACTTCTTGACCCAGGGAATGAACCCAAGTCTCCAGCATTGCAGGCAAATTCTTACCTCCCAAGCCACCAGGGAAACCCAGTATATGTTAGCTATTATTATTAGCAGAAAAAAAGATTGATAATGAACAGCAAAGAGGACTTTTAGTGCCTTGCATAAAAGGGTGAATGTTATTTCACAAGCAGCAGGAAGTCACTGACATTTTCTGAAAAAGAACTACTTCAGCATACATAGTAAATTATTAGTGATAATCTGTAGTTTACAAAATGGTTTTGAATGGATTCTTTAATTCCACTTAATCTCATAGGGATGATATTTTGATTTTAATTTTACAGATAGACTAAAACTTAGAGATCTTAAATGACATGTCCAAGAGCTCATACGACAGTACAGGAGCTGTAATTTTGATTCAGTACTTCAAGTAAAAGGTCATTTTAGTTTTGATCATACCACAGTTTGTCAGTAATTTTAAAAGGCATGGTTAAGAAGTTCCACTGAAACACGTGTAATACCGTATAAGAAATGAATCGCCAGTCCAGGTTCGATGCAGGATACAGGATGCTTGGGGCTGGTGCACTGGGAAGACCCAGAAGGATGATACAGGGAGGGAGGGATGAGGGGGGTTCAGGATGGGGAACACGTGTACACCCGTGGCAGATTCATGTTGAGGTATGGCAAAACCAATACAATATTATAAAGTAATTAGCCTCCAATTAAAATAAATTTAAATTTAAAAAAAAGTTCCATAGAGAAATTAAGGAAAAAAATTGTTTTGGTTATTCTGAGTTTGAGGTTTTTAACTTTTCAGTGTTTATGGAAGGAATATAGGTACCTGAAGAAAGTCTGAGAAGCTGGAGACTTTGGTGTTAGTCCCATCTCGGCCACTTCTTGACTTTGTGACAAGTTGTAGACAAGCCACTTAACCTTAGTGTTTGTAGGTTTCTTCAGTTGAGGAAAGCAAAATATAATCCCATTTATTGGGGCTTTTCAGTGGATCAAATGACACACAATCAACAAAGCAGAAAGCTCAAGAAACATGCACATTTATTATATTCTTTACAAACAGAAAAGTTTCTATCCTCTGGTAGCTCACCTGGTAAAGAATCCACCTGCAATGCAGGAAACCTGGTTCAATTCCCGGGTTGGGAAGATCCACTGGAGAATGGAAAGGTTACCCACTCCAGTATCCTTGGGCTTCCTTGTTGGCTCAGCTGGTAAAGAATCTGCTTGCAATGTGGGAGACCTGGGTTCGATCCCTGGCTTGGTACAATCCCCTGGAGAAGGGAACGGTTACTTACTCTAGTATTCTGGTCTGGAGAATTCCATGGACTGTATATAGTGCATGGGGTCACAAAGATTTGGACACAACTGAGCCACTTTCACTTTCCCCAACCATGAATTTAAAACCTTGTAGGAAAAATAGTCAGAACCACTGGAGTTGAAGGAGAATCTGTCAAAATTTTTATTATTAAAATGAAATCAAATATCTAGAAAACTCGATATTCAGTGACATTTAATACATGTTAACCCATTAATATGGCAACTCTTCTTTTTTCCATTTACTGGCTCTACTCACCAGAAGTCTTTTGGGTTCTCTCTCTCTTCCAGTTTGAATTGTGAACCTACAGATCTGTCTTGGCTTGTTGCACATGTCATATATATTGAGGGACAGTTTTCCAAGTGTCCCTGGTGGCTCAGACAGTAAGGCGTCTGCCTACAATGTGGGAGACCCGGGTTCGATTCCTGGGTCGGGAAGATCCCCTGGAGAAGGAAATGGCAATCCACTCCAGCATTCTTGCCTGGAAAATTCCATGGACAGAGGAGCCTGATAGGCTACAATCCATGGGGTCGCAAAGAGTTGGGCATGACTGAGCGACTTCACTTCACTTTCCAAGTCTAGTCCTTTATCCAGATATTAAAGATATTTTTGTTTTTATGGCTTTGCTTTCTATATCCCATAATATTTTCAGACATATACTCTGCTTCTTTAGAGAAGCAAGAGTAAAAGTCTAAGGTTCTGGTGTATTCTTCTCGACTTCCTTTATCATTTGCAAGATCCCTTGAGATCCTTTTTCTTTTTTGCAGGGGATGGTGAGAGAGTTGGAACTTTCTACTTTTCCCTTCTTTTCCTATTCCAGCCTTGTGATTTCGTCTCCTTCTAATTATCCTCAATTGATTTTATACCAATTCTATCTGATGGAAATTTTTGAGATTTTGAAAATGTCATAGGATATAATGTCACACATACTAGACATTTCCATAGCATAACTAATATTTTTGGAGTTTAATATAATAACTGCCAATATACTATAAGCCTTTATAAAATTACTGCTTGAAGAACAATGGGGCTCTGACCTGTATAACTTTTGTAAAAGCTAGAATAGCTGAAATAATGTAACTGCTTGAAAGAATAACTTATTAAGAATTTTCCTCCTCCCTCCATCCCTTTGGCTTAAGTTAGATAATCTGATATTTTCCTAAACAAGATAATAAAAGTCCAATGTGAAAAATCTTCACATGAAAAAAATATTCTAATAGTGTTGAGATAGTAGATTGAAATATGTTCAGTTCAGTTCAGTCACTCAGTGATGTATGACTCTTTGCGACCCCATGAACCACAACACACCAGGCCTCCCTGTCCATCACCAACCCCCGGAGTTCACTCTAACTCATGTCCATTGAGTTGGTGATACCATCCAACCATCTTATCCTCTGTCATCCCCTTCTCCTCCCACCTTCAATCTTTCCCAGCATCAGGGTCTTTTCAAATGAGTCAGCTCTTTGCATCCAGGTGGCCAAAGTATTGGAGTTTCAGCTTCAGCATCAGTCCTTCCAAAGAATACCCAGGACTGATCTCCTTTAGGATGGACTGGTTGGATCTCCTTGTAGCCCAGGGGACTCTCAAGAGTCTTCTCCAACACCACAGTTCAAAAGCATCAATTCTTCAGCACTCAGCTTTCTTTATAGTCCAACTCTCACATCCATACATGACTATTGGGAAAACCATAGCCTTGACTACACAGACCTTAGTCGGAAAAGTAATGTCAAATATGCTGTCTAGGTTAGTCATAACTTTCTTTCCAAGGAGTAAGCGTCTTTTAATTTCATTGCTGCAATCACCATCTGCAGTGATTTTGGAGGCCCCCCACCAAAATAAAGTCTGCCACTCTTTCCACTGTTTCCCTATCTATTGCCATGAAGTGATGGGACCAGATGCCATGATCTTCGTTTTCTGAATGTTGAGATTTAAGCCAACTTTTTAACTCTCCACTTTCACTGTCATCAAGAGGCTCTTTAGTTCTTCACTTTCTGCCATAAGGGTGGTATCATCTGCATATCTGAGATTATTGATATTTCTCCTGGCAGTCTTGATTCGAGCTTGTTTCTTCCAGCCTAGCATTTCTCATGATGTACTCTGCATAGAAGTTAAATAAGCAGGGTGACAATTATACAGCCTTGACGTACTCCTTTTCCTATTTGGAACCAGTCTGTTGTTCCATGTCCAGTTCTAACTGTTGCTTCCTGACCTGCATACAGGTTTCTCAAGAGGCCGGTCAGGTGATCTGGTATTCCCATCTCTTTCAGAATTTTCCACAGTTTATTGTGATCCACACAGTGAAAGGCTTTGGCCTAGTCAATAAAGCATAAGTAGATGTTTTTCTGGAATTCTCTTGCTTTTTCCATGATCCAGTGGATGTTGGCAATTTGATCTCTGGATCCTCTGCCTTTTCTAAAACCAGCTTGAACATCAAGACATTCACAGTTCACGTACTGTTGAAGCCTGGCTTGGAGAATTTTGAGCATTACTTTAATAGTATGTGAGATGAGTGCAATTGTGCAGTAGTTTGAGCATTCTTTGGCATTGCCTTTCTTTGGGATTGGAATGAAAACTGACCTTTTCCAGTCCTGGGGCCACTGCTGAGTTTTCCAAATTTGCTGACATATTGAATGCAGCACTTTCACAGAATCATGTTTTAGGATTTGAAATAGCTTGGTTTTGTTGGAGTGTTAGAAGCAGCACTCCTTTATATGCTTATGAGACAGCTTAAATCACATGATAATGTAATCTGTATGATAGGAAAACATATGAAAGAAGTTTACTATTCTACAGAGGTAGTTTTGATTTATAACTTTTATTTGCCATGCCAGCAGTAACAATGCTTTAAGAAAACTAGAATGAGAATAAGCATTTGAAACCACATAGTTCAATATCCTTATTTTAGACAGGAGAATGCTGAACTTAGAAGAAGGTGAAGTGGTTAATTAAGATCATACTGCTGGACAGAGGCTCCAGTGGGCACCCTGATACACTAATCCCATTGCAGTGCTCCTATGTGAATACTTACCTTTTCCCCAGTGTGCTCCATGTTTTGTGCACCTCAAAACAGAAAGACAATCTGGGACTGGGCTTTCACACATAGCCAAAAACAAAGCAAGCATTTAGCCTAGCTGCCAGCACATGAGTCAATTTCAGGCAAATTGATGTATGCCAGCAAATAATGCTATTAAGAAAGGGATGTATTGTAGACCAAAGAAATGACCTTCACACAAGTAGAAACTGAAGCAGTGTTGAATGCACTGTAAGATGGAAGGGCAAGTGAATTATATATAAAGATAGTTCAAATTGATTGTGGCAGCAAGAGGCCAGTCAAGGACATTCACAGGCAAACTTACTCAAATATTTCTCCATCATTCCTCAAGAAAATATTCTGAATCCTTGACCTGGAAAAGAAACAAGATCTGGATAGAGAACTCCTAACCATCACTTTGTCAATCCCATTGCTACTAAAACCCACCAAAATTTAAAAACTTAAAAACAGGTAAATATGCTAAATAGGGCTCAAGTGACATTATGGTGAGGCAATAGAGGCAGCATGGATGATGAATGCAGGGACAGATTACAGTTTGAAAATCTGCATAATGAATGCTTCTTTACATTCACAGCCAAAGCAAAGGGGAGAGAAAGCAATCCCAAACTTAGGAAGGTTTCCCAGCAGCATGTACGAGAGAAAGATGCTGCCAATTTATAACTGCCAAGTTTTCTATGGCAGGGGCTGAAGGGCACTGGGCAGTCATAGTGAATAAAGAGTGACATGCTATGTTAGAATTTGCTCTCATGGGAGAATACTAGCTGGGAGGTGGAGGGCTGTTTTCACAAACATAAAAAAAAAAAGTTGATATATGTTTTACT
This sequence comes from Capricornis sumatraensis, assembly GCF_032405125.1. Lineage (NCBI taxonomy): Eukaryota > Metazoa > Chordata > Mammalia > Artiodactyla > Bovidae > Capricornis > Capricornis sumatraensis. The sequence goes on along the minus strand of NC_091069.1, from coordinate 74,774,354 downwards.
GAAATGGAAAACCTTGAAATCAACTCCTAGGATACCTGGAATGGTCTTCCTCAGTGCTTATATTTTCCTCCAATTAGACACCTCCACATCATCAAGCAAATGATAATCAACCATCAAAGGCTTAGGAAGTAGTACAGCATGATCAAAAGTCACTCCACTACCTCACTGTCCTCCTGTAAATATCCTCACTGAAGTGGAATTTCATACTGGAAAGGTTCTCATCACCCTCATCCTACAGTTATCCATGACCTCTGAAGCCTGTCTTGTGTTTATATCATCACAAGTAAAGTCTCAGCAAATAATGGAGGAAGAGGAAACAGGTGAAGTGTAAGGACCACCTGTTGAGCAAAGAAGATGAGCAAAGAAATCACCAAGGCAGCTGAAGGGAAACACATTTGTAAGTCCTAAGAGAAGCCAAGAATGAAAGGCCTGTATATTTCCCCCAGGAAGTATGCAAACAGTTTCTATCTACCACCAAATGTTCAGTGGAGTGTTCAGTGTTTGGGAAATAGCAGTAAATCCACTCTGGTAAAACCACTTTCCTGATCATGGTGTCTCCATAAGCAGATAAGGCAAGAAGCAGCAGTTCTGGGAGGTGTATAGCAGAATAAGTCCTTTTCGGAGGTCCCTGAGTAACCCTACTGTAGAGCCTGTATACTCCAGGATGGAGTCGCCTCAGGCCAAACAACTAACAGGGAGGAAGTACAGCCCCACCCATCAGCAGACAATTGGATTCAAGATTTACTGAGCATGGCCCTGCCCACCAGTGTGTGTGTGTGTTAGTCACTCAGTGGTGTCCAACTCTTTGCGACCCTATATACTGTAGCCCACAGGCTCCTGTGCATGAAATTCTCCAGGCAACAATACTGGAATGGATTGCCATTCCCTTCTCCAGAGGAACTTCCCAACCTAGGGATAGAACCCTGGTCTCCTACATTGCAGGCAGATTCTTTACTGTTTGAGCCACAGGGAAGTCCTAAGAAGACATGTTGTATGTCATCTTGCCCACCAGAGCAAGACTCAGTTTTCCCCACAGCCAGTTCCTCCCATAAGGAAGCCTGTACAAGCCTCTTTTCCTCATCCATCAGAGGGCAGACAGAAGCAAGAACTATAATCTCACAACCCCCAGAAGGAAAATCACAGTCTAGGAAAGCTAACTAAACTGATCAAATGGATTGCAGCTTTGTGTAACTCTGTGAAGCTTTGAGCTATGTCTTGCAGGGCCACCCAAATGTGGTCCACTGGAGAAGGGAATGACAAATCATTTCAGTATTCTTGCCTCAAGAACCTCATGAACAGTATGAAAAGGCAAAAAGATAAGACACTGGAAGATGAGCCCCTCTCAGGTTGGTAGGTGTTCAGTATGTTACTGGAGAAGAGCAGAGAAATAACTCCAGATAGAATGAAGAGGCTAGGCCAAAGCAGAAATGATGCTCAGCTGTGGGTGTGCCAGTGGTGAAAGTAAAGTCTGATGCTGTAAAGAACAACTTTGCATAGGAACATGGAATGTTAAGTCCGTGAATCAAGGTAAATTGGTTGTTGTCAAGCAAGAGATGGTGAGAGTGAATATCAACATTTTAGGAGTCAGTGTACTAAAATGGATGGGAACGTGTGAATTTAATTCAGATGATCATTATATCTACTATTGTGGGTAAAGTGAAGTTGCTCAGTTGTGTCTGACTCTTTGCGATCCCATGGATTGTAGCCTACCAGGCTCCGCCATCCATGGAATCCTCCAGGCAAGAGTACTGGAGTGGGTTGCCATTTCATTCTCCAATTGTGGGTAAGAATCCCTTAGAAGAAATGGACTAGCTCTCACAGTCAACAAAACTGAGAAATGTAGTATTGAGTGCAGTCTCAAAAAAGACAGGATGATCTCCATTCTTTTCCAAGGCAAGCCACTCAACATCATAGTAATCCAAATCTATGCTCCAACCACTAATGCCAACAAACCTGAAGTCAAACAGTTCTATGAAGACTTATAAGACCTTCTAGAACTAACATCCAAACAAACAAAAAAAAAGATGTCCTTTTCATCATAGGGGATTAGAATGCAAAAGTTGGAAGTCAAGAGACACCTGGAGTAACAGGCAAATTTGGCCTTGGAATACAAAATGAAGTAGAACAAAGGCTAACAGTTTTGCCAAGAGAACGCACTGGTCAAGGCAAACACCCTCTTCCAACAACGCAAGAGACAACTCTACACATGGACATCACCAGATGGTCAATACTGAAATCAAGACAAAAAGAATGTGCTCAGTCATATCTGACTCTTTGTGACCCCATGGACTGTAGCCCGCCAGGCTCCTCTGTCCATGGGTATTCTCCAGGCAAGAATACTGGAGTGGGTTGCCATTCCCTTCTCCAGGGGTTCTTCCCAACCCAGGGCTTGAATCCAGGTCTCTTGGATTGCAGACAGGTTCTTTACCACTGCACCACCTGGGAAGCCTACATGTAAAAAGCTGTGAGAGACTAGCTCTGTGGATAGAGGAGATGTAGATACAAGGAGATGATGAGGTACATAAGACTGAGATGAACATACTATTAATAGCTGAAACTATAATCTAGCCCTGAATTTTATGGAAGGGCTCTCTTGTGAAAGAAAAGGAGGTCTATGCTTTAAGGACTGTTTGGAGCATAGGTGGGCTCCCTGGTGGTTTAGATACTAAAGAATCTGCCTGTAATTTAGGAAACCTGGGTTTGATCCCTGAGTCAGGCTATCCCCTTGAGAAGGGAATGGCTACTGACTCTAGTATTCTTGCCTGGAGAATTCCCTGTACAAAGCCTGGAGGCTACAGTCCATGGGGTTGCAAATAGTTGGAGATGACTGAGTGACTGAGCATGCATAAACACATACAGTCCTTAAAAATTTATACAAAAGGGTGACTCTAATCTTAAGCATTTTTTATGACTGGAGCATGCATATCAGACTCACTGATGACTGCTTTATTTGTCCAAGCGGGTCCAAAATGTGAAAGGGACAATGAACAATCACCTCCCTTTCTATTTCTAAGGTGCTTTGCACTTTTCCAGCATGTTTGTACTCTGTAAATTGTTGATTAATAATCATTCATTAATAATAATGTCTAACCCTCTTGCACAAAATAATATGAATCAGTTACTTTCTTCAATCAATTATGTTTGAATATTCAGAATATGTTAAAGAATTTTGACAGATTCTGGGTTTTTCTTTTTTTTTTTCCTTGTAGGAGGACAAGCTTAATACTGAGCATCTAACCAGAGGATTAAGGTAGACTAGTGTGTGTGTGGAGAAGTTACAAATAAAGCTTTCAATATTTTCCTTGCAAACGATCAAGTATCTCTTGAGGGAAAGAGAATCCAGATGACAAAGTTTATCTCAAGGCAGAGTGCTCCAGGTTCCATCCAGAGGCAGAGCTCAGAGTCCATCATTCTCTTATGATGTGGATTTAGAGTGGGCTGGAAAAAATAGGCAACAGAAACAAAAGAAAGCAAATTCACTGTAAGCTCTGTGGACTGCTTGTTCAGGTTTTAGAGAGAAGGGTCAATGAATTACAATCATTTTCCCTTTCCAGAATTCAAAGCCAATTGAAAGACAGACAAGAGAAGCAGACAAAGATCTAAAAAGCAAACAAAATCCTTTATTATGAATCAAATGTGGAATGGAGGACAAGATTTCTCAGTGTAGCCACAAAGGGCCTTGCTAAGGTTTTAATCCATGGATTGGGCAAGCGGTCCCTGACTCTGCTGGGCCACTATAGAACACACCTGCAGAACAGACCACTTGCTGCATTTCAGAGAACAGACCAGAGAGCAGCCTCAGAGATGCCTCGGCAGGGGCTGAGCCACACAATCCCACTTCCTTCTGCCAAACTCACTCATCAAGCAATATACTTCTCTTCCCTAAAGAGAGAAATTGTGTTGGGGGCATGAGGAGTGGAGCCGTATGAGCTATCCTTTCCTTCCCAAGGAAGAGGGATGAGTGGGGAAGACATGGTCCTACCAGCAATACATAGAATACAGGGAATCCGCAGCTGAGGGGCTAGAAACAGGAGGAGATGATGGAGACAGAGCCGCTAGGAAACTTAATCCTCACCACGTTGATATAAATACCTGTTGCAAAGGCCTCAGCTAATGGTGTTAGAGTTTGATTTTATCCTCATCCTCAGATATGGCCTGGAAGATATGGTGCTCATCCAACATCCATAGTATCTTGAAGTATGTGCTTAATATTAACTAAATATAAAGTAACATAACAAATTTTTTAACTCTTATAGATAGATAATTATATGCAACTGGACAAACATTGTAATCAGTGTTACGTTATAACATTAGTAACTTAGGTTACTAAGTTAATTAGAATATCAGTTATTCTGTATGTTTCCCCATCCCATTTCAACCATTTTGAATCAATGAGAAAATTATTTTATTGAATAAACATTCTATTTATTAAAGATCCATTCTTTTCTTTTTTTCTTTTTTGGCCCCAAGCTTAGCAGTTTATTATTGTCGTTGGGCTGGTTCTCACTGTCTGCAGAAGGATGGGATGGCACTCAGCTTTCTTTCTCCCAGCCTTGAAGAGCTTTTCTTAGAACCCACACTCTTTCAGTTTAAAGCATGTCAGGGGGAAAGAGGTAGTAGTCAGATGCCCCATCTCCCCTCTGAATTCAGTCTGCTCTGCCCGCCAGGCTCATCTTTAACGCTGACCACTCATAAGCTCCGGGTACCAAACTTCACTGAACCTGTCCTCTCCTGGTCTCAGGACCACAGAGAGATCTGCTGGTGACCCAACTACAGGAAGGATCCTTGATTTGGAAAGTTAGGCTAATGCTTGTTAGGAACCGTCCAAGGTGACTCCTGAGGCCCACAGCCTGGGGAGCCATTAAGAACTCAAGCAAACGTCACCCGCCCCCAGCCTGTGCTCTCTTCCTCCAAGGCCTGAGACGCAGTCTCCCACTGGTGCAACTCTCTCTCCTGGGAGCCCAAGCCCTAGCCGCCTGTGTCTCCCCTCTAGCTGAGACAGTTCTGTCCCTGCTGGACACAGGTGAAGCCTCACTACAGAGGGTGGGGGGTTTCTCGGTGTAGGAGACGCATAGTGCAGGAAACTCGAGCAGCAGTGGTGTGTGCATGAAAGCAGGACAGTGCCGTGACCATGGCACTGGCGAGGGGCCCACGAGGCCTAAAGGACATCCATCTCCTGCTCAGTCCCCACGTACTTGAGGGCATCAGCTTGGTTGTACCTGTAATCAAAGAAGAGCTCTTCGCCAGCTTGAATTGCCCTCTTGGCAAAGATCCCAATGCGATGATCCCCATTCACCATGACCACTTTGGCATAACAGTTGGGGTTTACCGAATGGTTTGCAAATCGAATTTTGTTGCCTTTCCTGGTAGCATCCACTACCAAATCATTGTTGAGGTTGAAGAGGAAGCTGGACATGTACAGACCCATTATTTCTAAGCACTGTCTTGATAACAGACATAGAGATGAATTAGACACGTCCCTTGCCCTGTGAAGTTCATGTCACTGTAGAATTTATAGACATGTAACTAATTAGGTGTAACAGAACAAAAGTGTATTCACAAATGCAGTACAGAAGTAGCGAAAAAGTGTGTTCACATCTGCCAAGACTTCAGGGAAGCCTGGGATTTGAGTCAAGGGTGAAAGCATTATTTAATAGGCTCCCAAAAAATAAGTGAGATGTCACAAGATGACCTTAGGAGAGAGGACATTCTTGGTAGTAACTGGAGCAATTCTCACAATAATAGGAGACTTTGTGAAATTACGGATAATGCTATCATCAAAAAGTAGAATTCAGCTGTAGCATTGATAAGAGTTAAAAGTTAAGATGTATGTTGAGGCAAGCTCTTACAAGTTAAGGGTCCTGCTTCTGTTGTTGTTTTTATTGCTTTTGCTTGTTTTTGTTATTTCTTTAGCCATGAATACTACCCTTTCATGTTAAAGAATAGGTGGAGACTGGCTATAACTTTGGAATCACTGAAGTTTACCATACTTAGAAGGGGAAATGAATGAGAAAACAGATCTCATCTTTCTGGGAGAAAAGGGTAGTCTCACTCTGAGAAAGACATATCACTGGGCTTGGTGTTTATAGTCTGTGATGTGGTAGACGTTGGACTGAGTCTTCCCAGCATGCGCAGGATTGATTTGCATCCTAAGAGCTAATGTGCATGATAAATAGATCTGTAGTACTTTCTTGAGGGCCTATGATTGATCTTGTTGTTAAGAAGTAATTGTCCCCCCATTACTGTTACGAACTGACTTGATCCAGAACTGGTGGCAGGTGCAAGAGATGAAGAACCTACTTTCACTACTGACTTTTGGACCCAAACAATAAGGTCAGGCCTACCTATTGGGGAAGTGCCCCCATCATTTGTAGGACTTCCCTGATGGCTCAGTGGTTAAATGATCCACCTGCAATGCAAAAGACATATGAGATGTGGGTTTGAGTCCTGGTCAGGAGAATCCCTGGAGTAGGGCATGGTAACCCACTCCAGTATTCTTGCCTGGAGAATTCCATGGACAGAGGAATCTGGCAGGATACAGTCCATAGCATAGCAAAGAGTTGGCACAACTGAACGACTTACACACACCCATCATTTAGCTCAAATCTCCTGCAGAAAAAATGTAATTTCTCTATTCTGCCAGAAGGATTCATCATTTCTGAGCTGCTTAGGTGCAGCAGCAGTTGTCAGCAGTAACTGATTATCCTTCTCATGGTGTCCCATTAGGCCAAGGAGATCAAAAGAGTTCAATTCTAATGTCTTTAGCTAGCTCTGCTGGCACCTTTCCATTAAGCATATCACTGAGGAGTATGTATCCCTCCCCATAATACTTGTTACTACATATGATCACTTCCCTCATTCATGAGAAATGCTGGGCTGGATGAAACACAAGCTAGAATCAAGATTGCTGGGAGAAATATCAATAACCTCAGATATGCAGATGATATCATCCTTATGGCAGAAAGTGAAGAAGAACTAAAGAGCTTCTTGATGAAAATGAAAGAGGAGAGTGAAAAAGCTGGCTTAAAGCTCAACATTCAGAAAACTAAGATCATGCCATCTGGTCCCATCACTTCATTGCAAATAGATGGGGAAACAGTGGCAGACTTTATTTTGGGGGGCTCCAAAATCACTGCAGATGGTGACTGCAGCCATGAAATTAAAGACGCTTACTCCTTGGAAGAAAAGTTCTGATCAACCTAGACAGCATATTAAAAAGTAGAGACAATACTTTGCCAACAAAGGTCTGTCTAGTCAAAGCTATGGTTTTTCCAGTAGTCATGTATGGATGTGAGTGGACCATAAAGAAAGCTGAGCACCGAAGAATTGATGCTTTTGAACTGTGGTGTTGGAGAATACTCTTGAGAGTCCCTTGGAGAGCAAGGAGATTCAATTGGTCCATCCTAAAGGAAGTCAGTCCTGAATATTCATTGGAAGGACTGATGCTGAAGCTAAAACTCCAATACTTTGGCCACCTGATGTGAAGAACTGACTCGTTTGAAAAGACCCTGATGCTGGGAAAGATCGAAGGTGGGAGGAGAAGGGGACGACAGAGGATAAGATGGTTGGATGGCATCACTGACTCAATGGACATGAGTTTGAGTAAACTCCAGGAGTTGGTGATGGACAGGGAGGTCTGGTGTGCTGCAGTCCATGGGTTTGCAAGAGAGTCAGACACGACTGAGCAACTGAACTGAACTCATATGTAGATGTAGTATGTAGACGAGGCTTCTCTCATAGCTCAGTTGGTAAAAAAATCCGCCTGCAATGCAGGAGACCCTGGTTCAATTCCTGGGTTGGGAAGACCTGCTGGAGAATGGATAGGCTACCCACTCCAGTATTCTTGGGCTTCCCTGGTGGCTCAGCTGGTGAAGAATATGCCTGCAATGCCAGAGACCTGTGTTTGACCCCTTGGTTGGGAAGATCCCCTGGAGAAGGGAAAGGCTACCCCCTTCAGTATTCTGGCCTGGAGGATTCCATGGACTGTATAGTCCATGGGGTCGCAAAAAGTCAGACACTACTGAGCAACTTTCACATGATCACACTGTTTCCTAACAGATAACTGCTATGGAAAATGGGATTCAGTCCATTTCTTTGCTTAGGACACAAATTGTCAAGCTAGTGAAGGGTAGCTGAATATGTCACCCCAGAGCATGCTCCTTGGGCATATTGGTTATTTTGACTCAAGGACTTAAAAAACAGCTAATGCAAGGAGGCACTGAATTCCTATCTGCCTAAAGACAGATCCTGCAAAAGGAACTCAATTATCAGAAAACCTCTCCCAGAGAGTTTCATCAACCAGGAAAAACTAGCTCTTGCCACAGGAAAGAAGACTAGAAGCTGATGCCACACCATATATGCATACATGAGGTATATATGTTAATACCCTTCTGTTTGTTTTTCTCTAATCTGCCTTTTATTATAGGGGTCCTAGCTTAGAACTCAGAAGGGTTTAGGGAAAGTTATTTTCCCTGAAAATCACTGCTCCTCTGTCATCCGGTCACTGCATTCAGTATAATGATATTGGACTGATCACTCAAGGTACATATAAGGACCCCTGTCAAGGGGATGGAAAGGAATAGCTTAGAAGAAGGAAAGCTGGACCTTTAGATATCTTGCTATTACCCGTATAGGAAAATTAGCCAAGGATTTTGTGCTTTGGGGAAAGACTGAAACAGGATTTTGAACTCCTATGCCCTGTAGGGCCTCATGCTGGTTTTATGAGAGCGTTTGAGAAAGAGATGATCCATGTTTCTAATCAAGGGAGATGAATATGATCAGATGGATATGCTTTGTAGCAGTCGTGCTGGCAAAAGTAAGGCAGAGGACCAGAAGGGATCCTTGAACTAGATGACCAGCAAGAAAGCTGCTGCAAATATTCAAAGCCAGACAGAGAGACGCAGTAGTGATGGAGAGAAGCGCAATGCCTGGAGCTCCTCACTGAGTGTATCCTTACACTATTAATGCATTTCTCATTTTAGGACATTATTTCTCAGGAGACATTTATTGCAATCCCAGTGCCACAGGTTGGTTTATGGTTCAATGTATCATTTATGTGAAGGAAATGGATTAGGCCATGTCCAACCATTAATGATTTGGTTTAGAGCCTTGCTCCCCAGGGAATGTCAGCTACCAGTCTCTACCTGACCTTAATGACTTCTATTTATTTGTTTTTTAACATTTTATTTTATATCAGAATATTGCTGATTAACAATGTTGTGATAGTTTCAGGAGCACAGCAGAGCGATACAGCCATGCATATACCTGTAACCATTCTCCCCCAAACTCCCTTCCCATCCAGGATGCCACATAACATTGAGCAGAGTTCCCTGTGCTATACAGCAAGGACCTTGTGGGCTATCCATTTTAAATACAGCAGTGTGTACGTGTCCTTCCCAAACTGCCTAACCATCCCTTTCCCCTGTCTTTCCCCACCTCTCCGATAACCTTAAGTTCATATTCTAAGTCTGTGAGTCTGTTTCTGTTTTGTCCATAAATTCATTTCTATCCTTTCTTTTTAGATTCTCCATGTAAGTGATATGTGATATTTCTCTTTCTCTGACTGACTTCACTCAGTACAATAATGGCAGAATGCCATTCTTTTCAATGGCTGAGTGACATTCATTGTATACATAGGTATCATATCTTCTTTGTCTATCTATGGACATTTAGGTTGCTTCCGTGTCTTGGCTACTGTAAACAGTGTTGCAGTGAACATCGGGGTGCAAGTATACTTTCAGACCATGTTTTTCTCCAGATATACGCAAAGAGTCGGACACGACTGAGCGACTGAAATGAACTGAACTGAACTGATGCCCCGGAGTGGGATTCAGGGTCATATGAAAGTGAAAGTTGAAGTCGCTCAGTCATGTCCGACTTTTAATCCCATGGATAGTCCGTGGGATTCTCCAGGCCAGAATACTGGAGTGGGTAGTCTTTCCCTTCTCCAGGAGATCCTCCCAACCCAGGGATAGAACCCAGGTCTCCCACATTGCAGGCGGACTTTTTACCAGCTGAGCCACCAGGGAAGCCCAAGAACACTGGAATGGGTATCCTATCCTTTCTCCAGTAGCTCTTCCTGACCCAGTGATCGAACCAGGGTCTCCTGCATTGTAGGCAGATTCTTTACCAACTGGGCTATGAGGGAAGCCCCACAGGGTTATATGGTAGCTCTGTTTTTAGCTTTTTAAGGAACCTCCATATTCTTTTCCATTGTGGCAATATCAATTTACATCCCTACCAGCAGTGTAGGAGAGTTCCCTTCTCTCTACACCCTCCCCAGAATTTATTGTTTGTAGATTTTTTGGTATTAGTCATGTTGACCGTGTGATGTTGATCTCTTAGTACTTTTGATTTGCATTTCTATGACTTATATTTAAAGCTGAATCCTCTTCCTGTGTAAAGGTGCCTTACCCCTGCCATCCTCTTTCCTGTGTGAAGAGTCTGGGTTTTCATCTTGAAAGAAATACCAGGTGCTGGCTCTGTGTATAGAATAAGTTGCTGCCAAGATAGAGAAGTTGCCTAGAAGCAATAATTGAAGGGGCAGACAAAAATGATGTCAACCATCTAAATTATGTTCTTATAAAATGCTTAGGAGTGCCTGGTAGTTAGGAAGAGTTAAGGCTGAAGGCAAAAACCCAAAGTGTATGTAGTCTCGAATTTCATCCATTGATCTTGTCTAGAAGAGCTGATTGTATGTATTTCCTTTAGTAGCCAATATATTTTGTGGCAGAATATTTTTCTGAGGCAAACGATATACTTGTAGGACAAAGAAATGTAATCATTTGTTTAAAAGTATATTTTAAAGATAAAGTAGGTTTAACCATTCACTGGAGTGAAGAAAGGGTGAATAAATAGCTGAGGAATTTTAGTTTGAAGGTACCCAAGAACCACATCATAGTATTTTCATTGTTTTTGAAATTATATATCTTATAAAGGAACACTGTTCCAATCCACTGCTATCAGAGATATAAAACAAACAAGAAAAAAGCCCAACTAAAAGTGTAAAATGTATCTCATTCTCAAAGGGATGAATAAGGCCCAGCAGCCCCACAAAAGCTTCTAAATACAGTTTCAGTGTAGACATTAGGCTGACATTTCCTCAGCAGAGACTTCAATTAGAAGTACTCTGTAGGCGAAGGGTGGGAAAAGATGAGCAGATGAAATTTAACTTACATCTCCGGTACATGCTGTGAAAGCTATGTTCTCACCTCCACAAACCAGCGAATCAAAGGTACTGAGGATTCAAGCATTTTTCTTCCAGCAGTGGGTGGCCCAGTGCCTCAATTCAGCTGTCTTTTTATATTAGAAGGAAAGCTGAAATCATTGTTGCTCGTATTATATCTTATTTGTTCTGCTGCTTTCACTAAATCTTCTGAATTTTATCTGAGGTCTCTCTCCTACTAAGAAGATGAAACTGTGGCACAATTTCTCTGCTTAAACTGTGGTATAACTCCTCCTTTCAGAAAAGAAAAGGGTAGAAACATTGCCTTTTACAAAGAAACCTGGCTTTGGGAGACTATCTTTTCATTACAGAAATAAACTGTAGATTATTAGATTGTTGCATTTCATAAATTTACTCTGTAAATCTTAAAACAATTTCTCTTGTTTTTATAAAAAATGATTTATCAGCTGTCTTCTTTCAAGGGTGGCTAAATCATGATTGCAAGGGACGTTCTGCAGAATGGCCAACTATTCGGCAATAAATTCCAGTGACATATTCCCTGTGAGGGCGGGCATTCTTTCTGTATGGGCAATCTACTTTCTATTAAGTGGTTTTTGCAGTTCTCTGACTCCCCATCTGGGGGATAAAAAGGCAGTGGAGGAAGTAGAGCTGGAGGGAAAAATGGAAATCATCTCACTTGGAATTCTGGGGTTATTCAGAAAAGTATTTTTTAAATCATTAGGCATAGATTGACTTTCTGTATTTCAGAACTGTGCAGGGCGGGACTGGAGAGAGGTATAAAAAGAAATTTAAGAAGATATTTTCTCCTAATGCAAGACTGTTTGAAGGAAACTATTTAGTTGAAGAAATTAACAGTATGCAATACATATAATAAACGAGGGTGGGGAGGAGGGAGAGAAAGACAATCCATAAAGTCTTCCAACTTTTCCCTCTTCTCCTCTCCATCTTGGTGTTTATAATTCCTGCCCTCATAGGATCTCTTTATACTAGAAATATTAATTAAGATTCTTTCAGTTAGGGAATCTCTGGCAGTCCAGTGGTTAAGACTCTGCACTTGCGTTGCACAGGGCACAGGTTCAGTTCCTGGTTGGGGAACTGAGAACCTGCAAGGTATGGGCGGGCCTCTCCTCCAAAGAAAGTCTTTCGGTTAAAAGACACCTTTTTGCAAAAAGGGAAAGGAATTCTGAAAGCAAGACAGTATATAATGGAGTATAAAGGACACCTGAGTTTGGTTGGGTCTTATGCAGGAACCAGGAAAACCAGAAACCTCTGTGTTTCTCTCCCTGTGTGTCTCTCTTTCCTTTGTTCTTACAGAAAATCTTGACCACCCACACATTCCAAGTCTATGTTTGGTGCCAGTGAAACTCACAAATGAATGACTGACTCTTGTTCAATCTCAGTTCTGTTTCTGGGAGTGAGAATTTGATTGTCTCAGCTAAGGTGTTCAGCTCTGGCCAGGAGATTCTGGGTCACATAGGTTAAATTTGGCCATGAGGTGAACCGAACTATGACTGAGAGTTCAATTATTGGAGAAAAGCAGATGGTTTTTGAACTGAAAAGGTATCCCCAAAGAGTGTTTACTATCTGAGTTGAATAATTTACCGGAAGAAAATGCCTAAAATGCCATCATTTAAAAGGAACGTCATATACTTCTTCTCTGTGACATTTCCAGGAAATAGAACTATATCATTCTGCAATTGAAAAGATACACTGTTTTTATTTTTCATTGAGCGTGCATGTATGTTTAAGACAAAATTCTTTCTTGACTTCCTTCTGTAGCAGAAAATGGAAAGGCAGTCAGCCCCAAGTCAGCTAGCTTCTTGTCCCTGACTCTGCACTGTGTCTACAAAATTCTTTCGCCATATGCTCTCTGCAGTGTTTCGGCAGATCTATATTATAGGGGAACCATATGTTGACTTTGCAATAGCATATTTTCTACTTTCCAGATTTGAGCCCTCCATATTGTGGACACAGGCAGTGGGAACCTCAGTGTCTCTTATTTGAATGCCAAGATGGCATTAAACATGTGTGCAAATGGTGCAGCTAGACATGAGATTGCTTGATTTGAGTAAGTGAATGTGGGTCCATGACAGGTGATTTCCTACCATGTTTAGAATCCCACAGAAACATTTGGGAATTCTAAACAAAAGGGGAGGTCTTCCTTCATTTCGGGGATTCTTCACTATACCTGGATCTTTTGTTTAACGGTTCTTACTTTTCCCGCATGTTTTACATCTTGAAGATGTTTGGAATTGACTTCCAAAAATGGCAGTTTTCTGGTGTTCTTGGTAGAAAAGTAAAAGCTTACTTTCAAACTGTTTTATATAGGAACATATTTCATATATATATATATATATATATATATATATATGTATACACACACACAGTGAGTGAAAGTGAAAGTCACTCTGTTGTGTCTGACTCCTTGAGATCCCACGGAGTGTAGCCTGTCAGGCTCCTCTGAGAATCCATGGGATCCTCCAGGCCAGAATACTGGAGTGGGTAGTAGTTCCCTTCTCCAGGGGCTCTTCCTAAGCCAGGGAGCAAACCCAGGTCTCCCACATTGCAGGCAGATTCTTTACTGTCTGAGCCAGCAGGGAAGCCCAGGAATATTGCAGTGGGTAGCCAATGCCTTCTCCAGGGTATCTTCCCAACCCAGGATCAAACTGGAGTCTCCTGCATTGCAGGCAGATTCTTTGCCAGCTGTATATACACACATATATATGTATGTATGTATGCTAATAATTATTATCTTTGTTTTCATGTGTTTAATGTGTATCTTCCAAATATTTGCATACTTTTAACTACAGTAAGAGTAATTTCTTTTATAGAAATAAAGTATTCTGTTTTGGTTAGGCACCTAAAACAAAACCAGTCTTCTGTACCCTAAAGGGTGTATCTCATGAACTAGTATGGAACATTGAGCTTTCTATTCGCTTTTTAAAGCAAAAGAAGGTAATTCACAGAGATTTTTTTAAAAGGTCTTTTTTAAGTTTTTTAGAGAACTTGTTAAAAAACACCCACAACCATATTTCAAGCCACATTCCCTCTCCTGTGTCTTCTCCCCACAAAAATGCTCAGACTGCCAATTTAAAGGAAAAACACAGTCAAGCCAGATAAAAAGCAGCCAAATGAAGAGAAGGTTAATCGTGGATGGCAATGGAGGTGGTCCAGACAATCTGTTGATTTCTTTGGCATGACTGCGTTTAGCCATTTCTTCCCCAAACCCCTGAGACATGAAGGCTGACATTCACTAGTTCCTAGGCTCCTGGTTATTACTATGTTCATCCACAACTGGAAATCTTCCTCACTGTCAACCTTCTTCTGACCTAAGAGTCTTGGAAGAGGAGCCTGAGAGACACATAGATAAGAAACTAAGCAGAAAAATGAATTGAAACATTAAAAACTGGATGCCCTGGTTTAGCAGTGTTAAGTAATAGGCTAATCCAAGTTAATCCAGGAAGAGAAATAATTTTTTTATGTGCTCACCAAAGGCAGTTTTTCAGCTTCGTTTTTAGCTTATGGCATGACAGCCTGGCGGGTTGTCATGACAAACAAAGACAAAAATAAAATATAAGTTTCAAGCTGTGTAATTGTTTTTTAGTCCTCCCTTCTCCCTATGTGATCACAAAAACCAGGCCTGCTTTCTGAATTGCGCTTTCATCCCTGTGGCTACTCATGATTATCATAGCACACAAACTCCCAGTGTCATTATCTGCAAAATGGGAATGATGATGGAACTTCACAGGATTCTTGTAAGGATTGAATGAGACAATGGATATATAATACTTAGTGCAGGGTCTGGCCTGTAATAAGAGATCAAAGAATGTTAGCTATCCATAAGTTTATAACTTTCGCTAGAAAGAAGAATTATGTACCTCTGATGTAAATTTATAATTAATTATATTTTGTTATGAAGCAGAAGACTTGGGTTCCAGTACTGGCTCTTTAACTGAGAACCTAAGAGTCCTTAAATTAGCCCAAAACCTCTGATCTAGGCTTATGAAATAAAAAGTTTAGATTGGTTGATTATTAAGGTCACTTCTGGCCCTAATCTTCAGTGTTTGACCTTCCAAAGCAGCTGTTTTCTATGTTAAGGCTAGCTGGGTTAAGATCTGATCTCTACAACACAGTTCTCTTTTTAAAGATGCACAGATCAGGAGTGAGCACTCCTTTGAGGAATCTGTTTCATGATCAGAACTGACTAAAGCATTCTTGGAAATTTCTGAGCCCAGAGGAGAAAAAATAATTTCCTTACCATTGAATATTTTTAGGAAAATATATGGTATAAAAAAAGTACTCAATAAGCAGTTGTTCAGTCGCTAAGTTGTGTCTGACTTTTTGCTGCCTCATGAACTGCAGCATACCAGGCTTCCCTGTCCTTCACTATCTCCCTGAGTTTGCTCAAACTCATGTCCACTGAGTCAGTGATGCCATTCAGCCATCTCATCCTTTGTCGTCCCCTTCTCCTCCTCCCTTCAATCTTTCCCTGCACATGGCCTTCCAGTGAGTCAGTTATTCACGAGGTGGCCAAAGTATTGGAGCTTCAGCTTCAGCGTCAGTCTTTCCAGTGAGTATTCAGGGTTGATTTCCTTTAGGACTGACTAGTTTGATCTCCTTGCTGTCCAAGGGACTCTCAAGAGTCTTTTCCAACACCACATTTCAAAAGCATCAATTCTTAGGCACTTACCTTTCTTTAAGGTCCAGGTCTTACATCTGCACATGACTATTGGAAAAACCATAGTTTTGACTATGTGGACTTTTGCTAACAAAGTGCTATCTCTGCTTTTTAATACACTGTCTAGGTTGGTCATAGCTTTTCTTCAAAAGAGTAAGTATCTTTCAATTTTGTGGCTGCAGTTACCATCCACAGTGATTTTGGAGCCCAAGAAAATAAAATCTGTCACTGTTTCCATTGTTTCTCCATCTATTTGCCATGAAGTGATGGGATCAGATGCCATGATCTTTGTTTTTTGAATGTTGAATTTTAACCAGGTTTTTCACTCTCCTCTTTCACCTTCATCAAGATGCTCTTGAGTTGCTTTCTGCCATTAAAGTGATATCATCTGCATATCTGAGGCTGTTGATATTTCTCCCAGCAATCTTGATTCCAGCTTGTAAGTCATCTAGTATGGCTTTTCATATGATGTACTCTGTATATAAGTTAAATAAGCAGGGTGACAATATACAGCCTTGACGTACTCCTTTCTCAATTTTGAACTAGTTTGTTGTTCCATGTCTAGTTCTAACTGTTGCTTCTTGTCATGCATACAGGTTTCTCAGGAGACAGGTAAGGTGGTCTGGTATTCCCATCTCTTTAAGAATTTTCCACAGTTTGTTTTGATCCACACAGTCAAAGGTTTTAGTCAGTGAAGCAGAAGTAGATGTTCTTTTTTCAAATCTCCTTGGTTTTTTTATGATCCAGCAGATGTTGGTAATTTGATTGCTGGTTCCTCTGCCTTTTCTAAATCCACCTAGTACATCTGGAAGTTCTCAGCTCATGTACTGTTGAAGCCTAGCTTGAAGGATTTTGAACATTACCTTGCTAGCATGTGAAATGAGTGCAACTGTGCAGTAATTTGAACATTCTTTGCAATTGCCCTTCTTTGGGATTGGGGTGAAAACTGACCTTTTCCAGTTGTGTAGCCACTTCTGAGTTTACCAAATTTGCTGGCATATTAAGTGTAGCACTTTAACAACATCATCTTTTAGGATTTGAGATAGGTGAGCTGAAGTCCATCACCTCCACTAGCTTTGTTTGTAATGCTTCCAAAAGCTCACTTGTCTTCACATTCCAGGATGTCTAGCTCTAGGTGAGTGACCACACCATTGTGGTTATCTGGATCCTTAAGATCTTTTTGTACAGTTCTTCTGTGTATTCTTGCCACCTTTTCTTAAAATCTTCTGCTTCCGTTAGGTCCTTGACATTTCTGTCCTTTATTGTGCCCATCTTTGCATGCAATGTTCCCTTGCTATCTCCAATTTTCTCAAAGAGTCCTCTATTATTTTCCTCTATTTCTTTACATTGCTCACATAAGAAGCCTTTATTTCTCCTTGCTATTCTCTGGAACTCTGCATTCAGTGAGTATGTGTTTCCCTTTTCTCCTTTGCTTTTCACTTCTCTTCTTCTCTCAGCTATTTTTAAGGCCTCCTCAGACAACCACTTTGCCCTCTTCCATTTCATTTTCTTTTGGATGGTTTTCATCACTGCCTCCTGTACAATGTTACAAACCTCTATCCATAGTCCTTCAGGCACTGTATCAGATTTAATCCCTTGAATCTGTTTACCACCTCCACTGTGTAGTCATAAAGAATTTGATTTAGACCGTACCTGAATGGCCTAGTGGTTTTCCCTACTTACTCCAATTTGAGCCTGAGTTTTGCAATAAGAAGGTCCTGATCTGAGCCTCAGTCAGCTCCAGGTCTTGTCTTTGATGACTGTATAAAGCTTCTCTGTCTTCAGCTTTAAAAAATATATAATCAATCTGATTTTGGGATTGACTGAAATAAGCAGTGGAGTCCAATAATTACATTCCTTCTATGATGTCTAGGCACCAGATGTGGTTTTGGCTATGGAAGGGCCCAGGATGCTGAAAGGATATTGACAAAGAATGGTAATGAGAAGGGGTTGGCTGAACATGTTGGCCAGAAACCAGATGGGCAGGGCCTTTCATCAGGAGAGTTGTCCACAGGAAGCTGACAAGCAGGCATGAATATATTTCAGGATCAGGGCAACTCAAAGCAAAAGCCCAGTCCTGCAAACTGCAGCAACATGGGCATGAGTGAGAAACAAATTTAGGGGCAAATTCCTGAACTCCATGGATCACCACTGTTGCAACTGAGTCTGCAGCTGCAAAGAAGAGAAAACAAGCTGGAGACACCCCTTATTTGAAGAGGCCACTCTAATGGGAGTCCTCAGGAAAAGCCCCATATGACCACCATCCACGGTCATAAAAATAGCAGGGCTTGGAAACAGACGGACAGGAGTGTAGCATGCAGACTTGCTTTGGGTTGGTTAAAGGAAGAACACCATAAAGCATTGATCTTTATCTGACCTCTGCCGCAAGCCTGTTCTTTTGCCCTGAACCAGCAGAAAGTAGACTGAATAACATCTTGTGTTGTGCTGTGCTTAGTTGCTCAGTTGTGTCCAACTCTTTTCAACCCCATGGACTGTAGCCCATCAGGATCCATGGGAATTCTCCATGGGAATTCTCCATGGGAATTCTCCAGGCAGGAATACTGGAGTGGGTTGCCATGCCCTCCTCAAAAGGGATCTTCACAACCCAGGGATCAAACCCAGGCCTCCCACATTGCAGGCAGATTCTTTACTGTCTGAGTTACCAGGGAAGCCCTGAGTAACATCTTTAAGAGGCTTGCCTTTTTTCTGAATCAAGGTTTCAAATAGCACTGGAATTCAAACAGTTATGGTGGCCCTGTCACAATTACCTGCATGTGGACATCTCAGCAGGATGCTTGATGTTCAGGTTGAAACCAGATAAATTTGAGGGAAAGCTAAAAATCTTAGTTGGATGGAGACCATGAAAGAAAAGAAAAGCAGAATTGGTAGCAACCCCAGGCAAAAATGTGGCAGGATGAAGGAGGAAAAGGAAAGACATGGGGATCAAATGGGAAATATGCAAATCCTCCATTTCCAAAATAAACTTTTCACTATGTTAATATGGGGGTAGTACACTTCTTTCCACACCTCCACTGATCATTCCAAATAGAAACATGCACCTCAGTAAACCTAAGTGTCTTACATGGAGCCCATAGTAAGTCCTTCTATTTATGGGAAAAGAGTATGGGAGGAAATGTACTCACCAAATGGAGAGAAAACCAGAACCACTTATGTTTATAATTAATATAGTTCATTATCCATAAATATTAACACACAACCAATGAACCTCCGACATTTGATAAAAATAAAACCAACGACGCAAATAAGACAAAGGACCAAGATGAACAAGTGGAACAACCAACCAGAGGAGTGAAAACATTTAATTGATGGAAGAGAAAAGGACATTTAAAAAAATTCCATTTATTATCCACCAATTTAAATTAAATTAAATTTTAAGCAAATTGCATCTAAAAAAGCAGGCTGTCATCTTGTATCTTAACAGATAATAAGAAAGTGTTCTTAAAAATGAAAAATATACTTGCTTAAACACAAAGCCTATAAAATAACTGTTCTACTAATCATGATTAGAGAAATGTACCAAAATAAAGAACAAATACACAAAGCTTGAAAAAAATAACATGGAAAAATGCATCCTAAAAGAACAATATCTACTAATAAGAGGTCCAGGACGGGAAAGCTGTGGAAATAGATAGGAAGGAATTATCAGAGGGGAAAAAAATGAGCTAAGGTTAAGTCCAAGAACATGTTCAAATTGAAAGGGTCTGCTAAGTGCTTAGGAAAATGAAATAATGGCTAATGTTTCCAGAGTTCTTTAAATGGGTTGTTTTAATTTTTGCAACAGTGCTATGATATATTTGTTACTAACGTAAGGGTCAAATGCTCATTATTTTTATAACTGAATAAAGTAAAATATTCAATTTTTAACTTACAGGAGGTTCCACAATTTAGGGGTAGTCTCAGCTCCAGAACATAGTCCTCTTAATCACAGGTTGTGTATGTAGAGAAAAAGAAGTTACACCTGGATAGATTGTTATGGGTATCAAAGTTAAAGAGATGATATTAACAGGCTTGTGTTGGCCATGTATGTTGCCAATGAAAGGATAAGAATCTGAAATCAGAATCTGAAATCAGTGTTCTTGTTGACATACTTAATGCTGCTATGGAATTCTGAGCAAAAATGACTTAGCAGCCAGAAATTACTTCATGCCCAAGCAAATGATCAAGAAATTTAAGACAAAAACATATTTTAAAATCGGCAAAATCTAAAAAAAAAAAGTTATCTCCTATGTACTATTTTTTAAAAACAAAAAAATCAATGCAGCAAAATTAAAGACGAATCCAAGAAAGACATGGGGTTTAACAAACAGAAGTAACTTAGGCGTTCAGTGGATCTAGAATTAGAGATTTTTGGGCAAGCCAGAAAGCATTGATTTACATGAGAATGAAGAATGTCTTCAAGAATAAAGTGAATTCCTATTACTAGAAAAGTGGAGGGTCTTAATATCTCTTCTACCAAAAACAGAAAAGATAGGCAATTAAAAACTTTGCAAAAAGTGCAATGTGGTAAAATTATGGTTTTGTAAAAACAAACTATAATATTCAACACATTTGAGCAAGTTTTTTGGAGCATTGAGTTAGAGAAATCACTGGATCTTGATGCTTGGACATTCTTCAAGTGGCAGAGATTTAATGACATGAGATTATATTACTTTTCCTTCAGATACCAACCATCATACTATTTGGTTGCATGATTAATCACTCCTAGACAATTATATAATGCATTCTAATAAATAGTATTCAAGGTACAGAATATAACTAAAGACACAGAGAAGACATATTTACAGAGAAAAATATGTATTATAAAACTTGGGCAATATTAAATGATGACATAGCTACAGAGTCAGGAGGTAATGAAAGGAGGGTATAGAGATGTGGGTATGCTAACTTTTTTCATCTTACAGTGTGGAAATCCAACTGATAGAGAATAAAGGTAGTAAATACAGAAATAGAGGGTTAAGAATATTATTGAACATATTAAGTGTTAACATGGAAGAATTTAAAGTAAGTTGGAGAAAGAAGTGGGGAGAGGGTGGTAGAGTGTGTATAATCATCATATTTTATGGATGAGAATCAACAGAATCAACAAAGGTGATCAATCAAGAATTAAGAGCAAAAAAAAAAAAAAACCTTTATCAGAAGTAGAGAAAGAAGGAGGAACAGAGGTCAAAAAAGGGAGATTTTTACTTTTCTTTTGGGTCTCTTCTGTATATACATTTCATTCCTTTTCTGTGGATGCATATATAACCTTTCTAACTAAAATTTTTTTAAGGCATGTAAGGACAGGTGCAGGGAGTAATGATTATATAGAGGCCAGCTTGATCACTCTATTTCTTGTGGCATAAGGATGCCAGGCACTCCTTTTGTTGGATATTTAACTCTTGAGATTTGCTATTGTCTTTGAGTTTCACATATTTTAAATAACAATTTAATTTAATATAAATGCCCTGGAGAAAATGTATAAAATTATAACTTAAGAAAATTACATCAGAAAATAGTAAATTTAAGAAGAAAATAATGCTGGACTATCAGAAATCAATGATAAGGTTCTACATCAATACCAGACTATTCTCTCTGCGATTTCCACTGCATCCTTCTCAGTCTGGATTAAATTGGCTTCACTGGCTTTCCGTCAAAACCACTCTAGAAAATTAAGAACGTTCTGACTCATGACCTTCTTAAGATTTCAGTCAGTCTACATAGAATTTAATCATGTACCACAGATAATTTTTTTAAACATATACATAGGTATTTGTGTTATTGTTCATGTATATTTTTTAAAAATAATCCAATATCTAAGACATATTACTTGCATCAAGTTGGTACAGTTGAAGACAAATAATGCATTTTGTGCTCGAAAGAATTATGAGAGTAAAGGTTTATTTGTGATAGTCTCGAAAACAAGAAATAAATGCTAGACTATCTGCAGTGCAAACCATGAATGAATGCTTACTGATTATAGGCTTATTTATAAACAAACATATAAACATTCAGTAACACCTTCACTCACTTTTTTTCATCTGTGTTTGTATAATGATTTTATACCCATTAATTGTTTTAACAAACATTAAAAAATTAGATATTCACAGGTTTTAATTCTTTATTCTTCAATATATTATTTTCCAGAGAAAATAAGCTGTAGTGCTTCACTGTGATACCTTTCTATAGTGCGTAGAGGAAAATAGCATGTTTCAGTGATTGCTGTATCGTGATGCAGAGGAAAACATCTCAATATAAAAGTAAAAGATGTAGAGTAGTGCGTATTAACAGTCTTACCAGAGTTGTTTCTGGTTCTTTAGCTTACTGAGTGAATGACTGTTTCATCCTACTTGAAGTGGGGCTAGGCAGCCTCTGAAGAGGTGTCTGCAAATTTTGCTCTGGCAGTGACCAAGACAGAACCAGACAGAGAGCTAATTGAAATAAAAAGAATTTCCAACAGATTGCATCTCTTTGGTGGAAATGTTCTGCCAAGTCCAAGGGGAAGATATGGGCCTTCTCTAAAGAATATAAATCATGGAAATAATAATCCAATATCTCTAGCATTTGCACCCCATCAAGTCATCTCAAATGCCGTACTTGTTTTTTTGTCTCATGTTTCTGTCATGTACACTACTTATTCTGACAACTTCTCACCTCATTTTACTTTCTCAACTAGTAAGTGAAATGGAAAAGTAACAGGGGTAGAAAAAAAAGAGCTATCAATTTCACAAAAACATATATTTTAAGATATATATTAAAATTATTACCAGAAGCAATGGATTTTCAGAAATGAAAGAGATGCTCTGGGTTCTGGAGATGGGAAATTCTTATAGCCTCCAAAATTAACACGGCTTGAAGGAAAGTTTTGGGTTTTTTTTTTTTTTCAATTTACTTTTTTAATTTTTAAATTTTCTTTGGAGTACACTTGGTTTTGGAGAAGGCAATGGCACTCCACTCCAGTACTCTTGCCTGGAAAATCCCATGGATGGAGGAGCTTGGTGGGCTGCAGTCCATGGGGTCGTTAAGAGTCAGACACAACTGAGCGACTTCACTTTCACTTTTCACTTGCATGCATTGGAGAAGGAAATGGCAACCCACTCCAGTGTTCTTGCCTGGAGAATCCCAGGGACAGGGGAGCCTGGTGGGCTGCTGTCTATGGGGTTGCACAGAGTCGGACACAACTGAAGTGACTTAGCAGCAGCAGCAGCATACTTGGTTTACAATATTGTGTTGGTTTCTCCTGTACAGCAAAGTAAATCACTTAGACATACACATGTAATCCAATCTTTTTTTAGTACGTAGGTCATTACAGAGTAATGAGTAGAGTTCCCTGTGCTATAACAGTAGGTTCTTATTGTACTCAGTCGCTTAGTCATGTCCAGTTCTTTGTGGTCCACGGACTGTGGCCTGCCAGACTCCTCTACACATGGAATTTCCAGGCAAGAATACTGGAATGGGTTGCTGTTCCCTACTCCAGAGTCCCAACCCAGGGATCAAATCCTCTGGCATCTCCTGCATTGGTAGGCAGATTCTTTACCCTTAGAGCCACCTGGGGAGACCAGGTCCTTATTGATTATCAAATTGTATATACAGTAGTGAGGCTTCCCTAGTGGCTCAGAGAGTAAAGAGTCTGCCTGCAGTGTGGGAGACCTGGGTTCAATCCCTGGGTCAGGAAGATCCCCTGGAGAAGGAAATAGCAACCCACTCCAGTATTCTTGCCTGGAAAATCCCATGGATGGAAGAACCTGGAAGGCTACAGTCCGTGGGGTTACAAAGAGCACAATTGAGCGACTTCACTCACTTTTAGTGTGTATATGTCAATTCTAGTTTCTCAATTTATTCTCCTTTACCCCATGGTAACCACAAGTTTATTTTGTTATTTTTAATAGTTTCGTTTGTCCTTTTAATAGTTTTAATATGTACAGTGTTGTGTTAGTTCTTTATCATTTATTTTTGGTGCATGGGGTCTTCACCTTCATTGCTGTGCATGGGCTTTCTCTAGTTGAGCTATGAGGGCTGCTCTCTAGTTGTGGTGTTTGGGCTTCTCATTGTGATGGCTTCTCTTACTGAGGAGCTCAGGCTCTAGGCACGTAGGCTTCAATAGTTGAGGTACATAGGCTCAGTATTTGTGATCTGCGGGCTCTAGAGCATGGGCTCAGTAGTTGTGGCTCATGGGGTTAGTTGCTCCACAGCCCGTGATATCTTTCTGGACAAGGGATCGAACCCATGTCCCCTGCACTGCAGGTGGATTCCTATCTGCTGCACCACCAGGGAAGTCCCAGAAGTTTGATTTTTACATCTAGGACTCTATTTCTGTTTTGTAAATAAGTTCATTTGTACCATTTTTTTAGGTTCCATATATAAGCAGTATAATTTAACATTTGTCTTCCTGTGTCTGACTTATTGTGACAGTCTCTAAATCCATCCATGTTGTTATAAATAACATTATTTCATTCCTTTTTTATGGCTGAGTAATATTCTATTGTATATATGTACCACATCCTCTTTATCTATTCCCCTGTTGAGGGACATTTAGGTCAATTCTATATCCTGGCTATAATAAATAGTGCTGAAATGAACATTGGGATGCATGTATCTTTTCAGATTATGGTTTTCTCTAGATATATGATCATGGGTGGGATTGCTGGATTATATGGTAGATCTGTTTTTAGGTTTTAACAGAACCTTCATAATGTTGTCCACAATGTTGAACCAATTTTTTTCCAACCAACAGTGTAGGAGGGTACCCTTTTCTCCACATCATTTCTAGCATTTGCTGTTTATAGACTTTTTGATGATCACCATTTTGACCAGTATGAGGTGATACCTCATTGTGTTTTTGATTTACATTTCTATAGTAACTAGTGATGTTGAGCATTTTTCATATGCTTTTGGGCCACGTGCATTTCTTTTGGAAAATTTCTTTTTAGATCATTCACCTATTTTTTGATTGTTTTTTATAATGATTTGAAAAACCTATTGATACTTGTATATTTGCTGATTAATCTCTTGTTGATTGCTTGGTCTGCAAATATTTTCTCCCATAATATGGATTGTCTTTTCAATGTTTTTATGATTTTCTTTGCTGTGCAAAAAATTTTAAGTTTGATCAGGTCCCATTTGTTTATTTTTGTTTTCTTTCATTATTCTAGGTGTGAATTGAAAAAGATATTGTTCCAATTTATATCAGAGAGAATTCTGTCTGTATTTTATAGTATCTGTCCTTACATTTACATCTTTAATTCATATTGGGTCTATTTTGTATATGGTGTTAGGAAATATTCTAATTTCATTCTTTTTTTTTTTTTTTTTACTTTATAATACTGTATTGGTTTTTGCCATACATCAACATGAATCTGCCATTGGTGTACACGTGTTCCCAATCCTGATCCCCCCTCCCATCTCCCTCCCCATATCATCTCTCTGGATCATCCCAGTGCATCAGCCCCAAGCATCCTGTATTCTGCATTGAACCTAGACTAGTGATTCATTTCTTATATGATATTATACATGTTTCAATGCCATTCTCCCAAATCATCCCACCCTCTCCCTCTCCCACAGAGTCCAAAAGACTGAGCAACTGAACTGAACTGAACTGAATATATTGTGGTGCTCCTATGCTGGGTGCATATATAATTGTTATATCTTCTTAGATTTGTTCCTTGATCATTATGTATGTCCTTCTTGTGTCTTGTAATTGTCTTTAAGCTCTATTTTGTCTATTGTGAGTATTGCTACTCCAGCTTTCTTTTGATTTCCATTTGAATAGAATATTCACCCCTCACTTTTTCCATCCCTCACTTTCAGTCTGTATGTGTCCTAGGTCTGAGGAGGGTCTCTTGTAGACATATGCAGGTCTTGTTTTTGTATCCATTTAGCCAGTCTGTATCTTTTCGTTGGAATATTTAATCTAGTTACATTTCAGATAATGTATGTTCCTATTGCCATTTTCTTAATTGTTTTTGGTTTATTTCAGTTCAGTACAGTTGCTCAGTCGTGTCCGACACTTTGCGACCCCATGAATCGCAGCACGCCAGGTCTCCCTGTCCATCACCAACTCCTCGAGTTCGCTCAAACTCGTGTACATCGAGTCAGTGATGCCATCTAGACATCTCATCCTCTGTCGTCTGCCTCTCCTCCTGCCCCGAGTCCCTCCCAGCATCAAAGTCTTTTCTAATGCGTCAACTCTTTGCATGAGGTGGCCAAAGTACTGGAGTTTCAGCTTTAGCATCATTCCTTCCAAAGAAATCCCAGGGCTGATCTCCTTCAGAATAGACTGGTTGGATCTGCTTGCAGTCCAAGGGACTCTCAAGAGTCTTCTCCAACACCACAGTTCAAAAGCATCAAATCTTCAGCACTCAGCCTTCTTCACAGTCCAGCTCTCACATACATACATGACCACAGGAAAAACCATTGCCTTGACTAGACGGACCTTAGTCGGCAAAGTAATGTCTCTGCTTTTGAATATGCTATCTAGGTGGGTCATAACTTTTCCTCCAAGGAGTAATCGTCTTTTAATTTCATGGCTGCAGTCACCATCTGCAGTGATTTTGGAGACCCCCAAAATAAAGTCTGACACTGTTTCCACTGTTTCCCCATCTATTTCCCATGAAGTGATGGGACCAGATGCCATGATCTTCGTTTTCTGAATGTTGAGCTTTAAGCCAACTTTTTCACTCTCCACTTTCACTTTCATCAAGAGGCTTATTAGTTCCTCTTCACTTTCTGCCATAAGGGTGGTGTCATCTGCATATCTGAGGTTATTGATATTTCTCCCAGCAATCTTGATTCCAGCTTGTGTTTCTTCCAGTCCAGCATTACTCATGATGTACTCTGCATATAAGTTAAATAAGCAGGGTGACAATATACAGCCTTGACATACTCCTCTTCCTATTTGGAACCAGTCTGTTGTTCCATGTCCAGTTCTAACTGTTGCTTCCTGACCTGCATACAGGTTTCTCAAGAGGCAGGTCAGGTGGTCTGGAATTCCCATCTCTTTCAGAATTTTCCACAGTTTATTGTGATCCACACAGTCAAAGGCTTTGGCATAGTCAAGAAAGCAGAAATAGATGTTTTTCTGGAACTCTCTTGCTTTTTCAACAATCCAGCAGATGTTGGCAATTTGATCTCTGGTTCCTCTGCCTTTTCTAAAACCAGCTTGAACATCAGGAAGTTCATGGTTCACGTATTGCTGAAGCCTGGCTTGGAGACTTTTGAGCATTACTTTACTAGCATGTGAGATGAGTGCAATTGTGCAGTAGTTTGAGCATTCTTTGGCATTGCCTTTCTTTGTGATTGGAATGAAAATGGACCTTTTCCAGTCCTGTGGCCACTGCTGAGCTTTCCCAGTTTGCTGGCATATTGAGTGCAGCACTTTAGGTAGGTCTTTTTTCTTCCCTTCCTTTTATGTTCTCTTCTCTTGTGGTTTGATGACCATCTTTAGTTTTGTGTTTGGGTTGGTTTTTCTTTTTTGTGTGTGTTTCTATTGTATTTTTTGTTTGTTTGTTTGCATTTTCCATGATGTTTTGATATAGCATTCTCTCTCTCTCTCTCATACACACACACACACACACACACACACACACACATATCCATCCAAGGTTGTTTTAAGTTGCTGGTCTCTTAATTTCAAATGCAATTCCCATTTTCTGCATTTGTACTCTCCTCATGGTTGCTGTTTTAGATATCATAATTGTGTGTTGGTGATTTCCTACTATTACTTTGTTTGCTTTTACTAGTGAAGGTGAAAGTGAAATCGCTCAGTCGTGTCCAACTCTTTGCAACAACATGGACTGTAGCCTACCAGTGTCCTCTGTCCATGGGGTTTTCCTGGCAATAGTACTGGACTGTATTGCCATTTCCTTCTCCAGTGGATCTTCCCGACCCAGGGATTGAACCCGTGTTTCCCACATTGTAGACAGACGCTTTACCATCTGAGCCACCAGGGAAGTCCTTTTTTTTTTTTTCCTAGTGAGCTTTCCAGTTTTTGACTTTCTTATTTCCCGTTGTGGCCTCTTTTATTTTCCCCTGCCTGGAAAATTCCTTTTGCATTTGTTGTAAGACAGGTTTGGTGGTGCCAGCTTCTTAAGTTTTGCTTGTCTGTAAAGCTTTTGACTTCTCCATTGAATCTGAATCAGAACATTTGGGTTTTTCTCTTTCAGGACTTTGAATACACCATGCAGAGGTATCTAGTGAAAAACCGGCTAATAGCCTGCAGAGTTTCTAGTGAAAAACCGGCTAATAGCCTTATGGGAATCTCCTTTTATGTAATTTGTTGTTTTCTCCTTGTTGCTTTTAATATTTTTCCTTTGTATTTAATTTTTGTCAATTTGATTATTATATGTCTTGGTATGTTCCCCCTTGGGTTTATCCTGTATGTGACTCTGCACTTCTTGGACTTGGGTGACTGTTTCCTTTCCTGTATTAGGGAAATTTTCAACTAAAATCTCTTCAAATATTTTATCAGGACCTTCCTCTTTTTCTTCTGGGACCTATAATCAAATATTGGTGTGTTTAATGTTATCCTAGAGCTCTCTCAGACTGTCTTTACTAGTGTATTTTTATTTCAGGATTTTTGTTATCTGTTTATTTTTTAAATCATCTCTTTATCAATCATTTCTCATGTGATCTCTGTTACCTGTGTTCTCTTTCTGAGATTTTCAGTCATCTTTAGTATCATTACTCTGAATTCTTTTTAGGTAGACTGCCTATCTCTTCTTTATTCAGTTGTTCTTGTGGGTTTTTATCTTGTTCCTTTGTCTGCAATATATGTCTCTGTCATCTCATTTTGTCTAACTTTCTATGTTTGTCTAACTTTCTGTATTTTGTCTCCTTTCTGCAGGCTGGAGGATCATAGTTCCTGTTGCTTCTGGTGTCTGATTTCTGGTGGGTGAGGCTTATGTAGTTTTCCTGGTAGGAGGGTCAGGTACCTACTCTCTGGTGAGTGGAACAGTCTTGTCCCTTTGGTGGGCAGAGCCATGTCAAGGGGTATGTTTGGAGGTGGCTGTGAGCTTCATTTGAATTCAGGCAGTCTGTCTTCTGATAGATGAGGCTGTGTTTCTAACTTGTTGATTGTTTGACCTGAGGTTTTTCAGCACTGGAGCTTGCAGGTTGTTTGATGGACTGGGTCTTGGTGCTGAAATGGTGACCTATGGGAGAGCTTACTCTGATCAGCATTCCCTGGGACCTCTGGTTACCAGTGTCTTTGCCTCCATAGTCAGCTAGAATAGACCTTTGTCTCCTCAGGAGACCCCTCAAGACCTCTAGATGGGTCTTTCCCAGGCTTCTATAGAGGTACTGCTTTGTCCTGGGTCCTAGTGCATGTGAGACATTGTGTGCACCCTCATAAGAGTGGTGTTTCTCTTTTCCCCCATCCCTGTGGAGCTCCTATACTCAAGCCCTGCTGGGTTTCAAGGCTAAGTGCTGTGGGGTTTTACTTTCAATGCCAGACTCTCAGACTGTCTTGGAGGGTTATTTTTATGTGGAAGCATCTCTTTGTAGCCTGTGTGGGTTTTTTTTTTTTTTTTTTTTTTTGTCTACAAGGGCTGTTTTTAGGCTTCCCTGGTGGCTCAGATGGTAAAGAATCTGACTGCAATGCAGGAGGCACAAGAGACATGGGTTTGATCCCTAGGTGGGGAAGAACCCCTGAAGAAGGAAATGGCAACCTGTTCCAGTATTCTTGCTTGGAAAATTCCATGGACAGAGGAGCCTGGCAGGCTACAATCCATGGAGTCATAAGAGTCAGACACAGCGGAGCAAATGAGCACACACACAGGGATGTTTTTATTATGAATGATTGCCACCTCTTTCCTCAGTGTATGCTGGCCATTATCCTCCTGGTAGGAGGTATAACTGATGTTCTGGTAACCAGAGCCAGCACTGAATACTGAGCAGGGCACCCCTTTGGCTCTGATGGTATCACTGCCAAGTCAGGGGTGGAGTCTGCTCCCTAGTTGTTGAAATAGAGGGCCCCAGATCTGTTTCTTAGCTATGTTTCTGATCTGGAGTGCAAGGTAAGTGGGAGTGGCGCTCTACCAATGGGAGAGAAGCCAATGAGTATTCCTCTTCTGGAGCTATTCACTTGTGGGTGTGCTCTGTCATGTCACTCTTCACCTGTTGTTTGAACTCCTAGATCACACTGTTCTTCGCACTTCTCTCAGCCCCACCTTAACCATGGATATGCCAGCAATTGACCCTGCTGTGTCTCAGGCATTGTTTTTAGCAGGCCGCCAGCGTAGATCCACTGAAGTCAGGTCCCATGATTATAGTAAGCCATGGATCTGGACCCATTGTGGGCAGTGTGGGGGCATCTCAGACTCTGGCCTGGCCCAACTGGTGTCTGTACATGTCCATAAATCTGCAGTTGCTAAAGCTAGACCTATCTTGACTACAGGAGTACTTGTCCCTTCAGATGTTCTGCAGGCACTGCGTTTACAAAGCTGATCATGGAGGTGTCAATCCATGGTTTGCTTAGCTGTAAGAAGAGATTTCAGCTTTTCTTCCTTAGTTGTATTTTCCCTTGGGTCTCAGCTGTGGTTTCAGTCCCACTTCTGCATGTAGGTCACCCACAGGGGTCTGGTCCCAAGGCTGTCCTAGAAGACATGAGTCTGTTCCAGAAAGAAGAGGGCACAGAGGAGGTGGAGGTCAGGGGTGTGAGATAGCCTGCCCCAGTGGGCTGCACTAAATGTGTGGTTAGGTGTGGAGAAAAGAAGAAACTCTGACATCTGTAAGGGGAGGGGACTGGCCCCAGAGGGCATGGAGGCTTGGAGTGCCTGAAAAATGGGACTAGGGAAAAGGGCCTGCAACAAAAAGCAGGTAAATAGATGTCTGACAAACTCCCCTGCAATTTATATTGAGTAAGTATAACAAATATACTTTAGTATATATACTACATATATTTAGGAGCCATATATTCAAGAGTACTGATTCTGAATTCTTGCAGTACAAGTCTATGTCTCAAAAAATGTCTTCCTGTTAAATGAATGCATATGGGTTTCTGAAGTCCCTATGGTCTTCGTTAATGTCCTCATTTTGTTCTGAAGATGAAAATTACAACAGTAATGTATTATTAATGTTCTCAGTGTTTTGACCTATTGACAAATCTTCACTTTGTTTCTACTATCAGTTGCTACTGTAACACCAAGCCCCAAATCCAAGCTATCCATCATAACCCAGAGTGGACCCCAATCAATGCCAGTAAATTTTAAAAGGCAGCAGCTATGGTACAAGATTATTAATTTTTAAACAGAAAAATAATACAATACAAAACTGTAGCCCCTAGGGCCATTGTTAACAATATTCACATTATGGTGCTTTAATAAAAAAAAAATCATTACATTCCCTTAAACATGAATTTGTTTTCATTAGAAATAAATACTACTAACTATATTTTCCATCAATCAACAGACGTTTAGAGAAATCCAGCTGTATGTAAGATGAACTAGGCATGTAGTGTGTACTGGAAGGTATAGAAACACAAAAGAATGCAATTTTTTACAAACAGAAAACCTGGGGATTAAAAAAAGTTGACTTTAGAAAAGAGATGTTATAATTACTAAATGGTGTATATAGACAATGAACACTGTAGTATCTACAAGAGAAAAAGATTGGTCACAGGCCAGGATGGTCAGGGAAGGATTCAGTTGACCCATAGCCTTAACTTGGTGCTGGAAGGTGATCAGATTTGGATCAGTGAAAACAATAAGAATGGCATCACAAGCAAAGCTGGTGGTATGAACAAAAGATAAAAGCAGGGCTGTGTAAAGGATGGTTATCAGACATTGAGGAAACTGGTCTGATGCGAGTGCAAGGATCATAAATAGGAAAATGTAGAGATGACCTGATAAATATAATTTTAGAAGGGATAGTGAAAAGTCTCCAACTTCAGACTATCTAGCAGGAGATACTGTCTGGATTTGTGTTCAATATCAGGAGGAATCATGGTCATGAATATTTTAACCTTTGTGTTTCATCTGGCTTTTACCATCTGTCTCTCCTTTTTAGTCCATCATCATATAAAAGCTGCCTCCACCAAACACATATTAAAAAAATAAAGTAAATAAATTAGTAGTTCTGGATAAAGCATCAACCATATGGTCCAAGTTCCTTGGTTTGGGGAATATGTATTTGATTAAGTGTTTAAAAATGATATCTGGACAAGCAGCGAAAACTCACAAAGGAATGGCAGGGGATACTGGCCATGGTGAGGACTGAGTCCAATTGTTTTAAGCATTTAAATACTAGGTTATTAAGTATAATCTGCCAACAACTTACTTCATTCAAATTTTCTCTCTCTGATTGTTCCAAGTTCAGACTGTTGTTATGCTTAGTACCTAAAGAGCCCAGCTTATAATGCTTCTATAAAACCCAAGAAATATTCAAGATTTAATCTAAAATATCTTCTCTATTCATCTTAATTATAGAACAACTGTAAATAATGAACTTTTTTTTTCAATCTCAAATACCTAGACTTTTTAAAATCATACTTTAAAAGAAAGGGAAAACATGAAAATACACAAGCTATTTAGTATTTTTGTTAAATTTTATCCAATTTCTAAAGGTTACTTTCTATTTAGAGTTATCACAAAATATTGGTTATATACCCATTGTTGTATAATATATACTTGAGCCTATGTTATACCATAATTTGTACCTTTAATTCATCCACCTGTATTTGCCCCTTCCCCACTGCCCCCCAAAAAACTAGAAACCACTAGTCTGTTCTTCATAAACCAGTGTCTTACACTTTTCTGTATACAAGTCTTTGCCTCTTTAGATAGGTTTATTTCTAGGTATTTTATTCTTTTTGTTACAGCGGTGAATAGGATTGTTTCCTTAATCTCTCTTTCTGATTTTTCATTGTTAGTGTATAGAAATGCAAAGGATTTCTGTGTATTCATTTTATATCTTGCAACTTTACTAAGATTATTAATTAGCTCTAATAACCTTCTGGTGATTTTTTAGAGTTTTCTGTGTATCTTGTCATCTGGAAACAGTGAGAATTTTACTTTTTTCCAATCTGGATTCCTTTTCTTTCTTTTTCTTCTCTGATTGCTGTAGCAAGAATTTCCAGAACTATGTTGAATAATAGTGGTGAAAGTGGACCCCATTGTCTTCTTCCCGATCTTAGTGCAAATGCTTTCAGTTTTCCACAATTGAGAATAATGTTTGCTGTAGGCTTATCATATATGGCCTTTAGCATGTTGAAGTAGGTTCCTTCTATGCCCATTTTTTGAAGAGTTTTAATCATAAATGGGTGCTGAATTTTGTCAAGGCTTTTTCTGCATATATTGAGATTATTATATGGTTTTTTATCTTTCATTTTGTTAATATGGTGTACCACTTTGATTGATTTGCATATATTGAAGAATCCTTGCATCAAGTTGGAATAAACCCAACTTGATCATGGTGTATGAGATTTTTGATGTGGTGCTGAATGCTGTTTGCTAAAATTTTGTTGAGGATTTTTGCATCTATGTTCATCAGTGATATTGGCCTGTAGTTTTCTGCGTTGTCTTTGTCTGGTTTTGGTATCAGGGTGATGGTGGCCTCGTAGAGTAAATTTGAAAGCGTTCCTTCCTCTGTAATTTTTTTGAAAGAGTTTTAGAAAGATAGGCATTAGTTCTTCTCTAAATGTTTGATAGAATTCTCCTATGAAGCCATCTGGTCCTGGGCTTTTGTTTTTGGGGAGCATTTTGATCACAGCTTCAAATCCAGTGCTTGTAATTGGGTTGTTCATAATTTCTATTTCTTTCTGGTTCAGTCTTGGAAGATTGAACTTTTCTAAGAATCTGTCCGTTCTTCCAGGTTATCCATTTTATTGCCATATAGTTGTTCATAATAGTCTCTTATGTCTTTTATTAAAACTAAACATTCAGAAAACGAAGATCATGGCATCTGGTCCTATCACTTCATGACAAATAGATAAGGAAACAGTGGAAACAGTGACAGACTTTATTTTGGGGGGCTCCAAAATCACTGCAGATGGTAACCACAGCCATGAAATTAAAAGATGCTTGCTCCTTGGAAGAAAAGCTATGACCAACCTAGACAACATACTAAAAAGCAGAGACAATACTTTGCCAACAAAGGTCCATCTAGTCAAAGCTATGGTTTTTCCAGTAGTCATGTATGGATGTGAGAGTTGGACTATAAAGAAAGCGGAGTGCCAAAGAATTGATGCTTTTGAACTGTGATGTTGGAGAAGACTCTTGAGAGTCCCTTGGACTGCAAGGAGATCCAACCAGTCCATCCTAAAGGAAATCAGTCCTGAATATTCATTGGAGGAACTGTTGTTGAAGATGAAGCTACAAAACTTTGGCCACCTGATGTGAAGAGCTGACTCATTTGAAAAGACCCTGATGCTGGGAAAGATTGAAGGTGGGAGGAGAAGGGGATGACAGAGCATGAGATGGTTGAATGGCATCATCAACTCAATGGATATGAGTTTGAGTAAGCTCCAGGAGTTGATGATGGACAGGGAAGCATGGCGTACTGCAGTCCATGGGGTTTCAAAGAGTCAGACCCAACTGAGCGACTGAACTGAACTGAATAGTCTCCTATAATCCTTGTATTTCTGAATTGTCTGTTGTAACCTCACCTTTTTCATTTCTACTTTTGCTGATTTGATTCTTTTTTTCTTGATGAGTCTAGTCAAAGGTTTGTCAATTTTGTTTTTCTTCTCAAAGAACCAGCATGTAGTTTTATTAATCTTGACTACTGTTTCTTTCATTTCTTTTTCATTTATTTCTGCTCGGAGCTTTATGATTTCTTTCCTTCTACTAATTTGTTGTTGTTTTTGTTCTTCTTCTTCTTCTTTTTCCAGTTTTTTTAGGTGTCAAGTTAGGTTGTCTACTTGATGTTTTTCTTGTTTCTTGAGGTAGGATTGTATTGCTATAAGCTTCCCTCTTAGAACCGCTTTCACTGCATCCCATAGGTTTTGAGTTGTGTTTTCATTGTCATTTGTTTCTAGAAATTTTTTGATTTCCCTTTTGATTTCTTCAGTAACCTGTTGGTTATTTAGAAATGTGTTGTTTAATCTCCATGCATTTGTGTTTTTTTTTTTTTTTTACAGTTTTTTTCTTGTAATTGACATCTAGTCCCATAGTGTTGTGGTCAGAAAAGATGCTTGATATGATTTCAGTTTTCTTAAATTTACTGAGATTTGATCTGTGACCCAAGGTGTGGTGTATCCTGGAGAATGTTCCATGTGCACTTGAGAAGAAGGTGTATTCTTCTGCATTTGGATGGAATGTCCTGAAGATATCAATGAGATCCATCTTATCTAATGTATCATTTAAGACTTGTGTTTCCTTATTAATTTCCTGTTTTGATGATCTGTCCATTGGTGTGAGTGGGGTGTTAAAGTCTCCTATTATTATTGTGTTACTGTCAATTTCTCCTTTTATGTCTATTAGTGTTTGTCTTACATATTGAGGTGCTCCTATGTTGGGTTAATTGATACTTACCATTGTTATGTCTTCCTCTTGTGATTGATCCTTTGATCATTATGTAGTTTCCTTCCTTATATCTTGTAATATTCTTTATTTTAAGGTCTATGTTGTTTGATATGAGGATTGCTACTCCAGCTTTCTTTTGCTTCCCATTTGCTTGGAATAAAATTTTCCATCCTTTCAGTTTATATGTGTCTTCAGGTCTGAAGTGAGTTTCTGGTAGACAGCATATATATGGGTCTTGTTTTTGTATCTATTGAGCTAGTCTGTGTCTTTTGGTTGGAGCATTTAATCTGTTTACATTTAAAGTAATTATTGATTTATATGTTCCTATCACCATTTTATAAATTGTTTGTGGCTGATTTTGTAGATCTTTTTCTTCTCTTACATTTCTTGACTATATAAGTCCATGTAAAGTTTGTTGTAAAGCTGGTTTGGTGGTACTGAATTCTCTTCACTTTTGCTTGTCTGAAAAGCTTTTGATTTCTCCATCAATTTTGAATGAGATCTTGCTGGGTACAGGAATCTTAGTTGTAGATTTTTCCCTTTCCGTCCTTTAGATACAACCTACCATTCCCTTCTGACCTGCAGCGTTTCTGCTGAAAGATTAGCTGTTAAGCATGTGGGGTTTCCCTTGTATGTTACTTGTTTTTTCTCCCTTGCTGCTTTTAATATTCTTTCTTTGTGTTTAGTCTTTGTTAGTTTGATTTGTATGTGTCTTGGTGTGTTTCTGCTTGGGTTTATCCTGTATGGGACTCTTTGTGCCTTGTGGACTTGATTGACTATTTCTTTTTCCATGTTGGGGAAATTTTCAACTATAGTCTCTTCAAAAATTTTCTCATACCCTTTCTTTTTCTCTGCTTCTTCTGTGACCCCTATAATTCGAATTTTGGTGCATTTGATATTGTCCCAGAGGTTTCTGAGACTAACCTCAATTCCTTTCATTCTTTTTATTTTATTCTGCTCTTCAGAAGTTATTTCCACCATTTTCTCTTCCAGCTCACTGATTCGTTCTTCTGCTTCAGATATTCTGCTATTGATTTCTTCTAGAATATTTTTAATTTCAGTAATTGTGCTGTTTGTCTCTGTATGTTTATTCTTTAATTCTTCTAGTTCTTTGTTAATTGATTCTTACATTTTCTCCATTCTGTTTTCAAGGTTTTTTATCATCTTTACTATCATTATTCTGAATTCTTTTTCCAGTAGTTTGCCTATTTCCTCTTCATTTGTTTGGACTTCTGTGTTTCTAGTTTGTTCCTTCATTTGTGTAGTATTTATCTGCCTTTTCATTATTTTCTTTTAACTTATTGTGTTTGAGGTCTCACTTTCCCAGGCTTCAAGTTTGAATACTTTCTTCCTTTTGGTTTCTGCCCTCCTAAGGTTGATCCAGTGGTTTGTGTAATTTTGTATAGTGAGATTTCTGCTGAGTTTTTTCATTTGTTTGTTTTTCCCCTGATGAGCAAGGCTGAGTGAGGTGGTAATCCTGTATACTGATGACTGGGTTTGTATTTTTGTTTTGTTTGTTTAGATGAGGCATCCTGCACAGAGTGCTACTGGTGGTGCTACATGCTGGGTTGTGTATTCAAGTGGCTTCCTTTGTGTGAGTTCTCACTATTTGATACTCCCTAGGGTAATTCTCCCAGGAGAAGGCAATGGCACCCCACTCCAGTACTCTTGCCTGGAAAATCCCATGGACAGAGGAGCCTGGTAGGCTGCAGACCATGGGGTCGCTAAGATTCGGACAGGACTGAAATGACTTAGCAGCAGCAGCAGCAGGGTAGTCTGGTAGTATACAGTCTTGGAGTCAGTGCTCCCACTCCAAAGTCTCAGGGCTTGATCTCAAGACACTCTGTGCTATCATCACAAATTGCAGCCTTGCAACATGGTTATTTCTCCTCTGCTAATCCCTCCCGCTTGACTTTTTGGAGTGGCCCAGACTCCTTTTCTCCCTGGCTGTAGAGTACTCCCAGGGATCCCTCAGGCAGCCTCCATATACCCCTTCTCTCCAGCTTCTCTTAGGCCTTAGTTTTGTCATTTGTTTTCTTGAGATAATAGCATTGGGCTTGCCTTCCTGAGGAGTTGTGAGGATCAAATAAATAACGTGAATTCTTTTTAAAATCTACAAATTTAATTACTATTAACCCAGAAAGCAAATTATTTGGCACATCCTATTCCAGAGGCATTCTGATTAATTGGTATGATTCCGTGCACCCTGTCTCTACTTTCTGCTGCAGTCTTCCTTGTGTCATCATGTCTCTGAACAGACATAACCATTAATTTTGGAATCATACATAATTTCTAATACATCAGTTAGTTCTTTCATGCCATATCTAAATCTGTATGCAAGTGTGAGGAAAAGATAAAGTTATGGAAGTAGAGGAGAAAGGGAAAAACTCCTCACAGGTAAGTCAACAAAAACAAGAGCTGAATGCTTTTAAGTATTTCTCTCTGGAAGGTAATAAATATATTCAATATACCTCTATATGTAAGGCACTAGATTAGTCACAAATTAGATGACAGAGTCTAAGTTTTAGCTCAAAAAGCCACTAGTCTGAGATGTATAAAATTATTTTTCTATTTAGATCTTGGAATTTGAAATGATGTAATCATCTTAAAGGCTATTTTAGAGTTGATATTTTTAATGGAGATCATCCAAGGTTTGTTAGTTGTTAAAATACCAGGTTGGTAAGGCCAGTGATCTCAATTGAAATTTCAAAGCTTTCTTCCAAGTATCACTACAGACTGGTCTCATCCTTAGGAAGCACCCTTCAAGGTTGCCTCACTTGACCTTGTCCTTGGTATGAGCAGTCAGGTATGTAATAAGGATTTCTATGGAAACTAAAGAAAAGTAAAGGTTACTGGTTGAAGCAAACTTAAACTCAGACTGAGTCCTACAGTCAGTCAGTAGGCATGAAAAGATTTAAAGATGTTGGGGTTGAAGCACCTTTTGCAGTTTGAATGTTTCTGATGATCTCAATGGGCTTCTTAGGGGGCTCAGTGCTAAAGAATCCTGCAGGAGATGCAGGTTCAGTTCCTGGGTCAGGAAGATGCCTGTTGAAGGAAATGGCAAACCACTCCAGTATTATTTCTTGACTGGGAAATCCCATGGACATGATGAATGGGTGTTCAGATAAGCTTTCTGAGTGGCTCACACAGCATTAGGCATTACAAAGATTGTGTAATTGAACTATTATAGTGATTTCACTCTCTAAAGATTACATCAAGTTGTTCGTATTCAATTTGCAGGGTTTGGGGGTGGGGGCGGAGGAAGGGCAACTTGTTCTCAGTGATTCCAAGTCAAAAAGGTAGAAGAAAATTGGAAATGTTAGTTTGGAGAGTTGTAGTCAGATATTAAAGGAAATTAGAATTCAGGATTTGGTCCAGTTCACATATATATAACAAAAACTCGGTTAATAGTACTAGAGTCTGATAATCACAAATGTGTATTCTTGTTTCTACTAAACAAATTTTCACTTCAAGGTCCCACAAATATTGTAAGGTTCCTGCATCTGCCAGGATGTGTCCTTCCTTATTCCTCTGGTTAGCTGCAAGAAACCCTGTTTCACAATGGGCTTTGTGGGCTCCATAAAGTCAGCCTTGCTTCCTCAAAGCTGTCAGGTCATATCTGAGTCTATGCACACCATTCTCAATTCTGACATGCCTGTCAAAGCCTGGGTAATGTAACCAAATTGAACTTATGCAAATAAAAATATTGCTACAAAAGTAAGAATATTCACTAGCAGTTTCTAAATTCTGGAGGGATCATGTAGGGAGGAAAATGTGATTATTTCATCTTTGTTCACAAAGGTATACTTTTACCAAATTAAAGAATTAAAAAGTAAACAATGGTTTAAGGAAAAAAGCATAAATTTATATAATCTTCCTCATTAGTCCATTCAGTCTGATGTACTCAGAAATGACTTGGACAAGTCAAGCATTATGAATCTCACTGAAGATGAAGCACTTTTATAAAAGCATCAGGGTAAAGCAATAGATGTCTGTAAATTACAAAAGCCTCTACAAAATAAAGGCCATATGTGACAAATCCATACCAACATCATACTCAATGATGAAAGTTTCAAAGCTTTTTCTCTAAGATCAGGGACAAGACAAGGATGTCCAGTCTCACCACTTTTTAATAAGTACTATTTTATACTCCATGTATAGTTGTTATAAAATATTGGCTATATTCCTATCCTGTACAATATATACTTGTACCATATTTTACATACAATGGTTTTTACCTCTTAATACCCTGTTCTTGGAGAAGGAAATGGCAACCCACTCCAGTGTTCTTGCCTGGAGAATCCCAGGGATTGGGGGAAGCCTGGTGGGCTGCTGTCTACGGGGTTGCACAGAGTCGGACACAACTGAAGTGACTTAGTA
This sequence comes from Capricornis sumatraensis, assembly GCF_032405125.1. Taxonomy (NCBI): domain Eukaryota; kingdom Metazoa; phylum Chordata; class Mammalia; order Artiodactyla; family Bovidae; genus Capricornis; species Capricornis sumatraensis. The sequence continues at coordinate 74,734,657 of NC_091069.1, read as the reverse complement.
GCAGCAGCAGCACCCTATCCTTATTAAATCTTATGGGAACTTGGTTTGGTCCTTTCTTCTTCTTTCAAACCATCAGTCATAACACTTTTACACTGACCTTTCAAAGTCTTACTGGTTTCCTTGAACTACTCTGTCCTTGACTTCCCTTGTGGCTCAGCTGGTAAAGAATCCTCCTGCAATGAGGAAGACCTAGGTCCGATCCCTGGGTTGGGAAGATCTCCTGGAAAAGGTTAAGTTTTCCCACTCCAGTATTCTGGCCTGAAGAATTCCATGGACTGTATAGTCCATGGGTTTGCAAAGAGTTGGAAACGACTGAGCGACTCTCATTTTCACTTTTCACATTGTCCTCACACTCTGTTCATTCAATCCTGATTTCTAATGCCTTAATGAAGATTTCTCAGTTACTCCTACCCATATTGAATGATTTCTTTTCTAAATTTCTACAGAAATGTTGGCTTTCATCACACACACTTTAATACAATGAACAGTTTTCATACAACTTCACTTTCACTTTTCACTTTCATGCATTGTAGAAGGAAATGGCAAACCACTCATGTTCTTGCCTGGAGAACCCCAGGGACAGGGGCGCCTGGTGGGCTACTGTCTACGGGGTCTCACAGAGTCGGACACAACTGAAGCGACTTAGCAGCAGCAGCAGCTACTCATATTGTGAATTCCTTCATGCAAAAACACATTTATTTTACTATATTAATTTAGAGAAAAAAGAGTCATACAATTATTATTGATAATACTTAGCATACTTCTGGGTACTATATAAGATTATTATAATGATATAGAGGAAGTACCTGTTAACCTCTAATTAGATAAAATCATGATTCATCACAACTCTCTGTATACAACAAGAAACTGTTGTATTTGCTTTATATATATATACACACACACATATGCTATACATATTTATAACCATCTATGACAAACTTCATACAAATTTGATTTTCATTTTAATAATTTTCAAAATAAGGATATCCAACATTTATTACGCATTTGATAGCTTTCAAAGCAACCTGTGAAATTTTGAGCACTTTTATTTTAGATAATGTTTACTAACAGTGTCTGTAGTGGACCAGGTGTGCATTTCTTATAGACTGAACTGAATACAGAAAGCTCAGTTGCTGGCACATATAGGCTCTTAATATTTGTTGATGAATGAGGATGTTGCCTTATTTTTCTAAATTGAGTGTTTTGTTTTGTTTCTTTAGGAGACTCTGTCCCTCAATTTAATGTCTTAGACTTCACCAATCTTGTCTTACCTTTGATGGATTAAAACTAACCACATTAAGGAAAAAACAAAAACAAACCCATATCCACTAAGGTTTTATGAGGGAACACAGAAAATATGCCTGACTACATCATATCAAACACTGTGGTTACACTGTAGAAATTAGCAACATCAATGCAGAATTATCCATGCAGTCCCTGGCATTAAGATGTAGCTTATGTCAAATCAAAGTAGCTAAGCATGATGGGTGATAATAAAGGAGAGACTTGGGAGAAGCTGTTTATGAGTTGTTCTCAGAACTGCCTAAATAAAAAATAATACTCTCACATTGTCATATATTATACATCAAATGCACAGTCACCAATATTTGATAATTACCTGAATATATCAACCCACTTAGAGTTGTAAAAACTTCTCCCATCCTTGGGGGTGCTGCATGCTGTTATATCATTTAAGAAGCTTTACAAAGGAACAATTCAATATAGATTTCTGGTAAATAACTTTCAGCCCAAGACTGATGATTATTAACTTTCCTCTTTGTCCAACATATATACTTGCATTTTGGGGACCCATCATATATACTGACATAAAGTTAATACTTTTTGTAAGAGATGGGAAGTTGATTACAAAGACTCTCTTATCTGCAGTATACTCAACCAGGTTTCAGCAATATTGTCAGTCCTGCGCACCATTTCATGTGGTTTCTATCTTTTCACTCTATAGCACAAAAATTAGGTAATTACTTTTTAATTTTTTCATATGTTTACAAATTCTAAAAACATAATGACTTTCAGGTTAGGCACCACTAGCAGTTAAGTAACCCCTTTGAAAAGTCCATGGCTGTACTTCAGGGCCTCTGTCAATTCAGTAGGTCATTCAATTCAGTTCAGTCACTCAGTCATGTCTGACTCTTTGTGACTCCATGAATCACGGCATGCCAGGCCTCCCTGTCCATCACCAACTCCCAGAGTTTACCCAAACTCATGTCCATTGAGTCAGTGATGCCATCCAGCCATCTCATCCTCTGTCGTCCCCTTCTCCTCCTGCCCCTAATCCCTCCCAGCATCAGGGACTTTTCCAATGAGTCAGTTCCCCATGAGTTGGCCAAAGTATTGGAGTTTCAGCTTCAGCATCAGTCCTTCCAATGAACACCCAGGGCTGATCTCCTTTAGAATGGACTTGTTGGATCTCCTTGCACTCCAAGGGACTCTCAAGAGTCTTCTCCAACACCACAGTTCAAAAGTATCAATTCCTCGGCGCTCAGCCTTCTTCACAGTCCAACTCTGACATTCATGCATGATCACTGGAAAAACCATAGCCTTGACCAGATGGACCTTTGTTGGCAAAGTAATGTCTCTGTTTTTTAATATGCTATCTAGTTCGGTCATAACTTTCCTTCTAAGGAGTAAGCGTCTTTTAATTTCATGGGTGCAATCACCATCTGCAGTGATTTTGGAACCCCCCAAAATAAAGTCTGACACTGTTTCCACTGTTTCCCCATTTATTTGCCATGAAGTGATGGGACCAGATGCCATGATCTTCGTTTTCTGAATGTTGAGCTTTAAGCCAGCTTTTTCACTCTCCTCTTTCACTTTCATCAAAACACTATTTCCATTGGACATCATGGCCTCAATGGAGAAAGTGGGCTTTTGGTGCATTCTCCATCAAATATTTGAGATTAACTTTTGAGCTTATATCTTGATCAATAACTTGAGATATGTTTACATTTGATATTGTGACATTACACAATTTCTAAAGTCACTGAAGCTCTCATCTGAGCCATTAGTTAAATATCATCTGTCTCTTGATAGATTCATTGATATAGATCTATCAGTTTACCCATGTATCAGTTGTTTCTATGATTTCTTCTTCAACACAAACTAAACTGGACTGCTGTTTGTATAAAAGTTTTGGAGATAGATGTTTTAAAAGTCATTGTCTTAGTCTGCTCAGGCTATCATAACAAAATAGCACAGACTTACTTAAACAACAGAAATTTATTTTCACATAGTTCTGGAGGCTGGAAGTCAGATCAGAGTACCAGCATAGCTGGATTCTGGTGAGAACTCTTTTACAGGCTTGTAGATGGTAGCCTTCTTACTAAGACTTCAGATGGAGACAGAAAGACAGTTCTTTCTTGACTCTCCTCATAAGGACAATAATCCCATTGTATCAGGACCCCACCCTTATGCCCTTAATTACTTTCTTGTAGGCCTTATCGCCAAATATAGTCACACCAGGGACTAGGACTTAAACTTATGAATTGGGAGAGCACAGTTCAGTCCATAGCAGTCCATTATAGTTTTTGCACTTTAAAATGTTCATTTATAAGTATGAGAAATATCCACAAATAGCATTCTGAAGAAAATTAAATTTTCTTCTCACATACTGAGAAGAAATCTGTTGGTTAGAGGAGAGCTCTGCTTTATGTTTATGACAATTAAATTTTTGTTATAATACATAAAATGTAATATTTTTCCACAATAACATAATTGTTCTATTGGCAAAGTTGGTTCAGAATATTACTTATGACTTGTTTCTATCAAGTCCACCATATGTAAATTTTAAATGCACAAGTGAATTTCAGGGAGACTTTGAAGATGTGTGTTACATATAAAATTACATTAAATTTATGCAAGAAGGGCTAAGCATATCATTTTAATTGGATGTGTACAACTATCTGTCTATCTGTCTATATCCAGAGCATATTTGTACAGATAAAAAGTATGTCAAAATGTGCCCTGAAATTCACAAATTACACCACCCACCATGGTGAAGAATTTGGTATAAATATATCAGAGTTTAAGAAAAATGATTTTTATAAATTCCAGGATAAAATGTTATAAAGTTAATACTGTGATATGTTAAAAAAACAAAAAGGTACAACTTTTCAAACTGTTACCCATAGTGTCTTTAAAATGTCACTTGAATTAGAAAAAATAGAGCTGATTGATTTATAAATAAGTTGAGATGTCTTTAAAATTGACAGTTATGAGTACCTTGTACTCTATCCTACCATTTAGTAGATGTTATCTAATAAATAGTGACAGTATCATAGAGACAAAAGATTCACATAGGCCTGAATGTGAATTCTGGGTCTACCAGTTGATTTGCCCTGTGATCCTGGATTCCTCACTCAATATTTTTAAGCCTCAATTTCTTTACACACAAAATGTTTGTTAATTTAAAAAAAAGCCATAGAGTAGATTAATCTTTCTAAAATATGTTTAAAGTGCTTAAGATTGTGCTTTGCACATAGGAGGTACTGGATATATGTTAGTTCCCTTTTTACTCTCTTTCTGTTATTGTCATGGTATAAATGAAAACCTTTAGGTCATCCACCATGCTTACATATACAACAAGGTCAGACCACCTAAGCCTATGGCCGTAGAAATAGATACAACTATCTGAAAGGTTATAGATACTGTCAACAAAAAGTCAATTCATCTACTAAGTGGAAAACTTTATTTGAGCCAAATTTGAGGATTATAACCCAGGAAAAACATCTCAGAAAGCTCTGAGAACTGTTTGGCCTGTTAGAAGTCAAATAGTTACATAAGCTTTTTGAGACAGAGGGCTGTACGTTAAGTGACATATTATTAACAGTTTACATACTTCAGATCTAAGAAGCCCCTCACAAAGTAAAAAAGGAAAGCTGTCTTTTAAGGAATTGTCTTGCTGGTGCTAGGAGAAGGTTGCTCTTTCTGGTTGAGCAGGTATGTTTGCTGATGTGGGAGGTTTGGTTAATGCACAGTACAGATACACAAAGCATAGTAGTGAGGACAGAGAAGGCCAAAAGGCAAAGAAACATTTAAATATTTCTTGCCATCAAATATGAATTTTACTTCACAGTTTCCCATTGTTGATCATTAATCATTCAATAGAAAGCATTAAGTGATCAAATATTTGGCCCTTGAAGCCAAGGTGGCTGCTTACCTGCTCTGGGGTCCATCATGTCCCTCAGTGCTAGGTCTCAAATTCCCTCCCCATCCCATCCCTCTGGGTCATCCCAGTGCACCAGCCCAAGCATCCTGTATCATGCATCGAACCTGGACTGGCGATTCGTTTCACATATGATAATATACATGTTTCAATGCCATTCTCCCAAATCATCTCACCCTCACCCTCTCCCAGAGTCCAATAGACTGTTCTATACATCTGTGTCTTTTTTGCTGTCTCGCATACAGGGTTATCGTTACCATCTTTCTAAATTCTATATATATGCATTAGTATACTGCATTGGTATTTTTCTTTCTGGCTTACTTCGTTCTGTATAATTGGCTCCAGTTTCATCCCCTCATTAGAACTGATTCAAATGTATTCTTTTTAATGGCTGAGTAATACTCCATTATGTATATGTACCACAGATTTCTTATCCATTCATCTGTTGATGGACATCTAGGTTGCTTCCATGTCCTGGCTATTATAAACAGTGCTGTGATGAACATTGGGGTACACGTGTCTCTTTCAATTCTGGTTTCCTCGGTGTGTATGCCCAGCAGTGGGATTGCTGGGTCATAAGGCAGTTCTATTTCCAGTTCTCTAAGGAATCTCCACACTGTTCTCCATAGTGGCTGTACTAGTTTGCATCCCCACCAACAGTGTAAGAGGGTTCCTTTCCTCAACACACTTTCCAGCATTTATTGCTTGTAGACTTTTGGATCGCAGCCATTCTGACGGGTGAAATGGTACCTCGTTGTGGTCTTGATTTACATTTCTCTGATAATGAGTGATGTTGAGCATCTTTTCCTGTGTTTGTTAGCCATCTATATGTCTTTGGAGAAATGTCTGTTTAGGTCTTTGGCCCATTTTTTGATTGGGTCGTTTATTTTTCTGGAATTGAGCTGCAGGAGTTGCTTGTATATTTTTGAGATTAATTCTTTGTCTGTTGCTTTGTTTGCTATTATTTTCTCCCAGTCTAAAGGCTGTCTTTTTACCTTGCTTATAGTTTCCTTTGTTGTGCAAAAGATTTTCAGTTTAATTGGGTCCCATCAGTTTATTTTTGCTTTTACTTCCAATATTCTGGGAGGTGGGTCATAGAGGATCCTGCTTTGGTTTATGTCAGGGAGTGTTTGCCTATGTTTTCCTCTAGGAGTTTTATAGTTTCTGGTCATACGTTTAGATCTTTAATCAATTTTGAGTTTAGTTTTGTGTCTGGTGTTAGAAAGTGTTCTAGTTTCATTCTTTTACAAGTGATTGACAAGTTTTCCCAGCACCACTTGTTAAACAGATTGTCTTTTCTCCATTGTATATTCTTGCCTCCTTTGTCAAAGATAAGGTGTCCATAGGTGCGTGGATTTATCTCTAGGCTTTCTATTTTTGTTCCATTGATCTATATTTCTGTCTTTGTGCCAGTACCATACTGTCTTGATGACTGTGGCTTTGTAGTAGAGACTGAAGTCAGGCAGGTTGATTCCTCCAGTTCCATTCTTTCTCAAGATTGCTTTGGCTATTCAAGGTTTGTTGTATTTCCATACAAATTGTGAAATTATTTGTTCTAGTTCTGTGAAAAATACCGTTGGTAGCTTGATAGGGATTGCATTGAATCTATAGATTGCTTTGGGTAGTATACTCATTTGCACTATATTGATTCTTCTGATCCATGAACATGGTATATTTCTCCATCTATGTGTGTCCTGTTTGATTTCTTTCACCAGTATTTTATACTTTTCTATATATAGGTCTTTTGTTTCTTTAGGTAGCTCTATTATTAAGTATCTTATTCTTTTCGTTGCAATGGTGAATGAAATTGTTTCCTTAATTTCTCTTTCTGTTTTCTCATTGTTAGTGTATAGGAATGCAAGGGATTTCTGTGTGTTGATTTTATATCCTGCAACTTTATTATATTCATTGATTAGGTCTAGAAATTTTCTGGTGGAGTCTTTAGGGTTTTCTATGTAGAGGATCACATCATCTGGAAACAGTGAGTGTTTTACTTCTTTTCCAATCTGGATTCATTTCTTTTTCTGCTCTTATTGTTGCGGCCAAAACTTCCCAAACTGTGTTGAATAGTAGTGGTCAAAGTGAGCACCCTTGTCTTGTTCCTGACTTTAGGGGAAATGCTTTCAGTTTTTCACCATTGAGGATAATGTTTGCTGTGAGTTTGTCATACATAGCTTTTATTATGTTGAGGTATGTTCCTTCTATTCCTGCTTTCTGGAGGGTTTTTTTTTTTTTTCTTAAATCATAAATGGATGTTGAATTTTGTCAAAGGCTCTCTCTGCATCTATTGAAATAATCATATGGTTTTTATTTTTCAATTTGTTAATATGGTGTATTACATTGATTGATTTGCGTATATTGAAGAATCTTTGCATCCCTGGGATAAAGCCCACTTCATTATGATGTATGATCACTTTAATATGTTGTTGGATTCTGTTAGCTAGAATTTTGTTAAGGATTTTTGTATCTATGTTCATCAGTGATATTGACCTCTAGTTTTCTTTTTTTGTGGCATCTTTGTCAGGTTTTGGTATTAGGGTGATGGTGGCCTCATAGAATGAGTTTGAAAGTTTATCTTCCTCTGCAATTTTCTGGAAGAGTTTGGGTAGGATAGGTGTTAACTCTTCTCTAAATTTTTGGTAGAATTCAGCTGTAAAGCCGTCTGGTTGTGGGCTTTTGTTTGCTGGAAGATTTCTAATTGCAGTTTCAATTTCCATGCTTGTGATGGGTCTATTAAGATTTTCTATTTCTTCCTGGTTCATTTTGGAAAGTTGAACTTTACTAAGGGTTTGTCCATTTCTTCCAATTGTCCATTTTATTTGCATATATTTGCTGATAGTAGTCTCTTATGATCCTTTGTATTTCCGTGTTGTCTGTTGTGATCTCTCCATTTTCATTTCTAATTTTATTGATTTGATTTTTCTCCCTTTGTTTCTTGATGAGTCTGGCTAATGGTTTGTCAATTTTATTTATCTTCTCAAAGAACCAGCTTTTGGCTTTGTTGATTTTTGCTATGGTCTCTTTTGTTTCTTTTGCAATAACTTCTGCCCTAATTTTTAAGATTTCTTTCCTTCTACTAACCCTGGGGTTCTCCATTTCTTCCTTTTCTAGTTGCTTTAGGTATAGAGTTAGGTTATTTATTTTACTGTTTTCTTGTTTCTTGAGGTAAGCCTCTATTGCTACAAACTTTCCCCTTAGCACTGCTTTTACAGTGTCCCATAGGTTTTGGGTTGCTGTGTTTTCATTTTCATTCATTTTTATGCATATTTTGATTTCTTGTTTGATTTCTTCTGTGATTTGTTGGTTATTCAGCAGAGTGTTGTTCAGCCTCCATATGTTGGAATTTTTAGTAGTTTTTCTCCTGTAATTGACATATAATCTTACTGCATTGTGATCAGAAAAAGATGCTTGGAATGATTTCAATTTTTTTAAATTTACCAAGGCTAGATTTATGGCCCAGGATGTGATCTATCCTGGAGAAGGTTCCGTGTATGCTTGAGAAAAAGGTGAAATTAATTGTTTTGGGGTGAAATGTCCTATAGATATCAATTAGGTCTAGCTGGCCTATTGCATCATTAAATTTTGTGTTTCCATGTTAATTTTCTGTTTAGTTGATCTATCCATAGGTGTGAGTGGGATATTAAAGTCTCCCGCTATTATTGTGTTATTGTTAATTTCCCCTTTCATACTTGTTAGCATTTGTCTTACATATTGTGGTGCTCCTATGTTGGGTGCATATATATTTATAATTGTTATATCTTCTTCTTGCATTGATCCTTTGATCATTATGTGGTGTCCTTTGTCTCTTTTCACAGCCTTTGTTTTAACGTCTACTTTATCTGACATGAGTATTGCTACTTCTGCTTCTTTTGGTCTCTATTTGCATGGAATATCTTTTTCCAGCCCTTCACTTTCTGTCTGTATGTGTCCCTTGTTTTGAGGTGGGTCTCTTGTAGACAACATATATAGGGGTTTTGTTTTTGTGTCCATTCAGCCAGTCTTTGTCTTTTGGTTGGGGCATTCAACCCATTTACATTTAAGGTAATTATTGATAAGTATGATCCCATTGCCATTTACTTTGTTGTTTTGGGTTTGAGTTTATACACCCTTTCTGTGTTTCCTGTCTAGAGAAGATCCTTTAGCATTTGTTGGAGAGCTGGTTTGGTGGTGCTGAATTCTCTCAGCTTTTGCTTGTCTGTAAAGCTTTTGATTTCTCCTTCATATTTGAATGAGATCCTTGCTGGGTACAGTAATCTGGGCTGAAGGATTTTTTTCTTTCATCACTTTAAGTATGTCCTGCCATTCCCTTCTGGCCTGAAGAGTTTCTATTGAAAGATCAGCTGTTATCCTTATGGGAATCCCCTTGTATGTTATTTGTTGTTTTTCCATTGCTACTTTTAATATTTCTTCTTTGTGTTTGATTTTTGTTAATTTGATTAATATGTGTCTTGGTGTGTTTTGCCTTGGGTTTATCCTGTTTGAGACTCTCTGGTTTCTTGGACTTGGGTGATTATTTCCTTCCCCATTTTAGGGAAGTTTCCAACTATTATCTCCTCAAGTATTTTCTCATGGTCTTTCTTTTTGTCTTCTTCTTCTGGGACTCCTATGATTCAAATGTTGGGACGTATAACAATGTCCCAGAGGTCTCTGAGGTTGCCTTCACTTCTTCTTTTAATTGTTTTTTCTTTTTTCCTCTCTGTTCATTTATTTCTACCATTCTATCTTCTACCTCACTTATCCTATCTTCTACCTGACTTGTCCTATCTTCTTTCTCCATTATTCTACTGTTGGTTCCCTCCAGAGTGTTTTTTAATTCATTTATTGCATTATTCATTATATATTGACTCTTTTTATTTCTTCTAGGTCCTTATTAAACATTTCTTGCATCTTCTCGATCCTTGTCTCCAAGCTATTTATCTGTAACTCCATTTTGTTTTCTAGATGTTGGATCATTTTCACTATTATTATTTGGAATTCTTTATCAGGTAGATTCCCTATCTCTTCCTCTTTGGTTTGGTTTGGTAGGCATTTATCCTGTTCCTTTACCTTTTGGGTATTTCTCTACCTTTTATCTTGTTTATATTGCTGTGTTTGGGGTGGCCTTTCCGTATTCTGGTAGTTTGTGGTTCCTTTTTATTGTGGAGGTTCCTCACCGTGAGTGGGGTTGGACAGGTGGCTTGTCAAAAGTTTCCTGGTTAGGCACGCTTGTGTCAGTGTTCTGGTGGGTGGAGCTGGCTTTCTTCTCTCTGGAGTGCAATGAAGTATCCAGTAATGAGTTTGAGATGTTAGTGGGTTTGGTGTGACTTTGGGCAGCCTGTATATTAAAGCTCAGGCCCATATGTTCCTGTGTTGCTGGAGAATTTGTTTGGTATGTCTTGCTCTGGAACTTGTTGGCCCTTGGGTGGTGCTTGGTTTCAGTGTAGGTATGGAGGTGTTTGATGAGCTCTTATCGATTAATGTTCCCTGGAGTCAGGAGTTCTCTGGTGTTCTCAGGATTTGGACTTAAGCGTCCTGCCTCTGATTTTCAGTCTTATTCTTACAGTTTCCTCAAGACTTCTCCATCTATACAGCACTGGTGATAAAGCATCTATGTTAAAGATGAAAAGTTTCTCCACAGTGAGGGACCCCCAGAGAGGTACACAGAGTTACATGGAGAAGAGAAGAGGGAGGAGGGAGATAGAAGTGACCAGGAGGAGAAGAGGGGGAATCAAAACAGGAGAGAGCAAGCTAGCCAGTAATCACTTCTCTATGTGCTCTTCACAGTCTGGGTCCCTCAGAGATGTTCACAGAGTTACACAGAGAAGAGAAGACGGAGGAAGGAGAAAGAGCTGGCTAGGAGGATAAAAGGGGGAATCAAAAGGAGAGAGACAGATCTAGCCAGTAATCAGTTCCCTAAGTGTTCTCCACAGCCTGGAACACACAGAGATTCACAGAGTTGGGTAGAGAAGAGAAGGGGGTAGGGGGGAGATAGAGGCGACCTGGTGGAGAAAAAGGAGGGTCCAAAGGGAAAGAGAGCAATCAAGCCAGGAATCTCACTCCCAAGTAAAGTTGGGTACTGAAGATTGGGTTCTTAAAGGTACAAAATTGATAACAAATATCAAAAAGAAAGATTGAAAGTCTAGAGTAGATGTTAGATTCTCAAAAATATATATTTTTTTAAAGAGTCACAAAAATTATTATATTTATATATATGAAATTTGCTTTAAAAATAGGGTCTTTTTTTTGAAAAGTAATAGTAGGTTATAAAACTGAAAATTAAAGGAGTAATAGTAATAAATTTTTTAAAATTAAAAAACTGATAATAGTAAAAAATATATATCTAGGGCTTTCTCTGGAGCTGTTGTGGACAGTGTGGGGTCAGTTCATTTTCAGATCATTCCTTGATCCAGCTTATACTTCTCAAGATCTATAGGCCCCTTCTTATGTAGTCAGTGCCAACTACAGGGTTTTAATCTAGCTTCTGTTTGCTGGTCTCTTCAGTATCTAATTTCCACCCTGACACAAGGGGGCGGTGGTGGTCACTTTTTTAGACTTGTTCAGGTGTGCTGTGGGGAGGGAGGAACACTGCAAACAAACATCACTGGTGTGTTAGGGGAGTGCTCACAGTGTCTCGGCCACACTGGGTTTGCCCCTGCTAACGGCATTGTGCTTTCCCAGTCCACTGCTCAGGCTCTAGGTTGCTCTGCTGGGAACTGTCTGAGGTGGGCCCTGAGTTGCATGCAATTCCCTGGTCTAAGCCACTCAGGTTCAGGTTCTTGGGTACTCCACAAAGGCACAGACTTGGTTGGGCCTGCATTTTGTGTCCTTTCCAGGTCTGAGTAGCTCAGGTGACCAGGGTGGGCGCAGTCGCCCTCAGTTGGGGGCTGCATCTTATCGCCTCCCCCGTCCCAGCTGCTCGGTCTTCTGGGTGTACAATGGGCGTGCCTTCTCAGGTTTGCCAGGTGTCTCTTCTGTGGAGCTGATCTCTGGCTGAAACCCTCCCGGTGGATGTTGACCATCCAGAAGCCTGGGAAGTCTTGGTTTGCAACAAAGCCTGCTTGCAGTTTGGTAGCAGATGCCTCTCTGGGGCCACAATTGCCCCCTTCAAGCTCTGGCTGCCCCCGCCTGCCTGTCTTTAGCAGAGGATGTGCTGGTCCGCAGCCAACTAGCTCTGCTCAGCCCTTTGTTCTGTGAGCAGGCCTGGCAGTGTCTTAGGTTAGGGCTTTTCGCCTTTTCATGGGATAGCTATCCCACAGTCTGGGTTGCTATCTCAAGTTAGTTCCCTCAGATTGCCCTTGGGGCATTCAGGCCCCGTCCTTACCCTAAGCAATGCAGCCTGCAACCTCCCTGTCCAGTCCCGGCTTGCTAGTGATGGATGCAACCGTCTGCACTGCTTCTCCACTGGGAGTTGCTGTTGGGCATGTAATCTGTGGGTTTATTATTTTTCCTCCCGGCTATGTTGCCCTCTGAGGTTCCAAGGCTCACCACAGACCTGCTGGTGAGAGTGTTTCCTGGTGTTTGGAAACTTCTCTCTTTTTTTAAGACTCCCTTCTGGAAATGGATCTCCATCCCTACCTCTTTTGTCGCTCTTTTTATCTTTTATATTTTTTCCTACCTCCTTTTGAAGACAGTGGGCTGCCTTTCTGGGTGCCTGATGTCCTCTGCCATCATTCAGAAGTTGTTTTGTGGAATTTGCTCACGTTCAAATGTTCTTTCAATGAATTTGTGGAGGAGAAAGTGGTCTCCCCATCCTATTCCTCTGTCATCTTAGGACCGCCTCTATGAATCTTCTTGAAGATGAAACATTTTGCAAAAAGCATCAGAGTACAATGATAACTTGGTAAATGACAAAATACTTAAAAATTCAAGGTTAAAGACTGATTATAATGTGACTGAAAAGAAACTTGGTTACTGCTGTGACATACAATAATTTGAAGTAATTGCTAAAATTAGACTGATGCCATTTACCATGATATACCAGGGTCTAGGAGTTCATATAATTTATAGAATGAGTATATTACTGTTGTAACCATAGCATACAATCTAAGAAGCTGTATTATCACTTATTTGATAATTCTTCCCATGTAATTTAACATACCAAATAAGCCTAATGAGTTTAATATTCTTCTTTCTGAGATGGGAAGACTACAAATATTTTGAGGTGTTCTAAGTACTCTTTGGAAAACCTCAAAGTTAGCTAGCAGTCAAATGAACTTAATGTAGAATTTGATCTTTGGGAAGTTTATCAAAAATATCAAAACGTTATAGAGCACTTGATAAAGTAGAATCACAAGTCACTGTGAAATAGTACCCATTCACTTAAGCAAATGACAATAAAAGATCTCAATGAAAAATACAGATCATTTAGAGGCAAAGACCTTCACAGTCTCATACAAAAGAAGTTCAATATTTTAAGAAAACGTTGTCTTCTTATAGGGAAAACTAAATTCAGATTTTTTACCACTTTACCTTTAAAATTCATTTTCTGAATTGAATTCAATTTTATCTTAGCTAATTCTGACCATGCACAAAACTCAGTGTTCTTCCTTGACAGATTGTCCACAACTTTCTCTATCCATATTAATATGCCCTTCACTTTCTTTTATATTCAGAAACAACAACTTCTAGGAGAAAACCATTTTTTTTTAACAAAACGCATTTGCATTAATTATACCTCCCCTTCCTCCCCCAAAAAATACACATCCTACTTCCTTTCATACTGAAATATTTCCCTTATAGTTTTAAAACTTAAAACCTTAAACTCTACTGAAAACCAGGAACCATGTAACTGTGAACTGTGTGTCATACCAACACTTCTTGATTGGTACTTATGAATGTCTTTTATAACCTCTAGAAACATATACCTTCTCATAGAATTTCTTTCTTCATTGTGGTACAAGACATATGTTTCCTAAACCCAACCATCCTTAGATTCTCATAAGAATAGAAAAGCAGGTAAACTTTGACTTGGCCAGCAGTTAATGTTCCAGTATTTGTCCTAGTTGAAATGACCTAGATAGTGAATGATTTCTTGTAATTTAACGTAGTTTAATTTCAAGTTACCAAAATCTAGAGATAAAATTCTCAAAAGAGATTTTCCCCAAACACAACTATTCTAGAGTTTACCTAAAAGCTCTTAATTCATTTACTTCAACTTTATTTACTTAAAAATTTTTGCTGACAAACTTTGTAACAGGAATAATAAGGCCTTATTTTATTTCTAGTAAACCTAGGTACTAAGTGAAGAAGGAAGTAGCAACCCACTCCTGTATTCTTGCCTGGAGAATCCCATGGACAGAGGAGCCTGTTGGGCTACAAGTCCCTGGGATCACAAAGAGTAGGACATGACTTAGTAACTAAAGAACTAGGTATAAAAGTATTATACTTAATGTTTTTGTATTAATCAAACCAACAAAAGCAAGTTAACTTTAATACCAGATGTTAATTTAATATTGAATATTTCCCAGATCATGGGATCCTGAAGTTCATTTTGGCCAGTTTTTTTATATTTCAGAGTATTTATATAAGCACTTAATTTCCTTTAAGCCAATTAACTAGAGCTCTTTTACAGATTAAATGCGACAATGCCACACATCTCTGCAATATACATACAGATTTGTACAACCACAGAGTCTCATAGTTCCCGTTCCAAAATTTCAGCTATGAATCAAGTAAAACAATAGAAAACTCATAAGTTACAAAGGAGATTTAATTCAGGTTAGGTTTCTGGCAGATGGAACAAATCAAGATCACTTCTTTAGATGGCTAAACCCTTTTTATTAACATTTATGGAAAAGACTTCAAAGACAAATAAAAATCTTAAGTGTCAAGTTCCAAATTGGCTACCCACTTTCCTGAAATTTACATTTTAAACAGATGGAGATAAGGGTTCCTGGAGAAGATCAGGTAGAATGTTTGTATCTCAGAGGCATAAGAAAAGACAGGCAGGTTCCTCCCAGGAAAACTTTGTTACCTTAAGGCCAGAAAAGAATTTTTCCTCAACACTTAACAAGCCTCCTAAGGTAAGTAGGAAATGTTTGGAGAGTAGTAAAAGAATTGGACTTTGGATTATCTCTAGAGCCACACCTCTGGTCCTTTAAGACTAGATTTGTAAAAACAAGGAGGGTTGTTTTTTTCCTCAAAGAACTGGGTGGCTACCTCAATGATATAAAAGGGCTAACACACTCATTCATAAAATATGGAATATTTTCCTTTCCCTCATTTAGGATAGAGAAGAGAGCCCCTGCAAAAAAAAAAAAAAAGAAAAAAATGAGCTATGGTCAGTTTAACCAGACTGGTGGCCTTCCATTTTGGTAATCCAATTACAAACACTTTTGAGGATCCTCCCTGAACTTCAGAAATTGTCTCATACAGCCCTCAGTGAGGCCTTTGATCTGAAGACTCTTGTCTGCAGCCTTACATGGTCCCACTTCTAAAGTGAAAGACACTCAGTTCTGTCCAACTCTTTGCAACCCCGTGGCTATACAGTCCATAGAATTCTCTAGGCCAGAATACTGGAGAGGGTGGCCTTTTCCTTCTTTAGGGGATCTTCCCAACCCAGGGATCAAACCCAGGTCTCCCACATCACAGGCAGAATCTTTACTCACTTTACCCACTTCTAAAAGTAACCATTTAACAGTCTCTTCAGAGTGCAACAATTCAGAATATTACAACAATAAGTACACGAATGAAGAAAGATAGAGGGACACAGTAAAATTTTAGGTACCTTTTATATCATTACTCTTTCATAAGCCTTCTACAACAAATCTTTCAATAAGATTATTTTGGACTTTTGGAAGCCTTTGGGGGCTGCCACAGACCAATTAAAATAGGTATATTAGTTTAAGATGAGACTCTCTAAAATTTCAACAACTTAGACATTTCTCAAATTTAAAATATCTAGATATTTATGTTAGTCATTCAGTTGTGTCTGACTCTTTGCAACCTCATGGACTGTAGCCCACCAGACTCTATCCATGGAATGCTCCAGGCAAGAATACTGGAGTTAGTTGCCATGCCCTTCTCCCTTCTTCCCAGCCCAGGGATCAAACCCAGGTTTCCCACATTGCAGACAGATTCTTTACCATTTGGGGTACCCATGAAGCACCCCCGGCCCCTCCCCCATGACCATGGATATAGCCCTACAAATATTTTTTACTGCTAATCTAATTTTAGAAAAGAGAAAACTCTTAACTTGTTTCCAGGAGACCCTGTGGGCACAGATCCAGAAGACTGCCAGCTTTACTTGTTCACTCAGCATTGTCTTGGAGTGTCAAAAGAACCCCAACTTGGCCATTTCAGAGCCTGATTTTCTATAGTTCCCAAATAACTACTTGTAAACGTACATACACCCAGCCTATATTTCCATAGGTGACTTTGCACAGGAGCCGTTTGAGGCGCGATTTCCCAGTATCAATTTTGTAGCGTTATTCAGTTTTCGGAGGACAGTGTGGTATGGCGCCTGTGTGCTGCTTTTGAGTCTAGCAGCCCAAGGTTTTACCGTTGGGCTGCTTCAGCATGTTTCATATGGTTTGGTTTGCCCTCAGTTCAGTTCAGCTCAGTCACTCAGTTGTGTCCGACTCTTTGTGACCCCATGGACTACAGCACACCAGGCTTCCCTGTCCATAACCAACTCCCAGAGCTTACTCAAACTCATGTCCATTGAGTTGGTGATGCCACCCAACCATCTCATCCTCTGTTGTCCCCTTCTCCTCCTACCTTCAATCTTGCCCAGCATCAGGGTCTTTTCTAAGTGAGTCAGTTCTTCGCATCAGGGGGCCAAAGTATTGGAGTTCAGCAGCATCAGTCCTTCCAATGAATATTCAAGACTGATCTCCTTTAGGATGGACTGGTTGGATCTCCTTGCAGTCCAAGGGACTCTCAAGAGTCTTCTTCAACACCACAGTTCAAAGGCATCAATTCTTCAGCACTCCGCTTTTGTTATAGTCTAACTCTCACATCCATACATGATTACTGGAAAAACCACAGCTTTGACTAGACGGAACTTTGTTGGCAAAGTAATGACTCTGATTTTTAATGTGCTAAGTTGGTCATAACTTTCTTCCAATTCCAAGGAGCAGGCGTCTTTTAATTTCATGGCTGTGGTCACCATCTGAAGTGATTTTGGAGCCACAAAAAATAAAGTCTGCCACTGTTTCCACTGTTTCCCCATCAATTTGCTATGAACTAATGGGACCAGATGCCATGATCTTAGTTTTCTGAATGTTGGTTTTTAAAACAGTTTTTACACTCTCCCCTTTGACTTTCATCAAGAGGCTCTTTAGTTCTTCTTAGCTTTCTACAATAAGGGTGGTATCATAAACATATCTGAGGTTATTGATAGTTCTCCCAGCAATCTTGATTCCAGCTTATGCTTCAACTGGCCCAGCATTTCACATGATGTACTCTGCATATAAGTTAAATAAGCAGGGTGGCAATATACAGCCTTGACATACTCATTTCCTGATTTGGAACCAGTCTGTTGTTCCATGTCCAGTTCTAACTGTTGCTTCCTGACCTGCATACAGATTTCTCAAGAGGCAGGTCAGGTGGTCTGGTATTCCTATCTCTTTAAGAATATTCCACAGTTTGTTGTGATCCACACAGTCAAAGTTTTGGGCATAGTCAATAAAGCAAAAGTAGATGTTTTTCTGGAATTCTCTCTCACTTTTTCAATGATCCAATGGATATAGGCAATTTGATCACTGGTTCCTCTGCCTTTTCTAAATTCAGCTTGAACATGTGGAAGTTCACAGTTCATGTACTATTGAATCCTGGCTTGGAGAATTTTGAGCATTGCTTTGCTTTGAGTGTGTGAGATGAGTGCAATTGTGTGGCAGTTTGAGTATTCTTTGGCACTGCCTTTCTTTGGGATTGGAATGAAAACTGACCTTTTCCAGTCCTGTGGCCACTGATGAGTTTTCCAAATTTGCTGGCATATTGAGTGCAGCACTTTCACAGCATCATCTTTTAGGATTTGAAATAGCTCAATGGAATTCCATCACCTCCACTAGCTTTGTTCATAGTGATGCTTCCTAAGGCCCACTTGACTTCACATTCTAGGATGTCAGGCTCTTGGTGAGTGATCACACCATCGTGATTATCTGGGCCATGAAGATCTTTTTTGTATAGTTCTATGTATTCTTGCTACTGCTTCTTAATATCTTCTGCTTCTGTTGGGTCCATACCATTTCTGTCCTTTATTGTGTCCATCTGTGCATGAAAAATTCCCTTGGTATCTCCAGTTTTCTTGAGGAGATCTCTAGTCTTTCCTATTCTATTGTTTTCCTCTATTTCTTTGCATTGATCACGGAGGAAGGCTTTCTTATCTCTCCTTGCTGTTCTTTGGAACTCTACATTCAGATGGGTAGATCTTTTGTTTTCTCCTTTGCCCTTCGTTTCTCTTCTTTTCACAGATATTTGTAAGGCTTCCTCAGACAACTATTTCACCTTTTTTGCATTTCTTTTTCTCAGGGATAGTCTGTGATCACTGCCTCCTGGACAATGTCATGAACATCTGTCCATAATTCTTCAGACACTCTATCAGATCTAATCCCTGAATCCATTTGTCCACTGTATAATCATAAGGGATTTGATTTACATCATACCAGAATGGATGGAGGAGCCTGGTAGGCTGCAGTCCATGAGGTCGCTAAGAGTCAGATACAACTGAGAGACTTCACTTTCACTTTTCACTTTCATGCTTTGGAGAAGGTAATGACAACCCACCCCAGTGTTCTTGCCTGGAGAATCCCAGGGACAGCAGAGCCTGGTGGGCTGCCGTCTGTGGGGTTGCACAGAGTCAGACACGACTGAAGCGACTTAGCAGCAGCAGCAGCAGAATGGTCTAGTGGTTTCCCCTACTTTCTTCAATTTAAGTCTGAATTTGGTAATAAGGAGTTCATGATCTGAGCGACAGTCAGTTCCTGGTCTTGTTTTTGCTCACTATGTAGAGGTTCTCCATCTTTGGCTGCAAAGAATATAATCATCAATCAGATTTCAGTATTGACCATCTAGTGATATCCATGTGTAGATTCTCCTCTTGTGTTGTTGGAAGAAGGTATTTGCTAAGACCAGTGCATTCTGTTGGCAAAACTCTATTAGCCTTTGCCCTGCTTCATTCCATGCTCCAAGGCCAAATTTGCCTGTTACTCTAGGTGTTTCTTGACTTCCTACTTTTGCATTCCAGTCCCCTATAATGAAAAGGACATCTTTTTTGGGTTTTAGTTCTAGAAGGTCTTGTAGGTCTTCATAGAACTGTTCAACTTCAGCTTCTTGAGCATTACTGGTTGGGACATAGAATGGATTACTGTGATATTGAGTGGTTTGTCTTGGAAATGAATAGAAATCATTCTTACATTTTTGAGATTGCATCCAAGTACTGCATTTCAGACTCTTGTTAACTATGATGGCTACTCCATTTCTTCTAAGGGATTCTTGCCCACAGTAGTAGATATAATGGTCATCTGAGTTAAATTCACCTGTTCCAGTCCATTTTAGTTCACTGATTCCTAAAATGTCAACATTCACACTTGTCATCTCCTGTTTGACCACTTCCAATTTGCCTTGATTCATGGACCTAACATTCCAGGGCCTGTGCAATATTGCTCTTTACAGGATCAGACCTTGCTTCCATCACCAGTCACATCAACAACTGGGTCTTGGTTTTGCTTTGACTCCATCTCTTCATTCTTTCTGGTGTTATTTCTCCAGTGATCTCCAGTAGTATATTGGGCACCTACCAATCTGGAGAGTTCCATCTTTCAGTGTTCTATCTTTTTGCCTTTTCATATTGTTCTGAAGGCAAAAACATTGAAGTAGTTTGCTGTTCCCTTCTCCAGTGGACCACGTTTTGTCAGAACTGTCTACCATGATCCGTCCATTTTAGGTGGCCCTATCTAGCATAGCTCATAGTTTCACTGAGTTAGACAAGGCTGTGGTCCATGTGATCAGATTGGTTAGTTTTCTGTGATTGTGGTTTTCAGTCTGTCTGCCCTCTGATAGAGAAGGATAGGAGGTGTATGGGAGAGACTGACTGATGGGGAAACTGGGAAACTCTTGTTCTGATGGGCCGGGCCATGCTCAATAAATCTTTAGTCCAATTTTCTGTTGATGGGTGGGGCTGTGTTCCCTCCCTGTTATTTACCTGGGGCCAAACTTCCCTGGTGGCTCAGATGGTAAAGCATCTGCCTATAATGTGGGAAACCCGGGTTTGATCCCTGGGTTGGGAAGATCCCCTGGAGAAGGAAATGGCAACCCCCTCCAGTGTTCTTGCCTGGAAAATCCCATGGACAGAGGAGCCTGGTAAGCTACAGTCCATAAGGGTGCAAAGAGTTGGACATGACTGAATGACTTCACTTTCACTTTTCACTTTCAAACTGTGGTGGAGATAATGAAGATAATGGCAACCTCCTTCAAAAGGTCTCATTCATGCACTGCTACACTCAGTGCCTCCAACCCTGCAGCAGGCCACTGCCGACCCACGCCTCCACCGGAGACTCCTGGACACTCACCAGCAAGTCTGGATCAGTCTCTTGTGGGCTCACTGCTCCTTTCTCCTTGGTCCTGCTGCACACAAGGTTCTGTTTATGTCCTCCAAGAATTTCACCAAGGTTTCTCCCTATGACAGCCTAAACTGTCACATTACTCAGCCTGATTATCAGCTTCTGTCTTGCCTCCCCATCTGAGCAGTACTTAATGGTCGTAGTGGGTCTTCCCCATATAGGACCACTGGGTGTCATAAGGATTAATTCTTAGGCACTTCTATAAGGTTATTCTTGAGAATATCTTGTGTCCAGAAGGAGCAAAATGTCCCTTTATTCTTTCAGTTCAGTTCAGTCGCTCAGTCAGGTCCAACTCTTTGTGACTCCATGGACTGCAGGACACCAGGCTTCTCTGTCCATCACCAACTCCCAGAGCTTACTCAAACTCATGTCCATTGAGTCAGTGACACCATCCAACCATCTCATCCTCTGTCATCCCCTTCTCCTACCGCCTTCAATCCCTCCCAGCATCAGGGTCTTTTCAAATGAGTCAGTTCTTCTCATTAGGTGGCCCAAGTATTGGAGTTTCAGCTTTAGCATCAGTCCTTCCAATGAATATTTAGGACTGATTTCCTTTAGGATGGACTGGTTGGATCGCCTTGCTTTATTCTTTGGATCTAAATAAATTAGTCTTTCATTTCACTAGCAAATGAAATGTTCAAATCATATATCAACTTATTTTTTCTTTTATTTAAGACAAATTTAACATAAGTTTAGCCACCTGTGTTTCCCTGGGCTTCTTGCCCAGATCCCTTAGGTCCTGCCTAGGAAATGCACCAGTGCCCCTTAAGACTCTTAAGTATTAAGTGAAAAGCAGCTCAAATAAAACTTTTAGGATCATTACCCAAAATTGAGATTTGAATATCAGAAGAACTCACAGGAACATCTGAGGAGTACCAAAAAGCTGATGGGGATCACTGGGCCCATGCTGGTACCAAGCACCAGTTTCAGGCAGACTCCATGTGTCTTCTGGCTGGAGTGTTAGATACCCTGCCAGCTATAGAAAGCATATGTCAATGAAAATTAATCAGTCAATCTAAGGAAGAAATGGAAAAAATTTTTTGAGCCAAATTTGAGGGTTATAACACAGGATGAGCATCTCAGAAAACTGAGAACTGTTCTACCTGTTAGAAGTCAAGGCAGAGTTATATAAGTTATTTGAGACAGAGATCTACACATTAAATGGCTTATTATTGACAATTTACATTCTCCAGATCTCAGCAGCCCTTTACAAGTCAAGAAGCAATATTACCCTTTAAGGAATTGTCTTATCGATGCTAGGAGAATGTTGTTCTTCATTGTTAAGCAGGTATTTTTGCTGATGAGTGAGGTTTGGTCAATACATAATGCAGACACATAAAACTGTGTGTGGAGAGAGGAAGTCAAAGGACAGAGAAAACTTAATGTTCAAATGTTTCTTGTCTTGCAAAAAAAAAAAAAAGTTTTATTTCAAAGTCCCTTTTAAAATCTGCCAATGACAGCTATTCTGGTCTCAGCACCTTCCCAATTAGTCACCATTCCTGAATGTGAGCCTCTGTTACTCTCAGTAACTGGCCTTCGAGGAGAAAAGGGGAATCAAAAGAGTAAAGAACAGTCAAGAAAAGTCTTAAAGCTTAATTGTTCTCTTCCTGGTCTAGAGCATGCTTATTAATAGGTCTCTAAGTACACAGTTACAGCCCTGGTGATATATGTGAACAGGTGGGTACCTGAAGGCATTGCAGACTCATTAGCCCCAGCAATGTTTAAGTCCAGGAGAGGAAAAGAGGTTGTATTTGTTTCAGAACAAATGAAACTTTCCCTCAAATCATACCTCGTCTAGACTGTTAAGGTTTTGGAAGAGAAGGAAAACTTAGTAAGCTTAATTTTGCATTGTGGAAAGGGAAGGATGATGTTGAACCATTTGAAAATACACACTTTATATATTTATCGAGCTTCTGTTATATAATAAACACTATAGTAGGCACTGGAAAGAAAGTGCTGAAAAAATGGCCATGGTCTTCAGTCCTTACCCAACTCACAGTCTATAGGGATGACATATTTCCTGATGCCAGCACAAAGCTCATTTGACTATTAGAAGTATTTCCTGCTGCTTTCCCAAAAGTAAAAAACTCATATTTTCTCATATCCATCCATATGGTACCCAGCCTAGCTCACCTCAAATCCATCATCCCCTTTTCACACTTATTCCTTTTTTGTGTGTGTGTTGGGGGGGAGTTGTTTTGAGGGGTGGGGAAGTATTTCAGAATCATTATTGTTTGGGCTCAAACCAAGGTGAATCATCACATTCTCTGAAAGTGATGTTCCTGAAAGTCTGGCTTCCATCAACCATCAGTTGGGCAATTTGGATTTTTCTCTTGAGAAAAAATCAGTCAGCAGGTATTTGGGGAGCATTTCTGTTTTAATCTTATGAAGATAAAAGTTAAGTCCCCTATGAATGTGCTCTTTTTCAACTTTGAATGGAGTTTTATTTCAGAGACCCTTAAGTTAAACTAAATTTAGTGTCAGGATCCAGCTATGGGAGCAAACTGATGAATTTAAATAAACTGTCTTGATGGAAGATGACTATAACTATGGCATACCCTTCCTTCTTCTATGCCCAAATATCCTGATCTTTATGAGAAGCTTCTCTTGGCACTATCTGGCTAGAGATTTCTACCAACATATGGTTTCTTTGAAACTCAAGCCTCAAGAACATATTTTCTTCCTTCTGACAGCCTATGGCCTCTGAAGTGCATTTGTCCAAGGGTAAGACATTAGCTTGAGAGGGTGGCCATGTTAAATGAGGTCTTGTAACAGATAGGATCTAGGGAGAAATGGGTGAAGAAGAAGAATGAGTTTATTAAATGGCTGAGACCAGGTATTAAGCATTCCCTGTATGCCTTATTTACACACATACATGTAACCCCTACACTATCACCATGAGGCAGCCCCTACTATTAGCACATTTTACAAAACAGCCATAGAGGAGTTAAAAAATTACATCTAAGATCACATAGCTAGGATGTAGCTGAGTGATTTTCAGTTCAGGCAGCAAAACTGCTCATAATCACTACACTATAGGAAAAAAGCTTTACTCTGAGACTTAGAAATAAGACTAGTTCACTCAGTACTAATAGGTTTAAAATCCTCTTTATCCTTAGTTACTTGCAAAAGAAAGATCGGCTTTTAGTAAAAGTTTTCAGCTATTGAGTTTGTATTGGGAACCCTTTGCCAAGCATGTTCTATAGAGACAGATTTAATAATATTTGAAAAACATAACTGAAAAGGGACTTCAATGTAGGATGTTTAAAAATCCCAAAACCAATACTAATTTTAAAAACCAGTTAAAAAATGGACAAACTATTTGAACAGATTGTTCACCAAAGAAGACACACAGATGGCCAACAAGCACAGAAAGATTTTCAATATCATAAGTCATTAGGAAAATGCAAACACAGTGCTTTCCCACTACACGTTTGCTGAATGCTTAAAAATTAAATGGTCTGTTTATACCAAGTGTTGGTGAGAATAGGGAGGAACTGAAACCCTCAAATACTGGTGTTTTTGTTAAATGGTAGAAACATTGTAGAATATACCTTGGCAGTTTCTTGCACACCTACCAAATGAAGTAGGCATTCTACTCCTTGGTATTTGCTCAAAAGGAAATAAATCATATGCCCACTTAAAGACCTGAACGCAAACATTCATATCCAATTTATTTCTAATAGCCAGAATCTGGAAACTACATGTTCAATGATATTTGTACGGCCAATAAACCAAAAACATAAAATACTAATACATTCAACATGGATGAATCTCTCTGTTATGCCCAGAGTCCGAGTCCCCAGAACTGAGAGAATAAGACGTCCACAGCAATGCAAAAGCGTGAAGGGGTTTTATTTCTAGCTCGAGCTAGGGCTCCTGCCACATCCAACTGCAGTGGAGTGGAGCAAGGAGCCCCGAGCCCAGATTTACAGCAGTATTTATAGGTCTTAGAACAGAGAGTTGGCAAGGGCTGATTGGGTGCAGGAGTTTCCTAGTATTTACTAATTGGCTAATCTTTATTGGCTGCAGGGGTTTCCTGGTATTTACTAATTGGCTGTTGGCTGCAGGGGGATGTCTTTTACGTCCTGATAAACTCAAACCAGGTTATGGGGAGTATGCTGATCAGACAAGTCCTGGCATCCACGGGAATGACTTCACTGGGCAATGACTCAGCCTTTCCCGTGAGTCCTACCTTAGTCCCTGAAGCCTATCATGGCGTTAGTTAGGTCCCAACACTCTCAAAATAATTATATTGAGTAAAAGAAGCCAGACATGAAATATTACATAATTTATGATTCTGACTATATAAAACTCTATAGACAATGCAAACTAAATCTATCATGAAAGAAAGCAGAGCAATAGATACCTAGCAGAAAGGCGACAGGGAGGGATAGGACCCAGGAACCTCAGATATATTAGAAACTTCAGGGAACAACAGAGCTGTTCACTATCTTGACTGTAGTTGTGTCTTTAAACAACAACAACAACAACACAAAAAACTTACCAAATTGCATACTTTAATATGTGAAGATTATTGTATGTAAGGTATACCACAATAACAAAGCTGTCAAAGAAAGAGAAAAACATAGTGGTTGAGAAACACAAAGATTTCTCTGAAATTTTCACTAATGGTGGTTTGTGGCATTAGTATTTCTGGGGATATTTAATGTGTATCTTGTGGGACGCTGTAGTAGTCAAAAATTCTAATTCTAGTGTAAAAGCTTTGACGGACTTGGAGAAATGTTTTTGCCTGCAGGGAAGTCTCCCCTTTGTCCTTCAAATCTACCAAGTGGTTTGGCTGCTTTTCCTGATACAAATTTGAATTAGGCCTGCAGGTACCTGTGGGAGGTAATATCTGGTGATCTTCCTGAGAAATAATCTCATGATGGAACCATTTGATCAAACAGTTCCCCAGGAGATGTACATCTGGATCATTTCAGGATACTATTGAAAATTGTCAATCATCTCAGAATGCCAGAGAAATGTGTTTTCCTAGCATATAGAAAAAGGAGACTCCTGTTATTATCAGTAAGATCTCTTCCTTGCTTCACCTTGAATCTGAACTCCTGATTGCAGACACATATTTTAATTCTCCTTAATGCCTGTGATTAACTTTCATGAGTCATTTGTTCCTGTTATTGATGACAACAACAACAAAGTTATATATTTTGAAACCTTGATGAGTGTCCAGTTAACAAATTCTTTTTACCAGGGAATGTTCAAAACTCAATAAAGAACAACCCCCCCCCAAAAAATAAAACTAAACTACCAGGGGATAACAAAATTTAATGTCACCCCTTTTAGATTTTCAACTATAGAATTTCACTATCAAGAGTAAACCTAAACTTTCACAACCATTTTTTCTCCACATTATAGAACAGCTCAGTGGTAAAGAATCCACTTGCCAAGCAGAAGACACAGGTTTGATCCCTGAGTCAGAAAGATCCCCTGGAGAAGGAAATGGCAACCCACTGCAGTATTCTTGTCTGGGAAATCCCATGCACAGAGGAGCCTGGCGGGCTACAGTCCATGGGGTAGCAAAGAGTCAGACATGGCTTAGTGACTAAGCAGCAGCAGCCGCAGAAAGGCCATCAGAATGAACACTGTGGGGGGAGGAAGTGGAGAAATGAACCTGAGTAGTATGACATGCACCAAGTATGAGGTTGGAAAATACAAAACTAAATATGCCAGTTTGGCTAAAGTTAGGGATTTGTGCAAGGAAGTAAGTAAATAGGGTTGGAAAGAGAAATAGAAATTGCCTATGAATGTAAAGCTTAAAAATATAATTTCAAGTCTGTGTTTACTTATTGGCCTTATTTACCTTTCAATACTATATAACAGGTTCAGTGAATAGAAATGATATATTTTCCATTGTTCAGCACTATGTGTATTCTGCTTTGGTAGGACAAGAAGGCCTATTGTTGACTTTTCTTGTGGTCCAGTGGCTAAAATTCCACATTCCCAGTACAGGAGACCTGGGTCATTTGTAGATTCCATATGCTACAACTAGACAGTGAACTATATCCCACATGCTGCAATGAAGATAGAAGATGCTGTATGTCACGGCTAAGGCCTGGTGCAAACAAAAAATATTTTTTGAAAAAAAGACCTATTGCTAAGGGTACCCACGTGGGGCAGGGGTGATGAATGGTCAGGCCAGCACAGGGACTGTGCTCCCCACAGTCTTTCTGTTTCTGGGTACTAAATCGCTTCAGTCATGTCTGACTCTCTGTGACCTCATGTACTGTAGCCCTCCAGGCTCCTCTGTCTGTGGGATTCTCCAGGCAAGAATACTGGAGTGGGTTTCCATGACCCCTCTGGGGGATCTTCCCACCCCAAGGATCAAACCTTACATCTCCTGCATTGGCAGGCAGATTCTTTACCACTGACGCCACTTGGGAAGTCCATCTGTTTCTAGTGACACAGCTAAGACTACAGAAGGTCAATTTGGCAGCTTCAGAATAGCCTTTCCCAGAATAAGCCTCATGCACGAGGCCAGTTCCTGGATAAAAGCAGACTAATTCTAGTGTCTGAGAATGGAATCTCAAGCAATCCCCTGGTAAGGAAGCTGCCCTCACAAGTTATTGAAATGAATTATGCCCTTTGATGTATCATGCCTGCTACACTCAGAAGCAAAAGCATTTCAGTTATTAAGGAACAGAGTCTGTTGCTAGAGTGTGTTTAGGTCCTCAGAGTGATGGACCGGGCCCTGTGATTTCTAAGTCGTGCATCATGCCATGTCAGTGCAGGTATGTCTGCTCTGAAGAGGCATGTTCATCCTAGATCCCACTGGGGTTCCACCCTTGTGGCCTTAATTCCCATTATCAGGTTCTTATTCTTCAGTCCTGATGCTACAATTTACCTCAATAGGCTGATTTACTCCTTCTTCCTTTCTCCCTTCCCTGCCCCCTCTCTCTTCCTTTTCCAATAACCTTCAAATATATTTGCTCTAATACATTCTTACAGGGCACACTGCACAGTCTCATAGTGATTCTTAGACTCTCTGGAATGTGAGACCACAAGAGTGCAGGTCACCTCGCCTTCCCAACTCTGTGTCACCAGTGCACCAAACCACTGGATGGTCTGTTTACCAATCATGACAAGAAATGAAGGAAATCAGCAAACTATGTGGCTTGTTCTGTAGTGATAACTCAAGAAGAGAATAAATGAAGTAAAAGAAAGTAAATGACTGAAACACTAAACAAGCAAAAACCACAATGAGATAGATAACAGAAGCAGGATCTCTATACATCTGATGTAGGTGTCACTCCTTCCTACAAAAGCAAAAAGCCAGATACATTGTATGTTTCATCTCTCCTTACTGATTCCATGGCAATGGAAAGAGAGAGAGCATGTTTACTCCATCTGGATTTACCGACCTCTAACTGGTGTGATTATTGTAGTGCATTTCAAGGAACTGTGTCCGCTTGTGACATTAAATTCCAAGGCCAATCCAGTAGAGCTCTGGACAATACCTTATTGTGTCTGATAAATGTAAAACATATGCTTTCCATTTTAGCCCAACAATATTTAGTCCATTGGTTACAAAACTTGGTTTTCTTCTGTCCTTATGAGTAGAACCTCCAGAGTAATCACAGTGCTTGCTTAGCCCATTCCTCTGCTCACTACACCACCTTTTTTCAGATATAAATTGATTCCTAAGGCACTGTCAGTTTCACGTGGCTCTGCAGTCAAATAGAACCAGAACTGTTTAATGAAAAAGCTACAACTGCTACGATTTTGGACATAGGTATGCTTGTTTCCTCACTGGTCTCCCCTCCTTCAAATATTAGCATGATATCCACACTTTTCATATATCTTTGTTCTTGATATCCTCCTAGCAACTAACATTCTACTTTCTTAGTTTTTGCTTTGTTTTATTTTTATTTCCCAGTGGAAAATCCAATCTGGCATTATAGGCAGTGACAAAGAAAGTGCTAATTAGCAAATGAATGCAATTAGCAGTTACCTCAAATGTTTTCCAGGTAACTTTTGTTTCTGACATGTACTTGCAACAATGTAAGTCAGCATTTTTCATTTAACACAATATGAATTCAAGAAAACAATAAAACATTGGAGAAAAAAAAATAAACATGCATCAGAACAAGTCAGCATGAGTGTCAGAGGAGTGGAGAAGGGAAGTCTCGTCTCTATCTTAGATGATGCCTACTTGTCCTTGACCAGTCAACAATGGCCCCTTCTGAGCCTCCTCATTTTTCAGGTATGAAAATAACCCAGACAGGAGAAATGATTTCCATCAAGGGCAATGCTCCATCAAGACCAATGCTAGAATTCTTATTTTGTATTGGCTGACTCATCTGGATATAGTGGTTCTGAAATCATGTGTAGTCTATATTTTCCAACAAATTTTACCTCTTAGGTCTCTGTATTTCATCAGCATTATCAAAGTCTCAGCATACTACAAGTGCCCAAAATTAGAACTGTGGTGAAAGATTGATTTTTCTCTCCTCCTCATACCACTCATCTTTCAAGGGGGGGGAAAACGACAAAAATGCTCTCCTTTTGATTCTGCACCCCTTCCTGCTCCTCACATGGTTACAGTGAGGGTCAAATATCAGAATGTGCCACCATTCTGGACCAGTGACCCTGGAGGTCTGTCAGATGCCCTTCCAGAGATTTTTTTTGCATTGAAACTAAGGGGAGAGATGAACACCCTGGGGACAGAGCTGGAAGGATATGAGCCTATGAATAGTAGGCAGTGTTGGTTCTTGGGTGAGAAAGTCAGATATGGAGAATAGAATTTTTAATCAAAGAAAGGCAAAACAAGGACTGGAAAACTGGGAAATATTTAGTGAATGCCAAGAATTCTTTCATAATTTTATACACCATCTTTTTTAACACTTGTAAGAAATCATATGAGTAAGGCCACCATATGAGCTAGCCTACTTTTATGAGCTAGCCTACATATTACTTTCGTGATCATGAGGAAAAACTATCTTTTCCTCCAAGCAGAGAAAGACTTGTGCTGTGTATCCTGACAAGTGTAGGGCCACAGTCACTTGTAAACAGGTTCCCTGCACAGAGTACAGTCTACATAAGTACATGGTGACTATGAATAGAATTAGGAATGTGATATCCATTTTATGGATGGCAAACTTGAGGTTTCCATATGTTAGGTAAAATTGTTTTTAATATAGGGGATTTATTTTTTGACATGCCCTGGTATCCGCAGGTAACAGCCAGGATTCACACCAATGTTTCCACAAAGGCTGGTACATTTCTCATCTACCTGTTTACTTGCATGCTCTTATTATCATGCTTGATTTCTCCCTCCAGCTTGCTCCAGCTTCTTTGACTCTTTTTCTGTAGGTATACGTATACATCGACTTTCACTTTCACCCCTGTTCTTCCACTGGTCCAAACTATAGACACAATCAGATTGCTTGTATTAAAACAGAGAAGGCCATTTTTTGCACTCAATCCAGTGTCAAGTGCTAGCACATGCTTTACGCTAAGCAGATGGAAATCATTAAAACTGTAATATGTTACTGGTAACAAGCAAAAGTTGGTAATGCTTCTTCTACCCTTAGTCTTTCTAACATTTCCATTTGTCAACAGAGTAAAGATAGGGCCAGGAAGGGTACCAAAGAAAAGCCCTTTCCAAAGTAATGAGAAAGCATGCCACCAAAGAGCATCAAACATCAGTTTGTCCAGGACTAGGAGTTTCCAGGTTCTGCCATGACTCTAAATGCAATAGCAACATAAGGGACTACATCTGTTGGTGAGTTACACATAGCTGGTTAAATTATATTTGCTTGGGAGAGGTATTCATTCTTTCAAGTTGGTGGGACAAATTTCATGCATTGAAACAATTATTTACTGAATGCTAGAGGCCTACAAGAAACACAGTTTCTAAAGCAGTTGCATCTAACTGAAAGGATAGCTAGTGAAAAGTCATGGACGAAAGGTCTTTGCTACTGTTCTGTGCTATATTCATATTGTGAAAAGAGAATGAAATGAGCTGGCTTCTGCCCTCCAGCAGTTTCTAATCAAAGCATAAAGCAGTGCCTCCTTTTCAGGAGGACTGGAGCACTAGGCACATTTTCAGGAGAGAATTAAGTCCAGGAGTAAAAAGACAGATATCCAGTTACCAAACTGAGAAAGGAAGTAGAAACTTGATTTTAGTAATAAGATAAAAAATCCAGACTTCTAAACTGCGAGGGATAAATGTAGTACAGGGCAGTTTGATGAATTTGGGTAGGATCCCGTCCACTTCTCAGGACAAAAAGGAGTTGCAACAGTACAGAAGTGAGGAATAGGCAACCAGACTGATAATTCCAAATGAACAAAGACCTGATTTCAAGGAGTTTTCATTCCCTGGAGAAGCCAGACATATATACAATTAATTGCACCATGAAATGGAAACATGTTGTATCATTGTTTCTGAAAAGGTAATGCAGATATACATTTCTGGGTTTAAAAAATATATAGATTCTGGTCCAATAGGTTGGAGATGGTACTAAGCCTGCATTTGTACTCATCCCAGCTAATGTGGATGCTGATGGTCTATAGACCACAGGTTAAGTAGTAATAAAGGAAATAAGAACGTACTATGGAAATATACCATAAGCAACATTAAAGGGGAAGCCTTCTCAGAAGATGGGACCCCTGAGCTAGGCTCTAAAATATGCAGACCCAGAAGAATTGGGTCTTGCAGTAATGTTAAATCTGGTGAGCAAACACTAGATTTCATTCATTCAACCAGTATTTATGAAGATCCATGGTATTCCATGCCAAAATACTTATTAGAAACTTTCATATCAATTTAATCACAAGTAAAACCAAACAATGGCAGCAGCCACGATGAGAAATGAAAGGCCACAGCTATTCTATTTCAGAATACCAGACTTTAAAAGGCTACTCATGCTTCACCTTTGACAATTTAAACTGTGTTCCAGATTTTGAAATATGAGTTTTTTTAAGGTTAGTCTCAAATTTTCATGTACATCTCTTCTCTGAAAGGGCAAGCCAAGGGGGTCAAGTGTTCATTCTGTTGAGCTTGTTTTTGTTAGCCTATTATTGAAGGCAAATTAAGGCCAAAGACCTTGTTTCCATTGACTCAAGCACTAAATGACCTGTTTCAAGAAGAGAGTAAACAGCAGTCGTGGAGACAGCCATTAACTGTGCAGCAGGTGTTAACACCTGTAGCTATTAAATTCCAGCCAAGATAATCACTTCGCTCTCAAGGCAACTGGCTCATGTCAAGCACTGTCTGCCGTGATGGAAACTGTTTGGTGATTATTAAGTCATGGCTTTCCCTCACATGTTGCAGCAAGAGATGGAGAGATTTGGATGCCAGGGAACCACTGTGGTCAACAGTGCAGAGAGTTAAACATGCCTCGGGGTACTCTGGCAGCCAAGCATGGAACACAGCACCTGGGCAGCAGGAGACTGAGCCAGAGAACATCAGCTTGCAGTAGGCACTGTCTGCCAAGGACTGCATCTAGAATTGGCTGGAGCAACGCTGTCTGAGAGGAAAGGATAAGGCCTTCTCAGCTAGGAAGCCACTGCATCAACAGACATCTCTACTAGACTTAGCTATAAACAACTGGACCCTGCAACTGATTGATTTATTATTATCTAGGGTTTAAGGGGTGTGTGTGTATATGTGCACATACATGGGTGAGTACTCATGATGCACGTATGGAAACTCCTCCCTGCAACAAACACTAAGTTCTTCCTGGCTGTAATCACTACAAATAGGTTCCCATACACTGGAGACTAGCAGATGCTCATTACCGTTTATCAAACTGGGCATAAGGAGAGCGAACTGCTAGGGCATTGGTTCTCCCTAATGGCACCACTGTGCCCTCATGCTTCAGCAGCATTGCCCTGACTCTTTCATACTGCAGAAGACTCTGAATATCCCTGTCTGCTCCAAGGCCTCAAATACAAACATTTACATCTAAGGAATGTGTTTTTAAGGGACATTTGAAACCTGCTTTATATAGATAACAATGGAGTAATAAGCAATCATAAACTTCAAAGGTCATAATAAATTGTTGAAGGTCAAACAGTTCTGCCAGCCTTCAGGTGAGAAGATGACTAAATAATTCTATAAAGATGAGTACTTATTCTACTTTAAAAAATCTCCAGGGGTGGGGGTGGAATCTCCTTTTCACTCTGTAATCCAATTCTATACATATATTTTTAAATGTCGGTGTTCATTTATTTAGTCCATTGCAACCATTTTTAGTGGAACAGGTACTCCCTAGGCACAGGTTTATATATTCAGCTTAGGACCTCAAAAGTTGGAGAATACCATACAGGAAAAAATGTGTCATATTTTAAAATGTATTAAATGTATTATTTTATTTATATTATGTGTAGTTATATTAGTGGAAAAAGTTACTGGTAGTTCACATACAGAGAGCTAAAACTAGCCATATCCTTTCCTGAGCACTTTCTCAATTTGTATTACCGAAGCATTCATTCCAGAAAATGTCAAAACATCATTAAAAGTCTTCTTTACTACAACAGCTGTTCTAGGGATTTTTTAAAACTCTGCTTTTCTCTGGTATGTCATTTACTGGAAGGGACACTTAGAGATGACCTAGGTGGATTGGCAAGGTAGGCAAAGGAAACTTCCTGCATTCTTTGACAAATCAGTCAGACAGACATATGTGGATCAGATTCTTTCTTTTTCAAGGAAGATCAGCATTGTGTGATATCTCTGCAAAATGAAAGCTCTTTTTAAATAACATGATTAAGAAATTGGTGCAGTGTTGCAGCTCTGAGCTTTATCACAGATTTTTGAGAACATGCAGAAAGTCTAACTTAGTCAGTTGTTTTCCCCCAAAGTCATAAAAATAGGAAAATAGCGCCATGGCAGAGTAACTTACCTCTAATGTCAGGATCATGTGAAAAGAAATGACTACCGCAGCAAAAGCTATACAGACTGCTCCCCAGCTGTGAAAGTGAAAGTCACTCAGTCAGAGACTCCATGGACTATACATGGAATTCTCCAGGCCAGAATACTGGAGTGGGTAGCCTTTTCCTTCTCCAGGGGATCTTCTCAACCCAGGGATTGAACCCAGGTCTCCCACATTGCAGGTGGATTCTTCACCAGCTGAGCCACAAGGGAAGTCCACTCCCCAGCTGGAGTTGATCAGTATTTCTAAGGTCCACATTAATAGTCCTCCAGAGTTGTAAGAGGCCTGGAGTTGGTTTCCATTTTCCAGTGGACCATTACTCAGTGGTCTGTCTCCACATAGGTTGTAACACACCTTGTGATGGGTTGCTAATCAGTATACCACTGGATAGCTAGGATCCCAGAGATAAAAATTGATAGTAAAAAGTCATTTAGACCAATCATTAATTTAACAGCTATGGAACTAAGCTGCAGAGAGACTCAGGAAAATGTCCAGTGGGACATATCTCGAAGTGAAGTGAAGTGAAAGTCTCTCAGTCGTGTCCAACTCTTTGCGACCATGGACTATACAGTCCATGGAATGCTCCAGGCCAGAATACCAGAGTGGGTAGCCTTTCCCTTCTCCAGGGGATCTTCCCAACCCAGGGATTGAGCCCAGGTCTCCCCCATTGCAGGTGGATTCTTTACCAGCTGAGCCGCAAGGGAATCTTGAAATGAGATTTCCCAAATCCCAGTTCAAGGCTGTCTAGAATGTATTAAATTAGAAGTTGACTTCCAGGAGATATAAATATGGCACGAGCGAAAGATCTGATAGAAAGCTGATATTAACACATAAATAATCAGAAAGATGTAAATACAATGGAAGGAAAACTGGCTGTGGAGTCAAAACATTGAATTCAAGTCTCAGCTCTGCCACTAAATAGCCAAATACATTGGGCAGGTTGTCTTTCTAATCTTCAAAGCTACAGAATTAGACTAGATGCTTTGGAAGATCTCTTCCAGTTGTAAATAATAAGCAATTCTTGAACTTAATCTCTTGTACTTGCTTTCACTGTGTTTACTTGTACCAAAGCACAGTATCAATCATGGTTCTTCAGTGGCTCTTTTTCGTTTTCTTGGTCTCTTAACTCTTGGGGCATTCTCTTAAGTTCATCCCTGGCTTCCCCCACACACACTTTATGTTTTTATTTATAATATTATCAACTCATATCTTTAGTCACAATCCCTAATCTGATTTACTAATTCCACAGTAAATTCATACAATTATCAATTCTGCTTCAACAATGCCTCTCAAATACTTTTCTCTGTTGCCGCTTTTGCAGCCTTAATCCTAAACACTCAGTATCTTTGGAAAATTTCAGAATTTTACCTAATTTTCTGTCTTCAGTCCCTTCCTCTTCCAAGCTGTCCTCTCTATGATTTTCAAGTTTATCATTTAAAACTGTAACCTGGTCATTTCTCACACACCTCAGTGCAAAATCACTTATTTCTCCATTGATCTTCTATTAATAGGAAAACGTGTAATTATTTTTCCAGTTTAATTTTCTACACTTCCTTCATGCTGTATCCACACCAAAGAATTTGCCATCACCTAAACAAGCTAACATTTTCCTGCATCACTACTCATAACTAAATGACTTTCCAAAGACCGTAAACTTCCACCAGGATGGAGTATCTCTCAGTCGTTTCACAGGCCCAAAGCCTAGCACAGCATTTTACACTTAGTAGGTACTCAACAGATGTTTGTGAAATGAATGAATGAATTCAGTAACTAACTGGTGAGTGAAGATATGATGAACCTGGAGTGATATCTTACAAGTTGTTTTTAAAAGTGTTAAATGCTAAGAATGAGAAATGCAGATTACCCTTTTAAATGTCTGATATTATTCTAATGCAAACTGTGATATCAAACAGAAGTGGAATTATAAATATAGATTTCAGATTCACCTATCCATGTACTCTCCTATCCTAAAATAAAGCAGAAAAATACACAGGCCTCCACAGTAAGACATCAATACAGTTGTGCTGAATTCTTAATGCTAGACCAGCATTTACAGCTCTGTGTATTAGTTGCCCTAGATTATAAATCCTATCCTGGCTCTTAATTATTCAGATACCAAGGGATTCATTTGCTACTGCTGCATTATAGTATGTTAATCCAATGCCAATTCAACATTTCTTATATTTATTTTGCATATGCTGTATTTCTTAAGGGGCTTTAAGCATTTAAAATCTTTAGAAAGCTATATATTTTCTGTTGGATTTCTATGACTTCAGGGTTGTTTATGTTGCTTGGGTTGTTATCTAATGTTCCCAGTTAGCCCCTTACACAATTCAGTGGACATGTGGGCTGCATATTTAAGGTAGCAAATCTTATGCCATCTGGTTTGGGTACCTAGGATATGCTATACTTGCAAGATAATTTTGCAAAACGAGAGCTTCTAAGGCTATAACTAGCTTTATGTCCCACCAATTTGATGCTTATTCCCAAGCCCTGGTCATGTTTTTCAGGGCAATTATCTAAGAAGAAAAGGTTTCAATAGGAGAATTTTTGCATTTATATTCTTAGTCTCTCATTTTATGGTTATATGTATTATTTCTTCAACTAGAGAGTCATATGTGATCTTCTATTTGCTTTTTGTTTTCAAATCTCTCCCACTCTGCCAATATCTGCAGAGAGATAGATGGACAGTTAGAAATTAACCCCATAGTTTCTCAAGGTATCCTTGTGGAGACCGAAGTATGGAAAATGGCTCTGTAGATGGATTTATGACTGACTGAGCATTCGTGAGAGTTGACCACTAATGGAGTCCTAGGCTGTGGAAGTTTTCTAAGTTTCCATAATTCTCCTGTGGGGTTCTGTCTCCTACCCTCACTATGAAAGCCCTAGAGGAAGAACCATATTCCCTTCTTTCAATCATGTATTCATCAAATATGCTTGAATGTGTTCTATGTGCTAGTTACTGCACCAGCCTTTGATAATGGAACATTGAACAAAACAGTGACATCTTCACATCTACCTATGGTAGTTTATAGATTTGGAAAATGGTCTTACAACTGACAAGAGACCTTTCAATAGCTAAGAGTAATACAGGCCCATCTGACACGTTATCCTATGGTGAAATCTACACTTTCTTTTCCTTTCCTTTACTCTTCTTCTCTCAAGCTCCTCTCACTGTAATGGAGGGAACAGTTTCCTCCCTTACTAAGTTTTAGTCAAACAGATTCAGGTACAGGAAACTTGTAAACTGAACAACTAGGTAATTACCAAGTATTTAATGGGCACCTAGTATATATGGTTCATTCATTTATTAGTCAAACCTTGTTGAACAGGTACTATGTGGCAGGTACCAATCCAGGCACTGTTCCACAGTTAGGAGAAAGAGAAAGAAAGTGAAGTCGCTCAGTTGTATCTGACTCTTTGCGACCCCATGGACTGTAGCCTATCAGGCTCCTCTGCCCATGGGATTTTCCAGGCAAGAGTGCTGGAGTGGATTGCCATTTCCTTCTCCAGGGGATCTTCTCAACCCAGGAATCAAACCCAGGTCTCCCGCATTGCAGACAGACGCTTTACTGTCTGAGCCACCAGGGAAGCAAAGCACATTTAAAGTGAAGTCCTGTCCTCAGAATGTATTCTGCCTAAGTGGAGTCTTTTTTTTTTTTTTTCCCCTACTCCAATTAATTGGAAACAAATAGCCTGAATGGTATCTAATCACTACCATACCCAAGTCTTCTGAAGGGAACTGGGTTCCATTCTTCAGGAATTGCCCAGTCTTTCAATTTTAATAACCTTTGATTTGAAGACCAGGAAAAGATACTCCAAAAAAGCAAAATCCCCTTATCTATACTCTGACCTTTGGGCTGAAATGTCAACTGATTATTAATGCTGCCTCACTTAATGAGTAGAAACCATATTACCTGGAATGGAAGGAATTTTTTTTTTTTTTGGATAGTTCATGAGCTGGAAGAACTTTTCTACCATACAGAACTGTCCCTCCCTCTCTAGAGATTATTGATTCTGTGTCTTCCTCATTGGAGGGTCAGGCATGCTGTGCTGACCGAGCACATCCCATTTAGGATATTCCCCATCAGCACACCGGGCTTGATCCTGCTTTAGGGTTTTTACATTCCTCATGCCCTGAAGAACAGTGAGAGGAAGCTTTGGGGTTTAATAACAAATGTAAAAGCTCAGTAAAATGAAATGTAGTATCCAGGTTCTTCAGCTTCCCTAGAGCAAGACAGTATTGCTTTTACAGATTATATAACACTTCTTTCTTTGTGCCATTCTGCTGCTGAAATAATGACAATGATTCTCCACTATTTATTAGATCATGTTCAAATTTATCCAGTCTTCACTGTGACCTTTGCATAACCTAAACCCACTCTGTCCCTGATGGTTCTTCTGCCACACTGGGCCACACACCTTCCACTTTGGAAATCTCATCTTTTTTGTTTTTAAGAGCTATATAGCTAAAATCTGCCTCCGTATTTCTTCCTATCTTAACTAAATGTAGTTTGAATTCCTATAGTACTCCATGTATGTTTCACACTTTCGAGCAGTAAGTTGTATACTATCTTCAAACTATGTAGAAAGAATCCACCAGAGAATAATGAGTTGGACTTTCTTACTTTTACCTAAATGATATAATAGTGTTCTTATACTTTGACACAGTAATCCCACCATGATGTATTTATATAAAGCAAATCAGTAGAAACAGGTAAATTTACATGGATGCTCATTGCACCTGGGGATGGGTGCTGGGGCTAAATTTCCAACATTAGAGGACTGGGCAATTAAATTATTGTGTATCAACTCCACGCAAATTTGTTTTGACATGAAAATTACAGACTTTAGCAACATGGAATATTTTAAGGATATAATAATAAATGAAAGAAGCAGAGTAAAAAGCATGACTGCAGTTACTGCATCCACATATCACATCTGCATATGTAGAGGAGAAATGCAAAGGAGAGGAAAAATGAAAGCTATTCCTAAGGGCAAGGATTTTTGTCTGTTTCATTTAGTGCTCTAATTTCAAAATTTAGAACCATTCCTAGCACATAATGGATCCTTAATAAATATTTGTTGAGAGAATGAATAAGTATACATTATGATCAACTGTAGAAGATTTGTCATTTTTCATATTTTATTTTTCATGAAAATGATCTCTGTTAAAAAAAAGGAGAAAGATAACAAGGAAAAATAGATTTATAACTAAAACACATGCTTGATTCTTGCATGGACACTTCTAGGGTAACCTCAGGTGAGAGAAAGAAAAAAGTTCAATGGCTATCTAGTTCTCATAATAATCTATGGAGGTGAGTGTTGTTATGATTTTATATATGGAGAGGCTTAGAGAAATAACTTGTTTAAGACTCATGAGTTTTCTCAGTCACACCATTACATATGATAGATGGTATAACTCTATTTAAATAAGTCTTTGAAACAGAGCAAAACAGACCTAGGGTATATCAAGATCAGAGATCGTATAAGGATTGATAAAATAGGATTTTAAATAGTGTAGTGGGCAATCAAAAAGGATTAATCTCCAAAATATACAAATAGCTTATAAAGCTAAATATATATATATATATTTTTAAAAAGCCAATCAAAAATGCACAAAGATCTAAATATACATTTCTCCAAAGAAGACATACAGATGGCCAAAAAGCACATGAATAGATGCTCAACATCATTTATTATTAGAGAAATGCAAATCAAAGCTTCAATGAGATATCACCTCACATTGGTCAGAATGGCCACCATCAAAAAATTTTATGAACAATAAATGCTGGGGAGGATGTGGAGAAAAAGAAACCCTCCTACATTGTTGGTGGAAATACAAATTGGCATAGTCACTATGAAGAACAGTATGGAGGTACCTTAAAAAACTAAAAATAGAACTACCACATGATCCAACAATCTTGCTCCTGGGCATATACAGAAAAAAACATAATTCAAAAAGATATAGGCACCACAATGTTTATTGCAGCACTATTTGCAAGAGCCAGGACATAAAAGCAACATAAATGTCCATTGATGGAGAAATGGATAAAGAAGATGTACATGTATGCAATGAAATACTACTAAGTCATAAAAAATAACAAAATAATGTCATCTGCAGCAATATGGATGAAACTAGAGATTGTCATACTGAGTGAAGTAAGTCAGACAGAGAAAGATAAATCATATGATATTGCTTATATGTGGAATCTTAAGAAAGGGTGCAAATGAACTCATTTACAAAACAAAAGTAGTCATGAATGTAGGAAACAAACTTACAGTTACCAGGGCCTGGGGGTGGTGGTGGGGAGGGATAAATTGGGAGATTGAGATTGACCTATACATACTACTATATATAAATAGATATTAAGGACTTACTGTATAGATAGGGAACTCTACATAATATTTTGTAAGACCTATTTGGGAAAAAAAATCTAAAAATGGATATATGTATAACTGAGTAATTTTGCTGTACACCTGGAACTAACACAACATTGTAAACCATCTATACTCCAATAAATAAATAGAAATTAATTACAATAAAATAATGGGCAATATGCAGAGGGGAGAGCATGTACAGTATCCACACCTCTGATTCTCTTCCTCAGCTTAATGAAGTACAATGAGCAACATAAAAACTTAAAAAATAATAACAAATTTATGAACGCAGCACAGTCCCTTGAGCAGTATTTAGGTTAATATACCAATCCTTCTCTAATACTTGAGATTATGACTAACATAATTGATACCAAATGCAGTGTGTCAAGGCACTGAATTGTGTTGTCTCGATTTATGAAACCATCCTCCTTGTATTTAAATGCTGATGAATTGAGCTAAGTGATTGGATTTAAAGAGACCAGAGAAAGGTAATCAGCATTACAATTTCATGGGAGGAAGGCATTATATGAGCAGAATTAAATGACAATAATGGGAACTCTTTATTATTTAGTTCATCTAAGTGTTCTCCTTTATCAGCCTCAGAGCATAGAAAAACAAAGGTTTAATCTGTATAGAAGGTGCTCAGTGGAATGTTTTACCAGCTTGAACTGCAGCTGTTTCCATACAACAGTGGATCGCTTCTGTATGAGTGTGTGTGTGTGTACATACATACATGTGTGTGACAGTCAGCTGGATGGGGCTAGAGTTGGTTGACATGCAAACTTCTTTTTAGTCTCTTATGTATTGCCTAGATCTGCTTGTGTCCTAAGATTAACTCTAGAAAGACTGGTGTAGCAACCTTCTCAGGTTAGTCTCTGAAAAGAACTCTAGAGAGTTTCCGATTTCCTTTCAATATTAGAGACTCGGGGTGAAAAATACTGGCCATTGCTATATTTGTGTTCTCCCAGGATTCATATGGTGAAGACTTAATTCCCAATATGATGGTGTTCGGATATTGGGCTTTGTGATGTAATAAGGTCAATAGGGTGGACCCCTCTTCAATGTGATTAGTGCCCTTATAAAAGAGATCACAAGGGCCACATGAGGACAAGCCCAATAGAAGACAGTTGTCTGTGAACTAGGAAGCAGGCTCTCAAGAGACACTGAATATGCCAGCGTCTCCTTGATCTTAGAATCCCCAGCCTCCTGACTATGAGAAATAAATTCTTGTTATTTAAGCCATTCATTCTATGTTATTTTTAAAATCATAGTCTGAACTAAGATGGGCAGTAAATTGTAATGTTCTTGTCTTTGTCAGTTCAAGTTGCTATAACAAAGTACCATGGACTGGGTGACTTGTATACAACAGAAAATTCTTTCTCACAGTTGTGAAGGGTTGAAGTCCAAGATCAGAGTGTCAGTATGACTG
This sequence comes from Capricornis sumatraensis, assembly GCF_032405125.1. Classification (NCBI taxonomy): domain Eukaryota; kingdom Metazoa; phylum Chordata; class Mammalia; order Artiodactyla; family Bovidae; genus Capricornis; species Capricornis sumatraensis. The sequence goes on along the minus strand of NC_091069.1, from coordinate 74,693,227 downwards.
GTTCCCCTTCTGGATCTTTGCTCTTTGCATCCTCCTGCAAACAGAAAAAGCTCTCTGGGGACACCAATCCCCCATAGGAGGCTCCCATACTTATGACCTTATCACTTCTCACAGTGTCCATCTTCTAATAAGATCACACGGGGACTTTATCATCTCCCACAGAGTCCATCTTCTAATAAGGTCACATGGTGGGGGGTGGGGGTTAAGATTTCAAATGTGAATCTGGAGGGAGCACAAACATTCAATCCATAACAATCTTCACACTTTTTATTTTATCATCAATAGGTTTTTACAAGGAGAGACAACAAAAGTTAATATTTAGAATACTTATGTTGATTTCTCATTAGGCATGAGGATAGACCCCAATGGCTTTTTATTTTATTCCTAAAACTAACTTCAAGAATTCTTCCCTATTAAACTTTTCTAGTAGCATCTCATGCTTTAAAACCATTTGGGTGTAAAATGACAAACAATGCGAAATTAGCCTCTTCCATCTTGTTTTACTTCTTTATTTTGATGTTCTTTATTTTCCTTGGCAGGATTTCCTCTTCAGCATGCTGAACTACCCACCTCTGCTCGACCTCCACTGTCCAATATCCACTATCCAACACAGGCTTGCTTCTGCCTCTGAGAAACTACATAAATGTATGTAATCCTGTCTTTGTCACTTCTTCCTTCTTAACAGTTGTCATCTGAAAAATGCCTTTCTCCTGGGATTATTGTAAATGTTAAAATAGATGCTATATACGATATTTGTGGAATGTAAAGTACTATACAAATCTGATTTTTATTATAATGTTCCCCACAGATTCAGGGTTCCAGACTCTAGTGTAGTCCCATCAAAATCCCTTTAGGACCTACTTGGTGACAGGCAATAAAAAGAAGCCTTAATAGGTGAAAGTGAAAGTCGCTCAGTCCTGTCTGACTCTTTGCGATCCCATGGACTATACAGTCCATGGAAATCTCCAGGCCAGAATCCTGGAGTGGATAGCCTTTCCCTTCCCCAGGGGATCTTCCCAACCCAGGGATCTAACCCTGGTCTCCCGCATTGTAGGCAGATTCTTTACCAGCTAAGCCACAAGGGAAGCCCAAGAACACTGAAGTGAGTAGGCTATCCCTTCTTCAGTAGATATTCCTGACCCAGGAATCGAACGGGGGTCTCCTGCATTGCAGATGGATTCTTTACCAACTGAGCTACCAGGGAAGCTCTAATAGGTAAAGAAAACTAAATCAAATGATACAGATGGGTCTATCTTGATGAAAAGTAATCACTAGATATAGCAAAGCAGAGCTTGTTAGTGAGCTTAAGAAAATATAGGGGGGCTAGAAACATAGAAAGCTCGATTGGAGTCAGTTCAAAAAAACAAGTGAATGTGTGGAAGAGGAATTAGATATATTAAGGATAGGAAACTCTTAAGAAATGTTGCTATAAAAAAGCAAATAGATGAATTGGTATTGGGAAAACACAGACTCCAGAGCAGGCTTGTTTGTAAGCTAATGAGAAGGGTTCAGTAAAACGGAAACAATTGATGATGAAGGACAAGTTTGCTGAAGTGTCCTTGGACAGACAAAGTAGGATCAGATGGGATGCCCCAAGGAGGTGGCCCTAGAAGCACAGACACTGCACCTATTGCAACAGGACAGAAGGCAGCTCTGACGCTGGTAGCTGGGGATTGGGGGGCGGGTATGGTGGTGGGAACTTGTGAAAACATTCTTCCAATGGACTATTTTTCTCTTTGTGAAATAGGAAGCAAGGTCATAGAACTGAGAGTGAACTGGAGTTAAAATGAAACAGGATAGAGTGTAATATACATCTGAGATTGTAGATGGGCAAATGGACTAGAATTCTGTGGTATGATTTCTAGGCAGCACCTAGTTCAAATTTTTGCTGTTGTTGTTTAGTTGCTAAGTCATAGGGTCAGACTCTGTGGGACCCCATGGGGTCCCACAGAGTCAGACACGGCTGAAGTGACTTAGCAGCAGCAGCAAGGACATGAGAAACCTATATGCAGGTCAGGAAGCAACAGTTAGAACTGGACATGGGACAACAGACTGGTTCCAAATAGGAAAAGGAGTACTTCAGGGCTGTATATTGTCACCCTGCTTATTTAACTTCTATGCAGAGTACATCATGAGAAACGCTGGACTGGAAGAAGCACAAGCTGGAATCAAGATTGCCAGGAGAAATATCAATAACCTGAGATATGCAGATGACACCACCTTTATTGCAGAAAGTGAAGAGGAACTAAAAAGCCTCTTGATGAAAGTGAAAGAGGAGAGTGAAAAAGTTGACTCAAAGCTCAACATTCAGAAAACGAAGATCATGGCATTTGGTCCCATCATTTCATGGGAAATAGATGGGAAAACAGTGGAAACAGTGTCAGACTTTATTTTGGGGGGCTCCAAAATCACTGCAGATGGTGACTGCAGCCATGAAATTAAAAGATGCTTACTCCTTGGAAGGAAAGTTATGACCAACCTAGATAGCGTATTCAAAAGCAGAGACGTTACTTTGCCAACAAAGGTCTGTCTAGTCAAGGCTATGGTTTTTCCAGTGGTCATGTTTGGATGTGAAAGTTGGACTGTGAAGAAAGATGAGCGCCAAAGAATTGATGCTTTTGAACTGTGGTGTTGGAGAAGACTCTTAAGAGTTCCCTTGGACTACAAGGAGATCCAACCAGTCTATTCTAAAGGAGATCAGTCCTGGGTGTTCATTGAAAGGACTGATGCTAAAGCTGAAACTCAATACTTTGGCCACCTCATGTGAAGAGTTGACTCATTGGAAAAGACTCTGATGCTCGGACAGTCTCGGGGCAGAAGGAGAAGCAGACGACAGAGGATGAGATGGCTGGATGGCATCACTGACTCGATGTACATGAGTTTGAGTGAACTCCGGGAGTTAGTGATGGACAGGGAGGCCTGGCGTGCTGCGATTCATGGGGTCGCAAAGAGTCGGACACGACTGAGTGACTGAACTGAACTGAACTGAAGGACGTGAGACCAGTGAAAAGGGGTTTAGATCAATGTCAGATCCAAGGACTGTTGAAGTCAGAAAGTAGAAGGAAGAACTGAAAATAGAAAGAGACAGTGGTCAGAGCATGGAGTTTGCAATTGAGATTATGGGAAAAATTACAGTTTATCAGTGTAAATGTATAAGATAACCAGAGTCTTCCTGTGGACAAGTGCATAGCTTGCTTCCTCACCCTCTCTGGGTTTTTGCTCCCCAAACCACTTCTCAGGGAAACCTCTCCTCACTAGCTTATTTAAAATTGCAGCTTCTTGCCAGCCTCACTGGCGTTCATTTTTTATTTCATATTTCCTCAAATTATTGCTTGCATCTCATATTATATACAGGCATATGTACCTAGTCACTTCAGTCTTGTCTGCCTCTATGTAACCCTATTGACTGTAGCTGCTAGACTCCTCTCCATGGGATTTCCAGGCAAAAATACTGGAGTGGGTTGCCATGCCCTGCTCAGGTATATTCCTGACCCAGGGATTGAACCTTCATCATCCTGTGTCTCCTGCCAGGCCAATTCTTTACCCACTGAGCCACTTGGGAAGTGTTATATTCTATAAACATTTATGTATATATTTTGCTTATTGAATGCCTTCCTCCATTTGTCCTCAATGAGGGCAAGAATTTATGACTGTTTGGATACACAGAGCACCTTTCGTGACTAAAACATTTGCCTGGCAACAAGTAGATGAGGCATTTGATATATTTTTGTTAAATAACTTAAATAAAGCAACTTTTTATTTTAGTATGGGCATTCCAAAGAGCCAATAAAATACATCTAGTTATCAGACTTAAAAAAATTTTTTATTTAGAGTATAGTTGATTTACAATGTTGTATTAGTTTCTGCTGTATAGCAGAATGAATCAGCTCTATGTGTACATATATACTGTCTTTTTGAGATTTGAGTTTCCTGTGCCATATAGCAGGTTCTCATTCAAGTTCTCGTAATCTTATGGCTTATTCTGGATAGTCATTCTCACGACTTTTGAATAGAAATCTAAATGAAGACTATGGAGCTTGCTTTTAAACTTTAAGTAGAATTTAATATTAATAGAACACAACTTTTTTTTTTTTTTTAAACCATTCTAGGTCATGGGCTTCCCTGATAGGTCAGTTGGTAAAGAATCCACCTGCAATTCAGGAGACCCCGGTTGGATTCCTGGGTCAGGAAGATCCACTGGAGAAGGGACAGGATACCCACTCCAGTGTTCTTGGGCTTCCCTCGTGGCTCAGCTGGTCAAGAATCTGCCTGCAATGCAGGATACCTGGGTTCGATCCCTGGGTTGAGAAGATCCCCTGGGGAAGGGAAAGGCTATCCACTCCAGGATTCTGGCCTGGAGATTTCCATGGACTGTATAGTCCATGGGGTTGCATAGAGTCAGACACGACTGAGTGACTTTCACTCACTCATTGGGCTTTCTAGGTGACTTTAGTAGTAAAGAACCCACCTGCCAATGCAGGAGACAGATGAGATGTGGGTTCAAACTCTGGGGTAGGAAGATCCCCTGGAGGAGGGCATGGCAACCCACTCCAGTATTCTTGCCTAGAGAATCCCATGGACAGAGGAGCCTGGAGGGCTTCAGTCCATGGGGTCACAAACAGTCACACACAACCGAAGTGACTTAGCACACATGCAGGTCATTATTATAAAATTAACTCAGACTCTCCTGAGGTAGGTGTGAATTTTGATCCCTTTGCAAAGGGTTGTTAGTGATCTTGAGGTCACAATACTTTTAGGTAACTCTCTTGCTTTGTCTCCTGCTTTCTGTCATAGCACCAGCTGTTACTCTGCACTCCTGTGTGTGCACATGCCTATAACAGCTCATTCCACCACCACTCCTGCCCTGACCCCAGACTTTGCTGTCTTCATGTACTTTGGGCCTATTTTAAAGAATTTATGTGAAATAAGAGAATACAGACATTAAGTGAGAGCACTAGGGCTCCTCTTATGGGATTAAGGTCTAGGTAACACCAGTTTCTGCTGTTGTTATCGCCTGCTTCTGGGTTAACTGTGTGCTAAATAAGTGTGACTGATCAACATTTGGATTACTGAGAGATCAGGTGTTACTGTAATTTAAGTCACCGAATACTTTGGCCTATCCAGTCCCCTCTTTCCCATATGGATGGCTGCCTCCTCCATCTGTTCATGTGGTCCATTTTATGCTCGAGCAAAACACAAAATGTCTCATGAAAATGTAGGAGAAGGAGTAAGGATACAATTAAGGTAAGGGTACCTTAATTGGTATTACAATTAGAGAAATCCTGCTTTTAAAATGTGCCATTATCAAAGCCCCATAGGCCTGTAAGACAAAGTTCCATCTGAAGACACATTCTTGTTGAAGCAGCAAATGGTGAAACATTTACAAAAGATAAAAAAGAAAGCAGTGTGTTCAAGTAGTCTTACAAATAATGCAACAGTCTATGATAAGCTTATCTAAAAAACATTTATCTGTGCTAGGTTTAAATAGCACAGGTAATTCATGCAGCAGGGGACATTGGTTATTAACAAATATTCCCATAGCTGCAAGTAATACATTTGTGTTTTTGCTGTGTGTTGTGTTCAGAGCCTCTACCTTACTCTGAAATTTGGGGGGAAATTAGCCATCTAAAGAATAAGGAAAGCAGAGTTCTTTGGCCTCTGATGTAAACTGTTAAGAGTCACAGTCCTGACATTTCTGCCTCCTGAATGTCAGTCTTCTCATCTGTAAAAACAATCCCTAAGGGTCTCTCTTAGAGTTTAAATACTGCAACATGTTGCACTGGATTAAAGGGATTGAGTTGTTGCTCTGGTTCCACCCAGTAGAGGGTAGTGTTACCCAGACAAGGTCTCAGCATGAGACTGGGACAGATGGAGCGGTGGAAGCAGAATTTAGAATATATGGGTAGCTACCTATCTCTCTTCTTGAGTCACCAGACCACAAATGCTTCTCCACAAAATAGCAGCCTCCAGCAAGGGTAGAAACGCACTCCTCCTCAATCATTTGCCACTATTCTTAAAATGGACACATTACTCATTGCTACTGGAATACGAACAGGAATTTAAACTCCTACAATCTGTGTTGTTTTCTGAAATTTAAAGTTTGTTCTATGAATATATTCATTTATATAAAATACAGCAGCTTGTCTATACATATTGAACATTTAAAAATTACAGTTGAGAGTCGCAGATCTTTCCTCCGACAAAAATATTTAAGAAGTATTTATAAAATTTGATGATGTTTAATATCACGCTGAAAAAGGAAACCTTCATTGCACTTTTTACTATACAAATAGCCTAAGTCACTGGCCTGTGACAGACGGATAATTTTAAAGTTCTAAGTGTCAAATCCATATTTGTAGTTCTGGACAAAAGTCTGAATCTCCATCACCCTGTTAAGTTTACAGAGTGCCTCCCACTGTAGTGGTCCCCATGTGAGCCACAGAAGCTGTCTGAGAACCCATTCTCAAACAGCAAGACTGGTCTGCTGGGCTAAGACTGATGCTCATAAAGTAAGATAGTGGCAGGATTAGATAATTTAAGATGCTGTCTCTTCAATACAGGTAGTAGGAGATAGGAAGGTATTTGTTGAAAAAGCAACCAAATGGATGAACTAAGACATCAGTATGAATAGCTCATGGAGAAGTCTTCATTAAGAAGGTACTATTGAACACCAAAAAAAATAAGCAGTACATAAATGAGCAGTAATAAAAGAGCAAAGGTACTATCCACATATAAGTTATTATCATATATAATTACCATATGTAAAATAGATAACTAATGGGAATTTGCTGTATGACTCAGGGAACTGAGATGGGGCCTCTATAACAACCTAGATGTGTGAGAGGGGGTAGGAGGTGGGACGGTGTAAACCTATGGCTGACTCATGTTGATGTATGATGGAGGCCAAAGCAACATTGTGAAGCAATTTTCCTGCGGTTAAAAAGATATACGATTGGGGAAAAAAGCAGTACATATAAAAATACACTAAAAGACCAAGGTGCTTTGCACATACAAGTTATCAAAAAGAGCAAAGGTACTATGCACAGGCAAGTTATTATCATCATTATAGTGATTTGGGGGTTTAGGGTCACCTTAATTGAGACACGGTATTTGGGACCTTAGAAAGGCACTTTGGTAGAACTTTCCAACTTCTGCTTCCTCTTTGATCTTTATCACTGATCGAGTGCCTGCTTACCTTTTTGTTTTCTTTTAAAGTATAAATGCTGAAGCCTACAAAGAAAGAGTGAATACAAGAATGATGTAATCCTACCAGGGCCAGAAAAGTCCTGTGCCCTTTTCCAGTCCCAGACTAGAGAGCTACAGCCTGTTTTCTGCTGCCGTGCACCCCCTCTGCTATTCCTGACTGTGAGCTCCCTTTTGGGGGGAGTTAAAAGTTTCTCAGAGGAGGAGAAGCACTTGAAAGAAAACTCGCTCTCCCCCTACCCCTTCTCTTTTGCCTGTAGCAGCTAGAAGTGCAATACAATGGGAGAGTAGAAATGAATTGCTATGGCAACAAAGTGTACTCTAATAACGAAGATGGTCTCTAACAGGCAGGAGCAGCTAGAACTTTCAGGGAGAGGGAAAGGAAGTATACCTTGAAGAAGTAGGAAGAAACAACATTGTAAATTTAAAGTTTTCCATTCTCCAGCCTACATATATTGACCTATTTAGACAAGATGGATTTGTACCTTGGTTAACTTCCTCCTGGGACTATTCTGACAAAGCAGGTTTTATACTTTGGGGTAGAGGGTACCTGTGTGTTCAGTCGCTCAGGAGTGTTTGACTCTTTGCGATCCCATGGACTGTAGCCCACCAGGCTCCTCAGTCCATGGAATTTTCCAGGTAACAATAATGGGAGTAGGTTGCCATCTCTTCCTCCAGAGGATCTTCCCGACCCAGGGATCGAACCTAAATCTCCTATATTGGCAGCTAGATTCTTTACCATTGCGCCGCCAGAGAAGGTACTTAGTACTTCCTAAAAGCAGGCGGAAGGAAAGATCAGGCCCTCTGATCTAGAAACATGGAAGAACTTGCAGTCAATGGGCGATACACAGAGGTCTGTAATCTAGATCCTCTGCTTTACCACAGGGCTTCCTGGGGCTTAGTCCAACTTTGACAAAATAATTCTCTGCCACAAGAAACATTTCAGAAAAATGCCTACCAAGCTGGATAGGGGCCCAGAAACAATACAAAGCCATCATGAACAGACAGAATTTAGAAGTCTTTAAGGAAAATAAAGAGGGACTGCTGAGAATCAGATACTGGGTGAAAGTAGACTGAATTTATTCCACCCATTCTTTCAAAAAATTTTAAATAAGGTATTCAGAATTAGCTAGGTTATGCTGCAGAATATATCAATGCCAACATTTGCAGTGATTTAAGCAACAAAGGTTAATCTCTCATTCACAGTATCTGTCAATCACACCGAAGGAGGGAGTTCAGCTCCATGTCCTCCTCATTTTGGGAGTCAGATGGATTTCGCCAGTTGTGAGGCTCTTATGTCAGAGTTAAATGCTCTGATCTAAAAGTGACATACGTCACTCATGTTACTTCTGCCTAACCCATGGCCAGAACATCACTCCCCAGCTTCAAGGAGGGAGCCATGGTCCATAATCTCCCTATGTGTCTGGAAGAAGCGATACTGACAGAGACACATATTACAAGCCTTTACCATAGTTTGAGTGTACCAGGAGCTTTTATATGAGATGTACATACCAAAGCTTATATTTAAAACACCTGATTATACTCTGGGAAAGCACTGGCCATTGTGTTATGTGACAGCAGCTTTATTACCTTCAGAAACGTGTGAGGATGAGGACAAGGGCATGGGGAGCATCCTGGAAAGCATTCATAGATGATTGTGGCCATATGCACTCACAGGTTAAAACTGAAGCATTTCAGACTCTGCCTACTGAGCTTTGCAAGGATGTAGGAGAAGGAAATGGCAAACCACTCCAGTATTCTTGCCTGGAGAATCCCGTGGACAGAGGAGCCTGGTAGGCTGCTGCCCATAGGGTTGCACAGAGTTGGACATGACTGAAGCAACTTAGCATGCATGCATGCATTGGAGAAGGAAATGGCAACCCACTCCAGTGTTCTTGCCTGGAGAATCCCAGGGACAGAGCAGCCTGGTGGGCTGCCGTCTATGGAGTCGCACAGAGTTGGACATGACTGAAATGACTTAGCAGCAGCAGCAGTAGGTTGAGGCCCCATCACCTATCCAGAGGCAAAAAGATGGCTCTAAGGATGAGGCTTATAAAAATCAGAAAGCTGTCAGAACCTCACGATGGCTGTTAGCAGACCTGTTTCCTCATCCAGATCTTTATTGAGGGTGTCCCCCAACTTAATACAAATGAAAAAACAAGCTAAAACAAAGCTGTATTCCCTGTTCCCCTTACTTAAAGTCTTCATGCACAATTCAGACCCCATTTCTACTCATTCCATTCTTTGTGCACTTACCCTCAGTATGCATTTCTTTAAAAAATTAATGCTTCTCTAGCATTGCATGGATTCTTTTTCTTTCCACTCAGTGTAAGTCCTATGACAACAGTAACCTTATCTCTGACCCTGTCTCTTTTGCAATCTCTTCTAGCACTTAGCACAGGGCTGTTACAATGCTGGCTGACAATACATATTTATTGATTATACCCATAATTGGAAAGGGAAAAACTTTACTGAGAACAGTGCCCCAGGCTAATGCAAATATACTTTAGGTAACAATGTTGTCATTGAAAGCTGTATTTTAAAAGACAGCTCTCTGCTTTGGCATCTATTGTCATTTTTGTTCCCTCAAGCCACGTTTCACTGAGGTGGAATAGGCAGTAAAAAAAAAAAAAAAAAGTGAGTAGCTAGAATTGAGAACAAAGAGGCATAGGACATGAGAATTGAATTGGAACCTGGATCCTGAGTTCTCATCTTGATTATACCACTCACTAGCCCTGTGAAGACGGGCCTCAGCATTTCCAGTAGTCATGTACCGATGTGAGAGTTGAACCATAAAGACCGCTCAGCACCTAAGAATTCATGCTTTCTAACCGTGGTGCAGAAGACTTTTGAGACTCTTGTACTGCAAGGAGATCAAACCAGTCAATCCCAAAGGAAATCAACCCTGAATATTCATTGGAAGGACTGATGCTGAAACTGAAGCTTCAATAACTTGGCCACTTGATGTGAAGAGCCGACTCACTGGAAAAGACCTTTATGGTGGGAAAGATTGAAGGCAAGGGGAGAAGGGGGCGAGAGAGGATGAGATGGTTGGATGGCATCACCGATTCAATGGACGTGATTCTGAGCAAGCTCTGGGAGATGGTGAAGGACAGGGAAGCCCGGTGTGCTGCAGTTCCGGGGGTCGCAAAGAGTCAGACACAGCTTAGTGAATGATCAAGAGCAGCAGCAGCATCTCCATCTGTGAAAGGGATACCTGCAATTGTCTTGCCTTCTTCACAGAATGCTGAGAGCAATGAATAAAATCACATGAGTTAAACGAATCTGAAAACTTTAAAATACTTTGCAAATATCATTTTCAGGTGGGATCATTAAAAAAGACTTACTTGTACCTGATGTCTTCTGTGCTATTAGAGCCCTTTCAGGATGGGTAGGGGATACGTGTCAAGCCCTGACAACACAGGCTCTGAACTCTTTGAAAGCATTGTATCTAATCAGCACAAGGTCCTGTTGCTAATTGCAGGGGGTTTCTCCCTGGGTATCCAGTTCAGTGTGTAAAGTGTTATATTTATAACTTTCTGAAGCCTCAGTCCCTCTCAGAATCCCAGGAAATAAGAGTCTGATCTGATTGTGACTGTAGATTGCAGGTTGATATCGCCAGGCTGGTGGTGATTTCTAACAAAAGCAAAACAGCAGGTATCTGTGAGAGAAGGGCACTAAAGCTTTCCACATCTCTGGGAGGGACTGCTTCCCCTCCCTTCATCTTTCCCTTCCTCCCTCCCATTCAGAGAGGAAAAAGGCACGGCTGGAGCTAGAATAAGCCTGTTCAGCTGCAAAAGCAGGCGTGGGGCAGGGGGTGGTGGCGAGGGGACAGGCCAGTGGGGGCTCTGGCAATACGGAGAGAATTACCAATGATGGGAGAATCTCAGATAGGGTCTGGAACATGTGGATAGGAAATAACGAGACTCCTTCACGAAAGGTGGGAATTACGTGTGGGATCGATGTTAGTATGTGAGCCCAGGGACACATCCCGTAGACAAGCTGTCATGGTGGGAACGTGGCAGATACTCCACTGTGAAGACTGGAGACGGGCTGGAGTAGTAGTGCCAACTTGATGAGCTGCGCCCTGAGCTTCTCTGAACATTAGTTTTAACATCTGAAAAAAATAGCAAAAGACCAGGGAGAATAAAAGCTAGGGTGAAGCTTTGGTGTGAGACTTGAATGAGAATGCTTAGGAAAGGACTCTGCTATTTTTTAAGGGGAATCAGAAGATCATTTGTAATTTATGAAAGACTTTATGTTTGAATTCTGTGCCTCCTCAAGAGAGCTGGGAATGGGGATTGTCAGTAATTGTGATATGGAAAGAGAGAAACCTGGGAGCTGAAGAATTTACATCCAGCATCATGGACATACCACAGCCTGAATGCTCCATCCTGGGGAGAGCAGAGTCAGAGTCCGATGACTCTACCATGGCGATTCTAAGACTAAGGTTGTGAGCAAATGGTAGTGGTGGCCCCACCAAGACAGCCACATGCTAATCCCCAGAACCAGTGAATATGTCATCTTAGATGACGAAAGGGAAGTAAGGTTGCAGATGCAATTAAAGTAGCAAATTAGCTAATGTTAAAACAGGTTATCCTAGATGATCAGGTAGACTCAAGGTAATCAGAAGGGTCCTTAAAAGTGGAAAAGAGTTAGAGGAAGAAGTGCAATGCCAGATGCAGAGTCAGAATGATGCAATGTGAGAACTCAACCAGAGACTGCTGGACCTGAATACGGAGAAGGAGGCCGTGAGCTACAGGATGTGGACAGTCTCCATGTGCTAGAAAAAGCAAGGGAACAATGATTTTCCACTCGAGTCTCAGGAAGAAACACAGTAAGACCCTCAGCCTATACTTTGATTTTAGCCCAGTAAGATCCCTGTCACGTCGCTAACCTACAGAGCTATGAGATAATAAATCTGTATTGTTTTAAGCCACTAAGCCTGTGACTGCATATAGCAACAGTCAAAAACAAATGTAATACTCAAAACAAGATATTTGATACTAAGTTCTTTTGAATGATAATATCAAGAGGTTTGCATATCAGAAAAGTGAGTTGGTAAGTGAAACAAAGAATTTGGAGGTAATATAAACTGTAAAAGGAACATGAAATTGTCATTTTTAACATCTGTCCCATAGCCTAAAGAAACAAGTTTAAATTTGAGAGAATCACTAAACTCCATTCTCTTCACTGCAGCCTAAGTAATCGTTCTATAACACAAATCTGATCTTGGCAAGCCCTTGTTTGAAATACTTTGTGGACTTCACATTGCCAAAATAATACATTTAAAATTTTATCTCTGTGATCTAACTTCTTATTTCTCCAATTTCATGTCCTTTAACTGTTCCACCTACAGGCTAAAATCTCATCATAGCAAATATATTCCTATTTTTGAAAACGCTGGGCTTTCTCTGTTTCTGCACATGTAGTGTGTTTTCCACTTAAAATATTCACTTTCAATAATGCCACTTGCAGCAACATGGTGGACCTAGATATCATACTAAGTGAAGAAAGTCAGAGAAAGACAATACCATATGATATCACTTCTGTATGGAATCTAAAATATAACACAAATGAACTTATTTCTAAAATAGAAACAGACTTACAGACATAGAAAACAAACTTATGGTTACCAAAGAGGAAAAGCAGAAGGGAGGGATAAATTAGGAGTTTGGGATTAGGAGATACAAGCTATTATATATAAAATAAATAAACAAAAAGGACCTACTCTATAGCACAGAGCAAGCACTAAATTCAAAATCTTGTAATAAACCATAATGGAAAAGAACATGAAAAAGTATGTGTGTGTTTATATATGCACATACATGTACATATATGTGCATATATGTGTGTATGTATAAACTGAATGACTTTGCTGTATACCAGAAATACAACATTGTAAATCAACAATACTTCAATTAAAAAATTCTTCATTCTTAATTTCCTTCAGTTTACAAATTTTAGCTTGTCTTTCAGTTTAAATGATACTTCTTCAGGAACACATTCCTTTTAGGTCTTTTCTCTAACCAAGGACACTGACTTAGATTCAGTAAGCAGACATAGTCAAAGAAATGGCTTTTCCAGTAGTCATGTATGGATGTGAGAGTTGGACTGTAAAGAAAGCTGAGCGCCAGAGAATTGGTGCTTTTGAACTGTGGTGTTGTTGGAGAAGACTCTTGAGAGTCCCCTGGACTGCAAGGAGATCTAACCAATCAATCCTGAAGAAAATCAGTCCTGAATACTCATTGGAAGGACTGATGCTGAAGCTGAAACTCCAATACTTTGGCCACCTGATGTGAAGAACTGACTCATTGGAAAAAAACCCTGATGCTGGGAAAGATTGAAGGCAGGAGGAGAAGGGGACGACAGAGGATGAAATGGTTGGATGCCATCACCGACTCAATGGACATGAGTTTGAGTAAGCTCCAAGAGTTGGTGATGGACAGGGAAGCCTGGCATGTGGCAGTCCATGAGGTCACAAAGAGTCAGACATGACTGAGTGACTGGACTGAACTGAAACAGACATTTGTTAATTCTTTAGTTGGTCACTGTCCAACCCACCACCCTTTCCATTAGTAGCATTCTCTCCCTTCGGGGAATTCGGCAGTGTGCACAGTATTTGGGGGAGAGGGATTCGCAGTCCGCAGTTGTCACTGTTGGCTCCCCGTATTAAATCCTGAAATTACCAGGCCAAATTCTCCTCCCCAATGCCCTGAAACCCCAGGACAAGTATGTGATCTAAAATTGATAAAGCTCCCAGTACTCAGGTACTGTGCTGTCAGCACTTTGAATTTTGAGTGAATGATGCAAAGGAGCAAATTCACAGATTGATCAGAAGGAATGCAATGGCCAGCAGGGTAGATTTTGCTCCACATCATGGTCTTTGCTTGCCCGATTCCTGTCCAGTTTTCAAGCCTAGTTCTCCAGCCCCTTTACCTTTTCTTACTGTCTTTAATAGTTTTCCCCATAAATCAAGCTGGAGTCAGTTTCTCTCTCACATCAAGAGTGCTTACTGATAAATGCTCCTTTCTCTGGGCTCCCATACCACACTGTTTATGCAAATATTATAATACCTGTCACTTAAATTGTTTGTTTAGTTATTCATAATTAGTATGGGTTTGAAATAGCTCTGACCATATCACAGCCAGAGTGGATGCAGCCAAGCTGTGTTTTATCTGATCAGTTAGGTTGTTTTAAATAGGGGATAACTTCTGGAATTTTTAAATATGATGTTAAAGGGGAATCTTGCAGAGAAAAATCGTATTCACTTAAGCATATGTAGTGTGATAAAGCTTGTGAAGGAAGTATGATGTGTATGGGGGTCAGTCAAAAAGGCAGGAGATAACAGAAATGGGAATCAGAGACTCATGAGGTGATGGATTGAAGCAGAAGATACTGACCTTAGAGTAGATATTTCTGTTAAATTTGATATTTATGTGTAATTGCACAAAGGACCTACAGAGTTCATTGTGAGGTGTAATAGGATCATACTAAGAAATGAAGTGCCTCTAAATCCTGAGGAATTTATGGAACAAAGTCTTTGATACTTAAAATACTAAGCTGTAAAATAAACCCAAGAAAATTTTAAACACTTTTGAAATTTCCTGTGATAATTTCTTTTGAAATCTAAAATATCAATGTTTCCAAAAATTTTCTTGTTTTTTTTGTTTGTTTGTTTTTGGTATCTCTGAACTGTTTACTCCTTAATCATTGGTTTAGTCTGCTTATTGTTGATTTAGTCATCCATATGCTGGACATTCAATGGATAAGAGTTCATAGATTTGACCATCTTCTGGTTAAACAGAGCAAGTTGTTTACATAGCAGGTAGAGTTTTTGTTGGTGGTGTTATTTTTATTGGGGAGGGTGTTGGCTTAGGAGTAGGGAACAGAGCATTCAAAATACCAACAATGAACCATGAAAGCTCATTTTCTCATCCTACAATCAGGTGGCTATATCTATTTTAGTCTGAGCTTGAGACTAAAAGATCACAGATAAGGTGAGTCTCCCATGCAGCTGTTTGATAAAGGAACTTCTGTATTTTCATGGTGTATTAAGCAATATTCTTTTCAAATGAGATTTCTGGAAAGGATTTTTCTGAAGATTCAGAGTAAAAACACCTGAAACCAGTTCTGACTGCGGAGGGCAAGTTTCACCTCCAGGTATTAAGCATTTGTATTAGGCCACTCCTATGCAGTAATACCACACACAAATGCTTTTGGAAAACTCTCTTGAAGAGCGGCATTCACTGATCAGTTCTTCAAAATAGGGTATCTTATTTTTAGCTCATTTTCTAACAAATTTCATAAAGAAATGCTAAGGTGGAAACTTTGCATTCCACAACTATTAAGCTTCATAAGCATTTCCCATTGCTAACCTGTTATTCTATCAAGACAGAAAAGCATGGATAACATTAAATCAGCCATAAACAAAGATCCCACATTAAAATATTTTCCTTTCTGTCTCTGAAATTATCGCTAAGACCTTTTTTTAATGAGGAAACATTACTAAAGACATGCAAGGTGCACCTGTGTGCATGTGTCTGTGAGCACACATGTGCAGGAGTGTTTGTGTGTATATGTGTGTGTGTTCAGGGGTTCAGTGGCATTGAAACCTTTAAGAAACCTGTGCAAAAATTCTAGTTGATCACACACAGAAGAACTTTATACATCTTTTCCTAAATGCAACTCAGTTATCAAACACAAAGTACAAACAGGTACTAATCTTGCTCACACCAGCTAGATGCCTCATTCTGAGCTCTGCAGTCTTTTCGGATATCCAGTGAACACCATTCATCTCAAATTATGTAGCTTAAATTCTCTAGATGTTTACTGTCCCAACCTCCATGCATCACCTCCCAAAATTTTTAGGATTTACTGGATTTTCCTGCAGCTACATGAAAATAATGGTTTCATCATGCAAGGGTTGAGCTTTTAGTGCTTACCTGAAAGTGAAAGTCACTCAGTTGTGTCCGACTCTTTGTGACCCCATGGACTATACAGTTCATGGAATTCTCCAGGCCAGAATACTGGAGTTGGTAGCTGTTTCCTTCTCCAGGGGATCTTCCCAACCCAGGGATTGAACCCAGGTCTCTCATATTACAGTGGATTCTTTACCATCTGAGCCACAAGGGAAGCCCAAGAATACTGAGTGGGTAGCCTATGCCTTCTCAAGGGGATCTTCCTGACCCAAGAATTGAACTGAGGTCTCCTACATTGAAGGTGGATTCTTTACCAGCTGAACTACCAGGGACACTAGTGCTTATCTAGTCAGGGTCTTAGTTTCTTGATAAGCTGTGCCTGCGGTAGTTTCTAAAGCAAGAATACCAGGAACATTTGTCATCAAATGGAGCCCTTACCAGTCATGAGTTGCTGTTAGCTCCCAATTAGATCTGTTTTCTACAAGTTATAAGGTCATTTTGACATAACTAATACTCAGGATGTTTTTGCACAATCCCTTGCTTTTTTAATTTTTTCAAAGGGAAAAGTGATCCTGTGTGTGCTGGGTTACCTTTGTTTGCCTGTTATTCAATATGTCTATATTTTAAAGAAGAACTGAACAAATATTACAGCTTAGAAATGATTCAATCTTGATTTTTAGCCACTACATATTGTCACCCTGCTTATTTAACTTCTATGCAGAGTGCATCATGAGAAACGCTGGGCTGGAAGAAGCACAAGCTGGAATCAAGATTGCCGGGAGAAATATCAATAACCTCAGATATGCAGATGACACCACCTTTATAGCAGAAAGTGAAGAGGAACTAAAAAGCCTCTTGATGAAAGTGAAAGAGAAGAGGGGAAAAGTTGACTTAAAGCTCAACATTCAGAAAACGAAGATCATGGCATCTGGTCCCATCACTTCATGGGAAATAGATGGGGAAACAGTGGAAACAGTGTCAGACTTTATTTTTTGGGCTCCAAAATCACTGCAGATGGTGACTGCAGCCATGAAATTAAAAGACACTTACTCCTTGGAAGAAAAATTATGACCAACCTAGATAGCATATTTAAAAGCAGAGACATTATTTTGCCGATTAAGGTCCATCTAGTCAAGGCTATGGTTTTTCCTGTGGTCATGTATGGATGTGAGAGTTGGACTGTGAAGAAGGCTGAGTGCCAAAGAATTGATGGGTTTGAACTGTGGTGTTGGAGAAGACTCTTGAGAGTCCCTTGGACTGCAAGGAGATCCTACCAGTCCATTCTGAAGGAGATCAGCCCTGGGATTTCTTTGAAGGGAATGATGCTGAAGCTGAAACTCCAGTACTTTGGCCACCTGATGTGAAGAGTTGACTCACTGGAAAAGACTCTGATGCTGGGAGGGATTGGGGGTGGGAGGAGAAGGGGACGACAGAGGATGAGATGGTTGGATAGCATCACTGACTCGATGGACGTGAATCTGAGTGAACTCCAGGAGTTGGTGATGGACAGCGAGGCCTGGCGTGCTGCGATTCATGGTGTCACAAAGAGTTGGACACGACTGAGCGACTGAACTGAACTGACTGACATATGCACACTCAGGATTATATTCCCTACACACACTCACACACATATGGTATATGGGGGTATATGCACAGAATATAAAAATGAAGGCTTAGAAACTGAAATGGTTTGTATAAAGGCAAGATCCATTTATCAAATGCTTGATGTTTTAGAAACCTTGGATAGGCTGCAGATTTCCATTCACTCTTTCACTTAAACCTGTAGAGATTACTTGGCTGGTATGTCTGCATCAGTTGTTACTAAATGTTAAGTTACAAAGATTTGAGTAGTTTCTAAGAAGAGCTTAACACTCCCCACCCCTGATCCTGCCAGGAGAAAAAGTGAGAGATTTTGTGCTGTTGAGAAAGGAATGGTAAGGTGTTGAAATAACATTTTCCACTATTTCTTCCTGTACAAAATGTTGAGGCTCTGAAAACTCTTCAGTTAACATCAGACAAGCAATCAGCTGTGTAATGTTAATAGGGTAACAGTAACCTGGGTCAGTCCACACAGCCCCAGGGTAGGCTAGTGCCCCTCATGCATAGGGACAGCCTTTCACTTCTAGAAATGTCATGGTTTGAGTGGTACATTATATTAACCTTGTAGATGTTAAGGAAATTATTTAAACATTTTATAAAATTGATGTCCTCAAGTATGTAATAAAGATAATATTTACTCCACAAACTCAATTAGTAAGAATTTACTATGCATCTACCCTAGGCACACATGATATACTATGGGTGCGTAGAATCATGCATGACATTCTATCCCATGAGGAATTTGCAATCTTTGTAATTTTAGTCCACTGTAACAAATTAGACAGTGCCTTGGGGAAGAAAGAAGAGTGCTAATTGCCCTTCACAAATATAAAATGATAACAGGGCAAGGCCACAACTTTCTAGCTTTACAATCTTGAAAAATTGACTTAAAATCATTAAGCCAAATTTCTGCATCCATAAAATAGAAACAGATGAAAGATTCTTCTTAAAGAATTGTTGTGAAGAAAATCCAGTGATATAAAGCCTCTTATGGGCTGAGCACAATTCTGATCATATGGTCGAGCTCAGAAGATGCTGGGGCAAAAATAAATAGATGAATAGATGGATGAATTAATAAGTAGTAACATTCAGAAAACTAAGATCATGGCATCTGGCCCCATCAGTTCATGGAAAATAGATGGGGAAAGAGTGGCAGACTTTATTTTTGGGGGCTCCAAAATCACTGCAGATGGTGACTGCAGCCATGAAATTAAAAGACACTTACTCCTTGGAAGGAAAGTTATGACCAAACTAGATAGCATATTAAAAAGCAGAGATATTACTTTGGCAACAAAGGTCTGTCTAGTCAAGGCTGTGGTTTTTCCAGTGGTCATGTGTGGATGTGAGAGTTGGATTGTGAAGAAAGCTGAGCGCTGAAGAATTGATGCTTTTGAACTGTGGTATTGGAGAAGACTCTTGAGAGTCCCTTGGACTGCAAGGAGATCCAACCAGTCCAGCCTAAAAGAGATCAGCCCTGGGTGTTCATTGGAAGGACTGATGCTGAAGCAACTCTAATACTTTGGCCACCTCATGTGAAGAGTTAACTCATTGGAAAAGACCCTGATGCTGGGAGGGATTGGGGACAGGAGGAGAAGGGGACAACAGAGGATGAGATGGCTGGATGGCATCACCGACTCTATGGACATGAGTCTGGGTGAACTCCAAGAGTTGGTGATGGACAGGGAGGCCTGGCGTGCTGTGGTTCATGGGGTCACAAAGAGTCGGACATGACTGAGCAACTGAACTGAACTACTAAATAAGTTCATATGTGCATTGAAAGGGATAAGGGTAGGAGAGAGAGAAAGGGGCAAGCATTCATTAACCATCTTCTGTGTACTAAGCAATTTTGTATTCTCTTTCATCTCTCTATCCCTCTTTATCTCTGCCCTTTGCTAGCTTTGTGACCTCTGGCAGGTTACTTAATCTCTTTGTGTCTCAGTTTCCTCAGCTCTAAAATAGGTAAAATAATAGTTAGTTTTCAATGTAATACATCAAAGCACTGGGGTATAGTAAGTGAAAGTGAAAGTGTTAGTTCCTTGGTCCTGTCCAGCTCTTTGCAACCCCATGGACTATAGTCCACCAGGTTCCTTTGTCCATGGAATTCTCCAGGCGAGAATACTGGAGTGAGTTGCCATGCCCTCCTCCAGAGGATCTTCCTTGTACATTGTAAGTGCTCATTAAACTTAGGTATTGCTATTTCATTTAGCTGTTATTATTTCAGGAAAGGCATAGGATAACAGGAGGAAGTGCAGACTTCTCTATTGAGAAAACTGGGGAGATCACATTGGATCTCTCCTTTTCTAGGGGTTTGTAAAGCAATGGTTTGTAACTGAGTGAAACCCAGATCCTCTCAAGATTTGGTCCTGTACTTTTTTTTATCAGCAAGCATGATTATTCACCATATGATTATTTGAAGATGATTTTGCTGCATGAGTATTTGCCACAGCTAAAACATCAAAAGTAAACAAACAATAAAAGCCTAGGTGATGTGCTTAAGTCAGATTCAGCTTCTGAACTACAGGCAACCCAAGAGATTCCTTCAAGGCCAAAGCCAAATGCTTCTAATTCAGAGTGTTCAAAAATATTCATGAACATGTTCATGTAAACAGTGCTTCAGAAAATAAGTGTTCTTCATAATAAGCATCTATTCCTCCTAACATGCCTTA
Organism: Capricornis sumatraensis; assembly: GCF_032405125.1. Classification (NCBI taxonomy): domain Eukaryota; kingdom Metazoa; phylum Chordata; class Mammalia; order Artiodactyla; family Bovidae; genus Capricornis; species Capricornis sumatraensis. The sequence goes on along the minus strand of NC_091069.1, from coordinate 74,672,838 downwards.
AAAGGAAACTTGATGCTATTATTCTTGCTCAAAAGACGATGAGACAGAGGGAGGTGAATTGCCTGGACTTCGATCACACATTAAGTCAATAGCAGAGACAGACTCAGAATGGAAAATAAAAGTAAACAATTTTTTTCCCTCAACAATAGTGGTGCTTCAGTTCTAAGACTATTACCTTTCATTGCCTTGACTTTAAGTTTTGGTACATTTAATTGCTTTTGAATGCAACAAGCTTCATACTGTTCTACCCACTTGGATGAGTTTTTATACTATTCTATCTACTTGAATGTGTTTTTTAGAACTCGTGGATTTCTACTCACTTGTGGTTAAACTTTAGCTGCCGTTGTGTTTAAAGGAACACTGTGAGTCTGGTCAATGCAGTGGCCTAGAACAATAAGAAGATTGCATCTGAATCCTATTCACATTATCTAAGCATCTGGTTTAACTCTGGGAGGGGCTTCTGACCTTGAAATCTGACTTCACCAGTTAGCCAGGTGTATGTGGTACTTGCTTCTATGTCTTGTCACACATCTCTCTTACTTGGGAAGTTTATTAAGTTGGATTGTTATTCTTACTGTCAATAAAAATAGCAGTACATCATGGAGTTATCCCCAAACATCTCAAGTTGATATGGAGACTGGGGGACATTAAGTAAAGTGAACTGTCTCAGCAAATCACTTCCTGTTATCTCAGAAGGAAGTCAAAACTAAAAGGCAGACAGCATACCTAGAAGAGCTTTGTAAGATGTCTTTGACTATATTTGGTTTTGTTCTGTCTTGGTTTTGCTGTTAGTTGTCTCACTGCAGTGATTAACATTGAAATGTGGGATATTTCTTCTTTTCTCTGAGCAACAAGAGGGAAGAGAGAGCTAGGAAGCTACCCTCGAACCCCCAGGCTTCATAGAAGAGTAGCCCACCAGGCAGGAATGCAGTGCAGAGAGACCCCATAGGGTCTTTGAACAGGGGCCATTAATTCAGCTGGAGCCTGAAGTGTGACTTTGGAGGTTTCAGGAGATAAGCCACCTGTGCTACTCTCATATTGAAGAAAAGCAGCCCTGCTTGTAGGAAACTATAAAGGACTCCCAAGAACCTCGTCCAGTGCCAACACGACCCCACTGTCTATGCAATATAGTCCCAAGCTACCTGTCCAACCGTATTTACCACTGTCTCCATTCACACCCACCATACTTTATGGAAGCTAAACTATTTGCAGTCTTCTGTACAAACCCCAGACATTCCTACCTTATGCAGTTCTTTCCTCTCAGACCTATTGCACTCTCACGTCTACCTGTGTTGCTTGTCCCAGTAAATACAAGCTCTGTTTACCGACACTGCTAATTGCCAAACTGAACATCTGAAACCACCCTTGAATTCTTTTTTATATCTGCCTGTCAGACCCATCAACAGACGCTGATTCCAACCACTTCTCAGCCCTCCCACCACTACAAAGCTGGTGCAAGCCTCTGTCTCTGTCGCCTGGATCACTACAGTAACCTTCTAATCAGTCCTGTTGCTTCTTTCCTTGCCCTCCTGCTGTCTATGTTCAACAAAACAGATGGTGATTCTGTTAAAATATAAATCATATTGTGTCACTCCTCTACTGAAACTTTTCTTTACTTCCCGTGCCAGTCAGACAAAAGCTACTGTCCTAGCAATGACCTACAAGACATTCTGTGATCTGGCCTCATCGCTACTACTCTTGCTCTCCACTCATCCCATCTAGTTAGAATGGCTTCCATGCTTTCCCTTGTACAAACCAATTGCACTCATTCCTCAAATCCTCTGCACTGTTTCTGCCTGAAATTCTCTTCTTCTAGTTATACAATGATGTTTCTCCTGAGTCCTTCCTCAGGTATCTGCTTAACTGTCATACTCTCTGTGAAATCTATCCTTACTTTTTTTTCTTGCACAGTATCCATTATTATCTAACATGTTGCATATTTTATTTATATTGTTTTCTTATCTGTCTCCTGTCATTAGGAAGGAAATTCATGCAAGGAAGGAGTTTCATCTGTTTTATCTATTTTATTTATTGTTGTATGCCCCAGCCCCTGAAAGAGAGCCAGGCGTACAGAAGATTCTCTTTAAATGTATCTAGAACTGATGAATAAATCAAGTCACCTCTTTACACTGCTGAAAGACTTCATGAACACCTAAAAAAAAATAATAGAGTTATTTCTCCCTTGAAGGGCCATAGTTTTTAGAGTCCAGAAGCATACAACTTATGAATTCCAGATAGCAAGGATGATAAAATATTCTTTTCAAAAATATGTTATGTTATTATTACTGTTAAGTCCTGGTTACAATTCCACAAACTCCCTGTGGGCATAGTTAATCTGAGGCCCCTTTGAAAAAATGTCAGTTACCTCTTAGTTTCTCCCTTCTCCAGCACTGTGACATCCTTCCATGATTAATTCTCATTTCATTTTACATAGCATCAGTTACAGAGCCAGGACTCATTCTCTTCAAATAAATTACTAAAGGCAATATGATAACCTGGTAGAATTGTCTTAACTTCAGCTGTCTTTTCCCCTTTGAAGTTAAATCCCCTCTGCTCTTATCAGATTGTCTGAGTAGATTGTATGTGATGTATTATTGGTTTTGTTGTCCTATTTTAGTATAACATTTTAGTGTATTCTAATGAGAGGTGAAATAAATTTGCTAATGACATGAATAATTATAAGTGTAAACATTAGCTGGGTATGTGACTACTGGGAGAATGCCTTAAAAAAGAAACAAATCCTGTAGAGGCCAATAAAGAGAAAAAGCGACAACTGTAATCAAAGTCTTTCTCGCCTTCTGGCAGTTTATACTGCAGATAGGCCCTTGATACTAACTAAGTTCTTGAGCAGAGAGGAAGGAGAAGAGGATTCAGACTAAGTTTTCAGTTTACAGAGCTGGTAGATTATTGATGAAAGGTGGATGTGTGCAGTGTAAGACTCTGTAATGTGAGGAGAAGGACTGCTCAATTCATCTAAATTTCCTAATATGTATTACGGTCTTACTAATAACAGGGCCCTGTAGTAGGCATTTCCAAAGTAACAGTTATCATTATTTCTGTTTCAAATAATTTTAAACTGAATAAAGAAGACAAGAATATGACTCTTTGTGACCTCATGGACTGCAGCACACCAGGCTTCCCTGTCCTTCACCATCTCCCAGAGCTTGTTCAAACTCATGTCCACTGAGTTGGTGATGCCATCCTACCATCTAATCCTCTGTCATCCCCTTCTCCTCCTGCCCTCAATCTTTCCCAGTATCAGGGTCTTTTCTAATAAGTCAGCTCTTTGCATCAGGTGGCCGAAGTATTGGAGCTTCAGCTTCAGCATCAGTCCTTCCAATGAATATTCAGGATTGGTTTCCTTTAGGATTGACTGGTTTGATCTCCTTACAGTCTGGGGGACTCTCAAGAGTCCCTGAAGTGACCTATTTCTCCTGGCAATCTTGATTCCAGCTTGTGTTTCACTCAGCCCAGCATTTTGCATGATTTACTCTGCATATAAGTTAAATAAGCAGGGTAGCAATATACAGCCTTGATATACTCCTTTCCCAATTTGGAGCCAGTTCATTGTTCCATGTCCAGTTCTAACTGATGTTTCTTGACCTGCATACAGGTTTCTCAGAAGTTAGGTAAGGTGGTCTGCTATTCCCATCTCTTTGAGAGTTTTCCACAGTTTGTTGTGATCCAAATAGTCAAAGGCTTTAGTGTAGTCAATGAAGTAGAAGTAGATGTTTTTCTGGAATTCTCTTGCTTTTTCTATGATTCAATGGATGTTGGCAATTTGATAAATGATTATATTGGCAAAGATGTAAGCACAAATAGTCACCATTATAGAGACAAGTTAACTGCTATGAAGTTCAGTTGATAAAGATATCAAAAACCATTCATTTGTGTCTGCCAGGTGGTGGAGGATAGGAAATGAGTATGGATATGTGCAAATACTTGAAAAAGTCTTTCTGCCCTTATGAAGACAGACTCTATGATATGTTTTGAAATATGAGTATGATTTTACCAACAAGGCTCAAGAAAACTGATGTAAAGTTGGAAAAATTAAAAATACACTAAGTAGTCCATTGGGATGAAGCACATTGATGAAGCATCACTTACCACAGTGATGATAAACAGGGCTGAAAGATATGTGGAGACAATATTAATAACATCCTTAAGTATCAGGCTGTAAATTGTATTTACAGGAAATGGTGAGCCACTGAAAACTTTGGTCATGAGTGAAACATTATAAGAGATCTGAAAATAGTCAGATTCCTTTAGGAGTTTCCAGAGGAAATGTGGATGCTGCTTTCTATCTTAGTCTTTCTTGGCCTCCCTTGGTCATTAGCTTCCAAGGTCTGGGTAGAGATAATCTACCCCATTGTAAGTAATTTAGAGATTGAAGTTGAGAGTTTGATCAATGTAGATCCTAGAGTAAAATCCTCATAGCAGTTTTACTATTATATTTTCCACTATAAAGCTAAGGAAGCTGAGGAACAAAGAAATTAAATAACCGGCCCAAGGTCACACAGTTAATGGCCAATAGAAAAAAAGAGGGACATAGACAAAAAGAGACAGAGAGAGATTGAGAAGTGAACCAAACATGCATTGTTGAATTGTTATAGAAGCAAATACCACTGGACATTTGCTTAATGTATTATAGCCTTGGGTAAATTAATTTAAAGCACTAGAATTTTAATGGAGATTAATGAGTTGAATTAATAGTTAGAATTTTTAAATATATGGCTGAATATTTTGGTAGTTTTAGTTAAATATTTCTCAACTGCCTTTTTATATTGACTGAACAGTTCTAATCAAAGAAGATTACACAGAAATATTTTATGTATTCTGAGTGTTCAAGGCTCTGGTTCCTTTTGAAGAACAAACAAACAGAGATATTTGAAGCATGAACAAAGAGAAAAGCCTTCTTGCTTTAATTGTAGACAAATAATTGTCCTTAATACTTAGTGAACACTAAGTAGATTTGGTTCTGGAAAATAAGTACAAGAGTAATTCTGCAACTTTTTTTTTTAATGAAGAAAACATTCTCATTAATGCATCTTAGGTGCTTGTTTGCTCCATTTAACAGCTATTCATGTGTATTCTCAGATGGTATGTGTGAAGAAGTCAATTATAAAAAATGTTGTAAGCACCTTATTCAGAATAAGGTAGCATTATAGCATTCCCTCCACCCCATCATATAATTTACCTGCATAAGGATAATTGTAGCTACATAGGTGCTCAAATAATTAAAAATGGGATATCATTCAGAGAATGGTTATAAAGGAAAAAGCAGTAATATTTTTTTCCTTCTAGTCTCCAAAGAAGGAAAATTGTAATTCATATATATATTTTTTTTTAATTAATTTTTTTTTTACTTCTTTCCTGGTAAACCATTTAGCCTCAGAACAAATGTTTCTTCTCTATTCATCCTTTGGCTAGTACTCCCTCCAGATACTTGAAGAGATGGGTCAAATCCCCATTAATATTGATTTTGTCCCTCTCTTAGAGCTAGACCATCATGAGGTTAAACTTTTGCATAAGTATACCAATATGTGTATACTTCATTTTAATAATTAAGCTGCAAAATGTGTCACTTAGTCATGGCCGACTCATTGTGACCCCATGGACTATAACCTACCAGGCTCCTCAGTACATGGGATTCTCCAGGCAAGAATACTGGAGTGGGTTTCCATTCCCTTCTCCTGGAAATTAAGCTGCAAAGGTCTCCACAAACAAAAACCAGAAAATGTGTGTGTGTATTAAAACATTAGTTGTTGAATGAGAAATTAGGGAAACATTTATAGAAAAATCCTCTGGCCTCAAAAGTCAGGAAATCTTATTTTTCTAAAAGTTTTCAAGCTCTTGGGTTTCTGTGAAGAAGTTGCTCTATAATGTTCGACTCTTTGTGACCCCATGGACTGTAGCCTGCCAATCTCCTCTATCCATGGAATTCTCCAGTCCAGAATACTGGGGTGGGTAGCCATTAACTTCTCCAAGAGATTTTCCCAACCCAGGAATTCGACCCAGGTCTCCCACATTGCAGGTGGATTCTTCACCATCTGAGCCACCAGTACTATTCAGTTATTAGGTAGCCTATTCATTATACTTTTGTCAACCAAATAAAATAGACATCATACAATTCTTTTTATCTCCTCTCCTGAGGCTAAAACGTCAGTGTTGGAGAAAGAACTTTAAAAAATGTAGATTTTCCCTTACCCAACAATTATTCTAGAAGTATATTCCAAGTAGATAGAATATCTTGGGTCAAAGCTTGAGAAACACCCTCTGAAGTAAGAATTCATGTGTAAGTGTCTTTTTAAGTAAGTGCCCTAAGAACTATGGAGAAATAAGAGGAAGAATAGGCAAGAGAAAGAATCCAAGCACGATTGCAGAATCAAACTCCTACTATGGAAATGGCAGCTTGATGACCCAGGGCGACTCTGCAGTATAAATTATGTCTCAGAGTTTGTAGTGGCCTGAGGAAGAGAACTGGGCTTTCATATTCATACTCCTGTATTTGCATTGGTTAAGGGGCCTACAGCTGTTTCCTCCATGTGGGCACAGCAGGGCCAGAGTCCCAAAGGCAGTTCACAGAGGAAGAATGCTAGGTGTCAACAGTGCAGCTGAAGTGGGAGAAGAGCTTTATTCACAATGTCTAGTGTTACACGGATATTTAACAACAGTTTAAATTAATTAACTAGTATTTTTTTGAACTCAACTTATTTAGGGCACTAGTATTAATAATATATTAGAAATATAGAAAATAGGAAAAAGAACCTACACACATGGGGCTAACATTCTAGAGGGGAAATTTAAAAAAAAGAACATGAGAAAAGTTGTATATAGAAGGCAGTAAGTTATATGGAACAAAACAGAATGAGGCATGGTTAAGAAGGACTTTAAAGGGTGAGAAATCATATGTAAGGGAGGGGAATACATATTTTAAAATATAGTTGAAAGAGTCAACTGAACAAAGATTTGAAAGAAATAAGTATTGCCGCATGCATATTTGGGGAAATATTTTTCTAGTCAGAGGAAATAGTGCAAAGGATATATGCAGAGGAAATATGTCTGCCATGTTTAAAGAACATTGAAAAGATTAGCCTGTGTAAGGCAGATTAAGAGCTAGGAATCCTAATGCTATGGTTGTAATCATTTTGCAATATTTATTGGACTGACTAAAAAGTTTGTTCAATTTTTTCTGTATCATCTTATGGAAAACTTGAAGGAACTTTATGGCCAAACCAATAATTGTATCAAATCAACATGTACACTTTAAACTTACACAATTCTATATGTCAATTATATCTCAGTAAAGCTGGGAAAATAAAACTAAATTTAAAAAATAAAAACAAAATAAGGGTCTTGTAAGTAATCAGGTTAGAGAGTTAACAGAGAGCCACATCATCTAAGGCTTTGTAGGTCATAGTGAGGACTTTGGCTTAAGGAAGGTAAGAAGCCATTGGAAGGTCTTTAGGTGTGTGACATGATCTGAACTACTGTTTTATTTTTTAAAGAATCACTCTGGCTGTATACTGAGAAGATTATATACTGACAAGGATAGAAGAAGGGAAATAAATTAGAAACTGTTGAAATAACCCAGGCAAGAAAAACAGTGAACTGGACCAGGACTATAGCGTTGGAAATGAGTAAAAGGTTCTGGATTATGTTATACATGTAGACAACAGAATTTTCCTAGCGTGTTAGATAAAAGGCATAAAAATTTTTTTTTTAAGTTCCAAGGAGGATTTAAAGTTTTGTCTTGAAAATTTGGAAGGACAGAGTGGCAATTAATTAAGATTACTTTAGTTCGTTCTAGAGAAAATAAGAGTAAAGTACTGCCAAAGTCAGCAGAAAAAGGAATAATTAAAATCAGCAGAAATAGAAAGAAAAAAAAAAAAGAAATGAATGAAACCAAAACTTGATTCTTTGAGAAGAGCAATTAAATTGGCAAAGTTTCAGCCATATTAACAAGGGAAACAAGAGGAAAAACACAAATTAACATCAGGACTGAGAGAGGGAAATCACTACAAATTCTACAGTTACTGAAATAGAAAGGAAATTTTGTGAACAGTTCTATACCAGTTAATTCAAAAGTTTAGATAAAATGGAAAAATTCCTTGCATATAAACTACCAGAGCTCTCAAGAGGAAACAGATAAACTGGATATCCCTTTATATTCTACCAAAATAATTGAATTTATAATTTAAAAACTTCTTTCAAGGTAACTCCAAGAACACACGGCTTCATGATTGGTTTCTGCCAAATGTTTAAGGAAAAGATACTGTTACTACACAAACGTTTACAGAAAACTGAAGAGCAGAGAATAGATCTCAGTTCATTCTGTGAGACAGATTATCTTAGCACCAAAATCAAAGGAAGCTAAAGATCAATATACCTCATGGGCATAAATACAAAACTCAAAACAAAATTTTAGTGAAATTAATTCAACTACACACTGCTGCTGCTGCTGCTAAGTCGCTTCAGTCATATCCACCTCTGTGTGACTCCACAGACGGCAGCCCACCAGGCTCCTCTGTCCCTGGGATTCTCCAAGCAAGAATACTGGAGTGGGTTGCCATTTCCTTCTCCAATGCACGCATTCATGCTAAGTTGCTTCACTTGTGTCCAACTTCTTGTGACCCTATTGACAGCAGCCCACCAGGCCCCTCTGTCCATGGGATTCTCTAGGCAAGAATAGTGGAGTGGGTTGCCATTTCAACTACACACACATGCAATGATATACACTGTAGGGCAGAAAACTTTTCCATTCTTCCCTTCTAGGTTCTTTGATTGGCCTAATAATTAAATTGACATAAGACAGATTAACAGGAGAAAAAATTAATTTCAAGTGTTTTTGATCATCCTGACAATTGAGGCTTATATGCCATCCTGTGATGGCATTAAGGAGAAGGAGCTAGGGGTCTGAGACTTCAAAGGGAGAAAGACAACTCACATAAATATGAAAAAAGCAAATAATTTTGTTAAAAAAAAAACATATACTATGCTACACAGGTAAGTATCCACCCCTAAATTTTTATGCTGAAGCCCAAACTCACAATGAGACTGCATTTAGAGTTAGGGCCAGTAAGTAAGTAGTCAAGCTTAAATGATCTCATAACAGTAAGAGTGGGCCCTCATCCATAGGATTAGTGTCCTTGTATGAAGAGACACTAGAGAGCTCCAACTTGCTCTTCCTGACTATATGCACAGAAAGTTCATGTGAGAAGCCATTGCAAGAGAAAGAGAGCTTTCACCAGAAGCATAACCCTAACAGACCTTGATCTTAGACTTGTAGCCTCCAGCACTGTCAGAAAATAAATTTCTGTTGTTTAAGCCACACAGTCTATGGTATTTTGTTATCTCAGCCTAAGCAGAGTAATACACCTTAAATTAAGGAAGGGACCCACTATACCTCCTCCTGCTTAATGGCCCTCTCCTGTGGGATTAAAGTCTGGGGAAACTTAGAAAATTAGCAAGGCACACTACTTGCCATTTTTATTTACAGAGAGAAACCATACCAAAATGTCTGTATAGTGGTTATACAGATATTAGGTTGGCCAAAAAGTTCATTCAAATTTTTCTGTAAAATGTTGTGGAAAAATCCAAATGAACTTTTTGGCCAACCCAATCCTATTTTAATAATTCATTAATATTCAACACATGGGATAATCTCTTAACTCCAGACAATCTGATCTACCTGTACAGGGAATATTAACTAAGACTCCTCCATAGCTCTCCTTTGCCTTTAACTATGTGGAGGTCACATGTGTCTCTTTGGATTAAGGTAGTAGAAGAACAACTCTTAGTTTCAATAAACTAATCAAGCAGCATTGAAGATGAAACACTCTTTCTCATGCTTAGTGCCCACTTGGCTCAAAATTTCCTCTGGAGATACCAAGGTTTGTTGACATTGACATGGGACTAAAAATTGATGGAATATTCTTAAGTGGCAGTATAAATGCACATATGCTACAAAAAATAAATATTGGAGAGGGTGGGGAAACAGAGGGAACCTTCATACACTGTTGGTGGAAAAGTAAATTGATACAGCTACTATGGAAAACAGTATGACAGTTCCTTTAAAAACTAAAAATAGAGCTACCATATTGTCCAGCAATCCCTCTGCTGGGTATATATCCAGAGAAAAAAATAATTTAAAAAGATACATGTATCTTTTTAAAGCAACACTATTATTTTTGGTAACCAGGACATGGAAGCAACCTAAATGCCCATCAACAGAGGAATGGATAAAGATGTGGTGTACACACATACACACACACAGGAATATTACTTAGCCATAAAAAAGCATGCAATTGTGCCATTTGCAGAGACATAGATGGACCTAGAGAGGGTCATACAGAGTGAAGAAAGTCAGAAAGAGGAAAACAAATATTGTATTTTAAAGCATATATGTAGAATCTAGAAAAATGGTACAGATGATCTTATCTGCAAAATAGAAATAGAGATATGGACATTGAGAACAAATATATGGACACTAAGGTGGAAAGGAGGGATGGGGGAAATGGGGGGTGGGTTGACATATATACACTATTGATACTATGTATAAAATGGGTAACTAATGAGAACCCTCTGTATAGCACAAGGAACTCTATTTAATGCACTGTAGTGACCTGAATAGGAAGGAAGTTCAAAAGAGAGGGCATATACGTATATGTACGGCTTGTTTTTCTCTATAGTAGAAACTGACACAACATTGTAAAGCAACTGTACTCCAATAAAAAATTAATTTTTAATGAAAAAATGCATATGAACAAGCAGGTAAAAATAACATTGTCTACTCTTTAACTTACTTTCTTTACCCCTCTGTTTGGAGATCCCATGACTTGCCACAGCATGGAAGAACTACACCCTTCACTTCATCTTTGAATTTTTTTGTCACCTCAGTTTTATTATTTCTGGTCACTTCCATGAAAAATGGTCAAAATGGATAGATATAGTTTTCTATTATTTTCAAACCAAGTGATGCATACACTGTGCATATGGTGATAGAATATGCAAAAGTCTGTGACCAGAACTCACTTTCTTAATAGAAAGAGTCATCCCCAGGTTTAAAAGAAATCCCTCTGTGAACATAATCACAGTAACTTGCATCTGGGCTTAGTCTTATTTTCTTGGAGAAGGAAATGGCAACCCATTCTAGTACTCTTGCCTAGAAAATCCCATGGATGGAGGAGCCTGGATTTTCTACCTCCCTACAAACATTATGGTGCTGACTTCTCAAGAAACTAAATATTCAGGTAATAAACAACTTCACATGGAAATAGTAATTAAAGGAGATGGCCTTACAAATGAATTCCTAAATCTTTAAAAACCTACTATCAACCTAGTTGGTGCTTGCCGCCTGCATTCAAGGTGCTAAAATTTGCTAATTGGTCTAACCTTTACAATCATAACCACTAATTACACATTGGCCTTCAACTCTGCCCAGTAATCCCCAAGTGCTCATTCTTTGAAATTGTTATTTCACATCATTTCTCTTCAAATTCCTAAAACCTCCTTAGCTTCCTTCTTAAACTATGAAAGAGCTGGCAAGAAAAGAATAATAAAAGGCCACCAAGTGAAGAAGTCAGTGCCCATTTTGGAACACATAGCTGTTCTCACTAAGCAAGGATCAGAAAAACTCTAGAGAGATTCCCTGGATAATATCTTTATTACTCAGAAGAACAATAAGAGTCCTTTATTTTGGGGTACCTCGGGCAACACATCTGCTCTCTTTCTCTTTCTTGGCTTTCTAAAATTTCTACAGCCATACTCATGTTCACAGTTTCCGATTTTCTACTCTGTCCAGCTAATAAAACACATTTTGGATGGTTTGGCTGTAATGCTTCCTATTTCATTTTTGGATCATTAGAACTAAAGACTTTTACAGCCAAGAGTAATATTTCAAGGGCTCTGGTTTTGTTAAGCAACTTCCTCATAATGTTTTGGTTTGATTGGAAGCTGTACATCAAACTTATTTTTTACCCCAAGAGGCCAAAATTTGGCATTAATAAACTAAAATAGATATAAGACCTAGGAGTGCTCTAAAATATCCATTTAGAACAAGAGTCCTGGTACCTATGGCTCTATACATGTTCAGAGGTGATCCCCCATTCAGATGCCCACAGGAATACTGCAGGGGCCAGAATGATTGGTGGATATGTATACATGGTATGAGTATTGATGAACCAGGCATGCTGGAGTACACGGGCCTGGCTCAAGGAGTCAGAGCTACTCAGCTCTAGTCAATTGTTGTCATTTGAAAAACAGGCCCTGGTTATCTTCTGTCCTAAGTATTAATATGTAGAAATATGAGTTTTCCTTGAAAGTTCCTGATAAAAGAATGCTTTTGCAGTCAAACTTGCTGTAAGTCAGTTGAGTAGAAAAATTATCCTAGTTCTTATTAACTTGATGAATACTTTCTTGAGGATTGAGCAAAAATAAGTCAGTAGCACAAGAGAAACAGTCAAGATGGCAAGAGTAGTAGGAGATAACACTCACCCTTTCCCACAAACCCAACAAAAATATGTCTACATGTGGAATGATTCTCATAGAATCTCTACTGAATGCTGGCAGAAGACGTTAGACTGCTGAAAGGGCAAGAAAGTCTCCATGTAACCAGGTAGAGAAGAAGAAAAAGAAGAAAAGAATTGGGTGGGGACCTGGGCCTCTTGGAGGGAGCTGTGAAAGAGGAAAAGTTTCTGTACCCTGGGAAGCTCCCTCACCAATGGGGAGATTGACTGAGACAGAAAGGAAGCTTCAGAGCTTCAGAGGAGAATATATATTAATACCAGCCAGTTTGCAGCAGCCAGAGCAGAGGAAGAACTACACAGACCGTGAGAGTTACCATTCTGCACTCCCCAATGTGACACGTGTATGCCACTGCTGGAGGGAGCTGGGTGCTGGAAGTTGGCTTCGGAGATCAACCTGGAGAGAGGACTGGGGTTGACTGTGTAGAGACAGACTGGAGTGGTTGGAATCCAGTGTGACCATGCTGGGGGTTTATGTGGAGGTAGCCTGGTCCACCTTAGAAGCCAGTTGCCATTGTTTGGGAGGTGCATGAGGGGAGGGATAGAACCCAGATGGTAGCCTTTTTTGCTGTGCATATACTTACAAAGGGGAAGACATTGCCTGCATGGCCTCCAGAAGCAGTCACAAACCTCAGCCACCACCAGCTCAGACCGCAGGAGTGGTTCTGGGCCCCTACTTCCTTGTGCCCAAACTCAGGAGTAGTTGTGAGCAGCTTCTCCTCCCATTGCATGCCCTAGGGGCAAATCTGAGCAGCCTGCCACTGCAGAGAACCCCAAGACCAGGCACCAGCCACAACATCTGAACACCCCCTGTCAAGAGGAGAACAACCAGCACATGCTGAGGAAAGAGGTGACAGGCATCCATTCTAAAAACAGCCCTTGCATCAAATATATTAAACCCACACAAGATACACAAGAATGTCCCTACATACAAATAGCCCTTCAAGACCACAGTAGATAATTGTTTCTACTAAACTCACAGAGTAAGAGAAATATAAGTAAAATGAAGAAGCAGGGGAACCACTTCCAGTTAAAAGACGAAGAACATTCCCCTGAAAGAACAAATAATAAAGCAGACCTCTTCACTCTAATAGTCACTGATTTTAAAAAAGGAGATACTGAAAACACTGACAAAATTAGGAAAGGCTATTGTCAGAAATACAGAGTAATGAAAAAGGAACTAGAAACTATTAAAAGGAACCAAGAAAAATTAGAAAATTCATTTACAGAGACAAAAGCTGAGCTAAAGTCAGTGAATGAGAACAAGTAAGTGACCTGGAAGTTAGAATGATGGAAATCACCCAATCAGGAAAGCAGACAGAAAGCCAAATGAAACAGGAATTAAAGCAATATAAGAGCTATGTGGGATAATATAAAGTACACCAACCTACATGTAATAGGAATTACAGAAGGGGGAGAAAGAGGAAAGGAGAGTAAAAATGTAATTGAAGAAATTATGGCTGAAAACTTCCCAAACCTGAAGAAGGAAACAGATATTCAGGCAAAGGAAGCACAGAGGGTCCCAAATGAGATAAACATATTATAATATGTCACCAATACATAATAAAATGTCAAAAGTTAAAGAGAAGATTCTAAAGGCATCAAGAGAAAAAGGGTTAATTACAAGGGAACCTCCCCCTACCCGCCCCGCCCCCCCCACCCCCCCCCCCCCCGCTCCCACCCCAGTAAGGCTATCACTGATTTCTCTATAGAAATGTTACAGGCCAGAAGGAAGTGGCCAGATATATCCAAAGTCCTAAAAGGGAAAAATCTGCAACCTAGGATACTCTACCCAGCAAGATTATCATTTAGAATAGAAGCAAAGATAGCAAAATTCTCAGGCAAGCAAAAATTAAAAGAAGACAGCAATACAAAACCTATCCTAAAAGAAATATTGAGAGATCTCTAAATAGAGAAGAAGAAAGAATCTAAAGGAAAGAGAAAATCACAATTGGAAAATAAATCACTTAAGCCAGTACAGAATTTTTAAAAATTTTATATGAAAGTAATGATAACCACAATGAACAGCAAAAGGATGAACATGAAGATGTAAAAGGAGACATCATCAAAATCATAAAATGTGGAGTAGGAGAGTAAGTAAATATCAACATTTTTTTCTTAGGTTGTGTTTGAACCTATAGGACTATCAGTCTAAGGCAAGTAGATATAGGAAGGGGTTAACATACTTGATGGAGAAGGCGATGGCACCCCACTCCAGTACTCTTGCCTGGAAAATCCCATGGACGGAGAGACTGAGCGACTTCACTTTCACTTTTCACTTTCATGCATTGGAGAAGGAAATGGCAACCCACTCCAGTGTTCTTGCCTGGAGAATCCCAGGAACAGGGGAGCCTGGTAGACTGCTGTCTATGGGATCACACAGAGTCAGACACGACTGAAGCAACTTAGCAGCAGCAGCAGCAACATACTTGAAAAACAGTATAACCACAAATCAAAAATATACAATAGTTTCAAGAAAGCAAAAAAAAAAAAAAAAAAAAAAGCAAGAGAAAGAAAACATAATACAAAAGAAAAATCATCAAGCCAAAAAAGGAAAAATAAAAAGGAACAAAGAAGAAATATAAAATAAATGGGGAAACAAGGTTTAAAACATCAATAAATTCATATCTATCAATAATTACCCTAAATGTCATTGGATTAAATGCTCTAATCAAAAGACATAGAGTGGCAGATTGGATTAAAAAAATAGTAGCCTACAATCTGCTGCTTAAAAGAGACCCACTTTAGGGCAAAGGACACACATAGATTGAAAGTGAGGGAATGGATAAAGATAATTCATGCAAACAGAAATGACAGGAAAGCAGGAATCACAACAAAAGTCCATCAAAAAGATAAAGAAGGACACTATGTAATAATAAACAGATCAATACAAGAAGAGGATTTTATACTTGTCAACATATATCCACCTAATATAGGAGCACCCAAATACATAAAAGAAATATTAACACATAAAGGAAGAAATTGACAGGACCACAATAGGAGATTTTAACACCCTACTCACGTTCACAATAATGGACAGATCTTCCAGACAGAGAATCAGTAAGGCAACAGAGATACTAAATGATACAACAGAACAAATACACTTAATTGCTATTTTCAGGATATTACATCCGAAAAAGCCCCAGAATACATTATTTTCAAGTGCACATGGAACATTCTCTAGGATTGACTACATACAAGGGCACACAACAAGGCTCATCAAAAGCAAGCATATAGAAATTATCTCAAGCATCTTTTCTGACCACAATTGCATGCAACTAGAACTCAACCACACAAAAAGAAATGACAAAAAGTGATTGCACAGAGACTAAACAAAATACTACTTAAAAAAAAAAAAAGCAATGATAAAATCATAGGGGAAATTTAAACATATCTTGCGCTTCCCTGGTGGCTCAGAGGTTAAAGCGTCTGCCTGGAATGTGGGAGACCTCAGTTCAATCCCTGGGTCGGGAAGATCCCCTGGAGAAGGAAATGGCAACCCACTCCAGTACTCTTGCCTGGAGAATCCCATGGATGGAGGAGCCTGGTGGGCTACAGCCCTGGGATTTCTTTGGAAGGACTGATGCTAAAGCTGAAACTCCAGTACTTCGGCCACCTCATGGGAAGAGTTGACTCATTGGAAAAGACTCTGATGCTGGGAGGGATTTGGGGCAAGAGGAGAAGGGGATGACAGAGGATGAGATGGTTGGATGGCATCACCAACTCAATGGACATGAGTTTGGGTGAACTCTGGGAGTTGATGATGGACAGGGAGGCCTGGCATGCTGCAGTTCATGGGGTCACAAAGAGTCAGACATGACTGAGCTACTGAACAGTAATCAAAGTAGTGTGGCATTGGCACAAAAGCAGATATATGGATCAATGGAACAGAATAGAGAAGTGAAATAAACCTACACACCTATGGTCTATTAATCTTTGACAAAGGAACAAGGCAAGTTTCTTCAGCAAGTGGTATTGGGAAAGCTGGACAACTACATATAAGTCAATGAAGTTAGAACATACCCTCTCACCATACATAGAAATAAACTGAAAATGGCTTAAAGACTTAAACATAAGATATGATACCACTAAAATCCTAGAGGAGAACATATGCAAAACATTCTCTGACATAAATTGTACCAGTGTTTTGTTAGGTCAGTTTCCTAAGTCAATAGAAATAAAAACAAAAATAAAGAAATGGTACCTAATCAAACTTGCAACCCTTTGCACAGCAAAGGAAACCATACAGATAATGAAAAGCCAACCTACAGAATGGGAGAAAATATTTGTAAACTATGTGACCAACAAGGGCTTAATTTCTAAAATACAAAAACAACTCATACAACTCAGTAACAATAAAATAAACAACCCCATGAAAAAATAGAAAACCTAAAGAAACATTGCTCCAAAGAAGAGATACAGATGTCCAATAGGCACATGAAAAGACCCTTAACACTGTTAATTATTAGAGAAATGGAAATCAAAACTACAGTGAGGTACCACCTCATGCCAGTTAGAATGGTCATCATTAAAGTCTACAAATAACAAATGTGGAGAGAGTGTGGAGAAAAGAGAACCCTCCCACACTGTTGGTGGGAATGTAATTTGGTGCAGCCACTTTTCTGTAGATTTCTCAGAAAACTAAAAATGGAATTGCTATATAATCCAGCAGTCCCACTCTTGGGCATATATCTAGACAAAACTATAAGTAGAGATACATGCACCCTATGTTCACGGCTCAGTGGTAAAGAGCCATGGTAAAGAGCTCAGTGGCATTTGCCTGCCAGTGCAGGAGACACAGGAGACACAGGTTCAATCCCTGGGTGGGGAAGATCCCCTAGAGAAGGAAATGGCAACCCACTCCAGTGTTCTTTCCTGGGAATCCTATAGACAGAGGCCACTGGCAGGCCACAGTCCCCGGGGTCACAGAGAGTGGAACACAACTGAATGACCGATGAACAACAACCTATGTTCACACAGCAGCAGTTTTCACAATAGCTAAGGCATGGAAACAACCTAAATGTCCATCAAGAGATGAACAGACACAGCATAAATGGCACATATATAGAACAGAATACTACTCATCTTTAAAAGAAAGAGTGAAATAATGCCATTTGCAGCAACTTGGACCCCACTAGAGGTGATCACACTAAGCAAAGTAAGTCAGAAAGAGAAAAACAAAGACCATGTGGTATCACTTATACATGGAGTCTAAAATATGACACAAATGAGTCTATCTATGCAGAAAGGAAACCAGGGGCAGAGAATAGATGGTAGCCAAGTGGATGGGGGTGGGAGAGGGTTGGAATGGAAACTTGGGATTAGTAGATGCAAACTGAAATATATACAATAGTTAAACAACAACATCTTACTATATAGCACAGGGAACTATATTCAATATCCTGTGATAAACAATAATGGAAAAGAATGTGAAAAAGAATGTTCACTTTGCTGTACAACAGTAATTAACACAAAACTAGTTAATCTGTACTTCAGTTAAAAAACAGAAAACAACAACAACAAAGATAACCCAATGACTCAGGCCCTCAAGACCTTCCAGATCCTTTGGTGGGAGGCAGGTTGGGGGTAGTCTGCAGGGGTTGGTTACTAGGGAGAAGCCAGGAACAAGAATATCAAAAAGCATCCCAAGTGATCTAGGAACCATTTTCCTGGGGAATTCTTATACTTGATGATAAAAATAATAACTAATATTTTTCTTAAAAAAAAAAAAAAAAAAGAAGCAGTCTCACTATGTGTTAAGTACCACACAGGGGGAATACAGTTATGACCTAAAGAACTAGATGCTTTAACAATTATTATCTAATAATTATTTTAAGAAAACTTGGAGTTCATTTCTGGCTTAGGAATGGCCTCCAATATATAAGAGGAGACATGATACAATTCTCTGGATTAAGTGGGAAAAAATTCAGTTCTTTGCCTTCCTGTTCAAAGTCTCTAGAGCAAGAGCTAGTGTGCTTTTCTTTTGGTAAAGTTTTATAGTCCATATGGTCTCTGTTGCCACTACTCAGTTCTGCCATTACAGTGTACAATTATCCATAGACAATATGTAAATACATAGGCATAGCTGTGTTCCAATAAAATCTTTCTTTACAATAACTGGCTGTGGCCCACTCTTGGTCCAAAGGCTATAGTCTGCTGACCACTACATTAAGGGAAGGCTAGAATGTCTCAGTTGGAAATCCAGCTAAACAGTTTTAAAGAAGGGTTAGGTTTGGGAGCAGGAACGTTGAACTGATTGAAGCCAAAGGCGAGTATAAACTTCATTCAGCAGAGTTCAAGTGTAAACCTGGGGACACCAAATCTGGCTTTAGGGCCAAGGAACAGATACACCCCAAAGGAAAAGAGCAAAAACAATCAACAAATACGGGGAGGAAGTAATGAGGAATAAAGGAATGGATGAGTCAGGAAGAGATACATAAGCTGGTTCTGAATGGTAAGGGGAATGGACACAGAGGGTTCTTCTCAAGGCCCAAGGCAGAAACAGATACTATGTCTCCATTCCCTACCATTATTGTTACAGAAAGGAATACTTTCCATCCTTCATCCATCAAAAACAGAACAAAGAAAGGCTATTTGACCAAGTAGTCAGCTTGCGGAAAGTCAAAGAAATGGACAAAAATTTCTCTAGCTGTCAATTTGTCTGCATTACCCTGCTTAGGTGTCACTGATGTGATGCAGCTCATCACTACCCAGCAGTTAAAGTGAAGGTGTGACCTGGCTGCCAGACTACGCAAGGTCACATCCGCCTCTAAGCTCATGTATGTACCAGTTCTCTTTGCTGAACACACTCCTGTCAGTTGAAGCAAGATGGCTGCACCTTTGTACACTACACTGAATATGCTCAACTGATCTGACAGACTAAACAGCTAAAGGAGAATTCATTTTGTTGCTAGTTGCTAGTGTTTCTGAGATGTTCGTACTTGTTTCACTCTAGATACTTTCAGGCATTTAAGCAAAATGCTTTTAGTGAAATGCAAATAATATAGGAATTTTTTTTTTTTTCCTTTCTCACAAAAAGTAGTCAAAAGACTATATCTTCTAGTTTCAAGGAGCATTTATAGCTATGTTACTTCTCTGTCTTCAGTTGCTATTCTATTTAAAAAGGCAATCTTGGTTCACAGCACTAAACATGGGCTTCAGTGGGTGAAATAAATAAATTAATAAATTAAAATTCAGGTTCAGGCAAGAGCTCTTAGAAAGAAATCAAAAAGGAAGGTCAGACAAGATTGGGTAGCCTGCATGCCAAAATGAATGAGGAAGAGGAGAGGGACTTAAAAACAAGCTTTGACACATGACCACTTGGTATTGTTTGAACAGAGCTGTTAAAGAGGGCAGGTGTGCTGTCTGTTAAAAGAGCCAAGTACACAGGTTGCACTTGTCATTTAATGACAATAGTCCAGGTGAGTCATAATTGAATATGTATTATTAAAACGCATTAATGTGCTTTTACTTTTTAGTTGCCCCATCTGCACAAATGCTGTTTATCAACCTTTCTATTTCTTGGTGATCATCTCGTGTCATTTAAGCCATTTCTAAAGGCAGTCTCTACTCTGATCACAATTCAATGTGGGGAAAAAAGACTGATAAGTAGAATAACTTGAAACAGAAATATAACTTAATATTTCAAAGCCCTCAGGCCTCTGATTAGACTATAACTCTCTGCACATAATCTTTTACTTAAATAAATTGATTCTTTTTCAATATAAAAATAGTACAAAGCCTTTGAATTTTGAACTAGCCGAGTTCTGTGAGCTCTTTGAATGGCAGAGTCAGAAAATAACAAATCTTATTTAATTAACAAAAGAATGAGATAGGGATGAAAAACATGATGTGAAGACACAGTTAGAATTGATTGGAGCAGCGTTTTTAGCAGTAAATTTGGCAAGTAGACTTTGCTTGTGAGACAGGCAACACTAATTACTCTGTTTCCATTCCCACAGCTGATTCTGTGTTTAAAAAAAATTAAACTGCAAAGAAGTGGGGAAGCATCTGTGGGTGCATACTTTTGCGCCAATAAAATAAGTTTATTGAACTCCATTCATGTACAAACTTAGAATTTAAAACCAGAAGATGTTATAGGCTTGTGTTCATTAAATATCATGTACCATTTTATATGGGCATGCCCATAAAAGGGGAATATGGAATACAATTAAAAGAAATAAATTCAACATGGCTTTGACACTGTAAAATATTCTTGTCGCTGTGTGTCTTTAACTGACTCCTAACACCAAGGCAGAACCAACATCCCAGTGATGGAAGAATTTAAAAGTGGTTTGTTTTCATGTTCAAAATTCATTATATTTTAAGCGATATAAATAGTCTAGTGCTAATACACTCACAAGGACCAAACTGACTGGAGAAGTATTTTATTGCCTATCATTCTTTGTTCCCAGTTATATTAGAAAACATATATGAGTTTGTCCCTATATTTCCTGTTCTACATAAAACTGGTCCAAAGTCATCTTACACCATTTTTAAGTAGCTCAGTTGGTGGGAAACTGGCGGGGGGTTGGGGGGGCAGGGCAAGAATTAGAGGTGTCAGGAAATTGTAATTTTTATACCAACTCCTCTTACCAATAACAGGTTTTTATTAGTTGAATGACACAGATGGCAACTAGAAGAGACAAGAGAACTAACCAAGTTAGTGCAAGTAATTTGGGGCACATCTCCTAGGAAAAGATTAGGATAGAGATGCTGGTGTTCTAGAAGCAGGAGATTTAGCCTGGCCTCCACATATGGGCTCTGGGGCCACTAAGGACAAACTAGATATTAGAGGACTTGATGACCTTTTCATTACATGGTTCGTTCTTAGTTGTTGTTCAGTTGCTCAGTTGTATTCAACTGCTTGCGACCCCATGGACCACAGCCTGTCAGGCTTCCCTGTCCTTCACCATCTTCCAGAGCTTGCTCAAACTCATGTCCATTGAGTCAATGACACCATCCAACCATCTCATCCTCTGTCATTCCCTTCTCCTTCTGCCTTCAATCTTTCCCAACATCAGAGTCTTTTCTAATGAATCAGCTCTTTGCATCAGGTGGCCAAAGTACTGGAGCTTCAGCTTCAGCATCAGTCCTTTCAGTGAATATTCAGGACTGATTTCCTTTAGGATTGATTTGCTTGATCTCCTTGCAGTCCAAGGGATTCTCAAAAGTCTTCTCCAACACCACCGTTCAAAAGCATCAATTCCTTGGTGCTCAGCATTCTTTATGGTCCAACTCTCACATCCATACATGACTACCAGGAAAACCATAGCTTTGACTAGACAGAACTTTGTCAGCAAAGTAACGTCTCTGCTTTATAATACACTGTCTAGGTTGATCATAGCTTTTCTTCCAAGGAGCAAGTGTCTTTTAATTTCATGGTTGCAGTTACCACCCACAGTGATTTTGGAGTGCAAGAAAATAAAGTCTGTTACTGTTTCCACTGTTTCCCCATCTATTTCCCATGAAGTGATGGGACCGGATGCCATGATCTTCGTTTTTTGAACGCTGAGTTTTAAGCCAGCTTTTTCACTCTCCTCTTTCACCTCATCAAGAGGCTTTTCAGTTCCTCTTCACTTTCTGGCGTAAGTGTGGTGTCATCTGCATATCTGAGCTTACTGATACTTCTCCCAGCAATCTTGATTCCAGCTTGCGCTTCATCCAGGCCGGCATTTTGCATGATGTACTCTGCATATGAGTTAATTAAGCAGGGTGACGATATACAACCTTGATGTACTCCTTTCCCAATTTTGAACCAGTCTGTTGTTTCATGTCCAGTTCTAACTGTTATTTCATTATTGAAGAGTAGTACAAAAACCTACCATGTGGTCCTTCATTCTATTACCTTACATAAGACTCAGCAAGGAACTCCACAGAAGCAGCATATTTCCCCCTTGTTCTACCATTATCTCAAGGCAAGAATGCAAAACATTAGGACTCAGCTCTAGTTCTAGTGGTTTGGAGGGCAAGGCTCTTCCTGGAAGGAAAAGAACTCTCACTAAACAACAAGTCCAGAGAAACAGAGCTTAACTTTTGGCAGTTTATCTTCTGGCCCCTTGATTAATAAAATACATACTGACACTAGTCATAGAGTAATGGTGACAGGGCGATTGCTATTCAACCTCTCAGAAAAATACCATGAATTGGCCACTCAGATCCAAACAGTCCCTGGAAGATGAGGATATATTCAAGTTAGTGTTTCTTCCTGAAATGATTCTATCAGGGCTCTATCAGTGCTGATCTGGGCATTAAATATACAGTACTAACATTACAAAAACAAATAAAAAACCCAGAACATCTTTTTGTGTGGGTTTTAAGAACATTCTGTAAAAGATTATATATTATCTGCTAAGGCATTAGCATGTTTAGTCACCCACAGGGGGACCCTTACACCCTCATTTCTCCAAACTTCTGTGTAGTGTCCTGTCTGGGTTCCCATGAACCTACTCTTCTGAGAGCACCTACAGGAACTATCACCATTATGAACGATCTTTCCTATTTTCCTTGACCTCACTGTTCTCATGTGAACAGTGCAAAAATAATTTCAAAATGCAATTTCTATTTCATGTTTTGATACTAACTATACTAAGCTGTAATGAGGATACCCAGGCTGGGTCTCCAGTTTATGCAACATCCCTCCCTCCCAATATGTCATGTGATTCTTAGATGTCATCTAAATCCCATTCTAGGAACTGGGAAATCTCTTTAGTAGGAAAAAAAAAGTCCTATTTCAGGATTCCAGTATAAAGTTAAACTTGCTGATACATAGACCTCATTTCAGTTTAAGATCTGGGAATGCATAGTTCCAAATAATAACAAAGAGAGATAAAAAAGCCTTCTTCAGTGATCAGTGTAAAGAAATAGCGGAAAACAATAGAATGGGAAAGACTAGCGATCTCTTCAAGAAAATTAGAGATACCAAGGGAATATTTCATGCAAAGATGGGTACAATAAAGGACAGAAATAGTATGGATGTAAGAGAAGCAGAAAATATGAAGAAGAGGTGGCAAGCATACAGAGAACTATACAAAAAAGATCTTTATGACCCAGAAAACCACAATAGTGTGATCACTCATCTAGAGCCAGATATCCTGGAATGTGAAGTCAAGTGGACCCTAGGAAGCATCACTATGAACAAAGCTAGTGGAGGTGATGGAATTCCAGTTGAGCTGTTTCAAACCCTAAAAGATGATGCTGTGAAAGTGCTGCACTCAATATGCCAGCAAATTTGGAAAACTGAACAGTGGCCATAGGACTGGAAAAGGTCAGTTTTCATTTCAGTCCCAAAGAAAGGCAATGCCAAAGAATGTTGAAACTACCGCACAATTGCCCTCATCTCACATGCTAGCAAAGCAACGCTCAAAATTCTCCAAGATAGGCTTCAACAGTACATGAATTGTGAACTCCCAGATGTTCAAGCTGGATTTAGAGAGGGCAGAGGAACCAGAGATCAAATGGCCTACATCTGCTGGATCATTGAAAAGCAAGAGAATACCAGAAAAACATCTATTTCTGCTTTACTGACTACACCAAAGCCTTTGACCATGTGGATCACAACAAACTGTGGAAAATTCTTCAATAGATGGGAATACCAGACCACCTTACCTGCTTCCTGGGAAACCTGTATGCACGTTAAGAAGCAATAGTTAGAACTGGATATGGAACAACAGACTGGTTCCAAATTGGGAAAGGAGTATGTCAAGGAGAATTGTCACCCAGCTTATTTAACTTATATGCAGAGTACATTATGCAAAATGCCAGGCTGGAAGAAGCACAAGCTGAAATCAAGATTGCCAGGAGAAATATCAATAACCTCAGATACACAGATGACCCCACCCTTGTGGGAGAAAGCGAAGAAGAACTAAAGCACCTCTTGATGAAAGTGAAAAAGGAGAGTGAAAATATTGGCTTAGAACTCAATATTCAGAAAACTAAGATCAAGGCATCCAGTCCCATCACTTCATGGCAAACAGATGGGGAGAAAATGGAACCAGTTAAAGACTTTATTTCGGGGGCTCCAAAGTCACTGCAGATCATGACTGCAGCCATGAAATTAAAAGATGCTTGCTCCTTGGAAGAAAAGCTATGACCAACCCAGACCAGGTATTAAAAAGCAGAGACATTACTTTGCCAGCAAAACTTTGCTAGTCAAAGTTATGGTTTTTCTGGTAGTCTTGTGTGGATGTGAGAGTTGGACTATAAAGAAAGCTGAGCGCTGAAGAATTGATGCTTTTGAACTATGGCGTTAGAGAAGACTCTTGAGAGCTCCTTGGACTGCAATGAGATCAAACCAGTCAATAAAGGAAATCAATCCTGAATAGTCACTGGAAGGACTGATGCTGAAGCTGAAACTCCAACACTTTGGCCACCCAATGTGAAGAACTGACTCACTGGAAAAGACCCTGATGCTGGGAAAGATTGAAGACAGGAGGAGAAGGGAATGACAGAGGATGAGATGGTTGGATAGCATCACCATCTCAATGGACATGCGTTTAAGCAAGTTCTGGGAGTTGGTGATGTACAGGGAAGCCTTGCATGCTGCAGTACATGGGCTCACAAAGAGTTGGACATGGCTGAGCCACTGAACTGAACTGAACTTAGCCGTGTTCCTCTGACCAAGCCTCAATCTTGTACTAATATTGGTTACTGTATCTCTATCCTACAGTCTCATGACTGTATCTGATCTTGATTACAGTTCCATTATCCTATGTCCTCCCTGACTGAAATCAAGCTCTTCCCTGTCCTACTCTTCATTATTCTCTGTTTGAACCATAGTTCCTTTATCAGGCTACATGCTCTCAGATATCCTTATCACCAACTGCCCACTTCCAACTCTTCTAGATTCTGTGTTTGATCAAGTCTCGGCATTCTGCCAAGATCAATTTCTTTCCCTTCTTCATGCCCAATTTGTTCAAAAGCATTCAGAACATTCTCAGATGCTCAAAAACTAACATTTTTAGCTGCAACTCCATCTTTAGATGCTATACTTCCTTAATGAGCACAGAAACACACTACATTGATTCTTCCTTTACATGACGGATCACTGTCTCTCTGTTGCTATTGCTGCCTCTTGTTCTTCCTTCCTCGCCATAAATACAGGGCTCCCATCAAGGTTCTCCCTTCTTCAATCATCTGCTATTTTCTTTCTACATACACCCCCTCCGAGCCCTCAGCTGTTCCCATAGTTACAACCATCATCACTAAGCAACTGACCCCCAGGTCAGCATCAGTTTGGAACTCTGGTCCTTAACTTCCAACATCCTGCCTACCAGATACTTAGTTGAATAACTCCAAAACTAAGCTAGTCATTTTTTCTCACAAATCTGTGCTTCTTTCAAATAATCCCACTTTTATTGATTGTATCATCATTTTCAATGCATTAAGACTCAAAATTTGTTATCATATTAACCGTTTAATCTTGCCAACCACTTCAGATTATCACTAAGACCTATGGATTCTCTATCACATTTCCTTTTATTCTCTCAGTGAAAACTCTAATACAGGTCTTTAGTAACTCATAACTGTATGTTTACCTTAATCTCCTATTTGCCTACCTCCAATCACCCTGTATACCATCATAAGGTTAATCTTGTTAAAATTATCTAGCTATAGCTTTGGTAGCTGCCCATTAATTATAACTATATTTACCAAAAAATAAAACACATAACATTGGTTTAAAATGGGAAAATATTTTTAATAGTAACATATTTATAATCATGGAAATAGAAATTGTATCAATTCAATGATTATGTAAAAAAAGCTGGCTTAAAACTCAACATTCAAAAAATGAAGATCATGGCATCTGGTTCCATCACTTCATGACAAATAGATGGGGAAACAATGGAAACAGTGACAGATTTTATTTTCTTGGGCTCCAAAATCACTGTGGATGGTGACTGCAGCCATGAAATTAAAAGATGGCTGTTCCTTGGAAGAAAAACAAGGACCAACCTAGACCACATATTATAAAAAGCAGAGACATTACTTTGCCAACAAAGGTCCATATAGTCAAAGCTATGGTTTTTTCCAGTAGTATGTGTGGATATATGCATGTATGTGAGAGCTGGACAATAAAAAAGGCTGAGTGACAAAGAAATGATGCCTTCAAACTATGGTGCTAGAGAAGACTCTTGAGAGTCCCTTGACAGCAAAGAGTTCAAACCAATCAATCCTAAAGGAAATCAACCCTGATTATTCACTGAAAGGACTGTTGCTGAAGCTCCAATCCTTTGACCAACTGATGCAGAGAGTTGACTCACTGGAAAGGATTGAAGGCAGAAGGACAAGGGGATGAGAGAGGACAAGATGATTGAATGACATCATTGACTCAATGGACATGAGTTTGAACAAGCTCTGGGAGATGGTGAAGGACAGGGAGGCCTGATGTGCTGCAGTCCATGGGATTGCAAAGAGTTGGACACAATTGAGTGACTGAATAACAATGTGAAAATGAATACAAAATTTTAAAAATCAGTCAATTTAAAGTGAAAATAAGTGAAATATAGTATAGATTAGAGGAAAGCATGGGGAAAATTGGATTAATTATGACCTATTGAATAAAACCCATATGATTTGATTTCCTCTGTTTTTTCTTAATATTTCAATCTTGTTTCTCAAAACCCAGCTATACAGAATTATATCTTCCCAACAAGGGACTTAATTTAGCATGCTGTGAGAAATATCAACAACTTCAGATATGCAGATGATACCACTTTAATGGCTGAAAGTGAAGAGGATCTAAAGAACTTCTTGATGAAGGTGAAAGAGGAAAGTGAAAGAGCTGGCTTAAAACTCAACATTCAAAAAATGAAGATCATGGCATCCAGTCCTATCACTTGTTGGCAAATAAATGGGGAAAATGTGGGAACAGTATCAGATTTCATTTTCTTGGGCTCTAAAATCACTGCGGATGGTGACTGCATCCACAAAATTAAAAGACACTTGCTGCTTGGAAGAATAGCTATGACAAATCTAGACAGTGTTTTAAAAAGCAGAGACATCACTTTGCTGACAAAGGTCTATCTTGTGAAAGCTATGGTTTTTCCTATAGTCATGTATGGATGTGACAGTTGAACCATAAAGAAGGCTGAGTGCTGAAGAACTGACACTTTCGAACTGTGGTCCTGGAGAAGACTCTTGAGAGTGCCTTGGATGCAAGATCAAACCAGTGAATCCTAAAGGAAATCAACCCTGATTATTCATTGGAAGGACTGATCCTGAAGCTGAAGCTCCAATACTTTGGCCACCTGATGCAAAGAGTTGACTCATTAGAAAAGACCTTGATGCCAGGAAACATTGAAGGCAAGAGGAGAAGGGGGTGACAGAGGATGAAATGGTTGGATGGCATTACTAATTTGATGGCCATGAGTTTGAGCAAACTCCGTGAGATAGTGATGGACAGAGAAGCCTGGCATGCTGTGGTTCATGGGGTCACAAAGAGTCTGACATGAATTACAAAAATGAACAACAAAAATGAATGAAATGTATGCCATTTCATTATGTTTATGAGTTTGCCAAAAGGCAATAGGCCAGTGAGAAGAGGGAGAAATAGTTCAGTGATAAGCATTATAAGTTGGAAATTCATCAGTAATAGGAGCCAAAGTCAAAGGAGGGGACTAAACAGCAAATCAGGCTGGTAAGGCAAGCCAAGGATGGAGGCAAGAGTCAGGAAATGAGGCCAGTCAGCAAGGAGGACCAATTGAATGATGGGTGTGATGCCAGGTGCAGCGGAGGACCAAAGGAATTATTCAAAATCTAAATCTGTGAATGTTTAGAAAACAACAAAAGTAGGCCTAGCTCCTTCAGTACCCCAAATTCAATTAGATTCTTTCATATTTGTGACTTAGTCTTGTTATTCTCACACCTGTAGGTCCCAAACTCCTGATATTTAGCTTTCTAAATCCTACCAGGTTTTGCTGCCCAGCTCAACTCCTACTTTTCCTAAGGACTCTTACATGATAAGCCCAACTGAAATGGATGCCTTCCTTCTTTGAACTGTTGTAGCATTTATGATCACTTCTAACCTCATGAAGTGATATCAGCAGGTTCTGCTTTGTACCACAGTGATTTACATACATGCTTTATCTCTGCTTCTTGGAAGCTCTTTAAGAAGAGCAACTGTGACTTATATATGTAAATCCAACAGTACCTCATACAGTACAAATATTTTCCTGTAGTAAATCCCTGGAATATAGGCTTCTTTTGTTCCAGGTCTGTAAGGGAATAGTTTTTCTTATGCTGTGCTTAACATTTACTCAGTTTGTTTAATATGTAAACAGAAGCCAAGAATGCTCCCTGCAATGTCTTGGAGGTCAATGTAATGACTACCAACTGCAAACTAATTTGGGGGGCAGGTGTTTGGATTGGTGCTAATCAATGTCTGTTTTTTTATGGGGAAGAAGGAACAGTGACATTGAATTCCCTTCTCATAAGGAATAGCTATATATGAGTTTTTATGGATAAATTATTTTGAGACCATTGCTTGTACCCAGGGAGGATTATCATGTAGCTGTTTCAAATCAGCTACTTTGGCCACCTGATGCGAAGAACTGACTCATTTGAAGAGACCCTGATGCTGGGAAAGACTGAAGGCGGGAGGAGAAGGGAGTGACAGGATGAAGTGGTTGGATGGCCTTACCGACTCAAGGAACATGAGTTTGAGTAAACTCCGGGAGTTGGTGATGGACAGGCGTGCTGCCATCCATGGGGTTGCAAAGAGTCGGACACGACTGAGCGACTGAACTGAACTTCAGATCAAGCAGTTTAATAAAGTTCTCCCATCTAAAACATGAGATCTAGGTATTTTGCATTTCCAGGTTCACAGTGAGGTAGGAAGATGTATATATAAACATGCGTATGTATTTTTAAAGAATGTTGATATACAGCAAAAGAGTTTAGTAGGAATGTACTTGCATTCATATGCTTTTACATATTTTTAACTTCTTAACTTTAGGGAGTTTGATCCTGATAGCTAACATTCCTCCTGCATAAATCTTAGAGTACTCACTTTTATTGTAAGGGGTTTGAAAATGTTAACCTTCTATTTGATCTGCCATAAGTCATCACTCCTGACCCATATAATTAGATATAAAAATGAAAATATAACACTTCAAGTGTCTGTCATGAATTCTGTTTCTAAAGAGAGAATTAAGATTTCGTTTGAAATAAAAGTGAACTTTCCCAAACATGAATACTCATAAATTTTAGCACAATAAAGAAAATAAATTCATTATAATTGTTGCTGTTATACCTAATACACTGAAAAAGAATTCTTACTCTTTGATGTTAATTTAATCATTGGTGCAATCTGTTAAAATAAGCATATATTAGTGCTCATCTGCTATAGTTACCCAACTCTCTCAGGTGCCACGGGGAAATTAAAAGTATAGACTTTATATGCTGTTCTTTCCTCTCCTGAAAAAATTATCTTAGAATATAATTGTAGGTATATGATAAATATAAAAGTTGTTAGTGATAAAGTTAAAGTAAAACTTTACATCTCACTACACACTAAAATGGAAAATGAATACTATAAAAATAGGTATCACATATTAGAAATTCAGAATAAAAATATCGATATGGATTATATATTCAAGTCAATCTTACTGTCCTCTTAATGAGCAATTGATTTTTATCCATTTTTAAAATGTAGTTGTTGAATATATATTTTAAATTATCTGTAAAAATTACATGAAAAGCTTTTAGATTCTTTGATAGTGTGATAGATTCAATTTTTCCTATCAGTATGAAAAAAATCACTTACTAGCGTCTTTACATTAAAAAAAAATTACTAACTCATAATTTATTCCTGAAGATTTTAACTCAGTGGCACTGTTCCCATCCATCTTGCCCATTCTACTCTCTAACTAATGTTCAAAATATTTATTATCACCTACCTAGACTAACTTCCTAATTGTTCTTCCTCCTTATAATATTTTCTCTCTCTAGTGTATCTTAGGGTCACATTCACATTTTTATAGTATACTTCTGATCTTGTCCTTCCACTATTCCACTAGTCAAAAAAAAAAATCTTGATGACTTTTTTCTGCTTATAGAATAAAATGTGAATTCCTTAGCTTGGTACTGCTTTCTGAACTTAAATCTCATTATATGCATCCTACTCCTTATATAGGGCTCATGTTTTCCCTCTTTAAGTTGTTCCTCCTGCCTGAAAATCTTATGCTCTTCACTTTGACACAATCCTTTCAAAATGTCCTAGTGTTCATGTTATTCTTTAAGATACATTAAATGCTTTTCTTACATAGATCCCTCAAAGATCTAATCCAATTAAGTCACACTCTTCTGAAATCTGGCTATAGACTTTGGAAAAAGATAATTCTCTGGAGAGGCAGCAATTCTAGGGAGCAAAAGAAGACAGATTATTTCTCTTCATTTCAGAATCTATAACAGAATTCCCATACATACAGGCTTCACACATAGACATACCTTAAGATGTGGTACATTCCAGCTCAAATATTTCTCCTGTGAATTTTATATAAGATAGCATCATAGCACATCATATTTCTTCTTCATTTCTGTACTATTTTTCCCTGCACTGTGAAAATTCCCTAGAGAAACAAGACCTGGAGCTGACTATGACTCCAACCATCAGCTCCTTGCTGCAAAATCCAGGCTCAAATTGAAGGAGGTGGTTTTCCCTAAAACCACTAGATCATTCAGATATGACCTAAATCAAATCCCTTATGATTATACAGTGGAGGTGATGAATAGATTCAATGTACTAGATCTGGTAGACAGAGTGCCTAAAGAACTGTGGACGGAGGTTCTTAAACTATTCCCAAGAAAAAGAAATGCAAGAAGGCAAAATGGTTATCTGAGTAGGCCTTACAAATAGCTGAGAAAAGAAGAGACATGAAAGGCAAAGGAGAAAGGGAAAGATATAACCAAATAAATGCAGAATAACAGAGAATAGCAAGCACGATAAGAAAGTCTTCTTAAGTAAACAATGCAAAGAAATAAAGGAAAACAATAGAATGGGAAAGACTAGAGATCTCTTTGAGAAAACTGGAGATACCAAGGGAAAATTTCATGCAAGGATAGGCACAATAAAGAACAAAAATGGCAAGGAAATAACAGAAGCAGAAGAAATTAAGAAGAGGTAGCACAAATACATGGAAGATCTATACCAAAAAAAGCCCTTAATGACCCAAGGTAATACGATGGTGTGGTCACTTACCTAGAGCCAGACATTCTGGAGTGTGAAGTCAAGTGGACCTTAGGAAGCATTTCTACAAACAAAGCTGGTAGAGACGATGGACTTGCAGCTGAGCTATTTTAAATCCTAAAAGATGATGCTGTTCACATGCTGCACTCAATATGTCAGCAAATTTGGAAAACTCAGCATGGCCACAGGACTGGAAAAGGTCAGTTTTCATTCCAATTCCAAAGAAAGGCAATGCCAAAGAATATTCAAATTATTGTACAATTGCACTCATTTCATATGCGAGCAAGATTATGCTTAAAATCCTACAAGCTAGGCTTCAACAGTATGCGAACACAGTACTTCCATATGTACAAGCTGAATTTAGAAAAGGCGAAGGAACCAGAGATCAAATTGCCAACATACTGTGGATCATACAAAAAGCAAGGAAATTAAACAAACAAACAAACAAAGCTACTGCTGTTTCATTGACTATGCTAAAACTTTTGACTGTGTGGATCAAAACAAACTGTGGAATATTCTTAATGAGATAGGAATATCAGACCACATTACCTGCCTCCTGAGAAACCTGTATGCAGGTCAAGAAGCAACAATTACAGCTGGACATGGAAAAACGAACTGGTTTCAAATTGGGAAGGGAGTACATCAAGGTTGTATAGTGTCACCCTACTTATCTAACTTATATGTAGAGTACATCATGCAAAATGCTGGCTGGATAAAGCACAAGCAGGAAGCAAGACTGCCAGGAGAAATATCAATAACCTCAGATATGCAGATGATACCACTTTAATGGCAGAAAGCGAAGAGGAACTAAAGAGCCTCTTGATAAAGGTGAAAGAGGAGACTGTAAAAGTTGGCTAAAAACTCAACATTCAAAAAACAAAGATTATGGCATCTGGTCTCATTACTTCATGGCAAACAGATAGGAAAAATGTCAAAACGGTGTCAGATTTCATTTTCTTGGGCTCCAAAATCAATGCGGACAGTGACTGTAGTCACGAAATTAAGATCCTTGATCCTTGGAAAAATAGTTATGACTGAACTAGACAGTGTATTAAAAAGCAGAGACATCACTTTGCTGAGAAAGGTCTATATAGTCAAAGCTATGGTTTTCCCAGCAGTCATATACAGATGTGGTAGTTGGACCATCAAGAAGGCTGAATGCCACAGAATTGACACTTTTGAACTATGGTGCTGGAGAAGACTGGGAGTCCCTTGGACCACAAGGAGATCAAATGAGTCCATCTGAAAGGAAATCAACCCTGAATACTCATTGGATGGACTGATGCTGAAGCTGAAGCTCCAGTACTTTGGCAACTGATGTGAAGGGTCAACACATCAGAAAAGACCCTGATGCTGCTAAAGATTGAAAGCAAGAGCAGGGGTGACAGAAGATGAACAAGTTTGATGGCATCACTGACGCGATGTATATGTGTTTGAGCAAACTCCAAGAGATAGTGAATGACAAAGAATCCTAGTATGCTGCAGTTAATGGGTTCTCAAAGAGTCTGACAACTGAACAACAAAAGAAACTTTACCATTTTCAGCCTTCTCAGATTGATAGCCTTTGGAAATGTGTTAACATCATCCACTCTTTACAAGCAACCTGCATAGGATGAGCTTTGAAAGGAGCATTTGAATATTTCGCTCTATAAAATGCAAACATATATTATGTATGTATATTTTTAGGCTTGCCTCAAAACCCATTATGATAAATAAGCACAAATCACTGTATGTTCACAACATATTCAAATAAATCATGAGTATCTGAAGTAATTAAGGATAGGACAATTGTAATTATATCTTTTGAAAGAAATGGATTGCTAGGTAATCTGTCATTTTGTAAAATCTGGAATAAAGGATCTCAAAAATCAAGGGCTTAATTTTCACCATCGTTGCAAAGAGGCATTAGGTATCCTCAGCCGAAAAAGTACTGAGCTATCTGCCTCTCCCTGACAAAACATTAAAACTGATCTCAATCAAAGTCTGCCACATTTTCAGTCCTGCTTAGAACTGAAAGGACATAGAGTTTTCCCTCTAATGATAATTTTAAGAATTGGTTTTCTTGACTTTTTGGAATCTTTTTGTTCAGTAAAAGTATATCCTCACTAAACCTATTTCTACAAAAATAAGTGTTTTGATGTTGAAATTAGGGATATTGGAGCAATCTCTTTATAATCATTCCCTGTTTATTTTTATGAAGCTGCTCAGCTGTAATTTTCCTTCTCTCATTTCTGTTTCCAGGATAGTTATTCTTTACAACCCACATGAGCTAAAGTAGCCTTGGCCCAACTCTAGCAGACAAGTCATCATGTAGAGTACTTGCTAGAAGTTCTAGTTTGGACAAGTCACTTAAATTCAGTTTCTTCATTTATAAAATAGGCAATAAGGCAAGTGATGGGAAATACAGAAAATAAAGCATGTTAAGTACTTATTAGTAGCTCTGGTATGTGCCTATGGGCTGGATAACAAATATTCCTTCTCCTTTGTCTCGCAGAAAAGAGAGTGCTTGGTCCGCTTAGTCTCCTCTATTCCTCACACCTTCCAAAGCTCCTATCAGGGACTATCCTTCGGCTTTTGTGATGAAAAATCATGTACAAAGCAGGACTATAGGAAGCATACAGGAAGATACTAGGGATAAAAACACTGGGGCAGGTCTTAGATGTGAGAGTAGCCATTTATGTAAGATCATTTAATAGAGGGGGGGACACAAAATTTAAGAAATTTGATTGTGGAGTCAGTGTTTTCAAGAGGCTAGAGAAATATTATTCACAATTTGCTTCTGACAGAGGAGCCAAACTGAAAGAGCTCTCGACCAAAGCTCCAAAAATTTGAGCAACAAAATAAATAATATTAAATTATAACCCATAGAGTAAAATATGTGTGAGTCCACAGTGCAACAGGGCTTCCCTAGTGGCTCAGTGGTAAAGAATCTGCCTGCCAATGCAAGAGATGCAGGTTCGATCCCTGGATCTGGAAGATCACCTGGAGTAGGAAATGAAACCCATTCCAGTGTTCTTGCCTGGGAAATCTCATGGACAGAGGAGCCTGGCAGGCTACAGTCCACAGGGTTGCAAAGAATGTGACATGACTGAGCATGCACAGTGCAACAAGTAATTGAACAAATAAATGAACGGTGGATCTTGCCTCTAGTAAATACTGATGTCTTATAGAAGAATTCTAATTAATAAATGCAGAAGATAAGAGGAAAAGAGCAACCATCATTAGAACTCCAGAGCTCTTCTAATAAAATAATCCACAGACAGA
Source organism: Capricornis sumatraensis (assembly GCF_032405125.1). Lineage (NCBI taxonomy): Eukaryota > Metazoa > Chordata > Mammalia > Artiodactyla > Bovidae > Capricornis > Capricornis sumatraensis. The sequence goes on along the minus strand of NC_091069.1, from coordinate 74,637,864 downwards.
AGCTAAAATCAGTGGGCAAAAGTTTGATGAAAATGGAATATTTGCAGGTTTTATTAATATTAGAGGGTAAAAATAGTTTGTTTACTATGGAGAAACTTAGTAGAGAGTATCTTAACTAAGAGATCATTGTTAACATCACCAGTAATAAGACAAATCAACGTCATGTACTTCTTGATATGATGCACTGAAAAGGGCATATCACTTACGTGATGCAAGTCCTCCATCCAATAGTTAGGAAATATTAGAAAAACCCAACTCAAGAAATATTCTATAAAATAATTAGCTAGTTTTCTTCAAAAGTGTCAAGGTCATGAAAGAAAAGGAAAGACTATGAAACTATCATAGATTGGAAGAGACAAGACACCACAATGAAAGGTACTGTGCTATCCTGGATTGGCTCCTGGAAGAGGTAAAGGACACGAGCGAAAAAGAACTGGTAAAAATAATGAAGTCAAGTAGATATTTGAGTTAATATTATTGTACTAATGTTAACATAATTTGGGTAATTATATCATTAAAAATATCAGTACTAACAGAGGAAGTTGGATGAAGAACATTCAGGAAGTAGCCATATATACTATCTTTGTAACTTTTTTTGTAAGCCTATAATTATTTCAAAGTAAACTATATTTTTGTTCACTACACTCTTCTGTTGTTGTTTAGTTGTTAAGACATGTCCGCCTCTTTGCAACCTCTGTCCATGGGATTTCCCAGGCAGGAATCCTGGAGTAGGTTGCCATTTCCTACTCCAGGGGACCTTCTCAACCCAGGGATAGAACCGGCATCTCTTGCATTGCAGGCAGGTTCTTTACCGATGAGAAGCCCAACAGTGTTCTAGGAAATATGTGGGCTCTGCTAGTTGCCCCCTTAATTCTCAGGGACACAGGCATATTTACCATGAAGTTAATGAAGATTAAGCTTTAGGTTGAGCCTCTCACATTGAGCTCTCTTCAGATTGAGCCCTCTTAGGGGTCTCCTAAGATGCTAAACTAAATTCTGCATTCATAATTATGTGTTGTGTGTGTGTGTGTGTGTTTTAAAGGCCTCTCCTATTACCAGAGCTACTTCAGATCTTTGTTCAAAACCCATCAATCTCTACTTTTAGCAGAAGTGTCTTTGCTCAAAACCTGTCAACCCCCCACTTTTAGCAGGAGTTAACACAAAACTTTAAGTTGAAGGGTCCAGACGTAAGAATCACTAACTCAATGGACATGACATGAGAAATTCTGGGAGAGGGTGAAGGACAGAGAAGCCTGGCATGCCATAGTCCACGGGGTCACAAAGCATCAGAGATGATTAGAGACTGAATGACAACAGCAACAACACAGATAGGAAGCTATTAATACAAACAAATTAAAAATTAAAAACAAGCAAGCAACCAAGCAACCAAACAGGTGGAACCAGCTAGAAAGATGGTGAAGAATCTGACCTCCAACATCTTATTTCATGCTGGTTTTATTGCATTAGCATATTAAATGGCATGCCTACCAACAACATTTTGGAAAGCTCAGCAGTGGCCACAGGACTGGAAAAGGTCAGTTTTCATTCCAATCCCAAATAAAGGCAACTCCACAGAATGTTCAAACTAATGCACAATTACACTCATTTCATATGCTAGCAAAGTAATGCTCAAAATTCTCCAAGCCAGGCTTCAACAATATGTGAACTGAGAACTTCCAGATGTTCAAGCTGATTTAGAAAAGGCAGAGGAACCAGAGATCAAATTGCCAACATCTGTTGGATCAAAGAAAAAGAGAATTCCAGAAAAACATCTACTTTTGCTTCACTGACTATGCTAAAGTATTTGTGTGGGTCACAACAAACTGGAAAAATCTTCAAGAGATGGGAACATGAGACCACCTTACCTGCTACATGAGAAACCTGTGTGCAGGTCAAGAAGCAACACTTAGAACCCAACACAAAACAACTGACTGGTTCCAAACTGGTAAAGGAGTATCTAGGCTGTATATTGCCACCCTGCTTATTTAATTTATATGCAGAGTACATCATGCAAAATGATGGGCTGGATGAAGCACAAGCTGGAATCAAGATTGCTGGGAGAAATATCAATAACCTCAGATATGCAGATGACACCATCTTTATGTCAGGAAACAAAGAGGAATTGAAGAGCCTCTTGAGGAAAGTGAAAGAGGAGAGTGAAAACGGTGGCTTAAAACTCAACATTCAGAAAACTAAGATCATGGCATCTGGTCCCATCACTTCATGGCAAATAGGTGGGGAAACAATGGAAACAGTGACAGACTTTATTTTCTGAACTCCAAAATCACTGCAAATGGTGACTGCAGCCGTGAAATTAAAACATGCTTGCTCCTTGGAAGAAAACCTATGATCAACCTAGTCAGTGTATTGAAAAGCAGAGATATTACTTTGCTGACAAAGGTCTGTCTTGTCAAAGCTATGGTTTTTCCAGTAGTCATGTATGGATGTGAGAGTTGGACCATAAAGAATGTTGAGCACCAAAGAATTGATGCTTTTGAACTGTGGTGTTGGAGAAGACTCTTGAGAATCCCTTGGACTGCAAGGAGATCAAACCAGTCAATCCTAAAGGAAATCAGTCCTGAATATTCATTGGAAGGACTGATGCTGAAGCTGAAGCTCCAGTACTTTGGCCACCTGATTCTAAGAGCTGACTCATTAGAAAAGACCCTGATGCTGGGACAGATGAAGGCAGGAGGGGAGGGGGATGACAGACAACAACATGGTTGGATGGCATCACCCACTCGATGGACATGAGTTTGAGCTATCTTCAGGAGACAGTGAAGAGCAGGGAAGCCTGGCGTGCTGCAGTCCATGGGGCCACAAAGAGCTGGACAGGACTGAGAGACTAACACCACCACCACCAGCAGCCATGACGGGACATTAAGGACCAACAATGGATGAAAAGGCGGTGGCACCCAACTTTATTGAGAAAGCCCCGCCTCTTCCTCCATAGACTAGTGCCTATGCCTCCCCATCATTAGCCTCCCTCCTCCTTTCTTTGTCTTTAGTCTTTAAAATTTTGTCCTGGGGATTTTTTTTGTGTGTGTGGTTTATAGTAATAAAAAATGATAGAATAATAATACAAACATAAGTATGTATCATTTACAGAGAATGTATCATAGGCTAGACACTGCTTTGGAGGCTTGTTATTAATAATCTTATTTACTGAAAATAGTCCTGTTTTTCCTTGCTAAGACTTTTCAGCCTTTGAGTCCCTGGATCAGGGAAGTGAGCAAGGTAGTTCGTGAAGAAATCAGAAAAGAAATGGAGTATAATTTTGAGATCTCAAGAGAAAATTGTAAAGCCAGAACTAGGGGGGAAATATGACTTATAGCATATTATCAACTTTGGGATATTTTTCTCTATATTTTATAATTTATCACACTAGATAGAATATAAACTTCTTAAGGAAAAGAGTAAAATTTAGGTAATTAAGCATGCAGCAAACTATTTAACACAAATATACTATTGACTGATCTATACATTTGTCAGCTATTGGTCCTGAGAAGGGAGAATCTGTGATAAAATAGTGAAATTGATAAAATAATTCAAATTCCACTTCTTAAACTTTCCTTATTCATAGTAGTTATTTCTTGCATATCAGATATGTTCACCAGAATATGGAGTTCCTCTCTTAGGAATTCCCTAATTTAAAATAAAAGGTCATGACCATAAAGTTACCTTGAGCGGCTTTGGTAAAGTGTGTGGCTGGAATCATCTCACACATAAAGAGTTCATGTTAAACTCCTGAACACATTTTTTTTTTCCCCTTTACTCTTCCTTTCTCCCTTTAAAAGACTGAGATTTTACATGTCAAATTTCAGCCCAGAGAGATTTTTTTCTGTAGTGATGTTATAGATCCCGACAGGAATCAGTTACTGTAAAACTGCTGACAGATACTTATCTTTAACATGGCTAGTGGGCACCCCTGTGTCCTAAATCAGTTAAGACAAAACAAAAAACTCATGCTATATGTAATCCCTCCAAGTTCTAGCACCAGTCAAATGTACAGGGCTGTTTTTTTTTAAACAGAGCCAATTAACAAGGAAGCCCATAGATAGACAAAAGGAGATACAAGACTCTACACGGTCACCACAGAAGTAAGAACTGACAGAGGTTCTATTGAATAATTCAGTATTTCAGGCTCCCAGCTAATCAATACTGAATACTCATTGGAAGCACTGATGCTGAAGCTGAAGCTCTAATACTTTTACCACCTTATGCAAAGAGCTGACTCATTGGAAAAGACCCTGATTTTGGGAAAGATTGAGGGCAAAAGGAGAAGAGTGTGGAGAGGATGAGATGGTTAGGTAGTATCACTGACTCAATGGACATGAATTTGATCAAACTCCGGGAGATAGTGAAGGACAGGGAAGCCTGGCATGCTGCAGTCCATGGGGTCATAAAGAGTTGGACACAAGCAAGTGAACAACAAAGCTGATGAACATCCTCCAAGAGAAACACCAGCGGAGAGTATGGAATTTGAATCTGGTATATTTTCTTTAATTCTTTAACCAAGTACGAAACAGTGGACATCACAGTGTCTCAGCAATCTGCCCAGCATCCCAGGACTCTGCATTTAGAACAAGCATTCTCTCAGTTTTGTCACTCTTTTCTCTCCAAACAAACGTATTCTTAAGACATGAAGTACATCCTTTTAGGCCACTTTCCCCATGTAGAATTAAAATAGCACTAACACATGTCACTAAAATGTTACAAATGATCATTTATAAAAGAACTATTCCATGTGTTAATATGAAGATAATAAAGGCAATGATTTTGCTATGCTTTGCTGTTATTTACTATAACTTGATTCAACTTAACATGCAGGTCAGATATTGTTGCAGCAGAGTATAATTTGCTCATATAACACTGAACCAACTTTATCATCCTTGGTTAATAACCTGCTTACCTTAAACAATATTTAATTCTGTGAAATTCTTGAGAAACCCCAAAATCTGGAAAATGTTGTATTTGTGGGAATCAGTGACATTACAGAAATAAAATACACAGCGCATAATCATGTTTACTTTCTCAATTATAGCGGCTGGGTGCTGCTGCTGCTGCTGCTGCTGCTGCTGCTAAGTCACTTCAGTTGTGTCCAACTCTGTGCGACCTCATAGATGGCAGCCCACCAGGCTCCCCCGTCCCTGGGATTCTCCAGGCAAGAATACTGGAGTGAGTTGCCATTTCCTTCTCTAATGCATGAAAGCGAAAAGTGAAAGTGAAGTCATTCAGTCATGTCCGACTCTTAGCGACCCCATGGACTGCAGCCTACCAGGCTCCTCCATCCATGGGATTTTCCAGGCAAGAGTACTGAAGTGGAGTGCCATCGCTTTCTCCAGTAGAGGCTGAATACTTGAGGCTGGATACTTGAGGCAAATATGGTAGTTATCGCATTTGTCTTCTTTTAAAAACTGCTTTTGAGTTGAATATCCAAAGCTAATTTGACAAGATCTGTTAGGAACATGAGCATCTTCCTTGGGTATCATTTCAACAGTCAGTAAATTCTCTTGAAGGGGACGTGGGTTTCTTTTCATAACCAACAACAGAGAACCATGTTGGCAGCAGAGATAACTGGATTAGTCTAGTTGTCCTTCTAATCTGGGACCTGCACTTGATGATAAATGAAAATTCATTGTAATTTGTTAATTGTGCAAGACTGGTTATAAGGCTAGGCAAGGTAATTAGCTGCCTACATATTGTCAGTAATGCTTTGGTGACTAATAATATCAGTCTCTTCTTTCTCATAGTTTTTGCAAATCTATGCTGCCATGTTATTTTAAACAGGTAACTAGTAAGGATCAAAATGCAAGTATTAGTTTTTCTAACTGAGATAATTAAACAAACCTTTATCTGATAGCATTTCAGTAGGGAAGCCAAATGAAATCTTTTCCAGAGCAAGGCAAAGGATAAATAGTACATATGAACATTAATAAGGGTTTGTCAGGTGGGTGTCTGCCTGTGATGACTGGTTAAAAGAAGAGACACCTGGATATTAGGTGCTGAAAAGATAGACCTTGCCTGATTTATTACCCATTAAGCTGTGGATGACCTATGCTTTAAGCATGGATTCTTACTGCTGTCTCTACTGGGGCGGATTGAAATGTCTTTAGTATTTCAGGTGAGACCTGAGATATTGCCATTTGTGAACAGTCTGAGAGAAATAGACTAATGACTTTCAAGAACATTATGGAGAAATACAAGGAACATGGAATTTAGGAACAGAAAGAAAACAACAATAATCTGGGTTTGATTCACGGCTCTGTCTCAGCCTAGCTGTTCATCCTTAGTGAGAGTGAAGTCGCTCAGTCATGTCCAACTCTTTGCGACCCCATGGACACAAGGCTCCTCTGTCCATGGGATTTTCTAGGCAAGAGTACTGGAGTGGGTTGCCATTTCCTTCTCCAGGGAATCTTCCCAACCCAGGGATTGAACCCAGGTCTCCCACACTGGACAGACGTATTACTGTCTGTGCCACCAAGGAAGTCCTGGGTCATCTCTATAGCTTCTCAGGTCTTGTTTGATCTGTCTTAGTTCTAAGAGTGAGAAGGGCTTATGGACCCAGGTTGGTCCGAATTCTCCTCCAGTTTCAACTAAGGGACATACTCGAGCTGGCTTTTGTGGAGGGGGTGCTTCCAGATATGGGGCCATGTTTGGATACAAGGAAGAAGTACCAGGCCACTCAGGAGCTGTGGGAGACTCCAATCTCTTTGAGGGGATGGGAGGTGAGCCTTTACAGGGGGGTTCTTTCTCTTGGTTGTCTGTGCCTAACACCATTTGCTTAGTAGGCTCACTTTTAGGGCATACAACAATCCCATACTTAAGACAGGGTTCCTTCATATCTCTTAGTTGAAAGAAAATTTGGACATAGGGGGTCTCTGTCCATTGCTCTTGTCTTTTGCAGAATAATCCTAGCTGCAAGATGGTATTGTAATTTAAACTCCCATCCTTCACTAAGTCATTTAACTTCTTAGAACCTCAGTTTCCTTTTCTGTAAATGGAAAGAGCAGGATTATCTTGCAGAATCATGCTGAAGATAAAATGAGACAAGCTTTTCGAAATTCCTGAGCAAATATTAGGAATTCAGGTAGATAGAGTCGCAGATGTGATTAACTGTCTTCAACTACGTATATCCTCTTTCATGCTACACATAGTCATTTCATTTTTCTCTCTCGGACTTGATTTCACTCCATAAATCTTTCTACCACCACCCCAATACATGTGCTGTTTAATCAAACTAAACCTGTCTAATTCCACCTTATGTTATAAATCATACCTAACCTGTCTAAAATCCTTTAACATATAATGGCTCCCTATAAGCTGTTCTAATGAGTAAATCCAAGACACTAACTGAAAATGAACTTGAATGGCAGAGCAGATCTCCACCACTCCTCAGAAGGGGAGGTTGCAGGTCTCCCTGAAGTGAAAGCTCTTCATTTACAATGTACAGAAAAGAAAAAAGGGGGGAAAAAAAAAACTACTGAGAACAGCAGTGGGGTGTGCAGAGCCATGTTTCTCAGAGCTTGGGTTATAGATGATGTCTTTGGGGCAGAGTTTAGACGCCTGTGAAATAAGCCAGGACATCATATTAATTAGGATTGCTCTCATATGCAGTAATATATCATGGCAAATTAACAAGGACTGAAAGAGAGCTCATCTTCTGTTACACATGTTCTTAGGGCAAAAGTTATTTTTGAATAGTAACAAAGTAGTTACACAAATTGACATAGAAGAGACTCCCTCTGTTGTGATAAAATTGGCTTATGTATTCCTCCTCTTTCCTGCAAGGTAAAGGCATAGTCCAAAAGAAGTTGAATAACAATACTGATTTGTTTACTGAACAGCTCATGAAAGTTAGAAATGCCTTAAATGTTTCCTCAGCAGGCAATATAACATAAGTCGGCATATGTGTAGAGCCCCAAATGGCAACAATATGATTAATTCTCTCTGCATATTTTTTATATTATGTCTATCATTAAAAACATTTAGTATGAAGCCTAAAGAATACATTCCTTACTCCCAAAAGGCAAAATTATGCCAAACATTCCAAATGAATGTAAGACAAAATGTAATTTGATCACTGTATTTTCAGGCTATAAAAGAAAATTCTCCAAGCACCAAACATGCCATCTTAAGTATCCGTAGAGAAAGAAAAGGAATGTGACTTTAAACCTCAGATTCTAATGAGGTTTTGTTTAAATATTCACACTGTTCTTAGCCTGGGTACAAACCCTGTCTGTAAATGAATTCATTTTGGCAATTTTCTAATCTCATTATACCTTTTGTCAGGGGAATGATTTATCAGAATTACAATGTGTAATGCTGTATATCTTGTGAAATATAGTCATCTGGACCAAGACAGTATCATCATCTGACTCTTTCAATATATGATATTTTCATTAGCAGCAGGATATTCATTCCTTCCCCTCTACTCAGCAGGGCTATAAATAGAGAGGCCAGCCAACCAAATCACACAATATTGAAAAGGTCAGAGAAGTACAGTATATTACTATAATTTACAGAATGTTGTTCGTGAAGTATTAAAACTCTTGACACCTTATTTATGTGCAGAGAAAATAATGAAAACATAAAGCAGTGTACAGTGGTCACATTATCAGTGCTGTGATGGTGGAGACAGTATTGAATGAAGCTTTCCTTTGCAGTGAAACAGGAATTAAACAAGCAGGAAAGTCTGTTTAGGTAGTCAATAACAAGACTTCACTTCCTCCTATTAGATCAATATGGGATTTTAAAATAAAGAAAAGGAATCAAAAATAAAGTGAAAAAGCATGAAAAAATAAAGTGAAGAAGCACTCTGCTGAGGATAAAGGCATAGTCCATTATCCTGGTTCCAGAAGAAACTAAAACTTATGGTCTAATTGGCAGAGCTGGAAGACGTCTTCTTTAAGAATACCAGTTTCAGATCAGGCATCAGTGGTTAAATTTTACCCAGTTACATGTATGATTTAGGATGAGCCAAAGGAGACAGACTATGTAATCTCATGCTAGAGTTTTGGTCTTAATATTTCCTGCCTGTGATGTCAAATTCTTTATATAACTGAGTTAAAGTAAGAACAAAAAGAAAATGGCTCATCTGTACTTCAGCAAATGTTATTTGTGGGAAACATCCATACAACTTCATAAAAAAGATGCTGAAACCTAAAATCTTATTAAAACAAAAGAAGTTAAAGAGAGCCATATTTGAAACTTTTGACCACATTTTCCCCACCAGTAACTTTATCCAAATGCTAGATATTATACTGCATGTATTCAAGGGCATTTATTTGCTGCAGAAGCTGGAAGAATGCTTAATTCCCAGTTCCACAGTTTTCGGTTTCTTCTTACCACTGTTGTCTTATTAGGTCAATATTTCTCATCATCTAAAGTAAATTTTTTTCTTAAATAGGTTACTGTCCCTGCAATGTATTCTTCATATTCTTACCAAAAGGAACTTTTCTGAAATTGAAATTTGAGATTATTTTCTCCATCCTAAACCTGTTCTTGTTGCCATCTTATATAGAATCCAAACTCTTCCACCTGCCATTCATGGTCCTCCAAGATCTAAGACTTGACAGTATCTTTGGACCCTTGTCCTGTCAAGCGCTATGCAAGTGTTATACTACTGACATCAGTCTTCTGAAACTAATCTTATGGAGATCACATAGAAAATCTGGTCAAGCCTGACCCTCTCAGCTCTTGCTACATCACTGCTACCACTTTTTCTTCTGAAAAGAATAGAAGGGTGCTAACACATTATGGGCCTTCTCCCAGTGAACACCACTGGACTTTTCTTAAGGCAAAATAAAAGGTACAAAACTATGTCAAAAATCACTACATTTGTCTCATGGTAGAATGAATAATTTGTATAAATCTCCTTATATCACTGACCATATGCTGATCTCCCCAGTATATTTACCAAACTAAAAAGGAGACAATGAAAAATGTTTATGAGAAAAGAAAGGAAAATAAAGAAGTGTGGGAGGGTAGGATGGAGTAAATAGAAAAGTAACAATCTCTAATAAAGTAATTTAACAGGGCTTTTGCCATTGGGTTAGTATATTTGCTTGGTTCTGATTATTAGTGTATAAGTTTTGTCCATGAAGATTATAATCAAAGGCCAAAGCACGTCTTCCATTTTCTGGTACAGCCACCTAGGATTTTTCTACAGAAAAATCATGTTTTTCACTATCAGGAAAAAAATCGCCTGTTATCAGCTGCCAAAAAATGAGTGAGGAATACCAGTTCTGGCACCCTGATTACGGACTTCTAGCCTCCAGAACTGTGAAACAATATATTTTTGTCATCAGGCCATACAGTCTATGGTGCGTTGTTATGGCAGTCCTAGCAAACTAATACAAACTCCATTATATTTTCTCACGTATAAAATGGATCTCAGTAACATTGTCTGTCTCACAGATTTTGTGTGAGGATTAATGAGATGTTTTATGTAAAATTCTAGCACAATGATCAGTATATTCAATAAATTTTAATCATTTTTGTTATCCCCACCTGAGGTTTCCTTCAATAGGCAATGCGTGTATACTCAGTTACTTACCCATGTCTGACACTTTGTGACCTTTTGGACTGCAGCCCACCAAGCTCCTCTGTCCATGGGAATTTTAAGGCAAGGATACTGGAGTGGATTGCCATTGCCTTCTCCAGGGCATCTTCCTGACCCAGGGATCAAATCTCTCCCTCTTTTTTGAATTAATCAATCTATTTTAATTGGAGGATAACCGTCCGAGCTACCAGGGAAGCCTGGAGGATAATTAGTTTACAATATTGTGATGGTTTTGCCATACGTCAATATGAATCAGCCACAGTTATACATGTGTCCCCTCCTTCCTAAACCTGCCTCTTACCTCCCTCCTCACCGTTTCCCTCCCCGCTGTCACAAAGCACCAGCTGCATCAAACATAAAACTCTCACTGATTATCTATTTTATATATGGTGTATATATGTTTCAATGCTATTCTCTCAAATAATCCCATCCTCTACTTCTCCCTCTGAGCCCAAAATTCTGTTCTTTATGTGTGTCTCCTTTGCTGCCCTGCATGTAGGATCATCACTAACATTTTTACAGATTCCATACATATGCATTAATATATGCTATTTGTCATTCTCTTTCTGACTTACTCTACTCTGTATAATAGGCTCTAGATTCACCCACCTCGTTGTTCATTGCAGCACCATTACAATAGCGAGGAGATGGAAGCCACCTAGACGCCCATCAGCAGATGAATAGATATGGAAGTTGTGGTACATATATGCAATGGAAAATTACTAAGCTATATAAAGGACTGTGCTTGAGTCAGTTGTAGTGAGGTGGATGAACCTCCTGTGTCTCTCACGTCACAGGTGGATTCTTCACTTGATGAGCCATTGTGGAAGCCGTAGGCAATGCATTCTTTGCTAAGCTGTTCTTATGAGCTTTTATTTATTAACCTTTTAGCTAAGGTAAGAAGCCATCTATTTTCCTCATTATTAGAATATTTTCTTTTCCCTCTTATATTTAAAAAGATTTTGGTTACATATTTATATGTGAAACACACTCAAGGAGACTTCAGGTAAGAGGCAAGTTTAATATATACCAGTTACTAAATGGCATGCTTTTAATTGCTTTATACCCTAGTCATGAAACATATCTCAAAATTGAGTACCTTTGAAGAACAGATCCCATTCATTACTCAAAATCACTTTGTCTGATGAAGAAGAGCTGGTTCAGATGTATATTAGAGTTGTGGAATCATCAATTCCTCTAATGTTACTAAGAGTTTATGATAACAGAATATAACTAAAAGATATTTTAAATAAGTGCAATAAATAAACTGATAATATTTTGCTTCAGAATATTATTAAGAATGACTCATTTTGCTAAAATTGAAACGCAGAAATATATCTTAGAATATAAAATCATAAGAATGCTTTAAAGAGAATTTTTATATCATTATATCATCTTTCTGGAAAACTAAAATCCAGAAGAAAAAATAATCTCTTCCTAAGCACACAAATTATACCTTTAGAAACAGGCCATTATGGTATGAAGCACCCCTAGAGGGTATTAAGTGACCTAAAACTTTGAATTTGACATTTATTTACATAGAAGACATTTCTTTAATATGGCAATAGTTTTGTTGAAAGTTTGGCTTTTAAAGCTAATGTATCCTACTCATATTACAGCGATCATAACCTGTTGTTACCAAGACAAGTTTTACTAAGAATTGTAGACTCTGGAAAGAGCAGTCTAGATACCATGAGATGTAGTAGTGTGTTAGAGACATCACCTGACTTCAGAGTCAAAGGTATGATTCTCACTCCACTGTCACCTGTTTCTTTGTCAGGAAAGTAGCAGAAGCTACTTGGTGTCTTGGTTTTTTTGTTTGTATGCAGGGAGAATAATATCTGCTGTACTGTGACCTAGATTGTTATAAAGTAGTGAGATAATGTGTGTAAAAGGCACAAAATATTTTGATGTCGGTAAATATGAGTTATCAGAGCAATATCAAGTTCTTGTCTGGATATACTCCCTGCCAGCTTAATGTCTATGATTGCTGCTTTGTTACAAGAATAAGGAAATGAAGGAAAATGTTATTTTTATGAAGTTATAATTAGAAGCTGGTACTTATTTACAAAGTCTAACTGGGAATTGTTGGGGTATTTTAATGGAGAGACCTTTTGTTTTCTTAGATGATGAACTGGTTTGCCACTATGAGAGCCATTATGTGTACTGAGCAGTTTGTTTATATGACATTTTATGCTGAAATAGCAAACTAGAATTTGTATTGATCTCTACAGATAAAACGTATTAAAATCCCATGAGTGGGTTTATTTCCACTGATGAACTGATGTCCTACATGTTATGAACCTCTCTTCTGTGTTTATACACTAGTGATTTGGAACAAATGACACTAGTATAAGGGCAAGAGTCTATGTCTCTTCCTAATATGGTTGGGGATGAGGGATTGAAAAAAAAACTTTTAACTTATACAGTGGATTAGAAATGAAACTTGACCTCTCTTATGCCTTACTTTCCTCATTTGTTTAAGAAGGGCTAGCAGTATTTACTTTTCTCACTGTGGGGGTCACACAAAATAACTTGAAAATGATTATAACCTGCTGTGAAAACTCAAAGAGTTTTCTCTGTAGGTTTCTTATGAAAACAGCTCTGGAGCCAGAACAGAGTCAGTCCATTTTAAAGACTCTTCAAAACTAGAGTCCATTATAGTCTATCTTAAGATAGCCCATAAGTATGGTTGGGACCATCTTAACTACTTTAAGAACTTCTGTGCATGATTACACTAAAATGCTTTTATGGACTTTAGCGACAGATTTTTTTTCCAACAAAATTACTAACCATTTATTTGTGTGACAGTAGGCAGGTAAACTACACACACATGGACACACACACACAGGTGTGTGTAGGGGTGTGTGTGTGTGCTCCCCAACTCTTTATTTTAGCATGGCAGACTATCAAAGTGTAATGAGGCTAAGCATTTATCTTTGGGTAAGAGAATTCTCCCTTCTTTTATTTTTATTATTACATCCATTATACATGTACTTAATGTTAGAATCCTCCTACATTGGGTTATTCAAAAATGTGTTAATTTTCAATAACTGGTCATTTTAGAGTCTTTATATACTTTGACCACCTGATGCAAAGAGCCTACTCATTGGAAAAGACTGATGCTGGGAAAGATTGCAGGCAAAAGAAGAAGAGGGTGGCAGAGGATGAGAGGGCTAGATAGATAGTATCATTGACTCAACAGACATGAATTTGAGCAAACTCTGGAGATAGTGAAGGACAGGGAAGCCTGGCGTGCTGCAGTCCATGCGGTTGCAAAGAGCTAGACACAACTTAGTAACTGAACAACAACAAAGAGTGATTATAATTGATATCTATTTAATTATATCATGGTTAGAGAACACACTGTAAGATTTTATTCTTTTGAGATATGTTGAGACTTGTTTATGATCAAGCATATGATATTAGAAAGTATGTCATGGACACACTGGAAAAAGTTTCACTCCTGTTTTTGTTGAAGTTGTCTGCAAATGTCAATTATATCAAATTAGCTGATTGCATTACTTAGATCTCTATCTTCTTACTATTTTGGGTCAAATTTTCTAACCATTAACAACAAGAGTATTATGCAAATATCACTATGAATTTGTCTTTCCTCTCTCTAGTTTTGTCTATTTTCACTTCATGTGTTTTGGAGCTCACCTACTAATTGCAGACATTCACATGTAAGATGATTATGTCTCCCTAATTGCTCTTTTATCAGGAAATGTCTACCTTTACCTTCAGAAATACTCTGTGTGAGATTTATGTCATGTAATATGAGTATGGAGATACTAATACTGAGGTATATTATTGTCACCTTGCTATGCAAATTCTTTTCTAGATGTCTGACATATCATTTTCCTTTCCTTCTTTGAAATGTTCTGCATCTTTATATTTAATAGATATCTTATAGATGACTTATAACTGAGTCTGCCTTCTTCATCCAGACTTACATTCTTTGCTTTATAATTGGAACATTTTTTTTTGCATTTTTATTTAAAGCAATTTCGTATAGTTGGGTTTACCTCTACTATTTTGCTAATTATTTTTAGTTTGTCCTTTTTAGATTTTGTTGTTTTTTATTGACTGTGGCTCCTTATTCATGGGTCCTTACTACATTTCATACTGTGTAGGAAATGACAGGAGCTGAAGTTGAACATAGAATTACAGAGAAATTATGAAGAAAGAATTATATATGCCATCCTAATTAATCTAAATTTTATTGTGTAGATAGTAAAGATTCATTAAGCTTTTATGGACATTTAAGATCTTCTTTTAATATGCAAATGAAACCTGACCTAAAAGAAGAAAAGTTTGTAGGGAATCTATGGAAATAGTCTGTCAAGACATGGGGAGAACTTGAAATTAAGGAATTCCAGATAAAGATGAAGAAGAGAGGATGCATTTGAGAAGAACTCAGGGGGGAAATGTCAGAATCTGGTGATTGATAAGCATGGACATTTTGATAGTTAACGTTTCTAGATCTCTTAAATTTCTATCCTGAGAACGGTCTGAGGATGACTCAGGTGGTAGAGAATCTGCCTACAATGCAGGAGACCCAGGTTCAATCCCTGGGTCAGGAAGATCCCCTGGAGAACACTAATGTGATGGTACCATTTACTGACCAAAGGAGAGTAGAAGACAGGTAGAATTGAAGGTGTCATAAGCTTGTTTTGGGGCTTGATGTGTTTTCAGATATTTGTGGGCACCTAGCTACAAATATTTAATGGGATGCAAGTTTGGAGCTTCAAAACAAGTTTGGTCTAGAGTAAAACATTTGGAAGTTATCCAATTATCTATCAGTTGAGCAGGAAGAAGGATGAAATTTCCTGAGGAATATGTAATCAGAGACTTATGTCCACTGTGATTATGTGAATGTGGACATGTGCATATACACATGATTATGCACGAGGATATTTTAAATTCTTGAGTACAACATGAAACCTAAGGTTACTTTTAAAAGCAAGTCGAACAAAACTAAAGAACATACACACTAAAAATTGATTCTGTATAAATCAAAATTGACCAGGAGTGTCCTTACCAGTTCAATCATTAGCTTTATCTATGAAGTTTTTCTATGTAATGTTCTGCTTTTCAGGTTGCAGCTAATTTAACAACATTGGAGCTTTTCAGTTCCCGTTCTGATTGCATCTCTGTGAAGATTTTTAGTCTGTTTACTCATGAGAAGTTAATAACCAGCTTCACTGAATAAACAGACTAATATCTACTTTAAAAAAGGACAACTGTTCAGTTTTACAATAGTGCCTTAGATTTCAATGCGTAAAATCCTAATTATATCCAGTTTCAGGAGGTGGTTAAATGTTTTTTGGATACTGAAACTTGGTTATATTGAATGATTCATAAACTAGTACTTTTTAAACATTTATGATGGATTTTTATTATAGCAATATTTAAAATATATTTTTAGACTTCAGGATTGCCTAGAAGAAATGGTTCATGCCATAGTTTCACTGGTAAGATACTAGGTTGGAAGGGGAAGAAGGAATTAGCAGTGTGGAACAATTAAGGAATGAAGATTTAGATAAAAACTGTTACCTAGGATACCTGTGCTGCAGAAAATGACCTTTTTTTGTCTAGTGATTTCACAGGCTCTCACAGATGTCAGGAAGTCAGTTTGCATCACAGGGCACAAACATCTGGACCTTGCTCTACTGTCTTCCTGCTGCACACCCTGAGCTCAAAGACATTTAAACATCATGGTCAGACTGATTGCAGGATGATGCACAAATCCTGAAAGTGAGATGTGGATTACGTTTATGACTCTAAAATATTATTCAAAAATAGCACTGCCTTTGTGAAAGCCTACAATGTTATTAAAATATTTCCCATTATCATCTTCCTAGAGGGCAGAAATAAATAGACAAGGCGAATACGTTCTCTTAGGAATTCTGTCTTCTCATTTCCGTGGAAAATTCACACTCTTCATATGAAATGTATTTGTTTTCTGTTCAGACTGCAGTCTTTCTTACCCCAATTCACTGACAGCCATTCTGCTAACTTCATGCTTAACTGTATATCCTCAGGCTATGATAATTTACACACCCTCTGCCTACACAGGATGCTGCAGGTCAAATCGTGTTGTTGACAGAAAATGCACAATGACTGCTGCTACCACACTACTTTCCAGCTCATGCTCTGTGCCTGGACTCCTGTGTATATATAAAGTATATGTTCAGGAGATCTGTAGAATCACACAAGAGAACAGGCAGTATAGTTATTATGCAGACCAGGAGGTTGCTATGCAGAAATGTTAGAGGACAAGATTGTGTTCCTTCAATCCTGGCTCCCCCTTGCTGTCATTCTTGAATACCTGATATGCCATTTTACACATAATAGTTACTTAAAATATGACACTGAATGACTGTTTCAAAGAAAAGCAAGCCACTAACTGATATGTTGTGAGATAAAATATATACTGATTCATACTCTTCCTTAATATTTCTCTTAAATTTATTTGCTAATTTTCCCTTTAGAGAAGTAAAGAAAGCTGAGTGCTGAAGAATTGATGCTTTTGAACTGTGGTGTCGGAGAAGACTCTTGAGAGTCCCCTGGACTGCAAGAAGATCCAACCAGTCAATCCTAAAGGAAAGCAGTCCTGAATATTCATTGGGAGGACTGATGCTGAAGCTGAAACTCCAATACTCTGGCCACCTGATGCAAAGAACTGACTCATTGGAAAAGACCCTGATGCTGGGAAAGGTTGAAGGCAGGAGGAGGAGGGGATGACAGGATGAGATGGTAGGAAGGCATCACCAACTTGATGATGGATTGAGTTTGAGCAAGCTCTAGGAGTTGGTGATGGACAGGGAAGCCTGGCCTGCTGCAGTGCATGGGGTCACAAACAGCAGGACACAACTGAGCAAATGAACTGAAATGAAATGAAGTGAAAGTGTTACTCATTCAGTTGTATCCAGCTCTTTGCGAACCCATGGACTGTAGCCTGCTAGGCTCCTCTGTCCATGGAATTCTCCAGGAAAGACTACTGGAGCAGGAAGCCATTCCCTTTTCTAGGGGATTTTCCCAACCCAGCTTCACACCCAAGTCTCCTGCATTGCAAGCAGATTCTTTACCATCTGAGCCACCAAGAAAACCCTAATTTTCCCTACAAATTTTCCCTAAAACTATTTGTTCTTTATGTGTGTGTATTTATATCTTATTTCCAAGAATAATGGCTTAAATTTGTATAACTTTTAAAGTTCTATTTAATATATTATTTGATTCCATAATGTGAGGTTTCTAGAACAAAAGTCTCTATCTTAGGTTGACATTCTAACTGTTGAATGAAAAAGTTGGTGAATGAGTGAATAAATGGATCTGTTTCACTGAAACATCAGAAAGTATGTCATTACTGCAGGCTTCCTATTGAATTTAACCCTGACTACTAATGAGCAGTGGGCCGAGGAATGTTGTTTATGAGGAAGCAAATAAATGGATTAGATTAAGTCTATTACTTTCGAAATCACAAACAAGTGGAACATATTCCTGGAAGCAAAGAGGAATAGATTAAGTAAAATCATAAAGTAAGGATCAGAGTGGAGAAACACAAAAGGCCCAAAGGAGAGGTCAAACACTGGTAGGATCTGAGGTACTTTGTCTCTAAGAAACTGTACTTAGGATAAGTAGGAATTCCGGTCGCAAGGAGAGATGGTCAGTAAATAGAGAAAAATAATATACCTTCCCCCCTGCCCATTGTTGTATATGACACGCGATCACTATCTTAGTCTTTTGTTTGGGTCAGAAATCTGGCCATGATATGGCTGGATTTTCTGCTCAGGGTCTCACAAGGTGTGAGCTAGACTGGGTTCTCATTTAGCTCCAATGGTTGCTGGCAGAATTAAGTACGTTGCTCTTGCAGGACTGATACCAGTTTCTTATTGACTATTGGCTGGGGGTACTCTCATCTTCCAGAGGCTACCCAGAGTTTTCTACTCTATGGTCCTGTCCACAGAATGGGAGCTTGTGTCTTCAAAACCAGCAGGAGACCACCCAGACTTTTCTTCCTTTTAAGGTTTTACCTGTCTGGGTCAGGTACACCCAGCTAATCTTTTGATTAGACCTTAATCACATTTACGTAGTCCCTTTCACATATTGTCTAACCATAGCGTTGAATGCTGCTCCATCATCATCGGTCTACCACACTGAAGGCTGACAGACTTTTCTTCCTTTTAAGGTTTTACCTGTCTGGGTCAGGTACACCCAGCTAATCTTTTGATTAGACCTTAATCACATTTATGTAGTCCCTTTCACATATTGTCTAACCATAGCGTTGAATGCTGCTCCATCATCATCATAGGTCTACCACACTGAAGGCTGAACGAGGCAAGTACCCCAGCTGTGTGGGAATCTCCAGGGCCATACTAAAACTCTGCCCACCGCAGGAAGTGAATCCTTAACTCTGGGTAAATGAGAAATTGAGGGGCACAGTAAAGGCAAGAAAAGAAGGGATGTTCAGAAAGCTTCCCAATATTAACTTGGGAGCTATTGATTCTCAAGCACTGTATGAGAGAAATGCCTGCATTGAGGGTGAGGAGAGGTGAACAGAAGCAGTCTCTGAGGGGGAGACAGACAGCAGAGGAGGAACTTAATAATTATCTGAAGGAGGATGGTGCCTTGTCAAGAGAAGAATTAAAGTCAGAGCATTTACCTAGTAATCACATTGGGAGAACTATGATTATAAAATTACTGGGGATAACTCTGAAAGACATGTTGGCAGTAATTCGCTTCCAAAGATTAAATAGAAGTTTTAGAGGTGGAGAAATGGAGTATGTTTTGAAAGAAATATAGTTCGGAATAAAAAAAAAAAATTCTTAAAATTGCTGGTTTGATTATGCAGAATTACAGTGATAAAAACTATATGAATGCTATTCAGAAATGAAATGACTGCTAGAAAAGACAAATATCAGTGACTAAAAAGGCACAAGAAATGTCATAAGTTTCAGCTAAGAAAGAGGTGAAAATGAAAAATAGAAGTAAGAGTATTTAGAAAAAGTTCAAAGTGTCATATAGTGCAAGGCACTATTATCAGTGATCCAGACTGGTGTGCTCCCCTGGCCGCATGTGAGGTATCTGTCAGTTCTCTCTTTCCCTAAGCAGAGAGGTTGGGGCTGATATATCAGGCTGCTAGGGGTAAACAATAGGGTATATTTTATTGAAGCATTTTAAATGGGGAGAGGAGAAACAAAATGCACAGGTGCAGAGAAAATATTTCAAGCCAATTATATGACATGGAAGGGCATACTGAGCCCAATTACTCAGTCATATCTGTAAAGACTAAAAGAGAAAAAATTAAAAACCACAGATATGTGGGGAACGAACACATTTTGTAAGGGCAGAGTTTGACTTGAGAGGTTGTGTCCTGCATCACTAAAATTAGAACTAGTGAGTTCAGGCTGACTGAGAGAGCAAGACTAACAGGGCTCAGGCTGAGGAAAAAGCTGAAAAGTTCCAGGGATGGATATACGCTTCATTCCCAGACAAGAGTTCTTGAACAAGGAATCTAATATGAAAGAAAAGAAAACATACCAAAGCT
Organism: Capricornis sumatraensis; assembly: GCF_032405125.1. Lineage (NCBI taxonomy): Eukaryota > Metazoa > Chordata > Mammalia > Artiodactyla > Bovidae > Capricornis > Capricornis sumatraensis. The sequence goes on along the minus strand of NC_091069.1, from coordinate 74,617,747 downwards.
TGAGGAATGGTGATGCAGAGAGGAAAAAGGAGAGGCATTAAAAAGAAAAGGTCTAAATGAACGTCACAGCAACATGCATTGAAATCAGATAAGTAAGTGTTGTAAATGGCAGAAATGTAGAAGCATTCAACAGAACTAAAGACGAGGCCTATAGGATAGGATAGAAATAAAAGCACTGCTTCCCAGGAAGGCGGTATTCCAACCCAAGAAAACCTTCTTATTAAGATGAGAAGTGTGAAGAGTGAGATGGCAAGAGTGAACATAGATATTTTAGGAATCGGTGAATTCAAATGGACCAGAATGGACAAATTTATTCAGATGACCATTATATCTACTACTGTGGGCAAGAATCCCTTAGAAGAAATGGAGTCGCCATCATAGTCAACAAGAGTCCAAAATGCAGTACTGGGTGCAGTCTCCTAAATGACAGAATGATCTCTGTTCATTTCCAAGGCAAACCATTCAATATTACAGTAAGTAAGTAAGTAAGTAAGTAAGCGAAGTCGCTCAGTTGTGTCCGACTCTTTGCGACCCCGTGGACTATAGCCTACCAGGATTCTCTGTCCATGGGATTCTCCAGGCAAGAATACTGGAGTGGGCTACCATTTCCTTCTCCAGGGGATCTTCCCGATCCAGGAATCGAACCTGGGTCTCCCACATTGGAGGCAGACACTTTAACCTCCGAGCCACCAGGGAAGATGAATATTACAGTAATCCAAGTCTATGCCCCAACCAGTAATGATGAAGAAGCTGAAGTTGAATGGTTCTATGAAGACCTACAAGACCTTCTAGAACTAACACCCAAAAAAGATATGCTTTTTATCAGAGGGGACTGGAATGCAAAAGTAGGAAGTCAAGAGCTACCTGGAGTAATGAGAAAATTTGTACTCAGAGTACAAGATGAAGCAGGGAAAAGGCTAATAGAGTTTTGCCGAGAGAATGCACTGGCCATAGCAAACACCCTCTTCGGACAACACAAGAAAGACTCTACACATGGACATCACCAGATGGTCGATACCAAAATCAGATTGATTATATTACTTGTAGCCAAAGATGGAGAACCTCTATACAGTCAGCAAAAACAAAACCAGGAGCTAACTGTGGCTCATATCATGGACTCCTTATTGCCAAATTCAGACTTAAATTGAAAAAAGTAGAGAATACCACTAGACCATTCACTATGACCTAAATCAATTATACAGTGGAAGTGTATATGAATTATACGATTATACAGTGGAAGTGACAAATAGATTCAAGGGATTAGATTTGATAGAGTGCCTGAAGAGCTACGGACAGACATTCATGACACTGAACAGGAGGCAGTGATCAAGACCATCCCTGAAAAAAAGAAATTCAAAAGGCAAAATGGTTGTCTGAGGAGACCTTACAAATAGCTGAGAAAAGAAGAGAAGCTAAAGGCAAGGAAGAAAAGGAAAGATATATACGTCTGAATGCAGAGTTCCAAAGAATAGCAAGGAGATTAAGAAAGCCTTCCTCAGTGATCAATTCAAAGAAACAGAGGACACCAATAAAATGGGGAAGACCGTAAACTTCCTGATGTTCAAGCTGGTTTTAAAAGAGGCAGAGGAACCAAAGATCAAATTGCCAACATCTGTTGGATCATCGAAAAAGAAAGGAGTTCCAGAAAAACATCTATTTCTGCTTTATTGACTAGGCCAAAGCCTTTGACTGTGTGGATCACATTAAACTGTGAAAATTCTGAAAGAGATGGGAATACCAGACCACCTGACCTGCCTCTTGAGAAACCTGTAGGCAGCTCAGGAAGCAACAGTTAGAACTGGACATGGAACAACAGACTGGTTCCAAATAGGAAAAGGAGTACATCAAGGCTGTATATTGTCACCCTGATTATTTAACTTCTATGCAGAGTACATCATGAGAAATGCTGGACTGGAAGAAACACAAGCTGGAATCAAGATTGACAGGAGAAATATCAATAACCTTAGATATGCAGATGACACCACTTTTATGGCAGAAAGTGAAGAGGAACTAAAAAGCCTCTTGATGAAAGTGAAAGTGGAGAGTGAAAAAGTTGGCTTAAAGCTCAACATTCAGAAAACAAAGACCATGGCATCTGGTTCCATCACCTCATGGGTAGATGGGGAAACAGTGGAAACAGCGGCAGACTTTATTTTTGGGGGCTCCAAAATCACTGCAGATGGTGACTGCAGCCATGAAATTAAAAGATGCTTACTCCTTGGAAGGAAAGTTATGACCAACCTAGATAGCATATTCAAAAGCAGAGACATTCCTTTGCCAACAAAGGTCCGTCTAGGCTATGGTTTTTCCAGTGGTCATGTACAGATGTGAAAGATGGAATGTGAAGAAAGCTGAGCACCGAAGAACTGATGCTTTTGAACTGTGGTGTTGGAGAAGACTCTTTTCTTTAAATATAAATTTATTTATTTTAATTGGACTGGAGAAGACTCTTAACAGTCCCTTGGACTGCAAGGAGATCCAACCAGTCCATCCTAAAGATCAGTCCTAGGTGCTCTTTGGAAGGACTGATGCTAAAACTGAAACTCCAATACTTTGGCCACCTCATGCGAAGAGTTGACTCATTGGAAAAGACTCTGATGCTGGGAGGGATTGTGGGCAGTAGGAGAAGGGAATGACAGAGGATGAGATGGCTGGATGGTGTCACCAACTCAATGTACATGAGTTTGGGTGAATTCCAGGAGTTGGTGATGGACAGGGAGGGCTGGTGTGCTGCAATTCATGGGGTTGCAAAGAGTGGGATGACTGAGCAACTGAACTGAACTGAAGGGAACATTTCATGCAAAGATGGGCACAACAATGGACAGTAACAATATGGACCTAACAGAAGCAGAAGATGTTTGAAAAGATGGCAAGAATACACAGAACTATACAAAAAAATTTTAATGACCCAACCACGAAGGTGTGATCACTCACCTAGAGCCAGATATCCTGGAGTCTGAAGTCAAATGGGCCTCAGGAAGCATCACTATGAACAAAACTAGTGGAAGGGATGGAATTCCAGCTAAGCTATTTCAAGTCCTAAAAGATGATGCTGTGAAAGTGCTGCCCTCAATATGCCAGAAAATTTGGAAAACTCAGGAGTGGCCACAAGACTGGAAAAGGTCACTTTTCATCCCAGTCCCAAAGAAAGGCAATGCCAAAGAATGTTTAAGTTTAGTTCAGTCGCTCAGTTGTGTCCGACTCTCTGTGACACCATGGCTTCCCTGTCTGTCACCAACTCCTGGAGCTTACTCAAACTCATGTCCGTAGAGTTGGTGATGCCATCCAGCCATCTCATCCTCTGTCATCCCCTCCTCCTCCTGCCTTCAATTTTTCCCAGCATCAGGGTCTTTTCAAATAAGTCAGCTCTTCGCATGAGGTGGCCAAAGTATTGGAGTTTCAGTTTCAACATCAGTCCTTCCAATGAACACCCAGGGCTGATCTCCTTTAGGATGGACTGATTGGATCTCCTTGCAGTCCAAGGGACTCTCAAGGGTCTCCTCAACATCATAGTTACAAAGTATCAATTCTTCAGTACTCAGTTTTCTTTATATTCCAACTCTCATAACCATACATGACTACTGGAAAAACTGCAACTGTGACTAGATGGATCTTTGTTGGCAAGGTAATATCATGTCTCTGCTTTTTGATATGTTGTCTACAAGGTTGGTCATAAGTTTTCTTGCAAAGAGCAACTTTCTTTTAACTTCATGGCTGCAGTCACCATCTACAGTGAATTTGGAGTTCAAAAGTAAAAAGTTTCTCACTGTTTCCAAAGACACAAAAGGCAAAGAATGTTCAAATACCACAGAACTGCATCCATTTTACATGCTAGCAAAGTAATGCTTAAAATTCTCCAAGCCAGGTTTCAACAGTATGTGAACTGAGAACTTCTAGATGTTCAAGCTGGATTTAGAAAATGCTGAGAGACCAGAAATCAAATTGGCAACAACTGCCGGATCATCGAAAAAGCAAGAGATTTCCAGAGAAATATCTACTTCTGCTTCATTGACTATACCAAAGTCTTTGACTATGTGGATCACAATAAACTGAGGAAAATTCTTCAAGAGATGGAGCACCAGACCACCTTACCTGCCTCTTGAGAAATCTATATGCAGGTCAAGAAGCAACAATTAGAACTGGACATGGAGCAAATGGAGCAAAGCAGAACTGGGCTGGTTACAAATCGGGAAAGGAGTATGTCAAGGCTGTATATTATCACCCTGCTTATTTAACTTTTATTCAGAGTACTTCTGGTAAAATGCCAGGCTGGATGAAGCACAATCTGGAATCAAGATTGCTGGGAGAAATATCAATAAACATAGATATGCAGATGATGCCACCCTTATGGCAGAAAGCAAAGAACTAAAGAGCCTCTTGATGAAAGTGAAAGTGGAGAGTGAAAAACTTGGCTTAAAATTCAACATTCAGCAAACTAAGGTCATGGCCTCCGGTCTCATCACTTCATGGCAAATAGATGGGGAAACAATGGAAACAATGAGAGACTTCATTTGGGGGGGCTCCAAAATCACTGCAGAATGTGACTGCAGCCATGAAATTAAAACATGCTTGCTCCTTAGAAGAAAAGCTATGATCAACCACAGCAGCGTATTGAAAAGCAAATACATTACTTTGCTGCAAAGGTCTGTCTTGTCAAAGCTATGGTTTTTCCAGTAGTCATTTATGGATGTGAGAGTTGGACTATAAAGAAAGCTGAGCACCAAAAAATTGGTGCTTTGGGACTGTGGTGTTGGAGAAGACTCTTGAGAGTCCTTTGGACTGCAAGTAGGTCCAACCAGTCCATCCTAAATGAAATCAACCCTGAATATTCATTGGAAGGACTGATGCTGAAGCTGAAACTCCAATACTTTGGCCACTTGATTTGAAGAACTGACTCATTTGAAAAGATCCTGATGCTAGGAAAGATTGAAGGCAGGAGGAGAAGGGGATGACAGAGGATGAGATAGTTGGATCTCATCACGGATTCAATGGACAGAGTTTGAGCAAGCTCTGAGAGATGGCAAAGGACAGGGAATCCTGGTAGGCTGTGGTCCATGGGGTCACAAAGAGTCAGACGTGACTGAGCGACTGAACTGAACTGAAAACTTCTAGGCCCACATTTTCTGTTCCTGCCAGCCTCCCCTTCTGCCTCATGAATGGCTGATCCCATGTCCTCCTGCAGTCCTGAACTCTAAAATCTTTTTTCTAAATCTTTGTTGGTTAGTGGCAGGCATAAAGTTGAAGCATCCTATTGTATCAGAACTGTTTTAAATTGTTCATTATTTGTTGTTGTTGAAGAGGGACCAAATGAACTAATTCATGTAATGATGCTGTTGAATAAAGCTTAATGAGATTTTCCCTTAGGAAATTGCACGTTTTGTTACGAGAAACGGATTACCTGAAGGTGAGATTTTCATGCAGGAAATGGCTTATTTAGGGTCAAGGCTTTCCCAGGATTCTTAAAAGTAAAGCCCAGAGATAAATGCCTAGTCATTCTGCAAATACGACTAGCCCTCGATGTAAGTCATGGAGTTTTGCCAAAGAAAGTCTGGATCTTATGATTCTGTATCTCTTATTTGTATCGTACACATTATCATTTGTGATCACAGGACAGAGTCTGGGCTAAAAGTTGCTAAGGATACAGCTTCACTTTGCATCTTTATTTGTGGTAGCACATTTACAAGCATCTAGTGTAGAATCTGTTATGTGTCAAGCAGTACCCTTGACATTAGGGACACAATATTGAGTCATGTGTCCCACTATTATGGAGCTCAGGGTTCAACAGTTTAGCAGAGAAGTCCTATATATAGCTACCTCATCTCATTAATTCTAAAACACATCTTTCATTTATACTCTACCACCTCTGGAATTGAAATGTTTCATAAAATCGATGGCCCCATGGTTTAAAACAAGCCATTTCTCTTTCTTTGTGTTATATAAAGTAATGGGACACATTATCATCAATGGCATCCTAGATTTGAGAAATATAATACCTCTAATTACAAAGATGTAAATGCTACACAGATCTTACTAAAGAACACGGAGGAAACTGGAGAAATCGATGTCAAATTTTAGAAAGGAGTTGATTCAAAAGGATTGTTGATAGATTCAAAAAAATTTCACCAGGCAGGAAGGAGGAAGGCTAGGGAGACCTGCAGGGCATAGAGAACAGCAAGAACATTTCACATGTTAATCTTGACACAACTGACTGATCCTGTGTGCTGGCTTATAGAGGTCCTTGGAAGATTGTTGTAAGATGAAACTGGAAAGGTAAGTTGTGAAAAGAGAATAGAAACCCTTAAATGGCTTTAACAATAGCTCTCTGATATCATTTATCTGATATCTTTAAGTTTATTTGCTTTCTTCCTGTCTCAACTATAGTGAGCTTGTACTAATTTTCTGGACTACCTGTCAATTTTAACTAGCTTAAAGGAGGCTTGGAGAAGCAGTAGCAGTACTCAAGTTTAAGTTGTCTTGTAAAGCAGTTATTGATTTGATTCTTAGCTAGGTGATTTCTTAACCCCAAATAACAGGAAATACACAAAGGTGGAAAATGGTGATTTTTGGTTTTCAAGTGACACTATGAAGATGGAGTTTAAAAGCCTTCCATTCTTTTCTATCTCTGAGCTATCTATCCATTAACTGATTTGTTAGTGTACTTTTAAATTTTTCTTAGGGGACTTGTGTATGTTCCCCCTTTCCTATCCCTAGGAGAGGATGACAATCATTGTTAATATTAATAGTTCGGCAAGACAGGAACACATTTGATGATGATTAATTTATTATGTTGACATTCCCTTTTTTGTTGTTATTGATTTCGTGTTCTACAATTTCTGAATTAACAACAAAGCAGGATTGACTTGGTTCTTAAAGTCACTTTTCTGGCACCACTGTAAAGCCTGGATTATTTCTTTGTCTAAGAAATATAACAAGTGTATGGTATGTGTTAGGCTAACATATTCCAGAGAGCTAGCTATGGATAAGGAAGAGTGGATCTGAATCCAATCCTCAGACCCAGCCTGTGGCTGCTGAGAGCAGGACCATGCTGCTGGCTGACAATTGGTGAGGGCAGCCCCTGGGCAAAAAGAGAGGGGCCCCACTTAGCCACACTCCAAAGCTAGGGGTTATGTTAACATGTATTCTTTCCAGACCTTGTCTGTTCTCCCACCAGTGACCATCATGCCAGGTATTAGGCTACTGCTCTTCAATTCCAAACCCACACTTCTAAAAATATGTCTTCACGATGCTGGATGAGGACTCTGTAAACCCATTTTTGCTTTGACATCCGGCTTTCCATTAGGATCAGCCAAAAGAGGGCAATGGAGGGAATCTGCAAGGCTGCAGTAGAAAGAAAGGACTTAGTTATTCCTTGTTTACTTCCTGGCTGTTTGCATCAATCGTTCTTGTCACTGTTGCCCTAGAAATACTTCTTTATGCCAACAATGACAGTTTTTCCATAACAGGAGGTGATTCCTAAGAGGTCTGGCTCTCAGTTCCATGGAGACACTCCTCTAAATTCCTGTTTTGTACTATTCCAAGGTCTTCCCTTATTCTCTAGTGCTGGCTGATCTTTCCTGATAACTTAGACAGTTTTTGTTTCCCATCCGCTTCCTCATTAGTAATATTGTGCCAACTTAATTCTTTTTTATTTTAAATTTTCTATCTTAAGAATCTTTTAAAATCATTGATGTTGTTTCTATCAACGGACTGCATATTGACTGGTCATGTCTCAGTGATCTTCATACAGTCTCTATATCAGAGTCTCAGCCTATTTGTTTTGCATCAAGTCTAGGATTCTTACTTTTATCAGAAACATAACTAAATAGGTTGGCGGGATCAGTCCATGCATATCCTCTTCATGTTATTTGTGAAGAATTCAAATGTGGCAACTAATGTGGGCATTAGCCCAGCCTTTTTCTTCTGGGAAATTTCACATTTTTTTCTGGTTCTCTTCTATCAGAAAGAATGCCTTTCATTCTTATCTTATCTATAATATTTTGAGGCTTTTCTATAGTTTAGCTCAGAATGAGTTTGCATTAATGTCCTAATATCTCACTTGCATACTAGATTTATGCTTTTATTTCAATTAAGCTCATTATATTGGAAATACTTGTCAGTAGTTAATAAGCAACGTAAAATGTTAGAGATCAAAATTATAGGTAAGCTAGAAAACATAATTAACAAATAATATTGATATAAATATATAGTTTTTCAACAGAAATACTGCACGGAAAGAACTACCCCTCTTGTCACAGAATAGCTCGTCAATAAATGTTGCCTAATGAATGAGAGAACAGACCTAAATTAAGGCAGAAGCAGAGAAGGTAAAGAGAAAAAGGTGGATTGGGGGAGCTTCTACCAATTACCAGAAGAATTGCTTGGTTGTGGAATATGAGGAAAAGGAGGTAAATGGAATAACTCTGGATTTGGGGGACAATCTTGGTAATTGGACAAATGATAGTGGTATACACAGATTAAAAAGAATAGCCAACGGATGGAACTGGTGAGGTTCAGAAGTAAATATTCTCACCTTAACTACTCAAGCATTTGTTGTGTTCTTTAGCCATGCATATAGGCTTTAGGCCAAAGAGGAGTTTACCCTGAAAATATAGCCAAGTTCAGTCCCTGCTTCATCTCACACAAGGGACAAGACAATAAGACCCTTCCTGAAGTTAAGGCCAAAGCCAACCTGCCTCATAAAATGTTGGTGCCTAATGATTGTCAATCAAACTGTCACTGGACTGCTGATAAATAATATTCTGAAATGTTATTTATGTTCTTCTTCTTCTCTGATTATTATGGATATCAATCATCTCTGCTAAAACCTCATCCAGCACTGGAGTTTTATGAAATTTGCCTTCTCAAATATATTATATGATATATTAATATAATGGAGAAAAGACAGTTTCTTCAATAAGTGGTGCTGGGAAAAGTAGACAGTTACATGTAGAAGAATAAAACTAGAAAATTCTCTAACATTATACACAGAATTAAACTCAAAATGGATCAAAAGCTTCTTTGGAAGGAATGATGCTAAAGCTGAAACTCCAGTACTTTGGCCACCTCATGCGAAGAGCTGACTCATTGGAAAAGACTGATGCTGGGAGGGATTGGGGGCAGGAGGAGAAGGGGATGACAGAGGATGAGATGGCTGGATGGCATCACTGACTCGATGGACGTGAATCTGAGTGAACTCTGGGAGTTGGTGATGGACAGGGAGGCCTGGCGTGCTGCGATTCATGGGGTTGCAAAGAGTTGGACATGACTGAGGAACTGAACTGAACTGAAGGCTGGATACTATAAACTCTTAGAGGAAGAGATAGGCAGAACATTCTTTGACATAAATCTCAGTATTTTTTTGATCCACCTCCTAGAGCAACAAAAATAAAAACAAAAATAAATGGAACCTAACTAAACTTAAAAGCTTCTCAACAGCAAAGGAAGTCAAAAACAAAATGAAAAGACAACTTACAAAATGGGAGAAAATATTTGCAAATGAAGCAACCAAGTGATTAATCTTCAAAATAAACAAACAGCTCATGAAGCTCTATGTCATAAAGACAAATAATCCAAATGGGCAGAAAGTCTAAACAGACATTTCTCCAAAGAAAACATACAGATGGCCAAAAAGCACATGCAAAGATGCTCAATATCACTATCAGAGAAATGCAAATCAAAGCTACAATGAGGTGTCCCCTCATACTGATAAGAATGGCCATCATCAAAAAGTCTACAAATAATAAATGCTGGAGAGGGTGTGAGGAAATGGGAACCCTGCTGCACTGTTGCTGGGAACGTAAATTGGTACAGTCTCTATGGAGAACAATATGGAGGTTCCTTTTAAAAAACTAAACGTATGATCCAGCAATCCCATTCCTAGGCATATATTCGGGGAAAGTCATAATCTGAAAAGTTAACTGTACCCCAGTGTTCAGTAAAGCACATGGAACCAACCTAAATGTCCATTGACAGAGGACTGGATAAAGAATACATGGTTCATATATATAATGGGACATTATTCAGTTCTGTAAATAAGGAAATAATTTACATCCACATGGAGGGACCCAGAGTTTATCATACTAAATCAATCAAAGACAAATACCATAAAATATCATTCATATGTAGAATGTAACTTTTTAAAGAAAGATACAAATGAACTTATTTACATAAACAGAGTTACAGACACTGAAAACAAACTTATGAAAACAAACAAAATTACCAAAGGGGAATTATAGTGGGAAGGGATAAATTAGGAGCTTGGGATGTGTGTATGCACATGTGTGTGGACACACACATACACTCACACACTACTGTATATAAGACAGACAACCAATAACAACCTACCATATGGCAAAGGAAACTCTAATATTCTCTATAACCTATGAGAAAAGAATCCCAAAATTAATGAATATATGTATATAACTGAATCACTTTGATGTATACCTGGAACTAACACAATATTAAAAATCAACTATACTCCAATAAAATTAAAATATATAAAATATTTCCCTTCTCAATCTTTTCATTAACATACTTGCTGCCATTTCTTACATTTAAGATTTGACAGTAATTCTTAACTAGCTTTTAACATCTCAGCTGCAGAGTATTCTCTGCACCCTCAGATTTTACCATAGCTGGGAAAGAACAAATACCAGTTACTTCAAAACAAAAAGACAGGACAAACCATCATCAGATACAATAGATTTCAAGATTACACTAATTTGGATTTCAGATATTTAGTTTATAAAAATGAAACCAGTTATTAACCTACAAGCATAATTAAAATGCCTAGTTTTTGACTATAATTACTAGTTAGAATAAAATTTATATTAAACAATACATCTAAAGTAAGTAAACTAAATTAAAATAAATTCAAACCTATTAGAGTAAAAATGCCTAAAGTGTAAACTGAAGAAACTCTATTATATATCTTTAAGTCTCTTCCAATTCTAACTTTCTTATTTTTAATAATTTTGTCACTGTCAGTTACTGGTTCAAACTTCAGCTACAAAACATAGCAGAAACTAACTTTTAACTGTGAATTTCTTCTGTAATAAGCATAGTAACCCATTTCCTCTGGCTTGTAGGTAATGTTCCATTTTATCTGAAATGTAGTGCCCTATTTAATTTTGGAGATTTTTCTCCTCTGACCAACTTGCTCTATTAGATATATTCATTCTCAATGTTAGCTTTCTCCAACCTTTGAATCATTTTTTTAAATGGCCTTTTACCATTTAATTTCAAAGATGCACCTTGTTGTATATTGTTTCTGACCTTTTTTATTCTCAGTGAAGATTCACTGTAATAAAATAGTCCATTATCCAACAACAAATTTTTTAAAAAGTTATTCTAACTCATACAAGCATTCACTTTAAAATACATTTTAATATATTATAGAATATATTTTTAATTATGTTAATAAAAACCCCTTACCCTATGGCGTTATGTACTTTATACAATGCTCTCCCTCTTTGCATCACTTTGTTTTTCCCACCCAATCAAGGACACAAGGATAGAGGACCATGCCAGAGAGATCAACTCAGGAAGTGATTTCACAATCTCATGCACCCAAAAGGTAAGTGTTGACATTAGACAGTGGGGGAGAATGTGGCAAACACTGATGTGGAATATGAACATGTATTACAGAAGATTCCCCTCTAGCGTGCTGGCAGTCCCACCCTTGGATCTCCTACAGGCTCTGTTGACTTGGGCCTGATGCTGTAGGGGACCCAAATATTGGACATACATGCTCATAAAAATGTGTTAAAGATACACGGGATCATATATCACTTCAAATTGGGAACTCAACTTTGGCATAGCACAATCTATAATTCCAAACATTAATTCTTATCACTAACATTGTTCAAGGAGAAAAAAAAAAAAAGACAACTCGTCCAAATAACAAAAGTTTATGGGTCATGCTGCTGCCTACATTAGAGTGTAGAAGTGTTTAGGTTAAAAAAAAAAATTAGTTAACCTCTTAAATATAACTCCTCTCGGATTGCACAAACGTAATAGACTTTTTGCTTAACAAAGTACTGTTTCCCAGCATTGCCAAGCATCTTTTTTCTTGCATCTTGTTGGGGTTTTCCAACTGGTGGTGCTGAATATTCTTATATTACAGTACTGTTCCTAACAGTTACAAGGGAGACTGAGAACTCTTTTTCAATATGAAATGAATCATATTATACTTAAATATGCATACATGTTGGTTAGAAGTAATAAGCATAAGCCTAATACTTATTGTTTCTTCCCCTGTCAGTTACGTAAGCATTGAACACTAGAATTGATAATCTTGTTATTTGTATTTAAAAGTTAATAAGGTTTAATTACTACTTTAAAAAGTTAAATAAAAATCCCATTCTTACTAATATAATTTAATTAAAATTGTTTATATCAATATTTGCATTTTTATACTGCAATTTTAATAAAAAATCTAATATCAAAGAAGAAAAACTCAAAAACAATTTCACTTTTTCAATCTTTTACTTTACACTATTGCTGTAAACATATTTAAACTTTGTACATATTACATACATCTTATTTTTTATCCTTTTTATTACCAGTGTTATTGGAATACAAATTACATGAAATTCTGATTTTTAACAACAAAATCAATCATTGTGCTGAAATTAAGACAAGGTAATAAATGTACTTGGAGAAGGAAATGGCAACCCACTCCAGTATTCTTGCCTGGAGAATCCCATGGATGGAGGAGCTTGCTGGGCTACAGTCCACGGGTCGCAAAGAGTCAGACACGACTGAGCAACTTTCACTTCACAATAAATGTACTAAAATAAAAATGTACTATCTTTTTTTTACTCACCCAAGTGTTGTCATCCCCAAACACCCAGACATGTCTCAAGAGTAACTGAGTTCATGATTTTTGATATTTTAATGCCAAATTATAGGCATTTAAATAAATAGAACTTGCTCCTTTTAAAAATCTTGTCATTTTGAAGTTGCTTTGTTGTTGTTTGTTAAGGTAGCAGTATAAGACTTGTTTTATTTAACGGATTGCTGTGTTACTTTTAAATATTGAGACTCACGTTTTTGCTGGCCTCTCTTGGTACTCCAGCCTGGGCTCTAGGGAGATTTGAGATGAACTCACATGCTGTGCCACTGTCTGATGAAGATCTGTAGAACTTCTCTCCCAGTCTGGGACCTGCGGACACAGTGCAAGGTAATCTTTTGGGGCCAAGCTTGCCATTCTACTTGCATGTCAAAAACATAGAATTTTGGAAATGGAGGTGACTTCAGTGATCATCCAGCCCTTCCCGTCATGAGTAAGATCACTGAGATCAAGGCAAGTCTGTAACTTTCTTGAGCCCAAATCTAGTTATGGAAAAGGAGGCAATCCTTTTCCTCCAATGCATCAAATATATAGCATATATTTTCTGAAGGCATATTAAGGAGATGTTTCTTCACAGATGTTTTGATTCTTTGAATAACACTATAATCATGGAAGCCTAACCAGTTAGCTATCAAAGAAACAAAGGAAGGAAAGAAAGGAGGCAGAGAAGGAAAAATGGAAGAAGGAGAGGAAAACAGCAATCCTGAGCCAATAAAATACCATCTTCACTTTTGGGAAATATGACATGGTCTTGTTACAGGAAAAGAAAAAAAAAAAAAAAAAACAGCCTCCCTAAGTCAATGCTCAGAGAGAGGACATTAATTTAGCAGCAGCTTAGATGCTTTGCCTTCATTTCCATCTGCATGTTGCAGATTTATTTTTTTTAATATGACATGGAATAAAAAGGGCAACTTCTGAAGCAAATTGAGATCTTGCAGTCCAAAGCAAATCATGTTACTTATGCATCAACCAATCTGAAACTGTCCTTCAGAAAATTAGATATAACGCACTTTAATTTTTTTACTATTTATTTGTACATTAGGTGTTTATGGAATTACTGTGAGGTATTATACCTTCCATCTCCCTCTCTCCCGCTGTCAAAATGACATGAATTTCTTTCCTAAAGTCATCAAAGACTGAATGTAAATAAACAGAAAAGAAAGCAGCCAAGACCTGAATCTCAGCCTTAAATGCTACTCCCAGCTCCCAACCTTTTATGGTTAGTAGTGGTTCAAGAAAATAGCATGTCATAAAAGAAACAAACAAACAAACAAACAAACAAAAACCTCTTCCCATCCTTAATGTTGTTGTAAATTCTTTCATAATAAACAAAGTCAAGCCACAAATGCAAATATACTAAAATAATCATGTTAAGCACTTGCTTAAAAATCATTGTGGTCTCTTATTTGGCATAAGGCAGGGTCTCAATTCCTTAGAATATCTATCTTGAGTCTTAAATTTCTGATCCAAACCTAACTTACTTTTTGACCCATAAACTCTAACTCTCTGCCACATACCTAGTCATCATTAGTCCAAAATAAAGATTTCACCCTCTGTACTTTTGACCATGCTGTTTCATTATCCCAAATAACCCTCCTGAGTGGAGAGCATATGGCAAAAATCCTTTAAACCGCATATCTGTATTTTTGTTTGTTTTCCCTGCAGTTTCCCATGACTCTTAAGGCTACGAATTCCTTCTTCATCTGTAATTTCCTGATTCTTCACAATTTTGTCTTGCAGCATTTATGCTGAATTTTAACTCTTTATGGATTTACCTTCCCTGCTAGACTGTGAGTTCCTGAGGGATAGAATAGGACAATACTTTATTCATTTTTATATGCTCAGCAACTAGTAGGGCTCTTGTCACATGTAGACCCAAAAAATGTTTTGTGAAGTTGAATCAACTCTTCCAGGGAGCCTATTAGCTTCAAATTATACCAAGGTAGGCGCTTACTCCTTGGAAGAAAAGTTATGACCAACCTAGATAGCATATTCAAAAGCAGAGACATTACTTTGCCAACAAAGGTCCGTCTAGTCAAGGCTATGGTTTTTCCAGTGGTCATGTATGGATGTGAGAGTTGACGGATGTGAGTACTGAAGAATTGATGAGTTTGAACTGTGGTGTTGGAGAAGACTCTTGAGAGTCCCTTGGACTGCAAGGAGATCCAACCAGTCCATTCTGAAGGAGATCAACCCTGGGATTTCTTTGGTGGAAATGATGCTAAAGCTGAAACTTCAGTGCTTTGGCCACCTCATGCGAAGAGTTGACTCATTGGAAAAGACTCTGATGCTGGGAGGGATTGGGGGCAGGAGGAGAAGGGGACGACAGAGGATGAGATGGCTGGATGGCATCACTGACTCAATGGACGTGAGTCTGAGTGAACTCCGGGAGATGGTGATGGAGAGGGAGGCCTGGCGTGCTGCGATTCATGGGGTCGCAAAGAGTTGGACACGACTAAGCGACTGAACTGAACTGAACTGAACTGAGACATTACTAATGTAACTCTTTCCTGAGGGAAGTTCTTTTTTTTTTTTTAGGAGAGAGCGTAGAGAATACTTGAGGGTATCAAGGGTGAGAAAAATGTACAAAATATTTTATGACATTTTCTCTTAATATATTTGCAGTTGTAGCATCTAATTATACCACTGCAGAGGAAAAACATCTTTTTTTTTTTTTGCTTATTTCAATGTTGATGTAGCACTTGGCCAGCAGAGGGAGAAAATACAATATGAAATACAAGCAGCAATGTTTAGGGCTCTCCTTTACAAATCATGTGATTTCATATATATATATATAGAGAGAGAGAGAGAGAGAGATATTTTTTAAAAATTTAGAGTATATATGACTTTTATTCAAGAATAGGTAGTTATTCAGATAATCTCTAGCAACTCCCAAATTAGAAGTCTTACCCTTAGTTTTTTTTAGGTTTAAAGAAGTCAGCAGTGTATTTTATTTGATAGTCAGCACCTCTCATCTGATGCATTGGAGAAGGAACCCAGTCCAGTGTTCTTGCCTGGAGAACCCCAGGGACGGGGGAGCCTGGTGGGCTGCTGTCTATGGGGTCGCACAGAGTTGGACATGACTGAAGCAACTTAGCAGCAGCAGCAGCAGCAGCAGCAGCAGCAGCAGCTCTCACCTGAAATTAATGGAAAATTATGTCTTTCAGAGAGAGCTTCAATTTCCAGATGCTCATTCCTCCTCTCACTGCACACTAATGAAATGAACCAGAATATTTAGTCACTAGGTATTTAGTTGCATGGGTTTGAGGACAGTTAGCCAAGATCTGATGATGTAAAGTGGAACTCTTTCTCCCCAGTAGCAAGAGACATGCTAATAAGATGAACTGCAGTGGGGAGGTGTGGGTAGAGTATAACTGCCCATGGTGAGCCAGGAATGAAACATATATATTTTTCCAACCTGCCAAATCAATACTATTTATAATAGATGAAATGTATATTAGCAAATAGGTAAAATGAGGATGATTATTCATAGCAAAACTTGATTCTTTCAGTAAAATACAATTCACAGCTCTCATTAGTACACATCAAATAAAATTAGATCTTTGAAACATGAGGCATAAAGTTTTCACATCCATTGCAAACATCAACTGCTTAGGTAGTACAGCTTACAATGAAAACAAACAAAGCTGAGTGAACATTTGCTTGGCTTCTTCTCCCTTTTGCATGAACCTGCTTGTATTCTTCAATTATTTCAATAAATATCATCAGCATTATCCAGCCAATTATCAAAATCTCAAATTTAGACTTCATCCATAACACCTCCTTTTCCTTTACTTCCACATCCAAATATTCAGAAGTATTACTGGTTTCTAGCACCTCCGTATGTTTCAACCTGATACAGTCATCACAAATACCATTGCCACTGACTTAGCTTAAGCCACATCTATTCCCTCTCTCCATTAGTTCATCACCTCATCTTAGTATCGTCTTGCTTTCCTAGAAACATATCTACAGTGTATCCAGATAATTTTTATTTTTTTAATTTTGAGATAATTGTGGGTTCATATGTAATTATATTAATAAGAAGTAATACAAAGAGGTTCTATGTACCCTTTACTCAATTTCTCCCAATGTAACATCTCCCAATGATAACTCCCCTAATACAATATCTTAACCAGAATATTATAGTACATTTCCATCATCACAATACTTCCTCCTGTTACCATTTGATAATGATACCTACTTCCTCTTTCCATCCATAACCTATCCTGTTTCTATAATTTTGTCACTTCAAGAATATTATGTAATTTTAATCATATATTATGGAATTTGGGGGATTATTTTTCACTTTGTATAAATCTATGGACTGTTAGGTATATTTGTAGTATGCTCCTTCTGTTGCCAAGCAGTTTTCAATGACACTGAAGTGCCATAATCATTTAGTCACCTATTGAAGGACATCTGAGTAGTTTCCAGTTATTGGCTATTACTGTAAAAACATGTAAAGGTTTTTGTGTGAACCTGTTTTTATATTTCTGGAATAAATGTCCAGGAGCGCAGTTGCTGTGTCATATGCCCATAGTAGGTACAGGTTTACTTTAAAAGAGAATGCTAATCTTTTCCAAAATGAATGTGCCATTCCACATTCCCACCAGCAAAGTGTACATGGTATAGTTTGTTTGCGTTCTCACCAGCATTTAATCTTGTTATTTTTTATTTTAGTCATTTTGATCAATATGTAGTGATATTTCATTGTGGCTTTAATTCGCATTTCCCTAATGGCTAATGATGTTAAACATCTATTCATGTGCTTATTTGCCATCTGTATTTTCTCTTCAGTGAAATGCCTCCTCATTTGTTCTGCCCGTTTCCCAATTAGACTATTCATCTACTGTTGAGTCTCAAGATTTTATTATATCTTCTAGATACTAGTCCTTTGAGGGCCATGTGGTTTGCATGTACATTTTCCCACTCTATCTTTTCATTCTTCTAACAGGGTCTTTCACAGAGCAAAACTTTTAAATCTGGATGAAATCTAATTTATCAATTTTTCCTTTTATGGAACACGTTTATGGTATGAACTCTAAGAAATTTTTGCCTACTTTTTGATCACACAGATTTTCTTATAACTGTATGAAATTGTACATTTATGTTCGTGATCCATTTTGAGTTACTTTTTGTATAAGGTGTGGGACTCAGGTCAAGACTGACTTTTTTATTATAGATATCTAGTTGTTCCAATATCATTTCTTAAAAATAGTATTTATCTTCCATTGAGTTCCATGTGCATTTTTGTCAGAAGCCACTTGTGCATGTTGTAAGAAACTACTTGTGGGCTATCTAGATGGCTGTACAGACCTCTGTGTCTAACTCTCAGCCCATAGTGCACAGTACTGATTACTATAGATATATAAGAAGTTTGGCATTTTCTTAAAAACAATGGCCATTAATAGGAGTGTAAGGATTCTATGGAGTAAGTTGAAGGAAAGTGTAAACATTTGGGCCTTATGAAAACATGTGTGACCAAACAATATAATTTGAGTACACTGAGATAGAAGGATATGAGTGACAAGTCCTGGTGAAGGAGTCTATAAAAAAGACATCTTGAGCAGCAGACCTCAAAGCCAGCCACCAGGACAGACAAGGTTTAGGGCACAGGAATCCTGTGGGAAGAGTCCATAGGACCATCATTCTTTTAAATTTCAGGCTTTTTTTTTTTACCTTGTCCACTCATTTTAAGTAAACACAGCCCCTATACTCTGGTGCACTGGGACAAACAAAACGTTGCCTTGAGCACAGAACCTTGGTCTCAAACTGGAGTGCAGACATTTAACACTCACCAGCACTCTCTTCTGACTAATCGGATTCCCTAACCTGTTTTTAGCTTCTAGTGCCTACTCCAGCCACTGCTTACCTAATCCTTATCCATCCTTTGTACCACCTTCTTACCTCCCTACCCTTTGGATCAAAGTCTCAACAAATATTAGCTATTGTTATCTTCAGTGTCTTCCTCAACATACACACACCCACACACACATGTACTCCTTTGATCTATGTACACAAATTTTATGTAAGAGAGTCTTTGGTCTCAGGAGGTCTGAAATTGACAGTTTGACTAATCCATTATTTCTTGCCTGATTTCTCACTTGGAAGAAGGGGACAAATACAACCACATTCAAAGAGAAAAATGTCAACCTAGGTTCAAGGATAAACATGATATGTCCAAACATAAGGTAATTTTAGATGACCCGAGAGTTTTCTTTTCTTTTTTTTTTTTAAAGAAAAAAAAGCTCAGCTTTGGACTGAAAATGGATATTTAAGCTGGTTGAGCAAAGAGGAGAAGGCAACGGCAACCCACTCCAGTACTCCTGCCTGGAAAATCCCATGGATGGAGGAGCCTGGTGGGCTGCAGTCCATGGGGTTGCTAAGAGTCAGACACAACTGAGCGACTTCACTTTCATGCATTGGAGAGGGAAATGGCAACCCACTCCAGTGTTCTTGCCTGGAGAATCCCAGGGACGGGGGAGCCTGGTGGGCTGCCATCTCTGGGGTCACACAGAGTCCGACACGACTGAAGCAACTTAGCAACAGCAGCAGCAGAGCAAAGATTGGCAATGACCCCCGAAGATTTAGTCTCATGTACTTGGGCCTAAGACAAAATTGAAAAGATTAATATTTTAGTTATCTATACCCAGTTTTATGCTTTTTGCCATATCCATTGCCACTTGCTATATTTGCTTCTTTCTTTAAATCAAATCACTTTTTAACTTAAACTTTTCCGTAAATTTGTATCACTCTCATCAATGCAATTCCAGTAATTTCTTATAAGTGTCTAACCACCCAAATTGTAAATGTTCATTGCTCTATGGCTTTAAGTTATCCCCCATGACAGTAGGGGTTCCTGTATCAAAAATTGTGCGTGTTCACACAGTGATCCTCTACTTTATAACCAGCTGATTAATGACAGACAAAGTACTGGGAATTATCATATTGTGTATGATTTATCCTAGTGATTCACCTTGCCATGAAGAAAAATACCTTAAGTAACTTGAAATAACTCATTCTTATCTAAAATGTAAAGAAAAGATAATGCCACAATTTCCAGGGTTCAGTCTTTATAGCTCCTCAATATATCCCTCCAAGAGTAGGCATAGAAGTCATGGGCTGTAATATTAACATATTTTTATGAGCTACTACATAACAACATTGGTATCACTTAATCTAGAATATTATCATGACCTATATTTCTATAATATACTGTTTATCTTATTCCAATATTTCATGTAATAGCAGGGGGAGGGTGATGAAAGAAAAGAGGCCAGGAATCAACAACTATTATATAGGAATAGTGAAATTTAATATGACAAAGTTAACTTGACTGAGTCTGAAACAATATGGAACTGCCTGTTTCAGGATAGTGAATGAAGCATTACAAGGACTAAAATAAGGTTAGGGGTATAGGTACAGAGAAAGAAAGGTGGAGTCTTAGAAATGGAAGCTCGGTAATATATGTTATGTAGTCAGTGGGAATTTGTAATATGACTCAGGGAACTCAAACCAAGACTCTGTGATAACCTAGAGGGGAAGCATGGGGAAGGATGGGGTGGGAGGTGGGAGCAAGACTCAAGAAGGAGAGAACATATGTATACCTATGGCTGATCCATGTTGATATTTGGCAGAAAAAAACACAATATCATATTATCCTACAGTTAAAAATAAATAAAGAAAGAAGGAGGAAAACGAAAAAAAGAAATGGAGGCTGGAGATAAGGACATGCCTCAGATTTTACAAAGCATTACAGGCCATGTCAGAGATTTTGGTCACCGTTCTCATAAGAGAAACAGACCAGCTTTTAACTCAACCAAAAGACTTCATTATAGTACTGCTTAGTGATAATCCAGTTGTTTTCAAATCAGGCCCCAATGAATAATTATTCTACCTGTAAATATTTCCCATCACTCATTAAAAACAAAAAGAAAAACCGTCAAAATATTGATGTCTGCCTACATCAGTAACTGTGGCCAGGCTATATATGTTTATTTCTGAGCTCTTGATTGTACATTTAAATCAGAATTTAAAAAAAAAAAAAGTCTTAAATGAACATTTGAGTGATTTGTGTTTTGGACGAGCTTACACTTATGGACATTCTTTGAGAAATAGACTTTATTTAAAGAACCAGTTATAAACCCATGGATGATTCATGTTGACATTTGACAGAAAACAACAAAATTCTGTAAAGCAATTATCCTTAAATTAAAAAATAAATACTTAAAAAAAATAACCAGTTGGTTTGAAAATTTTTAAAGGTTCTATTTAGCGCAAGTACTCTTAAATATTGCTCCTGACTTGTGGGGTACAGAATGAAAATATAATTTAGCTATGTGGTGTTGTGTGACAAGCCAACTTGTTTTCAACTTCTGATTGAAATGATTATAATGTGAAGCTAATATTTAGCAAGCAAGTATCTTTCCTTCCATCGCTCCACTTGGTCACATATTTCCCACTCTCAGCACTCAATACACTTGTAAATCCTTAGGAACTCTAGAGTGAATTGACATGGGATCTATCCTGCAACTTTGAAAAGTCAGCTAATGTAAAACGTTCTTAGGTACATTTGTCCAGGGTACTTGTCAGCAATTTTTCAGAGGCCTAATATAGATTCAGTATTTCAAAATCCTACAAGTATTACTCTCACTTCAGCTAAAGCCAGGTAGATTTTTGATAAATGGCTAGCAGGCATTTTGGGAGGATAATAATCAGGTGGCAAAAGTACAGCAAGAGTTGCTACCCAAACTCCCCAGAAAGAAAAGGGGAGACTAAAATTTGATTTCATATAGGCTAGTCTCCAAAGGAATGTCCTTAAAAATTCCGCATTGTCTATTTTTCTGCTTCCAGTGACATTACTGCTTTAACCTTCTTTCTCTTCCCAGCCTACATTTGGTGGGACTGGAATCAGCATAGAGAGATAACAAAGGTGAAAAGGTATCACATCTTTCCTTTTTCCTTTTGTATAGCATGGAGCTACTCTTTATTCCTTTCTCCGATCTGAGAAAAATATAGGTCCTAGACATTTCAAAGGTTAGGCATTTAATGGACGAGAGAGAAATATATTCTGTAGATTCTGCAGCGGGATATTACCCTGTGGGTGATCTCATAAGTCTATGAGTTGATGACAGATACTTGGAAGTATGAAATCAAGCTTGCCTAGAATATCTGTTCACACTTTTCATTAGGGACTCCTCCCAGACTCTATTAGAAAGTGCGCCCATTCCCACAGTTTCAGAATAGCCTGGTGGTAGTGATTTAGTCACTAAGTCGTGTTTGACTCTTGCAACCCCACGGACTGTAGCCCGCTAGGCTCCTCTGTCTATGAGTTTTCCCAGACAAAACTACTGGAGCAGGTTGCCATTTCCTTCTCCAGGGGATCTTCCCAACCCAGGGATCTAATCCTGGTCCCCTGCATTGCAGGCAGATTCTTTACTAACTGAGCTACAAGGGAAACTCCCTCTGAATAGTCTAAGTAACTCCTAAAAATAGGATTCAAAGGGAGCAGGGTCAGAATTATGCAGAGAAAATGTACCTCAAACCACGCTATTTGTTCTTAAAATATTAAAGCTTCTCAGTAGATAGAATAGTCTGTAATATTGCACCTTCCATCACCAGAATCTCATTTATATTCATGTATTCATATGTCTTTTCTCAAAATATATCTAAGTCTATTATCTCACATATGTCTTATAATTTTTTAAGGTTCCCACAGTCAGACAAACCCAAATCATAAAAGGAGAGTCTGATGAGAAGTTAAAAATCACTAGGGATCAATGTCCTTTATTTACTTTCACAAGAAACCAGAAGTATGTAATTGATTTTCAAATCTGCCTTGGGACATGGCCCTCAATGTCTCAAGATAATGTCTCACTAGAAATCTGTGTCTACTATTATAGGTAAAGAGCTAAACATTTAAAGCCCATAATAAAGCACCTCAATGGTGGGGCAGATAAACTAGTCTGAGAGATAGCAGGGCACCATGATATTCTAGAATTCCTTGGAGTAACTGGTCCACTGTGCACTTTTTGCATGTTGACTGGAGCCTGAATAGCATGGCTCAGATGGCTGGATATATCGGGGACCCCTCTTCTGAGGTAACATATTTCTGCGGTTTTGCTCCTGGTTGTGAGTTAGACTCCTTGACTCTTTTCCATATTGTAGCCCCTGAGGCTAGAACATCTAAGCAACAGTTTCATTTACTTGTCTGGGACTTGGGATGAGACGGTTAGAAGAGCTGGATCTGGCCAGGTACTTTTTCTGCTGTCCTTTTGGCCTAAGTGGCTTCCTCACAGAATGATGGCCTCAGAGTAACTTCCTACAAAGCAGCTGGTTTCCCCTAGAGTGACTGGACTAAGGTGGGGCAGAAGCTGCAGTGCTTCTTACAAAGCCACAGAAATAAGAGAATACATCTGCTGCATAATACCAGTCAAGTTAAGTCATTCAGATCTAAGGAGAGGGGAAGTGGCCTCCACCAATGGATAACTCTGCAAAGAATTTGCAGCATTTTTAATACAGCATCTCATGAACAAAAAGACATTCACAATGAGAACATATATACATTTAATTCTCTTCTTCTCCTACGTACACTGTAAAAGCTACTCAGTTTTTCTGTGCTTCTGTTTTTCCTATCTGCAAAGTACTAAGGATGATTTCTGCCCCTTTCTTCTTACGAGAAATTGAGACACAATACAAAAGGTAAAAAAAAAAATATGGTAGTGCATTAAGTTATTTGAGGAAAAATATATTAAAAATAGCATAAGAGTTAATATCCTTACCTTTGGGGTAAGTCAAAACTAAATTTAGGATAACCTGCCACTTATTGTTGAAGGCCATGGGTAAGTTATCCAATATCACTGAGCCTTAGTTTCCTCACTTCTAAAACAGGGAAAGATATATAAGTTAAATTATTATGCTGTACACCTTAAACTTATACATTGTGGTATGTCAATTATATCTCAGTAAAGGTAGAAGGAAACTAACATAAAACAGGAAAGGATCACAGAGGCAACTTCATAGTATATAATATTTAGCCTGCTTAACACAATTCCTATTATGCAACAAATACACATAGCTATTGTAGTGAGCACATAGCTATTATAGTATATGTGCTTCCACCCAAATATGAATTTATGAAGGTGAATTTTGATAGAGATAGAGATTTTAGGATCAACTTTAGATAGCCTGGTAAAGACCAGGCTCTATTCAATATCCTGGAGATGTCACTTTTGCAAAGGCAATGTGCTAGAAGGGATATTTATTTTCCCTTCTCTTTATTTTTCCAGTCAGTGCACAATACACTTCTTGTTACTGAGAGCCACCAGTAGGGAGGCACAATGTAATTAAAAGATTGATCTTCTGGAAACAATGCTTAATAACAGGCATGAAAAAGTGAGAGTAATTCTACATTTTCAAACACTGTCCTCAAGTTAATTTAACCTGAGCTGTTTGTGAACCACCTAGAAAGTCTGAGATCAATATGTCCAGGCAGAAATCAATGGACCAGACAGGAGAGGAGAGAAACTCCAATTGGCTAGTTCATTCAGATCAGTGGAGCTTTGTGAAAAAAGCACTTGGTGGAATATCCATTTTGTATGCTAACAGCTCAGCTGTGCAAGGGCAGTTTTTGGTAGTTTGCTTTTTCTCTAAAGGCAAAGATCAACTTCTGTGCATGTGGGTGTGTGTATATATATATGTGTGTGTGTTTGTATATACATGTTAAAAACATTTTGTATACTTAAAATTCCAAGGAAATAGAAAGTGGTTCTGAGAACATCCTTCCTTCTTATACTTCAAAACCCACCCTTCAAACCAGTTGACAAACAGAAAATATACCCTGAAAAACCATCTACTACACTTGTTCTCAAATGTCCCTCACTTAAGAATCTTTGGGACACGACATTTTCATTGCTATCCTTTTGATCTGTTTATTTTATGCTCTTTACTATGCTTCTTGACCAACTTTCCTATGTATTTTGATACACAGTTTGTCTTTTCTATCAGTCTTTTATAGTTGATTACATTTCTGCAGAAACTATTTCACTTCAACATTAACTGAGGAACAAGCATAAGCAAAGCCTGCCACAAAATCTTATTCATTATATTAGCTTTTATATCCCAATGTTACTGCCTTTGGGGCATTTTCTCTCCTTTCCCTGAGTGAAAATTTGCCCTAAAAAATAGTAAGATTTACTTTTAGACTTCTGATTGTATGGTTAACAATAACATAAACATCAGTAAAATGATTTTAAAAAAAAAAAAAACTGAGGCCAAAAGAATTTTCTGCATGGTCATAGGATTCAGTTTCCAGGAAATGTAAAAATTTTCACTTCTGAAAATCACTCAAGCCCATTAACAGCCTGTGAAGAAATAAAACAGAAAAACACCTAAACCAAAGGTGTCAGGGATTTTTGCCAGATCATCCAAATTGTGTGAAAATAAATAGTGGTGTGTATAATACTTTCAAAAATAGTGCAATTTGTGCTTCCAGAACACTTTTTTATTTAAAAAATTGATGACAGGAAAGGGTGTGAATTTATTTGTTTCATGCACATTTTCCATTCAGATAGATCTTAGCACTGTAAGCATTTATTTTTCATGAGGGATATATCATATACAGGATTTCCCAGGTAGCACTAGTGGTCAAGAACCTGGCTGCCAATGCAGGAGACATAAGAGATGCAGGTTCAATCCCTGGGTCAGAAAGATCCTCTCTGGAGGAGGGCATGTCAACCCATTCCAGTGTTCTTGCCTGCAGAATCCCATGGACAAAGGAGGGTCACAGTTCACAGGATAGCAAAGAGTCGGACACAACTGAAGCAACTGAACACTCATGCACACACATCATATACATTAGAGCATATCTCATTTAGCCAGTAATGTATTTCATAGAGATGGATACATGACATCTTAACTTCCAATTGGCAGCTGGGAAATGTGTGAGGAATCTGAGAGTCGAGCTTAGAGGTAGGGACCAGAGAGCAACTCCATAGAATGATCTTAGAGAAGCTCACTAGTTGTAAGCACAGCCACAAAGAAGGTCACATTAGGAAAACAGTTAAGTTCCACTTTTCTGACTAATGTATTGGAAAACGAAAAAGTTAGGCTTCCTACAATTAAATTTTTCATTAAGAATAAAATACAGAAAAGAAAGCTATCTAGGAAGAGAATGAACTCTTCCCTGAAGGATGAAATAGGATGGAGAGTAATTGTACAATCTTACAATATAATTTAACCATTGAGGATATTAAATTAATATTTCTTAAATATCTGGTTCATTGAGCCTAGTGGACCATGTGAGAAACATGGGCAAACACTCTATAAGCTTCCCAGAATAAACATCAGCAAACAAAACACACAAAATAATTGCTAAAGGGTTCTATTAATACCAAGGATTTTTGGTATTTCCCACTTTCACTCTGTTCTTGTGGAACACCCTAAATGCTTATCACATTATTCACAAAAAACTGACAGAATCTAGACCAAGTGATTTTCTTGGACCAAATATGAGGAGCCAAAAACTAAGTAGAAAATGTTCTCAATTTTTAAGGTAAAATTCTTAAAATTACTAATTTGAATTGCTATTATGGTAAAAAAAAATGTTGCATATTCTGAAGCTTCAAATATACCTGACTTTAAAGGAATCCAGTATATGAAAAGTGAGGTGGTTATTCGTTTCACAAAATGATTTCCCATAAGATGTCTCTAAATAGGATATACTCCTAATATATTTAAAATTGTATTACCTCTACAGAACTTAATTCACAAACAGTATTCCAAAAAATATTAAAAAGGTAGATTTTTAAAAAGCATACATATTTTTAAAGTATATCTGTTTTCTCAACAATACATTTGTAGAACTGATTATAGCCTAATGTATTTGAAACTAATTTCATTTTATATATTTGATGCTTCTAAAAACCCTTAACTTTGTCTGAGAAATTATTATTTGTTACCCATTTCAAAGTAAGAGAATCAAGACTCAGATAAGTGCATTTGGCCAAAGTCAGTCAGTCACCAAAAGGCAGAGGAAGTGCCATGAACCAGGTCTGTGTTTAGACTTTTGTTTCTTTCTATCACAATAATACAAACCTCAAAATTTCACAAGTCCCTTTTTCTAGTAATAACATTTTTCTAAATGGACACACAATAGTTCCGAATCCTTTGTAAACACTTCTTCTCTGGATTTTGTTTGATTCCAGACTAGTTGCTGTTGCTTAGTCATTCAGTTGTGTCCAACTCTTTTGCAATCCCATGCACTGTGGCCCACCAGGCTCCTCTGTCCATGAGATTCCCCAGGCAAGAATACTGGAGTGGGTTGCCATTTCCTTCTCCAGGGGATCTTCCTGACCCAGGGATCAAATGCATTCCTCCTGCATTGGCAGGCAGGTTCTTTACCACTGAGCTACCAAGGAAGCCCCAGACTAGACCTATTGTGAAATAGTTGGATTAGAAGTATCTGTGCCAGATCAGATAGATAAATCTCTTCTCACTTTAAATAATGTACTACTGCTTATAAGTTAATTCTGAATCACCAATGCACTGTTTCTTCTCAGAAATCCTCATTTGTCTCAAATGTCACTGAGTTCAAAATTTCTAGTACCTGAGATGCCATCCATCCAGTAAAATATCCAAGTTTTTTAAATGATAAGAATTCATGAAATTAAACTTCATATAAATCAACGTTTCATATATACACGTTTCGTCTTTCTACTGTTAGAACCCACCTTGTTTGTATTAACTTTCTAAGGGTTTATGTTTTCTTTGATATCAAAATACCTATGTATTTATATACATGCATGTACACACACACACACATACGTGTTTGTGTGTGGTCTTTGAACACTCAGAATTATGCTTAACATATTTAAAGTCCCTCTTAGGAATGTAAGATGCTAGAAATATACTTCTAGGGTGTCCCTGAGGCCCAGTGGTAAAGAATCCACCTACAAATGCAGGAGACAAGGGTTCAATCCCTGATCCAGGAAGATCCCACATGCGATGGAACAACTAAGCCTGTTCACCACAATGGTCGAGCCTGTGCTCTAGAGCCTGGGAGCTGCAACTATTGAGCCAAACGTGCCACAACTACTGAGCCCACGTGCTGCAACTACTGAATCCTGCATACCTGGAGCCCATGCTCTGCAACAAGAGAAGCCAGCGCACCACAACTGGAGAGTAGCATCCACTCGCTGCAACTAAAGGAAAGCCTGCACAGCAGCAAAGATTCAACACAGCCCCAAAGAAAGAAGTAAATGATTATTTTCTAAAAAGAAATATCCTTCTAGTATTTGTGCTTTTATTCAAAATGACTCTGTATATTGTCACCCTGCTTATTTAACTTATATGCAGAGTACATCATGAGAAACACTGGGCTGGAAGAAGCACAAGCTGGAATCAAGATTGCCAGGAGAAATATCAATAACCTCAGATATGTAGATGACACCACCCTTATGGCAGAAAGCGAAGAGGAACTAAAAAGCCTCTTGATGAAAGTGAAAGTGGAGAGGGAAAAAGTTGGCTTAAAGCTCAACATTCAGAAAATGAAGATCATGGCATCCGGTTCCATCACTTCATGGGAAATAGATGGGGAAACAGTGGAAACAGTGTCAGACTTTATTGTTTAAATCACTGCAGATGGTGAGTGCAGCCATGAAATTAAAAGACGCTTACTCCTTGGAAGGAAAGTTATGACCAACTTAGATAGCCTATTCAAAAGCAGAGACATTCCTTTGCCAACAAAGGTCCGTCTAGTCAAGGCTATGGTTTTTCCAGTGGTCATGTATGGATGTGAGAGTTGGACTGTGAAGAAAGCTGAGTGCCGAAGAATTGATGCTTTTGAACTGTGGTGTTGGAGAAGACTCTTGAGAGTCCCTTGGACTGCAAGGAGATCCAACCAGTCCATCCTAAAGGAGATCAGTCCTGGGTGTTCATTGAAAGGACTGATGCTAAAGCTGAAACTCCAATACTTTGGCCACCTCATGTGAAGAGTTGACTCACTGGAAAAGACCCTGATGCTGGGAGGGACTGGGGACAGGAGGAGAAGGGGACGACAGAGGATGAGATGGCTGGATGGCATCATCGACTAGATGGACATGAGTTTGAGTGAACTCTGGGAGTTAGTGATGGACAGGGAGCCCTGGAGTGCTGCGATTCATGGGGTCGCAAAGAGTCGGACACGACTGAGTGACTGAACTGAACTGATTCTCATTTTTGGTATCTCAATTGCATTCTTAATTTGTTTGGGTTATAAATGTGATAGAGTTAGGGATTATCTTTTTAACCCCTTTTACTATAAACATCACAAAAGATTTTGAGCAACACAACACAAGTTTTGAGGCTTGTGGGGAATCTTATTTATTTCAGTCATTTTCTCCTGATAGTAATAAAAGTGTAACTGTGCATTGTATTAGCTTTTTTAATCAAAAAGCAAAGGATTTTTCCATAGTTTCTCCCACATGATCTAATGAAATGAGCATGTACCTAATTATGGAAATCACTCATTTAAAATCATGACATTATTGGGCACTCAAAATGATTCTGACTTATGATTTTAGTGTTCTCCTTCTTTGAGAAGTGACATTTCCAGGCTGTCAGAGAATTAGAGTTTCTGTATTCTACATGATAATTAACACACCCGATTCTTGTATTAATCACTTGGCTTTCAACTGTGACAGGGACTGTCAGAATGAACACCCTTGAGTTATCAGCTGGTAGATTTCAGATTTAATCCTATCTGCGTTACCCATAAGTGGAAGTCGAATTTATGTAGGAGTTCATTTTCAATAGACCGTTAACTTCTCTAGCTTTCTTAGGCTTCACCAGAGCCATCTGTTTTTTCTACTCTGCCCATGGTATTCCAATCAAGTCATTGTTTTAAGGTGCTATATATTAAAAAAAAAAAACATTAAAACTAAGTAAAGTTTTAAGTGTTCATAGTGTTTTCTTCCTTTCCTCTGTTGTCGCTTCTTTTAGATGTCATATTTCCCCTTGGGTCACAAACCTGCCTATCAGTCTACTCCTCCTGACTTACTGCCTGGAATACAAGTCAAGTAACAGCCTTTAGCTACCTGTTTGACTCTGGAGAATTAAATAAATTTTATGTTTGACCTTCTGGATTCTTGGTCCACTTTGCCCACTGAAATGACTAAAGTTCACTTCATTTCAGACAAGGTATGTGAATCACACTTCTACTCTTATCAAAGTACAATGTGCTTTTCTGACAAGTTGCCTGTGAGTTTCCAGTGAGTATTTGGGAAGGGAATGCTCTCTCAACAGCCTTAGTATAGCACTTTGTACTTTTAAAGAGATTACAAATACATTATGCCATTTGATCCTCATAAAACCCCTCTGAGAGAGGCTGGACATTTTAAAGACAAAAGAAATAGGCTCAAAGAGATTTTCTAACAAAGCTGGTTAGTTAGTGGTGAGATTAGATCTCCTGGTGCTTAATGTGTATTCTTTCTACCACAGTGAAGATTTAGCTGTAAGAGTTGAAAGGAAAATTATCTAACGCTTCAACACACCATTTTTAAAGTTTGCTGGTTTCTTGTTATTTAAGGTTTTTAAAAACTATACACTGTAGATAAGTTAGAAAACCTTGAAAATATAAGTAGGATGAAAATTATCAATGTCAATACCTGTAGGAAAACGATTTTCCTGATTATGTTCCTATATATTTATACAGTTGACATCATGCCAAGATTAAAATTAAATTTATTTATAATATCAGTTTCTAATGATATAAGGAATATGTCTCCATGCTGTGAATACTGTCAGAAATTTTAAAGATAATATTTTATCATCTGGATGTATCATTTATGATAATAAATTTATGATAAATGTTGCACTATACTATTATCAGATAATCATGCTTTTCCTAATTTTTCACATCATTAATAATAATGTGATAAACAAGCTTGGAATTACATCTATAAAAATTAGGATGACTAGTCATAGGATATAATTGTTTTTAATATAATTGCTACAAATTGTCAAAAGTTTTCCTAGAGCTTTGTATCAATATAAAACTCTTCTAATAATGGAGATTAATACACAGCATTAAAATGTATAGTCTAATTTCTTATTCCCCAATTCAATCAACTTGTTGACTAGTTTTGGTTTGCATTCCCTTGATTATTAGTGCTTTTCTTTCCAACCTTAGGGGGACATTTCTGATTCTTTTCTCTCTATAATATTGTAAGCACACTTTTCCTCTTTAAATCTATTTTTGCAGGTCACTCATTCTCCCCTACCATGTCCAGAGTTCAGTGAGTTCTCAGTCTCATGCAACTGGAAAGAATTTCAGAGAGAAGTTACCAGATCCTCTTTATCCATGTAGTTCTCCAGTGTTCTATTCTTGGAGGGTAGTATTTTCCCCATTTTTTTCCATGAAAAATTGATGCTTTAATTTCCCACATTTTGGACAGAATGACAATTCACTATGATTAAGATTTACAAGGTAAAATGTTGACTTACTCAAGTCTATCTCTTCTTCCTCATAATTGGAGGAATTCTTACTCTTCTTGGTTAAGTCATTGGGGGGGGGGGGCGGGGCGGGGAAACCCTGCCCAAACACTATTCTGCTTTCACTTGTTTTAGAGCATTATAAAAGCAATGCCATATTTTATAAAGCCTTCTGGAACTTGCTCCTTCAGTTAACAAGACACTTTATCTATGTAGATGAATGCATTGGCAGTCCATTTTCACTGCTATGTTTTTATGCAACAGAATTCTATACAAGGTGATTTTTCTGAACATGAATACTTAAGTTGTTTTTAGTTAATATTAATTCTCATTCCATGAACATTCTTATATGCATTTCCTGGTGCATATTTGCAGACTTTTTCCCAGGATAAATAAATAGTTGAATTATTGGGCTATAGTAGGTCACTTTTTTTTCCACACCACAAGGTATGTGGGACCTTAGTTTCCCCAACCAGGAATTGACCCTCTGATTCCTGCAGGGGAAGCATAGATTCTTAACCACTGGACTGCCAACATAGTCCCAGTATGTCACTGTTGAAATATAAAGCAAATTTGAAATAATCATAATCTTATTCATAGAACTAGGTACTCACAACTTTCTTGGGTTGCTCTATTTAAGGCAAGATGATGAGAAAATCCTTTTCAAAAGGCTGGGTTTTAAAAAAAATAACAAACAAGCTATACCTAGGTTTAAACTAGTTTTCATTTCTTTTGGATTTTGCTTCAAAATTACATTGTATGTCATCAAAGCCTAGTTGTAATATATGTTTTCTGGACTGAAGCATTAAAACATAACCCCAGATATCTTCTTGGTACAGCAGAATAGCCTAGGAGAGGCCCACTCTGCGGTAACCAGACCATGCATGGGATTCCTGAAGCAAGAGAGTTATGTGCATTCATCATTGATTATAAATATTTATTGAGCATTTTCATGGTGTCAGAACTTGGATTGAGTTGAATGAAGTAAGATGAATGAAATTGGGAAAGGTGAACTCCCACAAGGTGAGGCAAATACTGGGTGTCATAACTTGGACTCAGGAAAGGAGTGAACCATTTGAGAGAGGGGTGCTCAGGAATTAGTGACAAAATGAAGGCTGGAGGACAGGCAAATTTCCAAATAGCACAGGCATGACAGTAACGCTGTCAGTCAACAGACTAACCTGGCAAAGATCTAGAACAACTTACTGTTCAGGCAAAGAGACAAATCAAGAGGAGGCCACTTGAAAGGAAACTTAGAGAACACAAGGAGGTCATGTGTGTGAATTGTAAAAGCATAGAAACAGGTCTCATAGTGTAACAAAAAGGAGAAAATTTTGTTTACATAAGTGCCTCTTAGGAAGAATATTGTAATTACTTGAAATACCAGCAGTAGCATGTTCTTAGGAAAAAATTCAGATGCTAAAGGCATCAGTAATGGCCAAAGGTTTTAAAGAAACTAGTGAATCCAGTTCTACCCAAGGGAAAAGAAAGATGAGGAATAAATAAAACTAAATCGAGATAAGGAGATATGTAATGAAGGAGGCAGAACAATAGGCAGGACCCAATTAAAAATCCTTTACACAACTCCTTCTGCAACTCCTTCAGCAAAATTATTCTTCTCATAAAGTGTAGATGTGAGTAGAGTTTTCAGTTAAATCTGGTAAAGGGTTGAGTTTTAAATTTGGGTGGAGACTGGAACCAAGAAGGATGAAAATGGAAGTGGAAGCTAGAAATGGATGTAACCAAAGGAAATTAGCACTAGGGATCTCTAATCTACCATGGGAATAACTATAGCCCATTGTCAGCTGCATAGGCAGATTAGTTCACTTATATCTACAAGGAGTTAGGAACCATTAGCTACCATCTGGTTTGAACAGGGAAACTCCAAGAACCCCAAAACCACCATGAAAACTGAAGTGCCAAGATTAATACAGCACCTTTAGCAAGACTGATCTTAGATGGTTCTGATGAGCCATCTACATCAGTTTCCCATGTACTTTGTGCTTAGACACACAAACTGCTCCAGGGCCATAAGTTGGTTAGAGTTTATAAGGGCAGAATGGAGGGGTTTAACATGTTAAGATTCAAATATTTCTGAGAAAGAGTTAAATTTATAGCACACATGAGTCTGAATGGACATGTGGAATCAGTTCAAATAAGAACTATTACCTAAAAAGACACTTGGCAAAGAAGTAAAACTGAGGATAAAGATGATTTCTACATACATAGAATATGGATCATTTTGACAGTTAGTTTCATGAGGTTTTCAAATAGTCTTCCTTTTTGTTAAGTTTCTTTTGCAGCAAACTTAATACAGACTTCACCTGTAAACTAGGTGAAGGCATTAAAGAGACACAGGGGAGGTGTATGTGATGCAGAAGTTGAAAGGGACACAGAACAAATGCTGAAAATACAGAGAGGTAGAGAATGATAGGAAGCCATGGAGAGACCCTTCTCTGGTGGGAAGAGAGCCAAATAGATGGCAACATCCAGGACATCCAGTCAGAGTGTAGATTTCTCTTGGATTAGTTTTGCTGCCCTTCCATATCCTAGCATGTTTTCCTTAAGTGCTATAAATGACATTCAATATGGCTAGGTTAAAAACTGGGGGCAGGGGGCTAAATTAAAGATAGCACCTAGCTTAAAACCATTTGAGCAAAAAAACTTTTTTTCTAATTACCAGAGACTTTTCTCTGCAGTTGCAAGAGAAAAAAAAAAAATTTAGACCATCTTCTCTGTCCTTTGTGTACTGTATTTCATTTCTAGACAGCTGTTTCTTTTCCCTTCCCCTTCTTCTCTTTGTAACAAGATCACTTCGTTGTCTTGTGTTGTTTTCAGTCTGACGCTAAGGTATGTGTGTTCTCCACTCAGACTTTAACAGGGGTGTTCCTAAGGGTTCTGGCTTTGGACTTATCTCTTTTCACACTGTATTTTCTGTTGAGAGCAGCAAAAGGTCAAGATTAAGAATGCATAATTTGGAGCAAGTTTCAGTTCAGTTCAGTCGCTCAGTCATGTCTGACTCTTTGCAACCCCATGGACTGCAGCACTCCAAGCTTCCCTGTCCATCACCAGCTCCTGGAGCCTACTTAAACTCACGTCCATCGCTTCAGTGATCCCATCCAACCATCTCATCCTCTGTCGTCCCCTTCTCCTCCTGCATTGATTCATTCCCAGCTATTTGTAAGGCCTCGTCAGACAACCATTTTGCCTTCTTGCATTTCTTTTTCTCAGGGATGGTCTTGATCCCTGCTTCCTGGACAATGTCATGAATCTCTGTCCATAGTTATTCAGCATTCTGTCAGATCTAATCCCTTGAATCTATTAGTCATTTCCACTATATAATCATAAGGGATTTGATTTAGTTCATACCTGAATGATCCAGTGGTTTTTCTCTACTTTCTTTCAGTCTGAATTTGGCAATAAGAAGTTCATGATCTGAGCCACAGTCAGCTTCCAGTCTTGTTTTTGCTGACTATACAGAGCTTCTGCATCTTTGGCTGCAAAGAATATGATCAATCTGATTTTGGTATTGACCATCTGGTGATGGCCATGTGTAGAGTCTTCTCTTGTGTTGTTGGAAGAGGGTATTTGCTATGACCAGTGCATTCTCTAGGGAAATCTCTGTTAGCCTTGGCCCTGCTTCATTTTGTACTCCATGGCCAAGTTTTTCTGTTACTCCTGGTAGCTCTTGACTTCCTACTTTTGTTCCAGTGCTCTATAAATGAAGAGGGTGTCTTTTGTGTGTGTTAGTTCTAGAAGATCTTGTATGTCTTCATAGAACCGTTCAACTTCAGCTTCTTCAGCATTATTGGGTGGGGCATAGACTTGGGTTACTGTGATATTGCATGGTTTGCCTTGGAAATGAACAGAGATCATTCTGTTGTTTTTGAGATTGCATCCAAGTACTGCATTTTGGACTCTTTTATTGACTGTGATGGCTACTCCATTTATTCTAAGGGATTCTTGCCCATAGTAGTAGCTATAATGGTCATCTGAGTTAAATTCACCCATTCTAGTCCATTTTAGTTCACTGATTCCTAAAATGTCGATGTTCACTCTTGCAATTTGCCTGGGTTTAAATGCCAACTCTCCCATATGACCTCTGGCAAGCACTGACTCTTAATCTGTCCCGTGCTTTATCAAATGGTGATAATAAGAATGCCTTCCTCTCATAGTTGTTGTGAACATAAATGATACAAAGTATAATAAGTACTTAGAAAATGCCTGGCACACAGCTTGATTAAAATTGGCATTAATATAATAATATTTAGAAAAATTACATCCACTTCTGTATCTTCACCTTCTCGCTTTCATGAAAATGACCTTTGATTCTTTTCACCTCCAGTTCTTCATCTGGAACCTCACTGCTACATTCCTGTTGGGCTTTGCCACTGGATTATTCTCCTAACACTTCCACTTAATAGATCTTCATATCTTTTCTCAGATTCTTTCTGTTACTCTGCTCTGTGGTTTTAAAATGAAATCATAATCTTTTATGCACTCAACCTCAAAATTTCTTGATCAACTTTAAACTGCTTATTCTTCAACTTTCACATCACTTCTGTCTCTACTTTTCAGATATATCCCACATACGTCACTTCATTTTTCCATTTCCTCTTCATTACCTGAGTTCAGACACTTGTAACTGATGATTTGACTTACTGCCGTAGCCTGTGCACTGTTCTCCCTACCTCTGTCCTCTCATGCCTTTAATACAACATATGTGAGCAGCAAATCACTGTGTTAAAACCCTATGTGCCCTAATCACTTCCTTGTTAAACGGAGTTAAACTTACCACTATTTAAGAGTAATTTAAAGATCACTATGTGGATTGTCAAGATGCTTTATGATCTGCCCAGAAGACCTATTTTCACATTTGTCTTCCACGGCAACCCAAGCTTTCTCTGCTCTGCCACATCCACAGCTCTCAAACCACACCTGGTATTTTTTCTCACCACCATGTTTTTACTGACTAGAAAATATTTCTTCCTTATCTTAATTTATCAAAGTTTTTCTCAACATTCAAGACCCAATCCAATTTCTCTTTCTGCATAAAGCTTCTCTGATTACTTCTGCTTCATTTGATTCAGAATTTCGTTTCTCAGTCTACCACTGGGCAATGGTTTAAGACTTCCACATTATATACCTGAAAATACCTACTGTGTGTACTTTAGACTGATCTGGATCACTTGGGAATATTTATATTACCTATAATATCCCTATAATGTGATAATGATTATCTTAATTTATGTATATGAAATTTGAAGATTTAAGGTTTAAAATTTTGCCCTAATAAATCCTGGTAACAGACAGAAACAATGAGACATGCTAAATATGTATATCTCATATCAGTACTCATTTCATTATTTATTTCGGTGTCCTTTGAAGCATTATCTTGAGGGAGTTACTAAAATATAAATTTCTAATCATCGGACTAGGGAAGGGATAAGAAATCTTCATCTTTAATAATTTCCCTAGGTGATTCTCATGCACTGGCAATTTTCAAAAACAGTGCCATAGTTCACAGAACCTCTCTTTCATTACCACATTTGTGTATATATATATATATATGTATATATATATATATACTATGTAAGTGAAAGTCACTCAATCGAGTCCATCTTTTTGCGACCCCATGGACTATAAAATCCATGGAATTCTCCAGGCCAGAATACTGAAGTAGATAGCCTTTCTCTTCTCCAGGGGATCTTCCCAACCCAGAGATCGAACCCAGGCCTCCCACATTGCAGGTGGATTCTTTACCAACTGAGCTATCTATATATTAGTATATAACACATTATTCTATATACTAAATTAAGTGATGAATATATATTCTTGAAGACAAGAATAATATTTTATTTCCCTCTGTATTTGCAACTGTTCATAGCACAGTGCCTTATACATAATATATACTCAATAAATTTTACTTGAATTATTGCAATAAATTTCAATTAGTGAAAAATCAAAAATTTTAGTTGAATTATTTAGTTGAAATATTAC
The DNA here is from genome assembly GCF_032405125.1 of Capricornis sumatraensis. Lineage (NCBI taxonomy): Eukaryota > Metazoa > Chordata > Mammalia > Artiodactyla > Bovidae > Capricornis > Capricornis sumatraensis. Next base: position 74,580,423 of record NC_091069.1, on the reverse strand, counting down.
ACAGAAACAAGTTCTGTGTTTCATCAGGCTAAAAATTACTTTGAACTTCTTAATAGTCAGTAATACATTTTCTTACACAGCAAACTATGAGAAATATTCTTGAAGCTTTGATTTGACATATATACACAAACAGGTTCACATTTGTATTTTAGTTATAAACCCCCCCTGGTGGCTCAGATGGTAAAGCGTCTGCCTGCAATGCAGGAGATCAGGGTTCTATATCTGGGTCAGAAAAATCTCCTGGAAAAGGAAATGGCAACCCACTCCACTACTCTTGCCTGGAAAATTCCATGGATGGAGGAGCCAGGTGGGCTACAGTCCATGGGTTCACAAAGAATCGGACACACAACTGAGTGACTTCACTTTCACTTTCACTTTACTTCCACATACACAAACATGTTCACATTTGTATGCTGGTTAAAGAACATTTAGAAGAATGTAAAAAAGAAAATAAGAATGAAAAAAAATCATCTAAAGACAATGTCTTTTTGTCATAGTTGTTCATTTTACCAAATAGTCTTTCTATATATATTTCATATCTTTCAGGAAAATCACATATATCTGTATATTTGTGTATATGTCCATAAACATGAAAATTTTGTTAATTTTATTTTGATGGAAGATTCCAGTATTAATAATACTTTAGTGTAACTATCTGTATAGTCATATTGTCTTTGAAAATCATTTCTAGGTTTTAGTGGGGCTTCCAAAGTAATGTAAATACTCTTGCCCTCTTTCAAAAAGAAGCAGAGATCAGTAGTGGAGCAAACTCACCTGACATCAAATAAGATTTCACCGCTGTGTTGAGATTTTTCCTTGATAATGATAGCAAGTTCTGTGTTATATCTATTAGAAGGGTCTTGTTCATGTAAACAAAGTTCAATACACTGCCCAATTAATAAGAACAAAAAGTCCATGAGGGTTTTCAACAGGAAAAGAAACTTGTAACTTTGCACTGAGGCTCTGGGTATTCTTGACACTTTCTTTGTTTCCAGTTGATTTCAAAAATACTGCTATGTACAAACTGCTGTATTTAAAAGAGATAACCAACAAGGGCCTAGTGTACAGCCCAGGGAACACTGGGGAAAGAATTTGAAAAATATATGCATGTATATGCATTACTGAATCACTTTGCTGTATACCTGAAACTAACACAACACTGTTAATTAACTATATTCCAATATAAATGGAAAAAGTTAAAAAAATACTGATTCCATAGGGATAGGTAATATGAAACTTTACCTTTGAAACTTTAAATGAAGAAGGATATTTAAGTATTGGGACAAGATGTCAGAGTAGGAAAATCCTGGGCTTAACTCTTCCCAGATACACACCAAAATAGGCACTATGCATAGAGAAACTGTCTCTGAGAATGACCTGAAAACCAGCAGGAAAGATTTACCACAACTAAAGAAAGAAAATGAAAAAGCTACCTTGCAATACAAGAGGGGTAGAGATGCCATCTGGAGAGGACCCATAACCCTGGCATGGTAACCTACATGTGGGAAGGATATCACAGCTTCAAAGGCTCCCTGTGAGGACCAATAGCTCCAAACCCCATATCAGGCTCCCAGCCCAGAGGAGTTGCACTGAGGAGATTAAACCTCGTAACATCTGGCTTTGAAAGTCAGTGTGACTTAAATGCAGGCTAGCCAGAGGTTTGTAGGAAAATGAGACTTTGCCCTTAAAGGGCGTGTGTCCTTTAAATTTACTCACTCTGAGTCCCAGTGCAAAGACAGCAGCCTGGAAAGCTGGGGCATATCTTTCATGTGTGCCCCAGGTTCTTTCCAGGCTGCTGTCTTTGCACTGGGATTTAGAGTAAGTAAATTTGAGAAAGAAATTCACTGACTTAGAGTGTGTGCCTAAGGAACAGGGATCTCTTAGAACTTCTCTGGGTACAGAGAGGCAAATGACAGGTTTTTTTGTTTGTTTTATGGTTTGATCGTTTTGGTTTGTTTTTTGTTTATGATTTACCCTCTCCCTAGTTGATTCAGCACTGGCAAAAGCCATTTCTGACTCTCCCCCTCTAACTTAATAGAACCATTCACACAGTCCCAAGTTTACCCATGGATGCAAAACAGCAAATGATTCTCCAAAGCTTCTTCCCCTCTCTCCCCAAAACAGCAGGCACACTTAGCTGGCATCAAATCCCAACCAAAGCACCACTGCACCCTGCCAATCCCAGCAGACTCCCAACAACTGGCACCAGAGTTTCTCCAAAGCGGCCCCCTGCCTTGCCAGACCCAACAGACATCCTCAGTCAGCATAGGCATCTCTCCAAAGCAACACCTACCCTGGAGTCTGGCCTTGCATAGGCCTTTAACCAGTTGCACTGAGAACAAACCCAGAACACTAGCATTCCCATAGCATTCATGGTCATTTCAAACAGAAGGACATACACAGCCACCATGAGGGATATTCCTGGGAGATGTTCTACACAGTCACTCCCTCAAGACTGGGAGACAAACCTGATATACCTAATACATAGAAACAAAGTGGAGAGTTGGGCAACGTGAGGAGACAAGGGAATATGTTCCAAGTGAAAGAACAAGACAAAAACTCAGAAAAAGAACTAAATGAAAACAGAGATAAGGAACCACCCAGAGAAAAGGTTCCAGTTAATGGTCATAGAGATACTCAGTGAACTCAGAAGAAGACTGGAAGAACATAGGGAGAAGTTAAGCAAAGAGACAGAAAAAATATATGTGAAAAGAATCAATTAAGGCTCAAGTATAAAATAATATTTAAAAACAAAAACAATATATGTGAAAAGAATCAATTAAGGCTCAAGAATAAAATAATATTTAAAAACAAAAACAATAGAGGGAGCCAGCAAAGGATTATATGATATAGAAGAAAGGATCACCTATCTGGAAGGCAAGCTAGTGGAAATCACCCAAAAAACAGTAAAGGGAAAAGAAAGAAACAACAACAAACATGAGGACAGTTTATGTGACCGCTGGCAAAATGTCAAGTATATTCACTATAGGAAGTTCCAGAAGACAGAGAGAGAGAGAAAGGATCAGAAAGCCTTAAGAAATAATGACTGAAAACTTATTAACCAGGCAAGGGAAACAGACCTGAAAGTCCAGAAAGTACAGAGTGTATCAAACAAGATAACTCAAGGAGACCTACACCAAGACATATAATTGTTCAGAAATTAAAATTAAAGAGAGAATCTTCAAAGTAGCAAAGGAAAACAACTAGTTACATACAGAGGAGCCCCCACAAGATTACCAACTGAATTTTCAACAGAGATTTTAGAGACCAGAAGGGAGTAGAACAATATACTTAAAGAACAGAAGGTGGGGTGGGGGGAAACAACTTCTGACAAAGAATGCATTATCCTGCAAATTTATCATTCAGAATTGAAAGACAGTTTCCCAGAGAAGCAAAAGCTAAAGAAGTTTGTCACCATTAAAGTGACCAAACAAAAAATGCTATAGGAACTTCTTGTAATAAAAAGAAAACACCATAACCAGAAATACGAAAACTGAGAAAGAAAAAAGTCTCACAGCCAAAGGGAAAACATGGTAAAAGCAGCAAGGGGATCAAGCATCTATTTGTCTAGTATGAAGATTAAAAGACAAAACTAGTAAAATAATATATATCTACATAAATCAGGGCTTCCCTGGACAGAGGAACCTCATGGGCTTCATGGGGTCCCAAAAGAGTCAGACGTGACTTAGCAACTGAACAACAACAACAACAAAATCAGTTAAGGGATATACACAAAATAAAAAAAGGTAGAAAAATGATGTCAGACACATATAAGGGTGTATTTGGGGAAGATTCAAATGTAATGCTTTTAGAATGTGCTCAAATTAAGTGACGGTCAGCTTAAAATAGACACATATAAGAATATTATATAAGAATTTCATGGTAACCATAAATGAAAAAATGGATAGTTGATAAATAGAAAATTAAATAAAACAAACATAATACTGAAAAAGTAATTAAACTATGAAGATATTAAGAGAAGTAGGAAGGAATAAAGAAACAAAAAACAAAAAAAGAGCAAAAAACAATAAAATTGCAAAGGGTACATGCCTGTCAGTCATTAATGAAAATATAAATGGATTAAGGTCACAATCAAAAGACACAGGGTACAAAAATAGATTAAAAAACAACTCATCTGTATGTTGCCTCAGAAGACTCACTTTATGTCTAAAGACACATGCAGTCTATAAATGAAGGGATGAAAATAAATAAATAAATATTCCATGCAAATAGAAACAAAAAGAAACCTGTGGTAGTAATATTTATACCAGATAAAGCAAATTTACAAAGATTATAACAAAAGACAAAGAAGTACTTTGTGCTTTGTGCTCAGTCAGTCGTGTCCAACTCTTCGCAACCCCGTGGACTGTAGCCTTCCAGGCTTCTCTGTCCATGGAATTCTCCAGGCAAGAATACTGGAGTGGGTTGCCATTCCCTTCTCCAGGTGATTTTTCCAACCTAGGGATTGAACCCATGTCTCCTGCATTTGCAGGTGGATATTTTACCAATGTGCCATCTGGGAAGCCCAAAGAAGGACATTCCATGATGATAAAGTTATCAATCCAAGAAAAAGATATAACACTTGTAAATATGCATATATATATATATATATATATATATATATGTGTACACACACACACACACACACACACACACACACACACACATATAGATATATACACCCCCAACATTGGAGAACCTAAATACATAACTATTAACAGACAAAGGGAGAAATTGACAGTAATGAAATAACAATATGAAACTTTAATACCCCAGTTAGTTTGATGGCAAATCATCCAGACAGAAAATGAATATGAAACACTAGTTTCATATGGCACATTTAATGACCTGAATTTAATAGATCTCTACAGAACATTTCATCCAGAAACAGCAGAATAGACAGACATTCTTTTCAAATGCGCATAGAACATTCTCCAGAATAAATCACACGCTGGGCCACCAAACAAACTCAAAAAAACTTAGTAAGATTGAGATTATATCAAGTATCTTTTCTGACCATGGTATGTGACTAGAAATCAACTACAAGAAAAAGCACAAACACATGGAATCTAAACAAAATACTACTAAATAGCCAATGAGTCACTGAGCAAATCAGATAACATTTTAAAATACCATGGACAAATGGAAATAGAAATACAATATTTCAAAATAATGGGACACAACAAAGGCATTTCTAAGATGGAAATTTATAACAATACAGGCCTAACTCAGGAAACAAAAATCTCAAATGAACAATCTAACATTACACCTATGGAACTGGAATGACAACAACAACAAATCCAAAATTAGTAAAAGAAAGAAAATATTAAAGATCAGAGTGGAAATAAATGAAGCCTTAAAAATGGAAAAAATCAAGAAACTAAGAGTAGTTGTTGAAATAATAAACAATAAACCTTTAGCAAGATCCTTCAAGAAACATAAAACATGAAAGTGGAAGGGAGAGAGGGAGAGAGCACGTGTTAGCATGTGTGAGAGAGCCCAAATAAAATCAGAACTGAAAGAGGAGAAGTTACTACCAATACCATAGATATCAATAATTTGAGAGACAACTCCAAAAAATTATACACCAAAATTTGAGTTACCTAGAAAAAAATGGACAAATTCCTCGAAATACGCAATCTGAAGACAATATTTATGGCTCTCAATTGGAGAAAGGAATGGCAATCCACTCGAGTATTCTTGCCTACAGAATTCCATGGACAGAGAAGCCTGGCAGGCTACAGTGCATGAGTCACAGAGTCAGACACTACAGCGACTAACACAACATGGTTCTCAACACAAAAGTGTACAACTGCATATCTTCACAGATGAGTTCCACTATACACTTCAAAGACTTCATACCAATCCTTCTTAAAGGATTCCCAAAAACCAAAGAGGAAGGAATATTTCCAAACTCATTCTTCATGGTCAGCATCACCCTGATAACAAAACCAGATGGTGAAATGATAAAAGACTACAGACCAGTATTCTCTGATGAACATACATGTAAAAATCCTCAACAAAATTTTAGAAAACCAGAGTTAACAATACATTAAAAGGAGCATATGTCATGATGAAGTGATATTAACTCCAACCATATGAGAATGCTTCAATATCAGCAAATTAAGCAATGTGATACACTACATTAAGAAACTGAAGCATAAAAATCATGTGCTAATCTCAGTAGATGCAGAAAAATATTCTGACAGAATTCAACAACCATTCATAATAAAAAAATTCTCAATAAAGTGGGTATGGGGAATATACCTCAATATATAAAGGCTATATATGATAAACCCACAATCAACATCATAATCAATAGTATGAATGCATTTCTTCTAAGATGAAGAACAAGATAAGGATGCCCACTCTTGCTACTTTTATTTAACTTAGTATTGGTCTTCCTAGCTAGAGTAATTATGTAAGAAAAAGAAATGAAATAAATCCAAAAGGGAAAGGAATAAGTAAAACTACTACTGTTTGAAGATGGCATGATCCAATACATAGAAATCCTATAGACTTCATCCCCCCCCGAAAAAAATCTATGAGAATAAATGGTCTTAGTAATTTTGTAGGATAGAAAATCAATATACAGAATTATATAGTATTTCTATACACTAATAACAACCTATGAGAAAAACAAATGTAGAAAAATGTATCAATATACCTAGGAATAAAAACTAACCAAGAAGGTAAAAGACTTGTACTCTGAAAACTGTAACACACTGATGAAATAAACTGAAGATGATACAAACATATGGAAAGATTTACCGTGCTCATGAATGGGAGGAACAAATATTGTTACAATATCCATAGTACCCAATGCAATCTACAGATTCAATGCAATCTCTATCAAAATAACAATGAAAAATTTCCATACATAACCCTAAAATTTGTATATAACCACAAAAGACTCCAAATAGTCAAAGCAATTTTGAGAAAGAAAACAAAGCTGGACTCCTAGACTTCACACTATAATATAAAGCTACACTAATCAAAACAGTATAGTACTGGCACAAAACAGACACATAGGTCAAGGGAAGATAATAGATAGCCCAGAAATAAACCAACTCTTACATGGTCAATTAATTTTCAACAAATTAAACAAGAATTTGGAAGAGACAGCATCTATAATAAATGATGCTTAGAAACTTGGACAGATGCATTCAAAAAAATGAATTTGGACGTCTTTTTCATACCATGTACAGGAAAAAAAAAAAAAAAACTCAAATGGATTAAATGCTTAAATAGAAGATTTGAAACCATAAAATTCCTGGAAAAAAATATAGGTGTTATGCTCTTTGACATCAACCTTGTAATTATTTTTTCAATCAATTTCCTCTGGCAAAGAAAACAAAAATAAACATATGGGACTATATCAAACTAAAAAGCTCATGTAGAGTGAAGGAAACTTATAAATAAACAAAAAGGGAACCTACTGATAGGGAGAAAACATTTGCAAATGATATATGTAATAAGTGGTTAAATCATGGAACTAAATATCAAAAGCCAACAATTGATTCAATAAGGGCAAAGGACCTGAACAGACATTTTCCGAAACAAAACATACAGACTGGTAGCAGTCACATGAAAATACATTAAACATCATTAATTACTGGAGAAATGCAAATCAAAATTATAATCAGATATCATCTCAGAATGGGCCAGCATCAAAAACATAAAAAACTGTTAGCAAGGACACTGGAAAAATGGCATCCAGGTGCACTGTTGATGGGAATGCAAATTGGTGCATCCACTATGGAAAACAGTATGAAGATTTTTAACTACCATCAGTTCAGTTCAGTCAGTCAGTTGTGTCCGTCTCTTTGTGACCCCATGGACTGCAGCATGCCAGGCTTCGCTGTCCATCACCAACTCCCAGAGTTTACTCAAACTCGGGTCCATCAAGTCAGTGATGCCATTCAATCATCTCATCCTTTGTCATCCCCCTCTCTGATCCAATAATTCAACTTATGGGTAATCACCAAAAGAAAACAAAAATTCCGTATCAAAAAGATACATGCACCTTTATGTACAATGCAGCATTATTTGTAATATCCAAAATATGGAAACGACCTAAATGTTCACTGATAGATGAGTGTATGAAGAAGAAATGGTAATGGAATATCACTCAGGCATAAAAAGAATGAAGTTTTGCCACTTGCTATAACATGGATAGACTTAGCAGGTATTATGCCCGGTGGACTAAGTCAGACAGAGAAAGACAATACCATATGATCTCATTTTTACGTAGAATCTAAGAAACAAAACAAATAAAAGAAAACAAAAACATATTCATATATGCAAAAAACTATTTTTTGCTAGAAATAAGAGGGTAAAGAGAGATAGGTAAAATAGGAAAGAGGATTAAGATATACACTTAGTTCTAAAAGAAATAGGTGGCACTAGTGGTAAAGAACTCACTAGCAGGAGACATAAGAGATGCAGGTTTGATCGCTGGGTCGGGAAGAGCCTCTGGAGGAGGGCAATGCAACCCGTTCCAGTAGTGTTGCCTGAAGAATCCCATGGACAGTGGAGCCTGGTGGGCTACAGTCCACAGAGCCTCGAGTTGAACATGACTGAAGCGACTTAGCACATCATATACAACATAAGGAGTATAGCTGATAATGCTGCAACAGCAGTTTTGTATGGTGACAGCTGGTTACTGGACTTTTTCTGATCATTTTTTAAGGTATTTGATCGTCAGATCACTAGCTGTACATTCAAAGCTAACATAATAAACCAACTAAACTTCAATAAAACATGAGAAGTAAGCACATAAATAAAAGGATAGAAAGTCATCCTTAGAGTGTCATGCTCCATATATTAATGCTGTTCATATGCTCTGCAGTTGGTATTCTGCTTTTTTCATTTCACATCACCGAAAATTTACCAATTTATTAAAATTCTTCCAAAATGCAGGGAAAAAAAGAACAAATTTTATTTCTTCAATTCTCTTCACACACTGAAGAAAAATTCCATCCACTAATAGCAAAAAAAAAAAAAAAAAAAAACACCACATTATAGTAGTAACCAATGAGGAATACTAAGGTAAAAGATGGCATATTCAAAGAAAATTCAATAACTCATATTTTCCCTTTCTGAAAAGTTCAGTACAAGGACGGTGAAAAGCATTAAGGCATAAAATCAAAAAACAAAAATAACAGTAAAGGAGACAGTAGTAAAATCTTTTTGGCAATGGCAGAATAGAAAGAAAAATGGATTGACTTAACAGATGCAAATAGCCAAGACCCTGGCCAGCAGTGAGAAAAAGTAAGAGGCAGCATAAACTGTGCTAAAGGCCCCAAATATTCAGAAAATATTTACTTCAAGGATTTCTGGCAATAGGAACAAAGGTGAAGCTGAAAACAAGTGGATTAATCAAAGTCTATGAAGTGTCAGACTTTATTTTGAGGGGCTCCAAAATCACTGCAGATGGTGACTGCAGCCATGAAATTAAAAGACGCTTACTCCTTGGAAGGAAAGTTATGACCAATCTAGACAGTATATTCAAAAGCAGAGACATTACTTTGCCAACAAAGGTCTGTCTAGTCAAGGCTATGGTTTTTCCAGTGGTCATGTATGGATGTGAGAGTTGGAATATAAAGAAAATTGAGTACTGAAGAATTGATGCATTTGAACTGTGGTGTTGGAGAAGACTCTTGCAAGTCCCTTGGACTGCAAGGAGATCCAACCAGTCCATCCTAAAGGAGATCAGTCTCAGGTGTTCATTGGAAGGACTGATGCTGAAGCTGAAACTCCAGTACTTTGGCCACCTCTTGCGAAGAGTTGACTCATTGGAAAAGACCCTGATACTGGGAGGGATTGGGGGCAGGAGGAGAAGGGGACAACAGAGGATGAGATGGCTGGATGGCATCACCGACTCGATGCACATGAGTTTGGGTGAACTCTGAGAGCTGGTGATGGACAGGGAGGCCTGTCGTGCTGGGATTCATGGGATTGCAAAGAGTCGGACATGACTGAGTGACTGAACTGATGAAGACAGAACACCAAATCCTTTCCAAGAGCCCACACAGAAGAGTAAAAATTGACTCCAGCCTCAGCATAAGAGAAGAGGAATATGTTTTTTAAAAAGATAATACAAATTGAACCCATGCCTTACACCATGTACAAAAATTAGCTCAAAATGGATAAGAACCTGAACAGAAGAGCTAAAGCCATAAAACCCATAGAAGACATAGGGGTTGACAGTGGCTTCTGAGATTGACACCTAAAGCATGAGCCACAAAGGAAAAAAAAAAAATAGATAAAGCAGACTTAAATCAAAATTAAAAAGTTTTGTGCAAAAGAGTTTATGAAGAAAGAGAAAAGACAACATACAAAAGAGGAAAAAAAAATCCTTGCAAATCATATATCTGATAAGGAATTATTACCCAGAATAAAGTACTCTTTTAACTAAGCAACAGAACAACAACAAAATTTTAAAATGAGTATAGTGCTTGAATAAATGCTTCTCCGAAGCAGGTATACAAATGGCCAACAAACCCATGTAAAAATGTTCAGTATCATTGGTGATTAAAGGAATACAAGTCAAAACCACAATGGATATTACTTCACACCTAGTAGGGAGTTTAGTATCCAGAATATATAAAGTACTCTTTTAAACTAAGCAACAAGAGTTCTTTCTTCATTTGGGGAAATAGTTTAAAAAGGATAAATATTAATTCTTTGTTATGTTTTTGGTAGAAGATTCCTGTGAAGCTGTCTGGTCCTGGATTTCATGCTAGGAGTTTTTTAAATTATAAATTCAATTTCAATATTACTGATCTATGTGTTCAAATTGTCTGTTTCTTCTTGATTCAGTCTTGACAGGTTGCACATTTCTGGGACTTTATCCATCCAATATATATATAAATAGCTCCTACAACACAATGAAAAAAAATTACCCAAAGAAAAAAAATGAGCAGAAAACAAATGGAAATTTTTCTGAAGAAGGCTAACAAACACATGAAAAGATACTCAACATAACTATTGGAGAAATGCAAATCAAAATGAAGACAAGTTATCACCTCATACCTGTCAGAATGGCTATCATCAAAAGAACACAAATAAATGCTGGAGAGTATGTGAAAAAAAGCAAACCAATGTACACTGTTGGTAAGAATGTAAATTGTTGTAGCCACTATGGAAAACAGTATGGACATTCCTCAAAAATTAAAAATAGAAGTATCATATGATCCAGAAATTCCTCTCCTGGGTATATATCCAGGAAATACAAAAATACTACTTTGAAAATATACACCCACCACTCACCCCAATGTTCACAGCAGTACTGTTTACAATGACCAATATATGGAAGCAACCCAAATGTCCATTAACTGATGAATGGATAAAAAAGACATGGTTTGTGTACGTATGTGTGTGTGTGAGTGTGTATATATATATATATATATATACACACATACATATATATGTATATATATATATGAAGTAAAGTGAAGTGAGTTTCTCAGTTGTGTCTGACTCACTGCAAGCCCATGGATTATAGCCCCCCAGGTTCCTCTGTCCATGGGGATTCTCCAGGCAAGTATACTGGAATGGGTTGTCATATTGGAACGGTTTGCCATACCCTTCTCCAGGGGATCTTCCCAATCCAGGGATCAAACCCTGGTCTCCCACATTGCAGGAGGGTTTTTTACCAACTGGGCAATTGGGAAGCTGAAGAATACTAGAGTGGGTAGCCTATCCCTTATCTGACCCTGAAATGGAACTAGGGTCTCTTACTACTCTATGTGAAATCTAAAAAAATAACATGAATGTATATAGCACAACAGAACTAAAGCCACAGAAAAAGGAAATAAACTAGTGGTTACCAGAGGTGAGAGGGAAAGGAGGAGGGAAAAGATAGGGATATAGGGTTAAAAGATAGAACTACTATGTATAAAATAGGAAACAAGGATTTATTTTACAGCACAGGGTATTATAGCTATTATCTTATAAGAACATCTGATGAAGTATAAGCTATAAAGTATATAAACCTTATGCTATACAGCTGAAACTAATATATTGTAAATCAACTATATGTCAATAAAAATACTTTTTAGAAAGTTACTTATTATATGATTTCATTTCTAGAAAATATTCAGAAGAGGCACATCCATAATGATAGAAAGCAGATCAGTGGCTGCCACAGCTTACAGAGAGTGGGAAATGCTTCAGTGGTACTGGATTTCTTTTGGGGGTGCTAAATATATTTTGTTACATAGAGGTAGCAATTACCTGACACTGTAAATCTGCTACGGAGAAGGTGATGGCACCCCACTCCAGTACTCTTGCCTGGAAAATCCCATGGACAGAGGACCCTGGTAGGCTGCGGTCCATGGAGTCGCGAAGAGTCAGACATGACTGAGCGACTTCCCTTTCACTTTTCACTTTCATGCATTGGAGAAGGAAATGGCAACCCACTTCAGTGTTCTTGCCTGGAGAATCCCAGGGACGGGGGAGCCTGGTGGGCTACCATCTATGGGATCACACAGAGTCGGACACGACTGAAGTGACTTAGCAGCAGTAAATGTGCTAAACACTACCAAATTGTTTATTTTAAAACAATTACTTTAATGTTATGTGAGTTTTTCACCTCAATAATTTTTAAAAGTTATTAAAAAAAAAAAAAATACAGAGGCACCTTGGACAGAAGTACACCAGGCACAAAATTGTGGTTTTCTATGCCATTGTGAAAACAAATCAATTAAGTTATATTAAATTTACATACTAAATGAAATTTTCCCAAATTTTGTTCAAGAATTCTGACAGTATTTGAAAACTTCAAGCAGGAATATGAAAGATTGTGTGTGTGTGTGTGTGTGTGTGTGTGTGTGTGTGTGTGTGTGTGTGAAATCTAACTAGCTCTAGAGAAAAGATATACATAAGCAGGATGCCTACACAAAAGTGTACTGCCAGATCATCCTACAGCAAAATCCTCAGTTGACCCCATTGACAGGCAAGTAACTTATAATAAAGTTTTTAGGGCCTTACTCTGATATGAACAAGAAAAAGGAACAATATAACATATGGGTAAAGACTCTGGCAGGAAAAACAGGAACTAAATCACAGAAAAGGGAAAAAAAGCAACTTGAAGAACTATAGACCACGGAGGGAATGAGAGATAAGACCAAATATCTCCTAAAAGATACTGCAATACTCAAATTAAAAGGTGATATTTTTTAAAATAGTGAAATTGACAGAGCTTTGGACACAAAATACTATGACAGGATGGATGAAATTCTCAAGAAAAGTGCTGAAAAATAAATTTGAGAGAAATTCTAAATAAACAGATAAAAAGATGTAGAAGACAGGAAAGATAAATCATCAGAAAAGTAGGAATTTGAGAAGTGAGAATATGGAGGAGAATAATCAAAGACCTAATTTAAAATACATGTGCTTCAATATTAAATTCTCTTTTCTCTTATATGCACATTGCAGTCAGACTTTATTTCCAATCATTCTATCAAAGCCTTTCATGTCAAACTCATCCTTCATCTCCAAGTTGCTCTTCTCTATCCCTACTTTTCTTTACATCATTTGACACAGTTTCCCCATCCTAAACATTTTTGACCATTTGATGTGCAGGAAAACACTCTCTAGGTTTCTTTAATATCTCACTTTGGGCCTCCACCTTAAGTCAGTTTTGCAAATGCTACACTCCCTGGATTATATCCGAGCTGCTTCTTGAACCTCTTCTTTCCTCTATTGACAACCCCTTGATTGTTTCATTCAGTATTTTGACTTTAAATACAATTCCTATACTGATAACTTTGAAATGTGCAGAACTCTCATGAGTTTAAGCCAGAACTCTCTCATGAATTACATCCTCCTAAGTTTAATTTCACAATAAACTGTGGAAAATTCTGAAAGAGATGGGAATACCAGACCACCTGACCTGCCTCTTGAGAGATCTGTATGCAGGTCAGGAAGCAACAGTTTGAACTGGACATGGAACAACAGACTGGTTCTAAATAGGAAAAGGAGTACGTCAAGGCTGTATATTGTCATCTGGCTTATTTAACTCATATGCAGAGTACATCATGAGAAACGCTGGGCTGGAAGAAACACAAGCTGGAATCAAGATTGCCGGGAGAAATATCAATAACTTCAGATATGCAGATGACACCACCCTTATGGCAGAAAGTGAAGGGGAACTAAAAAGCCTCTTGATGAAAGTGAAAGCGGAGAGTGAAAAAGTTGGCTTAAAGCTCAACATTCAGAAAATGAAGATCATAGCATCTGGTCCCATCACTTCATGGGAAATAGATAGGGAAACAGTGTCAGACTTTATTATTTAAATCACTGCAGATGGTGACTGCAGCCATGAAATTAAAAGACGCTTACTCCTTGGAAGGAAAGTTATGACCAATCTAGATTGCATATTGAAAAGCAGAGACATTACTTTGCCAACAAAGGTCCGTCTAGTCAAGGCTATGGTTTTTCCAGTGGTCATGTATGGATGTGAGAGTTGGAATATAAAGAAAACTGAGTACTGAAGAATTGATACTTTTGAACTGTGGTGTTGGAGAAGACTCTTGAGAGTCCCTTGGACTGCAAGGAGATCCAACCAGTCCATTTTAAAGGAGATCGGTCTGGGATTTCTTTGGAAGGACTGATGCTAAAGCTGAAACTCCAATACTTTGGCCACCTCATGAGAAGAGTTGACTCATTGGAAAAGACCCTGATGCTGGGAGGGATTGGGGGCAGGAGGAGAAGGGAACAACAGAGGATGAGATGGCTGGATGGCATCACTGACTCAATGGACGTGAGTTTGAATGATCTCCGGGAGTTGGTGATGGACAAGGAGGCCTGGTGTGCTGCAATTCATGGAGTCGCAAAGAGTCGGACACAAATAAGCAACTGAACTGAACTGAACTGAAGTAGAATTTGCTATTCAACCTCCCCACTTAAATACCCAAGAGAAATTTCAAGCTTACACATTCTAAAACAGTTTATAATGCTCAACAATTTATATTGTTCCCTCTTCTGGGTTCCCTATCTCAGGAAACAGCAGTAGCATTCTTCCAGTTGCTTCAGCCAAAATTCTTGCTGTTATTTTATTTATCTTCTCTCACATTTAAGACCCAATCCATTGGCATATTAGATCTTCCTTGAGAATTCCTTGGACATCAAAGAGATTAAACCAGTCAATCCTAAAGGAAATCAACCCTGAATGTTAACCAGAAAGACTGATGCTGAAGCTCTAATACTTTGACCACCTGATGGAAAGACCTGACTCATTGGAAAAGACCCTGATTCTGGGAAAGATTGAGGGCAAGAGAAGAAGGAGGCTAAGGAGGATGAAACGGTTGGATGGCATCACTGACGTGACATGAGTTTGAGCAAAATCCAAGAGACAGGTAAGGACAGGGAAGCCTGGCATGCTGCAGTCCATGGTGTTGCAATGACTTGGATATTACTTAGCGACTGAACAGCAACAACAGGAATATGTCCAGACATATGGACACAGGGTGGTAAGGGGAGGGGGTGCTGAATTGAGTAGCACTAACATATACACACTACCATGTATAAAACAGTAAGTAGGATGCTGCTGTTAAGCACAGAGGCCTCAGCTCCAAGTTCTGTGATGACCTGGAGGGGTGAGATAGTTGGGGGAGGGAGGCTTAAGAGGTGGAAATATATGTATACTTGTAGCTGATTCACTTTGTTGTACAGCAGAAACTAACACAACATCGTAAAGCAATTTTACTCCAGTTTTTGTTTTTTTTTAAAAGCAGGATAGGTTTGAATCTCACCAAAAAAAAAGACATTTAACTTCATATAAACCTTGATTTTCTCATCCGTTAATTGTGGATGAGATAATACAGATAAAGATCTAAATATAGTTTCTGGCACAAAGTATGCTTTCATTAATTGTTACTTTTATTTAATAAATACCTGTGCATTGAATGGAAAAGAATTTATCCAGAATCTAACCATTTATCTTTTCTTCCACCTCCATTCTTATGGTTCAAACTGCAATATCTTTCACCTGGATTATTCATTAACCTCTTATCTTGCCTCATTCCTACCATTCTCATCATTCTAAGTATATCCTCTACAAAGAAAACCTTTTAGGAAACCTTTCAAAATATAAGTCAGACCATACAATTCCTATATATATTGGGTTGGCCAAAAAGTTCATAACAGCTTAAGAAAAGCCTGAATGAAATTTTTGGCCAACGCTTTTAAAAATAAATCTCAGCTGATTCCCCTATCACTCGGAATAAAAGCTCATGGCCTTATACAAATTTGCAAAACACCACAAAATCTGTTTCAACTGCTCTTTTCCTTCTTGAGCTGTACCACAAGCTTTCTAGAAATCCCTCAAGTATGTACAGTATACCCCTCCCTGGGCATCTCTGCTCTTGCTTTCTCTCTTCTTTCAGATATTTTCTTAATCATTCTCATCAGGGAGGCCTTTACCGATTATCCAATTTCTTTTAAAAAATGATGAGTTTTTCCTTAAGTGATTCATACAAATAATAATTTGATCAATGTTTAATGTTTCAAGGAGAAAATACTACTCAAAATCCCACCACCCATAAAAAACATTAACAAATAATCAACTTTCTAGACAACTGTCCTTGCAAATAAAAATATGTATCTATAACAACCTACCTACCTACCTAGCTATTGAGAGAGATCTCTATCTATAGATACAGATATCTATTTAGGGCAACCAGAATGCTATTTCTGACTAAATTTATTAGACTTTAAGAAAATAATGGGAAATTAAACTGAAACCCAACAAATTGCTTAACATGGGATAAACGTTCCTTTACCATGTTTGAAATGACCATAAAGATTGAAAGAATTATGAAAAATCAATACAAATATGAAGTCTCTTTTTGACATATGTGTCAGATTTAGAGGTCTCAATATAACCCTTGCTTTGATGATATAATTAGTACTTCTGTCTTGCCTCCTAAGTTTTATGAGTTATATTACTGACTTTATATTATCTGAAGTTTAATATTTAGGCTCCATTCTATAACCATAGCTCTGGTTCTTTAGTTTTCATCTTTAAATAGATTCAATGCTACTAGCATTCTAATTGTTAAATTTTCATCTTTTAATGGGTTATACGTCCTTTTCTTGATTTGTTTTGAGAAAAGAACATTGGTGCTACATTCCCTGGTTTCTTTTATGCTTAAAAGAGCTTCTCCATTGACTTGGTATTTGAGCTATATCTCTATGGGCTTCCCTGGTGGCTCAGTGGTAAAGAGTCCACCTGTCAAGGCAGGAGATGTGGGTTCGATCCCTGAGTCAAGATAATCACCTGGAGAAGGAAATGGCAACCCACTCCAGTATTCCTGCCCTGGAAATTCCATGGACATAGAAGTCTGGCGGGCTATAGTCAATGGGGTTGCAGAGTCAGACACAGTAACTAAACAACAATAATTTCTCTGCTAAATACACTCTTTTTTTTGGATCACACTTCATTTTCCAACAGTTAAATAGATGATTCTCATTATGTTCTGTCACTGAATGCTGTGGTGGGTTCATCAGAATCCAACTTAATCCCTCCATTTTTTGTTTCTTTCTTTCAATACCTCTACCTACAGGACTGAAAGATTCATTCATAAGGATGTACATTAGTGCCAATCATTTTATATATAAACATTTTTTCCTGTATAGATGACATCTTTTCAATATTAAATTCTCAACTTTTTTTTTCATTTTAGGGAAACCTTGTATGATATTTTAATGTAGTTCAGTTCAGTTGCTCAGTCATGTCCAACTCTTTGCAACCCCATGGACTGCAGCACACCAGACTTCCCTGTCCATCACCAACTCCCAGAGCCTACTCAAACTCATGCCCATGGCTTAAGTGATCGCACCCAACCTTCTTATCCTCCGTCATCCCCTTTTCCTCCTGCCTTGAATCTTTCCCAGCATCAGGGTCTTTTCCAATAAGTCAGTTCTTCCTATAAGGTGGCCAAAGTATTGGAGTTTTAGCTTCAGCATTATTCCTTCCAATGAATATGTAGGACTGATTTCCTTTAGGATGGACTGGTTGGATCTCATTGCAGTCCAAGGGACTCTCACGAGTCTTCTCCCAAGACCACAGTTCAAAACATCAGTTTTTCAGCACTCAGCTTTCTTTATGGTCCAACTCTTACATCCATACATGACTACTGGAAAAACCATAGCTTTGACTAGACAGACCTTTGTCAGCAAAGTAATGTCTCTGCTTTTTAATATGCTCTCTAGGTTGGTCATAACTTTTCTTCTAAGGAATAAGTCTTTTAATTTAATGGCTGTGGTCACCATCTGCAGTGATTTTAAAGCCCCCCAGATAAAGTCTCTCATTGTTTCCATTGTTTCCCCATCTATTTACCATGAAGTGATGGGACTGGATGCCATGATCTTAGTTTTCTGAATGGTCATTATTAAGCCAAATTTTTCACTCTCCTTTTTCACCTTCATCAAGAGGCTCTTTAGTTCTTTTTTGCTTTCTGCCATAAGGGTGGTGTCATCTGCATATCTAAGGTTATTGATATTTCTTCCAGCAATCTTGATTCCAGTTTGTGCTTCAACCAGCCTGGTATTTCACATGATGCACTCTACATATAAGTTAAATAAGCAGGGTGACAATATACAGCCTTAACATACTACACCCTTCCTGATTTGGAACCAGTCTGTTGTTCCATGACCAGTTCTAACTGTTTCTTCTTGACCCACCTACAGACTTCTCAGGAGGCAGGTCAGGTTGTCTGGTATTTTCTTCTCTTGAAGAATTTTCCACAGTTTGTTGTGATCCAGACAGTCAAAGGCTTTGGCATAGTCAATAAGGCAAAAGTAGATGTTTTTCTGGAATTCTCTCGCTTTTTTGATGATCCAGAGGACGTAGGCAATTCTATCTCTTGTTCCTCTGCCTTTTCTAAATCCAGCTTGAACATCTGGAAGTTCATGGGTCAAGTACTGTTGAAGCATCGTTTGGAGAATTTTGAGCATTATTTAATGTGTGAGATGAGCGCAGTTGTGCAGTAGTTTGAACATTCTTTGGCATTGCCCTTCTTTGGGATTGGAATGAAAACTGTGCTTTTCCAGTCCTGTGGCCACTGCTGAGTTTTCCTAATTTGCTGGCATGTTGAGTGCAGCACTTTCACAACATCATCTTTTAGGATTTGAAAGAGCTCAACTGGAATTCCATCTCCTCTACTAGCTTTGTTCATAGTGATGCTTTCTAAGGTCCACTTGACTCTGCATTCCAGGATGTCTGGCTCTAGATGAGTGATCACACCATCATGATTATCTTGGTCGTGAAGATCTTTTTTGTACAGTTCTTCTGTGTATTCTTGCCACCTCTTCTTAATATCTTCTGCTCTTTCAGTGTTTAATTTTAATGTAAACACTGTGTAATTCTAATCAGTGGATTTTCTTTTCCAGAGACACAAGCTGTCTTCATGTAGGACTTTTCCTTGCTCTTTCATATCTGTTGTATTCTCTCCAGTATCCTTAATTCTTGGTTATTTTCCTCAGCATTTTTCGATTATCTGAAACTTTTCATATATGCTACTAATGCTTGATTTTCTCTACCTCTGCAATATCTCCTAAAATTTCATTCTGAAGTATTTCATTTTAGTAAATTAGTATTTTTACTAACTTGTTTCATAGCATGGAGTACTTGTGGAACAATATTCGGCATACCCTGGGTGTGTGCTATTCCAAATTGTGTCCTTTTCCTAGATTATATTTACGGCACTTCCCCCCACCCCTACCCCTTTCCTTATTTCCATATAGAAACTACCAGCTGTCTCCTGATAGTCTCCCTAATTAATAAAAGCCTAATTTTTAGGCACATGGCTGCTGGATTGACAGTTACTTTCCTAGCCTCCTTTGGAGATAGGTCTGGCTATGAGGTTATGTTGAGAGGGTAAAAGGCAGGAAGGCCAGGGGTCTCCAAATGGAAATAGACTGCAAGTGTCATGCATTTTTTTTATCTTTCCCTTAAAGCGGCAGGAGGAAACAAACTCCAAGTGTCAGGGTTTCTTTCTCTTAAAATTCTGTGTTGCCACAACACCTGGTTCCACGTGAACTTAACTTTTCTCAAACCTTGAGCTAACCAATGTGGTTTTTCTTATGGAAACTTTTTTTTACACTATGTTAATGAAACTGTGTATCTGCTTTGGAATTTACCCTTCTTCAAAATGGTTCCACCTAAGACTAACTGTTGGCTGATATTAGCTCAGTGAACTAGTATTCATATCAATTGTTTTATGGCTGGGGGATGACACACCTTGTGCCATCCTATCTCAAAAATGCATACTGTGGGAGAAGGGCCTGGTGAAACTCCTTCAGCCTTGAGGCGTCTCACTTATCTGATTAATAACTTTCTAACAGACATAAAGCAGTTTGCTAAAGCTAGTACAGGGGTGATTCTCCATCCCCCTTCTAATGTCTATGTCAGAGCTTCCTCTGTCCCTTTTTCACTTTAATAAAACTCTGCTACACAAAAGCTCTTGAGTGATCAAGCATGGTCCCTGGTCCCTAAGCTAAATCTTTTTTGAAGATCATGAATCTGACACCATTCACCATAAGCTGTCAGTTCTGGCCACCCAAATGTGATGAGACTTTTTTTTTTTTTTTTTTTAAGTGAAGCATCTTTTAAAAGGCAGAATATGCACCCTTTACTCTTTCCCTTCTCTTGACTCCTAAAACATGGATATAAGGCTGAAATGTGAATGGTCATTTTGCAGCTATAACTACATGTTGAAACCAGGATCTCTGATTACCTGCTGTTCTTTTAGTAACTAAGTCATGTCTAACTCTTTGCAACCCCATGGACTGTAGCCTGTCAGGCTCCTCTGTCCATGGGATTTCCCCGGCAAGAATACTGGAGTGGGAAGAATACATTACCTTCTTCAGGGGATCTTCCCTACCCAGGGATTAAACTCTTGTCTCCTGCACTAGGAGGTAGATTCCATACCACTGACAGCCATGAAAAACCATGGAACATCTATCTGTGGACTCTTTTAACATGAGAGCAACAGTTCTTAAAAATCTTGTTTAAACTTGGAATTTATTTTAATTGCAGCTGAAACTAATCCTAACAGATAACCCCTCTCTATTTCTTCCTCCCTATTCCTCTCCTTATTTCCTCTCTGGTCACATCTCTACATAATTTCATGCCATTTTTCTTCATTTTGCTCATCCTTCACAGCTTTATTCAGGCTTGTGTTGGCTGTCATGTTCTGTAGGAGATGTTTCCATTATTCCCTTTGGAGACCTCTTTGGTTTGCTCTCTGAGCGACAGCCTGTAAGCAGGGTTTTGTGTTCTGTCTGTTCATCCGTCTGTGGCCTGAGAACTTGAGCATGTGTGTGGAACTGGCATCATCTGAGGAAGTTTGGCATCTTGAGGAAAGGGAAAAGGTCAGAGGCATTCAAATGTTGGCTCTGCCACTTGCTAGTAGTGCAGTCATGGGTAAATTATTTAACTTTGCTATACCTCAGTTTCCCCATTTTTAAGGAAGTATGCAATTGAAACCCACATCATGGGTATGAAATGAAAAAGAAATAAGACAGTAAAGCAAAAGGGTTTAGAAGTCCACATGGCGCATTAAGAGAGCTGTATTTGAGTGTAATCACCATTGTTTAATGTGACCATACATGAACTTTGATGCTGTTTCTTAGTTTTGGGTTTGTTTGTTGTTGGTTTTTTTTTATGTTAAACATCAAGTACCCTTTACCTAGTGCCCCATTTCACTAGCATAAGTACCCTTGATCTTTGTGGTTTTCTACCAATCCAGTGTGGGTATCAACCTCCATCACTCTACACCCTCCACAGAGCCTAGTCTTTTATTGAATTGCATTTGTACATTGTTTATCTATCTCATAGGCACTGAAATCTTTCTTGTCTCCTTTATTTCAGATTCCAGTTGGGGGGCAACCTGGAAAAGAGGAAGCTAATCTCTACCTAGTAGTCCTGGGTCTCTAGCAGCAATAATTTTGCAATTATGTCATAAACTTTGGGTAAATATTGAATTACTTTGAGGCTCATAACTTCTTTCTACTTACATAACATCCTACCAACTCTACATCAGAGCTATAATCCTGACTTGTTTTGATGTCTTCTATCATAGATCTCAAAGAACTTCTATAAACTTCCTCTGCCTCTCAAGGTTGTTCATCTTATTTGGACACTAAGCACTTGGGAGTCATAGAGGTGAAGAACAGTGTGGGAGCAGAAGGAACTGAGTTGACATGACTTAATTTCAGCCCAGTGCCTATTCCCTGATGAATCTTTCCCAGGTCCTCTCAGGCATTTTGTCTCACAGCTGCAGAGCCTGAAACAGTGAAATAAACAGAGGTACAAAATAATGACACAAAAATCCTAATCACAAGCTGTAAAATTTCACCATTTATACATGCTCTACGTCTCCCTAATTAATTGAATCTCCTTTCAACAAATCAGCTCTTTTCCCTTCCTTTAGGAAAATGACTACAGAACAACTCTGATGATTCAAGAACAACTGGACCATATTTGAAGGCACATTTGCTGTGAAGTATTTTTAAATTGTAGATGAAGACTGTCTGCACTCTGTTTTCCTGACCCAGAAAACATAAACTCTGCTTTGTTATATATTAAGCTGTCAGCTTTGACCCCATTTTATATTTGGTGGTGGATTGTTGTCATTACCCTTCCATTTATTTTTGAAGGGGGAAAGTATTTTTTTTTATAAATTGAATATTTATGAAAATTCATCAAATAACATTTATCTTAAAAATCCAGTATATAAAAGCCTGCAGGTTGTCTTTTACCTGCAGTGATATATACTGGGAAGATTAGGATAAGGTGGCCTAAACTGTACCATTTTCTCTCTTGCATTAATTTTGTTCAAGCACATACAGAGAGAGGTGACAGATGACAGGTGAAACTGGTAGTAGAAACAGTTAGCCATGCTCCCACAGGCTAGACTCCACCAAGTGAGGGAAAACCAGGGAAAGAAACAGAAATGGAAATGTCTTGACATTATTCTGACAAACAAGATGGTCTGTCTGTGTCATGCTATTCCTGGAAAACGCATATTAGATATATATTTTGCAATTATATGCCTAAGTTTTACTAACTTAGAGAGCCATTCCTTTGATCTTTCTTTTTTGAAAAAAACAAAACAAAACCCTATGGCCTTAAACAAATACAAACCAATAGGAATGGCCCCTTAAAATTCTTTTCAAACTTTATCATTGCAGTAAGTACTAAGAAAAGTGAGACAACGGAAAATGCCACTACAGAAAAGATCAGAGTTGAGTATGATTATGGATATCACACTTGAGATATGCAGTTATATCAAACTGAAAATATATTAGCTACTGTGGATTAGACACAATAGACATGAACTAAAGTAGGAAGGATATATCCCAGATTCTTTTCTCCAAATCCTAGCAGACCTTGGTAAGAGAATGCTTTCATTTTTGAAAATTCTGAATATTTTAAAGGTTGATTAAATAGGCCAGTTATATATATATATGTATATATATAAATATCTGTTTACCTCCCAAATACTTTTTACAGGATGGTTAATGGAAAGGTTTTCCTTGTTGTTAAACTTGTTAAGAGCTGGTATGTGCGCTCCTTGAAATTATACAACATTCAGAACCACATAACACTCACAGAAATAATTAAGGTAAAAGTAAGAACCAAATAATTATTGATGATTTAAACTCTGCTAAACTATGTATGTTCTACTAAGGTAAATAGCAATATTGAAATAATACCACATCCATTTAGTAACTAATAAATTTTTTTCTTTTGGCTTTGGACACATAGGAAATTTTATAAACCATGGAAACACAATTATCAAGTTTGCACTTAAGGTAATTAATCTGAAACTCATCTCCATATTAAAATGAATCTGATATTATCTACCCACTTCCTCTGAGATAGCTTTCTCCCTGATCTTTTTCAGTCTGGCTTCCTCCCTAAATATAATACTCAAACCACAGTTTCTTTCCAGTCTTTAAAAAATATTCTATATTTCTCTAAAATATATTCCTATGTCAACAATTTCTACTGCTGCTTAAGTGTTTCCACTTCAAAAAGTGAAACCTCAAAATAAAAAACCACACACACACACGATATGTATTTTATCATATTTTCTGGATTACAAAATAATAACATTGGGTATATTTTTAGCTGCAAGAAAGAAAGATCTAACTTAAATAGCAATCTAATTAATTGACCCAAATAATAAAGCCCAAACAGGGCAGTTCTTCGAGCTGAGAAATTCAATAATATCATCAAGAGTCCAGGCTTTAGTTATTACTCCCTTCTGCTAACCACAGAAATTATTTCAGTGTAAAACTTTTTCATCTAAGTGGTTTTAAAGTAACCATGAGGACTAGGAAGGCATACATACTGTCTTCTTTGTATCTATAAGTATAACTTCACATGCTCCCTGAAAGCTATTCCTTAACAGTACAGATGACCAAACTTTTGCAAATATCTTTCAGCATCTCATGGGTTAAAATTAGGCCACATGACCTTACTTGTCTCCAATTAAGGGAATGGAATTTTGTTTTTACAACTGGTGTTTATTATAGTTGAGTTCAAAATTTTAAAATTTTGTTTTCCTTCTGTAGTTTTTATTTCTTCAAGATTCATTTTTAAAATTTATATTACACTTCACCATCTTAAGTACATTTTATATTTTATTCATATTTTAAATTTCACTTATATGAAATATAAATGTTTATCTTAAATATAATTTTCTATAAATCATCTGACAAGGAATAAAAGGGCTGATTTATTGGTATAGTTCTTTGTTTTAAAAGTAATGGATAAAAAAGTGAATGAATGACAAAAAATTAAATTTAAGAATTGTGAATTTGCAGAAGTTACCTACCTATGGAAGTTGGTGATACTTTACATTTTTATTGAGAACTGCATTGAGATAAAATCTATTTTAATAAAGAACAGAGATTTGATAATCAGCAAATTTAATAATAGTAAAACTAGGGGGACTCACTTGACACTTGAAAGAATTAATTAAAGACAAACAATGGACTGTTTTTTAGAGTTTTGACAGATGAAATGAGTAAGGATTCACAAAGTGCTCAAAATGCCATAGCATAAGAATTGTGAATATTATGCCGCATAGAACACAGGCCCTTACCATGAGGAAATTAACACATGGAAGTTTCAGAAAATTATGTAAAAGATTAAATGTCAATAGAAAATAAACAAGAATTGAATACAGCCAAAGTAGATGTCTTATTAAATATAACTTGCAAACTGAATTATCCAATAATAATTTATACTAGAGGTCACAGGCAGAAAAACCATTAAATGAACATAAGAAACTCATTAATGAGAAGTTACTACAAAGCAAAATATAAATTTACCTTTATTGATAAAACTATCCAATAGTTAAGGAAGAAGAAGAAAACCTTACATAAATTCAGAATGTAAGAGGAGGGAATATTATTGGGTTGGCCAAACCTGAATGAACATTTGGCCAACCCAATACATTATAAAGTAAGCATATATTTGATACAAAAAAAATAAATAAAGATAATATAAGAAAATTGCAGACCAAACATTCCCCAGAATATAGATACCAATACCTTAAAATGATATTCACAACTCCAATCTGACCACATATAAAAAAGATGACCTAGAGGAGCACATTTCAGGTATGCCAGACTGTTTTAATTAGTCAAATTCCATCAATGAAATTTACCATAGTAACCAAATAAAAGAGAAAAATCATAATATATACAGAAAAAGCTTTTGGAAAAAGTTTATTCATCTATTTGATTTTTTTAAACTTCCCAGTAAGTTAGAAAAAGAAGGAAACATCCTCAATCTGAGAAAGAAAGGATATCTATGAAAACCTCACAACTAACATCTCACTTAATGGTTAAATATTGAATGTTTTCCACAAGATAAAGATGTGTTCTTACAAGTTCTAATCAACACTGTACTGGAGGTTTCAGCAACTACAATAAGACAAGGAATGAAAGAAGTCTATGGGGTCACAAAGAGTTGGACACAACTGAACAACTGAACTGAAAAGCGAAAGATTTATAGGCAGTTAAGTAAAACTAGTCAATCTAATCACACTAGGACCACAGCCTTGTCTAACTCAGTGAAACTAAGCCATGCCCGTGAGGCCACCCAAGATGGGCAGGTCATGGTGGAGAGGTCTGACAGAATGTGGTCCACTGGAGAAGGGAATGGCAAACCACTTCAGTATTCTTGCCTTGAGAACCCCATGAACAGTATGAAAAGGCAAAATGATAGGATACTGAAAGAGGAACTCCCCACATCAGTAGGTGCCCAATATGCTACTGGAGATCAGTGAAGAAATAACTTCAGAAAGAATGAAGGGATGGAGTCAAAGCAAAAATAATACCCCGTTGTGGATGTGACTGGTGATAGAAGCAAGGTCCAATGCTGTAAAGGGCAATATTGCATAGGACCTGGAATGTCAGGTCCATGAATCAAGGCAAATTGGAAGTGGTCAAACAAGAGATGGCAAGAGTGAATGTCGACATTCTAGGAATGAGCGAACTCAAATGGACTAGAATGGGTGAATTTAACTCAGATGACCATAATATCTACTACTGCGGGCAGGAATCCCTCAGAAGAAATGGAGTAGCCATCATGATCAACAAAAGAGTCTGAAATGCAGTACTTGGATGCAATCTCAAAAATGACACAATGATCTCTGTTTGTTTCCAAGGCAAACCATTCAATATCACAGTAATCCAACCCTATGCCCCAACCAGTAATGCTGAAGAAGCTGAAGTTGAACAGTTCTATGAAGACCGACAACACCCTTTAGAACTAACACCCAAAAAAGATGTCCTTTTTATTATAGGGGACTGGAATGCAAAAGTAGGAAGTCAAGAAACACCTGGAGAAACAGGCAAATTTGGCCTTGGAATGCGGAATGAAGCAGGGCAAAGATGAATAGAGTTTTGCCAAGAAAATGAACCGGTTATAGCAAACACCCTCTTCCAACAACACAAGAGAAGACTCTACACATGGACATCAGCAGATGGTCAACACCGAAATCAGACTGATTATATTCTTTGCAGCCAAAGATGGAGAAGCTCTATATAGTCAACAAAAACAAGACCAGGAGCTGACTGTGGCTCAGATCATGGACTCCTTAATGCCAAATTCAGATTGAAATTGAAGAAAGTAGGGAAAACCACTAGACCATTCAGGTATGACCTAAATCAAATCCCTTATGATTATACAGTGGAAGTGACAAACAGATTGATGGGCCTAGATCTGATAGACTGAGTGCCTGTTGAACTATGGAATGAGGTTCATGACATTGTACAGGAGACAGGGATCAAGACCATCCCCATGGAAAAGAAATGCAAAAAAGCAAAATGGCTGTCTGGGGAGACCTTACAAATAGCTGTGAAAAGAAGAGAAGTCAAAAGCAAAGGAGAAAAGGCAAGATATAAGCCTCTGAATGCAGAGTTCCAAAGAATAGAAAGAAGAGATAAGAAAGCCTTCTTCAGCAATCAATGCAAAGAAATAGAGGAAAACAACAGAATGGGAAAGACTAGAGCTCCTTTTAAGAAAATTAGAGATACCAAGAGAACATTTCAAGCAAAGATGGGCTCGATAAATGACAGAAATGGTATGGACCTAACAGAAGCAGAAGATATTAAGAAGAGGTGGCAAGAATACACAGAAGAACTGTACGAAAAAGATCTTCACGACCAAGATAATCACGATGGTGTGGTCACTCACCTAGAGCCAGACATCCTGGAATGTGAAGTCAAGTGGGCCTTAGAAAGCATCACTACAAACAAAGCTAGTGGCAGTGATGCAATTACAGTTGAGCTATTTCAAATCCTGAAAGATGATGCTGTGAAAGTGCTGCACTTAATATGCCAACAAATTTGGAAAACTCAGCAGTGGCCACAGCACTGGAAAATGTCCGTTTTCATTCCAATCCCAAAAAAAGGCAATGCCAAAGAGTGCTCAAACTATCGCACAATTGCACTCATCTCACACGCTAATAAAATAATGCTCAAAATTCTCCAAGCCAGGCTTCAACAATACGTAAACCGTGAACTTTCAGATGTTCAAGCTGGCTTTAGAAAGGGCAGAATAACCAAAGGTCAAATTGCCAACATCCGCTGGATCATGGAAAAAGCAAGAGAGTTCCAGAAAAACATCTATTTCTGCTTTATTGACTATGCCAAAGCTTTTGACTCTGTGGATCACAAGAAACTGTGGAAAATTCTGAAAGTGATAGGAATACCAGACCACCTGACCTGCCTCTTGAGAGATCTGTATGCAGGTCAGGAAGCAACAGTTAGAACTGGACATGGAAAAACAGACTGGTTCCAAATAGGAAAAGGAGTACATCAAGGCTGTATGTTGTCACCCTGCTTCTTTAACTTCTATGCAGAGTACATCATGAGAAACACTGGGCTGGAAGAAGCACAAGCTGGAATCAAGATTGCTGGGAGAAATATCAATAACCTCAGATATGCAGATGAAACCACCCTTATGGCAGAAAGTGAAGAGGAGCTAAAAAGCCTCTTGATGAAAGTGAAAGAGGAGAGTGAAAAAGTTGGCTTAAAGCTCAACATTCAGAAAACGAAGATCATGGCATCTGGTCCCATCACTTCATGGAAAATAGATGGGGAAACAGTGGAAACAGTGGCAGACTTTCTTTTGGGGGGCTCCAAAATCACTGCAGATGGTGACTGCAGCCATGAAATTAAAAGATGCTTAGTCCTTGGAAGGAAAGTTATGACCAACCTAGATAGTATATTCAAAAGCAGAGACATTACTTTGCCAACAAAGGTCCATCTAGTCAAGGCTATGGTTTTTCCAGTGGTCATGTATGGATGTGAGAGTTGGAATATAAAGAAAATTGAGTACTGAAGAATTGATGCATTTGAACTGTGGTGTTGGAGAAGACTCTTGAGAGTCCCTTGGACTGCAAGGAGATCCAACAGTCCATTCTAAGGAGATCAGTCCTGGGATTTCTTTGGAAGCACTGATGCTAAAGCTGAAACTCCAATACTTTGGCCACCTCATGTGAAGAGTTGACTCATTGGAAAAGACTCTGATGCTGGGAGGGATTGGGCACAGGAGGAGAAGGGGACGACCCAGGATGAGATGGCTGGATGGCATCACTGACTCAATGAATATGAGTCTGAGGGAACTCCAGATGTTGGTGATGGACAAGGAGGCCTGGTGTGCTGCAATTCATGCGGTCGCAAAGTCGGACACTACTGAGCTACTGAACTGAACTGAATTGAAGTAAGATGTTAGAGCTTCCCAGGTGGCTCAGTGGTAAAGAATCCATCTGCCAGTGCAAGAGTCTGTGTATTTGATCCCTGGGTCACAAAGATCACCCAGAGTAGGAAATGGCAGCCCACTCCAATATGCTTGCCTGAGAAATCCTATGGACAGAGGAGCCTGGCAGGCTATAGTCCATGGAGTCGCCAAAAGGCCAGACATGACTTAGCAACTAAACAACAGCAAGTAAGATGTTTGCTGCCTTTTTTAGAAACAACATATTGTTAATATAGAAATCCTAAAGTATCTAGTTTAAAACTAGTATGGTTAAGAAGTTAATTTAGTAAGATCAAAGGATGCTAGTTAGTGTGTTAGTCACTAGTCATGTCCAATTCTTTGCAACCCCCAGGACTATAGTCAACCAAGCTCCTCACCATGGAATTCTCCAGGTAAGAATACTGCAGTTGGTTGCCTTTCCCTTCTCCAGGGAATCTTCCCAACCCAGGGATAAAACCCAGATCTCTCACATTGCATGCAGATCCTTTACCATCTGAGCCACGGGGGAAGCCCAGGTATACAAAAAAATTTTAACATACAAAAAATCAATTGTGTTTCTGAGACCAGGAGTAACCAATTGTTATGTGAAAGAATACCATTTATGTTTGTACCATAACCCCTAAGATACTTAGAAAAACACATATAAAGTGCAAGATCCCTACACTGAAAACAAAACATCACTTAGAAAACATTTTAAAACTTTGAATAGCTAGAAAGAAATGCAATATTTATTAAAGAAGACAATATTATTTTCAATTCTCCCCTATTTTACTTGCAGATTGAATGCAATACAGTAAAAGTCCAGTTATCTTTTTATAGAAATTGGCAAGCCAAATCTAAAATATATGTGAACATGAAAAGAGTAGGACATGACTTAGCAACTGAACCACAATACAGTGCAGGGTAAGAATCTAGAGGATGAAAATGAGTCTTAACCCAAAACTAATGTTATCCACAATAATTTGAAATGATTCAAAGTTCTACACAGAAAAGCTAAAAATATAAAGCTTCCAAAGTGAATCATGAAAGATTAACTTCATATGCTACAGTATGCAAAAAAATGTCCTGGGCACAAAAAGCACTAATCAAAAATAATAATATGGGAAAGACTTTATCAAAGTTAAGAACTTCTATTCATCAAGAACTGGTGTTAAGACAGTCGGATCAAAAATTTAGAGAAAATATTTTCAAAGTGTATATTTTACAACAGACTTGGAGTGTATTTAGAATGTACAATGAATTCTATGAATCCATAAGGAAAACAAATGTATTTTAAAATGGCCATGAAACTTGAATAAATTTTTCAAAAAAGAATATATAAAACTGACCAGTAAGTAAATGAAAAATGTCATCTGTAAGAAGGAAAATACAAATTGAAACTTTAATAAGATACCATTTCAAAGCCATCAAAATGGCTCAAAGTAAAAGACTGATGATAATATTGGGAGGTAGAAAACTGGTGGTACTCTCATATATTGCTGATGGGAGTATACAATGAAATGCCCAGTTTAGAGACATATTTGATAATTTCTTAAAAAGGTAAACATGTATCTTTTGATTACAACCTAGCAATTTCATTTCTATTTTCCCAAGATAAATAGATACAAGTCCATAAAAAGAACTGCACAAACATGTTTTTAGTAGCTCTATTCATAAAATTAAATAACTGGTGAAAAAAACCTCAAAAACCCCTCAATGTCCATCAGTAGAAGAATGGATAAACAAATGATTTGTCTACCATTCAATTAACGGTAAACTACTCTGCAGTTAAAATACAGTTACTGATATAGTCAGTGATAGGGATGAATCTCCAAAACATTGTAATGAACAAACAAATCCAGACACAAAGAGTAGGTAACATATATATTGCATGTGTATGAAATTAAAAACTAGGCAAAACTTATCCACGGTGGTGGAACAGGAAATTGTTGCTTCCAGCAGATTTGGCAGCCTGGGTGGTGAGGAACAGGAAAACATGATAGACATATTCTGAATTATAATGTGGCTATAGGTTATCTGGCTGAATACACCTGTCAAAACACCAACTATACACTTAAGTTATGCACAGTTCAATATATATGAACCTGCCTCAAGTATGGGTGCATGTGTGTGTTTGTGTGTGTGTGTATGCATATATATACACACACTTGAGGCAGATATATAAGTTTTACCTCAAGTAGAACTTATATACCTCTTGATGGAAAAATCCATATATTTCAAGGGATAGTCATAGAGAGCAACTATCACCATCTCCTACAGAACATGACCCTTTGTTAACAGTTAGGCAAATGTGAATCTACAGTAATTGAGCCAGGCTAGGTAACAACAACAACAACAACAACAACAACAACAAACCAGTGGGAGTAAATATATTATGAATACAAATATAGGTAATACTAGGTAATTATTACCTAGGCAAGTCCTTTGTCTTCACTGACTCTACTTCTCATCTGTAGAATCAACATAATTAGGTGTCAGGGGATTTTGTCATCATTTTTTTCTTGAAACATTTTATCTATAAACACAACATACAGAAATAAAGGCAGAACTTCCCTAGCTGGAGTGGAGTGGGGCTTCAGTACACATCCAGATAGGCCTGCTGTTTCCACTGCAGCGGGTCCCAGTGCATCTCTGGGGAACCCTATGATTCTGACAGAGATACTTCAAAGCTCTGTCTTTGAACAGAGCTTTTTCAAACTCTGTCTTTGAAAGCTTTATCCTTAAAATAATTACTCTGCAATTTATTTTTAATGCAATTATATTTCAATGCTCATTTTAATGGTATATTATTTATTTATGTAGACACAAAGCACTGTATAAGTCTAATGTGTACCACATAGTGATCTGATTTACATATACCATGGAGTGATTATCACAATACATGGATGAACATCATCCCATACAGATACAAACTAAATGGAAAAAAACTTCCTTCTGATAAGAATGCTTAGATTTATACTCTTGACTATCATAAACAACAAATGGCAGTGTTAATTATGTTCATCATGTTGTACATTACATCCTTAGTCAGTTCAGTTCAGTTCAGTCGCTGAGTCGTGTCCAACTCTTTGCAACCCCATGAATCGCAGCACGCCAGGACTCCCTGTCCATCACCAACTCCCGGAGTTCACTCAGACTCATGTCCATTGAGTCAGTGATGCCATCCAGCCATCTCATCCTCCATCATCCCCTTCTCCTCCTGCCCCCAATCCCTCCCAGCATCAGAGTCTTTTCCAATGAGTAAACTCTTCGCATGAGGTGGCCAAAGTACTGGTACTTACTTATAATTGGAAGTTTGTACTTTTTGACTACTTTCAGCCAATTGCCCCTCCCCCGACCTCTTCTTACCTCTGGTAACCACAGATCTGACCTCTTTTTCTATGAGCTTGTTTTGAAGTATAATGGACCTACAATACTATGTTAGTTCCTGTTACATGACATAGTGACTCAATATTTTGATACATTTCAAACTGATCACCATATTAAATCATTACCATCTGTCACTATACAAAAATATTACATAGTTATTGACTATATTCCCCATAATGTTTTTTTTTTTTCATACCTGTGACATTTATTCTGCAACTGGAAGTTTGTACTTCATGATCTCTGTTACCTATTTCTTTCCTCCCCTGACTCTCCTTCCCTCTGACAACCACTTATATTTTCTCTGTATCTATAATACTCTTTGTTTTATTTGTTCAATTTTAGAGTCTATGTGCAAGTGAAACCATACAGGATTCGTCTTTGTCTGTCTGACTTATTTTACTTAGCATAATACCCTCTAGTTCCATCCATGCTGCTACAAAAGCCAAGATTTCATTCTTTTATAAGTAATAGTCCACTGTATGTGTATATTTATCAATCTACGTGCCCAGTCACTCAGTCGTGTCTGACTCTTTGTGACCCCCTGGTGTATACAGCCCACCAGCTCCTCTATCGATGGAATTCTCCAGGCAAGAATACTGGAGCAGGTTGCCATTTCCTACTCCAGGGGACCTTCCCAACCCAGTGATCAAACCCGTGTCTACTTTGTCTCCTGCACTGGCAAGTGGATTCTTTCAAATTAGCCACCTGGGAAGCCCCACAGAAAGAGAGAGATACACATCACATTTGTTGCATTCATCTACTGATAGGCAGTTAGGTTTATTCCATATCCTGGCTATTGTAAATAATTCTTCATTGAACATGGGGATACACATATTTTTTTGAATTCGTATTTTTGTTTTCTTCAGATAAATACCAAGAAGTGGAAGTTTTGCTAGATCTATTAGTTTGGTAGAACTATTTGGTAGTTCTATTTTTAATTTTTGGGGGAATCTGCATACTGTTTTCTGTAGTGGTTGCATCAATTTACATTCCCACCAACTGTGTTCAAGTGTTCACTTTTCTCTACATCTTTACCAACACAGATTTATTGCCTTTTTGACAATAGCCATTCTGACAGGTATGGGATGATATCTCATTGCAGTTTTGATTTGCATTTCCCTGATGATTAGAGATGTTGACCATCTTTTCATATACCTGTTGATCATTTGTATGTCTTCCTTGGAAAAAAATGTTAAGATTCCCTGCCCATTTTTAAATCAAGTTTTTTTGTTTTGTTTTTGAAGTCGACTCAAGTAAGTTATTTGTATATTTTGTAATTAAGTTCATATTAGATAAATCATTTGCAAATATCTCCTTCCAATCAATCTTTTCCCCATTGTACATCTTGCCTCCTTTGTCATAGATTGATTGTTCATAAAAGTGTGGATTCATTTCTAGGCTCTCCATTTTGTTCCACTGATCTATGTAATTGTTTATGGGCCAGAGACGTACTGTTTTGATTAATGTAGTTTTATAGTATAGCTTGAAGCTGGAACATGATACCACTAGCTTTGGTCTTCTATCCTAAAAATGTTTTGTCTATTTGGGGTCTTTTTTGATTCCATACAAATTTTAAAATTATTTGTTGTTTTGTGGAAAATGCCATTGGTATTTTGATAGGGATTGCATTGAATCTGTAGATTGTCTTAGATATTGTGGTCATTTCAAAAACACTAATTCTTCCAATACACCAATGTGATCATAGTATATGATCCCACTTGATCATAGTATATGATCCCTTTAATGTATTGCTGGATTTGGATTGCATATATTTTTGAGGATTTTTGCATCTATATTAATCAATGACATTGCTCTGGACTTTTCTGTGATAACTTCCTCCACTTTTGGTATCAGGATGATGCTGGCCTCATAGAATGAGTTCAGAAGTTTTCTTTCCTCTGTAATTTTTTGGAATGATTTGAGAAGGATAGGTGTTAACATTTCTGTAAATGTTTTATAGATTTCACCGGTAAAGGCATCTGATCCTGGACTTTTGTTTGGAATTTTAATTACTGATTCAACTCATAATTAGTAATTGGTCTGTTCATATTTTCTATTTCTCCTTGTTTCAGTCTTGCAATATTATACATTTTTGGGAATTTGTCCATCTAGTCTAGGTTATCCATTTTATTGGCATATAATCATTTGTAGTAATCTATTGAGATCCTTAGTATTTTTCTGGTATTCGTTGTAACTTTTCCTTTCATTGATTCGGACCCTCTTTTTATTTTAATAAGTCTGGCTAAGTTTTATCAATTTTGTTTATGTTTTCAAAGAGTCAGTTTCATGGATCTTTTATATTTTCCTTTAGTCTTTATTTCATTTATTTTTGCTCTTATCTTTGATTTCTTTCCTGCTGTTAACTTTTGGTTTTATTTTTTATTCTTTTCCTAATTCTTTGAGATACAAGGTAAGGTTCTTTGAGTTTTTTGTTTGTTTTGTTTCCTGAGGTAGGCTTGTGTTGCTATAAACTTCCCTCTTAGACTTGCTTTTGCTTTATCCCATAGATTTTAGATTACTGTTTATTGTTTTCATATGTCTCCAGGTATTTGATTTCTTCTATGATCAATTAGTCATTTTGTAGCATATTATTTAGCTTCATGTTTTTATGCGTTGGGCTTCCCTGGTGGCTCAGAGGGTAAAGCGTCTTCCTGTAATGTGGGAGATCCAGGTTCAATCCCTGGGTGAGGAAAATCCCCTGGATATGATTTATCCTGGAGAATTTTCCATGTGCACTTGAAGTGAATGTGTATTCTGTTGCTTTTGGTTGGAATATTATATATACATACATATACATATATATATACACATACATATACATTTATATATATACACACACATACACCCCCACACACACATATTAATGTTCCCTACTATTTTTATCCACTTCCCTGGTGGCTCAGACAGTAAAGTGTCTGCCTACAATGCAGAAGACCTGGGTTCGATCCATGGGTTGGGAATATCCCCTGGAGAAGGAAATGGCAACGCACTCTAGTACTCTTGCCTGGAAAATCCCATGGATGGAGGAGCCTGATAGGCTACAATCCATGGGGTCACAAAGAGTTGGACACGACTGAGTGACTTCACTTCACTATTATTTTTAATACCAATTTCTCCCTTTATGTCCATTAATATTTGCTGTATGTATTTAAGTGTTCCTATGTTGGGTGCACAGGCTTCCCAGGTGGCACAGTGGTAAAGAATCCACCTGCCAGTGTAGGAGATGCAGGTTTGATCCCTGGATCAGGAAGATCCCCTAAAAAAGGAAATGGAAAGCCACTCCTGTATTCTTGCTTGGTAAAGCCCATGGACAGAGGAGCCTGGAGGTCTATAGTCGATGGGGTCGCAAAAGAATTGGACACCACTTAACAACTAAACAACAACAACAAATGTTGGATGCACTGTTGTTTAGTTGCTCATTCATGTCTGACCCTTTGGCCACGTGGACTGCAGCATGCCAGGCTTCCATGACCTTCACCATCTCCCTGAGCTGGCTCAAACTTATGTTCATTGAATTGATGATGTCATCCAACCATCTTGTCCTCTGTCTTCCCTTCTCCTCCTGACTTCAATCTTTCCCAGCATCAGGGTCTTTTCTAGTGAATCAGTTACTTGCATCAGGTGGCCAAGGTATTGGAGCTTCTCTTCAGCATTAATCCTTCCAGTGAATATTAAAGGTTGATTTCCTTTAGGATTGACTGGTTTGATCTCCTTGCAGTCCAAGGGACTCCCAAGAGTCTTCTCCTACATCACAGTTCAAAAGCATCAATTTTTTGGCATTCAGCCATCTTTATGGTCCAACTCTCATATCCATAAAGACTACTGGAAAAACCATAGCTTTGATTATACAAACCTTTGTTGGCAAAGTAATGTCTCTGCTTTTCAATATGCTGTCTAGATTTGTCATAACTTTTCTTCCAAGGAGAAAGCATCTTTTAATTTCATGGCTGCAGTCACCATCTGCAGTGGTTTTGGAGCCCAAGAAAATAAAGTCTGACACTATTTCCACTGTTTCCCCATCTATATGCCATGAAGTGATAGGACTGAATGTCATGATCTTAGTTTTTTGAATATTGAGTTTTAAGCCAGCTTTTTCACTCTCCTCTTTTACCTTCATCAAGAGGCTTTTTAGTTCCTCTTCTCTTTCTGCCATAAGGGTGGTGTCATCTGCATATCTGAGATTATTGATATTTCTCCCGGCAATCTTGATTCCAGCTTTTGTTTCTTCCAGCCTGGCATTTCACATGATGTACTCTGCATATAATTTAAATAAGCAGGGTGACAATATACAGCCTTGATGTACTCTTTTTCCTATTTGGAACCAGTCTGTTGTTCCCTGTCTAGTTCTAACTCTTGCTACCTGACATGCATACAGGTTTCTCAGGAGGCAGCTCAGATGGTCTGGTACTCTCATCTCTTGAAGAATTTTCCACAGTTTGTTGTGATCCATGCAGTCAAAGGCTTTAGTGTAGTCAGTGAAGCAGAAGCAGATGTTTTTCTGGAATTCTCTTGCATACTTAATTACAATTGAATCTTCTTCTTGGACTGATGCTTTGATCATAATGTTCTCCCTGTCTCTTGTTACCACCTTTGTTTTAAAGCTTATTTTGTCAGATATGTACTGGCATTCTTACAATTAATATGTTTGGTTTTTTTTATGATTTCATGAGGTCAAATTGAAACTTTCAATGACATAAAGAGAAAATGAGTGACCTTTGGTCTGAAGCATTATAGGTAAGTTGGGATTTTTTTGGAGGATGGCCTGAAGAGTACACATGTAAACTAGATTTTCTAAAAGTATATCGACTGTACTCTTACTTTTCAGTTGGAATTTCTTCCAAAATAATGGGCAAAGGGTGCAAACATTTCAGAAGAATAGAAGGGTCCTAAAAATTCTCTTTGAACCATCATTTTTATTGAAATAAACAATGCTATGACACTAAGCTATATAAACAAAAATAGCTAAATGCTGCTATCTGGAAAAAGGAGCACATGCTTCAAATAAAACATGAAATATAGGCACTACATTATGGAAATAGGTTTACTGTCAAACAGGCAATTAAAATCTAAAGTATAGCGAGCCAAAGACACATTCATTTTCTAAAGCTGGTATACATAACAAGAGGACTCTTTCCACTTCTTTTCTCTTTCTTACAAATAAAACCAGAATAGAATTATTTCACTTATGGTGGAGTACATATTTTCAGACAATGCTGACACATCTTTATTGCTCAATCTGTTACTAAAAAAATTAAACCTGCTTTTGCAGTGTGTGGACAGTTAGTTTGGCTGCACATGTTAATAGCCTCTACCTGAGTTAATATACCATTTAGAGCTATGTGATTGTGAAAATAATCCTCGAAGTAAACAACACATATTCCATGGTAAACATTACATTATCCCCAAGCAGAGTGAAGTCAACTCAATAAATAAAAGCCCTGGCAGTAATTTCTTCCTCTTACAATTAAACTAATTATTGCTTGAAAATGAAGTGTGGTAATGTCATTCATTACTTGCAGCAAAGCCCTACAAAGCTTATGTATTTGAGAACTTATTGTCTTTTGGTTAATGGACATTAATTTTTTTCAACCATAGCTCTTGACCATTTTACAAGGACAATTACAGCATTGGCACAGGAAGATTTGTGTGAATAAATTCAGTTGTCTAAAGTGTGCACCGAAGGAAACCATTACTTGTCCAAGGACTCTAGGACACTGGTGACAAAATTAGTAAAGAAAAATGTTTAGTTTCTATTGCTGAGGCAGTTGCTGCAACTATAATGTTTACTCTGTTTTATTAAATGGAAACTAAAGGTACAAGTAATATGGCTGACTAGAAAATACTCTACATGGCTAATATTTATTAATGCATCTGCAGTATTTATCAAGAGCTATTAGACATACTGCACATAAATCATCTTGTTTAATTTTTGCAGCAGTCACAAGGTGTGCATTGTTCATCTTGGGTGTGTTAGGATCATAAACAATGAAATAATTTCATAAAATGATAAAAGATGATAAAGTTAGCTTTGAGACAAGGCAGAAACTCTTATATCAAATCAAAGGTTACAAATATAAACAAAAATATTTATTTATATACACACAGTAATTTCACTACTGGGAACATAAACCAATAATTAATCATATATATATGCTATTTCCAGTATAATCTGTAGAAGCCAAGAAAAGTGAGAGAGATGAAGAAATCAACACAAAAGATAGTTCCTGTAAATCTACTAAACAAAGAAGTGTTGTGTATAATGGTTAGAGATGAGTTACATATTCCAACTTTAAGTGGAAAACAAAACAAAGAGAAATCAATTACAAGTTTCAGTATTTTTAATATGAAATCAATAGAATTAAGTTCATTTTTCTGTGTTGATATTAAGGTTTGATAAACATTTCCCCCATGGAGCCTCATAAAAGTGATTCTCCTTAATGAACTTGAAAAGTTCTTCAACAGCAGGCTTACAGCAAATACCACAACCCTGAGTTGTATGTGAAAGTGTAGCTCAGAGAAACGATTCCACCAGGGGATCAAACAGTGACAAGAATAATGAAGTCTCTGATGGTCTTATTTGAACCAGGAACAAATTTAGAACATGTGGATGACTGAGTGAATTATAAAGGGTTTAATAGTTTTAAAAACTGTGTTCCCAGTATATTTACCTCTGTCAAAGATGCCAGAGAAAGGATGAAAGAGGGGAGGATTTGTTGGGTGGGGGGTGATTCTCTTTCTGTCTTCCTGTTTACAGAGAGCAGCTCCTTTCTTATCAGTTTCATTTTGGGGCTTTATTATTATTTTAAGAGAGGATTCATTGGAGAAGAAAATTATGGAGTGAGTTTATTACAGCAATATTTGAAGGAGAGAAATAATTGCAACATAAAACGACAAATCTAGATTGTCAATACTGAAATCTGATTGATTATATTCTTTGCAGCCAAAGATGGAGAAGCTTGATACAGTTAGTAAAAAAACAAGACGGGGAAGCTGACTGTGGCTTGGATCATGAACTCTTTATTGCCAAATTCAGACATAAGCTGAACAAAGTAAGGAAAACCACTAGACCATCCAATTATGACCTAAATCAAATCCCTTATGATTATACAGTGGAAGTGACAAATAGATTCAAGGGATTAGATCTGATAGACAGAGTGCCTGAAGAACTATGGACGGAGGTTCACGACATTGTACAGGAGGCAGTGATCAGACCATCCCCAAGAAAAATAAGTGCAAAAAGCCAAAATGGTTGTCTGAGGAGGCCTTAGAATAACTGAGAAAAGAATAGAAGTGAAAGGCAAAGGAGAAAAGGAATGATATACCCATTTGAATGCAGAGTTCCAAAGAGTAGCAATGAGAGATAAAAAAGCCTTCCTCAGTGACCAATGAAAAGGAATAGAGGAAAACAACAGAATGAGAAAGACTAGAGATCTCTTCAAGAAAATTAGAGACACCAAGGGAACATTTCATGCAAAGATGGGCTCAGTAAAGGACAGAAAGATATGGACCTAACAGAAGCAGAAGATATTAAGAAGACGTGGCAAGAATAAAGAGAACTATACAAAAAAGATCTTCATCACCAAGGTAACCACAATAGTGTGATTGTGACCCAGACATCCTGGAATGCGAAGTCAAGTGGGCCTTAGAAAGCATCACCATGAACAAAGTTAGTGGAGGTGATGGAATTCCAGTTGAGCTATTTCAAATCCTGAAAGATGATGCTATGAAAGTGCTGCACTCAATATGCCAACAAATTTGGAAAACTCAGCAGTGGACACAGGACTGGAAAAGATCAGTTTTCATTCCAATCCCAAAGAAAGGCAATGCCAAAGAATGCTCAAACTACCTCACAATTGCACTCATTTCACACACTAGCAAAGTAATGCTCAAAATTCTCCAAGATAGGCTTCAACAGTACATGAACTGTGAACTTCCAGATGTTCAAGCTGGATTTAGAAAAGCCAGAGGAAACAGAGATCAAATTGGCCACATGCCAAAGCCTTTGACTGTGTAGATTACAATAAACTGGAAAATTCTGAAAGAGATGGGAATTCCAGACCACCTGACCTGCCTCTTGAGAAATCTGTATGCCGGCCAGCAAGCAACAGTTAGAACTGGACATGGAACAACAGACTGGTTCCAAATAGGAAAAGGAGTATGTCAAGGCTGTATATTGTCACCCTGCTTATTTAACTTCTATGCAGAGTACATCATGAGAAATGCTGGACTGGAGGTAGCACAAGCTGGAATCAAGGTTACCAGGAGAAATATCAATAACCTCAGATACGCAGATGACACCACCCTTATGGCAGAATGTGAAGAAGAACTAAAGAGCCTCTTGATGAAGGTGAAAGTGGAGAGTAAAAAATTTAGCTTAACACTCAACATTGAGAAAACTAAGG
Organism: Capricornis sumatraensis; assembly: GCF_032405125.1. Classification (NCBI taxonomy): domain Eukaryota; kingdom Metazoa; phylum Chordata; class Mammalia; order Artiodactyla; family Bovidae; genus Capricornis; species Capricornis sumatraensis. The sequence continues at coordinate 74,539,356 of NC_091069.1, read as the reverse complement.
TCATGGTATGTGGTCCCATCACTTCAAGACAAACAGATGGGGAAAGAGTGACAGACTATTTTGGGGGCTCCAAAATCACTGCAGATGGTGACTGCAATGAAATTAAAAGACAATAAAGGTATGACCAACCTAGACAGCATATTTAAAAAAAATAGACATTACTTTGCCAACAAAGGTCCATCTAGTCAAAGCTATGGTTTTACAAGTAGTCATATATGGATATGAGAGTTGAACTATAAAGAAAGCTGAGTGCCAAAGAATTGATGCCTTTGATCTGTGGTGTTGGAGAAGACTCTTGAGAGTCTCTTAAACTGCAAGGAGATCCAACCAATCCACCTAAATGAAATAAGTCCTGAATATTCATTGGAAGGACTGATGCTGAAGCTGAAACTCCAATACTTTGGCCACCTGATGTGAAGAACCAATTCATTTGAAAAGACCCTCATGCTGGGGAAGATTGAAGGCAGGAGAAGGGGACAACAGAGGATGAGATGATTGGATGGCATCATTGAATCAATGGGTATGAGTTTGAGTTGTTGATGGACAGGGAAGCCTGGCATGCTGAAGTCTATGGTGGGTGGAAAGATTCCGACATGACTGAGCAACTGAACTGAACTGAAAATCACAAAAGTACACTAATGACTAAACAGCAATACAAATTTAGTTCTAAAAGAACTATCGTGCACATGTGTTAATGTTGGGTCACACATTGCAACTCTGATTTTAACAGAGATCAAAACAAAGAAAGAAACCAGGCCCTCTTTCTTTTCAATGAGGTGGCCAAACAGATGCAGACCTTTGTGAAAACCCTAACAGGCAAGACCATCACCCATGAGGTTGAGACCAGTGACACTACTGGGAATCATGTCAAAGCCAAAATCCAAGACAAGGAGGACTTCCCACCTGATCAGCAGAGTCTGATTTTCACTGGCATACAGCCAGAGAATGGCTGCAATATGTCAGACTATATCCAGAAAAAGTCCACCCTACACTTGGTGCTTTGTCTGTGAGATGACATCATCCAGCCTTCTCTCCACCAGTTTGCTCAGAAATACAACTGGGACAAGATGATCTGCCACAGGCGTTATACTCAATTAGACCCCTGCACTGTCAGCTGCTACAAGTGCAGCCAAATCAACAACCTGTGCCCCAAAAAGAAGGTCAAATAAGGCCCCTCCATCCGCTTCTCCTTGGCTCCCAAGGTGGCCACCTGCCCAAGCTCCATGGCCCTGGAGCCTCAATAAAATTTCCCTTTCATTGGAAAAAAAAAAAAAAAGAAAGAAATAAATTACAAGATTTGATGTCGACATGAGCCAGTATATTGATGTTATCGCAGGTGATGTTTGTGAAAATTAAATATAGACGATTTTATATGAGAAAAGAAAATACATAAAGATGAAATTTTATTAATGTGATTTGAATGTTTCTTTTTTCTTTTCATCTTTAAACATTCCTTTAGGAAAAAGGAATAATTCTGACTACATAAAATTTTTAAATTAAAAGCAAATCACCACATGATAGAAAATATTTGTTACAATTGCAACTGTAAAGTTTTAATATTCTTATTATCGATAATAATTATTCAGTGACAATAGGGAAAACATTGCAACTCCAAATTTTTTAACTATAATAATTTGGAGTTTTTCTTGATAGAAATAACAACCACCATTATGTAATTACAGTGTGCCAGGAAACCTTTTAAATTTCCTATATATGTAATATTTAATCCTCACAACAACTCTTGTGAAATAAATAGTATTTATAGAAGTGGGGAACCTATATCATAGGAGTATGAAGTAACTTGCCCAAATCACCTGACTAGTAAATGGTGGTTCCAGAAGTCGAACCCCAAGCAGCCTAGCTCTAGAGCTCACATTCTTACCCAAAACATAAGCTATCTTTCAATAGCAAATTGCTAAGTTCCTCTCAGCCCTACCATACTCTATAATACTGGAACAACATGGAACTCCATAATCATGAAACAACAACATGATCACCTTCCATCTACATGCTACTGTCCAATTTCCAAACTGTTGTCATGTGAATCATATGTTCCCAGAGCACTTCTATAAGCAAGGGCACTATCCTTCTGGCTTTGATCTAATACTGCTGTGAAACGTCATCTGTTCAATGTGTGCTGTCAGTCTCATAGACTTGAGTTCTTGGTCTGTAGTCTCACTGGAAACATTCTAGTCTGTGGGGTTTGATTATCTGATTTCAGAAAGGATCCTGGGAGTGGTTATATTTCATAAATTATAGATGGTTATAGAAAGAAGGGAACAAGCTAATCTACTATAACATTCTAGTTTATTAGAGTATTTAGACATAACAAAGCTTATAAAGCTAATGAATGGAAGATATCAGATTAAAATTTTTATTTTACTAAGACATAGCATGTAAATATAAAAGCGATCAGTAACAATATTAACCAGATACTCTAATATGGAATCTAATATAAATAATAAAGAACTAAAAATGCTTAAACTATGATTTGAGACTACAATTTTCTTACTGAAACTATGATACTTATATAGCTGCCAGCATGAGGCCAGAAACTCAGACCTCTAAGCAGGGCTATGATATGCTACAGACAATCACATCTGAGAGGAATACAAGAAACATCAAAAGCCTTTGTGTCCATCAATGTTTAGAGTTTTTCCACACATAGGAAACAAATTACTTTATGCCTACATTTTTAGAGGTCAACACTGTTGGCCTATTTTACAGCTAAGATCTCAGGGAGCTGAATAGCAAGAAAGTGATAGGTCACAGTGAAGGATTCAACATTTTAAACTTTTTCTACCTGTCAAAAAGTTAAAACCCAACTAATACCCAACAAAGTATTTGTTTTAATAATAACTAAAAAATGCTTTCTTATAAAAACATCTTAAAATTCACTAATCAAAGGAAATTTTGAACAGAAGAACAGGAAAGAGAATACAGGGAGGAAAACCAGTCCATGTGACTTTTCTTGAAGGTGTAAAAAGGGTCAATTATGATCTTTTCTTAGTACTCAGCTTGGGAATTAGTTTTGGAATTGTTCATCTTTTATTATCACAAAAATGTGAACTTTGAAAAAATATTATACTATAATACAATAATTATTTAGATTAAATGTGGCCTCTACCTCTTAGGATTAAAATTAGCAAAATCATCTAAACTCCTCAGATGAAAAAAGAGTATTGCCAAAATAATCAGCAAGAAATTTGGTGTTGCTTTTGCTTGTTTTTAATTGGGCAAATGTTTATTTTAGAAAAAATAAAGAAAATACAGAAATTTTTAATAAACAATAAAATTGACTGTAATCTCATCAAGAAATAATAAATACAATTATATTAATAATGTTTATAAAACACTCACCATGTACTGTTGTTCTAAACTGTTTTCTATATGTTGACAGTTACTTCTTATAGCACACTTTTGGAGTACAGAGTTAAATTTTTCAGCTTCCATTTCATAAAAGAGAAACTGAGTCACAGAAAAATTAAAATGACATGCTCTAAATTGCTTAGTTGCTCAGTCATGTCCAACTCTTTACAATCCCATGGATTGTAGTCCACCAGGCTCCTCTGTCCATGGGGATTCTCCAGGCAAGAATCATGGAGTGGATTGACATGCCCTCCTTCAGGGGATCTTCCAAACCCAGGGATTGAACCCAGGTCATTGCAGGCAGATTCTTTACCATCTGAACCACCAGGAAAGCCCTGCTCTAAATTACTGAGTTACTAATTGGTGGTCAGACTTCAAGTCCACTTATTTTGGTTTTAGGTTAGTGATTGTTACCCACTATTCTCTACTACTGGAAACTGGTTTCTATACCATATAGATCATAAACACTAAGGAAACAAATGGGTTCATGGAATGTAGACTCAGAAGTTAAATATTGTACAAGATATGCAAGGGGAAAATTTCAGGCAGAGTTATAACCTGAAAATAATTTCTTTGTATTTTAACATTTTCATTTTGTAACATTGTCTACCAAATCAATCAGCTATCAGAAGAAAAAAAAATTCAAACGGAATTTCATTGTGACTATGACAAAAACTATGTTCTGAAATGAGTTCAGGAGAAAATATAATGATACCATTATGGTTAGACTTGATATTGAATTGTCTTACTTCCATCAATTCAATACAATACTTCTGCACTCAAAGGAATCTGAAAATATTGATTAAAACCCAAGTTGAACAAAATAGAAGTTTTATGTAATTTATGATACGCACTGTCATACCCTAAAATCAGTGGAGATCTAGCTGCAAAATTAACAAGTTCACTTTTGAAGCTGACATGTGGAAATTATCAGAACAAGAGGTAGCTTAATTTTGTTCTACTTCTTCACTGCTGCCATTGGAGTAGAGCTACCAGTGAAACCTTTTGTTGTTGTTTCTTACTTCAGATTTGTCAACTCCATCCTTACCACAAAGTGATTCAAGTAAGAGATAGTAGATGTAAACAAATTTCAAAGTTAAAAATGCACTCTGGGGGTGTGGTGTCCCTGGTGGTCCAGTAGTTAAGAATGCGCCTTACAATGTAGGGGGCTCTGGTTTGATCCCTGGTTAGAGCGCTAAGATCCCACATGTTGTGGAGCAACTAAGTCCATGCACCACACCTAGGGAATCCCTGCGTCACAGCAAAAGATCTCACATGACGCAGCCAAGTAAATAAATATTTTTTAAAATGCACTTTGAACACCTCTTGATTTCTAAATTTCATGGCAATGTTTTAGTATTTAATAGAAACTACAAAATAGCTGTTTTATGAGTAATACATATAGAGTAATTCTATCAAGCCATAATTAAACTATTTCTAAAATTATTACATAACAGTACGTCCAGTCCACCTTCTGCATTTTCATTTAAAGGTGATTACTCAATCCTCCTCCGAAGTACGATTGATATAAGATTGAGTGTTTGCATTATTTGAGGACAGAAAACTGGAGATTCATAGTCCTATTTTTATGATATTTAATAAGGGATAGTCCCTGAGATCATCTAGCTGTGGCAGAGGCATGCTTGCTGCTTAACGTTACTCAGTTCTGTTTCTTCCTGGAGACACAGATCACATGTCACAGTCACTGCCTGTGACTGAATTCTAACCAGAGGTTTGCAAGTCATCATAATAAGCTCACATTCAAGGCCTGGCCTGTAAAAAATCACCCGCACATAATTTTCTCTGCTTTCTTTCCATTCCAGCTGACTGGAATGAAGACATCATGTCAATGACACTCTGAAGTTAGATTCTACAGTCCACAAAAGCCCATTCTTAAATATTTGATGACGTATTTGAGCCAGTTGATAAATTTTTGGCAGTTTGAGGTTTATTATGGTGAGAATATTTACACCAAAGAAATCAGCAAATATTACAGATTAGAGCTCTTTTTTCTTTTCTTCATTTTGGGAGGCTGTTTACTAGCATATGACTTCCGTTAGAATGGTTTTGTAATCCACAGACGAGAGATGACAGAGCCAAAATCTAAAAGGAGGAACTTAGTCTCTGGTTCACCACCGGGAAAAAGTCACTTGACCAAGAAATCTGTATCAGACCCTTACGACAGTGAGAAACAGGGTGCCCAGGATTACTGTGCCCACTTTCACAGTAGAATTAATAGCTTCCCCTTTCACCTACAGAGGCGTTTTAATTTAAATACTAGTCACTAATAAAAACTTTTAAAATTTCAAGATTTAAGCCACTGAAAAATTGAGGCTTGTCACAGTCTTAATAATTAATATCTTAATGTACTAGTTTCATTCCTATTATACAATAAAGACTGATATTTGACTTTCATAGAAATCTTATGAAGAAAAACAGTTATCTGATATGCATGCACACTTTCACATATGTGTAAAATGAGGCAGAGAGAGTAGACTTTCCAAATTTAATAGAGGTGGGTGATTAAGAATTCCCTTGACCTGGAATTCAGGGCTATTGACTATAGCAATCTCTAAATTCCCAACAGGCTTTTGAACATAACGTGTGACTTAGATACCATGGTCTGTTTTTATTTAGGAAACTATTTCAGTTTGTACTTTCTCAGCACATAGCATTTGGAGAGAGAATAAGATGGTCCAGATGCATCCTGGGTGACAATGTAAATATATTTAATAGAATTTTATGTCTCCTGGGGGCATTTTGTTTCTCAGTCAGAACTATAGTTGCTACTTCAAAATGTTAACAAATTAAAACCATTTGGCTTGACGTGAAATCCAACATCATTGTTTTTTTTTGGGGGGCGGGGGGGGCTTTGGCAGGTATACTATAGAGAGGGCTATGCCTAGGATAATCAGTGCTGTACCTAAAATCAATCCACATTATAGTTAGAGTGACTTTGGCCATGAAAACTCATGCTTAAATATAAACATAAAACCTACACCAGTGTCCTTTCATGAAAAACCTCTGGATGAGAGAAGCTGGTTGAACACTGGTTAAAGAACCAAGTTGTATTGTTCCTCTTAGTTTCTGAATTATTTCCATTGATTGGTTATGCCCAAACTTCTATGCCTTAATGTCATCATCTTATAGTCATTCAGTCAAAATTCTCAATCTGTTAGCATTCTATATTTTTATTCTGTGTGCATGTATGCTTTTTTTGGTATATATTTTAACTGAATGATAATTGCTTTACAGAATTGTGTTGGTTTCTGCAAACATAAACATGAATCAGCCATAGGTATACATATGTCCCCTTCTTCTTGAAGCTCCCTCCCACCACCCTCTCCATCCCACTCTAGGTTGTTATAGAGCCCTGGTTTGAGTTCCCTGAGTCATACAGCAAATTCCCATTGGCTGTCTATTTTACATATAAATTTTAATTAATGTTTAAATCAAACATATGCTTCTCATGTTATATAATTTGGTCCTCATAGGAAACATATAAAGCAGATTTGGTAGTATCACCATTAAAGAAACTGAGGATCAGCAAAGGTAAGTATAATAACTACAACCTTCTTCAGAGTATTGGTTAATACCATTATTGAAATGTATTGGTAAATTATAATTTCAATTCAGAAAACACCAGAAAGTTTCAAAACTTCTCTGAAAACAGAGAAGCCAAACTCTTATTTTAATGAGATCACCAGTTTAGGTACTAGACAAGAATAATATCAGAAATAAATCTCACTGCTGAATAGAAATACAAAAATTCTAAATAATATATTTGCAATCCAAATCTAACAATGTCAGATTCTTGGTGTTGTTCAGTCACTATATCATGTCCAACTCTTTTGTGATGTCATGGACTATAGCCTGCCAGGCTCCTCTGTCCATGGGATTACCCAGGCAAGAATACTGGAATGAGTTGCCATTTCCTTCTCCAGGGAATCTTCCCAACCTAGGGAAAAACTGTATCTCCTGCATTGCAGATGGATTTCTACCATTGAGCCCATGAGAGAGTCAATTCCTAGGCAGGTTTATAAGTCTTTGAGGAGGAGAAAAGGGTCTGGGGTTCTCAAGGAGGAGATGGGGTCTGGAATTCTCAAGGAGGAGGAAAGGACAAATGTCTTTTCTTTTTTTTCCCTCTACATTCCTTAGTCTTAGTCACATAAAACCTTTTTTTCTTTAAGCCAGGAACTGATAATTACACAACAAACAATTCAGTTTAAATTCTTTACTAAACTCTGCTACACAAAAGCTTTCAAGTGATCAAGTCTGGTGTCTGGTCCCAAAGCTAAATCTTCTTTGGAGATCATGAATCTGACATCGTTCACATAAGCTATCATCTTGGGGGGCTCTTCTGGGATCTTCAGGAAAAGGTAAGAACACTCAGAGCTCTAGCACTCTCTGCTTTCTCAGTATACATGTTTTCTACTTTTTACTAACTCTCCAGTGTGCTTGTGTAAACGAATGACATGCCCTGCACAAAGCAAGTGATGAGCCCTATTCTGCGGCTTCTTGGTCTTTAACAATAAGCTATCACCACCAAGGGCTTCCCAACAATTTCAGGAAAATACAAGTTGCTCCATTTCAGAGTATTTCATGACATAATCTGTTTGAGCACATTAATGAAAGATAAAAAATATATGATCATATCAATAACTTCAAAAAAGATTTGATTAAATAAAATATTTTTTTTTTGCTTAAGGAATGTTTGTGGGTTTTTTTTTAATCTTTCCACAGGTTACTATAATTTAAATTAAGACAATCCTATGAGTCGAAGGGGGTGCTATTAATTAGACTGAGAAAGTGGGTACAATACTGCCCAAAGCAAACCATGGCACCCTGTTTCTCACTGACATAACAATTGAATAAGGTCAACAAAATTAAGACAGAAATATGAACTATATAAAAAAAGAAAAACTAGCAAACAACAAATAATTCTTAGTAAACCATAATAGTATAGGATTTACCTAGTGTTATGAAAGATGTTGACCCCAAACCTCTAGAGAATGAAATACTAATTCACACCCCTAAAATGATAAAAGTCAGATAACAAGAATCAGAGAGTATGTGAAGAAATCAGCAGTTTACCAGTATCTAATAAACATCAAAATATACTTGAGATAGCATCCAGCAATCTTAATTCTAAATATGTGTTAGAGAATCCATCATATGGACCCAAGGATGTAAAGGATATATCCATGATTTCTATTAAAAAAATACTAGGGGGGGATAAATCCAAAGGTGGTGGGTAGGTATATTATGATACATTCTTATAATGTATTATACTATTCAATAAATACACTTCTTGGGAAATAGATGGGGAAACAGTGGAAACGGTGGCAGACTTTATTTTTGGGGGCTCCAAAATCACTGCAGATGGTGACTGCAGCCATGAAATTAAAAGACGCTTACTCCTTGGAAGGAAACTTCTGGCCAATCTAGATAGCATATTCAAAAGCAGAGACATTACTTTGCCAACAAAGGTCCGTCTAGTCAAGGCTATGGTTTTTCCAGTGGTCATGTATGGATGTGAAAGTTGGACTGTGAAGAAAGCTGAGCACTGAAGAATTGATGCGTTAGAACTGTCATGTTGGAGAAGACTCTTGAGAGTCCCTTGGACTGCAAGGAGATCCAATCAGTCCATTCTAAAGGAGATCAGCCTCGGGTGTTCTTTGGAAGGAATGATGCTAAAGCTGGAACTCCAATACTATGGCCACCTCATGTGAAGAGTTGACTCATTGGAAAAGACCCTGATGCTGGGAGGGATAGGGGCAGGAGGAGAAGGGTACGACAGAGGATGAGATGGCTGGATGGCATCACTGGCTCAATGGACATGAGTTTGGGTAAACTCTGGGAGTTAGTGATGGACAGGGAGGCCTGGTGTGGTGCGATTCATGGGGTCTCAAAGAGTCGGACACGACTGAATGACCGAACTGAACTGATTCAATAAATTATTTTGATTATGTTTCTCCTCAATGGTAAATCTCCAATACATGCATTTGAATGAAAAGATTGTTTTGTTCCTCTAAAAATCAAGCAACTGAAATATATTCAGTGTGATGAATAAAATGTTATGTAAAATATTTTTAAAATGTGGGCATGAATCATGTAGTCAAAACATTAAAAACTGGACCAAAAAGATATGAATCAACTTTACAGTACAACTACTTAGTAGATATATCCCTACCATCTCATAAGATAGTTTGAGATATCAGGATGATTACCACAATAAAATTAGGTACCAAGTTTCTGTAAAAACAATATAGTAACTACTATTAGGGAGGGAGGTTGAGAAGGGAGCATTGGATGATCTAACTTTACCTATGATGTTTTATATTATCTAAAAAAATCTGAAGTGAAAATTACAAAATGTCAGTGTTTATTAATTCTTGATAGAGAATTTTTACATAAAATAACAAAATAAAATTTTGTGCTATGAATGACCATAAGCATCAGCTAAGTTTCTTGTTTTTCAGATAAGAAAAAGAATATACTACAAATGGTAAGATCAGAGACATACATAATAGCACAAGAAAAAGGAATTTATGTTTCCTGACTCCAGTGTTCTTCCCATGAATTACACAGAATTCTCAGAAAGATTGAATGAGATTCAATCAGAAAGATTGAATGTGGCCTTTTAATTTGATTTCAACAAAGATATTTTTACCTCAACTTTTACTTTTTCTTCTGATAAAATTTCCTTCCATGTATCTTTTTAATTCTTCCCTATAATAAGTTTTTTGTGTGTCTGGCTAGCCACGGTGAGAGTTTCTGGTTGTCAGAAACATATCTTAGTTATCTTTTTATTTCCATTCATCTTAGTGTCTTATGCACAAACATACACACACACAAAACATTCAATATATGATCAAAGAGTTGAATGCATTGGCTTATTCTTTCAAAAAGTTGAGCAAATATATTTTAAATATCTGCTTTATGTCATACGCTGTGACATGCACTGGGCTTATTGTCATATAGTATGTAGATGAAGATTTTAACATTAAACTGAACACAAGCTCTGAAGAGTTAAGTGTTCTTCAGGTGACATTCATCTTCAAGTTTCTGTGACTATCTCTAACCCATTTTGACAGGGGTAATTTTAAACACTTAAGAATAGTAGGCAGTGCTGGACTTTTTAGGTACAGCGATGAGCTAAAGCTAAAGAGATGCCAAGTATTGGCATGATTATCCCTCAAATAATCAATTTGTTTTTGCTGATCTTACAGCATAAAAGAGTTCAGGACAGCAGAGAAAAACTAATCAATACCAAAAAGAAATCTTTTGTGTGTTTTTTTCATCAGCTGTTTAAAAATAGTTATTAAATATATAAAAATAAGATACCAAACACCTACATTAAAAAAAAAAAAAAAGCTTTTCCCTGAGACTTTCCTTCTGGGTAAGAAGCTGAGCTCTGAACAACTGATGCTTTTGAACTGTGGTGTTGGAGAATACTCTTGAGAGTCCCTTGGACTGCAATGAGGTCCAAGCAGTCCATCCTAAAGGAAATCAGTCCTGTGTTCATTGGAAGGACTGATGTTGAAGCTGAAACTCCAATACTTTGGCCACCTGATGTGAAGAACTGACTCATTTGAAAAGACCTTGATGCTGGGAAAGATTGAAGGTGGGAGGAGAAGGGGATGACAGAGGATGAGATGGTTGGATGGCATCACTGACTCAATGGACATGAGTTTGAGTAAGCTCTGGTAGTTGGGTGATGGACAGGGAAGCCTGGTGTGCTGCGGTCCATGGGGTCACAAAGAGCCAGACACAACTGAGTGACTGAACTGAACTGAACTGAAGAAGGAGTAAGGACAATTCATCCTGTCTTTTCCACTAAACGCACTTATGAAAAATGTACAGAATACATGGAACAGCTATTTAAGAAATGGAGAGTTAAATAAGAGCACAGTGGGAGGAGTATAAGAATTCAAAGTACTATCAAACTACTGATTAGTGTATCTTTTTCTTTACTATCCATGATCTCAACCAAAGACAACCCCTCGCCACCCCCCCCAAAAAAAAAAAAAAACCAATGAGCTCCAGAAGTTCTTTAGTTTTGGCTCAGAGAAAAAGTACCTCCTAATTGTTAAAAAAAAAAAGAAAAAAAAGAGTCAAATATCTCCATTTTTCTTTTCTTTTTTCTCCAGTCTCATACCCCAGCTCTAAAGCAATCTGGCAATGATGGCGCCAACAGTGGCAGAAAATAGGGGCCTGTGGAGGCTAAGATTCTGAACAAACATGATCTTCTTGTATGATAAGACAAACTGTCTTCCAAAGAGAATGAGACAAAATGTCATTGCCTCTTTCCTCTACGTAGCCTTTTCTTTTTTTTTTTTTTTTTTTAATGCTCCCAGATGCAGAGAAAACCATGGGAAATATGTAGCAGCTCAGGGTAAATAAAACTCCAGCTTTCTGGCTGGAGTATAGAAAAGAGGTGGCTCAAAGAATCATAAAGTGTGAGGAGAAAAAACGAGAAGGAATTCATAAAAGTGACTCCATAACATTGCTTATAAACTGTCAGCCTTACTCACAAGCTGAACATGCATGGGTCCTATCTTAAAAGCACTCCATAGTCTTTGGCAACTGAACAATGGGAGAAATCACCACCCAGGTCCCAGAGTAGCCACTGAGTGGTCCACTCCTGGAACAAATATATTTAACATTGCAAAACCTTTCAAAGTAGAACTGAGATTGAAATCACATCACACAAATGACTAGTCAAAATTTGTGGCCTGAACCTAAACAAGTCAAGTGCCTGAGCTAAAAGAGGAAAATAAACATTCTCCATAGGATTTAAATAAGCACCACATTTTCAGAAAAAAAAATGTTTAAACTGTTCAGGCAACAATTTAAATTACTTGGTAAACAAAGAAATAACAGGAAGTGACACTTACAGGACACAGATATTAAAATTATCTGAAGACTCTAAAGCAGGTATTGCATATATGTTTCAGTATTTTAGAGTGAATGCTCTTGAAACAAAAAATATGGAAATCTCAAAGAATGAGAAAATATAAAGAATCAAATATAATTTTTAATACTAAAAAAAAAGTAAAAAAATTTAATAGTCAAGTTCAATAGCAAAAATTGAGATGGTAGAGGAAAGTTTGTGAACCTAAAGACAGATCAATAAAAATTATTTGAGCAGAGCAACTGAAAGCAAAGCAATAAAAATATAATCTTGGGGAACAATAACAAAAAGCCTATTTTTCATGTCACTGCAGTCTAAGATAGAAAAAAAAAAAAAAAAACCTGAAGTTCACATAAAAAATCTGAGGAACTAACAAACACAAACCACAATATGGTAAAAGGTATGAACCTACTGATTTAAACTGATGAGTCCCAAACTGGATAAACTCAAAGTAATGCATACTCAAACACATAATAAAACTGCTGAATACTAAAGACAAAAACAATCGTGATAATATTTTTAAATGACATTACCTAGAGGGGAATAATGACTGAAACAGCTTTGGATTTCTCATAAGAAAGTGTACAGCCAAAAGGAAAAGGAACAGTATATCTGAAGTGCTACAAGAAAAGAACTATCAACCAATAATTCCATATCCAGCAAAAATATTGCATGGGCTCTAGATGCATGGGCTTCAGTAGTTGCCAGCACAGCCAAAATAAAAATATATAAATTATTTTTAATAAATCAATAAATTCTTCAAAAGTCACAAATTCCAAAACTCACACATGAAATAGACAACAAATGGTATTTTAAATATTAGAGATATTTAAATGTATAGTTAAAAATCTCCTGAAAAAGAAATTTCCAGGCAAGATGACTTTCTTGGTAAATTCTGTCAAATATTTAAAGAATTAACATCAGTTCATTCTTTAAATATTTGACAGAATTTACCAAGAAGATCATAAATATTGTAAAGTAATTAACCTCCAATTAAAATAAATAAATGTATGTTAAAAAAAATAGTTAGCCTCAGTTCAACACAACCTTTTTCATAAAAGAGAGAACACTATATGAGATCTGTACTACTCTGATCCTAAAACTAGACAAAGACAATTTTAAAAATCCTACAACACATTATCTCATGATATAGATAAAGTCTTCAAAAAATCTTTAAAACAAGCTTCTTCAAAAACTATCTGCAAATAAATGAACTACCCTACATGGAAAAGAAAAGGCTCCCATTAGAAAAAAAGCAAGCACAACATATGAATGGAAATGCCAACCCACTCCAGTATTCTTGCCTGGAGAATCCCAGGGACAGAGGAACCTAGTGGGCTGCTGTCTATGGTGTTGCACAGAGCGACTTAGCAAAGGCAAATATAAAGTAAATGGAGGAAATCATCTGCACACAAATATGATATCAAAACAAGCAATTGGTGAGTAAAGGAGAGCACAAATGTAGGCTATCAGAAAAGCATTTGAAATTAAAAGATCAGCAACTAACAATACTGATTATACATAGACTGCTAAATCATACATCAAGGTAACTGCAAGTCAAAAATCTACAGTACATACAAAAAAAAGGACTCCAAACAACACTAAAATTATTCATCAAATTACAAGAAGAGAACAAAAGAGGAAGAGAAGAAAAAAAGACCTCAAAAATAAATCCAGGACAATTGAGAAAATGACAAGAGCAACGAGCATGTTGCTAATTACCTTAAAAATGTAGATTAAATGCTGCAGCCAAAAGAGACAGACTGACTAAATGGGCATAAAATCAAGACTCATATATATGCTGTTTACAAGAGACCCACTTCAGCTCTAGGAACTCATATAGAATGAAATCGAGGGAATAGAAAAAGGTATTCCATGCAAATAGAAAACAAAAGACAGCTAGAGTAGCAATACTCATATCACACAAAATAAACTTTAAAATAAAGGCTGTTACAGGACACAGGGACACTATGTAATGATCAAGGGATCAATCCAAGAAGAAGATATAACAACTGTAAATATATATGCATTCAACATAGGAGCACGACAATATAAAAGGCAAATGGTAACAGCCACAAAAGAGGAAATCAACAGTCACAATAATAGTGGAGGATTTTAACACCCACTTATAATAACGAACAAAGCATCCAGATAGGAGACCAATAAGGAAACACAGCCGTTAAATGACACATTAGACCAGATGGATTAGGCTATGGTTTTTCCAGTAGTCATTTATGGATGTGAGAGTTGGACTGTGAAGAAGGCTGAGCACCAAAGAATTGATGCTTTTGAACTGTGGTGTTGGAGAAGACTCTTGAGAGTCCCTTGGACTGCAAGGAGATCCAACCAGTCCATTCTGAAGGAGATCAGCCCTGGGATTTCTTTGGAAGGAATGATGCTAAAGCTGAAACTCCAGTACTTTGGCCACCTCATGCAAAGAGCTGACTCACTGGAAAAGACTCGGATGCTGGGAGGGATTGGGGGCAGGAGGAGAAGGGGACGACAGAGGATGAGATGGCTGGATGGCATCACTGACTTGATGGACGTGAATCTGAGTGAACTCCGGGAGTTGGTGATGGGCAGGGAGGCCTGGCGTGCTGCAATTCATGGGGTTGCAAAGAGTTGGACATGACTGAGTGACTGAACTGATTTGATATTTACATACCATTCCATACAAAATCAGCAAAACACATATTCTTCAAGTGTACATACAACATTCTCCAAAACTGGGCCACAAAGTACACCTCAGTAAATTTAACAAAATTTAAATCACAACATACATCTTTTCCTATCACAATGCTATGAAGTTAGAAATCAACTACAAGGAAAAAAACATGGTAAAAAACACAAACGTGTAGACTATACAATATGAAATTAAATAACCATGGGTCACTGGAGAAATCAAAGAGATTAAAAACTTTACCTAGAGACAAAATGAAAGCACAATGACCCAGAACCTATGGGAAATAGCAAAAGTATTAATTGTTCAAAGGGGTAAGTTTCAACACAATCTTACCTTAGGAAGCAAGAAAAAGCTCAAATAAACAACCTAACCTTATACTTAAAGGACATGGAGAAAGAAGTAACAAAATCCAAAGTTAGTAGAAGAAAACAAGCCATACAGATCAGAGCAGAAATAAATAAACCAGAAATGAAGAAAATGATAGAAAAGATCAATGTAACTAAAAGCTGGTTCTTTGAAAAATAAACAAAACTGATAAACTTTTAGCCAGGCTAGTCAAGAAAAGGGGGAGAAGGCTCAAATCAATAATATTAGAAATGAAAAATGAGATATTGCAACAGACACCACAGAAATACAAAGGATCATAAGATACTACAAGTCACCATGTGCCAATAAAACAGGCAGCCTGGAAGAAATGAACAAATTATTAGAAAGGTGTAATCAATCTCCCAAGACTGTAACAGGAATAAAGAGAAAGTATGAACAAACCATTGACAAGTATTGAAATTGAAACTGTGATTTAAAAACTTCTAACAAACAAAAGTTCAAGCAGATGTGAATTCTACCAAATATTGAGAGAAGAGTTAACACTTACCCTTCTGAAACTAATCCAAAAAATTGAAGAGAAGGAATACTCCCAAACTCGCTCTATGAGGCCACAATTACCTCAATACCAAAACCAGAAAAAGATACTACAAAAATTACAGGCCAATATCACTGATGAAACCAGACACAAAAATCCTCAACAAAGTATCAGCAATCTGAATCCAACAGTATATTAAAAGGATTATATACCATGATTAAGTAGGATTTACCTCCAGGGATGCAAGGATTTTTCAATAGCTGCAAATCAGTGTGATATACCACATCAACAAATTGAAGAATAAAAACTATACAATCATCTAAATAGATATAAAAAAGCTTTAAATAAAATCCAACACTGTACACAGAAAGTGGGCAGAGAGGGAACATACCTAACATAATAAAGACCACGTATGACAAACCTTGGACTTCCCTCATAGCTTAGTTTGTAAAGAATCTGCCTGCAATGCAGGAGATGTGGGTTTGATCTCTGGGTCAGGAAGATCCCCTGGAGAAGGACATGGCAACCCCCTCCAGTATTCTTGCCTGGAGAATCCCACAGACAAAGGGGTCTGGCAGGCTACAATTAATGGAGTCACAAGAGTTGGACACGGCTTAGCATCTAAACCACCACCACCATGACAGACCTATAACGAGCATCTTACTCAGCGGTGAAAAGCTGAAACCATTTCCTGTAAGATCAGAAACAAGACAAGGATGTCCACTCTTGCCACTCTTATTTAACATAGTTTTAGAAGTCCTAGCAATGGCAACCAGAGAAGAAATAAAAGGAATCCAACTTGGAAATGAAGAGATAAAACTGTCAGTCTTTGCAGATGACATGATTCTATACACAGAAAATCCTAAAGATGCTACCAGAAAACTACTAGAACTCATCAACGAATTCAGTAAAGTTGCAGGATACAAAATTAATACACAGAAATCTGTTGTTTCTTATTCTTTTTTTTAATTTTAACTTTTTTTAATTGAAGGATGTTTGCTTTACAGAATTGTGTTGGTTTCTGCCAAACATCAACATAAATCCACCACAAGTAGAGGGAGGGGACATATGTTGTGTTTCTATACACTAAAAACAAAAGATCAAAAAGAGGAATTAAAGACACAATCCCATTTACCATCACATGAAAAACAATACAATACCTAAGAATAAACCTACCTTGGGAGACGGAAGACCCATACTCCAAAAACTATAAGATACTGATGAAAGAAACTGGAGATGACAGATAAAACATGTACCGTATTCTTAGCTTAGAAGAATCAATATTGTCAAAATAACTAAACTACCCAGGCAATCTATAAATTCAGTGAAATCCCTGCCAAATTACCAACAGCATTTTTCACAGAACTAGAACAGAAAATCTTAAAATTTATATGGAGATGCAAAGACTCTGAATAGCCAAAGCAATCTTAAGAAGTATGGAGCTGAAAGAAGCAAGTTCTCTGACTTCAGACTATAGTACAAAGCTTTAGTGTACTATACAATGGAGAGAAGTCAGTCTCATTAAAAAATGATGGCTGGAAAACTGGACAACTACATGTAAAAAATGAAATTAAAACATTCTTTAACACCATAAACAAAAATAAACTCAAGAAGGATTAAGGATCTAAATATAAGACCAGGTACTATAAAGATCTTGGAAGAAAAATATAAGCAGAACACTCTTTGATATAAATTGTAGCAATGCTTTTTTTTTTAACCCACCTCCTAGAGTTATGGAAATAAAAAATAAAAAATTGGGGACCTAATTAAATGCTTTCACACAGCAAAGAAAACCATAAGCAAAACAAAAAGACAACCCACAGGATGTGAGAAAATATTTACAAATGATGCAATTGATAAACGATTAGTCTCTGAAATTTATGAGCAGCTCACGTGGCTGTTGTTTAAAAAAACAAAAAACCCAATTTAAAAAAATAGGCAGTAGTAGAAACCAACACAATACTGTAATGCAATTACCTTCAATCAAAAACTTTAAAAAAATTTAAAAATAGGTAGAAGACCTAAATAGACATCTCTACAAAGCAGATATCCAGATGTCCAAGATGCACAGGAAAAGATGCTCAACATCTCTAATTATTAGAGAAATATAAATCAAAACTTCAATAAGGTATCACCTCTCACCAGTCAGAATGGCCATCATCAAAAAGTCTACAAACAATAAATGCTAGAGAGGGGTTTGGATAAAAGAGAACCCTCCTACACAGTTGGTATGAATGTATATTGGTGTTCTCACTATGGAAAACAGTATGAAGTTTCCTCAAATAAATAAAAATAGAGCTACCATATGATTCAGTACTCCCACACACCTGGACATATATTTAAGAGAGATGAAAACTCTAATTTGAAAAGATATATGTACCCCAATGTAAATAGTACCACTATGGAGAATAGCCAAGACATGGAAGCAACCTAAGTGTCCGTCACATACGAAAGGATAAAGAAGATGTGGTATTGCACACAATGGAATACTATTCAGCCATAAAACAAAATGAAGTAATGTCATTTGCAGCAACATGGATGGACCTGAAGGTTATTATTCTAGGTGAAGTAAGTCAGACAAAGGCAGATTATTATATGGCATCACTTATATATTGAATCTAAAAAATAACTTCTACAAATGTACTTATGAAATGTAAGTAGACTCAAAGACATACAAAACAAAAATGGCTATGAAAGGGGAAGGGGAGGGATAAATTAGAAATTTTAGATTAACATATATATATATATATATGCTATAAATAAAATAGACAAACTGCAAGGACTTACTATATAGCACAGGGAACAATATTCTATATCTTATGATAATCTATAATGGAAAAGAAACTGAAAGAATCAGATTGCTGATTACCTGAAACACTGTAAAGCAATTACAGTTCAATTTATAAGAAAAAGAAGAAAGATGATCATATTTTCTAAGGCCCATTTGCTTAACACCTTCTCACATATATGATAAAGTTTACCCTTTGACAGTAGCTCAAGAGTATAAAAACTGTAGTATCTCCCATGACCCACAGTTTGCTAGTAACAGAAGAGAATATCCAATTCTGTACTATCACTGCAACTTCACTTTTCCCTCAAATCATCAAAATAAATCTTAAATAGTGGTAGAAAAAGTGACCAGGTGATATGAATTCAAATCCTTTTAATTGCCGAAATTCACCATTTCTTACTGATTTCCTGAAATGTCATTGGCAAGAAATTTATTCTCTTAACCTAAATCTTTGACTCTCTTTGATATGAGTGCCTGCAATGTAAACATTTTAAGCCGTCATAAGGAATTTACATCTTAGTTACAAGGAAAGATCTGGGACCAGTGCCAACGACAAAGTATATTTGATATATTATTTATGTATTATCAAATGTGACATGCATTTGCATTAGCCTAATCAATGCATTTGCTCCTAGAACAAATTTACATGAAAATCTATGTTATAAAGAAAAGACTTCTGATAAGTGTGGGAAATGAGCAAATGGAGTTGGTTTTATGTTTCAGTAATTTAATGTCACCAAATTCTGAAAAACTGAAGTATGTATCTCTGCAACAGAGTTATTAGTTACCAGGACATTAGTTACTCTTATAAATAGAAAATCTGAATAGATGGTATTGATCACTTTTGAACAATCAGAAGGAAAAGGTCATAATATGAGTGAAATGAGGATGGATGTTGCAAACTTCCCAATTTGGCCGGTGTTATTCCCTTTCTTTTCCTCTCTATAATCAAGGCTGCTGTTACAGCTCGGTACTCATTTGGTTACTCTGAGCATTAACTCACCTAAAGTTCTCAATAAAATGCTTGCTATAAGAAATGGTAAAAGTATCACTCATTACAGCAGATATAAATATGTCAAAATGCATGCTGTAATGACTACAGAATCACTTAAAATCGCAAAGCTAAGGAACGAATGGGGTGAGGTAGAATATTTAAATATCCTTAAAATAAAACAGACCAAAAAAGTCCAGAATTGGTGACACAGACATCAAATAGCTGATGACTGATTTAAGTCCTTTTATTAGCAATTGTATTAAATGTAAAATAAATAGTTGAGTTAATAGACAGTGATTATTAAAATAGATTTTTTTTAACTCCATCTTACTTTGGAGTTCTGCAGAAGCAGACACCATGCCAAGGAATCAACTGCAAGTAGTTTACTGAAGGATCCAGAGAACATGAGCAGGAGAGGAAAATGTGATACAAGGAAGTGGATGCTATTAAGCCAGCTACCAGAGGACATGATTGGTGCTAAAAAAAAAAAAAAAAAGAAAGTCTCTCACTGTTTCCCCATCTATTTGCCATCAAAGGATGGGACCAGATGTCATGATCTTAGTTTTCTGAATGCCGAGCTTTAAGCCAACTTTTTCACTCTCCTCTTTCACTTTCATCAAGAGGCTCTTTAGTTCTTCTTCACTTTCTGCCATAAGGGTGGTGTCATCTGCATATGTGAGGTTATTGATATTTCTTCTGGTAATATTGATTCCAGCTTGTGCTTCACCTAGCCTGGCGTTTCTCATGATGTACTCTGCATATAAGTTAAATAAGCAGGGCGACCATATACAGCCTTGGCGTGCTCCTTTCCCGATCTGGAACCACTCTGTTGTTACATGTCCAGTTCTAACTGTTGCTTCCTGACCTGCATACAGATTTCTCAAGAGGCAGGTCAGGTGGTCTGGTATTTCCATCTCCTTAAGAGTTTTCCCAAATTTCTTGTGGTCTACACAGTCAAAGGCTTGTGCTGTGTGCTCAGTCATGTCTGACTCTTTGTGATCCCATGGACTGTAGCCCACCAGACTCCTCTGTCAATGGGATTCTCCAGGCAAGAATACTGGAGTGGGTTGCCATTTCTTTCCCCAGTCAAAGGCTTTGGCATAGTTAATGAAACAGAAATATCCATTTTTCTGGAACTCTCTTGCTTTTTCTATGATCCAGCAGATGTTGGCAATTTGATCTCTGATTCCTCTGTCTTTTCTAAATACAGCTTGAACATCTGGAAGTTCACAGTTCACGTACTGTTGAAATCTAGCTTGGAGAATTTTGAGCATTACTTTGCTAGCATGTGAGATGAGTGCAATTGTGAGGTAGTTTGAGCATTCTTTGGCATTGCCTTTCTTTGGGATTGGAATGAATACTGACCTTTTCCAGTTCTGTGGCCACTGCTGAGTTTTCCAAATTTGCTGGCATATTGAGTGCAGCACTTTCACAGCATCATCTTTTAGGATTTACAGTGAGATCAGTCAAATTGGATATTTGTTTTTCTCCAGTTGCATCATGGGCTTCCCAGGTGGCACTAGTGGTAAAGAATCTGCCTGTCAATGCAGGAGATGCCATAGATGCCCTGGTTTGGGAAGACACCCTGGAAAAGGAAAGGGTATTTGTGTCTGGAAAACTCCATGGACAGAGGAGCCTGGTGAGCTACAGTCCATGGGGTCGCAAAGAGTCGGACACGACTGAGTGACTGAGCTCACAAGCACACACAGTCACATTGTAGGGACTAGGTAGATGGAAAGTTCAATATAACTCAGTGCTGAGGTCTTGTTAAGGTGATATGACTGAAGGGAAAAAGGGGAAGCCAAACAGAGTGAAGACTGTGACCGGTCTATTAAAGCAAAGCCAGTTATGAAAGAACGTGAGGAAAGGAACAAAACAAAGAGCTAAGGTGGTTGTGTCAATGGATTGGAGCTCACGGTGGAGAAATGACTGGCAAACATGGTAATCTATGCAATGCTTGAAAATAAGAATGCAGCTACAGCAAACAATAACATATACGGTCTACCATAGAAATGGGTAGCTAATATACAATACATGTAATATGTAAACTAAATCAGATTGCCACTAGACCATTCAGGTATGACCTAAATCAAATCCCTTATGATTATACAGTGGAAGTGAGAAATAGATTTAACGGCCTAGATCTGATAGATAGAGTGCCTGATGTACAGGAGACAGGGATCAAGACCATCTTCATGGAAAAGAAATGCAAAAAAGCAAAATGACTGTCTGGGGAGGCCTTACAAATAGCTGTGGAAAGAAGAGAAGCAAAAAGCAAAGGAGAAAAGGGAAAATATGAGCATCTGAATGCAGAGTTCCAAAGAATAGCAAGAAGAGATAAGAAAGCCTCCCTCAGTGATCAATGCAAAGAAATAGAGGAAAACAACAGAATGGGAAAAACTAGAGATCTTTTCAAGAAAATTAGAGATACCAAGGGAACATTTCATGCAAAGATGGGCTCAGTAAATGACAGAAATGGTCTGGACCTAACAGAAGCAGAAGATATTAAGAAGAGGTGGCAAGAATACACAGAAGAACTGTACAAAAAAAGATCTTCATGACCAAGATACTCACGATGGTGTAATCACTCACCTAGAGCCAGGCATCCTGGAATGTGAAGTCAAGTGGGCCTTAGGAAGCATTACTGCAAACAAAGCTAGTGGAGATGATGGAATTCCAGTGGAGCTCTTTCAAATCCTGAAAGATGATGCTGTGAAAGTGCTGCACTCAATATGCCAGCAAATATGGAAAACTCAGCAGTGGCCACAGGACTGGAAAAGGTCAGTATTCATTCCAATCCCAAAGAAAGGCAATGCCAAAGAATGCTCAAACTACTGCACAATTGCACTCATCTCACACGCTAGTAAAGTAATGCTCAAAATTCTCCAAGTCAGGCTTCAGCAATATGTGAACCGTGAACTTCCAGATGTTCAAGCTGGTTTTAGAAAAGGCAGAGGAACCAGAGATCAAATTGCCAACATCTGCTGGATCATGGAAAAAGCAAGAGAGTTCCAGAAAAACATCTATTTCTGCTTTGTTCACTATACCAAGGCCTTTGACTGTGTGGATCACAATAAACTGTGCAAAATTCTGAAAGAGATGGGAATACCAGACAATCTGACCTGCCTCTTGAGAAATTTGTATGCAGGTCAGGAAGCAACAGTTAAAACTGGGCATGGAACAACAGACTGGTTCCAAATAGGAAAAGGAGTGCATCAAGGCTGTATATTGTCACCCTGCTTATTTAACTTCTATGCAGAGTACATCATGAGAAATGCTGGGCTGGAAGAAGCACAAGCTGGAATCAAGATTGCTGGGAGAAATATCAATAACCTCAGATACGCAGATGACACCACCCTTATGGCAGAAAGTGAAGAGGAACTAAAAAGCCTCTTGATGAAAGTGAAAGAGAAGAGTGAAAAAGCTGGCTTAAAGCTCAACATTTAGAAAACGAAGATCATGGCATCTGGTCCCATCAATTCATGGGAAATAGATGGGGAAACAGTGGAAACAGTGTCAGACTTTATTTTTGGGGCTCCAAAATCACTGCAGATGGTGATTGCAGCCATGAAATTAAAAGACGCTTACTCCTTGGAAGGAATTTATGACCAACCTGGATCACATATTCAAAAACATAGACATTACTTTGCCAACAAAGGTCCGTCTAGTCAAGGCTATGGTTTTTCCAGTAGTCATGTATGGATGTGAGAGTTGGACTGTGAAGAAAGCTGAGTGCTGAAGAATTGATGCTTTTGAACTGTGGTGTTGGAGAAGACTCTTGAGTGTCCCTTAGACTGCAAGGAGATCCAGCCAGTCCATTCTGAAGGAGATCAACCCTGGGATTTCTTTGGAAGGAATGATGCTAAAGCTGAAACTCCAGTACTCTGGCCACCGCATGCGAAGAGTTGACTCATTGGAAAAGACTCTGATGCTGGGAGGGATTGGGGGCAGGAGGAGAAGGGGACGACAGAGGATGAGATGGCTGGATGGCATCACTGACTCTATGGATGTGAGTGTGAGTGAACTCCATGAGTTGGTGATGGACAGGGAGGCCTGGCGTGCTGCGATTCATGGGGTTGCAAAGAGTCAGACACGACTGAGTGACTGAACTGAACTATACTTCAATAAAAGTAAACTTCAAAAAGTGGATAACTGATATGGATTTGAAAACAAGATAATTGGAGGTTAATGAGACTCAGGATATGGGAGAGATAATTTTTTGATGGAAGAAGATTAAGCAAAATCCTCAACAAATGTAGGACTCCCCAAAAGGACAGAAGAAGTTTGTAGTAAAGGTTGCTACTAAGCTGCTAAGTCGCTTTGGTTGTGTCCGACTCTGTGTGACCCCAGAGATGGCAGCCCACCAGGCTCCCCCGTCCCTGTGATTCTCCAGGCAAGAACACTGGAGTGGGTTGCCATTTCCTTCTCCAATGCATGAAAGTGAAAAGTGAAAGTGAAGTCGCTCAGTCGTGTCCGACTCTTAGCGACCCCATGGACTGCAGCCTACCAGGCTCCTCCATCCTTGGATTTTCCAGGCAAGAGTATTGGAGTGGAGTGCCATTGCCTTCTCCAGTAGTAAAGGTTAGTGCTGGTTATTATCTGATTATATGCATTCCAATGAAACTGGCATGTATGGGAAGTAGGAAGAAAAACTGTGTGAAAGGAATTGTGAAGAGGAAGCATTTTATGTACTCACCTGCTATGTCCAATGGCACATGGGGTGAGAAAAAATACAGCCACTATTCAAAAATAGTCGAAGGGCAACTAGTGTTTTCAAAGAAGAGTGAAATTTTAATTCAAGTAGGAAGGTAAATTGAACCTTAAAAGAAGAGAATGATGAAGCAATGAGTTTTAATAATGAGCTATGTTAATATGAGTTATGTTTAATAATAAGCCTGAGCTATGGAGAAAGAATTTGGAGCATCAAGCTTGAATGTATGATCATGCCAGGTTAGAGGTTGTACAAAGCTTACAGAGTTGTGTGTCTAGGTGATAAAGGGTGAACACTGAACCTTGGGCTTCCAAAGTCCAGAAAGGGCTGTGTATTTGTAAAGGTAATGATGAGATTAGTCCTTATTGCCTCTTGGAGGGAAGTGGATAATTAATTCAATTATATGCTATTAAATACGTGTCTGGTCTTTGTCATTTTAATGTGGGTAGTCTTTGCACAGGAGATACTGGTTGTTTTGCCAAGAGTGATGCAGCACAGAGAGAATGATTTTAAAGAGAGTCCTCTTTTAATGTATCTTTGGCTCAACTGTTCTCCTGTAACCAATGTGACCTCAGCTCATTAAATTTTAAAATTAATGTACATCCCAAAGAGGAGTGTTCTAAATAAAATGACCAGAGAGGACACTGAATGCTTTCCAAATTTCAAACTGAAGAAAAACTTAATACTTTTATTTCTAATTCCAGTTTGACTAAAGGAGTAATAGATTTGTTCACCATGTTGCTCTATTTTTCCTTGGGTTTCTAAGATAACAATTTCTAATGAAGCTCCTTGAGGTTATTTGGCCTCAAAATTAAAATGAAAAATCACTTGACATTTCTGAAGCAACCTAGAAGCTTTTAATTCATGTTCTCCCTACCTTCACCTTTTTTTCTTTACTTTCTTTTTTTTTCTCTTTGAAGAGGACAGTGAGATTTTCTAACTTTGAAACTTTATCCTAAGATTTTACTCTTTTGTTGTTCTGGTCTTTGCTTCAAAGGCTAGATATTTAAATTAAAAATCCTAATCAATTAAAAGCTTTTATTCCAGGAGGAAAAATACTGTTTTATGAAAAATCACCAAGGGTTTTAAAAACTAAGAATCAGGAAACTGATGACAAAAAGACAACTCTGAGCAATTTAGCCTTTCAGTTCATTTTGAATATCACTCAGGGCACAAGTTGAACATCATAGAGCAGTGTATCTGCAAACTTTTACTGAGAATATAACACTAAGTATACAGATTTTCTTTAGGCTATTTTTATGGTAAAAAGTAATACTTTTCAAAGTTTACAAAAATCTTTCTGTTGTTCCATTTGTTTTTGGTATAAAATACAATTGACTTTTTAATGGGTTCAATTTCTCACTAAAGTCTTGCTTTCTCTTGGAAAGAATGGTTCAGGTCAGTTCCCCCTTGATCACTTCCATGATTATAGAAATAATTTTTGCATAAAATTTAGAATAACAAACAGAAAAATTAAAAATAAATAGTACTATATACATCAGCATTTATTTTTAACTTGTTTGTCGAATATTTACTTGATGATCATCATAGAGATGAATATAGGATCCTATATTTTGATGATTTGTACATAACAAACATCTCATTCTCCATATCCTAACTAATTTGTTAACGTACTGTATAGAATTGTTGTGTGTGTCTCAGTTCATTATACACTATTTTCAGTCTTTCCAAAATCTCTGGTTAACTACTTATTGTATTTCTATTTCTTTATACCATTTTCTCTTCTTTTCCCTTTACAAAGCTTATTTGTGTCTTAACATGCATTTTCACCCTGCTGTGTTTATCTGTTTCATATGTTTATTTGCATACATGTATATAAATAAGATATGACATTTATTTATGTGTCTGCTTCAAATTTCATTTTTATTTCTGATATATCTCATTCAGTTTCTTACGTTCCCTGCATGTAATGATGTGTTGTGAGGACTCTCTCATGTTGCTATGAGTAAATTTGGTTATTTTTTTTTTTTTAGCTTCTATATAGTATTCCATCTTAGGTACCTACTACATTTTAGTTATCCTTCCCCCTAGAATAGCTACCAGGTTGGTATCCATCCAATCTTGATGGTAAATATTCTTTAAGCCACTTTGTGCACCTATGGAAGAGCTTCTCTAAAGTAAGAATACCCAGGGTTAGATTTAGGATTCTAGGAAATACACATATTCACTTTCATTAAGTACTGTCAAGTACTCTCTGAAATGACTATACCAATTATTAATATATCCATACCAACTCTGACAACGTTAATATTAGTAATTATTTATAATAGCATTCAAATTGTACATTATTTTCATTATGGAAAGACATTCACTTTAATATTAAAACACTGGAAATTCTTTATGTGAATGTGGACCTGAGTAAGAAAAATATTTTTCTTGGGTTTTAATTTTCCTTATTCACTATCTGCAAACCACCCTTTCATTGTTTGGTAAACTCAATCTTTAATAGTTAAATTCAAGCTTCTGTAATTTCTAATTTTCAAGTTTATGTGTTGTGCTTCTTTTTTTACTTAAACATTCTTTTAAGCAAGAGTTTCTATTTTGATTATGGTTATTAGTATATGCAAATATATATGCTATCTTAAATTCTCCAGTTTCTAGTAATATTTACAGAAATACAGACATGTTGAAATTGTTTGATGATTTCAGTCACAATAGAAACATTTGCTTATAGGTCAAAGAATTCGTCTTTGCAACTTATACCAATATATAAGCAAATAACAGAAAAGATCCTATTATTTCTTCAGAAATTAATAGCAATATAATGTCTGAGATCTCTAGCTTGAAAAACATCATTCATCTTCAAAATGTGTATTCGCTGAACAATGCCTTTTACTCTTTTAGAAGCATGCATTTCCAAGAAAAAGAAATAAAGGATTTAAAATGGATGTCTGACGAGGCCTTACACAGAGCTGAGAAAAGAAAACTAAAAGACAATGGAGAGAGGGAAAGATATATGCACCTGAATGCAGAGTTCCAAAGAATAACAACAAGAGGCAAGAAAGACTTCTTAAGTGAACAATGCAAAGAAATAGAGGAAAACAGTAGAATGGGAAAGACTAGAGATCTCTTAAAGAAAATTGGAGATACCAAGAGAATATTTCATGCAAAGATGGACACAATAAAGGACAGCAATGGCAAGGACTTAATAGAAGCAGAAGAGATTAAGAAGAGGTGGCAAGAGTACACAGAAGAACTGTACAGAAAAGGTCACAGTGACCTGGATAACTGCAAAGGTGTGAACACTCACCTAGAGCCAGACATCCTGGAATGAGAAGTCAAGTGGGCCTTAGGAAGCATTACTAAAAACAAAGCTACAGGAGGTGATCGAATTCAGTTCAGTTCAGTTCAGTCGCTCAGTGGTGTCTGACTGTTTGTGACCCCATGGACTGCAGCACGCCAGGCTTCCCTGTCCATCACCAACTCCCAGAGCCCACTCAGACTCATATCCATTGAGTTGGTGATGCCATCTAACCATCTCATCCTCTGTTGTCCCCTTCTCTTCCTGCCTTCAATCCTTGCCAGCATCAGGGTCTTTTCAATTGAGTCCATTCTCATCAGGTGGCCAACGTATTGGAGTTTAAGATTCAGCATCAGTCCTTCTAATGAATATTCAGGATTGATCTCCTTTCTAATGGACTGTTTGGATCTCCTTCCAGTCCAAAAGACTCTCAAGAGTCTTCTCCAACACCACAGTTCAAAAGCACCAATTCCACCACAGATGGAATTCAGGCTTCAGTTCAGTTTAGTTCAGTCGCTAGTCATGTCCGACTCTTTGCGACCCATGAATCACAGCATGCCAGGCCTCCCTGTTCATCACCAACTCCCGGAGTTCACTCAGACTCACATCCATCGAGTCTGTAATGCCATCCAGCCATCTCATCCTCCATTGTCCCCTTCTCCTCCTGCCCCCAATCCCTCCCAGCATCAGAGTCTTTTCCAATGAGTCAGCTCTTCACATGAGGTGGCCAAGGTACTGGAGTTTCAGCTTTAGCATCATTCCTTCCAAAGAAATCCCAGGGCTGATCTCCTTCAGAATGGACTGGTTGGATCTTCTTGCAGTCCAAGGGACTCTCAAGTCTTCTCAAACACCACAGTTCAAACGCATCAATTTTTCAGCACTCAGCTTTCTTCACAGTCCAATTCTCACATCCATACATGACTACTGGAAAAACCATAGCCTTGACTAGATGGACCTTAGTCGGCAAAGTCCTGTCTCTGCTTTTGAATATGCTATCTAGGTTGCTTATAACTTTTCTTCCAAGGAGTAAGCGTCTTTTAATTTCATGGCTGCAGTCACCATCTACAGTGATTTTGGAGCCACAAAAATAAAGTCTGACACTGTTTCCACTGTTTCCCCATCTATTTCCCATGAAGTGATGGGACCAGATGCCATGATCTTCATTTTCTGAATGTTGAGCTTTAAGCCAACTTTTTCACTCTTCTCTTTCACTTTCATCAAGAGGCTTTTTAGTTCCTCTTCACTTTCTGCCATAAAGGTGGTGTCATCTGCATATCTGAGGTTATTGATATTTCTCCCAGCAATCTTGATTCCAGCTTGTGTTTCTTCCAGTCCAGCGTTTCTCATGATGTACTCTGCATAGAAGTTAAATAAGCAGGGTGACAAGATACAGCCTTGATGTACTCCTTTTCCTATTTGGAACCAGTCTGTTGTTCCATGTCCAGTTCTAACTGTTGCTTCCTGACCTGCATACAGATTTCTCAAGAGGCAGGTCAGGTGGTCTGGTATTCCCATCTCTCTCAGAATTTTCCACAGTTTATTGTGATCCACACAGTCAAAGGCTTTGGCATAGTCAATAAAGCAGAAATAGATGTTTTTCTGGAACTCTCTTGCTTTTTCCATGATCCAGAGGATGTTGGCAATTTGATGTCTGGTTCCTCTGACTTTTCTAAAACCAGCTTGAACATCAGGAAGTTCACGGTTCACATATTGCTGAAGCCTGACTTGGGGAATTTTGAGCATTACTTTACTAGCGTGTGAGATGAGTGCAATTGTGTGGTAGTTTGAACATTCTTTGGCATTGCCTTTCTTTGGGATTGGAATGAAAACTGACCTTTTCCAGTCCTGTGGCCACTGCTGAGTTTTCCATATTTGTTGGCATATTGAGTGCAGCACTTTCACAGCATCATCTTTCAGGATTTGAAATAGCTCTACTGGAATTCCATCACCTCCACTAGCTTTGTTCATAGTGATGCTTTCTAAGGCCCACTTGACTTCACATTCCAGGATGTCTGGCTCTAGATGAGTGATCACACCATCTTGATTATCCGGGTCATGAAGATCTTTTTTGTACAGTTCTTCTGTGTATTCTTGCCACCTCTACTTAATATCTTCTGCTTCTGTTAGGTCCATACCATTTCTGTCCTTTATCTAGCCCATCTTTGCATGAAATGTTCCCTTGGTATCTCTAATTTTCTTGAAGAGATCTCTAGTCTTTCCCTTTCTGTTGTTTTCCTCTATTTCTTTGCACTGATCGCTGAAGTAGGCTTTCTTATCTCTTCTTGCTATTCTTTGGAACTCTGCATTCAGATGCTTATATCGTTCCTTTTCTCCTTTGCTTTTTGCTTCTCTTCTTTTCACAGCTATTTGTAAGCTTAGCTATTAGAAATCCTAAAATATGATGCTGTTAAAGTACTTCACTCAATATACCAGCAAATTTGGAAAACTCAGCATGGGTCACAGGACTGGAAAAGGTCAGTTTTCATACAAATCCCAAAGAAAGGCAATGTCTAAACTACCATACAAATGTGCTCAATTCACAAAGCAAGGTAATGATCAAAATCCTCAAGCTAGGCTTCAACAATACATGAACTGAGAACCTATAGATATACTAGCTGGATTTAGATAAGGCAGAAGAGCCAGAGATCAAATTGCCAACATCCATTGGATCAGAAAACACAAAAGAATTCCAAGAAAACATCTACTTCTGCTTCATTGACTATACCAAAGCCTTTGACTGTGTGGATCACAACAAACTGTAGAAAATTCTTACAGAGATGGGAATATCAGACCAATTTACCTGCCTCCTGAGAAATCTGTATGCAGGTCTAGAAGCAACAGTTACAACTGGACGTGGAACAATGGACAGGTTCCAAATTGGGAAAGAAGTATGTCAAGGCTGTATTTTGTCACCCTGTTTATTTAAATTATATGCAGAGTACATCATGCAAAATGTTGGGCTTGGAAGAAGGACAAGCTGGAATCAAGATTGTGGAGAAATATGAATAACCTCAGATATGCAGATGATACCACTCTAATAGCAGAAAGTGAAGAGGAACTCAAGAGCCTCTTGATGAAAGTGAAAGAGGAGAATGAAAAAGCTGGCTTAAAACTCAACATTCATAAAACTAAGATCATAGCATCCAGTCTCATCACTTCATAGCAGATAGATGAGGAAAAATGGAAACAGTGACAGACTTTATTTACTTGGGCTCCAAAATCACTGTGGACATTGACTGGAGCCATGAAATTAAAAGATGCTTGCTCCTTGGGAAAAAAGCTATAACAAATCTAGGCAGCATATTAAAAATCAGAGGCATCACTTTGTTGACAAATGTCCATATGGTCAAAGCTATAATTTTTCTAGTAGTC
This sequence comes from Capricornis sumatraensis, assembly GCF_032405125.1. Classification (NCBI taxonomy): domain Eukaryota; kingdom Metazoa; phylum Chordata; class Mammalia; order Artiodactyla; family Bovidae; genus Capricornis; species Capricornis sumatraensis. Next base: position 74,508,395 of record NC_091069.1, on the reverse strand, counting down.
AAGCACAAATGTGAGAATTGGATCATAGAGAAGGCTGAGCACTGAAGAACTGATGCTTTCAAACTGTGGTGTTAGAGAAGACTCGAGAATCCCTTGGACAGCAAGGAGATCCAATCAGTCAATCCTAATGGAAATGAATCCTGAATATTCATTGGAAAGACTGATGCTGAAGCTCCAATATTTTGCCACCTGATGTGAATAGCCGACTCATTAGAAAAGACTCTGATGCTGGGAAAGATTGAGGGCAGGAGGAGAAGAGGGTAACGGAGGATGAGATTGTTGGATGGCCTCACTGACTCAATGAACATGACTTTTAGCAAACCCCAGGAGTTACTGAGTTACAAGGAAGCCCGGCACGCTGCAGTCCATGGGGTTGCAAAAGTTGGACACAACTGTGAGACTAACACTTTCACTTTAGAGTGTTAACACAAAGGATTTAGGGTTTTGCTCTTTTAATTATTTTATGGCAGCACTCTCAGGATACAACTGATCTATTCACCAGGAGAAGGCTACAACAAGGTATTTGTGAAAGCAAATTTGAACTCAAACAATTTTCTAAAAGATTATAAAATGAATAAGTTTTAAATGACTTGTTCTAAAAGAAGGGCTTAAATACATATGAGGCATCAGTCAGTCAGTCAGTTCAGCCGCTCAGTCGTGTCCAACTCTTTGCGACACCATGAACCCCATCACGCCAGGCCTCCCTGTCCATCTCCAACTCCCGGAGTCCACCCAAACCCATGTCCATCAAGTTGGTGATGCCATCCAACCATCTCATCCTCTGTCGTCCCCTTCTCCTCCTGCCCCCAATCCCTCCCAGCATCAGGGCCTTTTCAAATGAGTCAGCTCTTCGCATCACGTGGCCAAAGTATTGGAGTTTTCGCTACAACATCAGTCCTTCCAATGAACACCCAGGACTGATCTCCTTTCGGATGGACTGGTTGGCATATTTGAACGTTAAAGAAAATTTAGAAATAACTGATATTTTAATTGAAGTTTGAAACTCATTGAAAAACTGGAAGCTGATTAGTAACAGTTGAAGAGTGAATTTGTGACTCACAGTTCGATCTGAAACAAAACAAAAAAGCAGACTAGAGTACATATTTGAAGAGATTTTAAAATATTTAAAAGAAAAAGAGACATGAATGGTGAATGACCTGGAAAACAGAATGAGGTAATGAAGTCTATAGATTTCCCAAAAGGATAAAAAATAGAGAAAGGTGATATGTGAAGAATTAAATGAAATAACTTCAACAGCATGCCTGTAATAGAATACTAAAAAATGCTAATTCCCTGTCACCCTTCCCCACTATTTCTTATTTTTTAATTAAAAACTAAATTAAAATTTAAGATTATTTTATACAAGCTCCCATAGATTGGTATCACAGTTTAAATCCAAGATTCTATGTATGTTATTTGTGAGAATGCCAGCAAATTGCTTTATTACTTTCATTCATCAGAAATAGAGACTAAAATTCAGAGAGGATAATAGCTTGCATAAAATCACACAGCTCATGTCAATGTATGGCAAAACCAATACAGTGTTATAAAGTAAAATAAAGTAAAAATTAAAAAAAAATCACACAGCTGGGGTTCAAATCTAATGTGTACTCCAAATAATTGTATTTACCTCTCTATTTTTGCAATTTTCTAATACTAATTATGATATTAAATAGCGAGGATGTCATTTCATAAAATAAAGTTCATGGTAAAAGGATTTTCTATAAAACAATGCAAGTTTTATTAGAATTAGAAAGATGAAAGAAAAAGAAGCATGGACATGTATAGCACATGGTGAACTTATAAAATATTTTTAAATTGTTATAAAGCTTCAATTGAGAAAATCCATTTTCCAGGTATTTTATAAGAAACAATTCATCCTGAAGCAGTTTTTTTTCTTCATGTCAGAATTATAATGCTTTATATACAAGGTTTCTAATGGATTTGCTGGCAGCCCCTTAAGCCATTCAGTGAATGCTATAGTAGTTTGTATTCTGGCTTGCTTTAATCACTTTTGAAAATTTCCGTTGTGTTTTTCAGTGTGACAAGGTTTGCTTTCCAGCTGAACACAAAACAAAAGACTTGCATGCAATCTTATATATGCTTAGCCTCCCAATTCTACTGTGTGAGTGTCCATTTCATTCATACCTTTATTTCTTTAATATTGTGAAACTACTTTGTGCAAAGCACTGTATGTATTTCTAAGGATATTATAGTGAACATGAAAAACAGTTTTTGACTTCATGAAGCCTACCACCCAATGGAATGATAGGAAAATAAAATCCAGAGGTAAAACAAATAATTATAAATTTTGATTCAGTGCCATAAAGGAAACAAAGAAGGTGCTGACATTATCTGGGTTTGACCTGTTTAGAATAAGATGATTAAAGGATGTCTAAGTACTGATTATAAAGGCATGAAGCTCATATTCTCTGAAACTTTTCCACATCAGTGGATGTTACTCTGCCAGCCCCAATAATAATGGCTTACTAAGCCCATTACAGGGCTTTCCAGGTGGCTCAGTGGGTAAAGAATCTACCTGCAATGCCAAAGACTCAAGTTTGATGCCTGGGTTGGGAAGATCCCCTGGAGGAGGGCAAGGAAATCCACTCCAGTATTCTTGCCTGGAGAATCCCATGAACAGAGGAGCCTGCAGAGCTACAGTCCACTGGGTCACAGAGTTGGACATGACAACTGACTGAGCACACACGCAGTACCTCATTATGAGAATGGATCAGCTTCCTCACATGGCCATCAAATGACTCTAGGCAGGCCGGACTTTCAAGTACGGGAAGATCAAAATGAAGCATTTTGCAACAGACAACGTATCTGCATTTAATTTTTTCTCCCTCTTCTCTTGCTCCATGTATCTCCCTTGAAAGTGAAAGTGAAGTTGCTCAGTCGTGTCTGACTCTTTGCAACCCCATGGCCACCAGGCTCCTCCATCCATGGGATTTTCTAGGCAAGAGTACTGGAGTGGGTTGCCATTTCCTTCTCCAGAGAATCTTCCCAACCCAGGGATCGAACCCAGGTCTCCTGCATTGTAGACAGACGCTTTACAATCTGAGCCAGCGGGGAAGCCACTGCCTTATTTCCTCCCACCAAAAATACCATGTTTACTATGTTATACTTCATCATTTACTCTCACTCTACTCTCACTCTGATTTCCACCTTGGAATCCACCTTATCACTCTGTGGGTGAATGGTAGTTGCTCCTTCCTATTTCCATCTCTTTGCTCACATGTTCTCTCCCACTTCAAAGTCTCCTCTGTTTAGTCCAACCTCATTCTCTTTAAACAGCTAATTTACCTAACAAAACATGCAAAGCAGAGTTCATTCATTCATTCATCCCACTGTTTATTTTACACACACCCAACAGTAAGCAGCATGCTAGATTCTAAGAAAATAACTATGAAAACAAAGAATATACCCTAAAAATAATTTGTGAGATTTGATAAACACTCAAACAGGTGAATTTCAAGTAAGAAAAGTTTTTGCATATCTCAGGTGACTTGTCATAGGAAAGGATTAGAATTACTTGGAATCATTTGTGAAATGTCCCACATATTTCAAGGAAATGATTGTTTAATAAAATCATACCTAAAAATATATACACACCAAAAAAAATCTACTATATATATTTTCCAGTTACCATGAACTTATACATATTAATCTTATCTTCAATTCAAATACTTTCATCAAATTAATATCTATTAATGAGTTATGGAAAATATTTAAATATTGTGATGATCGTTTTAAAATTAAATTGGTTAGAATACAACTGGATAGAAAATATTAGATCACATTGTGTGCTTTAATGTCAATTTTTGTTCATGAATCTTCTTTTAAAACTATACATGTGTATACCTGGTTGAGAAGTAAAATAAATTTATATGTGGGTCAATGTTAGTAAAGTTTTAAAGCCTCTGTATTAAAGGCTGCTTAGGAAGTCATCCTCACTAAAGTTAGAGGAACTTTAGACAGCAATAACTGAGGACTCAGTCATTTAAGTCTTTTGCATACTAGCTGCTTAAACAAAAATGATCATAGACCATATTGTCTGGGAAATTTAGGAGTTCCTGGTGTAATAGGGAAGAACAAATCTGACTCCATATTAGATCTGTTCTATTGCTTATGCTTAGTCATGATGGCTCTACAACTTTTATAAAACAGTGTTGCCTATAGCTTGAAATATATAGGATAACCTATTCCCAGGGCTTTGATCCTTAAAGAGTCCTTTCAGATAGAGACAAAAAATTAAAGAATAGAGAATAGCATTTGTTTTACTGAAGGTTTACACGAACATTCTGACTGGACCTAAGTGGACAGCTACAAGGACAAAAGATCCTGACATCAAGAAGTCTGCAAGAACTAACCATGCCCCTCCCTCACCTTGCCCTGAAAAGAGCTTTGCTAAAATACTTCAAGGAGTTTGGGGCCTTAGCCACCTGTCTGCTTGCATGGCCATGAATAAACCTTTCTCTTCTCCTAACTCCAAACATATCAGTTTGGCCTCATTGTGTATCAGATACATGGACCTGTGCTTGATAACACTAGTAACACAAAATTTCTCCACTCAGATTAATTAAAAGTAGAGTATCTGTCAGTTAGCTAGAAGTTTCATTTTAATAATAGATTTTTGTTGATGGTGGTGTGTTAAGGAAGATTGTACAAAATGACTATTATCAACTGGAAACTTTGTGCTCGCCAGCTTTTATCAATCAGCTAGAACTACCCTTTAGCTTTCTGCATAAGGGCAGGACCTTGTCTTCCTGCCATATTTATAGTGCCTACCACAGTGCCTATCATAGAGTGAGTAAATGGTTGTTAAATGAGACTCATTCAGTGATTATAAAGTTTTTTTTACAGTGTTAAAAAATCTTGAATTATTTAATATTTTCTTTATAATATATATTATATATGTCATTTAGCTTTTATTTCAATTCAGAATTAGTATGCATGCATGCCAAGTCACTTCAGTTGTGTCCAACTCTTTGTCACCCTATGGACTATAGCCTGCCAGGTTCCTCTGTCCATGGGATTCTCCAGGCAAGAATACTGGAATGGGTCGCCCCGCTCTCCTCCAGGGTATCTTCCCAACCGAGATATCAGACCTCTACCACTAACACCACTTGGGAGTATGGGAGGGTCTAAACTAGTGAGATTTCAATATACACATGGTACAAAAATGCAGAGACAATGGGTGATGTCCAATATAAAATATCAAGTGGCTGCATATCACAGAGCTCATAGATAACATAGAGGACCCAGGAGGCAGCTGATAAGTGTTTGCTGAATTAATTTTTGAGATGACAGGTGAACTAGAGAGCAAAGGTACTTATGCATTACAATTCACTTTTACATTTTCATCATTTTAATCAGAGAGAAATGTCTCTGATCTCATTATGCATCTAAATTTATGCAAGTGAAAGTCACTCAGTCATGTCCAGCTCTTTGGGACCCCATGAACTATACTGTCCATGGAATTCTCCAGGCCAGAATACTGGAGTGGGTAGCCTTTCCCTTCTCCAGGGGATCTTCCCAACCCAGGGATCAAACCCAGGTCTCCTGCATTGCAGGTGGATTCTTTACCAGCTGAGCCACCAGGAAAGCCCAAGAATACTGGAGTAGGTAGCCTATCCCTTCTCAAAAGGATCTTCCTGGCCCAGGAATTGAACTGGGATCTCCTGCCTTGCAGGCAAATTCTTTAACAGCTGAGCTACCAGGGAAGCCCATTTAAGTTTATGGGCTTACATAATTGAATAAGCTTGACATTTTTAACTGGTTTAGTAACCAAAGTTACATACAACTCCAACCTATAAGTCTTTTAAAATACTGCCCTAAAATTAAAAACAAATTCAATATATCAAGGTGCTCAGTGGGGTTTACAAATAAGCACCCTGATCATGATCCTTTTAAGCCAGGTAATTAACTTCTTCTAGATTCCAGAGAAATGGCTAAGTAAGAGTATCAAACTCTACTTTTTGTGCCTTGCTATGGTCAAGAAAACATTTCCTCTGCTGCCTTATCATCTGAAATTAGAATAAACGGATCTAAAAACCCTAACTGAAAATGAGTATGACTGACCTAGTTCATGCACAAGTTGCTTACCATGCAGCTTCCAAATAGACTGGAAGATACAAAAAATTGGCACTAATCATGAGGAATATTTGATGTTAAGGATAAATGCAGAACATCCTTATTTGATAGAGCGAAAAAAAAAAAAAAAAAAAAGGATGGAAAAAGGCCAATGAGTGACCTAGAATATTTTACTCAAGAAAAATGTAAGCATTGCTTCCTATTTGTTACAGAGTTTTATTTTTTGCATTTTACTGCATTGGCTATTCTTAAGAGATGGAAGGAGGAATTTTTAAATAAATGTAATACAATTTGATAAAGGGAAATTAAAAGGATCAAGAGGTAAACATTAAAATTTTGAGAGATGGAGGGACTGGGAATGGGACCACAGTTTAGTCATCTGGGTGTATCTAAAATTTCACTAACCTAAACTTCTGTACTGGGCCCACATTCTTGTGGAGCAAATAACAGTGAGAACAAAAGGCTAAGTTTCACCGTGAGAGAAGTTGCCTCTAAATCTTGTCCTATTCAGACTGAATGTGTTCAGGGTTGGTCTCTGCTCCCTGTGTTAGTCATTCAGTTGTGTCATACTCTTTGTGGCCCCATGGATAGTAGCCCACTAGGTTCCTCTCTCCATGGAATTCTCCAGGCAAGAATGCTGGAGTGGGTAGCCAGTCCCTTCTCCAGGGAATTTTCCCAACCCAGCGATCAACCCAGGTCCCCTGCACTGCTGGCAGATTCCTTACCATCTGAGCCACCAGGAAAGTCCCTGATCCTTCTACATTTTGTAATCTAGAAAAGGAAGACAGAAATAAGGATATAAAAAGCTAAATTTAAATTCATCCTTTGATTGAGAATAGCAATGTCTATACTTAGATGTTTTTCTGTCTTTTAGGCTTATTCTTCTGGCTGAGGTAAGAAGAGTAAGAAGAACAAAGTTTGATCCTCTCTAGAAGTTGCCTTGGCCAAAGGAAAAAAAAAAAAAAATCCAATGGCTTGGCTACAATGAGCGCCTTTCTAGAGTTCAAGGAAGAATAGCGTTCCTTCCCTCTTCTGATTTTCTCACACCTGTCTTCAAGATATGACATGAAAGCCAGCACCCAACCTGAGGAACGCACAGGGTTTGGGATATGAGCATAATGGTAAGAGCACACAGCCTTTCCCTGACTCTGTCTAGTTTTCTGAGGGGCATTTAGAAAATAGCTGCAGGAAGAGAGAATGTGCTCACTCAGAACCTGGGGACTTGGCCAGACATGTCTCCATTCCCACAGAGAACCAGCTGTTCGCTCTCTGTATCTTTGCCACCACACCGCTAGCAGCTTCAGTAATCTGTTTTCCCTTTATACTATACTCTCAACTTTATGCCCAACAGGTAAACAGTTCCCACTGTTTTCATGTGGGGGCTGATCATTATATGGCCAAACTGCCTAAAAGAACAGCATATAATCTTTAAAGCATTTGTCTATGAATGGAATTGGGCATTTTGAAACAAATGTTCTTTTGTTATTTTTAAATTCCATTCAAAAGATTAAAGGGCAAGTGTACTTGAGGGATATATGTATCCCTAGAATTTCCAAATAGTTTCCTTGTCACTTTAACATATGTACGTTGTCTTTGCCAGATTTACAATAACTTTCATCCTGTAGCCTCCATGAAGGCAAAGAGCCCCTGGGAGTATATTCGATAGTGCTTTCTTCAGTGACCAGGGTACAATGGAAGCCCTGAATTAAAATTTTTTTTTCTGTTTGTAAGAATTGTCCATCTTGTTTGGTTAACAACAATCTGTACAAACACATTCTCAACAAAATATAGACACAGATTATACATATGTATATACACTGTCTAGAGTTAAGCACGGAGAAGGCAATGGCACCCCACTCCAGTACTCCTGTCTGGAAAATCCCACAGACGGAGGAGCCTGGTGGGCTGCAGTCCATGGAGTCACTAAGAGCCAGATACGACTGAATGACTTCACTTTCACTTTTCACTTTCATGCATTGGAGAAGGAAATGGCAACCCACTCCAGTGTTCTTGCCTGGAGAATCCCAGGGACAGGGGAGCCTGGTGGGCTGCCATCTATGGGGTCACATAGAGTCAGACACGACTTAAGTGACTTGGCAGCAGCAGCAGCAGCAGAGTTAAGTAAATTTGTTATATATGTGTGTAATGTATATATGTGTATACATAGACACAAGTACATATAGAAAGTTTACCATTCAAAATATTCTGACATTTTTTAATATATATATTTAGAGAAAACATTTTTGAAGCTCAAAGAATTTTGTTACATAGTTTTATAAGAAAAAAGCATCCCATATTCTAAGTAAAGTTGGCCCTAATCAAGTATTTGGTATAAAGCAGGCATTCCCATCCTGCATGCCATGGATTGACAGTCCACAGGATGAAAGAACAGCATATAGAAGTCAGCTACCAAGACTAATACCTTGAAAGCGTTCAAGTATCAGGTATTGTTCTAAATGCTTCACATACATTATTTTATTAAAATCCCCCAACTCCATGTGAGGTAAGCAACAATTATTCTCATTTTACAATTAACAGAATGAGGCTTAGAGAGGTCAAGTAACTTGCTCAAGGACACACAAGTGGCAAGTGCTGGAACTGAGGATGAGTATACAGTCCATAAAGCATGGATCTGAGCATAGCATGCTCAGTTTATCATTTGTCCTTCAGTAAATCACTAATTTTTTTCTGGAGCTCTGGGTTTTTTCCCCCAGAAAGTGAAGATGTCATGAAAATTGAGTAAGAAGACATAGTAAAGCATTGTAAAACCTTCCAGCCACACTGTTGCTGCTAAGTCACTTCAGTCGTCTCTGACTCTGTGCGACCCCTTAGATCGCAGCCCTAGGGACTAATATATCTGGAATGTGTCTATTTCCACACTACAATATGATTTCCACCCCCCCACCACCACCAAATTCTTTCCTTTTTGTTCCTCAGGGATGCTTCTTCCAAGAATTTCAAATGCAGTACAAGCCTGTGAAATTTACTGAGTGCCTTTGAATCTCAGCACACAGGCAAATTGCACGGAGTATGTAAGAGGTTTATAGGTTTTTGATTGGTGTTCTAGGCTAAGCTGTTTGTCTTTCATTTGCAATAAGAGGGGCAAAGAGGGAAAGTACAGGCAAAGAGGGCAAGAGGCAGAACTATATCTCTTCTATAGACAGATATTGAATTAATAATCTCACACCATGTTTCAATATCTTTTTCCTTCCACTTTCCACTGAATTTGAGATGCTCTGAGATTCTGGCCAATAGGGAGATTCACCTTTTCTAGATTACAACTTTGCATTTAATCTGGTAACTGGCTCAATATTTTCTTTCTATTTTCCAAAGATACATTAAAAACCATTTTCCTTTCATAGATATCTCCTTGTTACATTTATTGTCATGTTTATTTATATTATCTTATTTTCTTGGAGTCTATGAGGGAGGACAGGTAAACACTTGGTCTCCAATTACAAACTCAAAATAGAAGCTCCTTAATCTCTTTTTAGAAACAGGTGATAATCTATTGATTTTAAGAGACAAATTGATAGAATTGAAATAGCGTTGAAATATGCTGCTTTGGCATCAGGATTATTCTGAGTTAAAGGCACTTAGGAAACCACCAGCATGTAAGAGAAGAGCTTGCTGACCCTCTCATTTTTCTTCCTAAAAGCAAGAAATAAAACCCTCATACAGATGTCCTTCCTATTGTAGGAGGAAAATAACATTTTTATAACCAAAGACAGGAAACTGAAGCTCAGAGAATTCTGTACAAATAGACTTGTTAAAAACTGCTTGTCTTCATTTAGATTTTCCTTTATTTATGATACTTCATAATTACCTCTCTGTTCAAGAAAAAGCATTCAGATTTTGGCATTTCTTTGGGTTTTCATTTCCTTGTAAGGGCCCCCATGCAATGCAAAAAGCCTTATCAAATTTTTATGTGTTTCTCCTGTTAATTTGCCTTACATCAATTAAATTCTCAGCACCAGCCACAATCTTTAAGATGGCAGAGGCAAGATTTTGCTTCCCCTACAGCATCTATAGATTGTATGACACACCTGTGTTCTGTTCTATGTGGTTTGGGAAACACTGCATGACTGCCTAGAGCTCTGATTCCTTGCAGACATGTCATTTTGTCAACATCTGAGCCCCTCGACAGCAGGTAGGATGTCTCACTTTACTCTATCATTTGGTTCTCAAAAAAGTGCACATTGAAAGGTTTAGTGCGTTCTGCTTAAATGGACGAAACTAAAAGGTAGAATAACAAGTAACAACAGGTTTTGTAAATCATAGAGAAACTTCACATTTTCCCATTATAGTTCTGCAAGTGCCCATCATTTATTTCCTCAGCTATAGTTATGTGCTTATTCAGTACTTCTGGCAATGACCTTTTCTGTGATGCAAAATAGGAAAATTAACAACTTTAAAGTATTAGATATGTATCTTGTTACTTTTAAGATATCTGAGTATCTGTAATAATTAACACCTTGATTATGTGTTTTAACATTTCTAAATGCTCAAATGTACATATTTTTGAATCTATTCTCAAAATAATCCCAGAAAGTAGAACAACTATTTTTAAGTCCAACTCATAAATGAAAAGGTTGGTGACTCTGCTAAGATTTTCAGTTAGTGGTAAATGTGACATTGAAATAAAATCATTTAACTCCTGGGACACAGTTTTTTGCACTAATCTATACTTTTGTTCAACAATTAAACTTCATATCCTGTGGACAATTCTAGTCTTCACCTTGAAAACTAGAAGAGGTGTGTGTGTGTGTGTGTGTATGTGTGTGTGTGTGTGTGTGCGTGTGTGTAGACATGGAAAAACCTTCAAACTGGAAAGAGATTCAAATTACAAATCATAGAAAAGGCTAGAGGAGAAACAATTCTCTCTTATAACTGCAGGGAAATTTCAAGCTCAGGTGCTTCCCTCATGACCATGGAAAGGTAGTCACACAAACTGTAAGAGGTATCACTGCCCAGCTTCAGAGCAGCCCACAAAAGGAAAGGTCTCTCAGCCTCAGCTCAGCACTAGTGTTAGGCCAGCTTCTCTGTTCATCCTGATCATCATCCTCCTTTGTTTCTTGTGATGGGAATTTCAGGGAAAGCTATCAGAGTAACCATGTGGTTGGGCTTCCCTGGTGGCTCAGACATTAAAGCATCTGCCTGAAATGCGAGAGACTCAAGTTCAATCCCTGGGTTGGGAAGATCCCCTGGAGAAGGAAATGGCAACCCACTCCAGTACTCTTGCCTGGAAAATCCCATGGATAGAGGAGGCTGGTAGGGTACAGTCCATGGGGTCGCAAAGAGTCGGTCACTTTCTTTTCTTTCCTCAAATGCACGCTTCTTTTCATGCCTGCCCCAGTCGTTGTGTGATAATAAAATGAGAACAAGACAAAGAAGTCTTTGTCTCTGGGTGGGGGAGTCAAAGAGGGAGAATATTTGAGCACAGATCAACAGGGGAAACCAATTATGTAACTGTCCCAGACTTTGGTCTAATTATCATCGAATTATGAGACTCTGCACGTACCTTAAAGAATAAAGAGGTCAGTTTAGTTCATTTCAGTCTCAGTTGTGTCCAGCTCTTTGCAACCCCATGGACTGCAGCACACCAGCCTTCCTGTCTATCACCAACTCCTGAAGCTTACTCAAACTCATGTCCATCAAGTTGATGATGGATAGAAGGTAGTAGTATGTTAATAGTTGAGGGAACTGAAAAGGTGATGCATTTAAAGGAAAATTACCTTGCCCTTACCCTTTACTGGTAAAAGAGAGAGATGAAAAGGGAGAAAAACGAATCAAATTTAGTTCAGAAAAAATAACTACTGTGCCTTTAAGAAGTTTTCCATACTTTAGGAGACAAGAAAACTGAAAATGAAAGAAAAAGAGACTTCAACATTTCTAGATTATATCATTTCAAAGTAAAGATACTTAAATTTGTGTTATTTCAAGAACTGTGACATGAAAGTGAGAAGATGATAAGAAACAACATATATTTTAACTTTCATACAAATATGATGCCTTATTTGATATACATGTATCTCTTATTTTCAGTAAAGATTAAAAAAAAAACACTCCTGGTATACAACAAAAATGCTATTTAGAGGACAAGTTTTTTGTGAATGGTTATGTTCTAGTCAGTAAATTCATGTATATCACATTGTAATAAAATAGTTTAACAATTTTTTAAAGTTTAACAGAGAAAACAATTTCCTAATTCAATGATAATTCACATAATCCTTGCTGATGTAATAACTTTTCCATTGGAAACTATGTGCCTAGCAACTTGCCAGATGTGAAACAGGATTGGAAGAGAGGAAAAGGATATTCAGTTACCAATGACTTGTATTTCCAAAGTTGAACACCATGTTTTTTGCCTTTAGAAGAGAATTCAAGCACCCTGTAATCTTGGTGAAGATTCTACAGATGTGGCCAAATGAAGCTTGAACACATGGAATGAACACTCCCTAATTATATAGTCTCCCCACCTTTAAAATTCTGTATTTTACAAGCTTTTCAAGATCAAGCTCAAATTCCATCTCCTTTGTAAAAATACTCCTTTTTATTTGGTTCTCTGTCTTATATCACCCAAACTTGTCTGGATAGTATTTGTTTCAACCATTCATTTGGCAGTTAACATTCCTACACTATGATATCACTTCCCTTTCTTGAAGATTTTTTAAATCTTTAAATTTTGGAGGCGGTACTAAGATGGCAGAGGAATAGGACAGGGAGACCACTTTCTCCCCCACAAATTCATCAAAAGAACATTTAAACGCTCAGTAAATTCCACAAAACAACTTCTGAATGCCGGCAGAGGACATCAGGCACCCAGAAAAGCAGCCCATTGTCTTCAAAAGGAGGTAGGAAAAAATACAAAAGACAAAAAGAGAGACAAAAGAGGTAGGGATGGAGCTCCGTCCCCGGAAGGGAGTCTTAAAAAGACAGAAGTTTCCAAACACCAGGAAACAGTCTCACTGCTGAGTCTGTGGTGAGTCTTGGAACCCCAGAGGGCAACATAACAGGGAGGAAAAATAAATAAATAATTAAAACCCACAGATTATGAGCCCAACGGTAACTCCCCCAGCGGAGAAGCAGCGCAGATGCCTGCACCTGCTACTAGCAAGCAGGGGCTGGGCAGGGAGGCACCGGCTGCATTACTTAGAGTAAGGACTGGGCATGAATGCCCTGAGGGCAATCTGAGAAAACTGACTTGGGCTAGCAAACCAGACTGTGGGATAGTTACCAGGCGAAAAGCCCTAATGTAAGACACCGCCAGGCCCACTCACAGAACAAAGGACTGACTAGAGCTACGCAAAAAGCCCTAAGACACCATCAGGTCCACTCACAGAGCAAAGAACTGAACAGAGCTAGCCGGCGACAGACCATCCCCCTCCAGTGACAGGCAGCCAGAGCCGGAAGGGGGCAATTGCAGCCCCAGAGAGACATTATCTACCAAACTGCAAGCAGGCTTCATCGCTAACCAAGACTTCTTGGGTTCTGGACGGTCAACATCAGCCTGAGAAGGTGAGCCAGTTGTACACCCAGAAAACTGAGCGGCAGGGAAGGGGGTGGGAATAAGTCACAGCCACCGCGCTCGCCAAACACCTGGTCACCTGAGCTGCTCGGACCTGGGAAGGACACAAAATGCAGGCCCAACTGAGTCTGCACCACTGAGGACTACCCGAGAGCCTGAACCTGAGCGGCTTAGACCTGGGAGGTGCATGCAGCACATAGCCGCCCTCAGATGGTTCTCGGTGGAGCAACCTAGAGCCTGAGCAGTGTGGGCAGGGAGGGCACATGCACCGTGAGCAGCGGGCAGGCCCAGTGTGGCTGAGACACTGTGAACACACACCAGTGTTGTTTGCAGCATCCCTCCCTCCCCACAGCACAACTGAACAAGTGAGCCTAAAAAAGTGTTCACCATGGCCCCCGTGTGTCAGGGCGGAAATCAGACACTGAAGAGACCAGCAAACAGAAGAAGCTAAACCAGAGGGAACCACCTTGGCAGTGACAGGTGCAATAGATTAAAACACTGTAGTTAGTACCGACTACATAGGAAAGGGCCTTGACGTCCCTGGTGGCTCAGACGGTTAAGCGTCTGTCTACAATGCGGGAGACCCGGGTTCAGTCCCTGGGTTGGGAAGATCCCCTGGAGAAGGAAATGGCAATCCACTCCAGGACTATTGCCTGGAAAATCCCATGGGCAGAGGAGCCTGGTAGGCTACAGTCCATGGGGTTGCAAAGAGTTGGGCACGACTTGAGCGACTTCACTTCACTTCACTTCACATAGGAAGGGGCCTATAGATCTTGAGAAATATAAGACAGGCCAAGGAAATATCTGAAAATGAACTGACCCCACACTGCCCACAACACCACCAAAGAAAGTTCTAGGTATATTTTTACTGTCATTCTTTTTGTTTATTATTATTTTTTTAAAATTTTAAGTGCTCTATTACTCCCTTAATTTTCATTTTTATAACCTACTATTACTTTGGAAAAAAAGACCCTATTTTTTAAAGCAAACTTCATATATATATATTTTTTTTTTATAATTTTTGTGACTTTTTTCTTTCTTTTCTTTAATATTGTATTTTTGAAAATCCAACCTCTACTCTAGATTTTTAATCTTTGCTTTTTGGTATTTGTTATCAATTTTGTACCTTTAAGAATCCAATCTTCAGTACCCATTTTTACTTGGGAGTGAGATTACTGGCTTGACTGCTCTCTCCCCCTTTGGACTCTCCTTTTTCACTACCAGGTCGCCTCTATCTCCTCCCTTCCCCTTCTCTTCTCTACCCAACTCTGAATCTCTTTGTGTGTTCCAGGTGGTGGAGAACACTTAGGGAGCTGATTACTGGCTGGATCTGTCTCTCTCCTTTTGAATTCCCCCTGTATCCTCCTGGCCACCTCTGTCTCCTTCCTCCCTCTTCTCTTCTCTGTATAACTCCATGAACATCTCTGAGTGGTCCAGACTGTGGAGTGCACATAAGGAAGTGATTACTGGCTAGCTTGCTCTCTCCCTTTGGATTCCACCTCATCTCATTTGGGTCACCTCTAACTCCTTTCTCCCTCTTCTCTTCTCCATATAACTCTGTGAACCTCTCTGGGTGTCCCTCACTGTGGAGACACTTTTCATCTTTAACCTAGATGTTTCATCAACGGTGCTGTATAGATGGAGAAGTCTTGAGGCTACTGTAAATATAAGACTAAAAACCAGAAACAGGAGGCTTAAGTCCAAATCCTGAGAACACCAGAGAACTCCTGACTCCAGGGAACATTAATTGACAGGAACTCATCAAAACACCTCCATACTTACACTGAAACCAAGCACCATTCAAGGGCCAACAAGTTCCAGAGCAAGACGTACCACACAAATTCTCCAGCAACACAGGAACACAACCCTGAGCTTCAATATAAAGGCTGCCCAAAGTTACTCCAAAACCACTGATATCTCATAACTCATTACTGGACACTTCATTGTACTCCAAAGAGAAGAAATCAGCCCACCAGATCACCAACACAAGCTTCCCTAACCAGGAAACCTTGACAAGTCACCCGTAAAACCTCACCCACAGCGAGAAAACTCCACAATAAAGAGAACTCCACAAACAGCCAGAATACAGAAAGGCCAACCCAAATACAACAATATAAACAAGATGAACAGACAGAGGAATACCCAGTAGGAAAAGGAACAGGATAAAGGCCCACTAAACCAAACAAAAGAGGAAGAGATAGGGAATCTACCTGATAAAGAATTTCAAATAATGATAGAGAAGATGATCCAAAATCGTGAAATCAAAATGGAATCACAGATAAATAGCCTGGAGACAAGGACTGAGAAGATGTAAGAAAGGTTTAACAAGGACTTCAGTTCAGTTCAGTTCAGTTGCTCAGTCATGTCTGACTCTTTGCGATCCCATGAATCGCAGCACACCAGGCCTCCCTGTCCATCGCCAACTGCTGGAGTTCACTCAGACTCACATCCATCGAGTCAGTGAAGCCATCCAGCCATTTCATCCTCGGTCATCCCCTTCTCCTGCCCCCAATCCCTTCCAGCATCAGAGTCTTATCCAATGAGTCAACTCTTCGCATGAGGTGGCCAAAGTACTGGAGTTTCAGCTATAGCATCATTCCTTCCAAAGAAATCCCAAGGTTGATCTCCTTCAGAATGGACTGGTTGGACCTCTTTGCAGTCCAAGGGGCTCTCAAGAGTCTTCTCCAACACCACAGTTCAAAAGCATCAATTCTTCGGCGTTCAGCCTTCTTCACAGTCCAACTCTCACATCCATACATGACCACAGGAAAAACCATAACCTTGACTAGACGGACTTTAGTCGGCAAAGTCATGTCCCTGCTTTTGAATATGCTATCTAGGTTGGTCATAACTTTCCTTCCAAGGAGTAAGCGTCTTTTAATTTCATGGCTGCAATCACCATCTGCAGTGATTTTGGAGCCCCCCCAACCCCACCCAAAATAAAGTCTGCCACTGTTTCCGCTGTTTCCCTATCTATTTCCCATGAAGTGATGGGACAGGATGCCATGATCTTAGTTTTCTGAATGTTGAGCTTTAAGCCAACTTTAAGTCAACTCAGTAAAAGCAGTGCTAAGGGGAAGGTTCATAGCAATACAAGCTTACCTCAAGAAACAAGAGAAAAATTAAATAACCTAACTTTCCACTCAAAGCAACTAGAAACAGAATAAACAAAGATTCCCAGGGTTAGTAGAAGGAAAGAAATCATAAAAATTAGGTCAGAAATAAATGAAAAATAAACAAAGGAGACTATAGCAAACATCAACAAAACTAAAAGCTAATGCTTCTGTGAGAAGATAAATAAAATAGGCAAACCATTAGCCAGACTCATCAAGAAACAAAGGGAGAAGAATCAAATCAACAAAATTAGAAGTGAAAATGGAGAAATCACAACAGAAAACACAGAAATAAAAAGGATCATAAGAGACTACTATCAGCAACTATATGGCAAAAAAATGGACAACTTGGAAGAAATGGATGAATTCTTAGAAAAGTATAAACTTCCAAAACTGAACCAGGAAGAAACAGAAAATCTTAACAGACCCATCAAAAGCATGGAAATCGAAACTGTAATCAAAATCTTCCAACAAAGGCCAAGAACCAGATGCCTTCACAGATGAATTCTACCAAAAATTTAGAGAAGAGCTAATATCTATCCTACTCAAACTCGTCCAGAAAATTACAGAGAAAGATAAACTGCCAAACTCATTCTATAAGGCCACCATCACCCTAAGACCAAAACAAGACAAAGATGCCGCAAAAAAAGAAATCCTCAGGCCAATATCACTGATGAACATAGATGCAAAAATCCTCAATAAAATTCTAGCAAACAGAATCCAATAACATATTTAAAAGATCATATCTCATGACTAAGTGGGCTTTATCTCAGGGATGCAGGGATTCTTCAATATTCACAAATCAATCAATGTGATATACCACTTAACAAATTAAAAGATAAAAACCATATGATTATCTCAACAGATGCAGAGAAAACCTCTGACAAAATTCAACATCCATTTATGATAAAAAAAAAAAACCATCCAGAAAGCAGACACAGAAGGAACATACCTCAACATAATAAAAGCCATATATGATAAACCCACAGCAAACGTTATCCTCAGTGGTGAAAAATTGAAAGCATTTCCCCTAAAGTCAAGAACAAGACAAGCATGCCCACTCTCACCACTACTATTCAACATAGTCTTGGAAGTTTTAGCCACAGCAATAAGAGCAGAAAAAGAAATAAAAGGAATCCAGACTGGAAAAGAAGAAGTAAAACTCTCACTGTTTGCAGATGACTTGATCCTCTACATAGAAAACCCTAAAGACACCACCAGAAAATTACTAGAGTTAATCAATGAATAAAGTTGAAGGATACAAAATTTACACAGAGAAATCCCTTGCATTCCTATACCCTAACCAAATGAGAAAACAAAGAAATTAAGGAAACAATTCCACTCACCACTGCAACAAAAAGAATAAAATTCTTAGGAATAAATCTACCTAAGAAATAAAAGACCTATATATAGCAAATATAAAACACTGATGAAAGAAATCACAAATTACACAAATAGATGGAGAAATATACCATGCTCATGGATTGGAAGAATCAATATAAAGAAAATGAGTATACTATCCAAAGCAATCTATAGATTCAATGCAATCCCTATCAAGCTACCAACGGTATTTTTCACAGAGCTAGAACAAATAATTTCACAATTTGTATGGAAATACAAAAAACCTCGAATAGCCAAAGCAATCTTGAGAAAGAAGAATGGAACTGGAGGAATCAACCTTCCTGACTTCAGGCTCTACTACAAAGCCACAGTCATCAAGACAGTATCGTACTGGCACAAAGACAGAAATATAGATCAATGGGACAAAATAGAAAGCCCAGAGATAAATCCACACACATATGGACACCTTATCTTTGACAAAGGAGGCAAGAATATACAATGTAGAAAAGACAATCTCTTTAACAAGTGGTGCTGGGAAAACTGGTCAATCGCTTGTAAAAGAATGAAACTAGGACACTTTCTAACACCATACATAAAAATAAACTCAAAATGGATTAAAGACTAAATGTAAGTCCAGAAACTAAAAAATTCCTAAAGGAAAACATAGGCAAAACACTCTGACATAAATCACAGCAGGATACTCTATGACCCACCTCTCAGAGTAATGGGAATAAAAGCAAAAATAAACAAATAGGACCTAATTAACCTTAAAAGCTTTTGCACAATGAAGGAAACTGTAAATAAGGGGAAAAGACAGCCTTCAGACTGGGAGATAATAATAGCAAATGAAGCAACTGACAAAGAATTAATCTCAAAGCATACAAGCAGCTCATATAGCTCAATACCAGAAAAAAATAAATGACCCAATCAAAAAATGAGCCAAAGAACTAAATAGACATTTCTGCAAAGAAGACGTACAGATGGCTAACAAACACATCAAAAGAGGCCTAACATCACTCATTATCAGACAAATGCAAATCAAAACCACAATGAGATACCATCTCACACCAGTCAGAATGGCTGCTATCAAAAAGTCCACAGATAATAAATGCTGAAGAGGGTGTGGAGAAAAAGGAACCCTCTTATGCTGTTGGTGGGAATGCAAACTAGTACAACCACTGTGGAGAACTGTGTGGAGATTCCTTAAAAAACTGGAAATGGAACTGCCATATGACCCAGCAATCCCACTGCTGGGCATACACACTGAGGAAACCAGAATTGAAAGAGACACATGTACCCCAATGCCCATCACAGCACTGTTTACAATAGCTAGGACATGGAAGCAACCTAGATGTCCATTGGCATATGAATGGATAAGAAAATTGTGGTACGTATACACAATGGAATACTATTCAGCTATTAAAAAGAATGCATTTCAATCAGTTCTAATGAGGTGGCTGAAACTGGAGCCGATTATACAGAGTGAAGTAAGTCAGAAAGAAAAACACCAATACAGTATATTAAAGCATATATATGGAATTTAGAAAGATGGTAACGATGACCCTATATGCAGACAGAAAAAGAGACACAGAAATAAAGAACAGACTTTTGGACTCTGTGGGAGAAGGCGAGGGAGGGATGATTTGAGAGAATAACATTAAAACATGTATATTACCATATGTGAATTAGATCAACAGTCTAGGTTTGATGCATGAGAGAGGGTGCTCAGGGCCAGTGTACTGGGATGACCCTGAGGGACGGGATGGGGAAAGAAGTGGGAGGGTATGTTCAGGATGGGAGACATAGTTGCACCCATGGCTGATACGTGCCAATGTATGGCAAAAACCACTACAATATTGTAAAGTAATTAGACTCCAATTAAAACAAATTAATGAATTTAAAATAAAATAAAATCTAATGTTATTCTCCAAAAAAGTAAAAATAAACAATGCATATAAAAGAAGAAAAAAAGATTATAAACCACAATCAAGTGGGTTTTTTTTACAGAGATGCAAAATTTTTTCAGCATCTGCAAATCAATGTTTTATACTACATTAACAAGTAATGCTGAAGAAGCTGAAGTTGAACGGTTCTACGAAGACCTAAAAGACCTTTTAGAACTAACACCCCAAAAAGATGTGCTTTTCATTATAGGGGACTGGAAGGCAAAAGTAGGAAGTCAAGAAACACCTAGGGTAACAGGCAAATTTGGCCTTGGAATGCAGAATGAAGCAGGGCAAAGACTAATAGAGTTTTGCCAAGAAAATGCACAGGTCATAGCAAACACTCTCTTCCAACAACACAAGAGAAGACTCTACACATGGACATCACCAGATGGTCAACACTGAAATCAGATTGATTATATTCTCTGCAGCAAAAGATGGAAAAGCTCTATACAGTCAACAAAAACAAGACCAGGGGCTGACTGTGGCTAGGATCATGAAGTCCTTAATACCAAATTCAGACTGAAATTGAAGAAAGCAGGGAAAACCGCTAGACCATTCAGGTATGACCTCAATCAAATAGCTTATGATTATGCAGTGGAAGTGAGAAATAGATTTAACGGCCTAGATCTGAGAGACAGAGTTCCTGATGAACTATGGAATGAGGTTCGTGACATTGTACAGGAGACAGGGATCAATACCATCGCCATGGAAAAGAAATGCAAAAAAGAAAAATGGCTGTCTAGGGAAGCCTTACAAATAGCTGTGAAAAGAAGAGAAGCCAAAACCAAAGGAGAAAAGGAAAGATATAAGCATCTGAATGCAGAGTTCCAAAGAATAGCAAGAAGAGATGAGAAAGCCTTCTTCAGTGATCAATGCAAAGAATAAGAGGAAAAGACCAAAATGGGAAAGACTAGCGATCTCTTCAAGAAAATTAGCAATACCAAGGGAACATTTCAAGCAAAGATGGGCTTGATAAAGGACAGAAATGGTATGGACCTAACAGAGGCAGAAGATGTTAAGAAGAGATGGCAAGAATACACAGAAGAACTGTACAAAAAAGATCTTCACGACCCAGAAAATTACAATGATGTGATCACTCATCTAGAGCTAGACATCATCAACTGTGAAGTCAAGTGGGCCTTAGAAAGCATCACTATGCACAAAGATAGTGGAGGTGATGGAATTCCAGTGGAGCTATTTCAAATCCTGAAAGATGATGCTGTGAAAGTGCTGCACTCAATATGCCAACAAATTTGGAAAGCTCAGCAGTGGCCGCAGGACTGGAAAAGGTCAGTTTTCATTCCAATCCCAAAGAAAGGCAATGCCAAAGATTGCTCAAACTAGCGAACAATTGCATTCATCTCACACGCTACTAAAGTAATGCTCAAAATTCTCCAAGCCAGACTTCAGCAATATGTGAACCGTGAACTTCCTGATGTTCAAGCTGGTTTTAGAAAAGGCAGAGGAACCAGAGATCAAATTGCCAACATCCACTGGATCATGGAAAAAGCAAGAGAGTTCCAGAAAAATACCTATTTCTGCTTTATTGACTATGCCAAAGCCTTTGAGTGTGTGGATCACAATAAACTGTGGAAAATTCTGAAAGAGATGGGAATACCAGACCACCTGACCCGCCTCTTGAGAAACCTATATGCAGGTCAGGAAGCAACAGTTAGAACTGGACATGGAACAACAGACTGGTTCCAAATAGGAAAAGGAGTAAGTCAAGGCTGTATATTGTCACCCTGCTTATTTAACTTCTATGCAGATTACATCATGAGAAATACTGGACTGGAAGAAACACAAGCTGGAATCAAGATTGCCAGGAGAAATATCAATAACCTCAGATACGCAGATGACACTACCCTTATGGCAGAAAGTGAAGAGGAATTAAAAAGCCTCTTGATGAAAGAGAGAGAGGAGAGTGAAAAAGTTGGCTTAAAGCTCAACATTCAGAAAACAAAGGTCATGGCATCTGGTCCCATCACTTCATGGGAAATGTATGGGGAAACGGTGTCAGACTTTATTTTTTGGGGCTCCAAAATCACTGCAGATGGTGATTGCAGCCATGAAATTAAAAGACGCTTACTGCTTGGAAGGAAAGTTATGAGCAACCTAGATAGTATATTCAAAAGCAGAGACATTACTTTGGTGACTAAGGTCCATCTAGTCAAGGCTATGGTTTTTCCAGTAGTCATGTATGGATGTGAGAGTTGGACTGTGAAGTAGGCTGAACGCCAAAGAACTGATGCTTTTGAACTGTGGTGTTGGAGAGGACTCTTGAGAGTCCCTTGGACTGCAAGGAGATCCAACCAGTCCATTCTGAAGGAGATCAACCCCGGGATTTCTTTGGAAGGAATGATGCTAAAGTTGAAACTCCAATACTTTGGCCACCTCATGTGAAGAGTTGACTCATTGGAAAAGACTCTGATGCTGGGAGGGATTAGGAGAAGGGGATGACAGAGGATGAGATGGCTGGATGGCATCACGGACTCGATTGACATGAGTGAGAGTGAACTCCGGGAGTTGGTGATGGACAGGGAGGCCTGGCCTGCTGCGATTCATGGGGTCACAAAGAGTCGGACACGACTGAGTGACTGAACTGGACTGAACAAATTCAAGAGTGAAAAACATATGATCATCCTCAATAGATGCAAAAACGGTTTTCTTTATAAAACTCAACATTCATTTATGATAAAAACTACCAAGTGGGCATAGAGGGAACATACTTCAACATAATCAAGGATATAATATGACAAAAGGATAGTTAACATCACATTCCATGGTGAAAAGCTGAAAGAATTTCCTTTAAGTTCAGGAACAAGACAAGGACACTCATTCTCACCACTTTTATTCAACATGCTTTTGGAAATCCTACCCATAGTGATCAGAGAAGAAAAAGATCATACACCATGACCAAGTGGGCTTTATCCCAGTGATGCAGGGATTCTTCAATATCTGCAAATCAATCAATGTAATTCACCACATTAACAAATTGAAAAATAAAAGTCATATGATTACCTCAATAGATGCAGAGAAAGCCTTTGACAAAATTCAACATCCATTTATGACCAAAACTCTCCAGAAAGCAGGAATAGAAGGAACATACCTCAACATAATAAAAGCTATATATGACAAATCCAGAGCAAGCATTATCCTCAATGGTGAAAAATTGAAAGCATTTCCCCTAAAGTCAGGAACAAGACAAGGGTGTCCACTTTCACCACTACTATTCAACATAGTTCTGGAAGTTTGGCCACAGCAGTCAGAGCAGAAAAAGAAATAAAAGGAATCCAAATTGGTGAAGGAGTAAATCTCTCACTGTTTGCAGATGACATGATCCTCTACATAGAAAATCCTGAAGACTCCACCAGAAAATTACTAGAGCTAATCAATGAATATAGTAAAGTTGCAGCATATAAAATCAACACACAGAAATCCCCTGCATTCCTATATACTAATAATGAGTAAGTAGAAAAAGAAATTAAGAAAACAATTCCATTCACCACTGCAATGAAAAGAATGCAATACTTCGGAATATATCTGCCTAAAGAAACTAAAGACCTATATATAGAAAACTATAAAACATTGGTGAAAGAAATCAAAGAGGACTCTAATAGTTGGAGAAATATACCATGTTCATGGATTGGAAGAATCAATATAGTGAAAATGAGTATACTACCCAAAGCAATCTACAGATTCAGTGCAATCCTTATCAAGCTACCAGCAGTATTTTTCACAGAGCTAGAACAAATAATTTCACAATTTGTATGGAAATACAAAAAACCTCAAATAGCCAAAGCAATCTTGAGAAAGAAGAATGGAACTGGAGGAATCAACCTGCCTGACTTCAGGCTCTACTACAAAGCCACAGTCATCGAGACAGTATGGTACTGGCACAAAGACAGAAATATAGATCAATGGTTCAAAATAGAAAACCCAGAGATAAATCCACACACCTATGGATACCTTATCTTCGACAAAGGAGGCAAGAATATACAATGCAGAAAAGACAATCTCTTTAACAAGTGGTGCTGGGAAAACTGGTCAACCACTTGTGAAAGAATGAAACTAGAACACTTT
Organism: Capricornis sumatraensis; assembly: GCF_032405125.1. Lineage (NCBI taxonomy): Eukaryota > Metazoa > Chordata > Mammalia > Artiodactyla > Bovidae > Capricornis > Capricornis sumatraensis. Next base: position 74,484,285 of record NC_091069.1, on the reverse strand, counting down.
CTAACATCATACACAGAAATAAACTCAAAATGGATTAAAGATCTAAACGTAAGACTAGAAACTATAAAACTCCTAGAGGAGAACATAGGCAAAACACTCTCTGACATACATCACAGCAGGATCCTCTATGACCCATCCCCCTGAATATTGGAATAGAAGCAAAAATAAACTAATGGGATCTAATTAAAATTAAAAGCTTCTGCACAAAGGAAACTATAAGCAAGGTGAAAAGACAGCCTTCTGAATGGGAGAAAATAATAGCAAATGAAGCAACTGACAAACAACTAATCTCAAAAATATACAAGCAACTTATGCAGCTCAATTCCAGAAAAATAAACGACCCAATCAAAAAATGGGCCAAAGAACTAAATAGACATTTCTCCAAAGACATACAGATGGCTAACAAACACATGAAAAGATGCTCAACATCACTCATTATTGAGAAATGCAAATCAAGACCACAATGAGGTACCACTTCACACCAGTCAGAATGGCTGTGATCCAAAAGTCTACAACCAATAAATGCTGGAGAGGGTATGGAGTAAAGGGAACCCTCTTACACTGTTGGTGGGAATGCAAACTAGTACAGCCACTATGGAAAACAGTGTGGAGATTCCTTAAAAAACTGGAAATAGAACTGCCTTATGACCCAGCAATCCCACTGCTGGGCATACACACTGAGGAAACTAGAATTGAAAGAGACACATGTACCCCAATGTTCATTGCAGCACTGTTTATAATAGCCAGGACATGAAAGCAATCTAGATGTCCATCAGCAGATGAATGGATAAGAAAGCTGTGGTACATATACACAATGGAGTATTACTTGGCCATCAAAAAGAATATATTTCAATCAGTTCTAATGAGGTGGATAAAGCTGGAGCCGATTATACAGAGGGAAGTAAGCCAGAAAGTAAAACACCAATACAGTATACTAACACATATATATGCAATTTAAAAAGATGGTAACAATAACCCTGTATGTGAGACAGCAAAAGAGATGCTGATGTACAGAACAGACTTTTTGACTCTGTGGAGAGGGAGAGGGCAGGATGATCTGGGAGAATGGCATTGAAACATGTATAATATCATATAAGAAATGAATCACCAGTCTAGGTTTGATGCAGGTCACAGGATGCTTGGGGCTGGTGCACTGGGATGACCCAGAGAGATGGTATGGGGAGGGAGGTGGGAGGGGGGTTCAGGCTTGGGAACACATGTACACCCTTGGTGGATTCATGTTGATCTATGGCAAAACCAATACAGTATTGTAAAGTAAAATAAAGTAAAATTTTTAAAAATAAAAATAAAAAATAAAAGGAATCTAAATTGGAAAGGAAGATAAAACTGTCACTGTTTACAGATGGCATGATGCTTCAGATAGAAAATTATAAAGAAGCTATCAGAAAACTACTAGAGTTCAATGAATGTGATAGTGCTGCTGGATACAAAATTAACATACAGAAATCTGTTGCATTTCTATTCACTAGCAAACAGCAGAAAGAGAATTTAAAGAAACAACTCTATTTACCTCCACATTGGGTTTTTACATTTTGGTATACGATTCATCTTGATTTGATTTTTCATCAAATATGTAAGGTCTATGTCTAGGTTTGCTGGGTTCCAGCCTCACCAGAGTCCAGGGATACCCTCACAATGAACTGCATTGGTGATGGAATGAATGACACGGGGAAACCAAGATCAGTGAATGAGGTCTGTCACTTTACTTTCAGAGGGAGCTTTTATACCCTCAGTTACATTGAGCAAAGTGAAAAATGCAGAGTCATGCAGAGTCAGCTCAACATTCCATCAGTATTAAATTTTATCGATACCAGGTTTCTTCCTGCATACCATTTCATAAATAAGGGTCTTATTTTTTGTACATTATCTTCTGGCCCAGAGGCCTGTTGACATTTTATGACCCATTTTTGATAAAGGTTGGTCAGCTAGAACACTTTCCCTTGAAATGTTTTTTCTCAAATTCCTTAGCCTGCATCACCCTTAAAGTACAGAGTTACATTTTTATGGAGCAAAGGTTCAATGCGTTACAGCAAAGAAAGAACTTATTAACTCAAAGTCTAATGTTGGTAATGCTAAGGCTACTACTTGTTTTTTCTGCATCCTAACTATATGCACTCCCAGGAACACAATGGATAAGGGATATGGGAACTTGGCAGCAAGCATTGGCTCAACAATGTTACAAGAGTCTGGATAAACCTGCCAAGTAAGCTAGATTGTTAACAGGGGGTTTGAATTGAAATAGTCCTTTCATGCCCAGGAGATTTATCAACTAGAGCCCTAAGTTGATTTTTTCCAGAGAAAGGTTGTCGGGCATAGCCCCCTGTTAATGTCAGAAAAGTTGGTGAAAGGCATAAAATAGTAAGACAGACAGATTCTGGTTTTGGGGTAGATGCTCAAGCAGGTCCAGGGGGTCCCTAGAATCCTGATCCACCTTGCTCATCAGGTCTCTTCTGCATGACCTTGTCATGGGTGGGATTGGCCCAGGGAGTCCCTCGGGTCCTGAAGCCTTGCTTGTCAGGTCTCCTTCGCATGACTTTGTCATGGGTGGGATCTCCCTTGTTGGCTCCTGGCATAGGGTTTTGGTTGTTTGTTTGTTTTGTGTGCAGGTGCCCTGTTGTTTTGACATCATTTGTTCAAAAGACTACCTTTGTTCAACCATAATGCTTTTGTTTCTTTGTTGAAGATTAGTTGCCTATATTTTCATAGGTTTGTGTCTGGGCTCTATTTTGTTTTATTGATCTATTAGTCTATTTTTTTTTTCTACAATACCATACTCTTTTGGTTATTGTAGCTATAGAGTAACTCCAAGTTTAAGTCAAGCAACATCAGTCTTTCAACTTTATTCTTCTCATTCAATATTGAGTTAGCTATTCTGCCTCTCCATATAAGCTATAGAGTCAATTTGTCAATACCTATAGAATACTTTTCTGGGATTTTGATTGAAATTTCATGGAGTCTACAATCAATTGGGAACAAACTAACATCCTGACAGTGTTGATTTTCCTATGTATGAACATAAGATACCTCTCCACTTAGCTTTCCTTTGATATATTTCATATAGATTGCATGTATTTCACTAGTTTTATACCTAAATGTTTCATTCTAAATTAATAATGTACATTGTAATGTGTTTTTAACTTTAAATTTCCTTTTTCATGGCTGGTATATATGAAAATAGCTGGCTTTTTAATATTAACCATCTATAATAAAGTTCCCTAATGATTGTTGCTGAGGTGATTTCCTGAAATCAAAATAACTGCAACAGGTAATAAAACATCGACTCTGGTTGGGGAAAGTCTGTGGAACTCTCCACTAGTAGCTTGGGCCTACATGAGTGCCTCAGGCACTTCTAGCCAGCAGCATCACAATCGGTTTGCTGAGACTAGAACAACAGTGATTTAACCAGTATGTGGGGGAAAAGGGGAGATGTTGGTCAAAGGGTACAAACTTTCAATTATAAGATGAATAAGTTCTAGGGATTTAAGATTCAGCATGGTGACTACAGTTACCAATACTGTACTATATAACTGAAGTTTACAAAGAAAGTAAATCTTAAATATTTATACCACACACACACACAAAATTATAATTATCAGGGGTAATATGTGGGCTTCCTTGATAGCATAGCTGGTGAAGAATCCACCTGCAATGCAGGAGACCCTATTTCAATTCTGCATCAGGAAGATCCCCTGAAGAAGGGATATGCTACCCACTCCATTATTCTTGGGTTTCCCAGGTGACTCAGACAGTAAAGAATCCACCTGCAATGTGGGAGACCTGGATTCATTCCCTGGGTTGGGAAGACCCCCTGGAGGAGGGTGTGACAACAGATTCCAGTATTCTTGCCTGGAGAATCCCATGGAGAGAGGAGCCTGGCAGACTACAATCCATGGGGTCACAGAGAGTCAAACACAACTGAGTGATTAAGCATGCATGGGGTGATACATGTGTTAGCTAACCTTATTGTGATAATTAATTTGTAATACATATGTGTATCAAATCATCACACTGTACACCTTAAACTCACACAATTTCATATAGCAATTATATCTTAATGAATCTAGAAAAATGATACTAAAAATAAATTTGTCCAAACCCAACATAGGGTGAACTGTAAAGTATGGATTCTGGGTGATAATGTGTCAATGTAGGGTCATCAATTGTAACCAATGTACCACTTGGTGTGGGAAGTTGCTAGTGAGGGAAGCTGTACATGTGTGGAGGCAGGGGGCATATGGGAAATGGCTGTACCTGCCTCTTAATTTTGTTGCATGAGAACATTTTGCACTGGAATCTCTTGGGATACTTAATAGAATTGAGATAACTGGAGTCCACTTGAAACCTCCTAGATCAAATCTTTGCAGTATAAGCCTAGGAATTTGCTTTTTAGTAAGGTTTTCAGGTAATTCCTAAAGGCATCAGGAATGCCAGCATGGCTTTCTTTCTTAGCTCCTTTACGTTTTTACTGAAATAAAAACTTCTCTAAACTATCTTCTTTCAACACCCTATTTGAAAATGTAGGCTCATTATTTTGGAAATCGTGCATTCCTTATACCCCCTTCTCTACTTGATATTTATCTCTAGAATGAATGACTATTGTAAACATATTTTATTACTCATTTATTGATTTATCTACCCACTCTCAACTCAATTCTTAACAACTAGAATGTAAACTCTATGAGAACATTTTCTTTTGTATTATGTTTTATTCACTGCTGAATGCTCAATACCTTGTAAAGCCCTTTAACATTAGTACTCAGTAAATATTTGTTAAATAAATGAATTACTCCACCAAGTGCTTCAAATTTATATACTTAAAATACTAACATTCTTGTACCTTTTTCTCTCCTTCAAAAATAAATCTCAATTCTACCTCTTGCTCTCAAAAGAGAAAAAGTAATGTATAATTTGATTTAAAGATGAAAGATTCCTTGAAATATGTCTTGTGTTCTTCACATCATAACCCAGCAGTAAGCTTTTGTGTTCTCTCTTTATCATCACCAACTTTGTGTATTCCTTTGATGTCAAGATCTGGGGTCAAAGACTGGGTAAGGTTGAAAGTAAAGAAAAAAATTCAAGGAGTGTCACCCTTAATGGTAGCAATAAATAATGCTTTGCTAAAAGCTGCCTAAGAATAAATGGCACAGTCTGTGTAGGTGTATGTAAATGATATGCAAATCAGAATTGAATTTTAATGCAAATGTATGTGTGGTCCTCCTAACTATTTCATGCACCTGGATAGAGCCCCTAGGAAAATTCTAGTGGAGAGAAATGTGCTCTCAGCAACATTTTAATGACTGGGTGGACTGGAGACCAGAGGGTACCACACCTGGCATGCATCACAAGGTCTGCTAGTTAGCTGCTAAAAACAAGCTCTTATATATGGAATATTACTTTGCAGCTTTGGTGAACTACCAATTTGAATTTTGAACACCTTAACTTACCTTGTCTATAACTGAATATGACCTTGCTTTGCCCAAGGCTAGTGGGAAATAGTATCAGTTAACAAACTGTTTAAAGCAGGTACATGTAGGAATTTTTGAACTGGAGGTACTGCCAAATATAAATTATCCCAACTCAGTGCTATAATCATATTTCATTAAAAAACACAATCCAACCTGTCTGGCTTTGCATCCTACTAGTATGAATTCTATTTCTATGAAATGGAGAAAAACTGTTGGAAAAAAAAATTTGGTAAAATAAGTTGAGATTGCCTGAAAAGTGAAAGTCACTCAGTAGTGTCTGACTCTTTGCAACCCCATGGACTGTAGTCTGCCAGACTCTTCTTTCCATGGAATTCTCCAGGCCAGAATACTGGAGTGAGTTGCCATTTCCTTCTCCAGGGGATCTTCCCAACCCAGGGATCGAACCCAGGTCTCTCTCATTGCAGGTGAATTCTCTACCATCTGAGCCACCAGGGATAATACCTTAAATATAAGCAAAGTTGATAGGTGAAACAAAGATGCAAAGACAATGTCTCAGTTCAAAGACCATGAATGAGATAATAAGATCAAGCACTATGATGCTTTATGACAGCTTTGCATACCTTGTCCATTAAGAAAATCACAATCATGAAACATATCAACTTTTATTTTCATATTTCTATGACCCTTTTATTATTATCAATACTTTTCCAGCTCTCATATTATCTCCACTAATTTTCATATCAATAAGTCACTAGCAAACCATTTTTTTTTTTTTTTAAGTTTTTAAAAAGTAAGTGAAACTTTTGTTTCTGGCATTATGACCGATTGGGTACTCTAGGAACCTTCCTGCAGCCAGACATCATGTACTGAATAGGAGACATTTTGTGGTATCACCAGTCTAACAAGAGAAACTCTTAATATCCCCTTTTAGAAAATATTCTGTGGTGTGAGAGGGGCAGATTTGCAAGTGAGAGAGGCAGAATTTCTCAGAGAGTAAATACTTTAGTGCTATCAGGATCCTAAGCTTTGAGCTAATTGTGCTGGAGGGCAACTTCCAGTACTCTTTCAAGTCAAAGGAGATGGAGGTTGATGTCACCTCAGTTTCTGGGTAAAAGTCTCCGACCACCAGCAAAAAAAATTGGGTAATTCTTCTAAGCCCATGCTACTCAAAATGTGTTCTATGAACAAATAGTAACGTTATCATCTGGGAATAAAGTAGAAACCCTAACTCTCAGACCATAATCCAAATCTATTGAATTATAATCTGTATTTTAATAAATTCCTTAGGTGATTCTTATGCACATTATAGCTTGAGAAGAACTGTTGTAGAGAGAAATATATTCCTAATATGGGCCTATCAAACTGCAATTAAAATAAGACAATGAGCTCATAGTTATGAACAGGTACACAAGAAAAAAGCCAAATAACCTAGACCAGATATGCACGAATCCTTTAAGATGCAAGCAAACAAATCAGTGAGCCTGCAGTGGAACATGTCAGGTAATTAACAAATACATTAGAGCCCTAAAAATAAAGCTTCTAAAAATAAAAATAAATATGATTATTGAAATAAAAATGAGAAAAAAGTCTCCTTCTGGAACCCTATGATGCGAGTGTTAGGCCATTTGATATCACCCCATAAGTTCTTTAAACTATCTTCACTTTTTAAAATTTTTTTTCATTATTGGTTGATTAGTTGAGTTCCACTGCCTTGTCTTTAAGTTGATTGATTATTCTTCATCTGGTCTGTTGTTAGTTCCTTTAGTGTATTTTTCAGTTCAGCTGTTGTATTTTTTTTTACTCTTATTTGGGTACTTTCTTATATTTCCCATCTCTTTGTTGAAGTTCTCACTGTGTTTATCTACCCCTATCTCCAGCTCATTTAACATCTTTATGATTATTACTTTGAATCCTTTTTCAGAGATAGCTCCTATTAATTTTTTTTTCTGAAAAATAGATTCCATTCAAATGGTAACCAAAGGATAAATAGCTAGAGTAGCTATATACTTATGTCAGATAAAACAGACTTTAAAACAAAGCATGCAACAAGAGACAAAGCAAGGCATTACATAATAAAGGGATCAATCCAACAAGAAGATATAACTTTTGTAAATATTTATGCACCCAACATAGAAGCAACCAAATGTTTAACAAACCTAACAGAGCTGAAGGAAGAAACACAGCAGTACAATAGTGGTAGAGGATTTTAATACCCCACTAATACCAAGGAACAGATTATCAAGACAGAAAAAAAAAGAAAAGAAAGAAAACACTGGTCTTTAACAACACATTAGATCAGATGAACTTAATATTTTCAGAAAATTCCATTCAAATGGAATAAAATACATATTCTCAAGTACATGGAACACTTTCCAAGATATATGATATATTATGGTACAAAATGTCTTAATAAATTTTGGATGAGTGAAATCATATCATTTATCTTTTCAGACTGTAATGGCAGGAAGCTAGAGATAACACAAAGAAAACTGGAAAATTCACCAATATGTATATATTAAGCAAAATGCCACTGAAAAATCAATGGGCTGGAAATAAAAAAGACCTTGAGAAAAACAAAAAAAAGGAAATGTAACAGACCAAAATTTATGGGATACAACAAAAACAGTTTTCAGAGGGAAGTTCATGGCAATAAAAGCCTACCTCAAGAAACAAGATAAGTCTCAAATAAACAACCAAACTTTACATCACAAGAAACAGGAAAAAAATAAATAAATAAAGGTCAAAGTTAGTAGGTTAGCAGAGAAAGGGATATAACAAAGATTAGAGCAGAGTTGCATGAAATTAGAGACTACTATCGGAGAAGGCGATGGCACCCCACTCCAGTACTCCTGTCTGGAAAATCCCATGGACCAAGGAACCTGGTAGGCTGCAGTCCATGGGGTCACGAAGAATCAGACACAACTGAGCGACTTCACTTTCACTTTTCACTTTCATGCATTGGAAAAGGAAATGGCAACCCACTCCAGTGTTCTTGCCTGGAGAATCCCAGGGACAGGGAGCCAGGTAGGCTGCGGTCTATGGGGTCACACAGAGTCAGACACAACTGAAGCGACTTAGCAGCAGCAGCAGCAGAGACTACTATGGAAAAGATGAATAAAACAAAGCTGCTTCTTTTAAAAGAAAAAATTGATAATCCTCTAGCTATACTCACCAAGAAAAAAAGAGTATTTAAAATCAGAAATGAAAGAGGAGATATTAAAACTGATACCATGGAAATACAAAGGACCATGAGACTACTCTAAACAATTACACACCTACAAATTGGACAACATAGAAGAAATGGATAAATTTCTAGAAACATATAACCTACCAAGACTAAATTATAAGGAAACAGAAAATATGAACCAATTACTAGTCAGGAGCAGGTCAGGAAGCAACACTTAGAACTGGACATGGGACAACAGACTGGTTCCAAATAGGAAAAGGAGTGCATCAAGGCTGTATATTGTCACTCTGCTTATTTAACTTATATACAGAGTACATCATGAGAAACACGGGACTGGAAGAAACACAAGCTGGAATCAAGATTGCTGGCAGAAATATCAATAACCTCAGATATGCAGATGACACCACCCTTATGGCAGAAAGTGAAGAGGCACTGAAAAGCTTGCTGATGAAAGTGAAAGAGGAGAGTGAAAAAGTTGGCTTAAAGCTCAACATTCAGAAAAGTAACATCATGGCATCTAGTCCCATCACTTCATGGCAAATAGATGGGGAAACAGTGGAAACAGTGTCAGACTTTATTTTGGGGAGCCCCAAAATCACTGCAGATGGTGATTGCAGCAACAAAATTAGAAGATGCTTACTCCTTGGAAGCAAAGTTATGACAAACCTAGACAGTATATTAAAAAGCAGAGACATTACTTTGCCAAAAAAGGTCTGTCTAGTCAAAGTTATGGTTTTTCCAGTAGTCATGTATGGATGTGACAATTGGACTATAAAGAAAGCTGAGCACTGAAGAACTGATGCTTTTGAACTGTGGTACTGGAAAAGACTAGAGAGTCCCTTGGACTGCAAGGAGATCAACCAGTCAATCCTAAAGGAAATCAGTCCTGAATATTCATTGGAAGGACTGATGCTAAAACTGAAACTCCAATACTTTGGCCACCTGATGTGAAGAACTGATTAATTTGAAAAGACCCTGATGCTGGGAAAGATCAAAGGCCAGAAGAGAAGGGGACGACAGAGGATGAGATGGTTGGATGGCATCACCGACTCAATGGACATGAGTTTGAGTAAACTCCGGGAGTTGGCGATGGACAGGAAAGCCTGGTGTTATACAGTCCATGGGGTCACAAAGAGTCAAACACAGCTGAGTGACTCAACTGAACAGAAGTTCCTTGGCATAGATCTTGGTGATGATTACTTTATTATTTTCAAGATCACTCTTTTCCCCATTCTTGTTTCAACCTGTATTATTTTTGTGGTGGCTTACCAATGAAGATAAATTTGTCATATTTAGAATACTGTGAAAATACCAAAGGTTTGAGTCCAGGCCAATAATTCAGAAGTCTGGAACTTTCTTGGCATCTTATTCCCAAATTCACTCTCTTGGAATCTAGGGTTGCCAGGATTGATTGTAATTCTCAAAACTTGTGATATCCACAGCCCTTCCACTCTGATTTCCTCTGGTCTTATCATTTGAGATCTCATTTCTAAGGGATTTTTGCTCCTTTCACTGGCAGGGCTTTTGACCTTTTCCACATTGTTAGCTTTCAGTTCTCTTCTTCCTTTAGAGAGAGCAAGCACCCTGCACTTCATAAGGCCAGCTGTGCCAGGGGAGCTCAAGAAAAGTGTGCCATAGGGCAGAGATCTTCCCCTTAGATCAAAGTCCACTCATTCCTCACCAGCAAGCCCTGGTACACTGCAGGTGGGAAGAAAGGAGCTGGTCTGATATGTCTCACACTCTATTTGGAACCATTGCTTGCTTTTGCATCTAAGCTCCACTGTTAAAGCTAGTCCATTTTTTTTCCAGATTATTTTAACTCATAGTGATATTTTCTTAAAGACCTCATTTTCTTTTATTCCAATTTAAATCTCCTCAGGGAAAAACCAAATTTTTTCAGATGGATTTGTATACATGTGACTACCATAGGAGAGGTGGGTTCAAGTTCTCTCCTATTGTGCTGTCTGTTGCATACAGATTAAACTGTAGGTACTAGTCCTCTATTCCAAAGTCCTAGAATGTTTCAGCGAAGTTAAGAGCTCCTGAGTGCTTGGTCATTAAAGGCTGGTTTACTAAAAAGACAGAGCTTTAGTATGATATTAACAGCTCCCTGATTTTGCCCTGAGTTCCTTTGTCTGATATTCAACTCCTCAAAGATAGAATCCCAAGTAACTGAAGCATTCCAGTTACCACTGGCTATGTTGGCTATGAATCTGTGGGCAATTTGTCAGGAGATATAGATACAGTGCACTCATTCCAGGTTAGCCCCGTATCAGAGTTAACTGCTTTGTAATATCTATTCTCATTTTATTCTTCAGTAAAAGAAAACTCTCTACCCCATTTTAATTTGGCACTCTGTTCCCCTAATAAGAGTACATTTCTCAGAGACATCTTTTGCTCAGCATAACCATATATGACTATGTTCTGTCCAATGCGTGATAAGCAGAAATGTGTGTTATTTTAATAAACTTTACCTTAAGAAATATTGTATGTGCCCTTTATATCTTCCTCTGCTGGAAACACAGAGGACACGGTCATATCGCCAGGGAGAACATAAGACAGAAGAACCCTACAACACAATACCAGACTATACCATGTAAGCATTGGAGTGCAAACACAGACTTTTATTTAAAAGAGAAATACACTTCTAACCTGTTTCAATCACTTATTTTAGGAGTTTCCTTCACTAACACATATGAATTTTATGTCCTATGAACTTCATAGAAATGACCAACTGAAGGCTTGGAGCACACACTGCCTAATCTTACCTGTTCCAGCCCTCACTGCTCTTTCCATTTTCTCAATCACCTGTGCTATCGATCCTAATACTCTCTCTCCACTTACGCCTTTGCTTCTTTTCAGTTTGGATTCTGGGCCTGTTTCCCTAGGTTTCTAATTTCAGTTCTCTGTCCAGCTACAACATTCATTTTTTTCTCCCCAGCTCGGTGATTATGTAAACATTCTTCCAGTTATCATCTGACACTATTTGGTTCTGGATCTTCTAGACACATAAGACATATTCTCAGGCAAAACTGAACTTACCATGCAAGACAAAGCGTTTATTATTCTCCTGCTTGTCCCTTACATCTCCTCGCAATTAAAGACTTTGGAAAACTGTTATTCACATCAACTTTCTAACTCGGACAGATGAATGAACACACACAAAAAAATGAATTTCCAAGGAATGAGAGTGTATTGAAAGCCCACAAATGAGTAATATCAAAGTGAGAAATCTCATATCTGTCAAACACCACTTCGCTCCACTGACTCAAGCCGTAGCCAAACACCTTTGAATGGAGGGTTGCTATTTCTGTTCTTCTGAATTGACCTTCCCTAACCACCTTCCCTGAGATGCTCCTAAATTCTTCCATATAAATGTCTATTATTTTCAATGGCATCAATGGTCAATAAAAGAATATGCCCTTACCTCAGTCCCAGAACAGAATGTCCATTATCATTAATGATGATCATAACCTGAGAAACGAGTCAATTGACCTCTTATCATATGCCCTCAGGTGACACAATCTGGCTTCCCTGGAGGTTTTTGTGCATTTGACACAATAGGATGAATTCAGCATAAAAATGTTCTCTGGCCTTTCTGAACTTAAAGTAGAATACAAAATGACCTACTTTGATTATACTTAACTTCTCTTACAGTTAGTGGTTTTTTTTTTTTTTCTGATTCTTAGTTCATTACTTTCCCAAAGTGTTTATGTGAAAGGATTCTTAAATGCTTACATCTACACCTATATTAGAATGTTAATACTTTTTTAAAAAATACCACCATATTATCAAGGAGCATCCCCAGCAGGAGGTAAGCAGAAAATTAGTATTAGCAAGAGATGAAAAATGAATCTGAAACGGAGGCTTGGGATTCTGTTTGGCAAGGATTTCTGACCTGATGGTATGCTAGTACACTTAAAGAGGGAAGAGGCTATCCAGGGAGAATATAATTTATAAAATGAACGGTCAGTGTTTCAAAAGCAATCAAGTTAAATTTTCATAAAAGAAGGACATTCATTTTATTAGGCAATACCTAAAAATTGAAAGTTTCACCAATTTTGTGTACTTATACCTCCAAATCAGATATTATCAAACTATTTTTTAAAAAAAGGCAAATTTAAAAAAAATCACTACTATATAGTTATGGTAGCGGTATAAAACTACTTATAATTATGACTCAATTTTGCTGAGTCATCATCACATGCTTGAATAGCTCTTCCACCTTGAATGTGTTCTGATCCTATAAAAATCCAAAACTAGTCATTATTTCCCTTGTCTTTGTTTCTTTTTCTTCACAAAAGAGTAGTCATGAAGAAAAAGTTGTCCCATTTCTCTTACAGCACTCACTGGCTATAGAGCAGTGCTAGACCCACATCAGGTACTCACATTTCAAAAGGTTAAATCATATTTAAGATTATGTGGTATAATGGCATTTGTACAATATCAGAGTTTAGATCCTTGACCTATACCATAGATCAATCTATCATTATAAACATAGGTCTTATCTATACAACTTTAAAATATTCAGGATTGGGGAAAAATTATTACAAATAATTGTTCAGCACTGAAAGTGAAAGTTGCTCAGTCGTGTCCGACTTTCTGCAACCCCATGGACTATACAGTCCATGGAATTCTCCAGACCAGAATACTGGAATGGGTAGCAATTCCCTTCTCCAGGGGATCTTCCCAGGGATAGAACCCAGGTCTCCTGCATTGCAGGCAGATTCTTTACCAGCTGAGCCACCAGGGAAGACCTCATTTTATTTATAAGTGAGCAGTGTGGATGATCAACGGTTCAGACTCTCCTCTAGCAGCTTCCTTTGCTTAAGCAAAAGGGAAAAGGGGAAAGGAACACTCTCATACAGAGGTGGATGTCACCAGAGTGAACCCTGACATTCTGGATGAGAGGCCACTTGGAAATACAAGCAAGCCTGGGGGGCTCAGAGCCCTGTGTTGCTTAGGACAGGGTGCAGAAGTTAACATCTAGGAGCAGAGTCAGGAAACCTGTGTTCAAGTCCTGTCTACACTGTGCATTGGCAGCAGAAGCCAAGGAAAGATGCTTTACTCTGCCAACCCTTGCTTTTTTTAGCACTAGTGATAAAATTAACAATAAAGATAGAATTTTTAAATAACATTTTTATTCTTAAATGTCAAGATATGCTTATTCACAATCCTTCATGTCATCACTGCTTTCAAGCTTCTTCATAAACAAAAATATCAAGAAAAATTACAATACTGCCTATTGAAAATCAATGATTCTTCTTAAAAACTTTAAAAAGCATAATTTAGACAATGACAAAGTAAATCAACTTTAGATATTTTCAGTGAAACCTTCTTAAATAAAGAAATCTGTTATGATACAAGCAAATTGGGCTTATTCAGTTCAGCAAGAGAGACTATAAGGAACTGTGAATTGGTATTTCATCACAGGAAGTGAATGGACAACTTTTATTGCTTATGGATTGGACAAAAATCTTCTGGTGAGAAATAAGAAGGAGTTGAATCTTTGAATTGGTTGATTTTTTAAAATAAGGTCACAACTATATGAGGTTCTAAGTAAAAATGCAGGTATTATATAAGTCATATATTCTGTGGTTCTAATTTTATAACTGATTAAGAGGGTTGGTGGTGGTTCAAGTTCTAAGTCACACTAGCTTTTGGCCATCTGCTGACCAGTCCAGAGGACTGGCCACAAACATAGTCTCATTTCTTATCTACAGCACTGTGATGATCCGATGTCATCATCTTCAAAGAACAAAAAGTTTAGAGTCAAATCAGGGTATGATCTTTTGCTTCTTTTGTTAAGGATGAGTTGTCAGGTCACCCGATATGACAGTGGCTACACAGCAACATTTAAAACTGGAGATGTACACAAAGTAGAAAAGAAGAGTGATGATTGGATTTTGTAGAATGCTTCAAACTCATGTGCAGAAACTACTGAACTCAGGACAAGTCAGACGAAAGGTATTATGATCTACCTTGGAGAGTCAAATGGCCAACTCCTCCACTTCAGAGGAGCATTCTACTTAGCTGAGAATATTTATCCAAATGCAGCACAGAATGATGAGAATGGCACAGGTTAATAGAAAGTCTAAAGCTACTAGATTTTCTGTTATCACTGGGGCCAAATAGTTTAGATTTGTCTTTTGAGTATTGAAGCTGTGAAAGTATCATTTAAAACTTAAGGTTAATGATCATCCTTTCCAATGGTATAATATCATCGTAGAAACTATCACCCAGATGACATGCATAAAACTCAATCAGTGTAACCTTGGAGTAATTCTTCAAACAGTCTATAGTGGTTTCATTTTGTAAGTTGCTGGGCACACATCTCAATGAGACACTGTCTATAAAGGGCCCAGGGATCTTGGATTTCTAAAGGCTCTGACATTTACACCACAGACTCAGGATAGGTAGGGAACCAAGTAAATAGCAAAGGAACCAAGTAAAGTTTTGATGTTCATATAACAAGAGTACTCTACTGGGGTGCAGGTGTTATTTACCATAACAAGAGTGTTCCAGTTATCTCTTCCTTGAGGAAGACAAATTCCTTGAGTGTAGGTTAATGATTTACAATATTTTAGAAAAAATAAGTGAACCAGAAAGAAGAGCCCTGGTATTTGTTCCTAGCTCTGCTGTGTCTCCAACTCTATGGAGGCTGTTGTAGGAAAATTTGGGGTAAAATCTGGGGCCCCAACTGTTTTTTATTTGTACTGCATCTGTTGCTCTAAATCTAAGCCAGCATGTTTCTATTGATATAACTCATTCAAAAAAAATTTTGAGCCATCTATGAATTTTATTGAGGCTCACTCTATTAGATAAAATTAACATTCGTAAATGTCTTCAAGATATGAGATGTTGGGGTTTGTTTGTTTTTCATTAAGAGAACCTCTGTGGCACACACTTAATCTTTCCATAGGGCCTTTTGTATGACTGAACAGTGGTCTACAGCAACTCCCTTAATCAGTCAGTGCTCTTAACAAAAGATTTTAGAGTCACACCCTTGGTCCAATATCTAAATTGTGTTTTCTGAACAGCATCTTAGATTCAACTTGTGCTTAGAACACACTTCATAAGTTTAGTATCACCTGCCTTCTAGAAGAGGTTGAGGATTTTCAAAACCAGTAACACCTGGATCCCTTTAACATCCCTTTCCTTAATTCTCTCTCTCCCATTTTATTATAGGAGCAAAAAGAAACCAAGCAGCACCTTCAACACGTTGCTTGGAAGTCTCTGTAGCTTGATCACCCAGATTATAAGACACATATTCTACTTTCCACATTCATACTGCAATAAAGTTGTCAAGCTTTCCACTGCTATAACAAGGACTCCCCATCGCCGCTTCCTATACTTTTCAAGAGCATGTTCCCCACCTCCTTTTGAAGCTTCAAAATCTATACTTATACTAAAAGCAGTTCAACATAGTTTAAACTTTCACTAACCCTCTTTTCAAAGTTTACTACCCAGTTCCAAAGCCACACTCACATTTCAGGTTTTTCTATGGAGGCACACTGCTTTCAGGTATAAGATCTGTATCATTTATCTTATAATATGTAAGAAGTTATCCCCACCCCACCCCTAGAACCAGCAGCTTCAAACAATAAGCATTACCTTATGGGTTTTGGGAGTCAGAAATCCAGATTTAGCATCACTTCTCCTTTTGGATCTTTCACAAGGTTTGAGTGCAGTTGTCATGTGAGGCTGCAGTGATCTCAGAGCTCAAATGGGAACGGACCCACTTCCAAGCTCATTTAACCTGTAAGCCCTCACTGGCTATTGGCTGGAGACACCAGATCCTTGCCACCTGTGCCTTTCCATGTGCCAGCTCAAACATGGCAGCTGCCTTCACTCTGAATTAAATGAGAAACCTCTCTGTCCCTCTCTCTCCCACACTTCCCTCTACCCTGTTCCTCTCTTTCTTCCTCTCTCTCTTCCCCAATAATTAATACTTTTATTATAACCTACTTTTGGAAGTAACATCTTATCACTTTTCCATGCTGTGTTGATTAGAATCAAACACCAGGCGATGGGGATCACTATGGCCTACCATAAAGACAAGTCTCTTTAGAAAAATCAGGACTGCAATGGGTAAAGTGAAATTTTCACAGGACAAAATAAACTTATGTTCTAGAAACATTTTGTCTTCCACAAAATCAGAGCTCAGGCAGAATATGTGATTCACCATGGCTGTCAGAAACCTTGAGCTGAAGAGGTGCAAATGGCCTTGAAAGAGAAGTGCTTCAACAACCAAGTAGAGGGGCCTCAGCTGAATCTTGTTGACTCTTCAAAGTGTGGAACTTAAATAAAGAAACCTGTTAATAAGTAACCAAAGTGAGTTTTACTGACTTCCTTCAGCAAAGAAAAACGCCACAAAGGTGATCCTGAAACAGAGTGTCAATAGGAGTAAATATATGCATGGATTTTGTTATTTAGGGGTTAGACTCCGGTCGCTAGAAGGGGGTTATTAGGAGGGGGATACTGTGAAGCTTCAGAACTGATTGATATAAGTGAGGCAAGGTTTTGAGCAAATAAGTACTCAAAACATTCTGCGGTTACAATGATTTACAGGGATGGTTGTTCCAGTTTTCAATATCTACCACTTAATTCGAGACACATTAATAATATCATTGCTTAATGGATATTACCTATTTAGCCCAAATGTCTTCTATTTATTCTGTGAGATAAAAATTGAAATATGATTAGAGAGTTCACTGCTGCCTGTATAAATTCGAACACTGAAATGGCCAGTAGCTTATATGTATGTATAATTGGAGATATGGAGCCAGAAGACTGTGTTTAAATCCAGCACTACCACTCCCTGAATATGCAACATTGATCTTGTGTCACCTCTCTGTACCCCAGTTTAGATGTTTAAAATGAGATGAAAACTGTACCTCTTCCATGTAATGGTTCTGAGGATTAAATGAGTTAATATATGTAAATCACTTAGGTAGTGTCTAGTACATAGTTAATAAGGAAATAAATAGTAGCCTTCATGATTCTGGTAAGATGATGATATCTTATTGTTCATATCAAAAAGTACTTTCTGCCTATTTCAACCCACCTTCACAGGATATAATCAATCAAACTAACAACACAATATACTCTAAAAGAAAATAGCGTTTATAGACTCGCTATCCACAGGATGCTGTGAAGTTATTTCACTGTAGTCTTGGATATTTCTGGTATGGGGTAAATTTATTTTTGTTTTAATCTGAGTACTAGCCTTGAGGGCTCCTGGATACAGTTTCCCAGCCTTCCGGGTTAAATCTATAAGAAAGCATAGCCAATAATGGTGTCTGTCTCCTTAAAGCTTCATTTATTTTTTCTTCTTTAGCTCGGGAACTCAGAGGTTACAGTGTATTTTAGAAAGTCTTTTATTAACAGATGACTTCTATTAATTTGTGGAGAAAATTAGATATTATGACAGCTAATACCGAAACCTTATAAGCTATACTTCCAGAAACCTGATAGAAAATCTAGCTTCTTTGCCTGTCCTCTTTAATTTTTCATTCTGTAATGCTGTTTCTAGTGTGATATCACAGTCAGTAAATTTTTCACTTCAGGTCCTGGCACAAAGCCAGGTGGTTTTAAAGTCACTTGCTCAGGCAAAAGAAGAATGGTACCTTTGGAGTGGAAGTATCCTGGAGGGCATTGTCGCAATTAGGTAGATGAATGACCAGGGGTTTTAATTAGAACACTTGGTACACACTCCACATCATTATTCTAAGAAACTGCACTCACGGAGTGAGGTAGTGTACTACTGAGTCAATATCCTGCGGATCTGTAAGCACAATTTCTGAGTAGGAGCCATTTTAACTTCATTTATTTATACCTTTGCTATTTTTAATAGACAGAATCATTTGTGATTAACCCTATAGGACAGTTCTATAATCAAATTAATTTTTAAAGTCATTCAGAGGAGGGAAAAGGTGAGCATTATGAAGATGGATATGAATGTCATTTTTTTATGTCCTACACCCAATAATAATGCTATTATTCTATTCTTTTTAACATAGGACCTATGCACTTTAAAAAAGTAACAGCTTTCTGCAGACTTGCTTCACAGTACCCGTTTTTAAAATCAAGATGAACATGTTATTTCTCCCCTCCATCTAAAGATTGCAAACAAAACCTTGAAACAATCAAGTTCATAAATAGTACCTACAGCCAAAATGCAATAACAAATAACACTAAAAATAAAATTGCTTCATAATAAAACTACTCCCATGTCATCACTGAAGCACTTACCCCTTGAATCATTGATTCAACAAGCTTTTCTTGATAATCAACACTATATACTTCTACTTTGAAGGCATGATAAAAGATTCTAGAAATACAATCTTTTCAATAAATGGTGCTGGGAAAACGGGACAGGAAAACTGGACATTTACATGTAAAAGAAGGAAATCAGAACACTTCTTAATACCAAACACAAAGATAAACTCAAAATGGATTAAAGACCTAAATGTAAGACCAGAAACTATAAAACTCTGAGAGGAAAACCTAGGCAGAACACTCAATGACATAAATCAAAGCAAGATCCTCTATGACACACCTCCTGGAGTAGTGGAAATAAAAACAAAAGTAAACAAGTGGGACCTGATTAAACTTAAAAGCTTTTGCACAGCAAAGGAAACTATAAGCAAGGTGAAAAGACAACCCTCAGAATGGGAAAAAATAACAGTAAATGAAACAACTGACAAAGGATTAATTTCCAAAATATACTAGCAGCTCATACAACTTAATACCAGAAAAACAAACAACCTAATCAAAAAGTAAGAAAAAGACCTAAACAGACATTTTTCCAAAGAAGACATACAGATGGCTAACAAACATATGAAAAGATGCTCAACATCGCTCATTATTAGAGAAATGCAAATCAAAACCACAATGAGATATCACCTCACACTGATCAGAATGGCCATCATAAAAAAGTCTACAAACAATAAATGCTGGAGAGGGGTGGAGAAAAGGGAACCCTCTTGCACTGTTGGTGGGAATGTAAATCGGTACAGCCATTATGGAAGACAGTATGGTGATTCCTTAAAAAACTAGGAATAAAATCACCATACAACCCTGCAATCCCACTCCTAGGCATATACCCTGAGGAAACCAAAACTGAAAAAGACACATGTATCCCATTGTTCAGTGCAGCACTGTTTACAATAGCTAGAACATGGAAGCCATCTAGATGTCCACTGACAGATGAATGGATAAAGGAATGTGGTACATATACACAATGGAATATTACTCAGCCATAAAAAGAAACACATTTGAGTCAGTTCTGATGAGGTGGATGAACCTAGAACCTATTATACAGAGTGAAGTAAGTCAGAAAGAGAAAGATAAACGTCATATTCTAATGCATATATACAGAATCTAGAAAAATGGAAGTGAAGAATTTATTTACAATGCAGCAATAGAGAGGAGAAGGCAATGGCAACCCACTCCAGTGTTCTTGCCTGGAGAATCCCAGAGACGGGGGAGCCTGGTGGGCTGTCGTCTATGGGGTTGCACAGAGTTGGACACGACCGAAGCGACTTAGCAGCAGCAGGAGCAGTAGAGAAACAGACATAGAGAATAGACTTATGGACATGGGGAGAGGGGGGGAGAGGGTGGGATGTATGAAGAGTAACATGGAAGCTTACATTATCATATGTAAAATAGATAGCCAACAGGATTTGCTGCATGCCTCAGGAAACTCAAACAGGAGCTCTGTATCAACCTAGAGGGGTAGGATAGGGAGGGAGATGGGAGGGAGGTTCAAAAGGGAGGGGATATATCTATACGTATGGCTGATTCTTACTGAGGTTTGATAGAAAACAATAAAGTTTTGTAAAGCAATCATCCTTCAATTAAAAAAATACAGTTATCCTTCAATAAAAATAAAGATTCTAGAAATATAAAGGAGAATAGAATATGATCTTAACAATGGCCTAAACGTGTGTCCACAAAATTCATTTGTTGAAGCCTAATGCCCAAGGTGATGGTATTATAAGGTGAAGCAATTAGATCATGAGGGTGGAGTCCTCATGAATGAGATTAATACCTTTACAAAAAGACCTAAGAAAGTTCCCTTGTCCCTCCCATCAGTTTACAGTGGAAAAAGTAGTCATCTAGGAAGCTGGCACTCACAAGTCACTGAAGACTCTCCAGTTCCATGATCGTGGATTTTTCTAGCCCCTAAACTGTGAGACCTAAACTTGTAGTGTTTATAAGCTATCCATTTATAGTACTTTTTCACAGCAGACTGAACAGACTGAGAAAATATTCAAGAGGTGATCCTTAAAGAAAGAATAGAGAAAGTTAACAATAGAAATGTAAATAATAATAATGTAGCCAATTTTATCTTTCAAACTGGGCTTCTTGGATAAACAAGAAATGATGTTTTCTTTTATGTCTGTCCCTGTACATAGTCTTTTCAACACAAAACTGCTTTGATTTCCCAAAATAGAGCTACAGAGATTTGACACAGACATTATATGTTGAACATCTGGGAAAGAAATTACAGAAATTCTGTTGAAAGGGTAATCTTGCAAAGCAGGGTCTTCCAAATCACACTAGAAAATCATTATGGATCTTCTGCCAATTTTGACCCAATACAACTTTACAACTATGATGGAAATCTAAAGCCCAGATCCACCATCCATACCTCCCATGCCTAGCATCATCAGGCTATACTTAGGCTATACTTAGCCCCCTATTCTTCATCTAATTTTTTCTGTCTTAAAACTTCTGTCCTCGCCACTCCCCATATTAAACTTTGATTAATTGCTGGCCCTATTTCAATAGGATTCACCCACTAGGTTTAAACTAAAGAAAGCCAGGGAAACCACTAGGCTAGTCAAGTATTACCTAAATCAAATCCCCTATGATTATACAGTGGAGGTGATGAATAGATTCAAGAAATTAGATCTGGTAGAGTGCCTGAGGAACTATGACAGAGGTTTGTAATACTGTACTGGATTCGCTGACCAAAACCATCCCCAAAAAAAGAAATGCAAGAAAGTGAAGTATTCTCTGAGGAGGCTTTACAAATAGTTGAGGAAACAAGAGAAGTGAAAAGAAAGGGAGAAAGGGAAAGTTATACCCAATTGAATGCAGAGTTCCAAAGAATAGCAAGGAGAGGCAAGAAGGCCTTCTACAATGAACAATGCCAAGAAATAGAAGAAAACATCACAAGGGGAAATGCTAGAGATCTCTTCAAGAAAACTGGAGGTATCAGAGGAAAATTTCATGTAAAGATGGGCACAATAAATGACAGAAATGGTAAAGACCTAGTAGAAACAGAATAGATCAAGATGGCAAGATTACACAGAAGAACTGTACCTCTAAGATTTTAATGACCTGGATAACCACAATGGTGTGATCACTCACACCAGACATCCGGGAATGTCAGATGGGCCTTAAGAAGCAGTGCTGCCGATAAAGCCAGTGGAGTTGATGGAATTCCAGCAGAGGTATCTAAAATCCTTAAAAGATGATGCTGTTAAAGTGTTGCACTCAAAACATCAGCAAATTTGGAAAACCCAGCAGTGGCCACAGGACTGGAAAAGGTCATCATCATTCCAGTTCCCAAGAAGGGCAGAACTAAAGAATGTTCAAAATACTGGACAGTTGCACTCACTTCCCATGCTAGTAAGGTTTTGCTCAAAATCTTTCAAGCTAGACTTCAGCAGAACTTGAATCAAGAACTTCCAGATGTATAAGCTGGATTTAGAAAAGGCAGAGGAGTCAATGTATGGCAAAACCAATACAGTACTGTAAAGTAAAATAAAGTAAAAATTAAAAAATAAAAATAAAAAAAATAAAGAAAAAAAAGAAAAAAAGAAAAGGCAGAAGAACCAGAGATCAAATTGCCAATGT
This sequence comes from Capricornis sumatraensis, assembly GCF_032405125.1. NCBI lineage: Eukaryota > Metazoa > Chordata > Mammalia > Artiodactyla > Bovidae > Capricornis > Capricornis sumatraensis. Next base: position 74,461,779 of record NC_091069.1, on the reverse strand, counting down.
CTGTTAGATCACAGAGAAAGCAAGAGAATTCCAGAAAAACATCTACTTCTGTTTCATTGACTATGCTAAAGCTTTTGACTGTGTATATCATAACAAACTGTGGAAAACTCTTAAAGAGATGGGAATACCAGGCCATCTTACCTGTCTCCTAAGAAACCTGTATGCGAGTCAAGAAGCAACAGTTAAAACCTTATATGGAACAACTGACGAGTTCAAAATTGAGAAAGGAGTACAACAAGGCTGTATATTGCCATTCACTTTATTTAACTTATATGCAGAGCACATCATGTGAAATGCCAGGCTAGATGAAGCACAAGCTGGAATCAAGACTGCTGGGAGAAATATCAACAACCTCAGATATGCAGATAATACCACTCCAGTGGCAGAAAGTGAGGAGGAACTAAAGAGCCTCTTCATGAGGCTGAAAGAGGAGGGTAAAAAGCTAGCTTAAAATTCAATATTAAGAAAATTAAGATCATGGCATCCGGTCCAATCACTTCATGGCAAATAAAAGGTGGAAGCAGTGACAGATTTCCTCTTCCTGGGCTCTAAAATCACTGCAGATGGCAACTTCAGCCGAAATTAGAAGACAAATGCTTTTTGGAAGGGAAGCTATGACAAATCTAAACAGTGTTTTAAAAAGCAAAGGCACCACTTTACCAACAAAGGTCCATATAACTATATGGACGGTCTTTCCAGCAGTCACGTATGGATGTGAGAGTTGGACCATAAAGAAGTCAGAGCACAGAAGAACTGATGCTTTTGAACTGTGGTACTGTAGAAGACTCCTGAAAGTCCCTTGGACAGCAAGGAGATCAAACCAATCCTAAAGGAAATCAACTCTGAATATTTACTGGAAGGACTGATGCTGAAGCTCCGATAATATGGTCACCTGATGCAAAGTGCCAATTCATTGGAAAAGATCCTGATGCTGAGAAAGATTGAAGGCAGAAGGAGAAGAGGGCAACAGAGAATGAGATGTTTGGATGGGATCACTGATTCAATGGACATAAATTTGGGCAAACTATGAGAGATGGTGAGGGACTGGGAGGCCTGGAGTGCTGCAGTCCATGGGATCACAGAATCAGACACATCTTGGTTACTGAACAACAACAACTACACCCACATCAGCTATTTCATCTTTCACTCCTCTACAATGTCTATCTTCTTGCCCTAATAGATATTCTACAATTTGTCTATATTTGGAAGACATTGTTTCCCTTGCAACTATCTAGAATGGAAAACATTGTTAATCAAAATAGTGGTAATTTATTGAAAATATTTTCTAGGAACCTTGCTGAACAGTTTAAAAATGTTATATCTTTTCATGTTAGTTAATTTTCACAGTGACCTATTATTACTCCTAACTAATAGCTAAAGCAAATCAGACAGAAAAAAGATATATAATTTGCATCAATACATAAAGCTACAAAGTAGCACAATTGGGATTCAAATCAGGATTGCTTTTAAGAAGGGTAAGATTTTGGAGACAGACAGTGTTTTAATTTTGACACAATACCAGATTTATAGAAAATTTACTATAGTTACTTTCCCTAACCTGGAATGGTTTCTGAATCTGTCTTTGTATTTCCTGATACTGACATTATAAAGATTTCAGGGCATCTTTTAATTTTTTTTAGAATGTACCCCAATTTGGGTTGGTTTCATGCAAAACCCTGCTCTCAACTACCTCATTGTCATATTCTTTCTCATCACATACACTACAGCTGCTTTTCCAAAGACTGATGCTAACAAACTAGCAGAATTAGTATTTACCTTTTGAATTCTTTTTCTTAAAGAGGATTCTAAAATTGTATTAGCTTAAGTTCCCACAAAACCAGTCTGGCCTCTGCCACAGATATCTCATCTCAACATATTTAAATGGAATAAACTAACTCTCCTCCCCAGCAAAGCTAATGGCCAGCGGTGCCAACATCCACTAAGAGTCAGAAATTCAGTGCCACCCTATGTGTCTTTATCTGCTCTCACCTATGATTTTCACTAAAGCTTATTCATACTCCTTACCAAAGTTTCTAGGATAAGTCTCCTTTTCTTTTTCTCCACCCTTTACTAAATTTCCTTGGTCTCTTATCCTCTCCTTTCTAGACCATAACAAGTCTATCTTATCTCCCAATCTGCAGTCTTGTTCCCTCCATCATCCACATCCCTTTCACTGTTCTTTTTCCAATACTACAAATTGAATGGAATATCCCAATTGCTTACAAGGAATCACTAGCTTAGCATATATATTATTAGGATAGAGTCCAAACTTCTTGGGGTGTCATATAAAACCTCTGTGGTCTTGTCCTTGAGTGTTTCTCCATCCACAGCTCCTGCTGCTTCGATAATGCTCCTGTAACCATGCCCCTCCCCTCATGCCTTCTGCCCATATCTTAATTTTTCTAAACCCTCATTATTTCTAAATGTTCACCAAAGGTACCAGGTAATTTTATAACTTGAAGTCTTTGCATATGCTGTTTTCGTGCTTGAAAAAATTTACCTTCCCATCTCCATCTGATGGATTTCTATCCACCCTCAAAATTAATAGAGTCTCTTTGTGGAAATGTTTGTTCTCAACTTTATTTATCTACAGTTTCCTGTAATTTAGACATTATTCTGCTCTTGCCACTTAAATATTTACCTTTGCAAAGATTGCCTTTGTCTCCTGCTCACTCCTAATACTCCAATAGACTGCAGATGCTTTGAGATCAGGGGTTATGTCTTGATTATTTGATATCCCCATCGCCTGGACAGTAGCAAATATTTGCTGACTTAAAGTAAATCCTGTTCTATGGGTCAGAAATGTTTCCCAAATGTAACAAAACCAGTTTTTGCTGAAAGGAATTTGAAAGATATCAGTCCAGGTCCACAGAAGCAAACACAATTCCACTGCAGTGGTTCAGGGGAAAAGAAGTATCAAATGGACTACTTTCAGAGGGTTAGACAGGGTTCAGGGGGCCAAAAAGGGGTGTTATCACCCAATCACTAGCTACAGGAGGTGGGAATAGTGTTAGTGGATCCAATGAGGGATGGGTACACAGAGGAGGAACTATGAGTAAAGAAATAGATAAGGAGGGACCCGGCCACTGCCAGGACATCAGCATGAAAGTGGAGATATAGGGGGCATACACTCCCTTCTCTGTTCTCCTCTGCTCCCAGCCCCCACTGAAATCTCTAGCTGAGTCCATTGAAAAGCCAGTTGTTAAGGGAGTTTAGATGAAGCTGTCTCAGGCAGTCAGCATTCTGGGATAAGAGTGGATGAATCTAAATTGAACTAAGAAGAATATCAGCATGACAGCCAAGAAAAGCAATGCAGAGGCAAAGGTTCATATGTGTTGTGTTATGTATTGCCCACATATTCATCTAAGTACTTTATATCTATCTCTTTTAATCCTCCCCACAATCCTGTAATATAGGTATACTACTGTCTCCTCCTCTCTAGAAAAAGGAAAACTGAAACTTAGAGAAATTAAAATGAATTGTCACAGCTCAACCATAGCTAATCATGTGCTATCAAGCCCAACATTGATTCTCTGTCAGAAGTCAAGTAACATTTTATATATATATGAGCCAGATTTGCTGCTGGATCACAATACCTCCCCTCTGGACCAGAAACTTCTAAGGTGGATCTCAAGTAGAAGGCTAGATGATCCAATACCACAATGCCTAATGATTTCCTTATAATGAATTTTAACCTCATTTGTCAGTCCACTTGTCATGTAAATAGAAAAATAAAGAGGGAGGTGGCTCCTTCTCTTTACTTCCAAATCCAGCACATCAGAACAAGGCAGTTTCCTAATACAGTCTATAATCTGAAAAGGGACTTGCTCATTTTAGATTTTTAAACACTTCTTTTCACCAGATAAATCTTTAACATTGGAGTTTCAAGTCCCTTTGCCTTCAGATCCCAAATCTATAAATTTATTTTTTAATAGAACATTTATTTTAGTAAAATTTGCCCCCAAACAAAATAAAAACCCAGAGAGTTTGTTTATAAAGTACCCAAGACTATATCAATGTTGGAGACTTTTACTTAATAACTTAAAAAGGAGCCAACTATACTACATTTCAGAGAAAGGAAACAAAGACAGCTAAAAGATTGTAAATTAAGACCCAGGAGAAAAGTTTGAAGAAACTGTCATTATGTATCCTATTAGGAAAAGAAAGAAAAGAAACACTGCTGCTGCTGCTGCTAAGTCACTTCAGTCATGTCCCACTCTGTGCAACCCCGTAGACGGCAGCCCACCAGGCTCCCTCATCTCTGGGATTGAGTAGAGTCTAAATAAAGGTCTCAAAGAGTGTGAATTACAGAGAAAGGATAAGAAATGCAGTTCATTTCATCAAATCTGTGTGTGAATTGCAGCATTAGACATAGACACTCTACAAAATACAAAAGTGGACAAGTGTAGTCCCTGCTCAGGATAGGGTGACACCCTTACAAATACCCAAAATGCAAAGTCCAGTGTTTTAAGTGATATAATGGGTGCTTGGTGCAAAGGAGGGCATGATTCCACCATGATGTTAGACCACCATTATCTCTTGGTGCATTTCTGTAATAACCTCTTGTCTCACTATTTCCAGTCTTGGCCACCCACAGTGTAGCCTACATAGCAGCCAAACTGTAGGTCTGATCATGCCAGTCCTCTGCTCAAGACTCCAGTGGCCTCCAGCACATTCTTCCCATGGCCGCCAAGGCTCTCAATGGTTTGGCTCCTCTTTGCCTCTCCTGCATCACCTCATGAGCTCTCCCCCTCACTCACTGTCCCCCGGCCTCACGTATCTCCATGTCTTCCCACCCGTCCACCATGTATACTCAGTATTTGCAGCTTCTGGTCTCTCTTCCTAGAAGATTCCTCCTCCAGATAGTTGGATCAAGAAGATGAATGTCTCAGCTTACACAAAAAGAGTGAATTTTACCTTCCCCTATTTTTTTGTTCTATTTGGGCCCTTAGCCACATTGGGGAAGCTGGGCTTCATGATGCCTACTGACACAAATGCTATTTTCTTCTGGAGACACTCACAGACATAGCCATAAATAATGTCTTACCAGCTCTCTGGACATCCCTTAGCCCTGTCGAGTTGACACCTAAAGTTAATCATCAGATATAGTTTACTTATTCACTTTCCAAATATTAACTCCTCAGAACAGTGTTGTCTGACCTCTTTATCTAGAAAGGCAGCTCCAGACACAGTCTATACCCTTAGTCTATTTTACTTTCTCTCTAGCAGCCACACTAGTTATTATTATACTTATATCCCTTTGCATATAAATTCATTGTCTGTCTCCACACACTTAAATGTAAGGTCCTGATAGCAGAAACTTTTCTTAGTCACAGCTGCAACTCACTGGAGATGTGAACAGTGCCTGGCAGTAGATGGAGTGCAAAAAATACTTGTTGAGAAAATGAGTTCCTGATTTTCATTGTAGAGGAATGAAAGAAATGTAGAGGTGTATTCTGCTGACACCTGGAATAGGCTGTAGCATATTCAAAGTCTCTGCAGCATACTATTTCCTGCTTAAAATAGTTTTAATTTTAGGTGAAACATTTGAACTACGACTTATAAAAACAGTAAGGTCTCAGTAGGATGAAGTAAGAGCAAAATAAGACAAAGCTTCTCAGTATTGGATAGTATTAGAGGTAGGGAAGTGTAATTTTTCATAATAATGAGAATTTGAGATTGATGGGAACAAAGGAAGTCTAAAGAAGAACAACAGAGATAAAATTGGAGCAGTTAGGTGTAATGGGATCAGAAGAACCTTAAATACCACATTTGTACATTGTATATTCAGCCTGGGGAATGACAGAATAGCATCTGTCTTTTCAGAAATTTTCATTTTGCCTATGACATGCAGAAAAGGGGAGAGAAGGAAGATGAGCCTGAAAACCATGACAAGGAAAGAGTGAGCATCCAAAAGGGCAGTTGCAGTAAGAATAAAATGAGATCAGAAAATAAAAGAGGATTACAGGGCTTAGGGGTAGAAAAGATATGTTTCACTTCAAACACTGAATTCAAGTGTTTGATGAGGCATTCCAAATAAAATAAACAGAAAACCATTTTCTGAAGTGGTAGTCCAAGATATATACCAAATTATAATTTTCAAGGAAAATATTGTTTTAAAAATAGTCCATCTAAGTTGTTTTTATTAAGGAAACATATTTTCTTTATTTAAAAAGTATATATGGAACAATTCATAAAGAGAGGCGAATACCAGACCACCTGACCTGCCTCCTGAGAAATCTGTACACAAGTCAAGAAGCAACAGTTAGAACTGGACATGGAACAACAGACTGGTTCCAAATCAGGAAAGGAGTACGTCAAGGCTGTATATTGTCACCCTGCCTATTTAACTTATATGCAGGGTACATCATGCAAAATGCTGGGCTGGATGAAGCACAAGCTGGAATCAAGATTGCAGGCAGAAATATCAATAACCTCAGATGTGCAGCTGACACTACCCTTATGGCAGAAAGCAAAGAAGAGCTAGAGAGCCTCTTGATGGAGGTGAAAGAGGAAAGTGAAAAAGTTGGCTTAAAACTTAACATTCAGAAAACCGAGATCATGGCATCCAGTCTCATCACTTCATGGCAAATAGATGGGGAAACAATGGAAACAGTGTCAGACTTTACTTTTTTGTGCCTTCAGAATCACTGCAGATGGTGACTGCAGCCATGAAATTAAAATATGCTTATTCCTTGGAAGGAAAGCTATGACCAACCTGCTGCTGCTGCTGCTGCTAAGTCACTTCAGGCATGTCTGACTCTGTGTGACCCCATAGACGGCAGCCCACCAGGCTCCCCCATCCCTGGGATTCTCCAGGCTAGAACACTGGAGTGGGTTGCCATTTCCTTCTCCAATCTAGATAGCATATTAAAAAGCAGAGACATTACTTTGCCAAAAAAGTTTTATCTAGTCAAAGCTATGGTTTTTCCAGTAGTTATGTATGGATGTGAGAGTTGGACTATAAAGAAAGCTGAGCACTGAAGAACTGATGCTTTTGAACTGTGGTGTTGGATAAGACTTTTGAGAGTCCCTTGGACAGCAAAGAGATCCAACCAGTCAATCCTAAAGGAAATCAGTCCTGAATATTCATTGGAAGGACAGATGCTGAAGCTGAAACTCCAATACTTTGGCCACCTTATGCGAAGAAATGACTCATTGGAAAAGACCCTGATGCTGGGAAAGATAGAAGGTGTGAAGAGAAGTGGATGACAGAGGAGGAGATGATTGGATGGCATCATCAACTAGATGGACATGAGTTTGAGCAAGGTTTAGAAGCTGGTGATGGACAGGGAAGCCTGGTGTGCTGCGGTCCATGGGGTCACAGAGTCAGACACAACTGAGCAGCTAAACTGACTGATATAGAACAAATAAGAGACACAGCTAAGGGACTGAAAATTAAAAAAAAAAAAGAAGGCAGGGACTGAGTGATGACATATTGTCAGAGAGGAGGGGAATGGAGAGTATTCAGAGACTTAGACATTAAATGAGATTTTTAGCAAAAGTAAACAAAGAGGCACATGGCTAGAAGAATCAGTGGGATGAGACAAGGGGGAGATCCCCTGGGATTTGCATGTAGATCTTAACTGATGAACTTTCTCAGGGTAGGTAATACAAAAAGGTGAGGTAATGTTACAGAGACTTCTGAGTAGTAGAAGCTGTTGAGTAAAGATTAGTATTATTATTTGTGTGGAAAGGAAAAGGAGGTATGAGATGGAATTTTCCATCAAGGGAATTGCCCAGTAAGAGGTGACAATGGCGTTTTGTTTATTTTTTCTTGGTAATAGAAGCACACAGTGTCTGAACATGGGAAGCAGACTTTCAGTAACTATTTGTTGAAAGAATAACTGAAGTACACGTGGCATTTAATAGGGAAAGGCTAAAGGTACAATAGGACAATTTGTAAGAAGTTCTAGCAGAGTTTGGGTAATACAGTTGACCCTTCCAGGTCTGCTGATACAGAGGACAGACTATGTATCTGTCACCTTATATAAAGGACTTGAGCACTTGCAGGTTTTGGTATTTGGGGGTGTCCTAGAATCAATCCCCCAAGAATCCTGAGGGATGACTGTACATTTTTACTTTTCCTCTGAAGAAGCCTAAAAGAAGGATGAATATACAGCAACATCTTACTTAAAATGAAAATTCCTAATAGTCTCTCAAGATCTTCCATAAATTGTCCTATGTTTGTCTCTCCATCCACTTTTCCTTCTTTTTCCACTCACCCCTTGCTCCAGACACATTTACTTTCTTGCGGTTCTTCATACACGCAAGATCATTCCCCCATTTGCATTTTCCCTGGCTTGTCTCTCTACCTGGAATGCTCATTCCCAGAATCTCCTTATGACCAGCAAATTCCCACAGCTCAGGTCTTGGGTCAAATGTGAGACTCTTTAAAAAGGCTCTCTCTGACCTCCCAAAATGATGGAGCTTCTACTCAGGTCATGTTTTGTCATATCTCCTTACTTTATCTCCTTGCTTTAGTTAAAAGGGTACATACCACCCAATGATACCATCTTCCTCACTATCTGTTTATCATTTGCCTCTTCCATTCTCCATAAGAAGAGATACTCCATCTTACTCATTCACTGATTACGTTCCTGATGCCAGGAATAGTCTCTAGCATATAAAACACAAGACAAAAGAAAGAAAAAAATAATTATTTGGAAACAAATGAATGAAACTTGAAGTGAAAAAGATGAAAGTTAAAGAAGCAGATTTTAAATTACCTTAGTCATTTCTATAAATTAACTTGTATTTTCTCAAATAAGTCTCCTTCTTCCTTTCCCTCTTGTGCCCCTCCTGCTCAGTCCACCAGAAATTCTCACCCAAACCATTGCAATCTCCCCGCCTTGTCCCATTCCAGTATAGTTTCCCAACTTAAGCCACAGTGATCTTCCTTGACTATATACTGACTGTTTCCCTATCCACCTAAAATATTTCATAAGCTTCTCATTGCTCTAAGAATCAACTCAAGCTCCTTACCTGGCTTTAATAAGCAGACTGATATAGTCTTTATTTATTCCTATAGTTTCATTTTTTCATCACTAACTCATGCCCACCTCACTACCCTCACTGATTCCTTTGGTCACTGAATTCTATCTATGTGCTATGTTCCCTGTTCCCTCACTTCTCAACTACATTCTCTTCCTGGAAAGTTGCTCCACTCTTGCTTCATTTAAATCAACCCTGTGTATCCTTTGGGTCTCAATGTGAATGTTGATTTTTCCATGCAATATTGTAAAACCTACTCTCACCCGAGTTATTAATTGCTTCTGTATAGTTCTAAATAATATATATATATATATAGATTTAGACCCCCAGAAAAGAACTTTATTAAAGAATATTAAATAGAAGACAATATATCAGAGCAAAAGGCTAGAGAATCAGCCTTGGAGGCTGTATCAACAGGAAAAGACGTGTCTGAATTTCTTCTGAAGAGCCCATATCTTTGTTACTGCTGGTATAACAAAAATCATTAACCCTGGACTTGAACTGCCATCATTCAGTCCTTTGTCATTACTAATTGAATGGTGGCTCCCTCTCTCCCACTCTTGGCACATTAAGTTCTATTCAGCTTTTTTTTTTTTTTAATCTTAAATCAGTCTTTCCTGAATTGACATGTTGGTAGATCTGATTGGTAGGCTTTAGTCATAGGCATAAATTCTGAACTGCGGGGAGGCAAGGAAAGCACTTTTCTAGCTTTAAATTTGATAAAGCAAAACTTAGGAGGTGGGAAGAATTGTGATAAGTGTCTACTGCATACCTTTCCTCTATTATTTCCCTAATCACAATATATATTAGTTGCTTGGCTTCTGTTTGTCTCACTCACTAACTCCACAAAGACAGGGGCCAAGCCAATCTATTCACTACTGTTTCTCTAAGAGCTAGCAGAGAGCCTGACATATAATAAATGCTAAAAGATTATTTTTTGAGTGAATAAAGGGTTGAAACCAGGGTTTTAAGATAATACGGAACAGCTGTTGAAATTATAATGCACAAATTATAATTGGGAATCAATGAGAGAAGAGTGAGAATTGCTGCCTTGCATTTTAGATCCTGCCAAGTTTAGGAAGAATATGTTTGTGGTAGAACTGATTATCAATGTTTAGTGAGTTTCTCAAGTGAGGCTAAGAAGCCAGGGAAGAAGGGTTTAGGGATCTAAACAAGTTTGTGGCTGCAAAAGGATCTGTAAGCAGAAGGCTAAAAAGAGTTTGAGCTCAAACAAAATATACATGAACTCACTGAACATAGAATTTAGATTGCTTAAGGAACAAACTAAACCAGAAAAGGCACGGATAGCCTGTGAGAATACAAAAAGAGGAAATGACTGAAGATGATGATAAAGGCAAAGGTATAGTTTAGTATAAAATAGGAAGAAGATATATTTACTCCACCGTCCTCCAAGCTATCAAAGCCAAGTTCCTTGTCCCTCCCATTCTCAGTCCTGCCCATTTTCATGCAGCCGTCTTAACGAGGGGAGTCATAGACCACCATACTGTGTTGCACGTGTCCCCGTGCATCTAGAGCTGCTGAGAATTAAATTGCCCAGTCAGAGCCACTTGTGGCCCCCTTGTGTTTATTCTCTTTGTCATCGGAAGCCAAAACCCATAGAATTAGTCCCTTTTCTTTTCTCCTCTCCACATTAAATACTTATCCTTCACTGCCACACCCATCTGCTCAGTCTTTAGAACTGGTTATCTGTTTTATGTCCTGCTTTGTATTCTTAACAGATTGCTTCTGAAATGCTGAAACATGCTCAGAATGCTGCCCACATATTTAAGGAGTCTATTATCTTGTCCTGTATATGCCTATCTTCATCTTGAAGATCAGAACACTGCCTTAGTTATTAGCCTAGCAAAAGGGCTTCTATATGATGTCATATATGACAACTGCCCATCATCCTGACTCTTCAGTCTTGGCTACGATCTGGGTAGCCTGGCATTGGGCTGTGTTATGAACTGAACGTTTGTGTCCCCCCAGAATTTCTATTTTGAAGCCCTAACCATCCAGAGTGGTCATATTTGGTGGTAGGGCCTTTGTGAGGTAATTAGGTTCAGAAGAGGTCAGGAACATGAGGACACCATGGTGGGATTAGGGTCCTTATAAAGGCAGGAAGAGAATGGAGCTGTCTTTCTCCCTATCCCCTGCCTGCTGAGGACACAGTGAGAAGGCAGCCATCTACAAGTTAGGAAGAGGGTTTTCACCAGAACTCTACCATGCTGGCATCCTGACCTCAAACCCCCAACTCCAGAACTATGAGAAACAAAGTCTGTCGTTTAAGCTACCCAGTCTCTGGTATTTATTACGGCAGCCTGAGCTGACTGAGATAGCAGGTCTTGCCATGACTCATATTGATTTTTTGTGAGATGTGACTCTGCCCCTTGAACTCTGTGCTTTATTCATCTTGTTTATTCTCTAGAGTCAGGTCATCCTCTACTTCAAGGTCACCTCCTCCATCATATAATCCTGAAAACAAATAATATGGTGATCTATACCCATTTCTTAGGTTGCAACCAAATACAAAGACAAGAGTTACCAAATGAAATGATAGCCTAGTTTAAGTTGCAGTAACAAATGTCTCTGAAATCTCAGGGACTTAAAGCTAGGTCCAAAATCTTTTCTAAGGACCAGATGGCAAATATTTCAGGCTTTGTGAGTCACAATATCTGTCATAACTATTCAACCCTGTCACTGAAGCACAAATGGCATCACAGTCAATACATAAATTAATGGGCATGACTGTATTCAGGAAATCTTTACTCATAAGAACAAACAAATTAGCCCTTAGTTTGCTGACCACAGACTTAAAGCAATGAGGATTTATATCATGTTCATCCTTGGTCTTTGTTACAACTTGGATGGATGACCTGTTCAAATTGTCACTGTCGGTACTCAAGGCCCCAAGCTGACAAAATAGCCAAAATCTGCAACTCTGCTTTTAATTGTAACAAAGAGGAAAGTGAATTAAGGAAACCATGTGTTCTTAAAGCTTCTGTTCAGAAGTGACATACATCATCTTCACTTAGATTTCATCAGCTCATGTATATTCTATCTTCACTCCTGAATTTAACATGGCAGGGAAGTATTAATTTCCTACAGAGGAGAGAAACTAAGAATTGGTGGAGTGACATAATAGACAAAAAGGATTTGAGGTTTCAAGCTTAAAATCCTTGATGCAGGTTTAGATGAGGAAAAAGATCAAAGTCATACACTTTAAGATAGCCTGAAGGGAAATGGCATGGCACTGAAGCTAACTGGAGTATTGAGTGATTGTGAAATTTGTATACTTCAAAGTTCTTTAGCATGCTTATTGAAATTAAGACTAGCTGTCCTCAGCATCAGTAAAAAACAACAAGAAAAATAACAGCATAGTATAACTTAGATAATGTGCTAGATCTCCACAGATCTTAAATTTCCTTGGCATACTTGTCTAGTATTTAAAGACAGGAAAGAGATCACATTGTAAAAAATAATGTAAGCACCATAATCTAGTCTTAGTATACACCAAAATATATCAGAAGTCCAAATTGGCTGACTTACTATTTACTTTTTAATTATCTGTACATCTATCTCTATCTCCCTATATTTACAATATAAGAAGATCTTGAAATAACCACCTATGCAGTAAATCAATTACCATCAAATCCATTTGAAAAATGAAAAACCAATGGTTGATGTGAAACATGATTTGATATGAAAATGTTTTAGCATTTTATAAATGCATTCAGTTCAGTTCGTTTGCTCAGTTGTGTCCAACTCTTTGTGACCCCATGAATCAGAGCACACCAGGCCTCCCTGTCCATCACCAACTCCCGGAGTTTACCAGACCTCATGTGCATCGAGTCGGTGATGCCATCCAGCCGTCTCATCCTCTGTCATCCCCTTCTCCTCCTGCCCCCAATCCCTCCCAGCATCAGAGTCTTTTCCAATGAGTCAACTCTTCACATGAGGTGGCCAAAGTAATGAAGTTTTAGTACTTCCAATGAACACCCAGGACTAATCTCCTTTAGGATGGACTGGTTGGGTCTCCTTGCAGTCCAAGGGACTCTCAGGAGTCTTCTCTGACACCACAGTTCAAAAGCATCAATTCTTCGGTGCTCAGCTTTCCTTATAGTCCAACTCTCACATCCATACATGACTAATGGAAAAACCATAGCCTTGATTAGACGGACCTTTGTTGACAAGTAATGTCTCTGCTTTTTAATATGCTGGCTAGGTTGGTCATAACTTTCCTTCCAAGGAGTAAGCGTCTTTTAATTTCATGGCTGCAATCACCATCTGCAGTGATTTTGGAACCCAAAAAAATAAAGTCTGACACTGTTTCCACTGTTTCCCCATCTATTTCCCATGAAGTGATTGGACCAGATGCCATGATCTTTGTTTTCTGAATATTGAGCTTTAAGCCAACTTCTTCACTCTCCACTTTCACTTTCATCAAGAGGCTTTTTAGTTCCTCTTCACTTTCTGCCATAAGGATGATGTCATCTGCATATCTGAGGTTATTGATATTTCTCCTGGCAATCTTGATTCCAGCTTGTGCTTCTTACAATCCAGTGCTTCTCATGATGTACTCTGCATAGAAGTTAAATAAGCAGGGTGACAATATACAGCCTTGATGTACTCCTTTTCCTATTTGGAAGCAGTCTGTTGTTCCATGTCCAGTTCTAACTGTTGCTTCCTAACCTGCATACAGATATCTCAAGAGGCAGGTCAAGTGGTCTGGTATTCCCATCTCTTTCAGAATTTTCCACAGTTTCTTGTGATCCACACGGTCGAAAGCTTTGGCATAGTCAATAAAGCAGAAATAGATGTTTTTCCGGAACTCTCTTGCTTTTTCGATGATCCAGTGGATGTTGGTAATTTAATCTCTGGTTCCTCTGCCTTTTCTAAAACCAGCTTGAACATCAGGAAGTTCATGGTTCACGTATTGCTGAAGCCTGGCTTGGAGAATTTTGAGCATTACTTTACTACCATGTGCTGCTGCTGATGCCGCTAAGTCACTTCAGTAGTGTCCAACTCTGTGAGACCCCATAGATGGCAGCCCACCAGGATCCCCTGTCCCTGGGATTCTCTAGGCAAGAATACTGGAGTGGGTTGCCATTTCCTTCTCCTATGCATGAAAGTGAAAAGTCAAAGTGAAGTCGCTCAGTCGTGTCCGACTTTCCGCGACCCCATGGACGGCAGCCTACCAGGTTCCTCCATCCATGGGATTCTCCAGGCAAGAGTACTGGAGTGGGGTGTCATTGCCCTCTCCATATTAGCATGTGAGATGAGTGCAATTGTGCGGTAGTTTGAGCATTCATTGGCATTGCCCTTCTTTGGGATTGGAATGAAAACTGACCTTTTCTAGTCCTGTGGCCACTGCTGAGTTTTCCAAATTTGCTGGCATATTGAGTGCAGCACTTTCACAGCATCATCTTTCAGGATTTGAAATAGCTCAACTGGAATTCCATCACCTCCACTGGCTTTGTTCGTAGTGATGCTTTCTAAAGGCCCACTTGACTTCACATTCCAGGATGCCTGGCTCTAGGTGAGTGATCACACTATCGTGATTATCTTGGTCATGAAGATCTTTTTTGTACAGTTCTTGTGTGTATTCTTGCCACGTCTTCTTAATATCTTCTGCTTCTGTTAGGTCCATACCATTTCTGTCCTTTATCGAGCCCATCTTTGCATGAATTGGTTAAGACTAATTTAACAGGCTACTTTTTTGGTGGCATAGTAGAGCAAGAAAGGAAAAATTTTAAAAAAAGGTAATCATGGATTGCCACAATTGTTCTGACAATTTTTTCTCCAAAGTGCACTAAAAAAATAGTTATCATAATCCACGTTTCTGAACCAATAGTTTTCAATCCACTCTTCTACATTCGTATAACCACATCAAAATACTAGAGCCTTAATGTATATAGAAAAAACCTTGAGCTGACTCGACTCATTTTTTTAATAAATCATTTATCTCTATTGTTTGCCTTTTTTGTGTCAACTATTATTGGTAATAAACCACTTGTAACAAACCTCAGAAGGGATGGAGACAGGCAAATGTCATCACATCCAGAATGTCTAAACTGTAATGTTACCAGGGCATTCTAACTGAAACACAGTCAAGATTTTAGCAACTATTGTCCTCAGCATTTGATTCATGGCCTGACTCAGGGGTCCCCAGTCTGGGATTCAATGCCTGATGATCTGAGGTGGGGCTAGTGGTAAAGAACCCATCTGCCAATGCAGGAGATGCAAGAGACACAGGTTTAGTCCCTGGGTTGGGAAAATCCCATGGAGGAGGGCATGGCAAACCACTCCCTTATTCTTGCCTGGAGAACCCCACATACAGAAGAGCCAGGCGGCTATAGTCCATGGGGTCACAAAGAGTCGGACACGACTTAGCAGTGCACCATCCACTGTCACAGGCCGGGTTGATTCCCACAGCATCCAGTGTACTGTTATTTGTGTGTGGTAATTTGTGATCTGAGGTGGAGTTGATGTAATAATAATAGAAATAATGTATACAATAAATGTAATACATTTAAATCATTCCAAAACCATCTCCCTACCCTCATTCCCCACTCCTGGTCTCTAGAAAAACTGTCTTCCAGGAAAACAGTCCCCGGTGCCATAAAGATTGGGGACCACTGGACTAGCAGAGTTACACCAACTGGTGTTTGTTTAATCAAGTAAGGGCAACTCTAGAAGTGTATCTTGGTCTCAACCTCAAGTGTATGGTTTTGTGAATATAGTTGACTGTTAAAAAACATGTTAGGGGAACCAACCCCCAACAGTCAGAAATCTGAGTACCCCTTTACATCACCTCCCCATACTTGTAGTTTCATTCAATCAAAATTGGATCACGCAGGACTATAATACACCTTTTGTAAATCATCCATTGAAAAAAATTCATTGTAAAGGTGGACCTGTACAGTGCAAACCCATGTTGTTCAAGGTCAGCTGTCATTAGCTTGTGAATCTAGAGGAGAAAAAGGGACAGAATTGGACAAGTCTTTCATACAAAGGAACTTGGCATTTACATTGTTTTATATGTCTTGTTACTTGCTTTTTATTTGTTCATGGGAAAGAGATAGGTTATGGCATGATTAAAGAAATATCAGGGAAATCAAAAGAAGCCACACAAAAATACAAGCCTACATTTCCTAGGCATTATGCTTGTTTTACATTGGAATAGAGAAAACAGAATTGTTCGGATAAAACTTATCATCTTTGTTTACCATTAGACTGCATTTCTCATTTTGAATTTTGAAGATTACCTCTAATCTAACTGCAAATACTAATCTGTCCCATGACTTAGAATAAATGTTGTTACTGTACATGTAGAATGCTTCTGCCTGCACATTACTACCTTTGCATCTTATTGATTGCATGGCTGGTTTCTATGGCAACAGTAGTGGAGAAGTTAATTAAGATCAGGAGGTTAGAATTGAAGAAAAATAGAATTTTCAACACAGTTCATTTATCATGTACATTTAAATTAGTTTCCTTAATAAAATATCTACTGGAGTAGAATGGTGATGGCTGAGTCACTTTAATAAAAACAAATGATACATGTTAAAAGTTTAACATCACTTGTTTGTACTCAATTCATCCCATTAGGAAGCACTTTGACTTTGGTAATCAAATTAACAAAAGTCATTAATATAGGTTTCTGTATCTCAATACTATTACTCTAAGATTTTAGTCTTGAACAATGCATCTTATACATTATTCCTTCTATTTACACAGAATAATCTTGTGTTATTTATTGTCTTTTTCTTCTAAATCCACCCTTTTCATGATGTTCTGACTGGGGCAATGCAAGCTACCTTTCTCAGTTGCCACTAGCTTCCTAGGTTCTGCAGTAGAGGGCAACAAAAAAGGATTAGTAGGTAAGAGGATGGGAGAGCCGATTTCTTCCTTTCTGTTGACTTTCAGTTCTAGTCAGGATCAGTTCAGCAGTACTTCCTCCAGGAAAGGCACTTGATACTAGCCTCTAACATCCAAAACCTGTAACCAATCCACCATGTAAAGTCCTGTGAAATGACTAGTGCATTTCTGCTTTGCTTGTTGAAATAAAGTCCATGATTGTTTTTATATGGAAAAATTATAATGGCAGCTTAAAAGAGAATAAATTATATTTTTTTGATTATAAAAATTTTCAGAAATGTTATAAACATAGGAAAAAAAGATTATTCAGTCCAACACACAAATAGAATTTATGCTAACATTTTGCTTCTTCTTCTCAGTAATATTGTTTTGCAAATAGGTACATGCTTTTCCAATGGAGATGGAAATGGCAACCCTCCAGTATTCTTGCCTGGAAAATTCCATGGAAAGAGGAACCTGGAGGGCTGCAGTCCATGGGGTTGCAAAGAGTCAGACACGACTGAGCAACTACCACACACTTTCCAAAAACATACCTATACTATCTCTTCTTTTGTCTCCTGTGTTTTATTTTAAATAAAAACTGTGTTTCTGGTTTATTAAAAATTCTTCATAAACATCATTTGAACAGCTATGTAACACTCCATGGCCTATTATACCATTATTCAATATTTAGACATTCGGGTTGCTTTCAAAAGCTTTATAATTACAACTAATGCTACATCAATACCTCTGTGCTTCAAGGTTTTTCTTCCACATTTGGTTTATTTCCTTAGAATTTAAACCTTTGTTTTTATAATCAGTGCCAGTCCCTTAATTCAGAACCAGAGCCCTCTTCAAAGTCTGCACACCAGAAATATTTCTGGAATTTCTCAGAGACTGTCTTTCATCGACTCACAAAGCGTTCTTCTCTGCTTCTTTGTATGTGTGTGTATGTGTATGACACAGTGTATGTTTTCCTTACTGTTCCTATGGCAATATTATAGCTGAGGGTACATACAAAAAAATTTTTAGACTAATCATACCAATTTTGCCTTGCTAAGATAACATTCATATTTTATGTACACTGAGCATTTAATTTTTAATATATTTTCCTTAAATTGGTGCTAATGCTCCCATGATAAGAAATACTGCTCTCTTGTTCAGTAGGAGAAACAAAAAAGTAATCATGCTCTGTTTTGAGTCATTAATTACAGGCTATTTTGATATAAACTAAAATGATAATATTTAACTGGCAAATATGAACCAATCAGACATTCAATATAAACCAGAAAAAAATCATGGATCCCTTCATTTTGTTTTGTATACTGGCATATGCATACAACGCTACTTACTTCAGGAGGTGTTAGGAAAGTCATATTGTATATCTATGTTCATACCCATGCTAATTGCTAACTGCTAAGTCACTTCAGTCGTGTCCGACTCTGTGTGACCCCATAGATGGCAGCCCACCAGGCTCCCCCGGCTCTGGGATTCTCCAGGCAAGAACACTGGAATGGGTTGCCATTTCCTTCTCCAATGCATGAAAGTGAAACGTGAAAGGGAAATCGCTTAGTCATATCCCACTCTTAGCGACCCCATGGACTGCAGCCCACCAGGCTGCTTTGTTCATAGGATTTTCCAAGCAAGAGTGGAGTGGGGTGCCATTGCCTTCTCCTATACACATATCCCTACCTATATGTAAGTACACTATTTTAAACAACTGAAAATGTAAGACAGTCATCACTAGCTTTCCTAAACAAGATAAAATCAAAACCTATAACCCTGTGTTTAAGAAAAACAGGACATTAATTCTATATGCTCAAAGAAGTTTTGGATTTCTTTAATCATCTCATATGCTATGAAATTCCCAACTCAAGGGCCAAAGCTGTCTTTTGTGCCCTTCTGTTTCTTCTCTCAATTTCTTGGCTTGGCACTGTCAAAGTGTACCCTTCTGATTAAAAGATGCTAGCTAGTTATAATTTGATTAATTAGCACATGATCTATAGAAATACTTTTGGTTGTAGTGTGGTTTTCTGGAGACCACCACATATTGTTCAACTGTAATAATAAAAACAGCAGGAGAGAAAACCTTAAAAAAAAAGAGAGAGAATTTTCCTTTTGAAAGGACTTTCCAAAGTCATATCTGTAGCCTGACATTCTTCACGACTAAATTCAATTTTCTCGCCTTAAAACAACAAAACTTTACTGAACACTGTGCAAGATGCAAGGTGCTGTTTTGAGCTATGTGTGATCTCATTAGCACCTCAGAACAACCATGGGACGTATTCATTATTTACCATGTTTTATGTAACATAAAGTCGGGGCTCAGAAATGTTAAGTAGCATTTCCATGTTTGTGCAGAGTGACAGAATCTGCATTTGAATGTCAGTTGGCCTGGCCCAATGCTCATTTTCTTTCACTGAAATAGTTATTATATTTTTAATAGCTGTCAATAAGGATAAAGGCTTTTTTATGTACCTGTCATTGCCTAGGCACTGAGTTCTACCATAGTCGTTCTTATACAAGGCATTTTAGAAATTTTCTTAATATATAATTATAATTAAGTAAGGCAATTTGATGATAAGCATCCACTAACATTGGTTTGCAAACTGCCCTCCATATATAGAGGGCAAGGAAAGACAGAAAAAGGAGGCAGGACACTCCAAACAGGTAGACGACAGGTTTAACAAGCAAAGGAACTTACATAGGCGGCTTGTTTTAGGCACCATACGAAGCTGAGATCTCTGTACTGGTCTGCAGGGTCACAGAATTTTATATGGAGGCCTTAACTGGACTCAGTCAGGCTCAGTAACACATTACTCTCTCAAGGCTGCACTCTTGAAAGTGGCTTGCACTGTGGGAGTGGTGGGCAGAATGTACATTCCAAGGGCAGGGGAGGGGATGAGCAGCCTTGGCCTGAGTGTAGTTTGAGGGTCAACAAGCAGTCATGTCCTCTATATGACCTCCTTCAACAACTGGATTTTTTTTTTTTTGGCATGGTTGTAAATTTCTTAGTTCTTAAAACTCTAAAGAAAAAATAACCTTCCCCTCAACCTGCTAAATCCAGAATCATTCCATTCTTATTCTCTTGCCCTTTATAAAGTCTTGATCAAGTTGGTGAATGC
Source organism: Capricornis sumatraensis (assembly GCF_032405125.1). Classification (NCBI taxonomy): domain Eukaryota; kingdom Metazoa; phylum Chordata; class Mammalia; order Artiodactyla; family Bovidae; genus Capricornis; species Capricornis sumatraensis. Next base: position 74,441,800 of record NC_091069.1, on the reverse strand, counting down.
TGAAAAGTTACATTCTAAAAACAAAGATTCTGCTATATTATAGGAAAGATTCATGTGTTGGAAATATATAAATCTATATATATCATATCTATATATTTTTATAGAATACTCTTTCTACTGGTCTCTCCCTCTCCTTTATAGAATACTCTTTCTCTTCATATATGCATATATATGCATACATATATATAGATACAGATCTATATAACTGACTTTAAATAATTACCCACTTGTGTATAATAAAAATAATTTACTACATGTAAATATTTCATTAAACACAAGAGGACAAATATTTGGAATCAGTTCTTTCCAATTATGTCACTTGGATGCCACCATTTTTATATAAGGTATAAAATTAAAAAACAAGGTTAAATCTGCCAAATATTGTCTCATTATTTGGTTAAAAACAGAAGACTCAGTTCAGTTCAGTCACTCAGTTGTCTCCGACTCTTTGCAAGACCCCATAGACTGCAGCATGCCAGGCTACCCTGTCCATCACCAACTCCCAGAGCCTACTCAAACTCACATCCATTAAGTTGGTGATGCCATCCAACCATCTCATCCTCTGTCATCCCCTTCTCCTCTTGCCCTCAATATTTCCCAGCATCAGGGTTTTTTCCAACGAGTCAGTTCTCCACATCAGGTGGCCAAAGATTTGGAGTTTCAGCTTCAGCATCAATCCCTTCAGTGAATATTCAGGACTGATTTCCTTTAGGATTGGCTGGTTGGATCTCCTTGCAATCCAAGGGACTCTAAGGGTCTTCTCCAACACCACTGTTCAAAAGCATCAATTCTTCAGTGTTCAGCTTTCTTTCTGGTCCAGCTCTCACATCCATACATGACTACTGGAAAAACTATAGCTTTGACTAGATGGACATTTGTTGGCAAAATAATGTCTCTGCTTTTTAATATGCTGTCTGGTTTAATTGTAGTTTTTTTTTTTTTTTCCTTTTCAAAGAGCAAGTGTCTTTTAATTTCATGGCTGCAGTCACCATCTGCAGTGATTTTGGAGTCCAAGAAAATAAAGTCTGTCACTGTTTCAATTGTTTCCCCATCTATTTGCCATGAAGTGATGGGACCAGATGTCATGATCTTTAGTTTTTTGAATTTTGAATTTTAAACCAGCTTTTTCACTCCTCTTTCACTTTCATCAAGAGGCTCTTTAGTTCCTCTTTGCTTGTGTGTGTGTGCACCTATGTGTATGTACATATGTGTATGGTTTCTGCAGGTCTTAATCACTGAGCTCATCCTCACTGAAATGATGTTTTAAAAAGTAAAAAGGAAGAAAGTTTTTCTTTCAGAAACTTTCAAACGTTGGTCAGTCTTCCTCAACTCACAAATTGCCAAGTACAACATCTGCCTTTTCATCATGAAAGTGGCTTAAATATTTAGATAATAATAAAGGCTGTTGACTTGACTTTATAAATTAAGAAAAGATAAAATATAACTGCATGTATTACAGTTTAGAGTAGTGCTGCTGCTGCTGCTAAGTCACTGCACTCGAGTCCGACTCTGTGCGAGCCCCTAGACGGCAGCCCACCAGGTTACCCCGTCCCTGGAATTCTCCAGGCAAGAACACTGCAGTGGGTTGCCATTTCTTTCTCCAATGCATGAAAGGGAAAAGTGAAAGTGAAGTCATTAAAGTATTGGGGTGCTTCTTATTCATCTACAATGATTTATTTGATAATACACATTCCGTTAAGGGTCTTGCTTTCACAAAGTCAGACTGCTAAGCAGACTTGTATACTCGTCCTTTAAAAAAAGTCAGAATTGGATTAGACATGTTTTTCTAAATAATAAATTTTGTACTGCCAATTTTGGGGTAAATTTATTCAATCACATTCATGACATCTGTCTACAAATAACACAACTATATTTTTCATGGGCTAAATATTGTGAACATAATGCTGGCAGGTCCAAAGATGTATCAGTTGACTGATATGGAACTGGAGCAAATTATAACAAATATTCTCACGCACAGCTGACAATCTCTAACTAGCTATTAAATCTGTATATACAGTACATTTGTGTATGAAACAATCAGACTGAATTAAATTGGGTGGCACAGTGGTAAAAATCTACCTGCAAATGCAGGTAGATGCAAGAGGGGTAGGTTCAATCCCTGGAGAATAAAATTTCAGTCCACTCCAGTATTCTTGCCTGGAAAATTCCATGGACAGAGGAACCTGGTGGGCTACACTCCATGGGGTTGCAAAGAGTTGGATAACTGAGCCCACACTGCATGTTCTTGAAACAACAGCCTGTCATCCCAGATTAAAACTATAAATAACTTGGGGAATGAAAAGCAATTTATCCCATTGATTTCAAAGCAGGAATGTTTTTTAAAAACTAAAATACCAGGAAAAAACTATATTTTGTTACATTCTGTTGCTTTACACCTACAAAGAAATCTAGACTGCTGTCATGCATGAAAATGAGTCATGTCTTGGGTCAAACTCTAGGTTTATTTGAATAACACTATGGATTGAATTAAATTCTCATGTTACTCTAAATATTCATTCTTTTAACATGATAATGACATGTTCAGTGATATTTGATTATATCATGGGTAATATGCATGATTACCAAATTGCCATTGAGTACCTTTAAGAAGAATGCAATTGAAGATAACTTACTATAAGCCTATCTTAACTTTCAGTTATCATGGATCTTGAGATGTCTGCCATCTAGTTTAAAAACTTATTATTAAATTCTGTTTCCCAAAACTTTTATTTATTTCTTCTGTCAAGGGTAAGGCACTGCAGCAGATATGTAAAGATCTTGGATTAAGTAGGCTTGAGAGGCAAAAACACTGCAATTTTGTAAAGACGGTGGAGAGTAGGGGATATGGGAAAACTGTAATACTTTTTAACTGGCTTCCTCTTTAAATATGATCATAAATATGTTCAAGTAAGGAACAGGCACTGAGAAAGCACACTAAATTTTGATTATTCCCACAGTTAAAGCCTTTTCTGTAGCTATTGTGTTGTAACTTTTCTGTTAGAGACCTTTGTACCTTCAATTAATTGTCTTTTTTCCTGCAGTGAATATAAACTTTCAGAACTGAAGAAAAGGGATTCTCTCAGATGTGACCCCAATATCGACCTTCTTATGTGCTATAGGGATTTTCTTTCTGAGTGACTAAGGCCTGATACTCCTGTAACAATGGCTCTGCCAGATCTCTGCGAAAACATCAGTCTTTTACATTTATTTTGGTCTAGAAGATGATTTCTTATATTAGGTATAGGGCATCAGTATTTCTTTAAATAGAATTTTCTGTCTGTCTTCTTTCCCCATCCTCTCTTCACTGTTATAACTCAACTGCCCAAATTGTCCTTGCTCTATTTTAAGTCAACACAATTTGACCCTTTGCTTTACTGAAAGCATGTGCTCAGTCATGAACTGTAAGGGTTAAACTATTTGCTGTCTGACTATTTATAACATCCTAGGGGTGTAGTCTATCTATTTACATAAACTTTGAAATCCTGATCATTTCACTAACAATTCTTTGATTGTCTCAGTGCATGTCACCCCAAATATTCTACCAAACAAAATATTCTTTATAAATAAGTGAATCCAATTCTAGTTTGAATTCCGTGGAAATTATTAATGGCAAAATAAATCTTCACACGCTTGCAAGAATGGAGATTTTTTTCATACAAACTTCTTTGGGGAAGAATGAAATTTTGTGTGTAGATTTAGTCAAATACAGTCCTAAAGGACAAATATTTTGAGTGTGTTTTGAGTGTGTGAATTTGTTATAAAGGATGAGAGCCTTCACTGTTAGTAACTCACTGCAATCTATTTAAAATTCTGTTAACCCAAACCATGTTAGTAAGTAAGTGTTAGCCTTTCGTGTCTTCCTCTTTGTGACCCCATAGATTGTAGCCCACCAGGCTCCTCTGTCCATGGGATTCTCCAGGCAAGAAGACTGGAGTGAATCGCCACTCCCTTCTCCAGGGGATCTTCCCACCCCAGGGACTGAATCTAGGTTTCCTTCATTGCAGTCAGATTCTTTGCCATCTGAGCCACCAGGGAAGCCCACATTGGATCTCAGCAATATGTATTTCAATATATCAGGACAGATGTCTGCCTGTTACAATGAACCCCCGAATAGCATCAGAGTGACTATCACAGCCATAGACCCTTTTGCGTACAATTCTCTCACATAAATTATTGTGCTTCAAACCATGTGACACCACCACATTTGACATAGCTAGTTGGACTAGGACGGGGTGACTGATTATATACACAGCTATTTATAGCCTGGCCAACATGCTAGGTTGTGGCATGAAGGGACAGTTTCACACAACAGGGATTCTTTGATAAATAGAAATACACTCATCAGTTAGCTCTCTTTTCAAGGAGATTCATGAGTGAAGAGATAACCATGATCCTTAAACAATAGATATGAGGAGTTAGGAGAAGAAGGAAGAGCAGAAAGTAAAGCAAGGTAAGAATGGGTGGAATCTCACAGCTGTCAAAGATGTAAAGTGATGCTATGATGACTGAGATACTCCAATGCAGCTGCTCTGTATCCCGAGCAATCTCTTTGTGGCTTTTTTGTATGTAAGATTGTTTTCCTTATTTTTATTTATTGATTTTTTCTGTGGAGTGAACTGGGGATTCAGGGACAGGGTCTAGGAGAACTTTCCAATTCTCGAAAGAAAAAAAAGAAAGAAAGAAATTTATTTCCACAAATTAACATACCCAGTAAGGTAAGTCTCAAAAGAAAGATTATTTTAGATCTAACAGAAATTTTGCAGTTATCTTTGAAAACAATATTTTTCTTACCACAATATGATTTCAAAGTGAATTTCATAATAATAGGACTCATATTTATAAAAACCCTTTAGCAGCAAGGCTGTCTTATCACACACAGGCACAAACTGAACTGGTTAAGCTATTTAGCATGGGTGTACTCAGTCGCTCAGTCACATCCAACTCTTTGTGACTCCCTGGACTGTAGCCCACCAGGCTCCTCTGTCCATGGGATTTCCTAGGCAAGAATACTGGAAAGGTTGCCATTCCCTTCTCCAGGGAATCCTCCCGATTCAGGAACTGAACCCACATCTTCTGCATCTCCTGCTTTGGCAGGCCAATTCTTTACCACTTGAGATACCTGGGAAGCCGAGCTATTTAGTACCAAGAGTTAAACTGAAACAACTTAAATGTTTCCCTAGGACGGGATTACTTCCCTATGAAACAGTCAACAGATATGCCATATCAAGGATTAAAAGAATGACTCTAGGTACTATAGGAAGGATTGTGGCAGACCCCAAAGTGGTTGAGAACAACTACACTATGAATATGAGGGAACACTGAGAGTCCCTTGGACTGCCAGGAGATCCAACCAGTCCATTCGAAAGGAGATCAGCCCTGGGTGTTCTTTCCAAGGAATGGTGCTAAAGCTGAAACTCTAGTACTTTGGCCACCTCATGCTAAGAGTTGACTCATTGGAAAAGACTCTGATGCTGGGAGGGATTGGGGGCAGGAGGAGAAGGGGACAACAGAGGATGAGATGGCTGGATGGCAACACTGACTCGATGGACGTGAGTCTGAGTGAACTCCGAGAGATGGTGATGGACAGGGAGGCTTGGCATGCTGCAATTCATGGGGTCACAAAGAGTCGGACACGACTGAGCGACTGAACTGAACTGATAATCTCTAAGGATTGACCGGGAAACCTCACAATTTTTCAAGGATGCCTGAGATACACATTCAAGAAACTTATCAGTCACACAGGTATGGACTCTGTCTTCAATGAGAAGTTAGATAAAAATCTCTAATACATCTTTTCCATTTGTTTTAAAAGGGCCATAAATATCACTATCATAGCCATTTTCAGTAACCTTAAGAACATTCACATTGTTGTGCAACCATCACCGCTATCCATTTCTAGAATTCTTTTCATCTTGCAAAATTGAAACACTACAGCCATTAAACAATAAAGTCCCATTCCTCCCTGTCTGCAGCCGCTGGCAAACACCATTCTACTTTATGTCTTTAGCAGTTTAATGATTCTAAACACTCCTTATGGGTGGAATCATAGAATATTTGTCTTTTTGTGACAGGCTTATTTCATTCATAATAATGTCCTCAAGATTCATCCATGTTGTAGCATATATCAGAATTTCCTTCTTTTTTGTGGCTGGATAGTATTCCATTGTAAACACATACCACATTTATCTTATTTATTCATCCATTGATAGATGTTTGGGTTGCCTCCTTGTTTTAGCTATCATGAATAATGCTAGTACTATAGATAAGGGTAGATAGTATAGATATGGAGACCCAATTCTTTGGAGTATACATGTTCCCAATTTGACAATTTCTGAACAGAATTTTAGGTCATACCTGAATGGTCTAGCAGTTTTCCCTACTTTCTTCAATTTAAGTCTGGATTTGGTAATAAGGACTTCATGATCTGAGCCACAGTCAGCTCCTGGTCTTGTTTTTGTTGACTGTATAGAGCTTCTCCATCTTCGGCTGCAAAGAATATAATCAATCTGATTTCAGTGCTGACCATCTGGTGATGTCCATGTGTAGAGTCTTCTCTTGTGTTGTTGGAAGAGCGTGTTTGCTATGACCAGTGCATTTTCTTGGCAAAACTCTATTAGTCTTTGTCCTGCTTCATTCTGCATTCCAAGGCCAAATTTGCCTGTTACTCCAGGTGTTTCTTGACTTCTTACTTTTGCATTCCAGTCCCCTAGAATGAAAAGGACATCTGCTTTGGGTGTTAGTTCTAAAAGGTCTTGTGTGTCTTCATATAACCGTTCAGCTTCTTCAGCGTTACTGGTTGGGGCATAGACTTGGATTACTGTGATATTGAATGGTTTGCCTTGGAAACGAACAGAGATCACTCTGTCGTTTTTGAGATTGCATCCAAGTACTGCATTTCAGACTCTTGTTGACCATGACGGCTACTCCATTTCTTCTGAGAGATTCCTGTACGCAGTAGTAGATATAATGGTCATCTGAGTTAAATTCACCCATTCCAGTCCATTTGCATTCACTGATTCCTAGAATGTCGACGTTCACTCTTGCCATCTCTTCTTTGAGCACTTCCAATTTGCCTTGATTCATGGACCTGACATTCCAGGTTCCTATGCAATATTGCTCTTTACAGCATCAGACCTTGCTTCTATCACCAGTCACATCCACAGCTGGATACTCTTTTTGCTTCAGATTTAAGGGCCTCAATCTGATAGATAGAGTGCCTGATGACCTATGGAATGAGGTTCGTGACATTGTACAGGAGACAGGGATCAAGACCATCCCCATGGAAATGAAATATAAAAAAGCAAAATGGCTGTCTGGGGAGGCCTTACAAATAGCTGTGAAAAGAAGAGAAGAGAAAAGCAAAGGAGAAAAGGAAAGATATAAGCATCTGAATGCAGAGTTCCAAAGAATAGCAAGAAGAGATAAGAAACACTCCCTCAGTGATCAATGCAGAGAAATAGAGGAAAATAACAGAATGGGAAAGACTAGAGATCTCTTCAAGAAAATTAGAGATACCAAGGGAACATTTCATGCAAAGATGGGCTTGATAAAGGACAGAAATGGTATGGACCTAACAGAAGCAGAAGATATTAAGAAGAGATGGCAAGAATACACAGAAAAACTCTACAAAAAAGACCCAGATAATCATGATGGTGTGATCACTCATTTAGAGCCAGACATCCTGGAATGTGAAGTCAAGTGGGCCTTTAGAAAGCATCACTACGAACAAAGTTAGTGGAGGTGATGGAATTCCAGTTTGATTTCAAATCTTGAAAGATAATGCTGTGAAAGTGCTGCACTCAATATGCCAGCAAATTTGGAAAACTCAGCAGTGGCCACAGGACTGGAAAAGGTCAGTTTTCATTCTAATCCCAAGGAAGGGCAATGGCAAAGAATGCTCAAACTACTGCACAATTGCACTCATCTCACATGCTAGTAAAGTATGCTCAAAATTCTTCAAGCCAGACTTCAGCAATATGTGAACCGTGAACTTCCAGATGTTCAAGCTAGCTTTAGAAAAGGAAGAGGAACCAGAGATCAAATTACCAATATCCACTGGTAAAAGCAAGAGAGCTCCAGAAAAACACCTATTTCTGCTTTATTGACTATGCCAAAGCCTTTGACTGTGTGGATCACAAGAAACTGTGGAAAATTCTGAAAGAAATGGGAATACCAGACCACCTGACCTGCCTCTTGAGAAACCTATATGCAGGTCAGGAAGCAACAGTTAGAACTGGACATGGAACAACAGACTGGTTCCAAATAGGAAAAGGAGTATGTCAAGGCTGTATATTGTCACCCTGCTTATTTAACTTCTATGCAGAGTACATCATGAGAAATGCTGGACTGGAAGAAACACAAGCTGGAATCAAGATTGCCAGGAGAAATATCAATAACCTCAGATATGCAGATGACACCACCCTTATTTCAGAAAGTGAAGAGGAACTGAAAAGCGTCTTGATGAAAGTGAAAGAGGAGAGTGAAAAAGCTGGCTTAAATCTCAACATTCAGAAAACGCAGATCATGGCATACGGTCCCATCACCTCATGGGAAATAGATGGGGAAACAGTAGAGACAGTGTCAGACTTTATTTTTTTGGGCTCCAAAATCACTGCAGATGGTGACTGCAGCCATGAAATTAAAAGATGCTTACTCCTTGGAAGAAAAGTTATGACCAACCTAGATAGCATATTCAAAAGCAGACATATTACTTTGCTGACTAAGGTCTGTCTAGTCAAGGCTATGGTTTTTCCAGTAGTCATGTATGGATGTGAGAGTTGGGTGAAGAAGGCTGAGGGCCGAAGAATTGATGCTTTTGAACTGTGGTGTTGGAGAAGACTCTTGAGAGTCCCTTGGACTGCAAGGAGATCCAACCAGTCCATTCTGAAGGAGATCAACCCTGGGATTTCTTTGGAAGGAATGATGCTAAAGCTGAAACTCCAGTACTTTGGCCACCTCATGCGAAGAGTTGACTCATTGGAAAAGACTCGGATGCTGGGAGGGATTGGGGGCAGGAGGAAAAGGGGACGACAGAGGATGAGATGGCTGGATGGCAACACTGACTCGATGGAGTGAGTCTGAGTGAACTCTGGGATTTGGTGATGGACAGGGAGGCCTGGCGTGCTGCAATTCATGGGGTCGCAGTCAGACACTACTGAGTGACTGAACTGAACTAACAGAATTTTTATACTTGGAAAATTAACTTAGACTTGAGTTTGTTTTTTTTTTTTTATAGAGCAATCACTCATATATACCTAGAAGATAAAAATATTCTATTTATTATAAATTTATTGTATTTAAATAATAAATTGCTAAGATGTTACCAAAATATAGAGAAATAAATAACAGATAATCCTTTTATATGTACCTTAAAGTATAGCACAGCTTCCTGTATTTATATCTATCCTTTCTGATTAAGCTGATGACTCATATCATGGTACATGGCCTAGCAGCATGGATAACATTTGGAAGTTTTGTGAAGAATTTGGAATTTAATGCTTCAACCCAATCTTACAGAATCAGAATTTGCATTTAATGAACTTCCCAGGTAATTCTTCTGTATAATAAATTTGGAAAAGTACTTCTTTAAAGCACTTGATTGCTTTGCATGAAAAAATAGAATTGTTGTCATTCTTCTAAAGAAACGGACTTCATTTTGCTGACTATTAAGTTTACATAACATCCTTTTGTTTATGTGCATTTCTATGAATATAGTAAATTTTGTTTCAAAGTCAAATCACATAACAAAAATTTTGAAAGATATTTTAAATAGCAACTAAGTTCAACATATGAAATACTAAAACGTAAACAGATTCAATTGAAATCATAAAGAACTAAAGAGTCATGTCCAAGTTTACAAAGTCATAGACCATGGCAGTGAAGGTCTTTTGGCCACAGTAATTACAGAGCATCATCTATGATAAGAGTCACACTGATTTTAGCAATGTCCAGCTTTTCTTTAAAATTGTGCCTTACAATAAACATGACATTGTTTCAAGAGTTCCAAGTGTGAAGAATAACATTTTATCAAGGGGAAGCTTGGCTTCAATCTTGTGAGACTTTTCTTTGTTAGAAAATAGCTACAAAGTAAGGGGAGAATCACAGTCCCTCTGTATAAATTATATCAGTTTTTCTAGGAAAACTGGAAGTAGCCATTAGTGGGGGCGGGGGGGACCACTATTTACCATAGCCATGCCATGGAAGCAACCTAAATGTTCATCAACAGAAGAATAAAGATGTAGTACATATATACAATGGAATATTACTCAGCCACAAAAAGTATTTATAGTGATGTGGATGGACCTAGAATCTATCATACAGTGTGAAGTAAGTCAAAAAGAGAGATAAAAAATATATATCACACATTAATGTGTATATTTGGAATCTAGAAAAGTGGTACAGATGAATCGATTTGCAGGGCAGGAAGAGAGATGTAGATGTAGAGAAAAGCTTTGTGGACACAGAGGGGAAAGGAGAGGGTGGGCCCAACTGGGAGAGTGGCATCGACGTATATACACTGCTACACGTAAAGTAGAAATGGGAACCTGAAACACAGGAAGCTCAGCATGGTGCCCGGTGAGGATCTAGAGGGCTAGAACGGGGGCCAGTGAGAGGAAGGCTCAAGAGGGAGGGGACCGATGTGTACATATATCTGAGTCACTTTGTTGTACAGCAGAAACTAACACAACATTGTAAAGCAATTATGCTCTGATAATAAAATGTAATACAAATAAATAAAAATAAATACATAAATAATATTAGAATAGAGATTAAAGCTGGAAGGGGGAATAATCTGTACTTACCTATGTCATAAGTATTGTCAAAGTGTGACCTGAATATCTCATGTTTCAATATCATCTTGAAGTCTCTTTTCAAAATGAAAATTCCAAGGTTACACTCTAGACCCATACCAAAACCTCTGGAATAGTGCCTACTCAATTACATTTATACTAAGTGCCTCAGATGACTCAAATGCACTCTGAAGTTTCTTAAGACAAACCTACGGTTTAATCACTAAGTTGTGTCCAACTCTTGCAACCTCATAGACTGTAGCCTCCAAGGCTCCTCTGTCCACGGGATTCTCTAGGCAAGAATGTTGGAATGGGTTGCCATTTCCTTCTCCAGCTTTTTAATGTAGGTACACCCCATCTAGTTAGATGAAGGTTCTAGAGAAAACAGACTGAGGATTTTCAAGGAAAAAAGGATTCTGCCTCCCAGAGTCACTTTGGACTTGACCTGCAACATCAGGTCTTCCCTGGGTCTCCAACCTACTAGTGTGCCCTAAAGAATTCTGACGTATCAGGCCCCACAATCACATGAGCCAATTCTTTAAAATAAATCTTTCCTCTACATACACACATCGTATTGGTTCAGTCTTTGGGAGCCCTGATTAATACATTCAACCATCATAAACAGAATGACATCACTTCAGTCTGAAAGATATACACCTTCAAAAAAATGTTTTTTACATCTGACATTATTTTATGCAGGAGCTATGAAAAATTTAACATTAAAATTCTCTTTTTATCAACTGTTATGACTTACTGGAGTTCATGATCAGTTAAGGTATATATATAGATATCATATAATAACTCACTATTCATTTATTTCATCAGAAGAAATCTATCCTTCAATTCTCTCAACTCATGTAGTACATGATTTCAGATAACTTGATTTTATAATGAGTTGCCTTTTGCCTCAAGTTGTCAAATTAATTTCTCCACTAGTTCTATGAAATTACTATTACAAATTTATAGTAACATTTCCCCCAAAACTTCAGTTACAGTTTAGGAAAATAGTTTTAAATATGAATATAGGACAGTCTACCTTTTGAAGCCATTTTAATACATTTGCAATTATTTTAGCCATAGCATTACAGAAATGGACCTAATAAATAACTAAGCCTTCTTCTATTTTTCATAGAAGAAAGATGTAGTTTTTTCTTTTACTAAAACATGAGGTCTAAGTTTGTATCTTAGTACAATAATATGCAAATTAGGGTTGAACAATTTGATAAACAAACATGCTTACTTTATATAAGAATTTGGTAGGCAGAATAGGCACATGAAAAGATGTTCAACTTTGCTAATTAATAGAGAAATGTAAATCGAAACTACAAAGAGGTACCACCTCACACTAGTCAGAATGGTTATCATTTAAAAGTCTACAAATCATAAAAACTTGAGAGGATATGGAGAAAAGAGAACCCTCTCACATTGTTAATGGGAAGGTAAATTGGTACAGCCACTATGGAAACACTATGGAGATTTCTCAAAAAACTAAAAATAGTGTTGTCATATGATCCAGCAATCCCACTCCTGGACACATGCCTAGACAAAACTATAAATTTAGAAAAGATACATGTGTCGTATGTTAATAGTAGCACTATTTACAACAGCCAAGACATGGAAACAACCTAACTGTCCACTGACAGATGAAGGGATAAAGAAGATGTAATACACACACACACACACACACACACGCAAGAAATATTACTTAGGCATCAAAAAGAATGAAGTGATGCCATCTGCAGCAACACGGTTGGACTTAGAGACTATCATACTAAGTGGTAAATCCGAAAGAGAAAGACAAGTACCATATGCTATCACTGAAACATGGAATCTAAAGTATGATACAAATAAAATCTGCAAAATAAAAACAGACTCATATAAAGAATTTGTGGTTGGCAAAGGGGAAGGGAGGTAGGAGAGGGAAGGTATGAGAGTTTAGGATTAGCAGAGGCAAACAATTATATATAGGATGGATAAAAAAACAGGTCATGCTGTATAACACAGGGAACTATATTCGATATTCTGTCATAAACCATAATGGAAAAGAATATGAAAAAGAAAAAATATATATATACACACACACATATGTACAACTGAGTCAATTTGCTATATAGAAGAAATAAACACATTCTAAATCAACTGTACTTCAATAAAATTTTTTAAAATCTAAAAAAATTTTTTAAAATAATTTGATAAGCAGAATTGTATGGTGGTCAAATGCAAAGACTCCAGAAACAGTAGGTCAAAGTTTAATGTGAGAATTTGGACAAGTCATTTAACCTCAGTGTTTATCTGGAAGTAAGGAAAATAAATGTACCCTTGGTTATTCATATTGGCATATGGCAGAAACCAACACAATATTGTAAAGCAATTGTCCTTCAGTTAAATTTTTTTTAAAGAAATAATAGATCCAAAAGAGAATAATATAAAGAAAAAACCTTAATGATGGAATAAGCACAATTGATCTTGGTGAGGGTGGAGTTTTGAAAAGCAGAAGGGCAAGGAAGAGAAAAACACATTGAGTAAGCAACCACCTGGAGGGTAAACATGCATTGGAACAAAGCAGGCAATACAAAGTAACCAGGTTAGAGTCTCAAGCTGGTGAGTAGAATGAAAGCACTGGTACTGGAAGATTCCTTTGAAAGTGATGTATGGGGTGAATAGAGCAGAGTACAAGAGGCTGAAACCAGCCAGGCAACTGTTGGAATAATAAAGGAGAGAATAATATGCAGCAGCAGCATAGAGAGAGAAGAAGGCATAGGTAAAAATCACAGATTTCAGAATATAGAAGGTGGTTAATCTGAGAATTATTTCCAAAAGAGCAGCAGTCAGACTTTGCAGTAAGTAATAATTAAAAGAAGAGTCAAAAATGGCAGCAAGTTTTTACCTCCGGCAAACTGAAGGCTACAACAAAAATGGAGCAGTTTGGAAGTTAGAGAGTTTTAAGGGGAGGATCATACACACTTCGGGAAAGGACAGTTTACATGGCAGTGGGGTTCAACGTTAAAATGTTAGAAATTTCATGTCATCAGTAAACTCTATCAGAGCTGGGAGGGACCTTGCAGATGACCTAACCCGCATTGCTCCTGTGAGCTTCAGGCAGCAAAAGCATACGCCATCATCTCACAACGGGATGATGCAGAACCAGGGTGAAGACCCAGTCTGCTACCAACTAAACTGAGGTTTGTCATTCCTTGTCCTCCCAACCAGCCTGCACAGAATCCTAACTTCAAAGATGCCTACAATCTCAGTTTTATTGACTGATGAGTAGAATATTTCAAGAGGGCATAAATTTTTTAATCTAAGAGTATACAACATCGCTCATATTATACAATCATTCTTAAAGCTTAAATGACAGCATAGCTACATATTATAACAGTAAGGTAAGATAAGGTGAAGTCACTCAATCATGTCCGACTCTTTGCGACCCCATGGACTGTAGCCTACCAGGCTCCAGGCAAGAGGACTGGCGTGGGTTGCCATTTCCTTCTCCAGTGGTGATTTTTAAATATAGAGGAAACATATTTCACAGACATTAGGTAACTTTTACTAATTTTTACCTAAATGTCAAGTGCTACTGCTGCTGCTGCTGCTAAGTTGCTTCAGTTGTGTCTGACTCTGTGCGACCCCAGAGAACAGTGGAGTGGGTTGCCATTTCCTTCTCCAATGCATGAAAGTGAAGCCGCTCAGTCGTGTCCGACTCTTAGCGACCCCATGGACTGTAGCCTACCAGGCTCCTCCATCCATGGGATTTTCCAGGCAAGAGTACTGGAGTGGGTTGCCATTGTTGGTCACATCTTCCTTTTAGGACACTAAATTTGTCTATATCACTTGGAGATGGAGGTGTCTTTCACAATCTCTCTTAATGAGGCTAATAATAGATGTTTCTTAAGATTTTTATTATCACCTGAGTCACAAAGTGTCATTGATTTCTGGCATTAAACAGAGAGACAATTTGGTCACCAAGAATGTTTTGCTAGTTGGGAGTGTTGGAAATGTTCAGCCAATGGGTCAATCTGATCTTGGCTATCACCAGATCAAAGAATAGATTCTATTTTTGACAGAAAAACTGTCTCTTTCATCTTAAATTATTCTCTACCAAGATCATGTCACTATCAACTAGTTAATATTTCTGAAATTAGAACATTCTTAAATCTTTCAGCAGTAGAAACATTAATCCAAATATCTACAAATTCACATTTAAATTTTCAAATAACTTTCCTTGTTTATCTCTAGAGATTAGGAAGCAGGCTCAACATATATCAATTCATTCATAAAATATTTCTTAAGTTCATAAATAAACTATTATTTATAAACATTGAATAGTTATGTGTACAAAGGATATATCAGTGAATAAACCAAAACAAAGATATTTTGAATTTTACTCTAACAAAGACAAAACCATTGGAAAGGGTTGAACCATGTTAAAATTTATTTTAAATTGATTGGATTCTAAATGTACAATGAAGATGAAGCTTGCAGGTTTTACTGATAGCTTGAATATAGGCTCTGAGACTAGCAAAAGAGTCAAGGATAATACCAATGTCTCAGCTTAAGCAGCAGGAAGAACAGAGTAAACATTTGCTGAGGAAGATAATAATCAGAGAAGAGCTGGATTACAGGAGAAAGTTTAGGAAAATCTGAGAAATACACAACATTTCAGCCATGCAGTTTAAATAGAATATTGGTTTAAATTTCTATAGTCTAGACTATAAAGTATAAAACCTCAAGCTCCCCTTACATCTCTTTATTAAAGATGGTATTATAGAATGCATATTTTTCAAGTCTCTGCTTCTTGTTTGCTGTTTAGTCTCTGCTGCCTAGCCAAGAATTGAACAAATCTTACTAGCTCTCAAATACAACTTTCCAAGCCTTATTGTAATATAATATCTAAGAGAAAGGCAGAAAGAGAAAACGATGAACTTTTCCCTTCTTAAACAAAAGATTGCACAGTCTCCACTGCATTAATCTCTTCACATACCCCATGTCAACTTGGGTTGGAGAGCTTTTTTTGTTCTTTCTATTTCAAGTATTTTTATTGTAGTGATTTTGATGTCTTTCCTATTAAGAAGCTGCATTACCCTTAATTTTCTAGAAAACATCCCTGGACCAGGGCTCATATACTAATGCTTTATTGAGAGGTAGAATCCCAGGACAAGAGTGAATTGAAAAAAAAAAAAAAAAAGACACAATGCAAGGAAAAAGGACAATAAAACACATGTGGCATCAAAGAACTGGCCACAGTTTTACAAGAAAACTCATGTTAGTAACAAGAAGAGGTCACGTAGACCCACACCTTCTTTGGAGAATCTGTCCAAGAAGACAAAGGGGAAGTGTTTTAAACTGACAACTTCTTAAGTTCTGTTTCTCACTGGTCAAGGGTCAGGCTTTCCCTTCTGTGCACTTCCAGGCATTCTGCTAGGTCTTTGTAGATAACTTCTGGGGAATGAGAGTCCCAGCAGGTCCAGTCACATTGAAATTGGGCTCTGAAGATGCTAAGAGGTTCCCACGACAGCTAACATTTGAAATTGCACTAAGGCTCAGCTCTTTTCTCAGGGAGAACCTGAGTCAACTGGTTGTATCCGAAGATGAGGCAAAAGCAGCCATGACCAAGGCATGAAGGCTATAAGAACATTTTGAACAGGACTACGTCATCTGAAAAACAGAAATGATCGAGGTCTACAGACTAAATATCACTGATTACATCAGCACAGGTACATAGGTTGGATCTGGCATAATTTGTGTCTTGCATTGCCCAGATCTACTTATACCCTCTTTTGTGTAAGCACCTTCACTTCTACTCCAAGGGGGGTGGTACAAGTCTGGGTCTTCAAAGAGTGAACAATTACAATATTCTAAAGAGACTCAAGGAGGATGAGCAAAACAAACTATTTACATCCCCTGATGTTGCAGCTGGTTCTGGAACAATAACTGATACTTATCTCCTTCTCTGTCAACTTGAGATTTTTCTTGACCAAAACTTTGACTAGCCTTGGTTACTTCCCTGGTGGAATGACCCAGCCCTTTATCCCCAGTGAGCATTAAGCCCTTACTTACCTTAACATTTGAGGGGCTCTGGTTGCTGCAACTGTCCCTTCATAGTTATTACTAGGCAGTAAAAACCAAAGGACTTCCCAGTAAATCCATGGTTCCAGATACACTCCTCTTTGCCTTAATTGTGCAGTATCAACACAGATATTTGTTAACTCAGAACAGTAGCTCTTTATTTTCCTGCTGGTCCACTGGTGGTGGCCAAATGGAAATAATAGCTTCCAATTAAGTGGAAAACTTCTGTTATCTGCTGGTGGAAATACTGGAAACCAGGATTCTAACATGGCAGAGACTAATTTTGCAGAGATAGAAAACACAAATCCTGCAAGACGCTCAAGGACAGTCATGATGTAAAGGCCCGATCATAATTCCTTTCTTTTGTTCCTCGACTTCTGCTGCAAACGACATAACACCATATATCAGGCATCAGCTCAGTGAATGTAGTGCAACCTGTAGGCAGCTCCCCAACCTACAAGGTATTGGCCCTGAGCTGACAAATTAACTGAACCTTCAAAATGCCATTCCACCTATGGCTGCTTCTGAGTGATGTACAGCCAGTGAATCTCACATTTGTAACTTCGTTTTCAAACCTCTTTGCATTAAAATACATAGCTTCTTTTCATCTGAAACAATATTGTATAGGACGCTGCTGATAGCTCAGGCATTCTTTAAGTCCTTGGGTGACTGTATTGATTTTGATTAGGAAGAATTTCTATCCCCTCCAAGGCCCAATGGAATGAACCCATCACAAGAGGTAGTATTGTATCACTAAAGATGGTGACATTTTGAGTCACCTGGGTCCTTGGAGTTGGACCCAGAAAATGACAATTGGACATTTAGTAGAAGTAATAACTCTATCAGCCAGCCTCGGTAGAATGAGATCACTTGTGGTTGAGCCTACGTGTAACTTGTAACCATATCTATCTGTTCATGTACCTACAACACAAGCGTCACTTGAATAGGCTGGCTGACGATCACAGCTTATGCTGGCACCTGATTGTTGAGAACCTTATCTGAAGGAGATGCTTTCTTGTGGATAAAAACACAAAGTTCCACACACTTTTAGCCTCTAGCTAAGGGTGCATCCTCTTAACATTGCTTCAAGCCTTCTTCTTTCCCTTCATTCCAGACCTTTAAGCCTGTTATGCCATTCATTCCACTGCCGTGAAGTCCATGCATATCCATATATCACCTTTTCCTCCAAACAAGGGGACAAGCAAGTGTACTGATTGAAGATCTGCCTTATCCTTCAGGGCCACTTCTAACTGGGATTTAATAAGACAATCAGTACAGATATGAACAAGGCCTGATACTTACATTCTTCCTCAGTTATGTGTAAGACATCCATATGAAATATCCTATGAGGCCACAGGCGTGAGGCGAAGTGGAAGAATCAGTTCAGCAGAGATAGTGAAAGTCACTCAGTTGTGTCCAACTCTTTGTGACCCTATGAACTATACAGTCCATGGAATTCTCCAGGCCAGAATACTAGAATGGGTAGCCTATCCCTTCTCCAGTGGATCTTCCTGACCCAGGAATCAAACTGGGGTCTCCTGCATTGCAGGAGGATTCTTCACCAACTGAGCTATGAGGGAAGCCCTCAGCAGAGATAGGTGGCATGTAATTTACTTGTTCATGTAATTGACTTGTGCCTTCAGGACTTGCCTCAGCCAGTGCTGAATGCACCACCACCATCTGAGAACGGATGAATGGTGTACCACTTCCATCCTAGAATGGATGGATGCTCACTGATTTTGTGAGTTCATGGATGTTATAACTGCTATTTATGGTGAGCAGTTCAAGTTGTATAGACTTTCAGTGTCCCAGGATCTGGTGTTCAGTCTCTATGAGGGCCCAAGAACATGCAGAGAACTATTATTCCCATGGAGACCAGTTTTCTGCTACAGCGGTCTTGTTTCAGCACCCTAAAAGTCTTTATTACTTCTTTCCTATTTGGAAGAGATGTGAAATGATGAAAGGAGTGGCCTTTTATCTTACAGGGGGTGACCTAGTATGCTCCTGAACACCCCTAAAAACTTCCCCGAAGTCACCAAATGATTGTAGGATACATCTCCTACCTTCTGGAATACGTGTCTTACTAGGGCTTCTAGGGTAGTGCCATTTTCTTTTGTTCTAGTCTAATTAGCATGATTTTGTCAAGATAGTAGACCTGTATCATGTTCTGTGGCACATCAATATAATACAAATGTCTGCACACTGTGTATGAGATTAACAAGAGATGCAACTTACCACTTAAGGAATAATTCCTCTCACGAAATGCTAGAGGTTGTAGTGGAGCTGTCTGAGTAGTGACAACACATCTTATAGCAACTGCAATTGGATCTGTCATGTGGATAAATTCGTGATAGTCCACTGACATCCGCCTCAACCAAGCAGGTATTAGTAGAAATCAAATAGGTGAATTAAGTGGGGCTGTGACATGGAACCACCACCCCCATCACTTTCTAGTGTTTGATTTTAAGTCTAATCCTTACCAATCCCTCTCTAGAAACAGTATTATTTTTTTTCTAATTAACTATGTCAACAGGGGAAGGGAACAGTTTCAGAAAGTTCTATTTCCTTTCCAACCAAGGTGCTACTTAGCCACAAGTCAGGGGATCAACATGGAATATTTCCCAGCTGCTATATTCACAATTAAATATCTGAGGCTCAGGAAACTGATCTCATAGTGAACTCAAATACTAATTGGACCAACTGTTAAGAAATGTGGACAAAATTTCATGTATTTCATCTCCATAAACTTTCACTCTACTCAGAATTGTAATAGCAATTTTTGTTCACTGGTGTTGATATCATATCAGACACACATCTTAGAAATCCTGGAAAGCTCCCAGAAAAGCACAATTACCGTAGAAATTGTAAGTCTGCTAGGAGAGAGATAGTAGGGATATTTACCATATACACTAACAGTGTCTCTGAAGGTCCTCCTCTAGAGCACTTGGCCTCAACTTTAATCGATAAACTGCCCCAATAAGCTGAGAAACCTGGAACCTGAGCGAGGGGCTATGATTTTTCCAACTTGACCATTGATGCAAGCTGGTCTGCTAGTCAGATTTTACTTGGTTTATTATTACACAAATTGAGCGTACCACAGCTAGCTAAGAGCTACTGTTCTAAATCTCTATGAAACGAGGCATCCATGTTGCTGATCTGGCAATCCTTATTGCTAATCTGGCTGGCCATGTCAGCAATTCCATTTACTTTGACTCTGGCCCATGCTGCCACCTGATCCATATCATTTCAAAATGCTATTTACCCATTAATATCTGGAATCCAAGTTCTATGGCAGTATCTTCCTGCAGAGATAGTTGCCAAAGTGATTTCCCAAATGAGTCTTTACTGCCACAGTGAAAGCAGTGTATTTGGAGTCCTTCCTGGGAACATAGGTAGGCGGCGGTTTTTCAGTTACATTTACCATTCAGATCTATCCTAACATTCTGGCATCACCCCTCTAATTACTCCCATGTCTAATCCCTCTCTCAATATTGGGCTGGGTATTTTGAAACTTCCACTTCATTTATCACAGGTCATTGTTACACCCAGTAATCCAGAAACCATGAGAGTGAATACTATGACGAGCCTCAGGTACACTTGCCAGAATATTGAACTGTTAGTGTGAGTGAGTGCCCCAGTACCAATGAGTTCTCCCCTATTCAGTCCTATATTCCATCTCCCTGGGTTAACACCTTCAAAATACATTCCAATACTTATTTCCTCAGTTCCTGAAAACATTTATATGTACAGTTCCTTTTGTGGGGTGCTTTTTATTCCAAGAACAATGCTTCTTGTTGTCCTGGAGGCAAGAGGGAATAATGGGATAGGTCGTAAAGAAAACGCATCACCCTTTTTCAGGTGGGACATTGCATCATATTCAGATATAGAGAAACTGTTCTCTTTTAGTAAGGGGAAACTGGATGAGCCAGAAGGTTTCAGTGGAATTTGGAGGTTTAAGACTCTCAGGTTTATAAACTGAGGATCCGATCACATAGTTCAGGGTTCTTTTCTTTCAACTTCATTTTTTATCTCTGCCACTCTTATGCTTGAATTCTAAGCCTCATTTTTAATTGAGAATTTTTTGTGCATCAAGGAATAAGAATCTTTTTCAGAGCTGCATTTAAGACCTGTATGCTTTAATTTGCCCTCAAATGCTATTAAAACCAGACATCCTAACCACAGCCATTGAATTATCCATCAATCAAGTACATTAAATACTTGCTCTCTCACTGCTTTGTCTTTCATCAACACCTCAATCCAGTTAACCACAGGTGAAAACTTGAATAATTGTGTATATCTAGGTTATTACCACCTCACTTTCCACCAGTGGTGGGGGCCCTAATACCTTCCATTAGTGGACAGTCCAACTGAATATTCCTATCCTGAGGGTCTGTTTTCCAGACAGAGGTGCCAAATGCATTGCCCAGGTTTCTAGAAAGCAGAGCCTGAAGTATGCAAGTAAATATTTTCCTGGAGAGAGACAATCCTAGGGAAACAAGAGTACCCCCTGAGAATAAGGGATACAGGGGATGAGAATAGGAAAGAAAAGAAAAACAAACAATAAATGTGTTACCAAGATGGCACAGATTTACAAGGAAATAAACCTGGTTACTCAGTCTCTTGATATATCTGACAGCTGCCCCCTAAATACTATCTTTCTTTGGTCAGATTTGACTCACAAGGCATTCTCCCTCCTGAACTTCCAGGTTGTTTTATTTGGCTTCTCCAGGCAGCTGCTGAGAAAGGGCAAGCATCCTTGGACTTGACTGATTGGACCAGAGCACTGCTTTGGCTCCCACTGTTGAGAACACATAGGAACCTTTGCTAAAACCTGGCCCTTGCCACTAGAAGACAACTAGAGATCCTAGAAGCTATTCACGGATGGTGGCCAGGCCTATGTAGTCACTAGGGCGGCTCAGGTTGAGAAGTCGAGGAAGTGACCAAAGCCAGAGAGACTGAAGGGTCAAGTGAATTTGGTGAAGTGCATAAGCTGAGTTTAGTGAAAGAGCCATCATTTTGTCATCTCTGCCCAAGGATGCAAGCCACTACCTTAGTGACTGGAATTTTCAGCTCTTTACAGAAGCATGACATGACTTGGAAGAAGCTACCAAAGGACTGGAAGATCCAAGACCTAACATATAATAAATAAAGTTGAATTCATCAAAGTCCAGAAGTGGCAACATACAGGGAACAATATTAAGTAAATGAAAAGATGTTACAGAAATCTGTCCCCAGAGAAAAGTTGGGGTATTAATAAAAATTCTTTGACACATCCACTGTGTACTAAAAAAGGCAAAAGGCAAAGCAGAATGAAATGATAGCTCTCTGCAGACAAACTGGAAACATGAAAAGTTGATTGATAAACTTCAAGGTTATTCTTTATTTTCTGAAAACAGTCCTTCTTTGTATTTTGAGGCTTCATAAGAAAAGTAATTGGTTTTGTTGAATCACCCATTTTCTGGATACAAGTATCCATTCTTTCCCCTCAAAAAATATTTTTTTATCATGATTTTCCATTGAGAGCAATAACAATGTTCAGACTCCTTCTTGAAATAAATTTTATGAGGAGTATCAGTTTTCTTATCCCAAAATAGCAGCAACAACTGAGCTAATCTGTCAATCACCTTGTGCAGTACAAAGTACATAAAAACAGTATATTAACTACAAGACTGACCCAATAGATATTTTCAGTCAGTTCAATTCAATTTTTCAGTCATGTCTGACTCTTTGTGACATCATGGACTGCAGCATGCCAGGCTTCCCTGTCCATCACCACTCCCAGAGCTTACTCAAATTCCTGTCCATTGAGTCAGTGATGCCATCCAACCATCTCATCCTCTGTCATCCCCTTCTCCTCCTGCCCTCAATCTTTTGCAGAATCAATGTCTTTTCCAGTGAGTTAGTTCTTTGCATCAGGTGGCCAAAGTATTGGAGTTTCAGCTTCAGCATCAGTCCTTCCAATGAATATTCAGGACTGATTTCCTTTAGGATTGACCAGTTGGATCTCCTTGCAGTCCAAGGGATTCTTAAGAGTCTTCTCCAGCACCACAGTTCAAAAGCATCAATTCTTCGGGGCTCAGCTTTCTTTATGGTCCAACTCTCACATCCATACATGACTACTGGAAAAACCATAGCTCTGACTAGATGGACCTTTGGTGGTAAAGTAATGTCTTTGCTTTTTAATAGATTTTCTAGGTTGGTCATAACTTTTCTTCCAAAGAACAAGCATCTTTTCATTTCATGGCTGCAGTCACCATCTGCAGTGATTTTGGAGCCCCCCAAAATAAAATCTCTCACTGTTTCCATTGTTTCCCCTTCTATTTGCCATGAAGTGATGGGATTGGATGTCATGATCTTAGTTTTCTGAATGTTGAGTTTTATGCCAACTTTTTCACTCTCTTCTTTCACTTTCATCAAGAGGCTCTTCAGTTCCTCTTAGCTTTCTGCTATAAGGGTGGTGTCATCTTCATATCTGAGGTTATTGATAATTCTCCCTGCAATATTGATTCCAGCTTGTGCCTCATCCAGCCCAGCATTTCACATGATGTACTCCATATATAAATTAAATAAGCAGGGTGACAATACACAGCCTTTATGTACTCCTTTACTGATTTGGAACCAGTCTGTTGTTCCTTGTCCAGTTCTAACTGTGGCTTCTTGACCTGCATACAGATTTCTCAGGAGGCAGGTCAGGTGGTCTGGTATTCCCATCTGTTTCAGAATTTTCCACAGTTTGTTGTGATCCACACAATCAAAGGCTTTGGCATAGTCAATGAAGCAGAAATGGGCCTTTTAGTGATTATTACATGCCTAGTGAAGTAGCACAAAGGATTTCTGAGTGTGTTGTGAAGAATAAAGGAGATGAATAGAAGTAGACTTGGGCATAAGGTAGGGGAAAGAAGAAAATGAGGAAGATTGTGTGTTAGCCGCAGGAAACAAGTTAAATACTTAAACAAATGCTGTTTGGTCATTTTAATCAACTAGTCCAATTAATTTTGTCCTTTCCTAAATATATGCCTAGTTTTTATTAAAGTGACACATTCTCATGATGAAAAATAACACAAATGTTAAGCAGCAGACCCCTCTTCTCTACTCCCATCCCCAATCCTGCTCCTAAAGTCAACTGATACTTCCACTTCTGATAAAAATCCTCCCATGTCTTGTACACCTATGAGACATATAATTGACTTATTATTGTTGACATTAATTGACTTGCTACTGTGATCGATGTTTTAGTGCATGTCCACCTGTATTCTCACTTCTTGTTTGATACTTAAATCAGTATTTTTAGTTTGTCTGTTAATTATTTATGTAACTCAAAATAATACACAAACCTCTTTTATGTCCTGGTGATATCTGATAGCTTTTTCTTGACTGCTGTTTTTATAAGATTGCTACACTCTCTTCATCTCAGCTGTCTGCATTCTAACTTCCATTATCTACACCTTTATTTTTATGTAATCAAGATATGTTAGTAGGGCTCCTTGGGCTATTTCTCTGTTACAAAGGGAAGAAGAGAACTTCACAAGTCTTACTTTCTGCAGTTACTAAGCATTCTCCTAAGGACTAGAATCCCTAGAAAGAAGCAGTCTGTAACATGGGAATAGCTTTCAATGACATGCTTTGGAAATGCCAATTTGTTTTTGCATAAGATCTAAATGTAAGCCCAACTCTTCTTTGTTTGACCATCACTTATAGCTAATTAGCATATAAGCAACCAGCTATCCTCTTTACTTTAGGCTGCCTATTCTATTCAACTAAAGACACTTTCTTCAAGACAGCTTGAGGTTAACAGTTCAAATAGTGGGCAAACTCTTGTGTTGTAATTACCACAATTGCTGATGAAATTCCTCTGCAATGAAAAGGAACAAGATTTCTGATTACTTATGACCACCTGAAAAAAAAGCCCACTCTTTCCCTGCTTTCAGCTTGAGCATTACTCTGCCTGGAGAGGTGAGAAACTGTACATTTAACATCTGTCTTTGTCTAAGAATCCTCTTTTTCTCTTCTTCAGTATGGTTTGCAAGGCAAGAGGTATAATATTAAATCTTGCTTTTGTTATTATCATACTTAGGGAACCTGAGTCTACGTAAAAAATAATGTTGTAATCTCTACCTTGGATACTAGAAAACTGATCTTTAGTTAGACATCTGGTAGTAATATTTACATTATATTCTGCAACAACCATGAAATCATCTGAGGGTTGTCTAAACATGGATTTTAAAAGCTGAAGAACAAAAACCGTGTTTACATTATTTTGATGATGTAAATACTGCTTATTGGAAAGCCAAGTAGAAGTCTATGATTATTACTCTTTTTCTATGGGCTCAAATTTGAATCCTAATTACTAGTCAAGGAAAAATCTGCTTTATTATACTCAATCAAGTACCTAAAATCACAATCCTGAATTTGCTTTATGTTGGAACAATTATTTTCTTGTACATTTCGTTGGGTGTTTCTTGAAATAACTCAGCCTTTATTTCTTTGAGTGAGAAGAAATATAAGCCATCTATAATTTTTTCAGCCTATTGTTTAATCTTTGCCTTGAAGATATGCTTCTTAGCAACCACTGATTTCCTTTTGTATTGTGTATAGTTGATATTTCCTATGGTTAGGTCACTGAATTATTAACATTTCTTATATCCCATATCTTCCTATTTTTTCACTTTCATCTTGTTGGAGTTCATTCTCAAGAAACACTCACAAAAAAAAGTGTCACTGTATATAAAAATAAATATAATTAGAAATTATTTTATTTTCTCCCAAATGCCACTGATTAGATAATTAACCAAATACAGACTGCTTGATCAAAATTAATTTTCCTCAGAAGATATAAAGGCCATGTATGCTCATCTTCTGGCATTTATTGTGGTGATGAAAAGTCTGATGTCAGTCTGATTTTTTTCCTCCTCCACTGGGAATCTAATATTTTGTTTTTTTCCTTCTTTCAAATCTTTTAGGTTAATTTCTTTCCCCAGGTATTTACAAAATGTACTCATTGCAGGGGATATTCCCAACCCAGGCATCGAACCCAGGTCTCCCGCATTGCAGGCAGATTCTTTACTGAGAATCTGCTGAGCCACAAGGGAATCAGCTGAGAATCAGCTGAGCCACAAGGGAAGCCCAAGAATACTGGAGTGGGTAGCCTATCCCTTCTCCAGAGGATCTTCCCCACGCATGAATTGAACCGGGGTCTCCTGGATTGCAGGTAGATTCTTTATCAGCAGAGCTATTATGAAGGCCCAACTTCAATCTTAGTATTCAATTCATTCTTTCACCTACATACATTGATTCCTCTTTAACTCTGAGGCATAGTCTTGTTTTGTTACTTTGATAATTTCCTCTTTGCAAAGTTCTGATTTGAAAGATGTTTGATAATCAGAATGATTCTCTACATCTCTTTACCTTTATTCTTATATTTCCCACCAACATACTCTCTGGGATATTTCTAAAATGTTAGCCTTTGTGTCATTACATTTGATCCCTTTTTGTGAACTTAATTTTAATAATCATAATTTTAGGATCAGTTATTTTTGTGCTGTATTAAGTCGCTTCAGTCATGTCCAACTCTGTGACACCATGGACTGTAGCCTGCAAGGCTCCTCTGTTCATGAAATTCTCCAGGCAAGAGTACTGGAGTGTGTTGCCATTTCCTCCTCCAGGGGATCTTCCAGACCAGGGATTGAGCCTGCATCTCTTATGTATTTTGCATTAGCAGATGGGTTCTTTACCACTAGTGCCATCTGGGAAGCCCCATTTTTAGATTATAATTTTTATACTAACCATTCATTTCTTAATGATGTCATATGTTCTCAAACATGTCTGACAATAACAAAGGGGATTTTGTTCAGTTTCATTTTACTATCTGATATATCTCTTCCTTTAGTGTTTTAGTTTCTTTATTCTAATCTTTTCTTTCATTCTATAGTGAAAGTGAAGTACAAGTGTTAGTTGCTCAATCATGTCTGACTCTTTGTGACCCCATGGAGTTTAGCCTGCCAGGCTCCTCTGTCCATGGAATTCTCCAGGCAAGAATACTGGAGTGGGTAGCCACTCCTTTCTCCAGGGGATCTTCCCGATCCATGGGTCAAAGCTGGGTCTCCTGCTGTGCAGGCAGTTTCTTTACCATTTGAGCCTCTGGGGAAGCCCTCCTTCTACAGGCTCAAGCACTTTATGTTCTCAGGTTGTCTACTGATATTTTAGAGTGATTGAATAGAAAGACTGACTTGGACTTTTATGCACTTTGGTGTGAATGGACAACGCAGGACTTTATATGGTCCTTTCCCTACTTCACACTCAATGCTGAAATGAAAATTTTTATTACTGAACACAGACATTCACAGAGATAAAGTGAATGATTCTCTTCACTTTATTTTCAGAAGAAGAGTTCATTTTTTCCCCTCTGGGAATAAATACATTTCTGACAGTTTACCTTTTGGAGTAGAGAGACAGAAAGGTGTTAAGATTAAATGGAGAATTAGGATAAATCTTCATACTAAATATTTCAGTCCTACTTTCCACTCTGGGCCTCTCTTATATAGTCTATCTCTGAGTCCAGGGTTTTCTGAGGTTTGGGGAGTAGAGAGATATTAGACATCTTATCCACTCACTTTCTCCATGCACAATTTAAACTATAAATTCTATTGTTCTGTTTCACCATTCCACAGATTTTCATTCAATTTTCAAAGTTGAGATATTTGTTAAAATCTCTCATCTCCTGAGATTCATTGTTCTGTCATCATTGCTACTGACTCCACTGTTTTTGGATGATATTTACTTTATAGATTTACTCTTGTTTCAGTTCTGAAGAGGAAGAAAGATGGACCAGTATTCTTCCAGCCATCTTAAACCTATTCTCCAACTATTATAATAAAGCAACACAATCAAATTAGTTATGAAAATTTAATTAGCTGCAAGCTAAATTGATTTATCAATCAGTCAATAAATGTTCTATGAAGAATAAAGAGACAATAAAAAGTATAGGTAAAAATACAGACCTTTTTCATAGTAAGGGGTAAAATTTTGTCAATATTTGGTAAACATTACCTCTCTGAATTTCCTGGACTATTAAAAAATTCCTGCGGGGGGCGGGGGGTTGGTATTTTTCAAGTGCTTCTTCCCACCTGCTGTGAGCTCAATACATAGAACTTTTGATCTAAACATTAATTATATCAGCTTTTTAATACTCATCAAAGCTAAGAATTAATTTTATTACCTTGCTTTGCCATTAAAACTCCGTGATTCCTTATTAATGTCAAAATATGACCCTTTACCCTTTTGTGAATGTCACTAATTTTAGGGGGAAATTGATGTATAGTTTTACAGGACAGTAAAAAGATATGTTATCCAGTGGGTTGGCTTGCATGTACAATTTCAATCACACTGGTTTCTAAGAGGCCAATCATCTATAATTTAGTAGAAATTGTAGTGTTGGAGCCTTTTGCAGACTCCATTTCTCTTCCTTTTGAGAGTACTTGTCTATTTGATAAAAAAGAATAAAAAGGAAAAGAAAAAAAGACATTATCTGTCTGTTTCTTAAATTCAAAAGAGCAGAAAATGTTAGTTTGATTCCTACCCACCCAGTTCCCCGACCACCCCCACCATGATGGGAGTCAAGGGTCTAAAAAGATAATATGTCTAAGGATTTTTACTGTTTTAGATCCCTGGACATCAACTATCCTTCCCAAGCAGCCAACTGATGCAGTCACAGAAAATCTCCCTGGGACTCCAATTTAGCACTAGTTTATGTTTGGTGGCAATACAGTGTTTCAAGACAAACATGTTCCTGAAATTGGTCTATAGTTTGGGTAGCTGTAAGGCTAGTGGATACACTTTCCATTAGTCTTTCTTTTTTCTCTCTCTCTTTTTTAATGACAGGATGGTCATCAAAACCAAATAGGGCCTGAGTTTAATGCAGTTCTTAAAGATGTGGTGGAGGGTTTGGTCATGAACTCTTTAAGCCCTTGCCATCCTTCCTGCTTTATCTTTCTTCTGCTCTCAGTCCATATCTTTACTATCTTGACTAGTTGGGCTGAGACTCTCTTTCTGCAACATTCCAGAGAAGATAGGAGGAGAAGATAAGAAGGAGGAGAAGATAAGAAGGAAAGTAGACTAAATTGGTTGTGAATTCTTTGAGACCAATGAAAGTTTGTGTCTATTATTTGAGATCCTCAAAAAAACAAAACAAACTTACAGGATTTTATCTCTTTTTTTCCTTCTCCCTCTCACATTGTACCAAACCATAGAAGATGATTCTGGTCATCACTAAATGGTCGCCCTCAAAATCTCTTTGATAAGTGAAAGCAGGGGAGAAAAAAAGAGACTATTTTAAAATAGGATCAAAGGAAAAAAAGGTTAGGAGGTAAGAAAAATTTGGAGAATAAGAATTAAGAGGATTATTCTTACTTACCAAACATGTATACCATTTTATTTTTACTATCATCACTTTGAAATGACTTTACTTCTCATTCAGATCAGAGGGCTATAGAGATAGTCTATTGGTATATATTTTTGCTTATAAAATTTCTGTTGCATTACTTTATCAATATATTTTATCAGCATACTTTATTAGTATATAATATGCATATATGTATATATAGTGCTTTTCTCTTTAACTCTTTAACAGGATAAGAAAACAAGGGTTAAACTGTTAGGCATATATGAAGACCATGATGATGTAGGGGAAAAATTATTACTAATACAAAATAAGAAATAAGGTCAGTCATGACAAGGAACTCAGAAGAGTCTCCATGGAGAGATGGAGAAAAAAACCTCTCACCAAAGATGCAGAGTTTGTAGCTGAGTGCTATAGTCTAGGTTCCTGGAATTATATTTTCCATTAGAAGTAATTATCTTCAAGGGAGTGGTTTTATGAGTCAGTGTCTCCTCTGAACTGTGAGAGGTGTACCCTAAGCAACTCATTTACCTAGAAGCTCAGTAAAATTCTTGATACAAAGTTCACTGATGAAAGTGAGTAGGAAAGAACTAATTTTTCACCAGTCATCAAACTCACGAAGCCAAATATATGACTTGGGAAAAATCATTTGTTCTTATCCTTCTCCTTCCTACCTCTATTTTATTGTGTGTATATCCAGAGAGGGAAAGTGGAAGAAACAATAAAGCCCATTTCCAGGACCCACTGAACTTTACTTTGTCCTCAGTTCCTTTCTAAATAACCTTAGGGGGAAATTTCCAGTTGCAGACGAAGTATCTAGGAAACCTCAATTAAGGCTCAAAGTTTCAAACCCAGACTAGAGAACAGAATCATGCTTGTAGAATTTTCAAATCAAGATTTTGTCTTTTAAATTTCAAATTCTGCTATCCAACACTATGCATTTCCCATGAAAGGTCTGAAGCAAGGACCAGTGCATTTCCCACAGAAGCATGTGATTGCTCGTTGTTACAAGTAAAGGCAATACTTCACAAATCCCTATATAAATATATTTCCCACTTTAGACTTAAGACGCCTATTTTTGCCTGTGCTGGTATGCTGCTCTTTCATATTTAATGATTTCTTCCATTGTTTTTATTATTCATCCATAGGGTACTATGCTAGAGAAAATAATTCTTCCTCCTGAGCATTTTAGTTCTCCCCATAGTTCTCCTACTCATCATTCTTCTTAGCCTTCTGGGTAATCTTTGTTTTTAGGTCAGTGACTCTCACCTCTTGCCTTTGTCTAAAAATATAGGAGTAGTTCAATGTTTTTGTTACCTGTGAACTGAATCATTGTGTGTGTGTGTGTGTGTGTGTGTGTTTCACCTAAGATTCTATCCTCATTTTAGTTCAATGAAACCTTATTTCTGCTGGAAAACTACTTCTACATAGAATTTTTTCCAAAGGCCTCTTATTAGAAAGTTCTAGTCTGACTTCCTTTGTAAGTTTCAATGATGATTCCTGTGTTTCTTTTTATCATGCACATTGGCAATGAGTATCTCCTATCATTTTTATTTGTTTGTTTGAAGTCAGAATAATGACCAGCCTCTGAAGAGAATCAGGAGAAATGAGTGATAATTCAGTCAAACTGCTAGTAAGAGACTAGGATGATGCAGTAACAATTAACATATTCTAGATACCAAATACCCATTCTCTTCCCTTCCTTGCCAATAGGACTCTAATTGTGTAATGCGGCAATCTGTCCTCAAAAGAAGTAAAAATCTAGATTAAAAAAAAAAAATAAAACTTTCCTGCTAGAAGTTCCCATGTGGTCCCGTTATGGCCAAGTAAATGCAAATAGAAATCTTCTGTACTGCTAGGCAAGATTTCCTCAACAGAGAGTCAATCCTCCTTTAGCCAATTTACTCTTCTTCCTGCCAAGAGTAAAGATGCAATGCCTAGAGATTCAGCAGCCATCTTGTGATCATGAGGATAAAATCCAAAAACTAAGGATGCCAGAGCAGAAAGCTACAAGGAGCAAGTGTACCAGCCCTGAAACACTTATCCCTGGATTTGTTATAGGAAACGGAACTAGAGTTCTTATTTATTTAAGCCACCATAGCAGAGTTTACTGTTACTTACAGCACATTGCTTACTGGTGGAGGAAACAGAATAATATCAGCACTTCAGCTGACAGCACAAGAATCCTGCCTGAGTTCACAAGGTTTACTGTTGCATAAGGCACCCAGCTTTCTTTGAGGCACATAACTCCCTGAGTTGAAGCAACATTTCTGAGCCTGTCAAAGCAATCTCCCATTCCCTTTAAGGCACTCAGTCTAACTAGTGTAGCTGTGAATTAAAACACATTTTCATTTTGACCCACAGGGTTAACAAGCTCACCTTTTAGCTTTTTATGCCTCTCTGCAAAACCCTATAATGTGATAATCAAATAAGAGAGTAGCTTTCTGGCTAAGGCAAAGGGGCTTCTGAAAGACTGTCAGACTCACAAGAAGAGGGTTCTTAGTTTTAAAAACAAATAATAGATGTTTTATATGTAACTTCTTCTTTTTGATTAACAGCAAATTACACTTGCCGTTTCTCTGGGAAGTGACATTACTCCTTAGCTGGTAGCTTTTTAAAATTTTTTAATTGTAGTAGCCGTTTGTTTTTCTTCATTGGGAAGAGGCTTCCTTCCACCAATATTACTTCCAACAAAAGAAGTCCAAGGTCATTCACACATTGTTTCTATGAGAGCAATAATCTGCCAAATTTCTATTTGTGATTACTGACACCGTGTAACCAAACATTTCTATCATCCAGATCATCTGACGCAGAAGTAAACCTACGGTTTCAAATTCCAATGAAAATGCCTATGCTATGCCTGTGATGCATATACTAGTCCTTTCACCTTATGAAAAAGGTGGATCGGGTTTCCGTCTCATTAAGAATAACCTATTTCGTTCATATAAAATCTATACTTTCTTTAACAGAAACTAAGTTCTTAGTGATTTCCAGATAAGCCTGTCTACAGTTTAAACCAGGGGCCACTCTGAGAACTTGAATGAATTCCTGAATTCTCTTAAAATAATTTCATCAGACACTGTGGTTGGGAGTGATTGAGGTCTTCGTTTTGTCACATATTTTAAAAATATAAAGCTTACTAATTATTAAATGGTGTAATATGATTTGAAGTAGTGCTTGGTTAAGGTTTACCTGAATTTATTAGCACCTTTTCACAGTGTAGGTGAGTTGTTGAAATAAAACTTGGGGTCACAGGAAAGTAAGACATTTTCAAGTACTACTGCATTAGAGAAGTCGCGATTTACAATTAACATGCTATTTACAAAGTTTGCCTTATCTAGTCACTAAAACAAGTGCCCTGAGGACCTGATTAGGCATCTATATTATTGAAATCAATGCATGTTTTTGTGTAGCATTTCCTGACAGGCTACAGGCCATGGGATTGCAAAGAGTCAGACACTTGTTAGTCAGCTGAGTGACTAACATGTTCACTTTTCTGATTTACACCATTTTAAAGAGTAGCCTATCTACCCATTTTCTTCACTCAACTCAGTTAATAAGATTCTATTAGTTTTATTAACGGAGAAGGCAATGGCACCCCACTCCAGTACTCTTGCCTAGAAAATCCCATGGACGGAGGAGCCTGGTAGGCTGCAGTCCATGGGGTTGCTATGAGTTGGACACGACTGAGCGACTTCACTTTCACTTTTCACTTTCACGCACTGGAGAAAGACATGGCAACCCACTCCAGTGTTCTTGCCTGGAGAATCCCAGGGACGGGGGAGCCTGGTGGCTTGCCGTCTATGGGGTCGCACAGAGTCGGACACGGCTGAAGTGACTTAGCAGCAGCAGCAGCAGCAGTTTTATTAAATTACTTACCGACTAAGATCATTTAGTGAAACATTAGGTAGAAACATTTTAGACGAATGTTGCTCAATTTATTCCCTCCTACTTGATCTCTGCAAGGAGATCAAATAAGTCAATCCTAAAGGAAATCAACCCTGAATATTCATCGGAAAGACTGATACTGAAGCTGAAGCTCCAATACTTTGGCCACTTGATGGGAACAGCTGAACTCATTGGAAAAGACCCTGGTGCTAAGAAAGATTGAAGGCAAGAGGAGAAGGAGGTAGCAGAGAATGAGATGGTTAGATAGCATCACTGACTTAATGGACATGAATTTGAGCAAATTCCGGGAGATGACGGAGGACAGAGGAGCCTGATGTGCTGCGTTGCATGGGGTCACAAAGAGTCGGCCATGACTTCACAACAGAATGACAATACATGATCTCTTTGGATGTGACTATCAATCCCTGTCTTTGATGGGTGTTAACATCCCTCTCTGTTCCTGGCCTTATCTTGCTCCTCACGTCCTCCTGCTTCCAGCGTCTCTACTCTCATTCTGCATTCTGTTGCCCTCCTAGGACTGTGTTTTCAGCACTCTCTCAACTTGTGAAGAATGTTGCCCACATCTCAGGATCTACAGAATGTTTCAAACTGCTTGGGTTAGAAACCCTGGCCCTTCCCCATCTGATCCAAGTCCACTCTTGCATTTGGGTTTTCAACATGGGATTTGTTGCATTCTGCTTCTGTATTTTTGCTCAAAATTGCCTCTTTCTTCCTAGCTATTAAAATTCTTGTCCTTTCTAGGTTAGGACATCTAAGGCACCCTCCAATTCTTTGTCCTGGACCATCGGTAGTATCTTCTCTGGTGTCTGGTTCAGAATGATAGCACTGCCTTTGAACAGTTGTGAGAATCACTGGGAGAGAATTAGGAGCTTTATGGTGATACACTTAAATCCTATCTCTGTCACTCTATGTGACCTTGGAAAGTTTATTTCCTCTTCTCTAAAAGGGAATAATCACCATCATTATAGACAGAGTGAACAAAATTAAGCCCACAGGACAGTATATGGTGTATGATAACAGTCAACATGAGCTATGTTTATGTACAGTCTTGACTTTTTGCTTCTTTGTTATTCTTAGTCATTTATCCACATGTCTCTAACCTCTCCAACAGGACAGTTCACTAACTGAGGTCAAAGCCTGTGCTGATTTTTTTTTTTTAATTCAGGAGCACCTCGGGAGGCATTTGGCTCCTAGGTATTCAATGTTTGTTCACGGACTGAGATGGTGTGTACAGTGCCAAGAGTCATCAGCAATGATACCATATCAAAGCTAGCAGAAAATGTTTTCATATGTTTCTGATGAAGTGAAATCTTTTGGTTCACACCTCAAAAATCTCTGTAAAATCAAAGGCATATATCCAAGGCAAGAAAGTGCTATGTTTCACCCAAATGCTCCAAGTTGAGTAGTTTAAAATAGCTGAAGAAGTGGGGAAGTATATTTAGAACTCATTTTATTTATTATCTCATCTTGTCTGTCAAGAGTATATTTACCAAAAGCTATTTAATATGCAAGCTTTATATAATAAGATCCACACCACACAGCCAGATATATAACCTGGGCTAATATCAATGCTCTAAAACAGGCTATAAGAAACAATGCTAATAAGCCAGAGCATTTCAAATTATAACTTCATTGTGCATGTAATAAGTATCACTTTGGGTCTACAGGTCAAAATAAATAGTAATATCTTATGGTAGATAAATTGGGAAGAAATAAACTCTTTGGACAAGATAATGTTGCTATGGAAACCTTAATGTTCACAAGCCTGCTTCTGAAGGCTCTGCTGCCTTGCCAGACTTTTTACATTTAACTTGCTTTCAAGCTTTTAAGAAAAATTAAAAAGTCCTTTTACTACTGAGACCTAAAATGTGACAGTGACAATCTACCCTCTAGCTTTCTAAGATCCATGAAAATATCATGTCCTGCACACTGCTCCATAGCAGGAAAATACAACTTAATTGGGGTTGCAAATGAAAAAAAAAGGCAGGGTGTTCATGTTTGATTTGAATTTTTCTTCCACAGTGGGGCTATGGGTAGGAGCAGGGACTTTCTTTGTGAAGAAATTTTTGTGCCAGGACCCAGAGCTGACAAAGATGACTTTTTAAGCACAAGTTTAAAGCCATCTTGAAATGTTTCTTTGGCACAGAGCTATTTGAACCCCAAAGTCAGTGTTGTTTGAGAAAGGGAAAATGGTGTATTCGTGGAATTCACAAATAAATCAGAAGTGTCAGCACTGAGCCTAGAAACTTTTGGCTCCAAACTTTGTAAATTTTATTTATTTTATTCCTCAGGCAACATAAATTTAACACAGCCACCTACGTGTCTGGTAAGCTGAGACTTAATGAGGCTTAATCGACTTCTGCACTGCAAGTCTTATCTGCATTCTTCAGTTTGTGCCTTTGCTCCTCTTACTCTCTGCCCACACACTTGGTGGCAATTTTCTGTTAGGAATGATTTTTCTCCTTACTTGGGGCTGCCATGGTTGAGCTTCAATACAGATAGGAGGCCAGACTCAGAGGAAGTAGGTCCGTCTTTGAGCAAGAGTCCTTGATAAACAACCTACCTGACTTACATGAGACCCCAGACCTGTTGGGATCTGGCGCTGGCGTAGTTTCCTTGAATTCTTCTACAAGTCAACAGGCTCCCTGCTTACCTTTCCCCAAGAACTAAGAACCAGAACCCTAACAGAGAAAAACGGATGCAAATAAATTACCCGGCACTTCAATTGCAAAAACTTCTCTGTAGATTGAATGGCTCCCCACTTACAATGATTTGCATGTGCTCTGTGCTTTCCACCCATTATGACCTTGGTATCACCTATGGAAACATAGGAATAGATGGCTCCCATGTCATTTTTAAGCAATGGATCCTAAATTTAAATGTAACAAAGAGCAACAGTTTGAAGTCTCTGTACTACCAAGAGGAAACAAAATGAAAAGGAGAACATAAAACCCTGCAGCTTTTATTGGATTTGTTGCCCTAACGGACTTTAAAGTCTTACTCCAAATCTCCTAAAACGTGCTTCTTAAAAGCTCCCCTGAGAAAATTTTCTGACTTCTTTACACTAATTAAGAGCTCATCTATTTCCATAAAACAAGATAGGAGTTATACAATAAATTATATCGAACACAAAAGTTAACGATTGATTACCATATTGCCTCGTCTTGTGAATGAACAACTATTTTAAAGAAATGCACTTGAATCTTTTTGCGCAGATTGGTTAAATTCATCCTTAAAAAGTTTGACATCATTTATTTGGCCTAGAATGGTACTTTGTGTTTCTACTAAAAATTAGATGAATTATTTAGATCTGTAATTTTTTTTCCCTAAGAATTGAATGGGATTTAAATGTAAATTCACATTTTGTTTGTTTAGAAGGAGAAGGAAGTCCACAAGCATATATTTTAGTAGGATTGTCTGAAGAAAATGCTAAGTCTACAAAGTCAGTTGTCTTAGCAATTTTAGTTCTTACCAGTCAGTTCATATACCTTTAATTTGGTTGGCATGTGCCAACCACAATTTTGATTACATAATTTTGAATAAGCAGTGTAAATGGGAATAAATGATGGAAACCACTTAGAGAGATACTAGCAGTCTGTATTGTATACTGAATAAAAAGGATTATATTATTAGTGAATTTGTACTATTAACAGATTCTTTTTTTGGTGGTTGATTTTGCTTTCTACTTTCTAGATCACCTCAAGAAATATCAGTGTTCTCAGATTCTGTTTTCTCAGCTGGTACTCACTTGTTATTTAAATACTAGATGTTAATTAATATGTTACACCTGTCTGCTGTTTAATTCTAGTGAGAAATATTTCATCAGGATCTGTTCCTTCCACATGAATTTATCTACTGTCACCCCTGTTTCATATAAGATCAATGAATCATCTGCTTTCTTAAAGGAGCATTCTGAAAATATTGACAAAATGGTAGCAAAATAAATTTAAATAAAGTTTTACTGACAAGATGGTAATAGATATTTATTTTAAAACATATAAATAAAAGTAATATTCTTAGTGTCTGGGTCTATTTTTGATCCTGTGTCAATCCTATCACCTAATCTTCCATAGTAATATGAGAAAAAATGAATCAGATCAGACATAGCATAGTATATATGATGTGACTCCTATTGCAAACCTGTTCAGAAAGAAAAATGCAATCATCAGCACTGTTAAGAGACTTGAAAGAGGCTATAAAGGTATAAATATGTATTTCCTATCTCTGGATATCATATTCTTTAAAGATTTTTTTCAGCCTCATCACTCTTTAGTTACCATGTTGTTTAATAAAAGTGCCATTTCCAAATCCTGGTATTCTAAAGGAAAAAATATTTTAGACTACACTCTCTACTATAAATAGACTACTGACTGTTACAGGAAAGATACGCGTTATGTGTGATAAATCTTCATAGCAAGCGCTGAGGATGAAAAAGAAAATTACCAGATTAGCACTGAGCTATTAATGTATGTTTTAGCTTATCAACTTCTTTGGAAATATATTAATTACAGAATGTTTTGTGGAGCAATTCAGGGACTCAGTTTAGTTAATTTAAGTCTCTCAGTTGTGTCCAACTCTTTGTGACCCCATGAATTGCCGCACTCCAGGCCTCCCTGTCCATCACCAACTCCCGGAGTTCACTCAAACTCACGTCCATCGAGTCAGTGATGCCATCCAGCCATCTCATCCTCTGTCATCCCCTTTTCCTCCTGCCCCCAATCCCTCCCAGCATCAGAGTCTTTTCCAATGAGTCAACTCTTCGCATCAGGTGGCCAAAGTATTGGAGTTTCAGCTTTAGCATCAATCCTTCCAAAGAACACCCAGGACCGATCTCCTTCAGAATGGACTGGTTGGATCTCCTTGCAGTCCAAGGGACTCTCAAGAGTCTTCTCCAACACCACAGTTCAAAAGCATCAATTCTTCAGTGCTCAGCTTTCTTCACAGTCCAACTCTCACATCCATACATGACCACTGGAAAAACCGTAGCCTTGACTAGACAGACCTTTGTTGGCAAAGTAATGTCTCTTGCTTTTGAATATGCTATCTAGGTTGGTCATAATTTTCCTTCCAAGGAGTAAGAGTCTTTTAATTTCATGGCTGCAGTCACCATTCAGGGACTGGCGATACATAAATAAGTAACACTGTCTTGTTCTTGTTCAAAGTACTCATTAGTTTTCAAAACAACCCTATGGAGCTCTAGACATTGTTGAAACAATTTTACAAATGAAGAGTTGAAAATCAGAAGAGGCTAAGTGAGATACTCAAGTGAAAGAGTCAAGACTTGATCATAGGTCATCTGACTTTACTGAGCTAAAGAGTCAAGAACCCAACTTTTCTAAGTAACAAACCAAATTTGTAAAACCCTGTAATTCTACTTTGTCACATATAATTAATGACATAATCAATGTGAGATACTTCAAAAGTTATAATATACTTAAAAATACTATTTCTTAAGACTTTGCTTCTTAAAATGTGTCCCCATCTTTTATATTATTTAGTTTTCTGCAAAATATCTAAAATCATCATATAGATTTAATGTTTCCAAGTACATAATTTCTCTAAAAGTAAAACAGTGGTGGAGCTTTCCAAATATGTGAGTTCTCATAAGGTGGCCATTAAGGAAAATATGTTAGCTTTAAAGTGGATAGAATTCAATATTAGGACAATATTGAACAGCAGCTTGTTTAACAAGAGGAACCTATATGAATTACATTTCAACCAAAATCTCATATCTTGGACTTGGTTTTACTAACCCTTCATAAGGGAATTCTTGAAATTTCACTTGGCAGCAACCTAGGAAATATGCTCTAAAACTTTATCAATAGACAAGGGTGGTTTGACCCTAGTGCTATTGTGTCCTATGAATTTTTTATGCCAACAAACTTAGGAAATAAGAAAAGGGATAGATTTGACACACATTTTCTTTTGTACACAGCTTCATTTAACCTATGTGGTATCAGCTTCTTTTCTTCTGGAAAATCTCAGGGTGTACTAAATTTATTAAGTTAGAAGTGCTGAAATCTAATGAAAGCATCCTTAAATATACAGCCACATGTTAAGCCCCTGGGGAAATAAGCAGGGCCATGCAAAATTACTTTCTTTCCCTTTCTGAAGCCTCTGGCCTTGCTAAAGGAGCTAATTTCCTTTTTTTTTTTTTTTAGGCTATGTTTGCGTCCTTTTTTTTTTTTTTTCAGCATTCTATATTTCCCATGTTCCCAATTGACTTGTCACTGTGTAAACTTTCTCTCAATGGCCAGACTTGAAAAGCTACATATGTCTGATTCCATTTATATTACATAGTGGTAAAGCTATGCACATAATTCCAAAACCATGGAGACAACAAAGTCAGTGGTTGCCAGGAGCTACAAATAGAGAGTTAACTACTTCAACAGAAAGAACTTTGGGGGATTGACAGAACTATTCTAGACCTTGTGGTGATGGTTATATGACTGTATGCATTGTAAACACATGCACATCTGTTTATTAAAAACATTGAATTTTACTGTGTATAAATTATACCCTAATACAAAATATTAAAAAATGCTTTAAAAATAACTTATTCATTTGTTGCATAATTCCTTCAGATGCATAATATTTTTTCTTAACAACATAATATATGTGTTAAATAGCAAGAAATATTTTTGTCAAACACAATCCATCAGATAATCTAAGGATTACTTTTATTTCTGGAATTCTCCCACCAACTGCCCTCAGTTATGGATTGCTACTCTGTTATGGATTGATTCTCCCTAGACTTGTTACATAATTGTTAATTCTGGGCCTTCTGTTCACCAATGTCCTGAGCTGGATACCCTGTTTCTGGATACCTTCCCACCTCCATCTTTTTCTTTATTGTTTATGCTTCCTTTTACCAAAGCACAGTTGCTTAATAAACAAGGATGTCATTCTTACTGCCTCTGGTATAAAATTCATTTACATTTACGTACAAATGCAGGTAGGATAAATCAGATGCACTTGGATACAAGATCCAGAACCTGAGGATACAAAAAATTAAAAATAGCAATTGCCCATGATACTCACAAAAGGACTTCCCCTGCTTCTCTGGAACATTACATTCTAGAGAAGAAAGAAGAGGCAAACCAGGCCAAGGGCTCATTCTCATAACCCAGAGTTGAATTAAACAATGAAACATCATCAAAGACTGCTAGGGAAATAAGTAGGATTCTAAAAAAGAAAAAAAATAAATGATTCATCTGTGCTTACACCTTCGGCCTCTGGTAGAGAACTTTGCTCTGCTTTCCAGGAAACACACTAAAATTCTTCAGCCTTTGCTTTCTTTCTTCGTCTCCTCAATTTGGAGTACCTTGCCCTGTGTTCCTATCCCTACTCTGGAATGCTTTCTCTTCTACCAAGGTCCAGGTTCTTTATTTCCTTTCGTTCCCAGATAAAATTAACTCCTGATTTCCCTGTCTTCCCATGGCACTTTGTTTATAACTGTGCGTCAAGGTATACTTTAAAATACAACTCAGATGTAAACAAGTTTAATTTTCAGTCTCGAAAAAGAAAAGAAAATATAGAATTGTTTTTCCCTTTTCAGGGAAAATATTCCCTATTCCCTATTCAGAGGAAATAACAACAGAACACTTACCCTTTCAAGAAGACTGAATCGCCTTCCTTTCAAACTTGAATTTTCCACAATTTAGATACACTGGATATGCTTGATACACTGAGGGTTTCCTGGTTCATTCTCTCCTTTCATGGTTCTCTTCTGCCTCCTTTCTCTAACCCTCCCCCTCAAATACCCCCCACCACTGTGCCAATGAATCTAGGTCTCTGTCACCCTCTGTGTGCAATG
This sequence comes from Capricornis sumatraensis, assembly GCF_032405125.1. NCBI lineage: Eukaryota > Metazoa > Chordata > Mammalia > Artiodactyla > Bovidae > Capricornis > Capricornis sumatraensis. The sequence continues at coordinate 74,400,825 of NC_091069.1, read as the reverse complement.
CAATTGATTTCCACACCCCTTAGGCCTCATTTTTTGCACCTATTTCATGAAGAGCTTAGGTAGATAATTTTGAAAGCTCTTTCCTGAATGAAAAACTTAAGGCTTTTAAGAAAAAATATTGGCTATAAACTGAAGAAATCAGCAGTTAACTGTCTTAATTATATGGAATCTAGAACTATTTCAGTCTAAGCTTTAGGCATTTTACACTTCCTTTTATTGAAATACAATGAAACTTCCAGCCACTTTGCAAGGAACTACACATACTTTCTCAGGGAACACAAAAACAACATTCCTAATTTACTCCAGGTGTTCCAATCAGAAAACTCCATTGTTGCATGTTTCTTGGCCTTCCAACACGTTTCTGACCTTGGAAGTGACTCCAGCGGCCTCTAGATCCTTAGAATAAAATTCAGATATATATCAATGGATGGCTGTGTGCTGTGCTAACTTGCTTCAATTGTGTCTGACTCTGCAATGTCATGGACTGTAGCCTGCCAGGCTCCTCTGTCCATGGGATTCTCTGAGCAAGAATACTGGACTGGGCTGTCATGTCCTCTTCCAGGGTATCTTCCTGATCCAGGGACCAAACCCATGTCTCTTGCAGCTCTTGCATTGAAGGCAAATCTTTACCAGTAGCATTACTAAGGAAGTCCAATGGACGCCTCAGTTCAATTCAGTTCAGTTGCTCAGTTGTGTCTGACTCTTTGCAGCACCATGGACTGCAGCACGCCAGGGTTCCGTGTCCATCACCAACTCCCAGAGCCTACTCAAACTCATGTCCATCACATCAGTGATGCCATCCAACCACTTCATCCTCTGTCGTCCCCTTCTCCTCCTGACTTCAATCTTTCCCAGCATCAGGGTCTTTTCCAATGAGTTGGATCTTCACATCAGATGGCCAAAGTACTGGTGTTTCAGCTTCAGCATCAATCCTTCCAATGAATATTCAGGACTGGTCTCCTTTAGGATGGACTGGCTGGATCTCCTTGCAGTCCAAGGGACTCTCAAGAGTCTTCTCCAATACCATTGTTCAAAAGCATCAATTCTTTGGGCCTCAGCTTTCATTATAGTCCAACTCTAACATCCATACATGACCACTGGAAAAACCATAGCTTTCACTAGGCAGACTTTTGTCAGCAAAATAATGTCTCTGGTTTTTAACAAGTCGCTTAGGTTGGTCATAGCTTTTCTTTCAAGGAGCCAGCGTCTTTTCATTTCACGGTTGCAGTCACCATCTGCAGTAATTTTCGAGCCCTAAAAAATAGTCTCTCACTGCTTGCATTGTTTCTCCATCTATTTGCCATGAAGTGATGGGACCAGATGCCATGATCTTCGTTTTCTGAATGTTGAGTTTTAAGTCAACTTTTTCACGCTCCTCCTTCACTTTCATCAAGAGGCGCTTTAGTTCTTCTTCACTTTCTGCCTTAAGGGTGGTGTCATCTGCATACATGAGGTTATTGATATTTCTCCCAGCAATCTTGATTCCAGCTTATGCTTCACTCAGCCCAGTGTTTCTCAGGATGTACTCTGCATAGAAGTTAAATAAGCAGGGTGACAATATACAGCCTTGACATACTCCTTTTCCTATTTGGAACCAGTCTGTTGTTCCATGTTCAGTTCTAACTGTTGCTTCTTGACCTGCAAACAGATTTCTCAAGAGGCAGGTCAGGTGGTCTGGTATTCCCATCTCTTTCAGAGTTTTCCACAGTTTGTTGTGATCCACACAAAGGCTTTGGCATAGTCAATAAAGCAGAAACAGATTTTTTCTGGAACTCTCTTGCTTTTTTGATGATCCAGCAGATGTTGACAATTTGATCTCTGGTTACTCTGTCTTTTCTGAATCCAGCTTTAACATCTGGAAGTTCATGGTTCACATATTGCTGAAACCTGGCCTGGAGAATTTTGAGCATTACTTGGTAGCGTGTGAGATGAGTGCAATTGTGCAGTAATCTGAACATTCTTTTGCACTGCCTTTCTCTGGGATTGGAATGAAAAACTGACCTTTTCCAGTCCTATGGCCACTGCTGTGTTTTACAGATTTGCTGGCATATTGAGCACAGCACTTTCACAGCAGCATTTTTTGCCCATAGTGTCTTAAATAATCAGATCCCTGACTTCATCTCCAAAATTAGGATACCACCTGCTCTCTGTTCACCATGCTCTAGTCACACCAGCCTCTCTCATATCTGTTCTCTTTCTGGATATATTGAATTGGCCAAAAAGTTCACTGGGGTTTTCTCATAACATTGTACAGAAATCCAAACGAAATTTTTAGCCAACTCAATAGTTCGGTTGTTCACTTGTATTGCGGAGGGGGAAGTTTCCCCCTCTAAACCTCTAGAGTTCCTGTGGCTGGATTAATAATAAAACTGACATAATACATATTAACAGAAGAAAAAGCAACAAATTTTCATTTGTGTCCATGGAAGTCTCATAGAAATTGTACCTAACATGTGGCCAAATCAGGCACCTTTTATACATTTTAGACAAAGAAACAATAAGTTAAGAGGAATTGATAGGAAAAAGAAACAAATTTGAGTTCTTAATTAGTAAGGAATTTAAGCAAAGTTTGGGTATAGGGAGTAAATTATAAAAGAATTAAGAAAGTTTATTTATATAAACTTCTTGATCCTAAATTCCCTGTCTTGTTGATAAAGATGTCTTTCTACTTATAGGTACAGGGAGGGCATCTTTTGAAAATGAAAGTGTTAACTGCTCAGTTGTGTCTGACTCTTTGTGACTCCATGGACTGGAGCCTACCAGGTTCCTCTGTCCATGGAAATCTCCAGGCAAGAATACTGGAATAGGTAGCCATTCTCTTTTCCAGGGGATATTCCCTACCCAGGGATTGAACGTGGGATTCCTGCATTGCAGGCAGATTCTTTACTGTCTGAAATGGAAGATTTATTTCCTGCTATCAGGGAGACAGAGAAGAGGGTCAAAGAGAACCTCATGAATCAGCCAGCTCTTCAGTAAATTTAATGCAAAATAATCAATACAATGTTAAGGCATAGTTTGGGATGGCCTACCCAGGGCCCTGCTGTATTGCCACCCTGCTTATTTAACTTCTATGCAGAGTACATCATTAGAAACGCTGGGCTGGAAGAAGCACAAGCTGGAATCAAGATTGCCAGGAGAAATCTCAATAACCTCAGATATGCAGATGACACCACCTTTATGGCAGAAAGTGAAGAGGAACTAAAAAGCCTCTTGATAAAAGTGAAAGAGGAGAGTGGAAAAGTTGGCTTAAAGCTCAACATTCAAAAAACGAAGATCATGGCATCCGGTCCCATCATTTCCTGGCAAATAGATGGGGAAACAGTGGGAACAGTGTCAGACTTTGTTTTTTGGGGCTCCAAAATCACTGCAGATGGTGACTGCAGCCATGAAATTAAAAGACATTTACTTGGAAGGAAAGTTATGACCAATCTAGATAGCATATTGGAAAGCAGAGACATTACTTTGCCAACAAAGGTCTGTCTAGTCAAGGCTATGGTTTTTCCAGTGGTCATGTATGGATGTGAGAGTTGGACAGTGAAGAAACTGAGCGCCAAAGAATTGATGCTTTTGAACTGTGATGTTGGAGAAGACTCTTGAGAGTCCCTTGGACTGCAAGGAGATCCAGCCAGTCCATTCTGAAGGAGATCAGTCCTGGGTGTTCTTTGGAAGAACTGATGCTAAAGCTGAAACTCCAATACTTTGGCCACCTGATGCGAAGAGTTGACTCATTGGAAAAGACTCTGATGCTGGGAGGGATTGGGGGCAGGAGGAGAAGAGGATGACAGAGGATGAGATGGCTGGATGGCATCATCGGCTCGATGGACATGAGACTGGGTGAACTCCGGGAGTTGGTGATAGACAGGGAGGCCTAGTGTGCTGCGATTCATGGGGTAGCAAAGGGTCGGACATGACTGAGCGACTGAACTGAACTGAACCCGGGGCCCTGACTATTGGTTACTCCCTTTTCATTTTCCTATCTTTGCTTGAAAGTGAACTCCTTAGAGAGTCCTCCCCTGCCCACACTGTCTAACCTATACTATTCCTGTTATTCCCTATAATTGTACAAATTTTATTTGCATCACAGAACTTAACACACTGGTAGTGAAAGGTTGTTTCTGATCCATGAAAAGATGCAACGATTCTTGGCCTTCAGAAGAGTAGAATTCAATCCGGGGCCAGAGACAGGCTTGATCGCTCAGAGGTTTTGTGCAACAGAGTTTTATTAAAATATAGAAGGGATAGAGAAAGCTTCTGACATAGATATCAGAAAGGGGCAGAAAGAGTACCCCCTCACTAGTGTTAGCAATGGAGTTATATACCCTTTAATTAGTTATTCAGTGCAGTTCAGTACATTTCAGTCGCTCAGTCTTGTCTGACTCTTTGCGAGCCCATCAATCGCAGCACGCCAGGCCTCCCTGTCCATCACCAACTCCTGAAATTCACCCAAACTCATGTGCATCGAGTCAGTGATGCCATGCAGCCATCTCATCCTCTGTCGTCCCCTTCTCCTCCTGCCCCCAATCCCTCCCAGCATCGGAGTCTTTTCCAATGAGTCAACTCTTCCCATGAGGTGGCCAAAGTATTAATTATTACAATGAATCAAAAGAATGTCTCAATTTTGTGAAAATTTTACCAGACCTACTCCAGCAATTTACAGTTTAGAATAACAAGATTAGAATTTAACAATAGAAAGATGCTCCAGACCCACTCCCATAATATACATTTTAAGACATCAGGATTAGTCAGAAGGTTTTCAGGAAGGAGACACTGTCCTCCAGCTGGATACATTGTTGCTGTATAATCCTGAGTACAGAGTTTAAACTGAGTTGTAGAATTGACTAAGGAATGCAAAGTAAAAAAACGTTGGTCCTTTTCTCCTCCTTGAGAATTTCAGACCCCCAATCTGTGCTTTGAGAGCCCCAGACCCCTCTCTCCTCCTTGGGGACCCTGAGTTTATCAATCTGCCTAGGAATTGACTCTCTCAGTAGCAATATATACCTCATTTGGGAGTTGCCATTCTGAATAATTTACTAGATGACTTAAGGTTACCATCTTAAAATGGGATCGAGGGGAAGAACTGGTTCACAAAACTGTCTAGGCTTTAGGGTCAGTAGCTCTGCCACTTGGCCTGTGGGACTTGAGGGTCTGTGGATATCAAGATGCTATGTGAAATGTATAGCATGGCACAATCATGATGAAGGATTTTGGGGGTTTTGGTTTCAAGCGAACAACATTTCTACTGTTGGTTAACAGTCCTTTTCATACCACTAGATCCCAGAAAAGACTGATCTTCCAACACTTATATACCAATGGATCTGCTAATCTAGGCTGCCAGTCCTGGTCTAGACGTTATCTGATTTACCAGTATACAGAGTCAGGAATGCCCCACAGCAGTTTATCATTCTGTGAATGTATTCAAGAGATCTGGAGTGAGCAGGTCCAAGAAGTACAAGACGCACACATGTGCTGAAGGCTAACATTCCTAGTGCCTCTGCTTCTCACCCTCAGCTCACAGCCTGGAGAGGTGACATTCAAGACCTAAAATTTGAAGGAAAAATAGAAATGCTACAGGTAATTGAGACAGGTTAGAGGTTAAAAAATAAGAGTGCTACTTTGAAAGTCAAGTCTGTCAGGAGCAAAGAGAGTAAGAGTCAAATGGTGAAGGATGAAAAACTAGCAGATGTTGGAATAGGATACAGCCTGTAACACAGGGTGAAAAGTTTTGTCTTCATCAAGAGTGGTGGCAAGACAGTGAAAGATTTTAGCTGGGAGTGAACAGCATGTTATGAACACATTTGCATTTTTAAAGACCACTCTTGTTGCACTTGGGGGACTGGATTAGAGGGGCAAGTGAGACCTGTAATGAGATCATTTTAGTTAATCCAGTGAGGAGATAAGAATGTTCTGAGTGAGCACAGTTGTTGCCCTGGGATTAGAGAAAAGTGGGTCTCCTCTAGAATTTTCAGGAGAAAGAATCAACAGGACTTGATGACTGAGTGAATAAGAGAAATGCGGGAAAGAGAGCAGGTAGTTCTAATTTCTGACTTAAGACAGTCAGTGGATGGTGTTAGCCTTCACTCACAGAGGTCATGAAGAGTGGAATAAATTTTACTGGTGAATATAGAAGAAGGGGACAGGTTAGGAGAGATGACATGTCCAGTTTTATATCTATTATGATGTTCAAGGATGTTCAAACCAAGATACCTCTTAGGCAGTTGGATTCACAGAAGTCTGACAGGTTTATGTTGGATATACTCATTTGAATCTTCAACATACAAATGCTCATTAAAGTCATGTCAGTGAATGAGATTATTTAGTAAGAATAAGAGTAAACTGTGACGAGAAAGGGATCTAGGACAGAACCTTAAGAGGCCAAAAGGTAGGCTTGATTGTACTTAGTTTAAGTTTATAAACTGCTCATTGAGTTGTAGAGACATTCTACTAGGAAAAGCAGGAAGACAGTTGTCTTTTATTAGCAATTTCTGAAGTGAAAAAATATATGCTTGATATAGTATGCCATTATCATTGAATTCCTTCCTTTACTGTTTGTCTAGCACAATAAGAAAATAACTTTTGATTTGTTGACAAATTTTAAAAATTATTCTTAATGGTACACAAGATAATTTCCACTAGACTTGAGCAGGTTACAAGCAGCCAAGAGGGTAAAAACAGATCGGAGAAAGATTTGCTTTCAGCAGGTATGGCTACAGAGTCAGGATACAGTATTTCCTCATCAACAGCAGCTTCACCTCCCTACTTTGGGCCTTCTTATCTGTCTCTAAAGGATTATCCTGCATGAACATTCAATCTGAAGACTTCACAGCACCTGCAGACAAGTCTTGCTGAGTGTGATAATGCCAACACACAGCCTTCTTACCTCTCGTGCAGTATCTACTCGAATATTCCTTGTCAAAAATGCAGAAGGAAACGTGTTGGCTGTGCTGTTGTGTTGCTACCTCAAAATTAGTAGTTCATGTAATAAAACAAAAAGGAAAAATAAAGCACTGTGGATGTAAATATGTGACTCTGGTCGAAGGTACATTCTACTTGCATTTGGCATTAGTCTGTTAAAGAGACTTTCTGTCTAGTGCTTGTCTTCCAGATTTTTATTGTTCGGATGTCAGTATTTAAAGAAATAGATTTCAGAAATGTCATTTCATAGTTCAGATTTTACTATCATTCTTTTTTTCAGGACTGACTGCCAGCTCCCTCTTTAATTATATACTTCTTTATAACCACCTCAATAAAAATAAATGTACATCACATATCTTTTAAAACAGAGCCTTATACATGGTAACTATTAATGAAATAATTGTTTAGAAAGCAGCTGATGAGTTCATTGCAAGCATATGGTTTCCCTATTTCTTACCTATTCTGCGGCAAAAGTCCAACATACTCTATTGATGGTGTTACATAGAAATGGACACTCTGGCACAGTGCTGGTGGGAATGAGGAGTGATACAGTGCCTCTGGATGGGAAATGGCAGATGAGCATTCACAGAAGAATAAGGAAACAGCCATTGCAGATACAACCGTAATGGAAGGACATTCACATCAGGGAGACCAGAGGGAGGGCTGTGGTGAGAGTCTAGGTAAGCACAGAAGGAGGAAGTTTCTTATTTGTTTGTTTGTTTTTTAGCAATGATATTTCAAAAATAAAAGATACGAATTCACTTTAAAAATTAGATCATGTAGACCAAAACATGACAGATGAGTAACTTGAAGTCTCACAAACCTGGAGCTGAATACATTCTACTGTGTACTATTTGCTAGATTGTAAACAAGTTAATCAACTTCTCTAAAGCTTGGATTACTGCTCTGTAAATTGGGAATATTATTTCCCAATCTTTTTTTTAAAAACAGTGTCTGACATGGAATCTAAATATGACCACTCTTCCTTCCCCTTTGAAGATCATATTTTTCCAAACAAGGCAAAGGAGGAGAGAGGCAAACAGGCTGGCAGGGAGAAGCTGACAGGAGGAGCTGTAGCTAGAGAATTGAAACTTTAATTTCTTGAAATACGATGTGTACTTCTAGTTGAATACGGGATATATTTACTGCATTTGTTAGACTCTGGCCTTTTCAAACCAAATAAAAGCATCCTTTCAGTTTTGGGGGAAATATAGTTATGCTCCCGTTTAGGAAGCCACCGTGGGTCATCTCAGCACAGCAAGATGAAGTCACAGCAAGCCTTTCTCTGAGAGAACAGTGAGGAGGAATGGCTCTTCATATTAAGGGTGAAAGATGTGAAGCTGTCTTTGTGAGATTCACTGCTATTACTGGCTGCACTACTGGAAGGCAAGCCACCTTCAATTGGCTTCACTTGGACAGATCTTAGTGATGTTCCCCCAAACGTGCCACCAAGAAATTCATAGGTAATAAGGCCTTATCGGGGTGAAAAAGAACACAGACAGCTGGAAATCACTTTGTTCTGAGCTGCTTACCTCACCTCAGAGCACCAAGCTTTCAAAACAAGGCATGTGCTTCCCACTGTAGGACAGCAAGGGATTCTGCTTCAGGTCAGCTCTTCCTTTCCCTCCACCTTATTGAGAAGGAAGGGAGAAAACAGAATGTGAAGGTTACCATTTGTTAACCACTAGGTGATCAGGATGTCTTGCTGAGGGAAAAAAGGGCTTGTGTCTCAAGAAGAATTATTCATTTGCTGAGCCTGCTGTAATGTTATGGACCATCCCAGTTTCCTGAACCTTTTCTTTCTGAATACCTTCTTCTTCTAAGACTGTTTATTATTATGCCCCTCCCTCAACTCTTAAACAGGCACAGGGCATCTCTGTAGGCATATGTTCTTTGGAAAAAGCTATTTGAAACTGTTTCTTAAAGCTTTATTGTGTCATTAACACATATATTCATGCTGTGTGCCTGTGGTCTGTGTGCTGGCCTTTACATGAGTCTTATGGTCCAATTCTACTTTTCTCAAACATGGTGGAGAGACAACTGTATCAAATTCAGAGGGCTTGCTAAAATGTAAATTTACAGACCACACCATAGGTATTTGCATCAGAACCCCACTTCCAAAAGATGAAACCACACATCCAATGCTTGGACAACCTTCCTCTTTAAATTAGGTTAAAGTCCTTCTGAGGAAAACTAACAACCTAAGTGGCCCACTGGAGGGTTGGGAAGAAATTACCAGGGGTAGTTAGGAATACGCTCTCAGTAGCAGCTGACATGAAATGTGTATATACGTGTAGGCTCATGTATTATTTAGGACAGTCTGATCACAAGAAACAACCTTAACACTAATCCAGAATGCTACTTTGGCTTCTGCTGAAAATCGCATGGGTGCAAAAAGAATGATGTTCCTGCCAGAGCTAATTTCCCATTGCCTTTTAGCACTGATTGTGTTAATATGGTAAAAGGGACCCAGCGTTCCCCAAGAAGCAAATAAATAAGCTTCTAAATATGACTCTTCTTGATAGACTGATTATACAGAGATTTTGTTGGCCTTTCATGTGTAACAGTCAGGAATGAGGATATCTTCATGGCCTAGCTTGCTCTTAATTCCTATTAGATGCTGCCATTGGAGATTCTCTAGCAAATTAGGAGTTAAGCAGTACAACTTCTGCATCTATTTGCCTAACCAGCTGTCCTAGAGAAAGTATCAGAAAGGGAGGTGAACAGTGTAGGAAGGTAGAGGTAATGGTTGTAACTAGATTTCTCACAAATATTCCAGAACTGTGCTGGCCCAAATAGTGAGCACTAACTACAAATGGCTATTGAAATATAAATTAAGTAAACTTAAGCAGGATAAAAAATTCAATTCCTCAGTTCAGTTCAGTCACTCAGTCATGCCCAACTCTTTGCCACCCCATGAACTGCAGCACACCTGGCCTCCCTGTCCATCACCAACTCCCGGAGTTCACCCAAACTCAAATCCATCGAGTCAGTGATGCCATCCAGCCATCTCATCCTCTGTCATCCCCTTCTCCTCCTGCCCCCAATCCCTCCCAGCATCAGTCTTTTCCAATGAGTCAACTCTTCACATCAGGTGGCCAAAGCACTGGAGCTTCAGCTTAGGCATCATTCCTTCCAAAGAAATCCCAGGACTGATCTCCTTTAGAATGGACTGGTTGGATCTCCTTGCAGTCCAAGGGACTTGCAACAGTCTTCTCCAACACTACAATTCAAAAGCATCAATTCTTTGGCACTCAGCTTTTTTCACAGTCTAACTCTCACATCCATACATGACCACTGGAAAAACCATAGCCTTGACTAGACCGACCTTAGTCGGGAAAGTAATGTGTCTGCTTTTGAATATGCTATCTAGGTTGGTCATAACTTTTCTTCCAAGGAGTAAGCGTCTTTTAATTTCATGGCTGCAATCACCATCTGCAGTGATTTTGGAGTCCCAAAAAATAAACTCTGACACTGTTTCCCCATTTATTTCCCATGAAGTGATGGGACCAGATGCCATGATCTTCATTTTCTGAATGTTGAGCTTTAAGTCAACTTTTTCACTCTCCTCTTTCACTTTCATCAAGAGGCTTTTTAGCTCCTCTTCACTTTCTGCCATAAGAGTGGTGTCATCTGCATATCTGAGGTTATTGATATTTCTCCTGGCAATCTTGACTCCAGCTTGTGTTTGTTCCAGCCCAGCTTTTCTCATGATGTACTCTGCATATAAGTTAAATAAGCAGGGTGACAATAAACAGCCTTGACATACTCCTTTCCCGATTTGGAACCAGTCTGTTGTTCCATGTCCAGTTCTAACTGTTGCTTCCTGACCTGCATATAGGTTTCTCAAGAGGAAGGTCAGGTGGTCTGGTATTTCCATCTCTTTCAGAATTTTCCACAGTTTATTGTGATCCACACCATTCCTCAGTAGCACTAGACATCTCTCAAGTGCTCAGGAGCTCTGTGTGGATAGTAACTGCCATATCAGGTGGCACAAATAAAATGTCTCCATTATCAAAGAAGTTTGTTTAGACAGCACTGTTTCATAAGATTTTCTAAGTCAGTATGCATCTTCTTCAGGAAAATAACTCAAAAGTACAATAGAGCAAGGATTTATTGTTTGCTTGTTTAGTAAATCAACTGTAGCAATATAGGACAGAGTTTATCTTAAGCTAGTACATTAAGAATTGACTTTGTGGGAGAAAAATCATGAAGAGAGGCATTTAATCCTTAAAAAAAAACTCTAGATATATGTATACAGAGCATCAAGAAAAATCTCATACATCTCTGCAAACTTTTTGTGTGTAAAGACATTAGAGCATACAAGTAACATTGCTGCTGCTGCTATGTCACTTCAGTTGTGTCTGACTCTGTGCAACCCTATAGACAGCAGCCCACCAGGCTCCCCCATCCCTGGGATTCTCCAGGCAAGAAAGAACACTGGAGTGGGTTGTCATTTCCTTCTCCAATGCATGAAACTGAAAAGTGAAAGTGAAGTCGCTCAGTCCTGTCCAACTCTTCACGACCCCATGGAGTGCATCCTACCAGGCTCCTCTGTCCATGGGATTTTCCAGGCAAGAGTACTGGAGTGGGGTGCCATTGCCTTCTCCAACAAGTTAACACTAGGGGTTGGATATTAGAGATTTATGCAACTGTGGATCAAATAATCTAAGGAAAAAAGACAGATTTTTCAATTCTCAATTACTTTTTTTCACATTTTTTCTTCCATATTCCCCTGGTAAAATTTCCATGTTCTGGTCTCTAAATCTATATCATTTTTGTCCTGTTATTGAGGTTTTATTTATGCTACTTTCTTAACATTTATATCTTTGAGACTGTTTTCTTCTGGAATATTTTCCTCAAACCTGAGCCCATAATGATCTATATTTTTTACCTTTATGAATTAATTTGATTAAACATTTATTTAAAACCTAAATGTCATCACCTCAAGAAAGACAACATTTTTAGTCAAGAAGCCTAGAGACTAGCTTAGGAAGTAGAGAAATGAACAACTAATTTGAATATTCTATCGTGTTCTATAGTACATGACTCAAAGAATATATGGAGGCATAAAAGCTGGGGAAGCCAGAGAGCAGCTTCATGCAAAAATAATGTATGAACTGAGTTATGAAGGAGGAAAATATTCCAGGCAGAGAGACTATCATGTACAAATGCTTGAAGCCACGAAAAAGCATGGCAAGATCACTGGGGCTGAGGCAGGAGGAAACAAGCATGAACATCAAATAGAACACAAAGGCTTATGAAACCAGCTAAAGAAAGTGAATTCAAAGTCATGGGGAAACAGAAACAACTACCAAAATTATCTTACCAAACATGTCTTTCATATTGCTGTATATCTCAACTTAAAGTAAAAAATGCATTTCTGCAAATTAGATATTTTGGGCAAAAAGTTTATCAGGAGCCTATTTTACATTATCTGATGTGAAATTTTATGTCATTATACATTAACCTCAAATCTTTACTTGATTTCTTGAAAAACACATGTATTATTACATACCTATATATAAGAAACCTACAGTTGGCCCTTTATATCTGCAAGTTCCATATTCCTAGGTTATGCATATTGGGAGTAAACTAACTGTGGATCAAAAATATTTGGGAAAAAGACATTTCATAAACTTCCAAAAATCAAGACCTGAATTCACCATGCATCAGCAACTATTTACATGGCATTTACATTGTATTGGGTTCTATAAGGAATCTAAAGATAATTTAAAACATTCAGAAGGACAGGTGAATTTACAAATTCAGTTACAGGGTACAATATCAATATACAAAAATCAGTTGTGCTTCCATATGCTAATAAACTATTAGAAAGAACTTAATTACATGAAAAAGAATAAAATGTCTAGAAAGAAATTTAAGCATGAGATCAAAGACCTGAAAACTGTAAGAAACATAAAAAAATGAAGAGGATAAAATTAATGGAAAGATATTTGTGCTCATGGATTGGAAGAGTATTGTTAAAATGTCCATACTATGGAAAACATCTCCAGATTCAGTGCGATCACTATTCATATTCCAATGGCATTTTTTATAGAACTAGAGCAAACAATTCTAAAATTTGTGTGGAACCATAAAATATAGGCAAATAACCAACAGGGTTTCCCTGGTGGCTCAGTGGTAAAGACTCTACCTGCCATGAAGGAGACCTGAGTTTGACCCCTGGCTGGGGAAGATTCCCTGGAGAAGGAAATGACAACCCACACCAACATTCTTTACTGGAACATCCCATGGACAGAGGAGCCTGGCAGGCCACAGTCCTTACGGTCACAAAGAGTCGGATATGACTAAGTGACTAAGCAACAACAAACAGCCAAAATAATTTTGAGAAAGAACAAAGCTGAAGGCACCATGTGCGTGCATGCATGCTAAGTTGCTTCAGTTGTGTCCTTCTCTTTGCTTCCCTATGAACTATAACCCGCTAGGCGACTCTGTTTATGGAACTCTCCAGGCAAGAATACTGGAGTTTATTGTCATTTCCCCCTCCAGGGGATCTTCCTGAGCCAGGGCCATGGGTTCCATCCCTGGGTCCTCATTGGTTATCCATTTTATGTATAGTAGTATGCATATTTTTGAGAATCTGAAGTCTTTATATGTCCGAGTTTGTCTTCTTCTGATTTTCATTATTGTAGATTATGTCCTCATGTGTTTTTCTTTTTAAATAATTGTTACCTTCTAAAACTATATCTGTGGAATTTCTCACAGAATTAAGTTTTTAATGTGTTCTTATAAAGAATATTGACATTGATTCTTCCATGCATTATGGCACTACTGACCTGAGATGACTAAATTAAATTGGTGACTGTTTTGAACTCTACAAGTTATGAGAATAACATCCCATATCTTTTTTAGAGCTGGTTTGTGTTAAAGACATTTTCTTTCAACCACAGACAAAATCAAGGTAAGCTTTTTTTAAATTTTAACTGTATCACTATAGTGTACAAATTTTGTTTGGCTTTGATTTTGTCTGGTTTTATTTTGCTCTTTCACTGCCATTGTTTCCATATTTAGTGAGGGGACATCATATCTGTATGTTGGATTCTATGATGACATCTCATTTTGCTAAGGATCTAGATTAGGTCCCCTGCTGCCTGGGCAGCCCCTTGACTTGACACTCTGAAGATCTGGGTCACCGAGAATTAGAAGATGACCCCAGGGTGTGCTTCTGTGATTTCTTAAATATCTAGAATCATGCTTTCTCATTGATTTGATTTTGGAGGATTTTTTAAAAATTGCTTTCTTCTCATCTATACATCTAAAGATTTTAAAGCACCTCATCCAAGATTTTATTTTGTTTCCGTTATTTACCAGATGGGTTTTTTAGAGCTTTCAAATAGGACTTGTTACTGGAAATAAATGATGTGTAAATAGGGGTAAGACATAATTAGATGTTCATTTTAGAAAAATCAAAGCAAAATTGGAAAAGTTGGTATAAAATGTGGGATAGTAATGGTAAATAAGACCCTTTCTTAAAGAGACTTTCTAAGAAATCAATCAGGAAATAACAGTGGAAGAGTTAGATACTAGAAATACACCAGGGGTGGAATACACAGACATTTTCAACCTGTGACTGGAAGAGTATCAACCATCTTGAATGACTTTAGTTTTTCAGCTTTCAGGTTTGTACACCACAGTTGTTGATGATGGCTTTCACTAGGACAGATGAACAATTTTCAGAAGGTCCAGGGAAAAAATTTCCCCTTGTATACCATATAAATATTAAATCGCTATGGACTAGTTAGAATTAGAACAGACACTCAAGTATTCTACTACTCTTGTATTAATACCTTTTTTCAGGTGAGGCCAGAGGAGGGAGAGAAAGATGCTAGACAAGAGACGTTCATACACATTTCCACATACTAGCCCAGGAAAAAAGCATTGCTACCCTCAAATACTGGAGGGAGGATGAAAGACAGAGATAAGGTTGGGGCAGAAGACTGCAAAACTGTGAAATATTTACTTATAGGAATACTTACTAAAAGATCGTTTGTAATTTGGTCTCTCTTGTGTTTATCTACTTCCTCCTGTTAAACATCCCATTCAACCCAACAATTAATGAATAGCAGAAAAGATCTGGGCAGAACACTGAAGAATTTGTGCTTTCAAACCGTGGTGCTCGAGGACTCTTGAGAGTCCCTTGGAAAGGAAGATCAAATCAGTCAATCTTAAAGAAATCAACCCTGAATACTCACTGGAAGGACTGATTCTAAAGCTCCAATACTTTGGCCACCTGATGCAAAGAGCTGACTCATTGGAAAAGCCCCTGGTGCTGGGAAAGATTGAAGGCAGAAGGAGAAGACAGCAACAGAGTATGAGATGGTTGGATGGCATCACCAATGCAATGGACATGAAATTGGGCAAGCTCTGGGAGATGGCAGGGGACAGCAAAGCCTAATGTGCTGCAGTCCAGTTACGAAATGTCAGATAAGACTTGGCAACTGAACAACAAAGGAATCTTTCAAATCAATAAATGCTAATAATAATATATTTAATATTTTCTTATAAGGATGAAGTAACCATCATTGGAAGGATCAACTATCTCCTAGTTGAACAAAGGCAAAAAAACATATTAAAGAAGAAAAATGCTAGCTTGATTCCTAGTTTTATGACACTGTAATTTAGCTCAAGGGTTCTTTTTTTCCCTTCTTCACAAAACCTTTATAATTAAGAAACAATTTCCAGTCTACTTTCTCTCTGCTAAGATCTATTGGATAATTTAAAAATCAGTTTGCTATTCTTTCAGGAAGTAAAAATTCCAGATGCTTTGTGTGCTGATTAACATCTAAGTAATCTATAAAGTTTAATTAGGAAAAAAATGAACAATAAAGTTTTATTCACCCCGCTAAATTTTAGTGGCTAATGCAGTGATTTATTTTCCATAGCTTTATTTCTTTGCCATCTTAAAAAGACTTGAAAATCCTCATCAGAGAAACGTGTTCTTTGCATATTGTCAAGTGGTGGGAAGTAAAACAAAAGCTTTAGATTTGTTGCTTTTATTTCCTTTTTTAAATGTGTAGGATTAATTTAGCAATTGTTATCAATATATTCAGTTTTAATATTTTATTATATTCAGTCTAACATTTTGATTCACTTTTTCCTGTGTTTAGTTGTCATCTCTAGGACTTGGAGAGATCTTGGTGGATAGAATCTGTGAGATAATATTATCCTTACTTCCTGATGCAGAGTTCTTGAAACTCTTATAATTTCTTAAGTAATGAAAGAACTAGGAGCATCTTTTCCTCTAATATATGATTCTGGATCCAGGTTCCCGATTCAGAGCTCTTGAGACCCTTGTTAATTTCCTGGGAGATAGGAGTTACTTTTGTCTTAATGAGGTGACTCTGGCGGTGGTGGTGGGGGGTTGGGGGAGGCTGATGCTCATGGGCTCCTGGATGAGGTCTGGTCACTAGAAAGACCAAGCCATGATTAGGAGCTTTAGAGCTCCACCCCTCTTTTTCTTGAGAAGGGAACAGGACTGAAAATGGAATTCACAATTGATCGTGCTTACATGGCTAAGGCCCTATAAAAATAAAAAACCCCAGCAATTTGGGGTATGGAGAACTCCCAGGTTGTTTACATCCACATTCCAGGATTATAGCATACCCCAACCTCATGGGGACAGAGGCTTCTGTGCTTGGGACCTGCTCAGGAAAAAAGATCAGGTCTAAAACTATCTTGTATCATCACGATACATCTAATAAAGCAGAATAAGACCTTCCTTGTCTTTCTACATGCATTATGCACAGTACATTCATTAGTCTTATATTTATTTTCATAACAAAATATTTTATTATCTATATTAATATAAAAATTCATATTTTAAACTAATTGACAGAATTAGCTAAGGTCTCAGAATCCCTAGTCAGCACTGTTTAATTTTACTTCTTAATCTTTGCTGCAGTTCAATTTAAGTCAAATAATGTTTCCTGGATGGTTATTAATAAACCATAGTTTTAGCATGCATTATGCCCCCAAGCTCCCAGTCACTGAGAAATTAGTTTCTTATAAAGCCCTTTCTAGCTCTCTTTCTGTATCTCTTATATATTATTTCTTTGTTTTAGGTCAATCTCAATAGACTTGAAGAAATATAATCTGTGGAGTCTTCTTTTTAAATTACAGAACCACACAGGCACATAGCTGTCAATCAACTAGCTGTAAATGTTTACAGTAGTCATATTTCAAATGGACTCAGCATTAAATATAGCATATTTTCTTAAGTGATCATGGCTGAGTATCTCATATCTTCAAAAGACAGGCAAGATTATGCTTTTTAAAGAAAACCATAGCAACAGTTAAAACAAGGTGACCTCATTGAGGAAAAACTGCACAGTAGACAATTGTATCCACACTGCTGCTGCTGCTGCTGCTAAGTCGCTTCAGTTGTGTCCGACTCTGTGTGATCCCATAGACGGTATCCACACTAGAAACTTAAAAATGCATTATAAAAGAAGTTATAAGGTACAGCGTTGTAAGTTTCATATATTTAATACATGTTGATGACAAGATCACTGTGTGCCTACTTGCTGTTTGTGACATTATAAATGTATATAAATTTTAGAGATAGAATGATGAAAACAAATTCCGAACTGAGATGATTCCTATACCTTTTGGATTGAGCATTTCTATTCTTATGCATTAGTTTTAATGAAATAATTCAATAAAAAAAATAGTCTGTCTGAAATGATTGTAGTGCAATCTGATGGTTAAAAAAATTAGGAAAAAAGCTACTTGTAAAATAAAAATTACTAAGAAATTCATTATGCACAATACCAATAACATTATTCCAGCCAACAATAACTGTAATAAAGTATACGAACACGTGAGCATCTTAATGATTTGTAAAGCCACCACAGAAGAGATCTAGAGTCAGGAACAAGTGTGTGTCCACTGTTTTAGTAAAGAATTGAACCCGATGGTCTATGTCACCAAGTTCTATTCATTGAAACTTCCAGCCACATTTAGGGTTGGGTGTTTGCCATCCTCCCACGTGGATTTCCTTCCTGCCATGTTGTTGTTTTAGTCACTAAATTCTGTCCACCTGTTTTGGGACCCCATGGACTGTAGCCTGCCAGGCTCCTGTGTCCATGGGATTTCCCAGGCAAGAATACTGGAGTGGTTGCCAGTCCCCTCTCCAGGGGATCTTCATAACCCAGGGACTAAACCCAGTCTTCTGCATTGGCAGTCAGATTCTTGCCCACTGCGCCACCAGGGAAGACTTTCCTGCCATGTGCCATCATGCTTTTCTTAGGGAACACTTTGCTTCCTTCTTTGTTTATTATCATGTTGAAGCCTTTAAAAATAATAAACACACCAAGCCTGCATTTGTGCAGGTATGTGATACTCAGCTTGAAGTGACATCATCTCTTCTCTGTCTGCACATGAGAAAATTGTTGTCCCCGAGCATAGAGACAGGCAAGCCCTGGATGCTCAGGTATTACCCTGCTCATCAAGCAGCGAAAGAGCCCTGACTACTAAGACTAGCCTTCCAAAGAGATTCTCTCTTGCTTGGCTGGTTCAGGACACTGCTGTGCCCACAGTGTGTGACTATCTCAGCAGCGTGGTGCATGGCTTACCTCCTTGCCTGACTTCACAGCCAGCAGAAGGTCAGGGCAATCGTGATCAGCTGGGTATGAGGTATGAACTGCGATTATTTAAGAATCATCAAGAACATGAAGAAGCACATTGTTTTGAAGCTTGTTTCCCTCTCCTCTTCAAAATCACTGGAGACATATCAACTAGCAGAAGATAGCTGTGCTCTGCGTTGATTTGAGGTGTTACCCCCAGGAGTGTAGTGTTATGAGAGATTTCCCTCAATTATTAAAGGAAAGATATAGAACCAAGGACAATTCTCAGCACTCAACAAGTCAATCAGGAAACCCCATGGGGGAAGGACTTTTTCTTTTCACTGAAAGTAGATAATGCCTTGAATTTCTCAGTGAGAAAGAAAAGGCTGCTGCTGCTGCTGCTAGTCGCTTCTGACTCTGTGCAACCCCATAGGCGGCAGCCCACCAGGCTCCCCCGTCCCTGGGATTCTCCAGGCAAGAACACTGGAGTGGGTTGCCATTTCCTTCTCCAATGCATGAAAGTCAAAAGTGAAAGTGAAGTGGCTCAGTCGTGTCTGACTCTTTGCGACCCCATGGAGTGTAGCCTACCAGGCTCCTCCGTCCATGGGATTTTCTAGGCAAGAGTACTGGAGTGGGGTTCCATCAACTTCTCCGAAAGAAAAGGAATGAATGGATTAAAACGAAAAGGTTTCGGAGAAGTAACATAATCTTCACTATGGAGAAGAGAAGGGCAGGAGGAGGGCAGCAGTGTTTCAGCAGGAAGCACAGCTCAAAGCCTGCCAGCATTCTTCCTAGCAGAGCTGGGCTTATTTTCTTGATTCCATTTCAATCTTTGACCCATTCCTTTTATGAGTCAAAGGATCTGGTAGGAGTCTAGGATTGTTTACGAAGTCTCTGGCTTCCTAAAATGAGTTTCACAAGGAATGATTCTGCCACGGTCACCTCCCTGTGCCCAGTGCCTAAAAAGGGTCTGGTGCATAACTGCACCTTAATAAATATTTGTTGAGTGAATGTGTTATTAGCTGCCTCCACCTGCAATTCTGTTTCAACCATTTCTGCCTTAATGATGCATCAGTCAAGTCTTAAAGCAAGTAGTGAAAAAGAAATGGAAGCCCTAGGCCATTTCTCAGCCACTTAGTGCAGAGTGAGGTGAGGAAATGAAATTAAAAGGGCAAAAGGGAAATTAGTAACAGGAGAAAAATATAAGGAGATGAATAGGCGAAGAGAACACATTCTCCTTAGACTGTGGAAGTAAACCCTTAATGGGTGATTCAGAGTATAACCTACTGGATACTATCCCCATCCTTAAACATGTTAACTAGGCTCTCGGATGTCAAGGAAGAGAGATGCATGAGCACACTGCCTGAGGTTACTTCACTTTAGCCCCGACCTCACCATCACAGGTGACAAGTTCTCTCTTGCCTGGATGTAGACAACCTGAGCCACAGGGCTATTTGCGGTTTTGGTTTATTAGATTCCACTGAAATGTATTTCCACTTTAGCAGGGCTTGAGCCAAGGCAGATCCAGCAATACCTCTCAACTGATGCGAACATGGCTTCCATTACTGAAACAAATCACATGATATGCATTTTTCTCTCTTTGCAGGATATTCCCTTTTATCCAATTCTTTGCCCCCATCCTCGTGCCAGATTCAATTATGACATTCAAATTTTGTAACCTTGCCAAGAATCCTTAAGGCCAGTGGCAACATTTTTAATAAATCAAAAGGATCAAATCAAATAAATAAATGATTTGGGTGGCAAAGGGCAGAAAAGTTCCAAATGAAACTCAGAGCCTTAGCATGTCAGATAGGAAACTGCATAATCAGCAAATTTCTGGAGGTTTCTGGGTTACGAGACAAGGTTTCTTGCACATTGCACTAATTATGGCTGGAGTTAGAGAAACATGAAACAGAATAAAGAAAAAGCAGAAAAAATGATTGGAAAGTTGGCCACAGCTACTTCTCTCTTAAACCTCATTTCTCAAGTCAAAATGTCAGACAAAGTTCACTTAGTGGTGAATTTATAAGACTACTCAA
Organism: Capricornis sumatraensis; assembly: GCF_032405125.1. NCBI lineage: Eukaryota > Metazoa > Chordata > Mammalia > Artiodactyla > Bovidae > Capricornis > Capricornis sumatraensis. The sequence continues at coordinate 74,380,286 of NC_091069.1, read as the reverse complement.
TTTAGGAAGAACTTTTCTTTTTTTTTTTTTACTATAGTAATTCCTTCTGCCTCAGGGGGGGAAAATGTTTTTTTTTTTCCTAGAGCAAAGATAATTTGTTGGCTTTTTACCTCTTCTGAACTCACTGCTGTGTCTTTGAACCATTTCTTAAAGTGTCCTCAATTTTTTCCGCAACACACACACACAGTTTAGAGACTACAAATGCCCACTGCAACATTTCCACTCTGAATTGATGAACTAACCAGTGTGCATTCCCTTTATAAGTATGAAGCAACACTGTGGTTGCACTGTTCCATTTATTGCTTCAAATACTGCCTAGTTTCAAAAAGTTTCACCATCTGTGCTGGCTTAAACCAAAGCTGAATTAAAAGGATAAACTCACTACTGCCTCTGTTACTGTTGTGGTGCTGCTCTATTTTAGGACTGGGGAGGAGGTGAGAAGGCAAAATAAATCTATACAAAGTCTCTAAGAGGATAGAAGATGGAAATTTTCTTTTGGCAATTAATGGTATTATTTTTGAAACTGATCCTGAAGGCTACTTCTTTTCTTTTGAAAAGTCCCATCAAAACTTGAAACAGACTCAAAAATATCAGTATATCAGTCAGTCACATATTTGTTAAATCTCTGACATTTCACTACATTCTGTGGTGCTTAAAAGAGGTGTAAAACTTAATTGCTGCTCTTAAGGATCTCACGTAGTAGTAGGAGTGATGAGAAATACGTATACGGAATAATTTTTTTTTTTAATTAGTAGCAAAGATAGACACTTTAACAACAGCTCTACTGATAGAACAGGAAGAGTAAGATGTTTTTCTGTCAACCAATTATTGCTATGGCTGACATTACCAGGCGTATGCATTATATATTTACTAATACTTTTAAGTTATGATTAGTAGTATACATAGCCTGCAACTGGAGTTCTGATTTTTAATCAGGATAGACCAAAGAAAACTCCATGTTTATAGCCTAAGAACATGTGGACAGATTATTCCAACAGGTATCTCCTGTGATCCATCTTAACTGTTGATGTCAATGGAACCACCTAGCAAAGCTTTTCTAAATTAAAAAAAGTGTTAGCTGCCCAGTCATGTCCAACTCTTTGCAACCCCATGAACTGTAGCCCACCAGGCTCCTCTGACCATGGAATTCTTCAGGCAAGAATACTGGAGTGGGTTGCCATGCCCTCCTCCAGGGGACCTTCTCGACACCGGGATCAAACTTATGTCTCTGACGTTGTAGGCAGATTCTTTACCATCTGAGCCACCAAGGAAGCAATGTGTATAACTAAACACTTAATAAATTAACTGATTAGAAAATCCCTGGGCCCTACTAACATAAACTCCTGGGGTAAGGTCTGGGCATTGTTTTCTATTGAAATACAGCTAAAGTTCAATACTATGTTAGTTTCAACATACATATGTTAGTTTTCAACATATGTTGCTGCTGCTAAGTCACTTCAGTCGTGTCCGACTTTGTGCGACCCCATAGATGGCAGCCCATCAGGCTCCACCGTCCCTGGGATTCTCCAGGCAAGAACACTGGAATGGGTTGCCATTTCCTTCTCCAATGCATGAAAGTGAAAAGTGAAAGTGAAGTTGTTCAGTCGTGTCCGATACAACATAATGATTTGATATTTTCATACATTATGAAAATGATCACCACAATAAGTCCAGTAACCTTCTGTCCCCTTACAAAGTTATCAGAATATTATTAACCATATTCCTTATGCCATACATTAATTAATCCTTGTGACTTATTTATCACATAACCAGAGATTTATATCTCTCAATCCCCTTCACCTGTTTCTCCCATTCCCCCATCCTGCTTCCTTCTGGCAACTTCAGGTTTGTTTATGGTTTCCATGGGTCCATTTTCATTTTCTTTATTTTTTACATGCTACATATCATTGAGACCATGTGGCATTTAACCTAGCATAGTACCCTCTAGATCTATGTGTATCATTACAGATGACAAAAAAATGTTTATGGCTGAGTAACATTCCTCCGTGTGTGTATCATTTAAGTTGCTTCTCGGCTTTTGTAGATAATTCTGCAATGAACACTGGAGTGCATTTATCTTTTTGAATTAATGCTTTTGTTTCCCTCAGGTAAACACACAGAGAGGAAATTGCTAGATCCTATGGCAAGTCAATTTTTAATTTTTTTTTTAAATTCTCCTCTCTTTTTTTTTAAACTCCTATGAGGTTCATGAGGAGTGTTTTTCTTTCCCTGCCTCGGTCTTTCTACACAGCATACAGGATCTTAGTTCCCCGACCAGGGACCCAACATGGGTCCCCAGCAATGGAAACCTGGAGTCCTAACCACTGGAGCACCAGGGAATTACTATTGTTTTAATTTTTAAAGGAAACTCCAAACTATTTTCCACAATGGCTGAACCAATTAACATTCCCACCAACAGTGCATAATGGTTTCCTTTTTGCCACATTGTCCCAGGTGCTTTTCAAACTACTGTCTCTGTGCTGGGACTTGGGATAATGTGAAACTTTAGGAAGGCCCTTAGAAATCAAAGTCTGTGTTTTCAACAGCTTTCTGGCACCCGTGAATATAAGCCTCACTGGTTTTCAAAGCCTGACTATCTGGGGTCTCCTCCTTCTGGTACAGAACCCCTGGACTGGAGAGCCAGGTGTGAGGCTGGACCCCGGCTCCTCCAGGAGACCCGCTGTGGGTGTCACGTCCCTCCCCCACCAACCTCCTGCTTGTGAGTCCCGACCTGGAAATGTGGGCATGACTAGATTGAGTCTCTACCCCTCTTACCTGTCTCCTGGTGACTTCTTTATATCTTTAGTTGCGGAAAATAATTTCTGGTGGTCCTAAGGCTGTTCTCAAAGCCAGTAGCTCTGTAAGTAGTTGTAATTTTGGTGTGGTCCCGAGAGGAGGTAAACGCAGCCTCTTCCTCATCCACCATCTTGACCTTCTCACACCAGGTGATTTTAATGAGCTGTTAGGATTGAGAATCCCTGCCTTAAGTAGTTACAGCCATGCCTTATTATTTGAATTGTTCCTTTCTCTCTTGAACCTATGAGCTACTTTTTTTTTTTAATAGGTTTGGGAACACAAAGTCAATAATTCCAGGTAGCCTTCAATCACCAAGGAACTTTCTGGTTTTTTTTTTTTACTTTCAGTTCAGTTCAGTTGAGTTGCTCAGTTGTGTCTGACCCTTTGCAACTCCATGAATCCCAGCACATCAGGCCTCTCTGTCCGTCACCAACTCCCAGAGTTCACTCAAACTCATGTCCATTGAGTCAGTGATGCCATCCAGCCATCTCATCCTCTGTTGTCCCCTTCTCCTCCTGCCCCCAATCCCTCCCAGCATCAGAGTCTTTTCCAATCAGTCAACTCTTCACATGAGGTGGCCAAAGTACTGGAGTTTCAGCGTTACCATCAGTCCTCTCAATGAACACCCAGGACTGATCTCCTTGCAGTCCAAGGGACTCTCAAGAGTCTTTTTGATGTTAGCACCTAATAAAATATTTATCTTCCACTGACTTTTCTTGTAATGACACTATGTTCTCCTGGCATTCCTCACTTCTGCATGGCAAGTTTCTCACCCATAACCTATAAATATTTGAGGTCTGAGATTTTAGTCCTATAAAGCCCCTTGGCTTTTCTCTGTATGTTATGTAAGGGCACCCACTTACATGGCTTTAGATATCCCAGGTGTAGCGATAGCTCTTAGATTGCTATTTCTAGCTCAGATAATCTGAGTTCAAACATAATCATCCAATTGTCTGTTTACTACCTTTACTTAAGTAAGTAGTAAAAATAAGCGTTAGTCACTCAGTTGTGTCTGACTCTTTGTGACCCCATGGACTATAGCCCGCTAGGCTCCTCTGTCCATGGAATTCTCCAGGCAAGAAAACTGGAGTGGGTCACCATGCCCTCCTCCAGGGGATCTTCCTGACCAGGGATCGAACCTGGGTCTCCTGCACTGCAGGCAGATTCTTTACCATCTGAGGTACCAGGAAAGCCCACCACCTTACTTAGATGGTTATAATTGTCCTAAATTTAAATTATTAAAGTCTGTTTATTAGTAAATTTTAAAACTTTAGTGAAATGGACAAAATTACTAATTTTCTCATAACATCTATCTCTGTAGTATTTATAAGTGTTTCACTTAATAAAAATTCCTAATATTTTAAAACTTTTTCTCTCTTTTACCTTGACCCATCTGGAAGTTTTCTCTTTGATGGGTCTTTTCCAAGACTAACATTTGGCTTTATTGATCTTATTACTTCTGTTTATTTTCAATGCATCAGGCACCCACATCCTCTAGAGCCTTATCACTGTCAGTCTGAACCCTGTCATTCCAACCATATTTGGGGGGATCATTTTTACTATTTGTGGCAAAGTAGAACCAACCAAAATGATCTTGGGTTAGTCATTCATTGGTTAGTGTGAGCAAGAGTTTCTCCAACAGCTAATAATCACCAGGAGACTGAAAAGTCATACCGGCTATTGCCTGCAATTGCCTGCACTCTTGAAGAGGTCCACGGCAGGATGTTTTTTAATCTCTGTTCTTTACTGAATTTTTTCTCTAATATTTTGCAAGGATAACAGGCACCACAAGTTGACTGACAAGTTGATAGATATTATTCTAACTAGTTGATATGTGTTAGGCCTTTCAACCTTGGCAGTGTTAACATTTTGGACAAGATAATTGTTTGTTTGAGGGAGGCTTTACTGTGCATTATAAGTTGTTTACTAGTATCCCCGGTCCCCAACCTGTATGTGTGTGTAGCACTTCCCACCCGTCAAGTCAACCAACTCAGTACCTTCTCTTCCCTACCCAAACCAGCTAAGAAGCATTGTTTAGAAGGCAGTCCCTTGAGGCATGCCTAATATCTTTCCTAGTGAACATATTTTCACTAAATGTGTCTAAAATTTGCAATGATTTTATGTCAGAGGACTGCAAGTGAGAGATGCAAGATAAAAATTTATCTCAGCTGGCTAGTATTCAATACAATTGAACTGAATACAGTCAATACTGCACAACTCAATACAATGAATTTCTCATGGATAGATTTAGAGCCTGCATTTAAGCTAAATAACAATTTTATAAGTACAAATGAAACCCGTCTCGGAAAGAAATCTGATGATGGCAGTTGATTGCAAATTCATTATAGTTGAAATAACTACTGTAAGATTTTTCTTAAAAAAATTAAAACTCCAAATGTTAGTATTATAAAGTTCAAATCAAGGAAGGTGATAAACCCATTGTAATCTGGTTTTAAAAACACTATGCTCGGGACTTCCCTGGTGGTCCAGTGGCTACGATTCCTCGCTTTCAACACAGGGGGCCCAGGTTTGATTCCTGATCAGGAAATCAGATCTCACATGCCACAAGTAAAACTCTCACATGCCGCAACTAAAGATCCTGCATGCTGCAACTAAGACCCAGTGTAGCCAAATAAATAAATACATTAAAAAACAGACAGCCCCTCCCTAATACGGTCATTTCTATATCACATTTTGAGAAGAACAGAGGTTCAAGGGAAGAGTATTAAGTTATGAGAACTTAAGCACCCATATAATTTAAGTAACAGCCAAGGGAAACTAGAAGGTCAACACTGAAGAACAGAAAACCCTGGCAAGCATGGGAGGGGGATGACAATATTGGAAAGGTTGTCGTGTGGAATATGGGATACATTCTGTTTTGCACAAAGAGAATTGGAACCAATGAGTGGAAGCTATAAGAACTTAGAAGTAAGGAGTCACAACTAAGTAAATTTAATCACAAATTTGCTTAGCCAGAATTATGTTACTTTTATGGAAAAAATCACATTTATGAAATCAGCACTTTCATGTTGTTTTCAGCTAGTTCCAGGAGTTTGTGGTTTCATGCACAGCAAGATGAAAAAGATGTAAACAAAGGCATATTTAGTGGGTGCATCTTTAAGTGTGTCAGTGTAGTGGTGCTTAATTTAATGACTATTAAAATCCAGAAAACACAGGGTTGGTAGTTTTCCTCTGCTTGTCTAAGGATGGGTTTTCCTTTCCAATGCAGTCTTCTTTATGCTGCCCCTTTGTCCCCAAAGGGTGTCGCAATTACTTTTAAAAAATCAATAAAACCACCATTGTATTAAGAAATATTTTATTAACAAAACAGTAAATTCCACTTGCTTAGCATTTCCAATAATGGATAAGTTGGCCTTGCAACAGAAAAACAAAACAAAACAAAACCCTTAGATACCCAATCACACAAAGCACTAGAAGGGTAGGGTCATGTGGCCTTTCTTTGATGTCTTAGGGATTGACCACCTCACACATTATTGTAGTATTTGTTTTTTGTTTTTTAAAAAAAGGCAACACATAACATGGATTTAAAAAGAAGCATACTCAATCAGAAAAGTTACAGTCTAGAGATGTAATCAAATTTATGCCAGGTAGTGTGAAATCCTCTATTAACTGCCAACTACACATGGAACCCTGATACATTTGGTATGAAGATACTTGGGATTTCATTCATGCCTTTTCTCTCCCTAGCTTGTGTTCTTCTCTTTTCTTTGTCCATTCACAAAGAAAGAAGAAAACAAGAAAAAAAAAAATTGCTAGATTTCGTGTAGGCCATTACATTGGAAATATTTTTACCAACAATATTGCATAAAATGTTAAAATTTATGCTGGAAAGAAACACTGAAATCAATTTCAAACAACATGCTTCAGAGATATACTGCTTTAAAATACCATTATTTCAGTTATTTTCAATCACAATTTAGAATCTTTCCGGATGGAAACTAGTTCAAGTTCAGATCAAATGGAAAAGCAACTGTTTCTTTCAAACCTCAAGATGTAAATGAGTGGTTTTATATTTACCTTCTGTTTCACTGGCTTTCCCTGAGTAAGACTGGATGAGAGGAAAACAGCAACTACAAAGAAATTTATGAATTCTTTAACCTGGCAAATTAAAAAAGAAGAAAATCTGAAACACAAGTAATTGATACTAAATTTTTAGTTTCATACCTCTACTTTCTGGGTCATGAAAAGCCTTTAGGACTTTTCATATATGACAATTACTTGGCAACCATAGATGGTGGTGATTTGCTATGAATTATACATATATCTAAGGTGCTGTATGTCTATAACCCAGGCCACTTCTTGGCTTTTTTCATCAACTGAAGTATCACAAAAGATGTTTTGCATTTTTTTGCCTTTTCTGATTAAAGCAAATTGTAAAATTATTCTTCTCTTCTATAAAATCTAATATTCTTTTAGGAGATGTTAAAGTAATGCAACCAATTTTTACTGAGACATCACCTTCCAATCTAATATTGCATCTCCTTTGCATTGCCTTCTCAGACTAATAATTTATTGCTATGAACATCATTGAAACCATATGCAAAATAAGCATATAATCTATGTTTTCACTACTTAATGTGTTAAACTAAAGCTATATTTAATGATATATACGTAAAATCAGAAAAGTTAAATTATAGTCAATAATCAACAGATAATGATTTTCTTAAATGGATAGTAATATATAATCAAAAATTACTGAAAATACGTTTTTAGTTGAGAAAGTGTTTACTTTCCAAAAATGTTTATCATGCACATCAGGTTTAGAGACTATATATATAATTTTATTGGAAACAAAGTTTTCAATTGTAGCAGCCAGGGTTAAGGTATAGATCAATCAATTTTGCTTCTGCCACCTGCCCACTTAATGGTTCATATTCATGCAGCAATATACCAGTGATAGTTTACTTGATAAGAAAAGGTTCCATTTCTTTAGGGACTAAAATCTTCTGGAAGTTTCCTGGGAGCATATCTCAGTGAAGCAAATCACCCCGTTTGTCATCAATATCTTGGCACAACTATCTTCCTTCCTGCTTTTCAATTTGTCAGTAAACATTTTCTGTTATATGTACGTTTGGGTCTTCCATCCTATCTGATGGATTCCTCTGGATTTGTGTGTGTGTGTGTGTGTGTGTGTGCGCACGGGCGCGCACATATCTGTGATCATGAATGGGGATGTATGTGGGAAATGTGAGTATTTGGCGGAGTACAGATTACAGGATACATATGTATATAGTTTGCCTTCTAATCCACACCTTTCATACAAATACTAAAATTTAACTGCAACAGAATAAAGGCTGTACATGTAAAGGAAAAAAAAAAAGTAGCTGAGTCTTTTTATATACATTCATACATATCTTCCTTAGAATAAACATTACATTGTAATTTTAAAAAATGTAAGTAATTGTGGTAATTTATAATGGTGGCAAAAAAAAACACCCTGAAATAATTGCTGATCTGATGTCATAAAACTCCCTATAGTTAGCAACACTTATAACATTGAATTTACCAAAAAGGGCTGAAGAGCAGAGATATAGTTTGCATTTTCTATACAACAGGCTATAAAACATCACTTATCACAGTCCAGAAAGCACACAGAGATGGATTTTATATAAACATATGTAATAACATATTAAGCGTGCATGAAAATTTCCCAATGATTGCATCTATACCTTCTTGTTTATTTTTTGTTGTTGTTGTTTCTGTTTTGAAATTTTAGTGTGAAAATGTGCCTTATCTTTCACATTGTTGAAAATAAGGCCTCCATACTTTCTTTTTTTTTCCCTCACAACCAGAAAGGGGCTTTTTGAATGTGTTCCTACACAAGTCTTCAGAAAAGTCAGCACTTTTTTTCAAGTGCAAGTTCGTGTCAGCCACGGTTCCAGTTGTGCCAGGCGGTGACCTCGGAAAAGGCTTGCAGGTGGAGCCACTCAAAATGACATTCTTCTCTGGCCATCAGACTAACTGGTTTCTCAGGAAAGCGCTAGCACTTTGGCTAAATCTGGGATCATAGGTAGCTTCTTTTTCTGTGTTGTGTTGTGTGTTGTTTTTGTGTTGTGCCTCCCGATGTAATACTCCTTTGCTTTATGAATGCATGTGGTCATCACTGTCTTTTAGAAATGTTCCAGCAACATAAAGACAGGCAGAGTAAATTAAAACACTGTGGATGTTAAGGAATTTATTGGCCCCTGTTTTTTTTTTTTTTTTTTTTTTCTTTTTTGGAGAAACAAGAGCATGAGATACTTGTTTTTATTTTTTAAAAACAGTCTTTCCTTCCTGATTGCATTCCCTGTCTTCTTTTGTATGTGCTTCATAAAAAGGAAAGTAAATAAGTTTATATTATGTCTCGGATAAAATGAAGACTATTTCTATACAAGGGTCCTTTTTCAGATCTTGGGCTCAGACGTAATACTCCTTATCCTTGTTCTTCTTGTTTTTGTTGGCGCTTTTCGCACTGCTGGGTTGTTTCTCCTTTACAACAGCCCCATTGGACTGTGCTGAGTTACTGATGTAGTTTCGACTCTCGTCCACATGGTATGAGCCTTCATCCCGGTTTCTGTACTTGTACATAGCATAGAGAAGGATGAGGATGCATAGGGCGGCAGCGGCCACGATGCCCACGACCATGCCCGTGGTGCTGCTGGACTCCCGAATCACTTCCGCTGAGCCTGGGTACGGCTCTCTCCCACCTGCCCGTGTTGGGTTGGCTGTAGGAAAGAGGGTGAGAAAAAACACTGAGTGATTATGGAGTTTCCCGAATGTCAGAGAGTAACATTCACCATCTGTTTTCAAGCCTAATGGATAGGGCCTGTGCCTACTGCTCTTGAAAAAGGATACTGAAGCTAGTGAGTGTAGTGATGCCTTCACCTGGTGGTCACTAAAATCTAGGGACAATGAAGCATACCATTGAGAGCGATCTGTTACCATCTTTTCTTTTTCACAGATCACTTTTGTTAATAGGGTGTTGTAAGTGTAGCTCCAAATTAGCTCCATGTAGCTCTAAAGGGCCATATTGATGTGTTAGGTGAAAAGCAATAAATTTAACATGGAAAATGTATAGCATCATAATGACTGTATAATATTAGAGAATAATCATTTTAAGAATCAAGAAAAAGGATAGCCAAATTTAGGATTACTTCAGAAATCACACTGCCTCCTATTGCAATGAATACAGTATTGAACAATAAGATAAAACAGGCATTTTGACGAGTCAAGCTGACTGCTTTTAAAAGTGTTATTTTAGTCACAATTTTTAGAAATTAATTTTATCTATCATACTCTATATATTATGGAGTGTATATACTCCAACTATGGAGTGTAGCTGCTTTACAATGTTGTGTTAGTTTGCACTGCACAGCAAAGTGAATCAGTTTTATATGTTCATATATCTCCTCTTTTTTGGATTTCCTTCCCATTTAGGTCACCATAGAGCACTGAGTAGAGCTCCCTGTGTTTTACAGTAGGTTCTTATATTTTTTATGTCTTATCAATAGTATATATGTGCCAGTCCCAATCTCCCGGGTCATCCCACTTCCTCCTATCGCCCTTGGTATCCATACATTTGTTCTCCATGTCTGGGTCTCTATTTCTGCTTTGCAAATATCATCATTTATGCCATTTTACTATATTCCTCATATACACATTAATATACAATACTGGTTTTTCTCTGACTGACTTCACTCTGTATGACAGTCGCTAGGTTCATCCATGTCTCTACAAATGATTCAGTTTTGTTCCTTTTCATGGCTGAGTAATATTCCACTATATACACATACCACATCTTCTTTATCCACTCCCGTGCTGATGAATATTTAGGTTCTTCCATGTCCTGGCTATTGTAAATAGTGCTGCTGTGAACACTGGGGCACACGTGTCTTTTTGAATTATGGTTTTCTCTGGGTAAATGCCCAGTAGTGGGATTGCTGGGTCATATAGTAGTTCTATTTTTACTTTCTTAAAGAACCTCCATACTGTTCTCCATAGTGGCTGTATCAATTTACATTCTCACCAACAATGCAAGAGGATTCTCTTTTCTCCACACCCTCTCCAGAATGTATTGTTTGTAGATTTTTTTTTAATTGGCAAAGTATTTTAATAAACATTTCTCCAAAAATGACATTAAATGGCCAACAAGCACACAAAAGATACCCGACATCATTAATTAGCAGAAAAATGCAAATCGAAACCCTGAAGAGATACTACTTCATACTACTAAGATGCCTATAAGTGAAAAGATGGACAATAAAACATGTTGGGAAGGATGTGAAGAAATTGGAACATTCACACATTGCTGGTGGGAACGCAAAATGGCACAGCCGCCTTGGATACAGTTTGGCGGTTCCCCAAAGAGTCAAATACAGACTTTCCTCATGATCCAGCAATTCTACTCCTAGGACTGAGGTTTGTAGATTTTTTGATGATGGCCATTCTGACAGGTGTGAAGTGATACCTCATTGCAGTTTTGATTTGCATTTCTCTAATAATTAGTGATGTTGAGTATCTTTTCATGTGTTTGTTGCCCATCTGTATGTCTTCTTTGGAGAAATGTCTATTTAGCTCTTCTGCCCAAATTTTTATTGGGTTATTTTTTTGAGATTGAGCTGTATGAGATGTTTGTAAAAATATGGAAGGCTTCATGAATTTGTGTCATCCCTGAGGTTCTACTAATCTCTGTATTGTTCTAATTTTAGTATATGTGCTGTAGAAGTGAGCATTACTCACAATTGTACAAACTAAAACAGAACTGATTTCCTTTACTATTGAAGGTTTATTTGTTTACCTAAATATATATGTATATTATTTATTTACTGGCAATGGTTGAGTAATCACCAAGACCAAGTTTGAGAGGAGAAAGTAAGAAAACATTTTTACATACATTAAAGACTATCTAGAATGATTTTGACTCAAAATTCAGTACGTAGCAGATAATCATAAATAAAGGGCTGACTGCCTCACTTTTATTCAATTGATAAAACTCTCATTCTGTCTTTCCAAAGTATAAAGTTCTTCCTTGGGTACAAGAAGTGGATTGCAGGGGGAATTCATATTTTTCTCCAAGGCTTAGTCAGTCACTGAAATTAACCACTGATAGGGAGAAAAGTCCTGGGGTTTAGCTTGCAGATTTGGAGGAGAGGGGAGCGGTTCTCTTCCTTTACCTTATAAACTTTTTATTTAAAACGACTTAGAAGAAAAGGAACTGTAGAGAGGTAGTATTCTATCCCATCTCTGATCCCAGGTCATGTTTCCCTAAGGATTGTGTTTTCACTCTTTCTCTGAATCTCCATCTTTCCCCTTGTCTTATAGAAAAAAGATAACTTTTCAGATGTAATAAATTAAAAATTCTATAATTTGCAAAATGATATTCTTTATAAATTATGCAGAATGAATTTACATAATCTCAAGATTGCATAAATATTGAATATATGTATGTGTGTATATGTGGAAGGTTTTTTTTGGTGTATATATATATATATATCACAAAGACTAAAATGGTACTTTTATTACACTATTATCAGTAATTTTTAAAATATTTCTATAAAAGTCCCTATTAGCTATTGGGGATCATTTATCTGTCACTTAGCACCATACTGCTTTGTAATTCCATTTTCAAACATCACCAAGATTTCATCTGCCACATGTGGGTTTCTTGCCGTCGCTTTCCTTCCCTTCCCCAAATAAAGGCTTACAGATATAGTCACTAACAAAGGAACAGCTTTCAAAGAAGCAATATGCTCTGGAGCTACAAAATGGAGCAGGTGAAACCTTTGTATGCTGAATGTATCCCCTGCTTGTTTTACAAAAGCGCATGTAATGTTGCCAAATTAAAACGCCTTGGAGTTGCTTCTGTGGCCAAGGCAGAAGGTGACGAAGACTATAATCCACAGCATTTGATTACAGGAAATTAACTTCCTCTCAAGAACAGAATCCATTGCGGGAACTCTGTCACTACCTGACAAACCAACGCAGCACTTTCTCTTTCAAATACCGTCATCTTTGTCAAAGTCTGCCAATTAGCTCAGCTGCTAACTTTCACTAAATGACAAGTTTCTGCTTGCTCATTTTGTGGAGCAGTCTCTCACCATGGTGTCTCAAAAGCTGGAAAAGGGTTTTATTTAAACATTACCTAAATCATTTGCCCCACCTGATGGAATGCTTTCCTTTTAAACACATTTTCATAATTACCTCACTTTGTCTGTCAGAAATAAATGGGGAGAAGACAGAAAAAGTCCTAATCATATAGTTCATGATAGTCAGACTTGAGAGTTTTAATGGAATGCAGGGTTTACATTTTTTTCCTTTTTTAAAATAGATATTTAATTTATTTACTCAGCTGTGCTGGGTCTTAGTGCAACAGGCAGGATCTCTGGTTACTGCAAGCAGGTTTTTGTTTTTTCTTTTTCTTTAAGTTGAGGCCACAGAGAACTCTTAGTTGTGGCATGTGGGATCTACTTGCTTGACCAGGAATTGAACCAGGGCCCCCTGCATTGGAAGCGTGGAGTCTTACCCATTGGACCAACAGGGAAGTCTCTACATTTTATATTTTCTAAACTAAGAATATATATGTACTTCTTTTTTTTTTCATTTAGGAGTAGGTATTGTAAATGGACTATCTTATCAGAGAATTTTACTCTGATTTTTATCTGTTCAAAAATTTCTGATATGTTTTCACAACTATTGAAGGAGCACAACAAAACCAAATTGATGGTAGAACTAAAATGAGATGACAAAGACCAACGCAAAAGCCTCAGATGCTTCCGCTTTGCTATAGAGCTATTTGAGAAATGCCTCCTGATTAAGGAAAACACTTGTCTCTTTTGAAACTTCGGCCAAAATGTTGCTTCTCATGCAGTCCTGAAACAGCTCTGTAACCCATACATAAACAAGAATTCTAAATATCATGAAAATAGCCTACCAACCCCCTACCACAAACCCAATGAAGAAACATTTTATCCCCCTTTTTTCCTGATTCATTTTGAAAATTAATAACCACCACAGGTATTATGATAGGTCTATTTGGAGTATGCAGTTGCTTCCATATCTAATTGATTATTGAATAATGTTTTCTGCTTATGCTTCTAATCTGAAAGCTAAGTGATAATTTTCTTAATTTTCATGCTAAGATCACTTAAGTAAGTTAATGGGACATCTCTCTCAGATGTACAAAAACACCTAGAGAAATTTAAATAGTTCTATGAATTATAAATGTGGTTTCCCTTATTGATGGTCATTAGTGGTTTATTTTGATGATCACTGAAATATCTCTGAGGAATTTCCTATGAATTTAAATGTAGAGAATAGAATAAATGGCTAAAAAGGCTAGTGTTAGTTGCTCAGTCATGTTTGACTCTTTGTAGCTCACTGTTGCGATTCATGGGGTCGCAAAGAGTCGGACACGACTGAGTGACTGAACTGAACTGAACTGAGGCTCCCCTATCCATGGAATTCTCCAGGCAAGAATATTGGAATGGGTTGCCATTCCACTCTCTGGGGGATTTTCCCAACCGAGGGATTGAACTCAGGTCTCCCACATTGCAGGCAGAGTCTTTACTGTCTGAGCTACCAGGGAAGCCTAAAAAGGCTAAATACCTTCTTATATAAATTGGTTAAAAATTTTTTTATTAAAAAATACAGTCATTTCTTCACCATTCATAACAGTATGAAGACAGAAATTTAATCAGAGACCTCCCTAAGCAACTGTATTTAATGACTTTGGCATTTTGCATTCTCTTTATACTTCCTAGTAAACTGAATCGAGACATTATAAATAATTTTTAAAAATCTACAATGTGTTTTTTTCTCAGTAGTGCCAAAAAAAAAAAATTAACTAAATTTTACTTTCGCATGGCTCCCTTTCTTTGTTGCAGCAAGTGATGAGAAAACACTTAAAAAACATGTAAAAGAGAATATGAGAGAGGCGCTAAAAGAATGGAATGGGTATAGATTAGCAACAAGTCCCCAAATAGTCAAAAGTTAACTGGTTTGTAGGTAAAGCTAAGCTAACACAACCAACTCATTATATGGGGCTCAGAGGAACAAGGAGCCCACATCAATGGAAAACTTCAGTAGGACTGATGATGGGCAGTGGATAAGCCAAGGCATTTACATATTATTTGGTATAACTGGAAATAAACAAGTATTCAACTCCACCGGTGGCACACAGTTTGATTTGAAGATAGCTTGCTAGCAAAAAAAGAAGTAGAGAACATAAAATATCCTATGTGTTTATTTCCACATATCCCATTTTAATGATTCATAAAATAAAGGCATCACAAATTACATACAGTTTATATGAACGCTATAGTGATAGATTATTTACTTAAAATTTTCCCAAGCAACTGTATCTTAAGTTTTACTGAAGGATGACAATCACCACATCCCCCCCAGGAAACAGAATGGAAGTGCTAGGTCTGCTACATGGGGGGAAAGTGCACGTGTACTCCTTAATGGCAAGAGGAAGACTTTTCATTTTTGCTGGTATTTTTGCCTAAGTGATTCAAAAGTACTGGTTGTAGTGGCAAGGACACAAGGCTGTCACAAGGGTTGCAACCTCTTTCATATAAGCCACTTCTCAGCCAAATGGCTATGGGATTATTCCTGGGACTTGTGTAAAGATAGTGCTATCTTAAGGACAGATAAAAACTGATTTTTAATTCTCTTTCTCTCCCAAATATTCAGCAAGATCTGATGGCCTCTAATTTTCCACACGGTCTGTTTTGACCCAGATTATCAAAAATCCTAAAAGCTAGTTCTATGACTTTTCTCACTTTTCACTGTCAAATCATTACTGTGGTTACTTAGAAAGACACTGTCTTTCAGGTGCTAGGACAGTTATTAACATATTTCCACATGATACCCCAAACCAATTTTAGGTTACATCAGATAATAATTCACTGTGAAAATGCATAGTAAGTGCAAAAGACACATTCTAGGGCCTTGTGACATAAGAAGAATAATTGCATTTGTTGCTCTGCACAAAAAAATTAAAGTGAAATATTAAAAAATTTAACTTAGCCTTAACTTGCTGCATAGCTTTTTAAAACTACCACCACAGAAAAAGAAATGGTCCTTTTTATTTTGACACAGTTCTTGGCACTGTGTCTGTGAAAGAGTATTATTTCCCCTAGGAACTAATCTAGATATAGCTAAGAAACACCATGGAAAAAACAGGTTTAAGAGATACAACAGGCTATAAAATGGAGAGGACCCTGTGGTAAATCTCATTTCTCACTAGCTCCTTTGGGTGGCTGTCACCTACTCCATGCTCCTGCCTGCCTTCTCTCTTGCGGACGTCCTCCCCTTCCCCAGCTCTTCTCTGCATCCCTCTCTCAAATCTTGACATCTTTCTAGATGGCCCCTAGAGAGCATAGTGATCCCCCCACTGCGTAAATGAACAAGGCCAGGCCAGCGAGGTCAGAACTCTGCCTTTTGAAGCTGGTGCCTTACTCAGCCAGAAGTGCAATGAGGAACAGAACGTATTGCTAAGTTCCTGATTTCACAGCACACTTTAAAACTGTCCCAACTGTCAAAAAAAAAGTCTCAATGTAATTGTTTCATTAAAATACAGTTTTAGTGCTTTTATAGGCCTGCTTTACTTAAAAATTTAACTTCCTAAATTTGTTTACAGAATGAAATTCAATGTTTTATTACAATTAAAAAGAACTTCAATTATGAGGATAGTAAGATGAGGAGCATGTTAGGCCATTCAGCTTTGCACCGGAGCCTGTCCTTACCAGTTTGCCAGTTTGTGTCTGGTCTGGTCATAACCTTAATCTATACACAGGGGGAGAATAAAGCCCTCATGCTGTCTCTGAAAGATGATTCACAACTGAAGTTCTAAAATAACTCTTCATTTTGAAAGGTAAATTTTCAAACATTAATGAGTTTTTCCAAGGAGGTTTCACCGTGCAGTGGAAAGAATGTGAAATTCATCTGAGGTTGGAAACAGAGCAATTAAATTAATTTTGTTATTAAAAAACAAAACTGCTCTTGATTTATGTTTTTACATAATGTTTTGCAAGAGAAACCATGCTTAAAGTCTTAATTCCTGTTACATAAAATGAGGTGGGTAGTGGAACCATGTATTTCACCAAGGCAATAACCATGTCATCAGATGCTCTTTTTATCACTCAAATTGGCAGTTTTATGAAAATATTTTGTATACTTGATGAGTGGTTCTTTCACTGTAATCTTATTGTATTCATGCTGTTTCCAAAGTTAGCTTTTCAGAGTAAGACTGTGGTTCCCAGGTCATTTGTATTGCTGGTTTTATTTCTTAAATATTCAGTTCAGTCACCCAGTTGTGTCCAACTTTTTGCGACCCCATGGACTGCAGCACACCAGGCCTCCCTGTCCATCACCAACTCCCGGAGTGTATTCAAACTGAGGTCCATTGAGTCAGTGATACCATCCAACCATCTCATCCTCTGTCGTTCCCTTCTCCTCCTGCCCTCAATCTTTCCCAGCATCAGAGTCTTTTCAAATTAGTCAGCTCTTCGCATCAGGTGGCCAAAATATTGGAGTTTCAGCTTCAACATCAATCCTTCTACTGAACATTCAGGACTGATTTCCCTAAGGAAGGACTGGTTGGATCTCCTTGCAGTCCAAGGGACTCTCAAGAGTCTTCTCCAACACCACAGTTCAAAAGCATCAATTCTCTGGCACTTGGCTTTCTTTGTAGACCAACTTTCACATCCATACATGACTAATGGAAAAACCATAGCCTTGACTAGATGGACCTTTGTTGACAAAGTAATGCCTCTGCTTTTTAATATGCTGTCCAGGTTGGTCACAAATTTCCTTCCATGAAGCAAGCATCTTTTAATTTCATGGCTGCAATCACCATCTGCAGTGATTTTGGAGCACAAAAAAATAAAGTCTGACACTGTTTCCACTGTTTCCCCATCTATTTGCCAGGAAGTGATGTGATCAGATGCCATGAGCTTTGTTTTCTGAATGTTGAGCTTTAAGCCAACTTTTTCACTCTCCTCTTTCACTTTCATCAAGAGGCTCTTTAGTTCTTCTTCACTTTCTGTCATAAGGGTGGTATCATCTGCATATCTGAGGTTATCATTATTTCGAACACAAATCTTGATTCCAGTTTATGCTTCATCCAGCCCAGCATTTCACATGATGTAATCTGCAGGGTGACAATATACAGCCTTGATGTACTTCTTTTTCTGTGTGGAACCAGTCTGTTGTTCCATGTTCAGTTCTAACTCTTGCTTCCTGACCTGCATACAGATATCTCAAGAAGCAGGTCAGGTGGTCTGGTATTCCCACCTCTTTCAGAATTTTCCACACTTTATTGTAATCCACACAGTCAAAAGCTTTGGCATAGTCAGTAAAGCAAAAATAGATGTTTTTCTGGAACTCTCTTGCTTTTTTGATGATCCAGCAGATGTTGGCAATTTGATCTCTGGTTCCTCTGCCTTTTCTAAATCCAGCTTGAACATCTGGAAGCTCATTGTTCACATATTGCTGAAGCCTGGCTTGGAGAATTTTGTGCATTAGTTTGCTAGCATGTGAGATGAGTGCAACTGTGCAGTAGTTTGAGCATTCTTTGGCATTGCCTTTCTTAGGGATTGGATTGAAAACTGAAATTTGTGGCCACTGCCGAGTTTTCCAAATGTGCTGGCATATTGAGTGCAGCACTTTCACAGCATCATCTTTCAGGATTTGAAAGAGCTCCACTGGAATTCCATCACCTCCACTAGCTTTGTTCGTAGTGATGCTTCCTAAGGCCCACTTGACTTCACATTCCAGGATGTCTGACTCTAGGTGCGTGATCACACCATCATGAGTATCTGGGTCATGAAGATCTTTTTTGTACAGTTCTTGTGTGTATTCTTGCCATGTCTTCTTAATATCTTCTGCTTCTGTTAGGTCCATACCATTTCTGTCCTTTATTGACCTCATCTTTGAGTGAAATGTTCCCTTGGTATCTCTAATTTTCTTGAAGAGATCTCTAGTCTTTCCCCTCTATTGTTTTCCTCTATTTGCACTGATCACTGAGGAAGGCTTTCTTATCCTCCTTGCTATTCTTTGAAACTCTGCATTCAAATGGGTATATCTTTCCTATTCTCCTTTGCTTTTGGCTTCTCTTCTTTTCACAGCTATTTGTAAGGCCTCCTCAGACAGCTATTTTTCTCTTTTGCATTTCTTTTTCTTGGGTTTGGTCTTGCTCCCTGTCTCCTGTACAATGTCATGAACCTCCATCCATAGTTTATCAGGCACTCTATCAGATCTAGTCCCTTAAATCTATTTCTCACTTCCACTGTATAATCATTAGGGATTTGATTTAGGTCATACCTGAATGGTCTAGTGGTTTTCCCTACTTTCTGCAATTTCAGTCTGAATTTGGCAATAAGGAGTTCATGATCTGAGCCAGTCAGCTCCTAGTCATTTTTACTGACTGTATAGAGCTTATAGACTATATTTCTTCAATATAGACTGTTAGTGTCTAGGTACATCATCGACGATGACCCTGTCATATGAAGGATATAGCAAGAGTTTCACTATATACTGATAATGAAAATTCAGCTTTTAAGCTTTAAGGAAAAAAGAATTGTAAGAGATCATCAATATTAAGAAATAATAAAATACACCAATGATTAAAAAAATGGAACTTGAGCTATATATTTCAGATCCGGAGTAGATAAAGGTCATAAAACTCCATTATGCTCAACATATATCACTCTGGTACACTAAATTATTAGATCTTCTGCCTTAAATAATCCTTTTCAAAAACTAATGAAAAGATGTATTTACTGAACTGTTTCTCACTTAAGAGTCTTTGACCAGTCAGTCTTTCTTACCAGAAATCAATTTTAAATTTCTGTCTCCATCCCACTGAAGAAAAAGAGTTGCCTAAAATGATCTCATTAGACCATAGTCCTGTACTGCATCTTAATAGATGTGAAAGTTATTATAATTCTAGGCTAGCCTTGAAAATGGTTTCAGATTTATATGGGAAGATTTAACTTTTCCAGTACCTAGTTTCATTAATACTGTGAAAAGAAAATTGGAATTGCAGGTTCCTGTGGTGTTTGTGAATTGAGATTAGCAGTTTTTCCCCCATAACTGAAAAAAGAAAAATATAACTTTCTTTCATTCTTGTATTTCAATACAACACATGCCAAAAAAAACCCACAGTGATCATGTAAAGACTCATACAAATTCATGTTTAAATGCCACAGCTGCAGAAAGCAGGTAGGCGGTGATTTATACAATCAATATGCACTAATTTCAACTCATCCTGTGGTTTCTTGAGAGGTGGTGCTAGATATTTCAAATCCCTCCCAGTTTCATCTTCCCTACCATCAGCCCCATCCATGCCCTGCACATTTTCATGTCTACTACTGCAGGTCAGACTGCTGGAGGGAGGTCACGTCTAGTATATCTCAATCCCTACTCAATCAATTAGAGATTCAGAAATAACTTGGAAATCAATAAAACCTTACCACCTGCCTGGCTGCTGGGACTAAACGTTGCCTCAACTACTTTCAAAACCACCAAAGCAAAGCATGTGTTTGAAGGGAAATCCACTGATGTGGGATTGAGATGATGACTATCTTCAGCAGACTTCTAGGCACTGCAGGAGAAGCAATGCGAGCCACAGAAAAATGTGTTATGTGCCTGGAGAATAGGGAGCACCTCCTAGGGCTGCTGTTACCTCAAACGGCACCACACAGAATAGAAAAAGCAATGGACAATCACATCATATGGGACTTTGGTGACCCTGAAAATAAACGGAGGAGCACACATTCTCCCTCATCTCTAGGGGAGCCAGGGGACCATGCCTGTGTGTCCACAGCCTGATCATCTGCAAGCTTCATACACTTTTTGCATGGTCATTGTACCCATAAATTCTTACTAGAATCCTTGAAATTGTCATGGTATTTACTAAAGTACCACTGTTCTAACAGCTCTTCATGGTCTGCCTACAGCTACATATTCAAGTTTGTCTTCCATTTCTCTCAAAGAAAGTAACAGTCATAATTTTATTGCTGTCTCCGAATCCCCATACACCAATAAAAGTTTTATTGTCATGCCTGGCTCATATGACCTTTCTTTTCTAGCTTGGCTGAGCATTACTTATTTCTCAGACTTAGCTTAAATGCTTCATCGCTTATGGTGTTCTCTCTATGAGTATTCACTCCTACTGTCAACGAGTTTTTGATGAGCTATTGTTATGTTCCAGGGACTATACTATGTCCCAAGGGAAAAGGTTTTCACCAAACTCACTTGATACCTTCCCTCATGAACCCTGAAATATAATGAGGGAAAGATTTCCACAACAACAACAACAAAATCACACAATTAGGCTGAAAGCAATAACCGAAATGTGTGACAAAGGAACATGACAAGCACCATGCAGGGGCAGAGCAGAGGCTTCTGATTTAGACTGGGGAGTCACGTAGACTTTTTGAGGCTGTAATATACATGTTGAGACCCAGAAAATCAGTGGAGAGTAGTTCAGTAAAAAGTGGGCAGAAGATTCTTCTAATCATAAGGAAACCTATATGGAATGACTTTGAGGAAGAAAGGAGTTTGCTTTTCAGGAACTAAACTAATGCCAGACTGGAGGCGGCATTCAGGGGAAAGTGAGAAGAAATTTGAAGGCAGACATGGAACTTCCACAGATCATAGTCCTAGGAATGAAGCCATGCATCAAAGATCATCACACTTGACTGCATAAACAATAATAATTTTATGTGGAAAAAGGTGTCACTAATGAAGTGAAAATGCAGATCAGAAAGGAGAAAAATTTGCAGTACATATGACAGATCAAGAGTTAACACCTCTAAAATATAAAACCATGTATCAAGTGCTATGAACAAAGGCAAAAACCCACTGGAAAAATGGACAAAAATAGAGACATGCAAGTGGAGGACAGAAGATCCAAATGGTTGATAAATGTAGGACAGGATGCCCAATTTCACTAGAAGGCAAGTCAAAATAAAATAAGGAGGTATTTTTTTCCCCAACAAACTTGGAAGAATAAAGTGAATTAAGGTGATAATTTGGTTAGAACATTTGCTTGGGAAATAGACAATTGTGCTGGTGAGAATATGAATTTCTCAATTTTTAGAAAGTAATCTAACATCTATTACAATTTAAAAAAGATTAAATTGCAGCTGGCTGATGGGTGGATGTGAGTTCATTATACAATTCTTTCTAATTTAGTTTATGTTTGAAATATAAAATAGTAATGTTAAAAAATACACAAATATTTTCATGAAGCAGCCTCAGTTTTGAGAATATAGTCTAAAGAATTAAATACACCAGCACGCATATAAATAAATGCAGGATGTTTGCTGATCATGTTGTGAGGAAAAAAAGAGAAAAGGACAGTTTAAAAGCTCATTAACAGGGCTGTGATTGAGTAAGTTATTCCAATTTTTTATTGGACACTCATAATTATGGCACACATATACCCTAGAATTTTAACAGAGTTAAAAATAGGAATTGGAGAAAAATCTGTTGAACTTAAAGTGAAGTGAAGTGCAGTCGCTCAGTTGTGTTCAACTCTTTGCGACCCCGTGGACTATAGCCCACCAGGCTCCTCTGTCCATGGGATTCTCCAGGCAAGAATACTAGAGTGGGTTGCCATTTCCTTCTCCAGGGGATCTTCCCACCCAGGGATCAAACCCAAGTCTCCTGCATTGCAGGCAGACACTTTAACCTCTGAGCTACCTAAAGAGGTTGAACTGAAAGATGTCCATAATAGATTAGGAAAGGAGAAAATCAAGCTTAATTCACAGAGTATGCTTCTAATTTTTATGTGACAAGAGAGAAAAACCACCCTCTATTCATGTTCATAGGAACATGGTGAAGGTGTAGGAAAGATTCATGCCAAGCTGTTATCATTGGTTAATGTATGGAGGTGGGAGAAAAGGGAAAAATAAAGTTAAATAGAAAAAAATAATTTAAAATTCCAAGAAATAAGTATTAAGTAACAATTTACTAGGCACTACATAAGACATTAATATCAAGGTACACAAAACAGCCTTGGGTTCCACATTCTTAGAACTTTCAGTTATTCAAAATAAAACAGAAAATGTAAGAAAACAAACAGAACAATTTTAAATTGAAAAAATAACACAAGAAGGCACAAATACTTGGTACTAAGAAAGATAATAAAGAGGGTGGACATCAGCAAAGGGCTGTCCCAGTAGAAGTTGTTTGGGATGAGCATTAATGGAGCAGGACCCAGGCCCCCCAGTGTGAACCCTGGAAAGCCATCAAGTATTTCTCAAGAAGAAAGACATGAGATAGAATAGCTTGAAGCTGGAAAAAAAACATAAATCAAGAAGACACATGGGAGAATTTGCTGAAAACCCAACTTGATCCTCATCTTCTCTCAACCATATACTACACCATCCACTTTAGTATGGATCCGTTATTACTGTGAAATCTTACACTTCTATTGCTTTGTTAATTCTCTTCCATACCAGACTGCTAGTCTTTTGATAGTTTCCTGTGAGTCTGTTTCTCTTTCCCTCCACTTTCCTCCCCTTCAAACACTGAACGAAGACTGAACGCACAAGCTGCAAAATGTATGTTTTCTGACTGAATAGAGCAAGAGATTTTTCCAAGTTTACAAATTTCCAGGAGTGGACTGGGATGGATGTAATCAGTAAGAAAATGTGAGAGATCTTTGCTTGCAAAGCTTTGAGTAAAGATAGTAAACAAGTGAGTAAAACATTGATGATGATATTGCATACTTCTTTATAAAATGCTTTTATCTCAATACTTTCCTAACACCCATCTCCTATAATATCTCTGGTAAAAGAAGTAATGATAGTGTTTATTTAATTAAACCAGAAAACATTTCTCTGCTTTAGTGAATTGGGATTATTGTGCATTGATGTAAGTATCATAGCTGTGTTTACTTTTCCTAAGGCTTAGATGGTAAAGAATTTGCCTGCAATGCGGAAGACCTGGGTTTGACCCCTGGATCAAGGAAGATCCCCTCAAGAAGGGACTGGCAACCCTCTTCAGTATTCTTGCCTGGAGAGTCCGATGGACAGTGGAGCCTGGTGGGCTGAAGTCCTTAGGGTCACAAAGAGTGGGACACGACTGAACGACTAACATTTTCACTTTCTTTCAAGCCTCCATATATAAGTTGCTTAAATTCCAGTGACTATGTGCCAAGTTATTTGAAGTCAACCAGGTTAGTAGTCTTCGGTTTGATTTGTTTGGGTGCCTAATATTTATATTAACCTTATCTAATATCCACAGCACTACAAATAGTTGAGAGCTAATTTGGAGCTCTTTTCTCAAACTCAGCAAAGCAGCTTCAGAAGTTTCTAGGGTAATTTTTACTCCTGTGGCTATTAGAGTGAGATGGTTGAAAAAGGCCTCATCAGTCAGGCCAGGTCAAACTTTCCATAACTGTCAAGTAGAAAAAAAGCCATTTGGCAATAACTGAGAAAGTTGGTTTCAAAGCAAGGGAGCCTCGTGATTCTATGTCATATATTCTATGTGTTTTTCATCAAAACATACCACATTTCAGGAAATGCAAGAGGAGTTATATTTTGAAAGAGTGATGATACTCTCCATTATTGATTTCAAGTCAACTAAACTCTTTGATAGCAAAATAGTTTCTTTCCCTGGAAGTTCATTGACTAAAACACCAAGAAATACATGCACTGAGAAATCACCTTTCTTAAAACGTTATTTAGTTTTTTTTTTTTTTTTTTTAACATATGGAAAATTGAACAGTCACTTTACATAAAACCAGGGGATTCATTCCAAGGAATCCTTAAGTCTGGAACCAGGAATCTGGGAGGAACCTGGCTTCTAGTAAGATGAAAATGGCACTATGATAATAGCTGCAGCAATGAGGAGTGTGTGTATGAGTGTGTATATGCACATATGTACGTGAATCTTACTGAATTCCTTCCAATGCTCTGACAGAAATTGCTACAGTCACCTTTATTTTCTCATAATTTATAGGTAAAGTCAGGCTTCTGAGAACTCCAAAGAAGATTTCATAATACCTTGGGATTAATTTACTTAAATATACTAAATTATTATAAACCTCTTTGTTAATTTCCTCTCAAATGATGCACAGCTTTACCTTTAGTAGATAGAGTTTCCTGTGACTTAACAGTCAACTGATGCTCAATACGGGCTACTCTGCCTTCTGACTCACTGCGAGGTTGAAATCTTCTTTATTGTTCTATTTAGTTAGTAGCGGTTACCTCTATTGGATTATTATTAAACGGCAGGCTCTGAGCTTTGCACTTTATCTAATTTATTCCTCATAGTGACTCTGTAGTTGTTATTACAACTTTACAGGAAAGGAAACTGAGTCTCAAGGTCATGCTATGTGTGCTTCACAAGTGACACGGTCAAAATCCAAATCCCAGTGTGTATCTGGCTGTTAAGAGTTTTATGCATTCAATGTGTCAGCACTTATGACTGCAGAACATTTGTCAGTATCCCCAATTTTTCCCTTTCTTGAAGAACTGAATCCTTTTAAGCCTCTCATCTAAGCAGTGTCCAGTTCTACCCCTACTGGCCACATTCCACCCCAAATCCTGCCATCTATCTGTCCTTTGCGGTAGAAGGAATTTGCATTCCCACAGAATCTTAGGAAAGCATAGTAAAGTAGAAAAATAATGCTTTTGGTTTTTTTTAAGATCTAGTCCAGGCACTGCCCCTAATTTACAGAACGATTCTTTGAACTTCATTATCCTCTGCTCACATTTTTTTTTATCCTCTGCTCACATTTTTTCATCAGAGATATAACAGTGATACATTATTTATCTCCCAGGGTCATTCTGAGGATCCTACCAGGTAGATAAATGTGCGAGTGCTCTGAGGAAGATAAAGTGCATGTAAAAACAATGCTGGTCTGATTATCTTCCCTGTGTCTTCCACACAAAAGGGACTGAATCAGCAGCCTTCCTAACAATAAGAGTTTTGTGATACATCCAGCATACCACGGTCAGTCAGCCATGGCAGTGTCCAGTTCCACCAGGAATGTTATCTCTGAGGAGGTCTCTGTATTCATTCTTTCATGAATGGAGGCCCTGTGAATTCAGGTGGCAAAATGACCATTTATATCAAGGGACCTGTTGTTTCAGGCCATTAATTGTTAAGTTGCATGTGGAGCTTGTTTCTGTTTATCTGCGAAACATTCTATCTTTATGGATCAGCACTCTCCAGCTCCCACAGTTGGAGTGAATTAAACTTCTCCCACTCTCAAAATTTTATTACAAGATTTTATGTTTCTAGGTATCAGGAAATCAATCACCTGAGACCACTCTTCGGTCATATCTGACAGAGAAGCTTATTATCATGGAAATAAGAACTGTTTCGATTAGGTTTTAGGGTTTCTTTCTAAAATGATTAGGTCATTTCTTCTTCCCTTCCCTGCTCTGGAATTCTATGTTGTACTCTGGATGAAATCCACAGCAGAATTCCTATAGCAGAGTTGTAGGCTGGGTTCTCAGAGCCCTGTGTCTTGCCAGGCTTTCTGGACAGCTTTTATGTAAGCGCATGTCATTCTGGGTGATGGGGCAGTGTGCAGTTTTCCTGATTTAAAACTGGGTCTCCTCATTTTGGGTGATCATCTTTATATTCCTGTCATGAAACTACTGCTGTCTCAATTTTCTTTTGTTGGGAAAAGTCATATTCTTTTTGGCTGAAGTGCAATAGCTAAGGTGAAACATTAGACAGCTTCCCTACTGAGCCCATTAGATGGAGGCATGTCAAGCCTAGGACTGGGGAATATGGAAGACAAGCTATCCATCATGGGGGGAAGGGTATGGTGGCTCTGCCAATTTAAGTCACTTTAGCCCAGAACATTTCTGAAGGTCTTAGGAGGCAGAGCTAGTCGATTATAATAGCATGGGGAAAGGTTAATCACTCCTTCTCTCTGAAACTCTGTGGGGCAGAGACCTGCATTAAATTTCACCCCCACCCAAATAAGAATAACAGATGATATGTGTCCTCTTGCCATTTTAGCAACCTACATACATCTAACTAAAGCACTGCTCTTGTCTTATTAGTTTCATAATGGCTACTGAGAAAAGTTTGATGTTGCTAGAATCCAGAAAGAGTTTATAAAGCTTTCTAGATGCTAAAGTGTTAATTATGAACAATTTTTACCCTTGCCTGTGGCTATAGATAGGTCTATTTCCATTTATAATATGGCTGACTCCTCAGTTAATTTGTTTGTACTACTAATAAAAGCTAATTAATATTATCAAATTTTGGATGGCAACTCAATGTTAAGTGCTTTACATGCATTGTCTCTTTTACCAGCACGATATCATGAGTAATTAACATTATTCATGTCATTTTGCAGAAGTAAAAATTCAAGTACACAGAGGTTCAACGTTTGGCTTCTGATTACACAGCAAGTGGGTGAAGTGGGATGCAAATGCAGTTTGATTTCCAAAGTCTGGTCAATGAAATGTTAAGATTTTAGTGGTAGATATGGTAATATTACTATGTTATATTATGTAACATATATGTACATATATGTACACATCTGTGTACCACATATTACTACTTCTCTACTAATTTTTTTAAAATTAAACAATGGCTTCTGCCTGTACTGGCATCTTTAAACCTGGGCATTGAATAAAGCATTCTTGTCTTTCTTGTTTTATTCCCAATGTCAGGCTTCTTAAAATACTGAGGATGAGTGAGGAGCTACTAATGACGAGTGATCTAACCAACAAGTCAACTGACATGAGATGAGCCCTGCAGACTAAAGCCTGCCGTAGTATTTGCTGCTCCTTGGAGCACGTGAACCAACAAAGACAGCATATGGGCTCTTCATGCGAGCAGCATGCCCTATAGAGAAGTATTCAGACTATGTCACCTTTCCTCTGTTACCATTGGAGTAAGTGTAATTAATACATACGAAGAAAACTCCACAAGAAAACAATTTCATTATCAAAGCTGGTATTGGACACAGATGACAAGAAAATGTGGTTTCATTCTTCTTGCATTTCATGTTTCCTTTAGAGGTAGACTTAGCCTATAAATTTGGCTCCCTGGTGGCTCGGAGAGTAAAGAATCTGCCTGTGATGTACGAGATCCGGGTTCACTGGGAAGGTCACCTGGAGAAGGGAATGGCTACCTACTCCAGTATTCTTGCCTGGAGAATTCCATGGACAGAAGACCTTGGGTGGTGGGGGGTGGGGGGGTGGGAGGGAGGTGGAAGGGGTGGTGTGGCACAAAGAGTTGGACAAGACTGAGCAACTAACACTTTCACTACCTTATATTTTCCTCAACCTATGCTGCATTTCTCCCTTTACAATATTGGGGAACCATTTTAAAGCACAGAACTCCATCTCATTGTCTCCTTCTAAAGCTCAACAGGACAAGTCACACTTTAGAAAGGCGTGGGGTATTTTGAGCCTTTCTAAAAAGGACTTTAAAAATGTTATTAATGTTTAAAGGCTGGGTGTGTGTGTGTGTGTATATATATATATATATATATATATATATATATAAATATGAAGGCTGCCTAGAAATTTATTTTATATACATGAGTAGATTTTTCTTTTATTTATTGTAGGACAGTTCTGTATTAGCAATCATGTACTTTTGGAAGACTTTCAAGTAAATGCTTAATCTAACTCAGTAAACTCACTTATTTGCTAGGTAATTACTGTAAGCAACCAATCACAATTAGTTTACATGTGTGAACAGAACTCATTCTAACAGCAAAAGGAACTGTGCCCATTTTCTATCCAGATCAAATCTGTCTGCCTTGCGAAGAGCCTCCCTCAAGGTAGAAATAATGCATCTCCTGGCACAAAAACAGCGCCAGTACAGCAGGCCTTCCATTCACCACTGGGCTTATCATAATCATGCTACAGTCTTAGTACTTGCCAGGTTCTCTGCTAAACACTGTGTGTGCATCTTTCAATCTATCACCCCATTTCCCCCATTTTACACAAAACGATGAGATGGCTGGATGGCATCACGGACTCGATGGACATGAGTCTGAGTGAACTCCGGGGGATGGTGGTGGACAGGGAGGCCTGGCGTGCTGCAATTCATGGGGTCGCAAAGAGTCGGACAGGACTGAGCAACTGAACTGAACTGAACTGAACTGAACTGAACTGAACACAAAAGGAAATTGAGCCTCAAAGATACTAAGTAACTTCCCAAGACCAGGAAGAGCTGCAACCCAAACTAGTTCTGCAACTCAAATTGTGACTCCAAGGTTACAATCATAAGTAATACTCCCTTCCCTTGTTGTTTTGTTTTCTAGTGATCTCCTGGTAGGAACTAATTGTGGTAAATGAAACAGGTTGTCTTAAAGGTAGAATCGCCTTCTCTAAACAAGACCTTAACCTTCCCCACAGCTTGGCCAAACTTCAGACAGCTCTCGTCCTGTCTCTAGGGCCCTGGCCTCCTTTTTCTTAGAGCATTTACTTCATAAAACTTGTAATTCCAAATATTTTCTCCGTTCCTTTGATGTGTAAATATTTTTAAAACTTCGTTTCAGTGTTACCACCCAGGATTATTTTTCTCCAGGACCTAGAAGCCCTCATTTTGAAACCTAGCTTTCAAGGAAGGACAGCTTTCCTTCCAATTTCTGTGGGGAAAATAGGATCCTACCTTGAGGCAGTGCACTTTGCTCCAACTCATAAAACAACCTTCAGTCTTGAAGTTATTCAAAGAAGAGGGTTTAGTGTTCCTTTGGGTGAAACCAATTAGCCAACACAGAAGGTCTATGGACTATGAGCCCTTCACTCCAGCCCTTAAAAACTCTCCAGTTTTCTTTTTTTCTTTTTTTCACATTGAATTGAGCTCAGATCGAATTCTGGGCTCCTTCTCTACAATTGTCTTGAATAGGTCTCCCTTGCCTGTTTAACTCTATTCAAGATAATTCTGTTTTGTTATTACTGCTGTCAGAAAAATAGTGGGAAAAGTGCAGATGATGTCTGATGATGTTCTTCCATTTTAACTATACAGCAATTCATTTTTATTCCAGTTTTCTGGAGAATTAAATTTATATGGAAAAAACCAGTTCTTCCACCAATGCGTCATGCACTGAAAGCCACCTAGCCCATCAGGGCCCAAGCTCCAGCTGTCCCGTCCTGTACCCATGTGATCAGCTGGGTCCTCACTACTGACTCTGGTGTGACTCTTCAAGAGAGCTGCTCTAGATGTTTCCAAAAATGGAGCACTCATCACTGCTGTTTTGCTGGCTACAGCTCAAAATTCCCCATTTTAACAGCAATGTGTTGGCTATTACAGGTTAATTAAACTCGCTTTTGAATAATTACATAATAAATACCCCAAGTTTAAATGTACCACAAAATTATCTTCTAATCAACCTCTAAAACTATGATCTAATAATACATTCCTTTAAATGATTGTGATTACTTAGTTAATAAAAAGATGCACCTTGTGCAATATACATATCTTTATTCCTAATGTGGTTAATGGGATCAGTTCAATAGAAATCCTCTCATCTTTTCTCAAAATAGCACACTGGAACACCACACAAAATTGCTTAGTAATTGCAGCAAATTTAGCCTGATGAATAGTAATACATGTAAAGGACCTTTTGCCATCAAATTTAAAATTTATGCCAGCCATGGAAATTATTTAAATGAATATTTAAAAAATTAATCTTATATTTGTGAGGTGCCTGAATTCTAAAAGAGCAACTTTCTGCATTCCAAGAAATTAAAGTGCCACTTTTCCTAAACTAGAGAGTGTCTTATTTCTCTTGTGTTACAAAAAAGTAACTTAATCTCTCTGAATCTCCTTAGCTATGAAAATACTTCAGTGTGGCCAAATCATAAAATAGGATATTGCTCATAAAGAACTAAGGACAATGATGAGCACAGAACAAATCTTCGCTAGACTGTTAGTTGCTATTGTTATCTATTATTACTCATTTATCCCAAAGTCTGATCAACCGATAGGCAACCAAAGTTTTTAAAACATCTATTTATTTGGTTGTGCTGGGTCTAGTTCCAGCACTCAGGCTCTCTCACTGTGGCATGTGGGGTCTAGGTCCCCAGTCGGGCGTTGAACCCGGGTCCCCTGCACTGGGAACGTGGAGTCTTAGCCATTAGACCACAAGAGAAGTCCACAAACAGTATTTTTTTGAGGGGCCGTACTCTCATCCCCACTGGTACAACTCATGTTTAAGAGATTGCCTCCCAAATGACAATGCTTTTCTTCTCCCATTACTACACTGATTTTTTAGTTATTCAATAGAGCTTTTCTTTCTTTCCTTCGACAAAGGTTTAACTGATTTGAGAGTGGCCCCATATCCTATGAGCTACCCACTGCCCACATTCATACACAAAGAGAATAAACATATTATTTTAAGTATTCTATATCTAAGAGAAAATTTTCCTCTCTAAATAGGACTTCCAGGAAACAAACCTGATAATGTCCTCTTTGTAACTAATGACAAACCAGTTTTCATCAGGAAGTCCCCATACCAAAGAAGATCATTATCTTCATTGAGGTCTCAGATATCAACACAAAAATCACCATTTCCAATTTCTTCAGGAGTTATGAGTAAAAAGAATCTATTTGGAAGAAGTCCTCAAACTTAAGATGTGACATGAGTAAGGGTCACTGTGGAACTTCAGTGGTTTATCATGTCGTTATTTATCAGTTTATTAATAAACCAAAGTAATCTGTTTCATAAAAACTGTGTTTGGTCAAACGTCTTGGAAAACATGTATATTTATATAATACATATATTAATAACAGCAAACATTCATATTGTACATATCATGAGCAAGGCGTTGTTCTATCACAAGCTATCCAAGTATTAATTCACTTACTCTAACAACCATATCTCTAGGATGAAGGGAAAGCATCGAAGGAGCAAGTGCTTTTGACAAAAATATGAAGGAAAAGTCAGCCACTTCTCACATGTCCAGACAGCTAAAATCAGGCATTTTAGGGCAACGGTGGCCTGCAACCTAGTTACCAATGGCTGCTTCAGAGTTCTACCTGTCGACTAAGAGTTGGGGTTCAATTAGACCTGCTGGATTGAACAGCCACCCTCTCATATTATAAAACACTGTTTATAACAATGTGAAATTGTCATCTGATGCTAACCAAACCAGACAGTGTGGCTGGAATCAAGTATAATTGAGTTCCATGTGTTCCCACACAGGGGGTTGCTCCTGATCTAGTTTCAACATGTACAGTTCCATCAGGAGGCCTTACTGGTTTCATCAGTTGCCCACCAATTTTCAGCAAGGAAAAGTAACAGCTTTATGTAAAAGGGAAAAAAGTAGCTTGAATATTCTTTTTTATATAACTGAATTGGGCAAAAGAAAAGCCAGCATTTATGCTCTAGTTTATGCCGGGCATTGCAGTAGGTATCTTATATATATGCTATGCTATGTCACTTCAGTCATGTCCAACTCTTTGTGACACCATGACCTATAGCCCACTAGGCTCCTCTGTCCAGTATGTTAGTTTTAATTCTTGCAACAAACTGAAAAACAGGTGTTATTTTAATGTCAAAAATAAAGATCCTGTTCCTTATAAAGAATAGCTGAAAAACGGGTAAAATGAATGTAGTCCTTTTGTAGAATGGAACTGAAGGTGCAGACTTTCTATTTTTTTTTTTCCCCAGAGCTTAACACAACAGTGAGTGCACAATAATTCTCAACACTCTTTGGTCAGTGGTGAGACTGACAATCTACCAAATAAATATTCAACCTCCTTCTTCATTAAGAGATCTGGGTGGAAGTGCATGGTATTCAAATTTATCAAGCATTTCATAAAAGTTGTTAATTTACTTGCATTCAAGATGATGCCAGATTTTTCCTGTTCACTTCATTAATGCCTTAGTGAGTACTCAGTAGCTTTAGGAAGATACCTAAATGATAAGCATAGCACATTTTCAGAGAAGAAGAAGGCATTTTGGGGAGAGTTTTGGGCAGGGTGATTAGAGAAACTTCATATGTAAATATTCAGGAAGACTGAAAGACATTGGTATGAAATATACAGAACATTTGGGTAATCTACCTATAAAAGTAAATATGGATCTCTTTACAAAAATATTTGTCTTCACTTGCTTAAGGAGTAGCAAAAGTGCATAGCAGGTATGCTGCTGCTGCGCGTGGGTGCTCAGTTGTGCCCACCTCTTTGTGATGCCATGGACTGTAGCCCACCAGGCTTCCCTGTCCATGGAATTTTCCAGGAAAGAGTGCTGGAGTGGGGTGCCATTTCTTCCTCCAAGGGGTCTTCCCAACCCAGGGACTGAACCTGCCTCTCTTGCTTAGCAAGTATATCCAATTCTAAATATTTAACCCAAGATACTACTTTCCTAAACAAACAGTTTGCCCAAATAAAACCTGCTGATATCTGACATAATTTTTATTGAAGTATATCTAACAGTATCCAAAGTCTAATAATATCAGCAACTGCAATTTTTTATTTTGTTGTTTTATTTTGTGTTCAAGACACAAAGCAAGTAAGGAAAAGCTATTTAAGAGATCAGAGGAAGGCTATCCTAGCAGTAAACAATACTTAAAGAGGATAACAAAAAACAACTCTTCAATTAAAAACAAACAGTTGGAAAATAGGAAAAAAAATCATATGAACTAAGAATTTCACCAGAAGCTGTCATACAAACACAGTCAATTATGCCAAAAGAGCAACATTGCATGAATTATTAAAGATGGTCTTAAAAAAATTACAGGGAACTGGATAGAAGAATGCAGTGGAGAAAAGAGATCTCACAGAATGTAATATAGAAAGAGAAACCACGCATGGACGATACTCTCAAGACACCATCTAGGGGAGGTAAGATCACAAGAAAAGCCTATGGTGGAAGATGCCATAAAACAACAGACTCTGGTTTAAGCCTTGAGAAGAACTGATGGATTGGAAACTAGGGAATAAGGAAAGAAACACTGAGGCAGGAGGGCAAGTAAAACTAGATTTGGTACAAGAGTATCGTAGCTGTCATCAGATGGGGTCAGTTCCTACTGTGTCTTGAACATCCGGCAGCAGATTTCCAGGCTGTGGAACAAAATCAAAATTCATGCAACAAATCTTACATAGAACACCACAAAGGGGTTTCCTGCTCAGGGAGCTTTTCTTACGTGGTGAAGAGTCTCACTACATGCTAATGAACAAAAAAATAAATGCTACTGTTTCAGATAAGAGAGAAATTAGTAAAGAAAAGAGAAGCAGAAAAAATATCTGGAGTATGTTATTAACAAGCTGCTCCTTGCTTTTGGTGTTATAATATTTAACAAAGCCCAGTGAATAAAAAAGAAGAGGAAGATGACAAAATGGTTTAAAAAAAAAAAAGGAGGGGTGATAATCTCTCTCTTTCTGCATGCCCACCATTCTCTTCTTAGAGCCAGAGACCTAGACAAAGGGAAAGACAGAAAACTAGTCTATAAGGAAAGGTTAGTAAGACCTAGGAGCAATGGCTAGAACGGATCATTTAACTATGCTCAAGAAGGGGGAAAAAAAAGTGACCATTTAAAATGTAATTAGACTTCTTACACTGAAGTTACTAGGTACTCAAGGTGAGGATTCTATATAAAGAAAATATTAGCCTCCACTCAGACAGCAAAAGAAGGATTCAGCCCAGAGGAAAATCAGCAAGTACTATAATTAGTAAGAACCTAGACTGTTTTCAACATTATGTTAAGACACACACATATCAATGTATAACAAACATCAGACTTGGTTTTATGAATGATCCATGCTGGAAGATCTCAGAGAAGATACAAAAAAAGACAGTCATGGTGAGGGACATGAAAACAAGAGAAATGGGGAAAAAAGACACTTGCGGGAGGGATAAGGCACAGAGGTGGACTGACATAAGGGACAAAAAAGCACTAGCTTTTCCTTTTTGACTAACATAGAATGAGAATAAAAAAAAAGAGGGGCCCCAGAACAGTATCAGGAAAGGACCACGTCTGTCTAGACCACTAAAAGGGAATCAGGTCACCTTCTAATAACTGTACATGAAAAATGTTCTGGAGGCTGAGAATTTCGATATGTGGGATGGAGGTGAGAAAAAGAAAGATGGGAAGACAGCCAGGATGGACCTTCAAGACCTTCTCCTGCTGAGAGATGACAGCTGAGCTTCTGTTCCTCATGGGCACTCAGGATCTGCTCTAAGTGCTGACAGTCAGTAGTCATAGCCAGTGGTGCAGGGAAGTGATATTCAAAAGGAGGTAAAACATATGTTTCATGAATCATTTTTTATTGAAATATCAGAATGAGTAGATAAAAATGATATTCTTCAGAAGAATTACACATTGATTTTTTAATTATGATATGAAGTTCTCCTGGGGTAACAGGTGACATCTACAGAAGTCATGAATTATCCCATAGTGGTGAGTCCATACCCACCTCAATGATTCGAACCCTAAACAAGACAATTACTGAATTTTAAGAAACTGCTTACAAAGGAAACTAATGCAAATTACCCTAATCCTTGGTATTATGAGTATGTAGATGAAACTCAGGCTATGATTCATTCATTTTCAGTGTCCACAGCTACCACTTGATGGTACAAGGCTGCAGGTAAACAGCAGTCGCTTAGTCGTTAAGTCATGTTTAACTCTCTTGTGACCCCATGGACTGTAGCCTGCCAGGCTTCTCTGTCCATGGGACTTCCCAGACAAGAATACTGGAGTGGGTAGCCATTCCCTTCTCCTGGGATCTTCTCAACCCAGGGATCCTGCATTAGCAGGCAAATTCTTTACCACTGAGCCACCAGGGAAGCCGTATTTATGTATTAATCATATTTTATCACAAAGAAGGAGGGTAAATTATGTATCACCTAGAGATAAAACACATCAGCTTGAAATTTAGGGAGACATGGGAAGACTCAAACATGTCTCTATTAAATGAATCAAAGACAGGCAGTACCTGTACTGCCATAATACTCTTACTTTCAAAATTCAGAAATATATCACTTAAGATAATTTGCTGGCAGAATGAGAGGTGAAGACTTTTTGTGAGTAGAAAGGTCAAATAATTTTCCACAATGCAATGCAATTTTTAAGCTTTACAGTTTTTACTATAGGTGGCCTAAGGGAGAGCCCCTTAAATAATTATATTGAAAATTACATTGTGAGCTAATAGAATGGGAACAATGAGGTATGAGCCTTGTGTGCTGTCCTCTACTGCTTTTTCTGAAATACATAATCTTGGTGGGTTTTGTTTTAAAACCGTTTTTTTCCCCAATAAATGTAGGGAACTCTATCCATATAAAAACTATAAACTAAGGACTTCTAGATATAAGTGCAGGATTTTTTTTTTAAGGACTATAGCATGCAACAAAGATTTACAGTTGAGCCAAAGAAAGTAAGAAAAAAAGTCGACTAACCTAACCCACCTGAGCTCGGCTCACAGGGGTCAATGTCCTCATCGTCACTGGGACACTCTGCTGAGGCCACAAGGATGTCATCTGTGGTCTGTAAAAGAATCACATTCAGTAGATTACTTTAACGGGACCTAACAGATCTCTTCATCTTTGTCTTGTGGACTAAACACCATTTGCATTTACCTGACAGATTGAGAAACCAAATTCAATATTTCCCTTCCCAAGGACACAGAGCTTACACTCTTCAACATATGTTAGGTTCCTCATGGAAGAATTGGCAATATTTGTGAAACCTTGATTCTAGCTTACTTTTCATGAGGATAGGTGGCAGCCAACTTGTAGATACCCATCCATTTAACTGCACGGTGAAGCTGCACACAGGAGAAGACAGCGGTTTAAAAAACAGCCTGGCAGAAACAGATGATCTGAAATTTATTACAGCCCTGGAGTGCTACAAGGTATGCATCAGTGGGCTTTATGCCGTGCTTGTGCTCGGCTTCCTAAAAGCAGAACAGCTATAACCTTTTATATTCATGACCAACTAGAATTCAATGTATCTTTGAGATATAGCCTGTCTTTATTAGGAAACGCAGATTAAGCAGAGAATATTTTTTCACTGATGCAAAAAGGGAAGCAAATATAGTTCATGGAAGGTATTTTTAAACATTTTTGTTGAGCTTTCACACTCAATTCTAATCTTTGTAATATTCAAAAATCAGGCAATATTTCCCCATTGTCTTTGCCACCATTAAAGTTTCAGAATAAATGATGTAAAATAAATGCTGTAAAATGGTATTTTACAGCAAACAGGATAGAGGTGACAGTTTTCTTTGTGACATTTTAGTTGCTTCATTGCACTTATAGCAAAGAAGATAACCATCAGTGTAATAAAAAGCAGAGTGTGTAAATCCTAGCAGTTAGTCACATAATCAACATATTTACAAGCATTAAAGGCTATTCTTTACTGTCACTTATAAGCAGCAGTAAACTCAGCATAGATATTTCATAGAAACTGAAGGTTTGCATCATATTTGGCTAAAGCTAAGGCAACATAGAGAGAATTGAAGGTACAAGAAGGAAAATATCTCATTTCATTTGTTAAGGATTAAGAGATTATAACTGTTTAGACAACACTCAGAACTGCAATATTGATGAAATCCTTATTGAAAAGTAGAATTATAATAGGAGTCTTAAAGGAAAGAAAAAATAAGAAATATGATAAAGTATATTTTTATTAAGGGAGTATCTAACAGAGGGTAAAGAGTGCTATGCTTAGTGACATTAGTCACTCAGTAATGTCCGACTCTTTGTGCCCCCATGGACTGTAGCCCAGCAGGCTCCTCTGTCCATGGAATTTTCCAGGCAAGAATGCTGGAGTAGGTTGCCATTCCCTCCTCCAGGGGATCTTCCCAACCCAGGGATCAAACCCAGGTCTCCAGTACTGCAGGCGGATTCTTTACCCTCTGAGCCATCAGGGAAGCCCAATAGAGGGTAAAGTATAAATATATAAATATTAAGAGAACAGTGTCACTTTGAAAAATGGAGACAAGGGATGATGTATATTTGTGACAAAAATTAGGCTCAAAATGTTTCAAGTACAAGGTCTTTAATTAAGAATAAGGAATTTGTTCAGAAGTTAGTGCTTCACAATATAACTTTATATAGTATTTTTAATAGTATTTTGAGATGGTTTCACATTATTCTTCTTTTAATTCCTTTTGGCAATTAAGTTTGGAGACCAAATTCATTTATTTCGTTGCTGTCATATTAAGAGAAGAAGTTCAAATGCTGATTTTCATGGAATTGTAACTTTTAATGCCACTGATAGCCACCAGCAATTGGTGTGATAGTCACGTAGGTATCTTTCATTAAAGTGAGCTTTAAAAGGCAAGAACACATCCTTCTTTTGGCACGAGCACGTCTCTCAGGATAACATCCAAACTGACTTGATAATAACAAGTTATTGGATTAAGAGGTCTGCCAGGTCAATTGTTGCAATTTGCCCCGGAACTGATAATCTGCTTTTCAAAAGCCAACTTCGAGTGGAAAGCTACTCTTTTTTTCTTCTTTTTTTAAACTACAGTGGATACTCTTTAACATTAATTTCAAGTTAGAAAAAAATTTCTCATTTTCCTTGAGGCATTTTAACTCTGTCGATGAAATCCCGAAAGGGACGTTGTTTTGTTCTTGGTTGGGGGAGTGGTGGAAGGAGCAGGATGTGGACAAATTCTTTAATGTAGTGTCTTGCATCCTGGCAGTGATGTGGTCCCCTCTCCCTTCCTCCATCTGGGAAGACACTTGGTAATGTCTGGAGACATTTTAGTTGTATCAGCTGGGTGGAGGATGGGAGTAGGTGAGCTACTATTAGCATTCAATGAGTGGTCACCAGGGATGCTGCTAAAAATTCTAAAATGTATGTGACAGCGCCCCCAGCAAAGAAAGATCTGACTCCAAAGTTTCCAAAGTGCTAATAGTGCAGAAGTTGAGAACCTCTGCTCTAAAAACTCAAAAACTGTTCTGTTCCTTGTTTTGCTCATCTGAAAAAATTGGAGAGCACTGTCACTGTTGTTGTAAAGATGAACTTAGTACATGGAAAGTAACTGGAATAGGAGCACCTTTGAAATATTTACAGAAGCTGTGATAGTATCAACATTATTGTGTCACAAATGGAGCACTGATTTAATATTTTTTGCACTATATAACTTAATTTTAGATATTAAACTAGAAGTTGTACATGTGAATTATTCTCAATTTTACATCTCTTGTTAGTTTTTATACAAGAATAGATAGCTCTATTGGTACTTGGTTGAACTAAGTTTCCATCTTTTGCTTCCTAGATTTAAATTCTGAATTGAAAGTCAAACATAAGAAATAAATGATAAAGGTTTCTTCCTAAAAGAAATTCAAAGACAAGAAATGAGTAACTCAGTGTAGTGTTTCAGGCAAACCAAATTATTTAGGCTGCACAAGTTAAATTTTGCTTTAAAAGTCGACCTATTTTTTACATTCCACAGCCTTCTGGAACAATTCCACAGCCTCCTGGAACAATTCGACAGCAAACAGAAAGTGTCAGAATGTCCTCAGTGTTATCTTTCACAAATCACAGTACCTAAAATAACAAAAGATGTCATAGAATAAATAGTACCTCCTATAACACTTTACAGTAGGAAAAAAGTCACCGTACAAATATCACCCTATTGTACAACTATATTTTAGTTTTTAGTGTACTTTCCCTGATATAAACAATATACTTTTTCCATATTTTTCTCTCAGAAACTAAAATCCAGCAACAGTCTTGTGAATAAAAGATCTCAAATCAATAGATGCCTTGATAGAAATCATCACTGTATGAAAAATCAGGAAGTGGCTCAAGTGTAGGGAAGAAAATCAAATTTCACTCCAAGGGCTGAATTAACTAAACACTTTTCTAGCCAAAGCTGTGTAATTTAAATTTAATTCACTGTGTTTGGAATGGTCTCCCTATGACATGCTGTTGAAGAGAGGTAGAAGAAACTCAAATATGTCACATTAATCAATTCTATTCTTCAATATAATTTTCCCTGATGTTTATAACCTTTTTCAGAAAAGAGATGACCTGCTGAAGAAGACAGAATAGTGATCAAGCAAAAAGGCACTGTCTTTTCATAACCATACATTTAGATAAGTGTCCCTAACTGTGTACTTGACCACTCATAGGTCAAAGCGCATGCTGGTCTTCGTTAATTCAGAGTGGTCTGGACATTTCCATGGCCAAAGTTTGTGTTTGTTCAAAATGTCTGCTAAAACTACTTTATGTTTCGTTACCTTTAGGGGAAAAATGACTTGTACACAATTCAAGAATTAAAGGCACTGAAACTTAATTCACATGTTTTATGGATCAATACCAACCTGGTATAGGGGAGGAAAATATACTCAGAATGGGAGGTAAAGGAAGTTTTTAATGTATAGTAAGACATTAGAAAAATCAGGAGGTGGCTGATTTTTAGTTTATTTTACATACTAAATCAACATTAATTTATTTAATGTTCAGAGTTATTAGATAGTGACCATTCAGTGGATTAGAAAGTAAAGAAACATTAATGTATTTTTGTTCTGCAGAGAGACTTTTTGCCTATCACCACATTTAATGACAGAATTTATGGCATATTTACTTTTTGAATATAGCACAATTGCATATCTGTGTGGTAAGAAGATATGATGAGAGAATGGATAAACTTAGTCTGTAATATTATATCCTTGCTCAAAATAGCATTGCTAGACTTTATCCCTCGTGGTAAACAGTTTTGCCGAAGACTGAAACATTCTAATGGAAACCCCTACAAGCAAACTCTACCAGGACAAATCTGCTTTGTAAGGAAAGGAGCACACTTAAACTGTGCCAAGACGTCCACTATGAATTTGATACCCACAAAGAAATTCTTGATTTACTCTAAAATTTCAATTGAAACTTTATTTCTAAACAGTAACAGTATGGGACATCCCTGCTGGTTCAGTGGGCTAAGACTCCGTGCTCCCAACGCAGGAGGCATGTTTATGGTTTTGATCCCTGGTCAGGGAACTAAGAGCCCACATGCCAAGCAGTGTGCAGCCAGGAGAGGGGAAAAAACAAAACAAAACAGAGCAGCAGTCTATTCAGCTATACATCCAAATACAACATAAAATGTAGTTGTCTCGAGCAACGGTGCTCCCTCATTGTAACAGTATTTGGTCTAGTTTCTCACGGCTGTGATGGACGCTTAGACTAAGCTGACTGAGACAACTGATTGAGTACAGTGCCACCTAACATGTGATGTATTTGACTAATTGATGGACACTTGTTCTGGCTGATACTTCTGTTTACCTGAAGCTGCTCAGGAAGGAAGAGAATATTCATATCTGCCTTTCAGCACTGAATCTGACAGTTTTCCCTATCAGATTTATGACTAGGTGAACTTTCCAGAAAAAAATTTTAAAAAGCCAGGATTCACAACTAGTGACACAAACTCCTCAAACTAGTCTGAACCACTGCACTGATAATCTACATAGCAAGAAGTTTTAGGTGGGAGAAGTTAGAGTTTTCACCAAAGGAGAAAAAATACAAATAAAACAAAAACAAAAAACCCCAATTGTAAGACATATATAGAATTCCCAAACAATATGATCAAATCAAACCACTAAAGAAATATATCATATTGGTAATTTTAGTTAATCCTATTTAAAATATAGAAGGACTTTAGAAACTTTGCATATTCCATCATTTCAGTCAAGCTTTGTTTCTTATTTTTCATTTGTTTCTTTGAGTAGCAGATGCCACATAAAGTATCAATCCCGTGCTCAGTAATCTAATAAAAAAAATAATAACCTGAGATCCAATACATGAAGTATCCATTTTAGCTCCAGCACATGAGTAACAAAGAACATGAAGATCAATTGCTTGCTAAGCCATGTCAGTCGTGTCCAACTCTGTGCGACCCCATAGATGGCAGCCCAACAGGCTCCCCCGTCCCTGGGATTCTTCAGGCAAAAACACTGGAGTGGGTTGCCATTTCCTTCTCCAATGCATGAAAGTGAAAAGTGAAAGTGAAGTCTTTCAGTCATGTCTGACTCAGCAACCCCATGGACTGCAGCCTACCAGGCTCCTCTGTCCATGGGATTTTCCAGGCAAGAGCACTGGAGTGGGGTGCCATTGCCTTCTCTGGAAGATCAATTAGTCACCAACAAATTAGTCACTCATCTGGGCACAGCATTTTTTGATGGGCACAAAATATGGTTACTACCTGAGACAGTTTAAGTTGTGATTCACAGCTGCTAATAATTGATTGTGCACATTCTACTCTAAAGCATAGGAACAATTCACTCATTAATAGAAACAATAACAATCAAGCTAATTGCTTATTTTGATTGAAATGTAAGAGTGCTTCCATCTCGATTACTTCATTAAATATTTACCAACAACATGCTTATGCAGAATGCAGGTGAAGGTACTATTACTCTGAGTGTTACAGTTAAGTGCCAAAAAAATACCCGTTTGTAGACTTAACCCAATTTGAATGTTTGAACATTGGCATTCATGAATATTTAGGGGAAAACTGAAATATCCTTGAAAACAGCCAGCTTTCACATTTCTTTTTTTCCCTCAATTGATGCTTTAGGTTATTATAAAAAGTGACTATAAATCAGCTGTCTTCTTGGAAATGACAGACTTGAAAGTCATTCGATTTTCTTCAGAATTGCTTGGCTGTTTAAAATGTATGCAATGGTTTCAGAACAGTGCAAACAAACTGGATAGAAAAACTTACTACATAAAGATATCACGAATGCCTTACTCATTCTAACATGCATTTTTATATGCATTTGATACTGGTCATCCTAACAGGAAAAAACTCCAAAGGGGAAGACAGGGATGTGGAAAGAATGCCATAGAAAAATGAATTTATGAGAGAAAGAAATGAACTGAATCCCTGCTTAATGAAACAAAAAAATTATATTTTAGCAAAGTTATACAAAAGAGTGTTAGTTGCTCAGTTGTGTCTGACTCATTGTGACCACATGGACTGCAGCTGACAAGCTTCTTCTGTCTGTGGGATTCTCCAGGCAAGAATACTGGAGTGGATTGCCATGCCCTCCTCCAGGGGATCTTCCCAACCCAGGAACTGAATCTGGGTCTCCTGCATTGCAGGCGGATTCTTTACTCTCTGAGCCACCAGGGAAGTCCCTGCAAAATACAAACCTGGTATCAGGAAGTTTGGAATTAATCTTTTTTTTTGAAGAAAATTTATCTTTCTTTGAGATACTGATGACCTCTATGCTCATTTCCATTTTAAGCAAAAGCAA
This sequence comes from Capricornis sumatraensis, assembly GCF_032405125.1. Lineage (NCBI taxonomy): Eukaryota > Metazoa > Chordata > Mammalia > Artiodactyla > Bovidae > Capricornis > Capricornis sumatraensis. The sequence goes on along the minus strand of NC_091069.1, from coordinate 74,337,331 downwards.
GTAGGAGCACTAGCCAAAGGAAAAGTTAAAAGGAAAGTTTAAATTTTCAGAAAGGAATTGGAATAATCTATTCTCTTGGATCCCCATGAATTATAATTTGGGAGTGTAAGACCTCCAAAGAATGCGGGTAGTGGAGCGGAGATGCTAAAAGGGAAACTAGAATGTGCATGTGATTGAACGTACTTCCTCTTGGTTTGTTTTGGTTTTGAACAAAGACCTTTCTGAAATGGATTTGGACATTTCCAAATTAAATAAATAATTACAGATGTTTACAGTGTAAATCTATGCTTCTAGCTGTGTCAATGTGAATCTTTAGTCTAACTATTATGACTGAATAGACTAATTAGTTACACAGGTTGAACTGAAAATCCTTACTGGTAATGAGGCCAAAACAGTTTATAACTGTAAAAGGCCTATGATGGATAGTTTCAACAACATGTCCCCCAAATCAAGTTTTCCTTGTTGGCATTTAACATGCTAGCAAATGGAATCATGCTTTAGTCAAGGAGTTATCTATCTTCTTGGACTGAATCAGACCCTAGTGATCATTAGTCCAAGTTCTTGATTTTACATATTAGGAAACTGAAGCTAGAAAACTAAGTCTCTTTGTTTGATCCCAATTATATTGCAAATGAATAGCAAGGCTATGAGATAATTCTGACTCCCAGTAGATTATGACTGACTGTCATTCCAGGTGATTTCTATCCTTCCATTCATTACTCATCCAGTTATCTACTCATTTATCCATCCATCTCAAACCATTTTGTTTTTTAAAGGGTTTGATGTGATTAAAAAGATACAAAATGAAATAAATTTAAGGTAAATTAAAAGGTGGCAAAGGAAAGTATTGGATTTTACATAAGTAACCACTAAATGTATCATAAAGAAAGCCCACAGGAGTACTGGGAGACATCCACAGCTATTGCATCACTTGATATGGCAGCATATGCAGTGGCACTAAAAAAGGAATAAAATGAATTCTGGAGTTTACCTGTTTACTCCACTTACAAAAATTCAAATATTTATAGAACAATATTTCTGAAGGAAATGGCAACCCACTCCAATGCTCTTGCCTGGAGAATCCCAGGTACGGGGGAGCCTGGTGGGCTGCCATCTATGGGGTCACACACAGCCGGACACGACTGAAGTGACTTAGCAGTAGCAGCATTGCTCTGAAATGGAGTAAACCCAGAAAGTTCTTTACTTGTGTTACTTTTCTTAACTTACTTTTTAAAAGACTTTAAACACCTGGACTCCCATCTCTGCATATAAATGCATAACTAAATTCTTCAGGACAGAAAGAAAATGTAGATTATTGCAACTTTTCCTATTTTTCCCCTTGACTTGGAACATTGCAGGCCACACTGGCTACAAAATTAACTCAATGGACTCTTTGTCTCTCTTCTCATTAATCCTCTGATGAAAACTTCAAAAGTCTCTCTTATTAACTTCTGTTTTCACAACATAAGTGGTAATGAGATATTTATCTTTGTCTCTCTCACATAACCATCATTAGGGTTTTGTCAAATTATCTCATTACATCTTAGGAATAAATAAGTGGAAGTGACCATTTGTTAATAATACTGGTTGCTTCTCCAGTTGCAATCTAAATATGTATTCACTGAGCAGGATGGTCTCATTTACATCATACCCCTAGAACTGGAGGTTTGAAGTCAAGGTATAGAAGGAGCCACAGGCAGCTAGTCATCCAGAACACTTCTTCCCTGCAGGGCAGGACCATGAGAAAAGTTCCCTTGATAGAGCTTTAACTTGGAAATAAATGAGAACTTCCATCCCACACAATCCTTGAAGTATGCGACAGCAAGAAATAGGGATGTGGTTGGAAATAACGTTGATATAATTGACAGCTGGTTTTCTGATTTTTTTTTTTTTTTTTTACCCATTTGTTGTATATCTGCAAGGTTCTATACCAATATCTTACCTAGTATCTGAGCAGCATCTCTATGAGCACTTCTAGCAGAGGGATTAAGAGTAAACGTGATCTGGCTTAACTGTTAAAATGTTACTGTGTTCATGAACTAAGAAGATGGAGTCCTTGCTGGTTATAGTGAAACTGGACTTCCAAGCTTCAAAATCTGACTATTTCACTCCTTGTGATGTGTACTTACTTTGGTTCCTTATATATATTTGGAATATGTTACTGTTGAACTACTTCAGTTTACTTCATTGCATGCTGATCAATAATATGAAATATATATAAAGTCTTGATCTGGGTTTTATAAGTAGTATTACCATCTTGAAAAGGTTTCTGTGTTTGCAGCAGTACATAAGAATATGCACATTATGGAATTGAATCGCCAGTCTATGTCTGACGCAGGATACAGCATGCTTGGGGCTGGTGCATGGGGATCACCCACAGAGATGTTATGGGGAGGGAGGTGGGAGGGGGTTTCATGTTTGGGAACACATGTAAGAATTAAATATTTTAAAATTTAATAAAAAAAAATAAAAAATAAAAAATAAAAATAAAAATAAAAAAAATTAATAAAATAAATAAATAAATAAATTAAAAAAAAAAGAATATGCACATTATATATGTAACTATATATATGTGTATATGTATTATATATACCTGTGGAAAAATGTATATACAATCATTTGTATATGACAAAATAACTTCTGCATCTCATAGGGATATTATGAGGATCCATTTTGAAATGTGTGAAAGCACTTTATAAATATAGAAAGTTCTCTCAAGCAATGTTTATACGCTATTATTACAACTAATACAGAGTTATTTTTTTCCTCACATGACAATATGAAGAACTGTTCTAGGAGTGCTTAAGGAAGGCAGCCAAATATCCACTTAACTGAATATATTTCATTTTCATGTCACGAAATCCTCTTGTCCCCTCAGTTATTCGAATAAGATCTGTATCTCTCACTCCAAATGGCCCTTCATATAAAGGCTGCTAATTCTTGGGAAGATCCCTTTTATGTAGGGATGTGATTTACTTCAGCACCGCTTGCTGAGTACACACGTTTCAATCCCGCTGGTAACCTACAAGATGGGCAGTGCCAGTACACGTCCAGTTCCGTCATTTCTTCTTCTCCAGTCAGAGCTTTGAGAGTTACTGTACAGACGCAGGGCTACTGGAGTTCCCTTGAAACTCTGCTTCTCATTCACTTTTCTGGGACTTACAAGATTGTGACAGTTGAGCTGACTCTGACTTATGCCCTATTATATCTAGAGCAAATCAATGAACAGAAAATAAGAAAAAGAGATCGCTTAGCAATACTGCTAATTAAAGGAGAGACAGAGAAACAGAGATAAAAGGAGAAGAAATGGGGCGGGGGGGAGCTGAAGGGAGAAGAAGAGACTCATTCTAAGTGTGACACTTACATCCAATGCTTCTTATTGTAATGGTTGTATCAGTATTTATAGTTGTAATGTTGCCCATGGTCACGTTCCCTAGATGGATTAAAAATATGAGGATGAACTTTTATAAGACACTGAACAGTACTTTCTTAGTGCATTAGAACAGCAGAGGTATGTGCCTTTCCAAATTGTTTTTAAATCTAAAAGTTTTTGAACTGCCTAGCTATATGTTTTATCTTATTTCATATATTTCTGTGGGACAGGATTTTTTTCTATGATTATAGCCCTTGAACACCTGTTACATTTATCATGGCTCAATAGAGTAGATTTAAAATGTCATCACCATTGACGGTAATGGTTAATTCACAATGGATAGCAAAACATCAACTCATATACCTTAAACAATTTTGTCAATTATACCTCAATAAAGGTGGGAAAAAATCTTATCATACACTAAAATTGGCTTCTTTAACCACCTGCAATTTCAATATCAGCACTTGATGAAAATAATTATGATCGTGAAAACAGAATGAATAAAGTTGAGTGAAGAATTCATCTTTAAAAATAGAAGAAATATTATATGTGGCACTTGAATTGGTAGAATCATTTCAAATGATCTTTTCCTGATGGTCATCCTCTCTAAGCTCACTACATCTGAGTGTATTTTTGTCACAATTGCTTATTTATAACAGCTCATTAAATCTTAAAATAAGAGTGAGAAAGTATAGATTATTTTCCAGGAGTATAACTCCTAAGAGTGGGAGATGAGAATTGTGGCAAAAATCACACTTTTTGAAAGATTTTATCTGCCTTCTACCATCTCTAGAAGTGACAATAAAACTTTATAACTGGTTTTTACATTATACCTCATGGCTGGAGATTTATGGTAGAGAAATAGCAAAAAGTGACATTATCTTTAACTGTAAAGAGAAAATGACTGAAAGTTAGAAGGAAAGAAAAGCTAAAAATGTCTTGCAATAAGTTGGTCTGCCTGCTTTTATGAAGCATCTCTGCTCCTTTGAGAAAGCAATACGATATAGCCTGCTTTGGAGAAAGGTGAAAAAAAAAAAGACAGCTATTCTGTTTTTCCTTTCTTTTCCTAGATAATATTTCCCCAACTCACTCTCCCCTGCACTCTATTTCAATAGTCTTACCCTGTGAATACTTTCATTAGATTATAAAGAAGCTATGCCTTTAGAATGTTTTCCTTCAAATGCCAACTACAGAATGTAACTTTTGTCTTTTTCCTGAAATAAATCACATAAATATGGCTGAGACCAGCCATCAGATAAGTGATCATAGGATGCACTCTTGAAATTTACATCTTTTGATAGATTTTTCCATACACTCACTTATTCACTAACTCATTCATCCATTCACAATCATTTACTGAATACCTTTGATTGATAACAGGTTAAGCAAGGGAGGAATATAATCTGGAACCAGATTTATCTGCCTAGAATTGTTTGGAGAACTTCAGGTGTATGATAAATAGAGCCCATCTATGAGCAGAAAATCTCTCTTTGACCCCTGAGCATGGAAGGGGCATGAGTGTCAGAGCTAAATTGACTAGGCTGAAATTGTAACTCCACCACTTATTAGCTACATGATGTTGGGAAAGTTATATAGCTTCTTTAAGTTTCTTGCTCTGTAAAAATGACATTATTTACACCTGTTTTGCAGAATTTTTATGAGGATGAAATTCTCTAGGGCTAGATAGGCAAGCTGTTTAGCACAGGGGTTGGCACTTAGAAGATGTTATTGAGAGTATTTACTGTGTAAATAGTAAAGCAGGCCCTGTATACATTCTTGCTTTGCTCTCCCTGCAACATCAAAAGAAAAGTTTATTCCTAGCCCTGCTGCTGCTAAGTCACATCAGTTGTGTCTGACTCTGTGCAACTCCATGGACTGCAGCCTACCAGGTTCCTCTGTCCATGGGGTTTTTCAGGCAAGAATACTGGAGTGGGGTGCCATTGCCTTCTCTGATTCTTAGCCCTGGATTCCTGCAAACTTCAGACACAGACATCCCCTTCACAAACTAAGTACAATTTCCTGGCTTAAATACACACATCCATGTTTAAACATCCTATAAGCAGAGTAAATTACATAACTGAATTAAGACTCTTTTAAGAACACCTCAAAAAACATCATAATATTGCCAGTGTATTGAAAAGCCCAGGGGCTTCTCTTTTTTTCTCCCAAGCATTTGTCAAATCCTACTGTTTCAGAGTCTGGGGACTCTTGAGTTGTTTTTTTCCAGTTCTCTTAGAGTAAAGAGAGGGAAACTCTAAGTGGACACAGTCAGATGTGCAGGGGCAAATCACTGCACCATTAGTGAGTGGTAAGTTACCTGCCAGCCAGTTCAGGAGACATGGGTTCCATCCCTGGGTCAGAAAGACCCCCAGAGAAGGAAATGGCTACCCACTCCCGTATTCTTGCCTGGAAAATTCCATGGACAGAAGGAGCCCGTCAGGCTAAAATCCATGGGGTCCCAAAAGAGTTGGATGCAACTTAGAGACTAAACAACAAATTTTATTTAGTTTTGCCATGAATGACCCCTTCTTCTACTACTGTTTATACACATTATTCTTTGTTTAAAAATGTTGTGATAAGTAAAGGTCACATGTAAAACCCTTCTATCTCTGAATGTTTAACCATGTCCTCTTTTGGACAGTTTCTCTCTCTCTCTCTCGCCTTGCATTTACAATCAGTTCCTTTCAATTCTAATATGTTTCCTGGAAGTTGCTATCATGCCTCTCTACCTGGATGAACCTTTTTGCTACCCCACACACCCCTGCAATCCCTTAATCTTATCACTTCTCATTATGAGAACTTTGGAAACATGTAAGTGTTATCATGTAAATAAAAAGACAAGCTTTTCTTGATGGCTTGGTAATATCATTATGAGCATCAGTGCTACTTATAACACAGTAAGGACCTCAGATGCCAAAGAGAATAATATCACTGGCCTGCTCTAGAGGTCCTCAAACTACCCTTCCATGTTTTAGCTGATGCCTACTCTTACTAGTTTTTCTCTTTTGTCTATCACTGTCAGGTTTTAAAGATGCCCTTTCTGTCTTCAAATTTGCTCTTTCATGTCTGCTTTGAGATGAAAATCTAGATGATCAGATAAGCAACATTTTCTAACTATCTTAGAAATAACATCAGAGAAGCCCTCGAACAAGCAAGTCCAGGTGCTTCAGAGTCAAGGTTTATGGCTTAAACTATGCAAGACTTAGCTGCCTCAAAATGCAAAGTTCCTTCTGAAGGCAGTGCATATTGGTGAGTACCCAGTAATATTTTTACTCTGATAATTCTCAAAATGGTTTTTCTTACTTCATTAATCCCAAGAAATTCTACTGGAACTAGACTCCAAACTCCTCAATCTTCCTCCCCGCCCCGCCCCCCCCCACCCCGACCCCTGCCTGCCGCCCAAGGTTTAGTCAAATAGAAGCCAAGCCTCCTTGGTATTCATCTGAGTTTACAGGGAGGGGCATGTGCAATGTAAGAAGGAAGAGGCTGCCTTACTATCTTTGACCACCTCGCTAGCTGAAAGATGGAAGGGGAGTATGCTGGCTTGTGTTTATAGGTGGAACCTGATGCTGACATGCAACGGTTCAACCATATATCCAGAGTCAGTGATTCATTTAATGTATCCTAGAGTGAATACGGAGAAGGCAATGGCACCCCACTCCAGTACTCTTGCCTGGAAAATCCCATGGATGGAGAAGCCTGGTGGGCTGCAGTCCATGGGGTCGCGGAGAGTCAGGCACAACTGAGTGACTTCACTTTCACTTTTCACTGTCATGCACTGGAGAAGGAAATGGCACCCCACTCCAGTGTTCTTGCCTGGAGAATCTCAGGGATGGGGGAGCCTGGTGGGCTGCCGTCTATGGGGTCGCACAGAGTTGGACACAACTGAGGAGATTTAGCAGCAGCAGCAGCAGCAGACTGAATACATTTGGGATAGAGAGAGACAGCCTCTCTGGTGGAGCTATTTTTCTTGCTTCCCACATCCAGGCTTTCACTTGACAAATTGAGGTATGCTAGTATACTGCCTCGCAGTGACTCTCTGCATGGATACTGGAGTTAGACTTGAGTTTAAATCTAGAGTTGTTAGAACTTGGGTGACTCAACCTCTCATCTATAAAATGGGAGGAATGCAGTACTGACCCTGGTAGTATAGTTGTAAGAATTAAGAAGGTCATGATCAATGAAATACTTAGCACTATTCCTGGTTGAGAAATAAAACCTAAATTTTTATGGTAAGGCAAGACAAATTTAAACAAAAAATCTTCTCTGACCTATGGCCTCCTCTCTCCCCAAACTGTGCTTTGTGTATTAGCATTATGCGTTGACGAAACCGGTCAGGAAGCAACAGTTAGAACTGGACATGAAACAACAGACTTGTTCCAAATAGGAAAAGGAGTACCTCAAGGCTGTATATTGTTATCCTGCTTATTTAACTTCTATGCAGAGTACATCATGAGAAACGCTGGGCTGGAAGAAGCACAAGCTGGAATCAAGATTGCCAGGAGAAATATCAATCACCTCAGCTATGCAGATGACACCATCCTCATGGTAGAAAGTGAAGAAGAACTAAAGAGCCTCTTGATGAAAGTGAAAGAGGAGAGTGAAAAAGTTGGCTTAAAGCTCAACATTCAGAAAACGAAGATCATGGTATCTGGTCCAACCACTTCATGGAAAATAGATGGGGAAACAGTGGAAACAGTGTCAGACTTTATTTTTGGGGGCTCCAAAATCACTGCAGATGGTGACTGCAGCCATGAAATTAAGAGACGCTCACTCCTTGGAAGGAAAGTTATGACCAACCTAGACAGCATATTGAAAAGCAAGAGACATTACTTGGCCAACAAAGGTCCATCTAGTCAAGGCTATGGTTTTTCCAGTGGTCAGTGTGGATGTGAGAGTTGGACTATGAAGAAAGCTGAGTGCTGAAGAATTGATGCTCTTGAACTGTGGTGTTGGAGAAGACTCTTGAGAGTCCCTGGGACTGCAAGGAGATCCAACAGGTCCATCCTAAAGGAGATCAGTTCTGGGTGTTCTTTGGAAGGACTGATGCTGAAGCTGAAACTCCAGTACTTTGGCCACCTCATGCAAAGAGTTGACTCATTGGAAAAGACCCTGATGCTGGGAGGGATTGGGGGTAGGAGGAGAAGGGGACGACAGAGGATGAGATGGCTGGATGGCATCATCTACTGGATGGACATGAGTTTGAGTGAACTCTGGGAGTTGGTAATAGACAGGGTGGCCTGGCATGCTGTGATTCATGGGGTCGCAAAGAGTCGGACATGACTGAGTGACTGAACTGAAACTTCCATTATCAGGAAAAATACCCTCTCAACCATAAAGAGTAACATTCTCCTAGCCTCATCAAGGCAACTCCTTAAACAATAGCATTTCTTCTTGATCTTCTAATGGGTCAGATGACCTACCTCAATGCCACTTAGATATGGATTATGTAAACAGTCATTAATATGTCATTTGATGTACAGATCTCTGACTCAAAAAAGTTACATAACTGTACCTTGATTTCTAACCAACAAAACAGTACTGAGAACTTTCTGAAATGCCTTTCTGTGGTTACAATCCTCAAATTTGGCACAAATAAAATTCTCCATGTATTTTTTAAAATCTTTTTTGACATTAATTTTTTGTCAATGTGGGGCATAATAAACAGTAAATAAATCTTAGCTTTTCTCACCTATGTTATTACATATGGCATGCAGGTATGTTTGAAGTACACCTGGTGGCTCAGACAGTAAAGAATCTGTCTGCAATGCAGGAGACCCAGGTTTGATCCTTGGGTTGGAAAAATTCCATGGAGAAGGGAATGGTTCCCAACTCCAGTGTTCTTGCTTGGAGAATTTCATGGACAGAGGAGCCTGGTGGCTACAGTCTATGCGGTCACAAAGAATCAGACGTGACTGAGTGACTAACACTGCAGGTAGGTAACCTCTAGCCTACCAGGAGGCACCACATTTGTCATTTGAGAGGGTAAAACCGAACGTCCTAACAACCACAATAGGTTGACTATCTACATTTGCCCTTGCCTAGAATAATATTGTGAAGCAGGAGGAGAAAATAGTTAAATATTGCATGAAGAATGCAACTGTACTTTCTCCCTGAATTCCTATTTTGCTTTTCAACTTTTAAACTCCACTTTATTTAAAAACATACTTCCAACCATTCCAAAGTATTTTCAGGTTGGAAAGCCTTTTTGTTTCACAATAAGCTAACCACAGGTGCAAACTCAAGGGAGATAGACCTTGAAATTTTAAGTATGTTGCCATGGTGATGGCTTGCAAGATTGTGTATGAGTTTCATCTTAACTCTCAAGCATTCAACCGAGTTCATACGTGGAGGGTCAAATCACTAGGCACACAATGTTTGCCATTCATTGGGTCCTGAGAGGTTTAGAAATAACTGTCTCTGTTGCTTATAGCAACCAGAAATCACAAAAATTCTGTCTATATATCTATTTATCTATCTTTGTATCTATCTAGCTATTTATGCAAGTGTGGAGACCTAGTTATTTATTACCTACTCTTAACTAGCCAGTCTCATCAGTTTGGCTGCTTTAAGTAAAGCAGTATACATAAATTCAACAGTATCATTTACGCCATTGTTACAAAGAGGTGCAGTCCCAATATGAAATAGCTTTAAAATTATTCTACTGAATTTCACATTAATTTCTTCTTCAAAATGGATGTATCCCTATAAGAAGCACGATAATTATTTAGGGATGTTCAATTAAAGCAAATTTTCATTCTAGTGAAATGCGGAGGAATTGCTTTTTAAAAAGGTCCCATCCTATAATGCTGGAAAGAGGATTAAAGTGTATAATTTGAGTCACTGTCAAATGCCCTCCATCCCCAAGCAACACTACCACTACCAAGAGCGGAAAAGCATACAAAAGAAGTAAATGCATCTTATTTGAACTATCAGTGTCTTAATTGCTGTTAAATGTTTCATCTGATGCTTCTGAATTCCAAAACCTTCACAAAGAACTCATGATTCATTGGTAATAAAAGCAGTAATTCTTGACAAAAACATTTTCCTGCCATAAATGGCCTCTACAGAACACTAACATTGGAAAGTTTTAATGTTATTGACATAAGAAATAATTCTTAACAAATTCTCTTCAAATTACAAGACTTTTTCCATCTAAAATGGTACTATGAAAATTAAGCCAATAATAAAAAGATTCAGTCACGGGGAGGTGGGGCGGGCGGTGGGGGGGGAGGTGGGGCGGGGGGGGGGGGAGGTGGGGCGGGGGGGGGGGAGGTGGGGCGGGGGGGGGGGAGGTGGGGCGGGGGGGGGGGAGGTGGGGCGGGGGGGGAGGTGGGGCGGGGGGGGAGGTGGGGCGGGGGGGGGGGGGCGGATGGATTTCTAAGAGTATATAGTTTTTAGATTTCCTAGCAAAAACTTTTGTTGCAAAGGATCCATCAGGATACATAGTGCCATACATAAAATAAGACCACAAAGGACTTACATTTGGTTAGTCACAAAACCTTCACAAAAATGTTGTTAGCTACCAAAGTCTGGCAGTTATTTAAAACTCTCTTCCCACTCCAGCACTCTTGCCTGGAAAATCGCATGGACGGAGAAGCCTGGTAGGCTGCGGTCCATGCGGTCGCAAAGAGTCGGACAGGAGTGAGCGACTTCACTTTCACTACTTTACTTTGACCCATCTTCCAAAACACACACACACATGTTGCAGAGAAGAAGCCTATCTTGACTCCAAGTTGGAACCTCAGACTTGCTTTCCGCTGCTTTTGTTATTAGAATCATACATAATAGCCTGCTTCAGGGGACTCGGCCCCTCTGCTGGACCGTAAACTAAAGTGCCTTTGTTCACCTCCAAGAGAGAGAATCTGACCCTGCCCACCTGTGAGTAGCTACAATAAATAGAAGAGATTAACACAGCCCTCCCAAAGGCCGGCCATTCCTGGAGATGTTTTGCAAGACCGAGGGCCCTTTCTCTTTATTTCCCCACTGCCTCTCCCTCTCTATTCTGCCTTTGGACTCTAGTTTCTAATCGCTTCTCTCTCTCTGACTCTGTAAAAGAAATTGGCATGCAGACCCCAACAACTTCGTTACTTTGAGATATTGGTCTGCCATCTCAGTCAGCTGGCTTTTGAATGAAGTCGTGTTCCTTGCCTCAATACCTTGTCTCTTGGATTTATTGGTCGAGTGTGCAGCAAGCAGAGTGAGTTTGGACTCAGTAACACACACAAACACACACACTCTCTCTCTCTCTCTCTGTCGTTCACACTCCTCGATTTAACAGCTCCTTGATACACTGTGAAACTACGGTAGTGCTTCTCTCCCCTCCCCCACTCTAAAAAGCCTCCAGCAATGCTGGAATTAAACAAATGAGAACGCAATAATTAGCTATGCAAACTGTCAAGTAGATCTAAAAAGAAAAACAACCCAGAAAAACACAACAATCAGCAGTTTCAAGTTCTAACAAGAATCTACACTGAGTTCCCATTTATTTTAAACAAAAATAGATTAGGTCTTTGAAAAATGTTCACTGCAATTTCCATGGAAATAGGGCAAATCAGCTAATGAGTCTCTTACATCTCTAATTTCTCTGATGCTGATATAGTATAAAAGCCTTTGCTCCTCCACTCTTTCCATGTGACTTCTGTTCTACTCTTCCATAACCAGATTTATTCCTAAGGTGAGTAGCATCTAAAATGGTTCCACAGGTAAGTGGGTCAAATCACATGCTGTGACCACCCTAAAACCCAAAATCCCCCGAGTCTCAACACAATAGCTTTATAAGAGGTAACAAAGTTAAATGGCAAGCTGGAAAGTGAAAAGAATTCTTAAATTATCTGGTGCATTTGTGTATGAACAGAAGGGAACAGACATTCCGTTCTTTGGGTGGGGAGTACAGGCTACACAATCTGTAGCTAAATCTCTGGGGATCCTTTACTATCTTCCCCTTCTTATAACCATGTTGAGTCCCTGTGAAGCAACACAGATTACCTCCAACATACACATGCTTTATCTGAAGTGTCAATCTAAGGCTTACATTGACAGTTAATGTCCCCTTAACCCATTATGCAGCCAGTAATAGAATTCTTTTTTAAATCCAGAATTGTGATAAACACAATTGCTTTGAAATTTGTGTTTGCTTTAACTCTTTTATCTTCCAACTCGTAGAACAACTGCCTACTTTATAAAACTGAGATTGTAAGATGGGATGCCTGAAACTAGTTTGGGATAGGGCACCACTTTCTGAGGTCAATCATTATCTACCCCACTGACCTGACACAAATCACTCTCCATTCCAATATAAGTAGGTTAGTGTAGATGACTCCTCAGGTCCCTTTAAAGAGTAACAATCAAGGGCAACACAAGCAAAGCTTCTGGTACAGATAAAGCTCTTGATTTTGGTGGTGGGTATAAGTTACACATGTGATAAAACTGCATAGCACTTTATAGACCCACATGCACACACACACAAAGGCAGGTATATCTGGTGAAATCTGAATAAGTTCCATGATTTACATTCTGGTTTTGTTACTGAACTATAGTTATATAAGATGTAACATGGGGGAAAACTGGATAAAGGGTGTAGGGAACCTCCTGTATCTTTCTTTGCAACTATCTGTGAATCTATAACTGTTTCAAAAATGCTTTAAAATAGATAATACATGCATACATACATAAATATAATAATCTGATTTCATGAAATGTCTTGTTGACCATCAAAGATAAATGCCAACCCAGGGCCTGCTCTTCTTGTTGTTCAGTTGCCGAGTCATATCCAACTCTGCGACCTTGTGGACTGTAGCATGCCAGGCTTCCCTGTCCCTCACCGTCTCCTGGAGTTTGCCCAAGTTCATGTCCATATAGGGCCTATTGCTTTACCAATAAAGTGAAATTCATTGGTTCCAAATAATCCACCTTTCAGCTAAATGTGACGTTTTTTACCTAAAACAAACTAGTGGTTTCAAGCTGGTTAGTGGAACTTGCCTGCTGGTCCAATGGCTAAGACTGCATGTTCCCAATGCAGGGGTCTGGCTTTGATGCCTGGTCAGGGAACTAGATCCCATGAAGTGAAAGTCACCCAGTGGTGTCCTATCTCTGTGAACCTGTGGATTATACAATCCATGCAATTCTCTAGGCCAGAATACTGGAGTGGGTCGCCTTTCCCTTCTCCAGGGGATCTTCTCAACCCAGGGATCAAACCCAGGTCTCCCACATTGCAGCTGTATTCTTTACCAGCTGAGCCACAAGGGAAGCCCAAGGATGCTGGAGTGGGTAGCCTACCCTTCTCCAGTGGATCTTCCTGGCCCAGGAATCAAACTGGGGTCTCCTGCATTGCAGGTAGATTCTTTACCAATTGAGCTATCAGGGAGGCCCCAGATCCCATATGCCACAGCTAAAAGATCCTGCATGCCACAACTAAGACCTGGTACAGCCAAATAAATAAACAGATATTAAAAGTAGCTAGAATATTGACTATTTCACATTGATGTGAATAAGGAAATTGTCATATGACAGGTTGTTACTAGTGGCACCATTTTTGCCAACCCTTCTGTTATTTATTCTTGAATACTGCACCGTAAGGATTAAGACACCAAATAATTAAAAATTTCAACAACATGTCTTTCACTTAAAAGAAAGTTAAAACAAAATAGAAATAGAATAAAACAAACACAATTCTAAAGGAAGTATCAGAGAGTTACTAAAAATTGAATTTCTAATATTTATATGCTGAGGATTCTACAGTTTCCATTTAATAAGCTTCTCCTATGATGAGTAATGTTGCTGTCTATTCCTAAAACCCTGTGGAATCCTATCCATCTAAAAATTAGGCTGTGCTCAATACATTTCATGTCAATGTCACAGAATCCAGTGGATTCTTCTGACCTTCATGAGGTCTAAAAATAATGGCCATTGTCTTAGTGATTTTGTACCTATACGTTAATCAAAGTTTGATTCTTAAGTTTCACAAATGGGGCAAAAGAAAGCAAAATAGATGCCCATAGCTGACTTCTGTAAGAGGTAAAGTAGGTGAAAAGAGGCAAAGCAAGCAGGAAACTATGAAGAAGAGCGAGCAGAAGGAAAGGGGAAAGGTAAGAAAACGCTTCCCTCATGTCAGGGTGGTAGGGGAATCTCAGGAATTCCCTGGTAGCTCAGCTGGTAAAGAATCTGCCTGCAGTGTGAGAGACCTCGGTTTGATCCCTGGGTTGGGAAGATCCCCTGGAGGAGGGCATGGCAACCGACTCCAGTATTCTTGCCTGGAGAATCCCCATGGACAGAGGAGCCTGGCAGGGTCTACTCCACGGGGTCACAAAGAGTCGTATATGACTAAGCACAGCACAGAGGAATCTCAGTTCATTTTACAGATAAGATCAATAACAGAGGTATTTCAGACTTAGAAAGTAGGTCTAATGTCTCACCAGCGAGATATAAAATAGGTCTTGGGTTTCAGAATTCCAGAAAAAGATTTGGAAGAAATGAAGAATTATGAAATTTACAAGTCAAAGTAAATTAATACATCACATAACCTCTACTCCAGGACTAGCCAACTAAAATGTGTCTTTAGCTCTCTTGTGGCAGCGAAGATTTCACTTCTCTTAAACACCAGAGCTTAAGACATAGAACAGGAAAGGTGCCTAGAAGAAGATTTTCTGGTCCTTGAACATCTTTCACCAAACGATACAAGGTAAAACACACAGAGGCATTTCTCAGTCATCTTAATTAAAAAAGGCAAAGAAAGGTGAGTTACCTGCTAGAATTCCTTTAGAACCCAAGCATACTTCTCCCAGAGTTAAGTCTACCGGTTACTATAAATTTAAAATGGTAGAAGAGCTATTCTTGCCACCAAAGAAATGTCACCTATTACCTGGTTCTATAAGAACTGAGTCATTAGCCACTGCCGTTGCTGACCTATGGGTACACCATGAGAATAATTTAGGGCAGAGATCAGGAGTAAGGCATTCTGTGCTCTGGGAAAACTAGCAGAACAGCCCATCAGAAATTTATATATATCTCCAGGAGAAAAACTTCTGAATCTAGATTTTTGCATCTTCCCATAATCAGAAAATCATGAAAACCATGGACTGAGAATATCTACTCCTCATGGCTAGCAGCAACCTTCTACTGTGATGTGTGCTTGACTGCCTATGTCCCTTCACCTAACTCATATATACTGACCTACCTCTTTGGAGCAATGTCTCAAAGCTATCTGAGACGCTGCCCCTTGGCTATAGTCCTTGGTAAATCCCCCAGTAAAAGTGAAACTCACAGTTCTCATGTTCTGCTTTTTTTTTTTTTAAAGTTGACAATCCCAATAATTAGCCAAGAAAGATACTGGACTTAGAGTCTGTTATATAGGATGAAGTAAGTCAGAAACAGAAAAACAAATATCATATATTAGCAAATTTATGTGGAATCTAGAAAAATGTTACAGATGAATCTATTTGCAGGGCAGGATTAGAGACGCAGGCATAGAGAACAGGCAAGAAAACATCACAGGAAGGGGAAGGTAGGACAGATTGGGAGATTAGGATTGACAGAAATACACTACCATGTGTAAAAGAGATACCTAGTAGTCGGAGAAGGCAATGGCAACCCACTCTAGTACTCTCGCCTGGAGAATCCCATGGATGGAGGAGCCTGGTAGGCTGCAGTCCATGGGGTCATGAAGAGTCGGACACGACTGAGCAACTTCACTTTCACTTTTCACTTTCATGCACTGGAGAAGGAAATGGCAACCCACTCCAGTGATCTTGCCTGGAGAATCCCAGGGACGGGGGAGCCTGGTGGGCTGCCGTCTCTGGGGTCGCAGAGTCGGACACGACTGAAGCGACTTAGCAGCAGCAGCAGCAGCAACAGCAACAGTGGGAATCTACTATAAAGAACAGAAAGCTCACCTCAGTGCTCTGTGATCACCCAAATGGGTGAGATGGGGGGTGGTAAGGTGGGAGGGAGGTTCAGGAAGAAGGGGATACATTTATACATATAATATAGCTGATTCACCTCATTGTACAGCAGAAACTAACACATTATAAAGCGATTATATTCCAATTGAAAGACATTTTAAAAAAAGACACTAAGGGTGGTCAAAGTGAAAGTCGGTCAGTGTGTCTGATTCTTTGTGACCCCACGAACTGTAGCCCACCAGGCTCCTCTGTCCATGGAATTCTCCAGGCCAGAATACTGGAGTGGGTAGTCATTCCCTTCTCCAGGGGATCTTCCCAACCCAGGGACTGAGCCCAGGTCTCCTGAATTGAAGGGGGATTTTTTTTATTGTCTGAGCCTCCAGGGAAGACCATGGGTGGTGAACATGTTTCAAAGCTGCTGTAACAGGATCCAGGCCTTCACGTGTCCATAATAGAAAAAGCTAGTGAGAAGCGTCGGGTTACCATCCTGCATAACACTTCACCCCTCTTTGCTCTGCCTATCACCACAATGCATCCTGAGCTTTGTGGGGTCCAGGTAATGCTTTACAGTGGAAATGTTTCAAGCTAACTGTGTTCTGGAAGTCAAATCTATCATTATAAGATTTCATTAGAAGCTAAGTCTCTCCTACACATAACAATTTGTACTCCAAAATGCTGGTTTCCCAGAGCGTCCATTAAATCCTGTCTGGGTTTAAATGCTGATAAGAAATAGAAAAAAAAAAATTAAAAATGAAATCATTATAACTTCTATAAATTAAGTCTTAATATTGTGTCAGTTTTAATATCATTTCCTATGTCTACAAATATTTCTCTGCTAAGTATTTCCACCTGCTATAGACATTCACAAACTAAGTTTTTATAGCTAAATTATGAACACTCATAAAAATTATTTGCCCTACACATTTAACCTTTGTTCTCAATATAGACCCACTTTCTTTTTCACATTTATAGGAAAATGCTTACAAAGTCTTGTTCTCTGAGGATGTCATTGGTACTGATTAAATTTATTTTTCATAAATCTTTATTGGTGATGAGAATTTTTTGCAGACTGTGCTGTTGATTGCTTATGTTACCTCTTTCTTTACCACTTTCATTAGAAGCCTCATTGTACCTTGTTCTCTTAGAGAAGAATTTGAAACTGATTTGGGGATGAAGGAATTTTAGTCCAGTGCACTTTATGAAATAGTTATTGATATAAAGCCTAAAAATACACGTGGTAGGTACAGCATTCATGTGGGTAATTATTTAGCAGATTCAGCCCATAATTTTACACCACAGGGTTCTTACTAGGAATACCAGAAAGGGAATCAGAGTTTCTTGACACATGGTAATAAATATTTTCACTTATAATGAATAATTTAGCTCTTTTGCTATTCAAAGTATGAAAAATAGATCTGAAATAATTTCAAGATCTCTTTGCAAAGGTGAAGGTTTTGGAACACAAGGAGAAAACAGGCAGCACAGGCCACTTTTCCCTTGTTTTCACAGAATTGCTTGTTTTTGTGATGCACATACTGTAAAAATTTCCCTCATTTGTCAAGATGATGTCAAAACAAAAAGATGTTGTTCCTTCTATAGCAGTTCCTATTGTTAGTTGTAAGGATTCCAAACCAATAATTATCTGAAATTTACAGGCCTTGCACACAGAGTGCTAAGAAGCCTCTAGATTCTTCACTATGGAAATGCAAAAGGAGATTTCCCTCTAATTAATGCTAGCCATGACTGGGATTATTCTCCCACCAGTTTCAAAATGAACATTTCATAAGAAAACTTCAGATGCAGATTCACCTAAAAATTCAGGGGAGATGACTCAACAAAAGGAAAAGCAGTCTATACTTTAAAGCCACTTTTCTTTAAAAGTTTTTCTTTTAAATGAAATTCTCAATTATTCACACTCTAAAATTATAAAGTATTAGAGCTACAAACCCCTCATCTTACAAATGGGGAAATCAAGTATCAGATTTTAAATAGCTAGTTTTTCACCACACAGTAGCAGTAAAACTTTCTCTAGTATAATGTCTTTACATAAACCTATTAAGGTAAAATGCTTTAAAATTGTATAAACTCTAAAAAATAACCTATTCACCAAGGGACATGTTGAATTTGAGGTGAACTGGGACTGCCTGGTGGCTCAGATGGTAAAGCATCTGCCTACAATGTGGGACACCGGGGTTCAATCCCTGGGTCAGGAAGATCCCCCAGAGAAGGAAATGGCAACCCACTCCAGTACTCTTGCCTGGAAAATCCCATGGATGGAGGAGTCTGGTCGGCTACAGCCCATGGGGTCTCAAAGAGTCAGACACAACTTAGCGACTTCACTTTAGTTAGTTTGCTGCGGCTGCTGAGTTGCTTCAGTCATGTCCAACTCCGTGACCCCATGCACTATAGCCTGCCATGCTCCTCTATCAATGGAATTTTCCAGGCAAGAACACTGGAGTGGGGAGCCATTCCCTTGTCCAGGGGAGCTTCTCCACCCAGGGGTCAAATCTGGGTCTCCGGCATTGCAGGCAGTTTCTTCACCATCTGAGGCACCAGGGAAGCCAGAGGCAGCTGTAAGAATAGGTCTAGAATTCAGGAGAGTGCTCTCTGCTGAGAATGGTAAAATTTCTCAAGGAAACTGAGAAAGTAAAAGAGAGTCTGTGACCAACTTCAAAATAAAACTGATACTAATAAGGGTGGAAAGAAAAAAAAATTGTTTTCCTCCTAAAATATTTGACTGAATGTTTCTTAGTAGAAATTCTGGGTAGCCCAGTGGGAAGAAATCTCTTAGGTTTTTGTGGAAATAAAACCAATTGATGTCAAATTTTCCAAAAGTCGTTTGATGTCACTCAGTGGCATATATGACACAAAAATTCTATAAAAGAAACCATTTCTCAAAGGGCATATTGAATGTTAATTCCTCAGCATTGACAGAAGTACAAAGCTTACGTAAGATCCTAATGTCAGGGGAAGCTGGATGAAGAGTGACCTCTCTTTAAATATTATTATAACATTTCTATAAATTTAAATCATTGCAAATTAAATAATTTATTTCAAAACTAAAATATAAAAGAATCATACTGATCTGATCAACTTACATTAAATTGGTAAAACTGAAAATAATTATAAAATAATTATCTTTGAAAACAGATACAGATGCATTCATAAAGGAAAAGAATACAATTATAACCATAAAAAAGTAACCTATGAATTCTTTACTTTTGCAGTATTTACAGACACAAAATATGTATTATCCTCATTTGAATGACATCTTTAAAAATGATCTTACACTATAGACTTTCAAATAAACCGAGCATATACATTTTTACTTCATCTCATCATTTTAAACCCTCAACCCTCTTCCTAAAGAAATACAAAGGGTTGATGCATCATTTAGGGAATTGTTAACGGAGAAAGAGAGGTTAAAGTCAGTGTTTATTTTGTTATTGCATCAGCAATTTCCTGTTTAAAATGACTACATTTATTGCAACTAAAGTCAAGTATCAGGCTATTTGAACAGCCAGGAAGACAGGAATCTTAGAAACTTTTGTTGCACGACTCCAGTCACCTGAGCTTACTGTCTCTAGCTTGAAATTTTGAAAAATAATAAAAACTATTCATTTTGATATTTTATACCTAAGGTTATTATTTCACTCAGTTCTAATGAATGGTTCATCAAGTTTCCCATTAATTATTCATTATATTTTAAACTACTTACCGAGAAAGTGATAATATTGATAGTAACTCAGTAACAGAGTAGGCTATTTACATAATTATCGCTTATTCAAAATTGCTCCAATCTATGCCAGACCTTTGCTTCCTGCCTATTCCCACCCATGTTCTAGTTTCTTTTGGTGGGGGCCCTTCAAAAAGAAAATAGAGTCAGAGAAGTAGAATTAGGCATGCTGAAAATTATTGCTGGAGTAACTTACAGTTACTCTCATTTATACCCTAGCAGCCTGAGAGAGTTATACTTAATCTGAAGTGTCTAATTACTATTGGAAAAACGACTCAATATTTTAAGTCATCCCACCAGTAAAAGGAAATCAATTTCTTATTTTTTAAAGGAAAATTTTTAGCAGCAATGTATACACAATGGAGTATTACTCAGCCGTTAAAAAGAATTCATTTGAATCAGTTCTGATGAGATGGATGAAACTGGAGCCGATTATACAGAGTGAAGTAAGCCAGAAAGAAAAACACCAATACAGTATACTAACACATATATATGGAATTTAGAAAGATGGCAATGACGACCCTGTATGCAAGACAGGAAAAAAGACACAGCTGTGTATAACAGACTTTTGGACTCAGAGGGAGAGGGAGAGGGTGGGATGATTTTGGAGAATGGCATTCTATCATGTATACTATCGTGTAAGAATTGAATCGCCAGTCTATGTCTGACGCAGGATACAGCATGCTTGGGGTTGGTGCATGGGGATGACCCACTGAGATGTTATGGGGAGGGAGGTGGGAGGGGGGTTCATGTTTGGGAACACATGTAAGAATTAAAGATTTTAAAATTTAAAAAATAAAAATAAAAAAAAATAAAAATAAATAAGAATAATAAAAAAAAAGAAAAATAGACATACTATATACGCAGGTGATTTTTAACTAAAAATTTATACACATTTTATATTACTTTTATTATTCACAAAACATGAAAACTGGCTTTTAAGAAATCAATATGCTATCCTAAGAAGATGTAGAACAGGAAACAGTCACCTTGACCGATTTGAGACAAGCTACTTGGGATCTTGCTTCATACTCCAACAGCCTCAGTGCCCTAAACACCACTTCAGAGGCTGGTACTGGTATTACAGGATGTGTAGCCCACTGAATTAGACTTGATTCTGTGTTACCTTTTATGACTGGCTAACTCAGGCTGCTCAAACAAATTCAGAGAAGACGCAGCAGAAAAACAGTGCATCTACTTAGCTCACAGTGAACACTCCTTTCTTCAAACCACCATGAAGTGTGTAATCGATGCTCAGCAAAAATGTGTTTATTATTTGAGACAATAGGGTAAAATTGTTCAGCCTTCAGTACTCCGCTAGTTTTATATGCGTTTGTCTTTCCTCTTCAGCTGGACTTTCAAGTTAGAAAGTATCTTACTTTCCTTTGAGTCACCCTTGACATTAAGCAGAGCTCTGGTAGGAAGTGAAGTGAACTGTAAGTTGCTCAGTCATGTCTGACTCTTTGTGACCCCTTGTGACCCCAGGGACTGTAGCCTGCCAGGCTCCTCTGTGCATGGAATTTTCCAGGCCAGAACACTGGAGTGGATAGCTGTTCCCTTCTCCAGGGGATCTTCCCAACACGGGGATCTAATCCAGGTGTCCTGCATTGCAGGTGGATTCTTTACCATTTGAGCCACCAGGGAGTTCTGCTGCTGCTACTGCTGCTAAGTCACTTCAGTCATGTCCAACTCTGTGCGATCCCAGAGATGGCCGCCCACCAGGCTCCCCCGTCCCTGGGATTCTCCAGGGAAAGGGAAAAATATTGGAGTGGGTTGCCATTTTCTTCTCCAATGCATGAAAGTGAAACCTGAAAGTGAAGTCGCTCAGTTGTGTCTGACTCCTAGCGACCCCACAGACTGCAGCCTACTAGGCTCCTCTGTCCATGGGATTTGCCAGGCAAGAGTACTGGAGTGGGTTGCCATTGCCTTCTCCGAGGAAGTTCTAGTATAGATCAATCAATCAGTATATATTTTTTCACATTTTAACTAGTAAATGGACCAAAAAACACTGAAGTAGTGCTTAGTAATGGCTTATAAATGATAAATTTAAGCATTCTGGAAAGAGATGGTATACTTCTTGAAGGACTAAGAAAACTCTAGGCAAACCCAAGTAGCTTATTACCCCCAAATTTCTAGTTTTTCGTATGTCTTCTTGAGACCTATTATGTATCAGCTAAATATTTAGCAGTGTTTTAAAGCAGACACAGACATACACTACATTCAATTCTGAAAATATTGTAGTCCTACTACGAATCCAGTGGCTAGGCGATCCACTCAAATCTAAATGAGCTCATTGAAAGAAGTCACAGCACATGATTGAAAACAATGATTTTTCAGCCTGTGGGAGGTTAAGTGGTCTAGAAAACACATCTAGTCTTGCAATATAATCCATTATGTTGGTTGTCCGCACATGGGTGACTGAGAATCGATTCTTGGGGTTATACCTCTATGACTCCAAAATAAGGAGCTTCAAAACACATCAAAGTTCTATGTACAATTTTGGATTTCAAAATAAAATAGTAGTGTTCTGAAGTCATAAAGGTAGTCTTAGTCATATACATTCTTTATTATACATACACAGTATTATATATCTTGTATATATAATAGCTTTTCATTATAAGAAAAATCCTCTCCCTGGATGACTGAATGGGACAGCATTGTCTTTGAAGCTGTAGTGAAAGTGAAAGTCACTCAGATGTGGCTGACACTTTGCGACCCCATGAACTATACAGCCCATTGAATTCTCCAGGCCAGGATACTGGAGTGGGTAGACTTTTCCTTCTCCAGGGAATCTTCCAAATCCAGGGATCAAACCCAGGTCTCCTGCATTGCAGGTGGATTCTTTACCAGCTGAGCCACAAGGGAAGCCCAAGGATGCTGGAGTGGGTAGCCTATCCTTTCTCCAACGGATCTTCCCGATCCAGGAATCGAACCGGGGTCTCCTGCATTGCAGGTGGATTCTTTACCAACTGAGCTATCAGGGAAGCCCTTGAAGCTGTAGTAGAGTTTTTAATTTGAAATATGTGAAGAGGTTGGACAGGTGAAGGCGTTTGCCCACAGACCTAAACAACCCTCCCATGCCACCTATGAATTTACCAGTAAATCTAGACTGTGAGGTTCTGTAATTTTAATTTGGTCTGATATATGCTTAGAGTCAAGACTGTGGTCCCGTTATGCTTAAATAAAACAAATCATGAAAACAAACATGATAGCACACAGACTTCAAGACTGATGACTTTTGAAGATTGATTTCTTTTGGTTCCCTAAATAATATTCACGTCATTCCCACCATTACATGCAGGTTTTGTCTTTTAAAGTAAGGAATACTTAAGGTAATAAAGCGTTTTACATTTATTCATGGGAAAATAGTAAGAAAACTTTCTGAGCCTTG
Source organism: Capricornis sumatraensis (assembly GCF_032405125.1). NCBI lineage: Eukaryota > Metazoa > Chordata > Mammalia > Artiodactyla > Bovidae > Capricornis > Capricornis sumatraensis. The sequence continues at coordinate 74,313,932 of NC_091069.1, read as the reverse complement.
TTTTGTTATCAGGAAAATAAACTGTGGCTTTATCTGCAGTCTCTCTCTCTCTCTATATATATATATATATATATTTTTTTTTCCCCACAACAATGAAAATAAAAATATATAACTGATTTTGATCTTTTTGGTGAAGAGTGGTTCTCAGATAGTTTCCACTGCATAATCAAGTGAATTCAAATGAGGATGAAAATTTGAGGGTCAAATGAAAAGAAAGTGTGTAGTGGTAATCACACATACTTCATGAAACAGAACTACAAAACTAGCAAATTTCTTTTATACATTTTTGCTTTTTCATGGTTATTATTTAGTTTGGACTCAAGGTGTCTTAATTTTCTGTGAGACACTAGAGATACCCATGAGTTTTTTTATCTGCCTGTGGCTTTCCCCAATTATTCCGTATACTGGAAATTGCCTATCTACTTGATAATGTGCTTGGCTCCATTCTCTGTGTTAGAGTAATGAGGGAAGGGAGCCTTCAGGAGAGTCAAGTATCAACAATCAACTAAATGTAAATAAGATGGCAGAAAGTAAATATATTTCTGGGTCAATGTGGTAACCTTAGTAGAAATCAATAACATTAAAAGACTAAATATACACAAAAAGGCACAAGCAGATTTTGCTAAGTCACTTCAGTCGTATCCAACTCTGTGCAACCCAATAGACGGCAGCCCACCAGGCTCCCCTGTCCCTGGGATTCTCCAGGCAAGAACACTGGAGTGGGTTGCCATTTCCTTCTCCAATGCATGAAAGTGAAAAGTGAAAGTCAAGTCACTCAGTCGTGTCCAACTCTTAGCGACCTCATGGACTGCAGCGCACCAGGCTCCTCCGTCCATGAGATTTTCCAGGCAAGAGTACTGGAGTGGTGTGCCATTGCCTTGGGGTCATAATATTCTGCTGAATTTATATATAGTTTATTATTTCTGTTTAGTAATAGAGGTCCCCATGTCTAAGGAGCTGTGGCTGCGCAGGAGCAGGAGGTCCTAGAGGAGCCATCCCACGTTGGCATCACTAACTCGATGGACGTGAGTCTGAGTGAACTCCGGGAGTTGGTGATGGACAGGGAGGCCTGGCGTGCTGCGATTCATGGAGTCGCAAAGAGTCGGACACGACTGAGCAACTGAACTGAACTGAGCTGAACTGAATAGAGGTCTGGAACAAATGGCATTTGAGTCCAAAAATGGCAGTTAAAACAGCAGAGGAAAAAAGAACTGGGAGTATAGGAAATGGAAAGTAAAAAATAAGACTGAATAAAAGATACCACTTGGGTCTAAGTATAAACTATTCACTAACTCTGTTCACCTATGAATCATGCTGGTGCTCATAACGCTGGAATTAAGACCACTTATTTTGACAAGGCAAAATCTTGTTTCAAATGTGTTATTTTCCAAATGGGCAGAGTATAAGCTTACTTCTTGAAACATTTAAATTTAATATAGACAAAGACTGAAAGTCCTTGGCTACTTGCATTATTTTCCCATTTGAAAAAGGGCTTCTCCCATCAATTAGCATTCTGCCTACTGCATCGATCATATAGTTAACTGATTGCTCTTGTAGTTTATAAATGCACCCAGATGCTGTGGGATGATCACATTCTGTAAATTAAAGGAGCATATGGAAGGCATGCGGACAGTAACATTTCATCATAACTACCCAAAACATCCTTAATATGCAATGCTACATCACTAATTACTTTGTAACTGTGTAAGCATTTCCTGGTTAATGTCTTGGTGAGAAATTCGCTTGGCAGTTGAGCCCAAATGCTATTGTGACCAAACATTTAATACCATTTTAGGTCTCTTCTAGTTTTATTCCACAGAAGGAGAATGGGGCTGTCAGCCTATTCTTGATGCTATTCAGTTGTTAAGCCTTTTTCTGACTCTTTGCAACTCCATGGACTATAGCCCACCAGGCTCCTCTGTCCATGGGATTTCCCAGGCAAGATACTGGCATGGGTTTCCATTTCCTTCTCCAGGGGATCTTCTGACCCAGGGATCGAACCTATCTCTCCTGCATTGGCAGGTGGACTACTTTACCAATGAGCCACATGAGGAAGTCCTTCTCAGCCTATTAGGCAACCTTGACTGGACAAAGTAATTGAAAATATTTATTCTTTAACACTGGGTTATCTTGCTTAATGAACATGAGTCAACACTCCAAAATATAAATATCTGTTCAAAGATCTATCTGTAAACAATATTTTTTCCTAAGAACATCAGAGGGAATTTGCCAACTGGGGAGAATTTTGCTGTTTAGTGGACTCTCTTTAATTTTGAAAAATAAGGCATGGAAGAAAAGGACTGGAGAAAGTATAAGAAATTGGTTTCATTTGTTAACTCTAGGAAAATCAATATAATTTCAGTAAATTATTTAAAATGTATCCCAGGATATTAAAGGTAAAGATTTTCATTTACTTTAAGGCATACATAATTCCTTGCCAAGTTTCAAAAAGCAGTCAAAAGAGACATGCAACATGGCAAAACTTTTAGAAAATGGAAATTCTCTCCATACACAAGATCCGCCAGCCAAATGCAAGAGGTGTATACTTAAACTTTTAAAACTGTTTTTTCACTGGTACATTTTGACTGCATGAACTTGGTAAAATTCAGTTTTACTTAGGACTGGGAATTGTGTCTGGATTCACCTTAGGATTTTGAAATAATAATTAAAATAATAGAATTCCTAAGTAAATTCATTCTCTATTCTTTCTCAATCCTATGACACTTCTGGGCAAAGACAATGACCAATTTTCTGGGCTTCACTGACGATGCTAAGTGATTAAGCTCATTGTAGAATTTGAACTAGGCATTGGTCAAGCCCTGAGACTTCATGATAAAATCAACAAGTACTTAAATAAAACATTCAAAGTTATTCTAGAAATGAACGTGTATTTATGAGTCAGAAGTAAAATGACAGATTAGTCAGCATGAGCTCCGTATGTTTTCAGAATTGAAAACTTACTTAGGGAAAAAGTCAATAAGCCTTATTGATGATTGAATTGTTACAATCTGAAAATAAGTTTAGTAGTTATTGCCTTACTTATGTTTAAATACTACAAGCTCAAACAACATGACAACTAAATTTAAATTTTGTTCCTACTTCTCCTGAATATGACAAAGAGGAAAAGATTACAAACAACAACAAATAACACACCATTTGTAATCTGGCAAAGTACCATCTTTTCATGGAACTTCTCTCCTAATCTATGAAAAATAGTTGTCACAACAGACATGACTTTCTCATAATGAAAAGACGATGCAATCAGAAGTTACTTTGAAAAGGGAGGCCAGGCTTCCTTCACTATTAAGCCAACTCCTCCCTTCCCCCTCCTCCCTCCCCTTTCCTGAGATTCACTCCCTTCTGTTCTCCATCTGCTCCGCCCCCACCTATTGTCTCTACTCCCTGCCAAGCATGCCAATCCCATCTGGTCCTACTCTTGCTTCTGCTGGCTCTAATTCCCATGGGCCTAGGAAACATTTCAATGCCAAGGTTTTTCTCCTCTTCAGGAGAATAAGGATAGCTAGGAGACTATCAAACAATGAGCCAAAGAATTCACACACATGAACGGGCACATAATGTCTCAAATACACAATTCTCTCCTAGGCTAAAATTAAAAATTGTTTCTAATTCTCTTACCTCAGATTCATTTTTAAAAACTGAAATCATCCTATCTCTGAAATAATCAAAATTCATATTTCAAAAATACAAACACTTTCATTCATCTCAGATATGCATTTTTTCAGTAAGCAGAAATAATTAGTGTAAATAAATGTTACTCAAATCTTACCATCATGAAATATTTCCATTAATTAATCAGATTTAATAATCACTAATACATTTTCTGCTGCATTAAACATACATTTAATTCACATATTCCACCTTCATGACTTCTCAACGAAAATCCACTCTGCCGCAAAAGCATGCATGGTCAGAATCTAAGCATATTTAGGCAAAATTATCATCAAGTCATTAACAATAATAAAGCAGTCTGGCAGGTATTGAAAGCAGCTTTTATTCATGCTTTTACTCGAACCAACTTAATACATATATACATATATAGAAACACACACACACACACAATTTTTGGTTGTTTCTGCCACAAGCATGCTCAAAAACCTCTGAAGCTCACAGAAAGCAGCAAACAAAAGTATAAGCAACCATGCTCAGGGTTTAAGGACATTTAAAAATTTAAAACCACCTTTCTACATTTCCTATAGAGCATGCATAAATTTGACATGCAATTCCAAGAAGAAACAGTTTAATATAAATCTTAAAATTAGTTTATCCAAAAGAGTTTATTCTTAGTTTCATTATTATTGTTCTCAGGCTTCTGGTATCTTAAACCCTGCATGCTGCAGTTCTAAGCTGTGCTGAGCACCGGCTGTGATAGAAGAAGCTACCTGCGAGTTTTCACAGTGCCATCTCATATCCATGTCTGTCTGGCTACCCTGCGTGCTTAGAGCTTTTTTTCTTAATTCTTAATGGAAATCCTAGGAAATTTAGTCCATCCTCTGAAATCAATACTGGTGACAGGAGAGCTCCCTGACTCAGTGGGAGATCAAAATGATAAATTGCCTGCGCATCAGCCTGGCCTATCAGTGCCCTGCACACAGATGGGCGAGAAAAGACACAGAAAAGGCTCTATCAGTCACGTGTCACCAGTGAGCCAATGGCTGACGAGCTACTGCAGGAAGGGATGCTGCAGTTCCGTCTGCAGTTGACGAGGCTGTTGGTACACAGCCCACAACCCGCGACCCGCTCAAAAAGTCTAGGCAGTTGCTGCTGTTGAATTTGCTCCCTGGCTGCGACTGCATAGGGCAACCGACATCCCCCTAAACCCCTGACCTAAATAAAGACCTATTTTCATGCACGGAAATTTTTCTCGGTAATACAATTTTTACTTTGTAATCCAATGTTATAGCCCAGCAGAAAAAAAAACTACTTTTTAACATCCCAACCCTTAAACTTCTCTTATGTGCTTTCCTTCAGCTGATCATCACGTTTTCACCTAATATTAAATTAGAAGCCTTAAACTGCAATTAGCTTGCAAACCTCCTAACAGAATCAGCTCAAAGCTTTATAATTGTAATTTTATTTCCAAGTTAATGAATGGCATCTTTTGAATGCCCTGTATATAATGAGTATTTTTATGGGATAATTTTGCAATGGCAATTATGCAATATTAAGAAGTAGATTACTATGCTTTTTTTTTTTTTTGCCAATTAGAGCTGTTTCTCTTTAAAGACAATTTAAGTCCCAATAAATATGCCATTTTATCGACCATTAAAAATAAAAACAAGCACCAAAGAATGTACATCCTGCTTCCCAAAGAAAAACAAATGAGCTATCCAGTGTTGGAAATACATACTTATTTTTCGTCTTTCCTCTAAAATTTAAAATAATTCTTTCATAAACAGAGTCTCCACATCTGGAATACCATATGGAAATATATCCCCAGTACATCTGCATTTATTGATCATTCTATAATAGCAGACATATTGCACAGTCGAAGGTAACTGAGCTGAGTGTATCCTGTCTGATAGGAAGGTTTTAAGTGGTGAGACTGTGGTGTGTTTCAAATGGCAGTAGCATGGAGATATTTTTTTAAAGTCCAAAAGAAACATTGAATGATCTTCAGGAATAACATTTATATCAGAAAGAGTCCTAGGGCACATCTATTGTTCTTTATGGCCCAGTTATTATTATCTCCTGGCATTTTCAAGGACTAATTCTAACTGCTTTCAGAGTCATGCAAAATTACTTAGAGAAAATATCTGAGAATAAATCTCGATAGGTGTGCCATGATAAGAAAAATTGCTACGGAGGTTTACAATGCTGAAATTTCACAGCTCATTTTGTCTTGGCAACAATTTTTTAAACTCATCCTTTTGAAATACTTGGATTCTGTCAAGATTTTTTTTTTTTTTTGGCCAATTCCTTTCCTCTCATTCCTTTATTCAATGTTGTCTATTAGAAAAGAATACAGCATTTTAAAAATTATTTAAAACATACATCATTTTCTGCCCATTCTATCAATTTGCCCTATTTATTAAATAATATAAACCTCAACAGTCACACTTTATTCTTTTAAAAGAAAAGATGAAGGCTCAGAGTACTTATCAAAAAGAAAACAAGAATGAAACACTGACATGAAGACGTGAAACCTATTTATTGAACTATTGTAATAGCCCCAAACTAGAAGCCACCTATTTATCAATAATGAACTGAGGAGATAAATTAGTTTTACAGTCAGACATTCTGTAGCTGTAAAATAGAATGTGGTAAATTCAAACATGTGTATATGAAGAGTCCTCTAAGATGTATTGCTATGTAAACAAAAATTAAAGGTACAAATTCAAAATTGTTTAAAGGCTATACACACACTAAACACACACATTTAGACATGCAAATACAAAGCTGCATATGCAGAGGAAATTTCTGCAAGGACATAAAAATATCAGTTAATAGTGGTTAAATCTGAGCAGTGTTGAGTTCAAAGGTGGGACCTGGCATAGTTCCAATAGGTACAATTCTGTACATTTTTAAATCCAAGTCTATGTGTTACTTTTCTAATTCAAAATTAGTTAATTAATGTTAAGTGATGGCATTTATATTCATTTAGATTTTAAAGGATGTGATTGGGATTTCCTGGTGGTCCAGTGGCTGAGAGTCCAGGCTTTCAATGCAGGGTGCTTGGGTTTGATTCCTGGTCAGGGAACTAGATCCTGCTTGTCTCGACTAAAGGGTTTGCATGCTGCAACAATAAAGATCCTCTATGCTGCAACTAAGACTAGTGCAGCCAAATAAATAAATAAAATATTTTTTTAAAGGACGAGATTGGTAGATGTTTTAAGCTAAAATACTGAAGGAAAAGGAGGAGAGACAGAAGGAAGGTGGCCTGGGTTTTGGCATGCAAAGAAAATTTGGTAGATATGGGCAAGAAGAGAGCTGCTAGGTATAAGTTCTGGCAGGCTTAGCCAAAGACTTCCACATCCCATATTAACTTCTAGGGCTTTCATCTCTGAATACAAACAGCGAAACAAACTTACATGGGTTAAAGGCTTTACAACTTGCAGTGACAATTCACCGAAATTATCTCTGATTCTTAGAGGCAGGAATGTGAAAGAATGAGAAATACACGATTTGGATAATTACCTGAATTTGGGTGAACTGACTCTTCCAAATTTAGTTTTCTCAGCAGGATGAAATTGGCAAGAAGCAGCAGAGTTAAACTTGTATCTTAATTTAGGATATTGTTTACTGCTGCTTTAAAAGGAAAGTAGTGTTCATGTTTTTATCAATAATGGTGTAGGTTTAAAGACAAGATGAAATCCATTTTCTTCTATTTCCTCCCGGGCACAAACTTATTTTATCCCCAAACCAGAACCTGCCTTATAGATTCTATTTTTGACTCATTAGTTGTTGTTATTCAGATTTCTATAAATTTAGTGGTCATGTACGGATGTGAGAGTTGGACTGTGAAGAAAGCTGAGCACCGAAGAATTGATGCTTTTGAACTGTGGTGTTGGAGAAGACTCCTGAGAGTCCCTTAGACTGCAAGGAAATCCAACCAGTCCATTCTAAAGGGAATCAGCCCTGGGATTTCTTTGGAAGGACTGATGCTAAAGCTGAAACTCCAATATTTTGGCCACCTCGTGTGAAGAGTTGACTCATTGGAAAAGATTCTGATGCTGGGAGGGATTGGGGGCAGGAGAAGGGGATGACAGAAGATGAGATGGCTGGATGGCATCACTGACTCGATGGACGTGAGTTTGAGTGAAATCCAGGAGTTGGTGATGGACAGGGAGGCCTAGTGTGTTGTGATTCATGGTGTTGCAAAGAGTGGGACATGACTGAGCAACTGAACTGAACTGAACTGAACTGAACTGAAGAGATATAAACATTAAAAAATGAATTGGCCAGATTAAGTCAAAAGTTTATAATATGCATTATTAAAGGATTTTTTGTTTGTTTGTTTTACACCAAATTATTCTAAATCAATGGTTTATGGGGATGGTTTTTATCCCAGGGGAACATCTGATAATGTATGGAAACACTTCTAGTTGTCACAACTAGAGGAGGTGTTACCGGCATCTAGTGGGTTGTAGCTAAAGATGCTGCTTATCATCTTAAAACATACAGCCCCTACATCAAAGAGTTATCTGGCCCTAGATGTCTACAGTACCAAGACTGAGAAACCATGCTCTAAACAGCAGGCTTTTCTATTGTATTCACAAAGAGGTTAAAAAAGTATTCTGTATACATTGTAATGAGATGGCAAAGAAAAGATAACTGTGGACAAAACCCTGAGTCACTCCAAAATTAAGAAGTCATGGAGAAGAAACAGCAGATAAGGATGAGGATAGAAGAAAAATCAGTGTGGAGACCTGAAAACTGTGATAAACAATGTATCAGAAACACATTCAAATTGCTTGGATGCCATTAATTGGCCAAGTAATCCATTCTCCATGGAAGCTTCATTTAAATAAAGGATCTGAGAAATTAATCTCATTGAAATTAACAATATGAAAGACCAAGGTCCCTAGTCCTCTTTCTATTTGAATTCTTATAGATGTGGCCAGGAAATGTAATATCTACAGGTATCACAGGAGGGCTCTTTGAAGGAATATGTGAAGGGGAGGGATTTTGGTGACCTTCAAATTATACTTCTTAGGCTACTTATGGTTTTAGGTTACTTCAGTCACCTCATGCCAAGAATTGACTCATTGGAAAAGACCCTGATGCTGGGAGGGATTGGGGGCAGGAGGAGAAGGGGACGGCAGAGGATGAGACAGCTGGATGGCATCACCGACTCGATGGACGTGAGTTTGAGTGAAATCCAGGAGTTGGTGATGGACCGGGAGGCCTGGTGTGCTGTGATTTGTGGGGTCGCAAAGAGTCGGACACGACTGAGTAACTGAACTGAACTGAACTGAGAGTCCACAAAGCTAGACTTGTAAACAAACAAGTGAATGAAGATACCCTGGAGGAAAGAATGGCTACCCACTCCAGTACTCTTGCCTGGAGAATTCCATGGACAGAGGAGCCTGGTAGACTATAATACATGGAGTTGCAAAGAGTTGGACACAACTGAACAACAAAATTATTCACGACCCCCATCATAGCTTGCAGAGGAGGCAGAGTTCTGCTGTTCCCCATAGGAAGGGGGTTAGTAGTTCTTTTCTTCAGACTCTCACCCAGCCTTTCTATCCACATATAAGGGTTCTAGGAACACAGTTCTCAGGACCAGCATCAGGCACTTTCCCTCTGTGACTCCTGTCATGCCCATTTCCAAACTTGGCCCAGCCTGTGGCATTCAGGGTCAGTGCAGCAGAGCTGAGATACAAGGCCACCTGGAATACTATGGGACTGGAGCAGCTTCAAGCCAAATGAATGCTCTTTGTGAGGGGGAACATTGCAGGAAAGCAGGAGAGAGACAGAAAGGAGGAGAGAGGGACAGAGGAAGTGAGAGAAAGACAGGAAGGGGGATCATAGAAAATAGCCACAGATGCAGATATTATCATACACTCTGTGATGTGGGAGAATATTTCATGTCACAATTCTCTTAAAACCAGAAATACTTGTTATAAGAGCTCTTATAACTCTCATAGTCCAATCCTTCATTTTACAGATGAAAGGTTTTGTGGCAGAGAGGTTAAATAACTTTACTTCAGTTGACAGTGGGATTCTGTCCCATTTCAGTCGATTGATGAACATGTTATTGACAAGGTTCATGATTTCAAAAATCACCATAATAATCAACCAGAGTAAAACTTGGAGGAAAGGAAAATGTTGACGTCAAAAAGGAGACAGCAAGTGGCTCCAAACCCCTCCCTCCCACCCTGATACTGGAGTAGGGCACTGAAAGATTTTGCTATCCAGGGAAGAGTAAGATCCTCCACTCAGCATTGATAGGATACGAAATACAAAAGAAGCAGCTTTGAGTTTCTTCCTTTTGGAAGGAAATGAGTGGTGGCTGAAGATTTTGTTTTAAATGCAAATTTTCTTGTCTGTACTTTCCCCACAGTGATGATGAATGGGAATTAGGATGCATGAGTGACTTTTGAAAGACATATGTCAGGAAGTAAGCTCTAGTTGTGACAGAATATAGAATAGGGAAATATTCTGGACCATTTTCATTTTTTAAGAGAATAAACACATAGCAATGGTATAAAAATTTTAGTGGGTTATCTTGGTTTTAAATTTTTATTATTTTGGCTCTTTCTCCCCTATAATGGCAGCCCTAGTTTGAGACCATCGAGTACCATTAACTGCTGTTAACTGCTAATTTAATATGTACAAGTACACATTAGAGGTAGGAAGTGAATTAATGTCTAAATGAGTAAAATTTCCCTTATTCTACATCTTATGGTGTCTTTTTTTCTGCCACTTCATTCCTGTGGGTTTTGTTTTTTTTAGACTGACTATTCCTCTAGGTATGCACACTTTTTGCAAAGTAAAAACACAAGCAAAATCCACTGCCTCAAATGATCTTTTCCATAACACTGTATTCTAAAATTTATTATACTAATGTTAGATATAAAAGAAAATGATACTCAGAAGGACTCAATAACATCTATGAAGTTAGCAATTGAAAGTCTACTGACTATGTAGCTAGCAAATGTTCTTTCCAATCAGAACTACCCCTAGTGCTTCCTCTAGCATCGTTCTTCTTGAGTTTAGTTTGCATAAGAACCAAGGAGGAATGTGTTAAACATACTGGGTCCCTGCCTGGAGACTGATTCTCTTAACTGGATGGGTCCCAAACATCTGCATTATTGATAGGCATCCCACCTTCATAATTTAAGACCCCCTTTCCAGGTGGCACCAGTGTTTAAGAATTGCTTGCCAGTGCAGGAGACATAAGAGATGTGGGTTCAGTCGCTTGGTTGGGAAGATCTCCTAGAGCAGGAAATGACAACCCACTCCAGTATTTTTGCCTGGAAAATTCCATGGACAGAGGAGCCTGGTGGGTTACAGTCCATGGGGCTGCAAAGAGTATGACGCGACTGAGCACAGGCTCAACTGAGAGTTTCAAATTCAGAATTCTTTTAAAGGAAAAGTCAGGTCAACAGGATTCCTAATGAATGGAGATGGGAAGATTTTCATTAAAGGAATAAAATTTAAAAGTCATGTTCACCAAGAGAGAAACTGGAACAGAGAGCAGCGCCATAGCAAAAAAGAAAAATGTAGGTGCTTAAAAGTCATCCATGAAGGGATAGTCTCCCAAATTGAATTTTACATTGTAAAGAATATTTTAGTTGAAAATACTTTTCAGCAACAAAGATTAATGTGCATAGAAGAAATACGCAAATAGTAGCATTTAAAAGAATAGAATGACCCTTTTATAGCCACAGATACATATGGCACTTGACGGAATTGGTTCCTATCTCACTACCACCATTTGAAACCATGAATAAGCAGATATCCACGCAGGATCCTTCTGCATGTCCTAAGAATTCATTTGTACTGAGAAGGGTTTTCTTAGGATGGCTCTCTAGACCTCTAGAGAAGGAAAGCTTTCTTTTATGAGATCACTACCTGAATCTTCTCAAATCTTCTCTAATTGTTTAAAATATAAATCCACCCAGAAAGATATCCCCCAAAGTATTTAATGCAGAAGAACGACATATGAAAGGGATTTCCCTGGAGGTCCAGTGGCTCAGACTCCAAATTCCCAAGACAGAGGGCCAGGGTTCAATCCCTGGTCAGATAACTAGACATGCTGCAACTAAGAGTTTGCATGCTGTGACTAGGACCTAGTATATCCAAATCAATAAGTAATATTTAAAAAAAATAATGACACAATGAAGGGAGAGTGCACTGTTCAGAAATCCCCTGGTCACCATTTTCTCCCAGTTGGCTTCCAGATTGGCCAGCTTAAGGTCAAAGGGTAAAAATGGTGCTGAAAGGATGTCTACTGCCAGTCCCTAACTCATTTTTTTAAAATTTCTGAGCCCTTTGTCATGCTATACATTTGTCTAATTTCAACAGAAAGTTGACAAACTGTTCACATTGATCCAAACTCAAAACTTTAGAGACAAATGTAATAAGAAGCTGATTCTTTCAGGGTGTTGTAAGTAGGACAATGCTTTTTACCAAACAGACACCAGTGATCAAAAAGAGTTTGGTTGGCTGATTAATGAAAAGCATTAATCAAAAAAGCCACAGTCCATGGTCTGGTCCGTTAGAAAGGAAGAGAGAAAGGAGGAAGGGAGACAAGAAAGAAAAGAACAAAAGGGGGGAAAAAAAGAGCACAAAACATTACATGAAGCTGACATGCCTTAGAAGACCGTGTGAGAAACTTTTGCTTTTCAGTGAGTACAACTTGCGAGACATTATAAAAAAGTGAGTCTTCTTCCTCCTTGCTTCCCCCACCTCCCACTGATAACGTAGCACACAATGATATTTTAAGCATCAAGAATGTAAACACTGAAGAGTGTAAACACTGAAGGTTACACATGCCTTCACAATCCTATGCATGCACACAAGCACAAGCCACATACAGAATCCACATTTTTACTTATCAGCAGTGTTTTCCATTAACAAAACTGTGAAAGCTAAATTGGAAACAAAGCTCATAATTGGCTATTACATTATAAGAAAATCAGTGAACAGAAGTTCTCAAACGTCTCACTCATACAATTATACTGTAAAGTTCATGAGCAAACTGTAGCAGGCAGAAGCACTTATTTCATGTAGATTTAATATTTTACAGCAATTATTTTCCAAATTTAAGATGCCAAAGAATTTGAGTGTTTAGAAAAAAGGAAATTATGTGGTCTCACCTTGATCTACTTATAATTTCCAGGGATGAGGGTAAAACACTGTATACTTAATCTGTACTCCTGGGAATTCTGAAACAGGTTGCTTTAGAGCTCAGTGTGAGAAACATATCTATGTACACCCTCCTCCTTCCTCCAGCTGCTTTCTACTATAACACCCCTTGGACTAGATTATCCAGCTCAACTGGATTATGCAGTGTAGGGCTTCTCTTGTGATTTACATGGCAAAGAATCTGTTTGCAATGCAGAAGACCCAGGTTCGATCCCTGGGTTGGGAAGATCCCTTGGAGAAGGGAATGGCAACCCACTCCAGTATTCTTGCCTGGAGAATTCCATGGACAGAGCAGCTTGGTGTGCTACAGTGCATGGGACTGCAAAGAGTCAGACATGACTGAGTGACTAACACACACACACACACACACACACACAATTCTACTTCTATAGGGTAATACCTTTCATTGTGGGGGATAGACGGTCGGAAAATCTAGACAGAGCTTGGAAATGATGGGATAAATAGATCCTGAAAAGATTCCCTGTAACAAACTGCATTCAGTTTTGGTATAGAAAGATGGTAGAGTTATTTTAGGAAAGGCATGAAAAGTGTAAAAGTGCTTTTCTGTAAAAATTTAAAATTTATTATATAAATGATAAACTTTATCTTTTCAGGGCTTCCCTGGTGGCTCAGAGGTTAAAGCGTCTACCTCCAATGCAGGAGACATGGGTTCAATCCTTGGGTCAGGAACATCCCTTGGAGAAGGAAATGGCAATCCACTCCAGTATTCTTGCCTGGAGAATCCCATGACGGAGAAGCCTAGTAGGTTACAGTCCATGGGATCGCAAACTAGAGGACTGAACAATGCTTATAGCACATGGGAAACCATCAATATATATTAGCTTAACTGGTAAATTTGATCATCACAGCAAGTAAATCTATGAAAACAATTCAAACTCAATCTTACTACCTTCACAAAACTTTCTATTGCTGTTGATGCTGCTGTTACTGTTTTGATTTTCATTTCATATTCTTTTCTATTTGTTATCTGTACACACATAATTTTAAATAGTTGCAATAAGACAGCAAAGAAACCCATAAACAAAATGAAAAGATAACCCACAGAATGGGAGAAAATATTTGCAAATGAAGAGAATGTCAAAGGGTTAATCCAAAATACACAAACAGCTCATGAAGCTCAATATCAAAAACAAACAAAAAATCCAATAAAAAAATGGGCAGGGGTTCTAAATGGACATTTTTCCAAAGAAGACATACAGATAGCTAAAAGGCATTTGAAAAGATGCTCGACATCATTAATTATTAGAGACATGCAAATCAAAACTACAGTGAGGTATCATCTTACACCAGTTAGCATGGCCATCATCAAAAAATTCTACAAACAATAAATGCTGGAGAGGGTTTGGAGAAAAGGGAATCCTCTTATACTGTTGGTGGGAATGTAAATAGGTACTGCCACTATGGAGAACAGTATGGGGTTTCCTTAAAAATCTAAAGATAGAACTAACATAGGACCCAGCAATCCTACTTCTGGGCATATGTCTGGGAAAAACCATAATTTGAAAAGATACATGCACTCCAATATTTACTGCAGCACTATTTACAACAGCCAGGACATAGAAGCAATCTAAATGTCCATCAGCAAATGAATGGACAAAGAAGGAGTGGTGTATATGTACAATGTAATATTACTCAGCTGTAAGAAAAATGAATTAATGCCATTTGTAGAGACCTAGAGATTATCACACTGAGTGAAGTAAGTCAGACAGAGAAAGACAAACACCATATGATATTTCGTATTTGTGGAATCTAAAATAAATGGTACACATTAACTTATTTACAAAACATCTGTAGAGTCACAAATATAGAAAGCAAATTTATGGTTACCGAAGGGGAAATGAGGGAGAAGAGATAAATTGGGAGGTTGGGATTGACATATACATACTACTATATATATATAATAAGTAACCAATAAGAACTTAGTGTATATAGCACAGAGAACTCTACTCAATACTCTATAATCACCTATATGGGAAAAGAATCTAAAAAAGAATGAATATATGTATATGTCTAACTGATTCACTTTGCTGCACAGCAGAAACTAACACAGCAGTGTAAATCAACTATGCTCCAATAAAAGTTAATTTAAAATTAGTTTCAATAATAAAAATATAGTTTTATAATTTAATATAATGGCATGTACATTTCCCATCTTGACTCAGAACGTCATTATCATTCTAATCCAATAGCCAAAGTGGTGTGTTATAATTTGTCTAACTATTTTGCTTTTTTTTTTTTTTTTGGATAATGGATTAATTCCTATTTTTTAATTCTGCTCTTGTAAATAACTATTTTCTTCCTTTGTGTTTTTTTTTTTTCATAAGATAAATTCCCCAAAGTGGGATTACTAGTCTAAAGACATAAGAGTTTTTATAGAGCTTGAAGCAATCTGCCAAAGTACTTTTCAAAAGGCTTGTTCTAATTTTCACATTGTCTCCAGCATGCTATGTTCTATTATACCTCACTGGTGTGAACATGTTGCCTTTTCTATCTAGAGATGCCCTTTTCCCATTTAGAAAAAAGTCTGGTAAACTCCTACACATCGCTTTATATCAAGCTCAAATGCTACTCTTCCTTTCAGGCTTCTCAAGTCCCTAGGCAGAGTTAGTCATGACTTCCATCGTGTTACCACAGTACTTTGTAATAATACCATTTTTAGCACTTAAATAATTCTGTTTGTTGTAGTTGTTTGTATATTTCTTTTTTTCTTCTTAGATTATTAGCAATTGTAACGTTGGAACTCTGTCCACTTCATCCTTCCAACCTCTGGCACTGGGCCTGGCATATATTAGACATTCAATAAATGTTTGTTAAATGAATGAGGAATGAATGAATGAACTTGTCAATGTGATGCACACCCAAGCCTCTTGCCAAATCTCTGCGTTAAATGCCTTCTTTCACCCCACCCAGTCCTAGGAACACTTGTATTTTGGTAGATCTGTTGTACAATATATGTGTGTTTTACATTTGTCTATTTTGTAGCTCTATACTTTTACATTTTTACTAAACCACTTTCAGGTCTTGGTGGTATAATTCTGTGACTTGCTGTGACTCAATTCTCTGAATTCATTAGACAACGACATGAATAAACGAGAGTCAGAAAATGTTTCTTGCCAGTTCAAAATGAAGAAGTTTTTATGACTATAATGTTAGGACTAGTAAATAGGATTATAAATCACCTGTGGAAACTATAGCATGTGTATGACCCTGCTGTAGAGAGACTGAAATTTTTTTAAAAATCACTGATACTGAATTATTTAATAATAGATCATCAATATACACATTTTGACATATACACTCCCATTTTATCCTTACCAAATCCTGGTAAGAAACACAGACAAAGCAAGTGAATCACATCTAAAATTTGGAAGATAAGGAATCTAAAGCACAGAAACGTGGTAAGGAAGTGGAAAAAGCAGTATCAGTACTCGTGTATTTTGAATCACATTTTCCAGTAGTCATGTATGGATGTGAGAGTTGGACTATAAAGAAAGCTGAGTGCAGAAGAATTGATGCTTTTGAACTGTGGTGTTGGAGAAGACTCTTGAGAGTCCCTTGGACTGCAAGGAGATTCAACCAGTCCATTCTAAAGGAGATCAGTCCTGGGTGTTCACTGCAAGGACTGATGTTGAAGCTGAAACTCCAATAATTTAACCACCTGATGCGAAGAGCTGACTCATTTGTAAAGATCCTGATGCTGGGAGGGATTGGGGGCAGGAGGAAAAGGGGACGACAGAGGATGAGATGGCTGGATGGCATCACCGATTCAATGGACATGAGTTTGGGTAAGCTCCAGGAGTTGGTGATGGACAGGGAGGCCTGGCGTGCTGCGGTTCATGGGGTTGCAAAGAGTCGGACACGTCTGAGCAGCTGAACTGAACTGAGCTGAATCACATGTTAGCCCTCATTCTAAATAATCATGAGACTCTGCTGAATTTTATTCCTTAATTGACCAAATTGAGAAAACGAACTTTTAAACAGTGTAAACTAGACTGGTGATTTACAAACAAACAAGCAAACAAACAAACTTTGCTGGTGACAGAAACATATATTCCAAAAGAATGCTTAAAAATAATTCTGTGTGAAAAATAGTATCAGAGGACTCTTACTGAAACTGTAAGATGGAGGGGCCTGCTTTCCCTCCTATCTGGTGGTTCCTGGTAGTTTTTATAAACTGCACTCAGGAAAGCATCATAATGGACCATTCACTTATCCTATGACTCAGCCATACTTATTGTGGCCTAACTCAATATGAAGAACTATGGGAAATACAAAAAAGCATTGCAGGGTCCTTCTCCAAGACCACACACACACACACACACACACACTCTCTCTCTCTCTCTCTCTCCCTGTCTCTCTCTCTCTAACACAGTGTATTATAAATGCCACAGAAATTATATTGCATGGTAAACATTTTGAACTTTCAGGAACAAGTGATAACGTCTAGGTTCATAGCCTATATTGAGTCAGAGATATTCATGTAAGGAACAAAGTAAATGGATATGGATTTTGTTTCCTATTCTGTGACTTTATAAAACCATTTAGTCTGCCTATGCTGATACGTGCTGAAAACACTTTTGCCAATCAAATGCAGGTACTGTGTGATCACAGGGGAGAGAGTAATTCAGTGGTATGAGCACGGGCAGTGAGATCAGACAGATCTGGTTTCCTGACCTAAGCTTGGGGCTTAGATCAGAGGGTTAGCACAATCTTCCTGACTTCCAGCTTCTTCATGAGAATAATGGCAACATATACCCTTTGAAATTTCCCATAAGCTATAAGTGAGATAATATATAGCACTTAGAAGAAAATTGGCACATATTCAATGGTCAATAAATAGTAATAATAACTATTAACATGAAGAAGTGGCTGCTAAGTTCCCACAGACTGTTTCAATTCTATCCTACATAATTTACTTTTGACACGGCTTACTCACAGTGGAAGCTATTATTGTTCTATGTTAATTAAACACAACTGAGCGACTGAACCGAATTAAACACTAAAGACTTTGGCAAGGTAAAAACTTACAAATTTTCAAATTAGGTATGAAAAAAGTAAAAAAAGAATGATCTTGCAAGGTAAAGAGTTAGAAATTTTTGAATTAGTATTCATGCAAAGCCTTAGCAAGATGCTATGCTTCATTTTGCAATGTGTTAGGTTTTACCCAAACTCTTTGGAAAATGCTAGGCTTTTTTTTTCAGCTGTATTTTGTATATGACCTCCAGTTCAATCAATCAAAAACAATGAAGTCATTAGTGTTTGCTGAGTTTAGTCACTTCCATAAATGCTGCATTAGTTGCCTCTGAGATTCTCAACTTCACTTGCATTGTGACAAGCATGACGAATGGCGTTCACAAGCAAGACACACTCCAAGCAAGCTGGCTACACCCTCATCCTTTCCCTTTCACCTAAGAAGACATGTGGGATGCAAGTACGTGAGAGTGATGTTATCATAGATAAACTTGAATCTACACAGCTGACTATTTTAGACAAACAGAAAAAACTTATTTACTCACTTTGTAAGTTAAACCTTTACTATTAACACACTACTTAAAATGCATTTCACATCTGATTGGGACATCAAACAAATTATGATACAGAATTAACCCATGGCATGACCCAAGGCAATGTGTCTGATGTGTGGAAAAATCAAAAGTTCAGTTCCTCTGAAGAAAATTCATTACGGTCAGGAAACCCACTACCACTGAAAAAAGAAAAAGATCTAGTATCATAAATTGTGTAAAGTTTGAAAAGATGTTTACTTAATAATCTGCTACTTGGATCTAAATACAGTGATAAATTGTGCAGAATCCCAGAAGAGGTAGGACAACGTGTACCATATGTAATCTAGCATTTCTCTAAAATAGCAACTCTTAAATACTTTAGTTTCAATGAACATTTCACTCTTAAAAACTACTAAAGACTCCAAAGATCTTCTGTTTATCCAGATTATATCCACGGGTATATACTCTATTAGAAATTAAAAATAAAAAAGTGTTACTTATTAAATCACTTAAAATAACAGTAAATCTATTATATGTTAACATAAAATATACATTTAAAAAATAAGTATTTTTTAAAAATCCATTGTTTTATATTTTTGAAAATATTTTAAATATCTGATGTAATATAAGACATTTGGGTGCTAATACCTGTTTCTGCATTCAGTCTGTTACAAAGTCACATGTCATTTAGTCTCTGAAAATCTCCACTGTACTCTTGTGGTAAAAATGAGAATGAAAACAGCAAATAAAATCTTAGCATTATTATGAAAATAGTTTTGACTTTACTGAAAAGGTCTTACAGATGTCCTCTACTCCTGCCTCAAGATTTTGAGAATCACTGCTCTAAAGGTTTTATAATATTTAGAGACTACCTTCATTATTATTTTTGGTATGTTATTATTATTATTTTTAGTATATCTATGTGCTGTTCTTGTTTGAAAACTTCCTGATGGAGAAGACCATGTCCTACAAATATTAGGTATCATTTATAGCATAGCAGGCCAGCCCAGAACCATAGTATAGCATCAATATGTAATATGTGATTAACTGATATACTGATTGATTGAAATTCATGACATCTTATTGTTCCTTTAATAACCTTCAAAATATTTGCTATAGAGGCATGTGTACAGTTCATCAAATTTTGAACCCATTATGTCAACATTCTACTTAACTAGAAGGAGAAGCTAATTGTATCTGAATTTATTACAGATGAAACAGAGTATGCCCCCTCCCTTAGGACGCACCTGTGAATTTTGGAAGAGAGATATGAGATGAGAAGCTAGAATTATACAATTCTAGGGATGTCTTTATAATATTTTTTCCCATAAAAAATTGTCCTAATAGATCAAATAGGCACTATTTCAACATCTAATCAATTTGTGTATTTAATTGTAGTTTCATAATTATAAAACAATTGAAAGCTAACGACATGGAAGGAAATGGAATTTGAATTCATTAAAAGCTAGAGTTTCATACCTCTGTGAATGGAAAAAAGCAACAAATACCATTTATTTTTATTTGTTCTACTTCAAAATCAGATCCTTTGAGAGATACCCACGTAGCAATTCAGAACTGAAACATTTATGTTTATCTCTGCTGAATCCTTGCAGAGTGGGATGGTTGGCAAAATATTAAACAATGAAACAGTCCTCCTAAATTAAAGGCTTTATTACATAATAAATAATTTCTCTGAATCTTACAAAACAATTCTTTTATCTTCATCTGTGGAAACCCACGGAAAGAGACAAAGTGCCTGCCATGGTCTTGGTAAGCAGGAAACTGACTATTCTGAGGCTCTTCATTGCTAAAATCTAGGTAGATACACAACATAGCTGTTAGACTAGAAAATGAAAAGAGGGGTTACTCATTTCTGTTGGCTTTTCCTTCGTCATGTACGTAAGGACAGCAGATACCGTGGTTTCGTTGTCTTTGCTTTCAAAGGACGTCTACATTATCCAAAATCATGGCTAAATTACTAGGCACAAAGCTTCAGGGCTTAGTGGCTCAGTAAATAGAATTTTCTTAGGTATTTCGTCTTAAACTGATTTTATTCTTGATCTATGTAGGTGGAAAAGGAGCCCCGAATACTGCCCAGCCTACGTGTGAACACATACAATGGACCAAAGCGTCACTGTACTAATAAATCTGGGAAGCAAGAGATGGGAAGAGATTAACTGATGATTAATTTTTGAACTGTAAAGCAAATGTATGAAATTCTAACTGACACGTTAGTTGATGCAATTATGTGTTGTGCATTATGTGCTGAAAGAAAAGGGAGAAGGGAAAGATACATCCAACTGAACGCAGAGTTCCAGAGAATAGCAGGGAGAGATAAGAAAGCCTTCTTAAGTTAGCAATGCAAAGAAGTAGAGGAAATCAGTATAAAGGGAAAGACTATAACATCAATATAAAGGAAAAGATCTCTTCAAGAAAACTAGAGATACCAAGGTGACATTCCATGCAAAGATGGGTACAAAAGAAGGATAGAAATGACACAGTACTAAAAGAAGCAGAAGGGAAGAAGAAGTGGCAAGAATACCCTGAAGAATTATACAAAAAAGGTCTTAGTGACCCCGATAACCATGATGATGTGGTCACTCACATGGAGACAGACATTCTGGCGTGTGAAGTCAGGTGGGTTTTGGGAAGCATTACTTAGAATAAAACTAGTGGAGGGGATGGAATTCCAGCTAAGCTATTTCAAATCCTAAAGGAGGATGCTGTAAAAGTACTGCACTCAATATGCCAGCAAATTTGGAAAATTCAGCAGTGGCCACAGGACTGGAAAGGTCAGTCTTCATTCCAATCCCAAAGAAAGGCAATGCCAAAGACTGTTCAAACTACCGTACAATTGTGCTCATTTCACATACAAGCAAGGTAGTGCCCCAAATTCTTCAAACTAGGCTTCAACAGTATGTGAACTGAGAACTTCTAAATGTACAAGCTGGGTTTAGAAAAGGCAGAAGAACCAGAGATCAAACTGCCAACATCTGTTAGATCATAGAGAAAGCAAGGTAATTTCAGAAAAACATCTACTTCTGCTTCATTGACTACACTAAAGCCTTTGACTGTGTGGATCACAACAAACTGCTGAATTCTTAAAGAGATGGGGATACCAGACCACCTTACCTGTCTCTTGAGAAACTTGTATGCAGGTCAAGAATCAACAGTTAGAACCAGACATGGAACAACAAACTGGTTCAAAATTGGGACAGGAGTACTTCAATGCAGAGTACATAATGTGAAATGCCGAGCTGGATGAAGCACAAGCTGGAATCAAGATTGCTGGGAGAAATATCAACAAC
The DNA here is from genome assembly GCF_032405125.1 of Capricornis sumatraensis. Taxonomy (NCBI): domain Eukaryota; kingdom Metazoa; phylum Chordata; class Mammalia; order Artiodactyla; family Bovidae; genus Capricornis; species Capricornis sumatraensis. The sequence continues at coordinate 74,292,262 of NC_091069.1, read as the reverse complement.
CTCAGTATGCATATGACACTGCCCTAATGGTGGAAACTGAAGAGGAACTAAAGAGCCTCTCAATGAGGATGAAAGAGGAGAGTGAAAAACTGAACATTCAAAAAACTATGATCATAGCATCCAGTCCCGTCACTTCATGGCAAATAGATGGAGAAAACATGCAAGCACTGATGGATTTTATTTTCTTGGGCTCCAAAGTCACTGCAGATGGTGACTGCAGCCATGAAATTAAAAGAAACTTGTTGCTTGGAAGAAAAGCTATGACAAACATAGGCAGCATATTAAAAAGCTGAGAATCACATTTCCAACAAAAGTTCATGTTGTGAAAGCTATGGTTTTCCAGTAGTCATGTACGGATGTGAGAGTTGGACCATAAAGAAGGCTTAGTGTTGAAGAATTGATGCTTTTGACTGTGGTGCTAGAGAAGACTCTTGAGAGTCCCTTGGACAGCAAGAAGATCAAATCAGTCAATCCTAAAGGAAGTCAACCCTGAATATTCATTGGAAGGACTGATGCTGAAGCTGAAGCTCTTAATACTTTGGCCACTTGATGCAAAGGCCCAACATATTGGAAAAGACCCTGATAATGGGAATGATTGAGGGCAGGAGGAAAAGGGGAAAACAGAGGATGAGATGGTGGATGGCATCACTGACTCAATGGACATGAGTTTGAGCAAACTCCAGGAGATTGTGAAGGACAGGGTAGCCTGGTATGCTGCAGTTCATGGGCTCACAAAGAGGTGGACATGACTTAGCAACAATAGAAAGTTGAACAAACAATAGAGAGTTAACCAAAAAACTCAAGTAAACTAAATTGTAAATGCTGAAGTTATAAACTTATAAGTTATAAACTTATAACCAATTTATTAAAAAGTAAAACTGATATCATTGAAAACTACATTCAATACAAGTCAAATAAGAACTCTTGTTACCATCTTCACTTGCCTGTGCAGTGAGAGCCTAAAAACATTGCCCAGCAGAATATGGTAGGCTAACTCCAGATTATTCAGTTTGAATTTTGAGTGTAATTGTAAGTTATTTTTACCTTATAAATGCAAAGGTTTTTGAATTGTTAATCTGGTAGATAGCCCCTAACTGTGTTGTGAAAAATTCAAGTTCAATGGTTTGTGTGCCATTAGTCTATGAAAAGCAAATAAAGGCTGTAGCTTTCTGGTTCAGGCTGCAAACCACCAATAGAACGTTGGTGCCTTGGAGCCAAGGATTTGTATGTGAAAATCAATGCTCAAAGGAATATTAAATCTCCATATAAATGAGGTCAAGTCATTGAACAAATATGTGTCTACTATATTGCAAACCTACTTAAGACTCTGGATATACTAGTGAACAAGACAAGGTCCTGCTACAGTCCATCTTCTAGATAGAAAAAAATCAGAAAACCTATAGCTGATGAATATACCACCGTCAATGTCCTCCAACCAGAGATCACTAGGAATATACCTTCAGTTGGACAAGTTGGGTTTATTAATTGTTGTAGGTAGTGAGAACACATGTCATAGGGAACCATGAGTGTCTCAGTAAGAGGGTGTTAGAAAAGACTTATTAAAGAGTTTGGGCTTGTATTAGTTGACTTGGGGCAAGGTTAAGAAAGCAGAGCTTTGTTCTGGATTGGATGCTATCAGGAAGTAGAGGTAATTCTAAAATTGACTATATGTCTCAATAAATATTACCTATAGCAAGAGCAGACTAGAGTCAGGATGGAGTAATGATTAGTAAATAAGTGGTATTCATTCATCTCAACCAAAAGATGATTTGAAATTTTGTAGGCTACACAGTGACTTTGATTTTAACTGTTTTTAAACAAAAGAATAATGTGGGCTTGGTGGTTTTTTTTTTTTTTTTTAACCTTATCTTGGTCTCATAGTGACCTGTCTCATGTTGGTATTCTATGAGATGGTTTCCGTCCAGCAGGTGAAAATCATGATCTTCCTGTGAGCTCCTGGGCAGCTTCGAATTACACTATGGCCTCACTGTGTAGATTAGTCCAGTTCCCAGATTTCAGAGGCTGCTCTTTTCTAACAATCCAACCATGGAAACTATAAACAAACAGTAGCAACAACAAGGGCTTTGCTGGTGGCACAGCTGGTAAAGAATCCGCCTGCAATGCGGGAGACCTGGCTTTGATCCTTGGGTTGGGAAGATCCCCTGGAGAAGGGAAAGGCTACCCACTCCAGTATTCTGGCCTGGAGAATTCCATGGACTGTCCATGGGGTCGCAAAGAATCCGACATGACTGAGTGACTTTCACTTTTCTAGCAACAACAAAAATCAAAAGATGATAGAACAGGAAAAAAGGGAGGGTCCTTATATGGCTCTTCTGTGAAAAGGCTCTCAGACTTGAGCAACCACCGGAAGTCAATCTGTGATTAGCTCAGGGGAGAGTGCAAATGTCCTAGGGAACAACTATCTCACAGCCCTAAAGCTGGAAAGAGTTTGAAGCATCTAAAGGACAAAAAGACAGACAGTATGACCCAAGAGGGTCAGTGAGGAAGAAAGAAGGGAGGAAAGAGTCAGAGAAGAGCTTTGTAGGCTAGGTAGGGGACTTTATGCTAACTGTGAATAATAACATGATTTTATTTCTGTATTTAAAATATCCTTGTGTATGATCACTGAAAAAAGTATTATGGGGTTTGAAGAGTTGATGAGAAGTAGAGAAACAAATTAGGAGGTTTTTCATTGTAGGCAGGAGATGACCCTGGCTTGCTCCAGGCTGGTGGCAGTAGAGGTGAGCAGAGGGATTGTTCTGGAGTCAGTGCTATGGAACTTACTGATGAGTTAACTTGGGAGGTAAAGGTCAGGGAGGAATAAATGCAGGATGATTTTTTATTAATTATTGGGTTCTGAATGTCAGTGATAACCTTATTCACCATATCAGTTCTAATTCCTGATTCACAGAGGGCAATGGGTGAATGAAAGAGTCTATGTTGCAGTGAACATTGGCACAAATGACAAGCTTCAAAACTGTCTGTTCACACTTATTAACTTACAGTTGTGGTCTGGTTCTTAATTCTATCAACTTGTAGGTAACTCAGTGGTAACAAAGTACAAAATAACCCAGAACAACTCCATCAAGGTAATACTGTCATAAAGAAGTACTAAGTATAAGTAAATATCTCCTACTTACTTAGTGAAAACATGCAGAAAAGAAATAGATGCTAAATTAAATAGATTTGGGAATATTTTTACACTGGGAAAATAGTGGGTGATTACTTTAGAATGGGCTTCCTAGGTTGTGCAGTGGTAAAGAATCCACCTGCCAATGCAGATGTGGGTTCAATCCCTGGGTCGGGAAGATCCCCTAGAGAAGGAAATGGCAACCCATTCTAGTATTCTTGCCTGGGAAATCCCATAGACAGAGAAGCCTGGTGGGCTATAGTCCTTGGGGTTGCAAACAGTCTGACACGATTTAGCAACTAAAGAACAACTTACAGAAGATTAAAAATCCAAAGATTCTGAATTTTGTACCCAGACACCTTTGATATGATATCTAACCTTTTCTCCTTAATTCAAGTGAATGGCCTGTACATTGTACACTAACTTATCTTAAAGGAGTCTCTGAAGAATTGGCTATGCTCTTTGCTGCCTGGTGTCAACCTTTGACGGTCATGGGCCCATCAGATGGCTTTATCTTATTTCCTGTGCTGAACCCAGAGAGAACTCTCCTCATACAGCACCCGGGTAATGAAGTATGGGCAATAAACCAGAGCTTCTCCAGAATCACACTGGGGCGTCTTTCTTTTCTCTCATAAGAGGAGACTTCAGGAAGCACTGAGGTAGCAGAGGATGGGAGCACTCCTCATCCATGCCTATTGCGGCTCATGGCTGGCGCTCAGGCCATCTTTCCAGCATGATGGTGACTCCAGCAGAGGAGACTCTGCCTTCATGGCATGTTTGGCTTTGGAATCTGGAGGTTGAAAATTTTATTTTCTGTAACCAGAATCAGGTGTGAGGTATATGCAAGAAGTGTCTTTGTCTGTTGATATGCTTAAAGCAATGTGACCAATAAAAAGATGTTTGGTTTGAGAAAGTTCTTGTCAAGCACCAGAGAAACAGCTTCAACCTACAGATACCATGGCACCTAGCATAAAGCCAGATTATCTAAAACTGACTGCACAAAATCTATTTATTTTATTTTATTTTGCATTTTATTTTATTTTATTTAAATTTTAAAATCTTTAATTCTTACATGTGTTCCCAAACATGAACCCCCCTCCCACCTCCCTCCCCATAACATCTCAGTGGGTCATCCCCATGCACCAACCCCAAGCATGCTGTATCCTGCGTCAGACATAGACTGGCGATTCAATTCTTACATGATAGTATACATGATAGAATGCCATTCTCCCAAATCATCCCACCCTCTCCCTCTCCCTCTGAGTCCAAAAGTCCGTTATACACAGCTGTGTCTTTTTTCCTGTCTTGTATACAGGGTCGTCATTGCCATCTTTCTAAATTCCATATATATGTGTTAGTATACTGTATTGGTGTTTTTCTTTCTGGCTTACTTCACTCTGTATACTCAGCCGTTAAAAAGAATTCATTTGAATCAGTTCTGATGAGATGGATGAAACTGGAGCCGATTATAAAATCTATTTATTTTAGAATCTATTTTCTTCATGTTTTTACTAAATAGATAGGAGACATTTACTTAGTATTCGTTTATGACAATACTACATTGATTGGGTTGTTTGGTCCAGATTAGGGTTATTTTGTACTTTGTTACCTAGAATTTAACACATGTTGACTTTTGAAGGTTAGAATATACTTAAACTACAATGGTGAGAGTTGGGGGAAAATACAGACATCTTAGGGGTCATGTGGTCACAACCTGTTACAGGGACACCAAGCCATGTAAAATCACCACAGCTAAGGGAAGTACTTCAAGAAACCAGAGGTAGAATGCAGTCATTCTATAGCCCAGATGCATTCTCACCATTAGAATGACTCCCTCAGCCAGTCATGCTTACTCACTGTCATTCATTGATTATTTGATGATACGGGCAAACTACAAAGTCCTCTGTTTTGTGCAGGGCAAAAGGTGAGAGCAAATTTCTAGAAGTTAATAAACAGGTTACCAGCTTTCTTTCTCTCTGCTCATAGCAATAGGGAAAAATCACTGAAGTGTGAAAAACAGGATTCTGTTCCACCAGTGCCTCCCATCCAGTGCTGCAGGAAAATGAAATATTGACATACTTAGGTGTAGTTCTCGTAATTTCACCCAGCTCAAAGCAATGACTGAACACTCCTGGGTAGCATGAAAACACCTGGAGAAAGGAGAGAAAATGATCTTCCCTTCCAATCTTCTTTGTACCTTTGGGTTTCTTGTAGCTAAGGATACACATGTCTTGCAGTGATTGAAGAGGGTGGTTATAACAGCTGTCAAATCTGTAAAGTCAAGACATGAAACTCATTTTTAAGATCTCAGTAGAGGAGAAAAATGAGAGGAAGGTAACTTGTAATTTCTGCCAATTAGATACGCAGGAATAACCAAGTGTTTTTAAAAAAAGTCACCTTCCTTGACTTTTTAAAAATTGAATTTCTACATTTCAATAACATTGTCATTTGTAATTATAGGCGTGCTGACATTTTATTTCCCCTTTTCTGAGTTCTAAGTTTATCTTCTGAGAGAAAATAAAAGCTTTTAAGTGTGATCATATATTTAAAAAGCAGTAAAGCCTAGTACTTTTCATAATATTTTCAACTATCAACATACTTGAGAAAAACAGAAAGGAATGAAAACAACCTAGAATTTCAAGTATGGACAGCACCATGCTGGATAGTAAAAAAAAAAGAATATTTAGAGTACATGTCCCTAGGGTCTCATGACTCTTCCAAAATGATGGGGGTGATTTCTGGAAATTCATTAAACCTTTCAAAAACTATTTACTGGGCATCACAGTGGCCAATGATCTGTGCAGGAAGGTGGGAGTTGGGTGCAGGTAGGCATGATACACAAAGATAGATGAGACACAGAGAATTCCCTTGAAGACCTCACAGTCAAGAAGGGAAGAATACATACTGTCTTTCACCTTGTACTAAAATTATTTGTGTATCAGTTCAGTTCAGTGCAGTCGCTCAGTCATGTCCGACCCTTTGCAACCCCATGAATTGCAGCACGCCAGGCCTCCCTGTCCATCACCAACTCCCGGAGTTCACTCAGACTCACTTCCATCGAGTCAGTGATGCCATCCAGCCATCTCATCCTCTGTCATCCCCTTCTCCTCCTGCCCACAATCCCTCCCAGCATCAGGGTCTTTTCCAATGAGTCAACTCTTCGCATGAGGTGGCCAAAGTATTGTAGTTTCAGCTTTAGCATCAGTCCTTCCAAAGAACACCCAGGACTGATCTCCTTTAGGATGGACTGGTTGGATCTCCTTGCAGTCCAAGGGACTCTCAAGAGTCTTCTCCAACACCACAGTTCAAATGCATCAATTCTTCGGTGCTCAGCTTTCTTCACAGTCCAACTCTCACATCCACACGTGACCACTGGAAAAACCATAGCCTTGACTAGACAGACCTTTGTTGGCAAAGTAATATCTCTGCTTTTTAATACGCTATCTAGGTTGGTCATAACTTTCCTTCTAAGGAGTAAGCGTCTTTTAATTTCATGGTTGCAATCACGATCTGTAGTGATTTTGGAGCCCCCCAAAATCAAGTCTGACACTTTTTCCACTGTTTCCCCATCTATTTCCCATGAAGTGATGGGACCAGATGCCATGATCTTCGTTTTCTGAATGCTGAGCTTTAAGCCAACCTTTCCACTCTCCTCTTTCACTTTCATCAAGAGGCTTTTTAGTTCCTCTTCACTTTCTGCCATAAGGGTGGCGTCATCTGCATATCTGAGGTTATTGATATTTCTCCTGGCAATCTTGATTCCAGCTTGTCCATATTTGTGTATAAGAGTCACAAAAATTAGAGGTAACTGTTATGGAATTTGAGAGGAGGAGTATTACAGGAGAGGAGCCAGGAGGAATTCTAGAAGTAGATATAACTGACTTTGCCTGGAAAAATGGGAAACCTTTGGACATGGACAGAAGGTGAAAAAATATTTTCCTTGAAAGCAAGAACAGCATGAGTAAAGACATCAGGAAACCATGGTGGGCCAATAAATTGTTCTGTTCACCTGAACTGAGTGGAAGACTAGCTGGAAAGACAGATTGGGGATTTATAGTAAATGGTAAACTAAAGGCAAAAGGAGAAGCGGGAAGCAGAGGATGAGATGGTAAGAAAGCATCACTGACTCAATGGACATAAATTTGAGCAAACTCCAGGAGATGGTGGAGGACAGAGAAGCCTGGTGTGCTGCTGTCCATGGGGTCATAAAGAGTTGGACACAAGTTAGCCATTGAACAACAACAACAAACTAAATGACAGCCAGTTGAAGATGTCCAGGGATCCCCAGGTGGCTCAGTGGTAAAGAATCTGCCTGCCAATGCAGAAGATGGGGGGTTGATCCTTGGTTGGAAGATCCCCTGGAGGAGGAAATGGCAGCCCACTCCACTATTCTTGCCAGGAAAATGCAATGGACAGAGGGGTCTCGTGGGCTACATTCCATGGGGTCACAAACAGTCAGACATGACTGAGTGATTGAGCACACACACACACATACACACACATACATACACACACACAAAGATGTCCACTTCTTAATCCTTGGAATTTGTAATCATGTTGCTTTACTTGGAAAACAGGCTTAGCAACTGTCATTAAATGAAGAATCTTGAGTTGGGGAGATTCTCCTGGATAATTTGGGTGGGTTCACAATAATCGCAAGTGTCTTAATAAGTGAACAAGTCAAGGTCAGGGGTGATGTGATGAGGAAAGCAGAGGTCAGAGTGATGCCAAGAAGAGGCTATGAACTATGAATGCAGGCACTTCTAGAAACTATGAAAAGCAAGGCAATAGCTTCTCTGCTAGAGTCTCCAGAAGGAAGGCCACCTCAGCAACCCATTTTTGACATCTCACCTCTAGAATGGTAAGATAATCAATTTGCGCTGTCTTAAGCCACTATGTTTGTGATAGTCTGTCATAGTAGCAACAGGAATCAGAGTGGAATACTCAGAATATACTACATGACAGCATCAGCCTGACCCTTCAAGGTGGTCCCACAGCTCTTGCTCTTTGATTATAATATTTGTGTGTGTGTTTTTTAAATTTTTTAAAATATATTTACCTATCTTGCTTGATCTACCAAGAGGATAAAAAGTGTTTTAACAAAATAAAGAAAACCCACAAATAGAAAACGATTTGAGAGCAAGATGTTGAATTTTTTGGTGAATGCAGTACATTTGAAATCTCATTGGGTCAACATGTTGGGTGGACATTTAGAAATGGAAACTCCTGCTTTCTGCTTAGAGATAAAGGAGCATAAACCTCAGAAGCAATTACTAAAATTTATTATTACAGGTGTGAAGAAAGCTGAGCACCAAAGAACTGATGCTTTTGAACTGTGGTGTTGGAGAAGACTCTTGAGAGTCCCTTGGACTGCAAGGAGATCCAACCAGTCCATTCTGAAGGAGATCAGTCCTGGGATTTCTTTGGAAGGAATGATGCTAAAGCTGAAACTCCAATAGTTTGGCCACCTCATGCGAAGAGTTGACTCATTGGAAAAGACTCTGATCCTGGGAGGGATTGGGGGCAGGAGGAGAAGGGGACGACAGAGGATGAGATGGCTGGATGGCATCACTGACTTGATGGACATGAGTTTGAGTGAACTCCGGGAGTTGGTGATGGACAGGGAGGCCTGGCATGCTGCAATTCATGGGGTCACCAAGAGTCGGACAAGACTGAGTGACTACTGAACTGAACTGATTATTAAAGCTCCTAAAATAGACTCATTGAAGTGTGGCTATTGACCATTGAGAAAATTTAAGTGGTATGTATTCATGAGAAAGGAATTATTTCATCAAGATATTTTGACATATGTTGTTGGAAGAAGTGATTTTATAGTATTATTAGCTAAAATGCCACCACTGTTAACTAGCTTATGATTATCCATAAGCAAAGCAAAAGGCAACCTACCACAGATGAATTCACAGATGGAGAAAAAGTCCGAAAGTGGGTTTCCCTGGTGGCTCAGCTGGTAAAGAATCTGCCTGTAATGTGAGAGACCTGCGTTTGATCCCTGAGTTGTGAAGATCTCCTGGAGAAGGGAACGACTACCCATTCCAGTACTCTGGCCTGGAGAAGTCCGTGGACTGTATGGTCCCTGTGGTCACAAAGAGTGGGACACAGCTGAGCAACTTTCCCTTTTCCTTCTAAAGAAAAGTACCTTACCTATAAGTTTCCTGATTTCTAAAATGTCTTTAACAGGACATTAATTTTTCAGCTATGCAAATGTTTCTGAGTACCTCCTAGAGCAAGGCAGGGTTCTTCATTCATCTTTCACCTAACATAATCTTCGCTTTTGAGAAGCTTATTTCCTTTTAATATCAAACTGCATATTTTCCCCAAAGCATTAGATAATTAAGACAGAATTGCCCCAAATTACCTTTTTCTCCCAAAGGTATATAATTTTTAAGTCTCTCTAAAGTTTTCATGGCCTATCCTAATCCTACAGTCTGTTCCTACAATTCATCATGGTAGAACGGGGACACTGTGTGCCTGGGAACTACAGGAAGCTGGGTGAAGGGCTTGCAAAGATGTCACATAGGGAGGAAAAACAGGTAAAGGAGGCTTAAAGTAAGGATGGTGAAAGCAACCTTTGCCTATTTCAAATCCTGGGTTGGCCTAAATTACCACCACTTCAGGGATTTTATAAAAAGCTGCTGCATTGCTTTTGCAGAAAGACCGCTTGGTCAGCAGAGTGGGATGACCTCTACAAACAGAAGGCCATGATGTTTAGCAATCAAGCAGAAATTTCAGGGGCAAACGACACAGGTCAACCAAGTAAGTGCAGGCAAGGTGGGACTAAAATCTTTACCTGCCCTGAACTCTGAAAAGACGATGGTATGTGTCTCCCTAAGCCAAGGTCCAACACAACTCCAAAGAACCATATTCATATGCTATTTTATAAATGGTGCCTCTGAGTTTAACCAAATATTTTAGGATCAGTGACCCCAGACATTGTGTAAAAAGGAAGAATACCTTTACCACATATAATTCTTATACTGTTTTTGCTGTTTGGTTGCTAAGTTGTGTCTGACTCTTTATGACCCCATGAACTGTAGCCCCACAAGGCTCCTTTGTCCATGGGATTTTCCAGGCAAGAATACTGGCATGGATAGTCATTTCCTTTTCCTGGGGATCTCCCTGACCTAGTGAATGAACCCAAGTCTCCTGCATTGCAGGCAGATTCTTTGCTACTGAGATACCTGAGAAGACCTAATTTTTATATAGACATGTACATTTTTTTAATTGTTAAATATATGTAATGGATTATATCCAAATCATTATCCATAACACGTGCTTGTGCCTAGTTGCTCAGTTGGGTCCAACTCTATGCGACCCCATGGACTGTAGCCTGCTAGGCTCCTCCATCCATGGAATTCTCCAGGTAAGAAAACTGGAGTGGGTCACCATGCCCTCCTCCAGGGGATCTTCCCAACCCAGAGATCAAACTCAGGTATCTCACACTGCAGGCAGATTCTTTACCATCTGAGCCATCAGCGGTGTGGGAAGATCCCCTGGAGGAGGGCATGGCAACCCACTTCAGTATTCTTGCCTACCCATAATATGTACTAGGTTCCTTTTTTTTTTTTTTAAATATCAAACGGAAATCCAGTTTTTTGATACCCAAAGCACATGTGAGTTGGAGCATACCTCTTTAAACAGCAATTAAAAAATGAACCAATATTTGCTGAAAATCATTCTATAACACATTATTCACTTCCCTGCCTTCTTAATCTGGTGATGCTGAGTGTAATTTAACCTATTTTATAATGACATGGGTTTCATTATTATGAATAGTAATTATTCTATGGTGCGGTGACACAGGAGTCTCTTAGAGATTCTTACCTACACTTGAAGTGGCCTAGCTAAATTTGGTGGTTTTTTTTTCCATTTTGAATACCCTGTTTATACATTTTCTTGGGCCTTTCTCTTTGGCATAATATATACATCAGTTGGCTTTTATTTACTACTTTACTACTATTGTAGTCAGCCCACCTGCTTCCACCAACTTTTAACCAATAAACAAGATATTCCCAATGTGCCAACATTATGGGAAATTATCTTGAGCTTAGGTGTTAGACCAATGTTTCTTAAACTTTAATGTGCTATAGTTTACTCTGGGGACTTGTTAAAATGCATATTCTGATTTAGTAATTCTGGAAAAGACTGAAATTCTGCATTTCTAATCAGCTTTCATGTGATACCCATGCTGCCAATCCCTGGAACACATTTTGAGGAGCAAGGTATTAGTCCTATTAAGAACTGTGGGCAACCCAGTTCTGAGGGAGGGATTAAAGACTACTTTCCTAAAAATAAATTCTAAACACTTAGAATATTGAATATTCAATATACTTGAATGTAATATCTCCAAAATGACTTTCCTTATCAATATGCCCATCACCTGAGTCTACCATACAAACCATATCACTGTTTCCTATACTAGTGTATAACTTAATTTATCCCTCTCTTCTGGGACTTATATCTTTGTAAACTGTTATGATTTAGATATGTCAGGTACTAAACTAGGAGAGGAACCAGATCTTACACATCTGTGTATTCCTTAACACTATGCTTTGCTCAAAATGATTTATGAATATATGTCAAGATTGGAGAATTAAGAACTATAAGGTTCTTTCTATATAGCATCAGATTCTTTATTGTGTGATAAATGATGAGAAAGTGAATCAGAAAATAATACTTCCTATACTAGATAAGTACTCAGATAATTAATCAAAAGTGAAGCGATACTGTTATCAAATGTCAAGTTCTACTCAACTGCTAAGAAATTTGTTTTGTTTTCAGAGTTCCTGACTCCTTGTGCCATACATATCCCTTCTGTTTCCCACCCACCACACACCACACCTAATCAAACACATATGCACACACCCACAGGCACAAACTTGAACATATATCATCTTCACGTTCTTTAACCTCCAAAACCTTCTTTGAAGAGTCTGAGATTAATTTATATTAAAATGTAAATGATTGACTATAGCTTAAAGAGCTATTCCTTACCCCCACCCTAAGGGGAGTTTGAATTTTTAACAGAAATCAAGCACTGTATGTAATGGAAAGGCCACTAAACAAGACATTAGGGCTTTTAATGATAAAGCAAATGACAGATTTAGGTAGAGGTTCTCTGAATACCTCCACATCATGTTATGCTAGAAATGAACTTCTCCTGAGTAATTGCTAATAGCTTTCCTGTACATGGGCTATAAGGTTTCTCCATAGTGACAAGCTGCTTCTAGCCTGATATGAGGAACCAGTGTGCACAGAAAATCCCCACTAAAAGTACAAGCTACAGAACCAGTCAAGACTTAAGTAGAACAAACCCAAAAATCAATTTGGCAGCTTATTTGAATCTACACTGTGCTTCTTTCCAAGGGCAGACAGGATTTATAATCTAGCTGGGAAAGAATAAAATGAAGTTCCAATTTCCATTAAAGATCTGTGTAATGAAAAGAAATGGAAATTGTCTAACTAGAGATGATTCGAATATCTAAGTAATAGTATCAATGAAAGCAGACATCATGCAAGCTTTTGATGCAATATCATTTTACTAATTTGATCTAGCACAACAATCTACTACTTACACCACACCTTTAATTAAAATCAGTGTTTACTTCCATGGGATTCTAGATGGAATCAATGACAGATGCTGAGGAGGGAAATGCAAGGCATAAAATAAGACAGTCAACATAATGCAGAGGTTTATATGAAGCTGCTCTGTACCAACACATTCCTAAATAACAGAAGAAGAAAATAGTTCTAGAAGATATTCTACAGAGGCTAGAAGCATTTCTCCGAATCACAGGATGTCAGTGTGATGAAAGGCACACTAAGAAGGTAAGTATCTGCCTTTCCTGACCCTACAGACTGTTCACTTTAAAAATGACTGGAAATCAGCTCAGAAATCATGAAGACAGCACTGACAAGCAAGATACTCCAAAGTTACAGACGAGCTCTGGTGGACTGTGCAGCAGTCAGCCACAAAATGAAGTTCTCACGTTTGCTCTTTCGGTCATCCAGGAGTTAGTTGCTCAATTGTAAAAGGCAGACAATAGAAAGTTCGATTTCAGATAAGGTAAAAAAGAAATAAAATGGTTATTTTCTTCCCACAACAGAACACATCCAACAAGTTAGCACATTTTGCTGAAAAGGAAAGAAGATATACAAGCATGGCAGTGCCTTACATGGATCACAGTTATTGTAAGCTGGGTCCAAATAGAAGGGAATTGGTTTTAAGTCCCAGCCCAAGAAAGTGTGGCTATTTCACGTCTCTAATTTCCACGTCCTCATCACAAATGGGGATAATAATATCTAATTCCAAGAGAGCTAATAGGAGAAATGAAATAATATTTATTGATTGTTTAGCAAAATAAATAGCATTTTACCACTCAATAAATAGTATTTATTACTACTTCCATGGAAAGCCATCATATGCAAGTTTAATTTTACAGACGCTTTCCACTTGTCTGAAAATTAAAGAAATGAATTGTATGCATACTAAAACTGTGCCATCACTGAAGGTTGAAATGAATTAAAATATGTAAAGCACTTAGAAGGTGCTATAAAGGAGTAAATTATTATCACAGAGTGATATCTCACATATTAAGAAGATAGGTTCTGCAGCCAGATTATCTGCATTTCTGTTCCTAGTCTACCTAGGACCAACTGTGTGTTTTGGACAAGTCTTTTGAATTCCTGCCTCAGTTTTCTCATCTAATCTATAAAATGAAGACAATCATAGTGACATTTACTTAGTAGATAATTGTGAAAATTAAATGTTACTAGATTAGCATAAGAATTTGGCACAAACTAAGTTCCATTTAAGCACTAAGATACAATCTTATCTTTTCCTTTTTATAGTGCACATATACTGTTGCAGATAGACCTTAGAGTGATCTCCAAAAGTTTCTGCCTCCTGGTGTTCATGGCTTTTTGTAACTCCCTCCATTTGAATGTAGGCAGGTCCTATAACTTAGCTAATATAAAATGGCAAATGTGCTACACCCCAGATTAGGTTATGTTATAAAGACTGAGTTTTAGAGAACTGAGTGACTCTCGCACTGGCCTTGAAGAAACAAGCACCTATGACGTGAACTGCTTGCAGAAAGGGTCACGAGGCAGGGAACCACTGGTGGCCTCTGGGAGCTGAGGGCCTGACTCAGAGCAAGCACACAGAGTTCTCTCAACAACAACAACAATGCTAAGATTCCAGAAAGGAATACAAGCAAGACAAACACTGTGATTGCAGTCTCGTGAAAGTCAGAGCAGAGGACCCACTTAACCATGCCTTGACTCCACAGAAATCATGAAATAGCAAATGTGTATTTTATTAAGCCTATACAATTTTTGCATCTGTTACACACTAATAGAAAACCAACACTTCCATGTAATATTTAGAGAAAAGAATAGGAGGTTGTGAAAAAGTTTATTTTTTCAGGGGCTTGGTATATTTTTCTGACATTTGCCTGTATTAAGCATTGTGAACCTAGTGCTAGTTCTAGGCTGAGAAAAACCTAGTCAAAGCCATTGTTAAGTCTATCTTTGTTAATTACACTGAAAAAGATCTAACTGATCTACATTTTCCCTCTAACTTTAGCTTCTGGCCTTCATGAATGGCAAGAAAATTAGGATGAGAGTAATGTTCATTTTTTTGGCTTTAGATCACAGTTCAGAATAAACAGAAAAATGCTTCCCTCGTTGCTCAGAAGATAAAGAATCTGCTGGCAATGCTGGAGACCCAGGTTCAATCCCTGGGTCAGGAAGATCCCCTGGAGAAGAAAATGGCAACCCACTCCAGTGTTCTTCCCTGGAGAATTCCATGGACAGAGGAGCCTGGCAGGCTACAGTTCATGAGGTCGCAAAGAGTCAGACACAACGGAGCCACTAAGCACGCACATATACTAAAATGCCTTTTTGAGAGTGGGGATGGGGGATTGAAATATCTGTTGTGTAATGTAAAATTTAATAGGTTTTGCTGACAAACCTTACCCTGAATATTACTGGCTTTCTGAGGAGTTTCCGCCTTCCCTCCCTCATCTGTTTGCTCAGCTTGCCATTCCAGAGAAACAAACTGAGAGTGAAGGTATCCGGGTACTGGTTTGGGGCTTGGCTTACTGCTAGTTGTAGGACTAAATATGATACAGGTAAATTAGCTTATCTCTGTCTCTACTGACCTCAAAGGTATAGGGTCAGGGAAGAGATGAATAATAAATGAAAATGAAATGCAGGGAAAATTTTACAAAGGAAGAACAAATTACAAACAACAAAAACATATTACAAAAAAGTCTGGAAAGGAGCCTAGGTAAACATTTAAAAAGCCTCAAGTTGTTTATCATCTAAGAGCTATCTCATATTGCCCATTCAAAGGGTGAGCTTGCTTATGATTTTAAGTTTGGACCAGAGATTCATGGAATTTGAGCACTGGAAAACAAGGGAGTTTTTCTCTTAATCAATTCTTGTGTAAGAGAAGCGGTTTTCAAGATTGTTGAGCAGGGTTCTGAGGCTCAGTGAAAGAGAAAATTATGGTTAATTATCCATCAGTTTCTGCTATGGGCAAAAGGGCTAGTGGTAGAGGGGCCAGGCAGGGGACACATCTCCTGACCCTACTTCTAGCGTATTAATTTATGCCCAAGAGCACAGATGTATGGGGAAAAGGTATGCTTGTTAAGGTTATACAACTAACTGCTTTCAACTTTGTAACAGAATCACAAAAGGCTCTGTACATTTGCTTATTCCTGTTAAGTATCTATATTCATAATGCCAATGATGAATTTTGCTACTTCAAAAAAGCCATTTTATTTCTCAAATTCGTGATGTTTCTATTATATTCTGCTAGTGTGAGGAAATGAGTGTCCAATCTTGTCAATGTAATATTTATTCTCAATCTCTGTAATATCCACTCATCCTTTTTTGAAACTTGATAAAATCTGTTGGCAACCTCCTTGAAGCTGCAAAGCAGTTATCCAAAACAATAATTTGCAAGATATTCAATATAAATGGGCACATAGGCCATCCTTGAACATGTGCCTTTTGTGATTAACAGGTTTAACTCGATTTTCCTAAAGTCTATTGTAAAAATTAGAATTGTTTATTACTTTTCTTATAACCTTGTTTTAAAATTTACAAACCATAATATAGTGATCTTTCGGAATGACATATAAAACAGATATTTCCAAAAATCCCTGGGGAGCTAAGCATCAGAAATGAGGAACAATTCTACAAAGAATTTCTAGATATATCAAAAAGAGTATATATATATATACTTTTATGTTATTCCGGAGAGAATATCAAGGATGGAACATTTTGGCTCCCCTTGGCTTAACAGATGCCCCCTCTCATTTAGAAATATTTCTTGGCAAAAACTAGTTGGAGAGTGAGAAATGTACAATTTAAACAATGCAATGACTGATTTGCACCATGAGAAGAAATCCAGAGAGGGAGGAAAAGGCATGGTATATCTGATAAAGAGTGAGTAGATTTACTGGTGGAGCACAAAGTTTACACTGGTGGGGTGGCTGAGATAAAAGAAGATGAAGAAATAGGCAGGGGTAGGTCAGAGAATGCCTTGTAGTTCATTTTAAGGAACTCAGGAACCTTAAACCTCTAAGCAGGGCAGTGATGGGGTCAGATAGGCATCTTATGTAATCTCTTAGGCGTGAGGAAGAAACTTGTTTCATGACTCTTTCAATTATAATAAAATGTTGAGTGTACTCTGTAATACGCATTTGTCATTCCATACCCTATTGTGGAATATTTGGAATAAAGTCATTCCAACATCTTGTAAGTCCTTCAAAACTTACAAGAACATGTATGTTAAAAATGTGGTACTCTCTCGTGTTAACTTGTATGAGATGGTTTCGGTGGGCAGATTTTCTCTTCAATGGTTATCGTAGTTTTCTTGAGTCTTTTCACTATTACCAATTTAAGCTACTTGGCACATCAACGTTTAAAGCCTCACAAAAATGGGGTTTCAATATTCAATCTTGAATTGTTTATTTATATCCTTGCTCTAAAATTTCACAGAGTTTTTCAAAGCCCTCTCTTCTTTACCCTCCCTTCCCAGCTTCCTTTGCCTCCCAAATCAACAACTTGAAGATAGGTGGAGTTAACACACACTGCTGCTGCTGCTAAGTCACTTCAGTCGTGTCTGACTCTGTGCGACACCATAGACGGCAGCCCACCAGGCACCCTCATCCCTGGGATTAGTCTGAAATAATAATGTAGGTAATTTGACACTGTGAATGATAGTCCGGGCAGAGAATGTTAGGTGCGTTCTGTCTCCCAAACACCCTTGCAGATTATTCATATTCATTTCTTACAATATGCATCTAAAGTGCAAATTAAAATAATTTAGAATTCTGCAGGAAAAACAGAGGGAGGTAAATGTTTATTGCTCATTTCATTGCTAAAGCACTGGAAACATTTTCAACATTTCACAGCTCCACAGCTTGAAAAGTTGATTGTTTAAAGATGGCATCATGAGGACACCACAGTTCAGAAAACAGTGGGGCAGCCCGTCACCCTACAGCCAAGTAATAATCCACAGTAACCAAAGGAATAATAAATGCTTCACAAAATTACTATTTTTCTTAGTTCATTATTGAATATTTTAAATTTATTCAGTATTCTTGTAGCAAAGAAGATAATAAAGGAATTACCAATCAATAGATCATGTTCTTATCAAGTGCCAGACAAAATAATCCTCACAGTGTAACTAACTACACACTGTGAAAAAATAGTAGGAAACTGGAAAGAAGGGACCATAATGTTAAGACAACCGAATGCTTCGCAGAACAAAAATATGATATACTGTGGGGAGCAGAAAAGGTTATCTTTAAAGAAGATATAGACTTTCATACAAGTGTTAGATTTTGATTCCTAATATTTAAGAGGATGCAGACATGCTTCACCTTGGAAACGGCTCTAATTTTTTTCCCCTTTTCATCAGCCCACTGCTTTTCTTCAGGCCATTAACAGCAGTGCCTGCCTGGACAATTATGAGCACCCACTCCTTGATGTCCAAAGCCTTCAGATTTCACACTATTGAACCAATCATCCACTCTTCACCAGTATTATTTTTCAAAACGCAAAGCAAACAATTTCACATTACTGTGAAAGACATACAATAATGACAACAAAACCAAACTCTTCCAGGGAATACCATTATCCAGAGAATTAAAGTCCAACCTCTTTTGTGGTATATCCCATATTCTCTAAACATCTGCTGTAAAGTACTCCCATCCTTGTCTTTTATTATTCCCCGCATTCTAATTACTCCTTGTCTGCACGAAATTCTCTAAAACATGGTGCATGTTCACAACTACAGACCTTTTCTTGCTTCAGCCTGTGCTTAGAATGCTTTCCTCAAACTCTTTGCCTGAGAAAATCTTACCACCTAGCAAGGCTATTATTTATATCACAGTTTGACTTGCTCGTTTAATCTATTTTGCACTATGGAGAAGGTCTTTAAAGTATTAGTTAACCACCAGCACTTATGCTGTTGAAATAACACAATAAAGACATGTTGACTGAAGCTGGAATCATATCTTAGTAGTCTTTTTTCCTCATCAGCGACTAACATTATTTTTATACTTAATGGATGCTCAGAAGTGTTTATGTCTGTTAAACGTTTTCTCTCTGCCCCTTTCTGTCTGACATCTACCCTCTCCATTCTCAACCCTCACAATCAGTGGCTGAGTCCTGTTGCTTTAGCAATATTCCTTTGGCCTATCCCCCATTCCCACTGCCAAAACCTTAATTCTGACTCTCATTACCTCAATTACTGCAATTCTCTCTTCAGAAGTTGCTCGGCTTCCAGTCCTTCCCTTAGATCATTTTACAACCAGCTGGTGGGGTTGTTTTCCCAATGGACAGCTGTAATAATTCCATTCCCTGGCTTGAAAAATATCAATGACTCTTTATGCCTGGAGAGCAACTCTAAACCTCTGAACAGGTTCTCTATCATCAGCCCACTGTGTGTTCTCCCAGATCTTGTACATCCTCCTTTACACAATCCACACACCACCCTAACCCTGCTCTTTGCCATTCCCTGAACTTCCGTATGGATTTTCTCCCTTGATCTCCTAGTTGCTCTTTCCCTCATCTCTAACTGTTGACATGCCCACCTTTCAAGGAATGTATTAAAATGCCCAGACCCATAATTAAGTACTTCAGTACCTAACCTCAGACATTTTGCACATAGACCATATTTATTATATCATTGAAAATAAATGTAATCTATTAATCTCATTTCACTGTTATTTGTAGAAAAAATTTTACTCTTGATAAAAATTCCTCTGAAGGGATAAATCATATTTTATCCTTGTTTTGGGGGTCGGGCCTCATACAGTATAGACTGTGAATATTCAATAAAAGTTTATTAAATTGGTTAGTTGAGGCAAAACTCGGAGAAGGCAATGGCAACCCACTCCAGTGGGTGGAGGACTCCCATGGGCGGAGGAGCCTGCTGCGCTGCAGTCCATGGGGTCGCTACAAGTCAGACACAACTGAGCGATTTCACTTTCACTTTTCACTTCCATGCATTGGAGAAAGAAATGGCAACCCACTCCAGTGTTGTTGCCTGAAGAATCCCAGGGACGGGGGAGCCTGGTGGGCTGCTGTCTCTGGGGTCGCACAGAGTCGGACACGACTGAAGTGACTTAGCAGCAGCAGCAGGAGCAAAACTGACTGTACCGGTGGCTCAGCGGTAAAGAACCTGCATGCAATGCAGGAGCCGCAGGAAACACAGGTTCAGTCCCCGGGTTGGGAAGATCTCCTGGAGAGGGGCATGGCAATTCATCCAGTATCCCTGCTTGGAGAATCTCATGGACAGAGGAGCCTGGTGGGCTACAATCCATGGGGTCTCAAAGTGTCGAACACGACTGAAGTTACTTATCACGAGGCAAAACTTCTTTAAAATCAGACCTGTTTAATAATGGGACAGACTAACTTGAGTACTAAAACTATTTGCCAGAGGCTAGATGATTATCTGGGCATCCCAGGTGGCTCAGTGGTAAAGAAACCACCTGCAGTACAGGAGACGTGGGTTTGATCCCTGGTGGCAAGATCTCCTGGAAAAGGAAATGGCAACCCACTTCAGTACTCTTGCCTGGGAAATCCCAGGCATGTTGCAGTCCATGGGGCCTTAAAGAGTCGGACAAGACTTAGCGACTAAACAGTAGCAGAAGAAAATGAACAACAGTGAAGGAAATTCCTACACTAAGTAGTCAATGAAACTGCACAACCTGCAAGTTCCCTCATAAAACTTTACGATTCCGTGTTACCAAGGGAATAAAACAGAATTTACTCTAAATGTGAAATAAAAGTGATTTATAGCTGGCTGGGTAGAAACCAAAGTGACAGTTTGGACTGGCAACTGGTATCTGAAGTTGGGGAGGGAGGCAGTCTTATGGGGCTGAAACTTTTAACTTTAGGGATTTGACACTAATCCTAGGTATACAGTGTTATGATTTAATTGAGTTGTAGGACATCTTGCTGGTGTCTACAGAAAACTGAGGAACTGCTTGATGTGGAAAACCCAAGATGTCAGAAGTGAAGTATGTGTAGGGAGAATGTAGACAGAGAAACACAGGAGATTTTCTTTTGATATTAACAGCAACTGATTCTGGTCTTTGATATTAAAATTGATGCTGAACCCAAGAGGTCCATCAAGGATCCAATGAGAAAATTCACTTATCCTCTTTAAATTTCTATAACACCAACAGGAGAATAGAAAAGATCATACACTTAAGATATCTGCTTTATGAATTACATTTTCTAAAGTATCTGGACAACTCCCAAATAAGAGGGTCAATGTTTTAAATATCATTGAACAATCAGAGATATCACTTTGCTGACAAAGTTCCATATAGTCAAAGTTATGGTTTTTCCAGTAGTCATGTATGGATGTAAGAGTTGGACCATAAAGAAGGCTGAGCCCCAAAGAACACATGCTTTCAAACTGTGGTGCTGGATAAGACTCTTGACAATCCCTTGGACAGCAAGGGAGTCAAGCCAATCATTCCTAAAGGAAATGAACTCTGAATATTCATTGGAAGTACGAGGTGCTGAAGCTCCAATACTTTGGCCACCTGATGCAAAGAGCCAACTCATTGGAAAAGATCTTGATTCTGGGAAAGATTGAGGGCAAGAGGAGAAGGGGATGACAGAGGATGAGATGGTTGGATGGCATCACTGACTCAATGCACATGAGTCTGAGCAAACTCAGGGAGGTAGTGAAGGACAGGGAAGCCTGGTGTGCTGCACTTCATGGGGTTGCAAAGAGTTGGACATGATTTAGCGAATGAACAACAACAACCACAATCATGAGGTTTTCTAAGTGACTTGAAACAGGATGACATATCTGTTAGGCAAGAGTCATTGGGGAGGAAAGGAAACTTAAGGGTTAGAGTTTAACTTTCTGGCCTGCTAATTATACAAAGAATACAAGATTACTCATTCAACACTCTCCTATCTGAAACAAACAGATTACTCTACATTATAAGACCATAATGTCACTAAGGGTGTGTGTATCGTTGGGGGATGGTTTAATTTCAAATTTAATTTTAATTTAATTTTAAAGGTTTCAAGTGAGTAGAAGAGTTTCTTTCTTTCTATTTTTCCTCTTCTGTAGACCTGTGTTTATTTTTGTCATCGTGAGTTTTTCTATATCCTATTATTTTTTTAATACCTATATCTTTTACTTAAAAAAATAACAGAAAGAACATTGTAGTGCTGATTTCCCACCATTTTAGCACATCTGAAACAAAAGGCTATGTTACAGTCATGTCTCTCCTCTTCTCAGCTATGTGCTATTGTGTAAGCCTTGACTTTAACCGGGTAGGGACCACCTCACTCACTCAAATCTAAACTTTAAATCCTTGCACAGTGTCTTTGGGTTCGGTGTTATGACTCTTTCCCCAGTCTTCACATATCTCTAGCTGGTTGGTTGGTGAAGCAAACTGTTATTTGTCTTATACACAAACTGTGTTCACTGGTTTATTGCTAGATGAATTTTTTCATAATAAATTAATGATACCCTCTGCAAGCGAGCAAATATATGAGTCAGAAAGCTCAGCATGGCCTTAATCAATAATCCTATGCTATGATTGTTTCCAAAGAATTCAATTAGTCACTAAGAGTTTAGCTGAAATTCTCCTTAGATAATTACTGTAAACTTTAAATAATATTTATGGAAATATCCAAATTTGTTCAGCCTTGGCTCTACTTCATGAGCAGACTTTTCACAAGCTCAGGAAAGTCATCATGGCCACGAGAACTACCATGGTGCTTGACGACCCCTTGTCATGAGTGGAACTTTGGTGGCTTTGACGGAATCTCTACAGTTAGAGAACACAGAAGATTCACACTAAAGGCACAAACTCAAGAAGAACCTCTAGGATAGACTCAAAGAACATTAAAGATGGAGGGCACTACAGAAATTATTAAACAACCCCTCCCTCTCTTCTTTTTCAACAAGAAGACTCAAATCGAGTGTAGAGTTAGTTTGCAGCAAAGGTCTCTGACCCTCGATCCTCCAGATGCCCTACAGCATCTGTCTCCATACGGATCTACCTTCCTTCACATACAGATCTCAGAACCATCCAATCAGTGCCAAATGCAGTCAACGCAGTCAAATCCCCTACATGCGAACCTTCAAGGTGCAAGCTTCCAAAGATGCAAACCTGTCCCTGACAGGCATTGTTCTGTACGGTTGTACTTTTCAAGGTACTGTACTGTAAGATTAAAAATGTTGTCTTTAGTTTTGGTATTTGCTTTCATCTATTATTTATGGAAAAAGTATTATAAATCTATTACAGTACAGTATAGCCAATTGTGTCAGTTGGGTACCTAGGCTAATTGTATTGGATTTATGAACAAATTGGACTTATCACACTCTCTTGGAACAAAACTCATTTGTGTGTAGGGGACTTACTGTACTCACATAATGGAGATGTCTTTAGATTATTAATTTAGTCATTATTAAACTAGGATTAAGTTCACATTCTCCAACTGTCATTCAGGAAATCATAGGAGAGCTAGACCCAAGGTAACTAGAGCCTTGAAGCATAACAACTTGTTTGAAATTTATTTGCTGTGAGGAGGACATCCCACCTTTTAATGGATCTCAGAGAAGCTCTCTTCAGTGGCTTTCGTCTGAGTTCCCTGCACATTCTCCCTTTAGAAATGCAAAAACACTTTCAAGAATATTATGCCTATATGGAGAAAATTGCTATTATGTACAATTAGCATATTTACTAAGGTTTGTCATTACTTTCGGTAATTAAAATCTTACAAAGAGACATATCCAATTCAAGAAAATTACGCAGTACAGTAATACAATCATAATGGTTGGCTGACAATTATTAAAATATACCAAATTCTTCTTTACAGTAAAAGTATTCATTGGAATAGCTTCTGAATAAGATCATTGCTGTGCTTTCTATTTAAATATGTTTTTCTGCATGGAAAATTATAATTACATTTGCATAACTACTATAATCAATCTAGAATTACGGCTCAAATTTTTATTCTTCAAATCACTATTCTTTCTAAGACATCAGGAGCTCTGAGGCATAATCTGGGTTTGTGGATCATTATTCTAATTTGTAATGGGATTAAATATATATTTTGTGCCTTCTTTACATGAATTAGTCATTCTAGAGATATAGTAGGCAATACAACTACTTTGTGCAATTTGTTTATTTCTATCTTAAAAATAGGCTTTAATTTCCCAAACCCATTCTGTCTAAAAAACAAAAGAAAATGAACCATAAGCAAAAACAATCATTTACATTTACAAAAAAACACCAAACAATATTCGGATGAATAAACATTCATCTGTACAATCAGATGCCCTGTACTTACTGAGATTAGCTGGGATGGCGGAGCTAAATTCTGTCCCATCTTGGAAATATTGGCTACCATAAACCAAAGATTCCTTGTGAATACGTCTCTTTACTCCTGAATTCAACAGGTTTCTATGGGACCTGATATTCTAGTTATATCTAATTTTTAAAATCCAGCTCAGATCTGATGAAAACAATAGGCAGACCTAAAAACACCAATTTGTAACCAGCCTTATAGAGCCATGGGCCAGGAGGCTAGGTCTATGAGAACTTCCTACTAGCTCCTTCTTCTGACCAGTCTGAAGACATTGTCAAACTCCAAGAGATACTATCTGTGTAGTTCTTGTCTCCGGAGGGCACAAACTGAGACACAGTAGTGGACCACGGCATAAGGTATTCTAAAATCCAGTTTGCCTCTGGTTCTGCTGCACAGTGTTTTTGGTTACCAGGCCCAGCTACTCTGGGGAATGATGTCTCTGTGGGCCAGGCCAGCAGACAATAAATTCTCAACAGCACAGACAATATACATTTCCTGAGAGGTACCGTATGAAGTCATTACAGAAAGAAACCCTACAGACTTTCTCTAGCACACAATTTCAAAATCATTTCCAGGTGAAAAGATGTTCAATCTAACTCAATCTTTCAAACTTTTTAATTTTGGGAGGTTTGGAGCTTTGCTGAAAATTGCACAAGGAACTGCTTTAATGACCAATTAATTGAGATTGACAGACACACAGGAATAAATATGGTCAATGAATAACAGCAAGGGTGACATGGATACCCAAAGGATTATGTATTGACTTCAGAGGAGAAATTGAGATAAACTGATGACAAACATTAAGTCAGCTATGGAATTATATTTTTACTTAACTGTGTACTCAAGTATTTGTTTATAAGCACAGATAATTCCTACCTGGAAAAAAAGTGGAGTCAGCAGGTAACTAGAATTGGATTTACATAGATTTTATAAAAAACAATTTCTTGCCTCATTATTGAGAGCCAGCCTGTACTATATTGCCAGCTTTGGGAAAGCATAGGGAGCTTAGAAGTAGGCTCAGCCTTATTTTCCAAGTGTGTGAATCCAAAACAATGTTTCAATGACACTTATTCGAAAGAGAAATATAGCCAAAGATGCAGGCAAATAATTATAAGAAATTGGATGTGGGGGTATATTAAGTATGTTCTAATTTCGTTTCATTTTTTCTATTCTAATTTTATATACATGAAAATTAGATACATGAAGGCACAAAATAAATGAAAGATCTCCATTCCTTATTCTGAGATAAAGCAAACCCACACGAAATACAGATTACATCACTATGTATTAATTTCAATGAATACCTGCCAGTGGAAGAGATGAAGAGAAACAAAATGGTAGAATGCTAAAGCAAGGTAGGAAATTTTATGTGGAAATATCCTGAGTAGGAATGTAAAGAGGAGAAGCCACGTGGATAAGCTAGTAGGATGCTGACCCAGATATGGCAGAAGTGAAATACTAAAATTCTAGTAACTATGGCAGGATACACATATGTCTAGTTTAAAGAGTTTGTGTTTTGGAAAAAAAGACTAAACAAATTAAACAAAAAGTCAATATGAGAAGGTTGAGATTTTTAGCTCATTCCCTATACTTTAGAGAAGGAGAGGGACTTGAAATGGAGTTAGTGATATACAATGCTTACATGATGACGTCATTAAAATCTCAAAAGTATGGGATTTGGAAGAACATGTATTAAATAACTTGCCCAATGTCACGTGGTTAATAAGCACCAAGGAAGACTGTGTGAAATTCAGCCACTATATTCTAAGAACTAGCTTCTTAACCACTATTGTCTATTGCTTCTTCATAATCTAACTTAAAGAATCTAAGTACTAGTAAAAACAAGAAATTACCCAGCGTTATAGTCCTCATGTTAACTAAAATATTCATAAAATGGCCAGACTTCTTTATTCTAGTAATGATATCACAGCCAGTGCAGAGAAGACTCCTGTCTCTTGTTTTGCAATTTATCCAGTGGCTGACTTTCTATTTAATGCGTTTTCAGTGATATGTTCTAAATCACGTTAAAGAGATTTTGTTGTATCTGACCTTAAATTGACACCAGAAAAGCCATTATCAGGCCTTCTCTATTTCTTCAAGGCTGTGTAGGGGGAATAAAAGGTTCTTGTTTGTCTACAACTATTCAAAAATGCAATCATTTGAGTACATCTTGTAGCTTTCAAGTGTACCTAGATTGTACAATATGCCTAATGGTCCTGTCAAAAGGGGACAATCTACCTGCCCACTTTCAGACTAGAGCTGCTGCATTTTCCTTTAATAATATGTGGAAAGTGGGGAAAATGTCTGTCTTGTCTTTGATGTGGAAGTTTTGGCATCATGTGGTGAGAACCCCTCTGACTTCATCTCACTTGATGTAGGCAGGAGACTGTGGCTGGAGTAAGGAGGAGTACATGGGACTAACTTAGAAATAATAATAAATGGCCAAAACCTCCCTTCTTCTGAAAAGGTAAACAGGGATTGCTGCTAAAGAGACCTGAGCTAGGTAAGACGATGCCTGACTTTGGTATATGGCCTCTATTCTCCTGTTTGTATAATATTTATGAAAAGTTCTTCTTAATGATAAAATTCCATGCATTAGGATGGATAGGATGGATAAAGATGGATCAGTAGGGTTCATTCATTATTTGAAACCATTAAAAATCATAGAGAAGACAGCAGGTGAGACAGATAAAAAGAGAATCACTAATTCATATGGTCACAAGTACACTGGTTATCCAGAGCATGTCTTTTGATCCCAGAAAGTTTTATCTGTGAAACTTCAGACTTAAACTGTGACTCTGATTTCTGATCTGTGAAATGGGTAACATGATCTCTGTTGTAGAATTTTCTAAAATTTAGACAATATTTACATTAGTATTTGGTACATTACAGGCACCCAGTAAATATACACTGATTAAATGGATGCCTAAAGTTTGCAAGTGGAAAAGTAATTGTACAATGATGTTTAGGTTCCTTTTCCTCTTGGGTATTTTATTGAGCGTGGAAAAATTGAAGGTTATTTTTATTTTAAGAAGACCCATGGCCCAAGGGGAATATGAAGACTAACACAACTCAAAAGACCAAGGCAACCAGGTAGGGAAAGCTCAGAAAGATGGGACACCAATAACAGAGAGAAGGAGGAAGAGCATGACCCTTAAGTAAAGACCAAGGGGTTCAATATTACTCAGTCACAGAAGGTCAGATGCCTTCTCCTACCACCTTATGGGCCTTTGAGTTCCAGCTGACTAAACCTGCAGTGATAGAAGAAAGTCAAAGTTTGATCATTCCGAACCACTCTGCAATGAAGTGAGCGGGTTGCCTGGAATGAGATTAACAAAGCCTGTCCAAACTTCTACCTCACTGACTATTGACATTGTTTGTTTTTTTGTTCCTCCAGCTTAAGAGATAGAGGACACGTCTCAGCTCAAAGACTTTTAGGCATAATAACTTGAAATTGATGTTTGATCAGCATTTTATGCAGTGCATGTGTAAACTTTCAAGCTTGCTGTATAATAATCCTTCCCTGTCATGTGTGGAGCACATTGGGCCCCTCTGGATGATGGATGTGATATGAATGGGAAGTGTTATTATTATTTATGTTTCCTAATATGTCAACTCTATGTCCTCTGCCACAACAGACACTTCTTTCAAATGTGCAGTAAAAGCCCCCAAGTGATGCATTGTCAAAACATTTTTGAAATGAAAAAGCAAAATTAACCACAAACTGCCCCCTTGCCTCTATGAAAATAGCACTGCAACACTACCAGGGAAAAATCAATGTTAAATAATTAAAGCTACAACCAAATAAAAATCTAAAAGATGGAATGAGCCCTGTGTTTGGAAGAAGTATGTTTTTG
This sequence comes from Capricornis sumatraensis, assembly GCF_032405125.1. Classification (NCBI taxonomy): domain Eukaryota; kingdom Metazoa; phylum Chordata; class Mammalia; order Artiodactyla; family Bovidae; genus Capricornis; species Capricornis sumatraensis. The sequence goes on along the minus strand of NC_091069.1, from coordinate 74,264,383 downwards.
GAGACCTCAACAATGGTAATTTTGCTTTCCAATTAAAGTACAATAGCAAAAGCAAATTATCACGCAGAGTCTCCTCAAGAAGAGCACAATGGATTTTGCTTTACTTAAGTTTTCAGTAGAGCCCTTTCCCGTGTAAAGATTTGAGCAGACAAGATTAATTTTTCCTCTTTTCATTACCCATATCCAGATATCTTCTGATGACTCATTGATTCATAAAGACCTTTATGATCAGGAAGCACATATTTTAAATATATAGTGGATAACAAGTAACGAATGATGGATGCTAGTTTTTTGGTGGGTAAAATTTTTCTGCAACATTGAAGATTTTCTAAGAGAACTAGGTTTACTCCTTAGATTATGAGTTTCCATTTAGGGACAGGTCACATTGATTCTCAGGAACTCTTTATAGAACACTGTTTAATTAGTGTAATTCTTACATTCTAAATCAGGATGGTATGGTATTTGAATACAGAAAGATGTCAGTTTAAACATGATAGATAATTGACTATATAGTTTAATATACTTTTAAAAGATTGTAACTTGGATGCTTTCTCCTCATCAGGAATGCATCAAAGGACCCTCTGTGAGCTGAACAAGCTAATGCACTTCTCTAAAGGTTTTGAGTCCAGGCAATTCTAGAACAATAAAATAACATTTCTTCATTAACATACTAGTCACAATGTCATTCCCATAAAGTGCCTCTGGCATAAAAGGCCAGTCTTTTTCAGTTGATCTTTTATGTTTGTTTTTTTTTTTTCCCCCCTTTGTCTTGACATTAATGAACTGTGGATTCAGGGAAACAGTAGATATCAATGCCTGCCAAATTACTAATCAGATTTTCAAAGCTTGCTTTTATGCTGCTCAAAGAGCAGAGACCTCTGGTAAAATGGGGGAAAACTGGACAATTCAGTGAAGGGGGTCATGAAAATTAATGTGAAGGCATAATGGACCGATTCCAAATATGACTTCATGACAAAATGCTGTGACTTCAACATTTTATTACTTGCCATATCTTACCTATTGCACTACAGTCATACCTCTTGTTTCTCCTTCTGAGTCTTATATATTTAGAGGTAAAGACAATAAAGATACATGTAAACTTTTTTATAGCTGTAAGGTCTCTTATCCTAAAATTCAGAGACTTTTGATTTGATTTGAAAAGTATGATTTTTATAGCTCAAGGCTACTGGTTATTTACAAGTGTTTTGGAGGAACAATTTCTTCCTTGAGCAATGCTGGTATATCCTCTTCTACCATGTCCTATTCTACCAGAGTAGACTGAATTTGACTGTTTCACCAACATTTAATTTGCTATCTATGTGGAACAGGCTGAATATGTTAAGGCCATATAACAGGGCATAGGAAATACTGTTTTTTATTGATCACAGCATCAATATAAAATAAAGAGGGGATAAAGAGAATTTTTTTTAAAAATCAGTAAAAGGATAAGTTGGCAGGATTGAGAATACAGGGAAAATGCTACTGGCAAATACTTCATAGGAAAATTTTATCAACAGATGAGGGAAAAGGCACAAGGTCAGGTAGCAAGCACACTGAACCTCATATTTCCTAATCACTCCCTCTGCTTTGCAAACCCTTCCAAAACATTACCTCATCTATGCTTTCATAGTCCCCAGTGTATAGGGTTCAATTACTCATCTGATCCCTTTGTGCAGCTGAGAGATGAACCTTTAGGCAGTTTCTTGTTGTCCTTACAGTTATTCCCTCAGTTTAGTTTTTATTATTTTGATTTTAGACTAACCTTGCTAACAGGTCTGGAAGCTGTTCGAGGGCAGGTATATATCTTTCTTATGCTTCGTTTGAAACCTCTTTTGAATCCTTAGTCCTTAAGAGAGAGGTCTGATGGATTACAACAAGGCAGTTTCAGAGGATGTGATAGATTATTGAAGGCCAAGTCTATCATTTTCAGCATATGTGTGTACATTTGTTAACTGTACACTGCAAAATTTCATACACAAACTCAACTAGCTGGGGTGCCCAATTACTTATAATTTTGTAAACAATGTGTCTTACATATTTTATAGCCAAACAATTACTGTGTATCATTCCCTATAAGAAGCATTTATAAATACAAGTTTGTCTTTTTCTTAAATGGCATTACTGTTTAGTGTTATATTCATTATAATTAAACTGTTTTAATACCATAATGCTCAAGGGCCTTCCACAATTTCATTTTTTTAATCCTAAAATTCATAATTGCATACTGGAAATGCACTTAAGACATATTTTTGATTCTAAAATGCAAATGTTTCCAAACATAATTATTCATCTATAAACAATGAACCCACCTAGTCATTTTTCCCAGCAAGGCTTGTTCTCAGAGTATGCTTTTGTAGGTTTCTACTCTGAGGAATTAAATGTAATTCATATATGAGCCAGTAATAGAAATTTATATGCAATGATACTATGTACTTGATAATTCCATATAAATTTAAAACAGTCAGAATGCCCTGTTTCATTCCTTGGTGGTAGTTCTAACAGATTTAAACAGACCCAGGATGAACCAGTCATGGATGGGAGGAAAGCATTTATTTCTGCTTTAGCATTCCAAATTTAAAATAAATAAAGCTTTCTTTTCCTCCCATTTATATTACATGTATACTGAACATGTATAAACTATATTCAAATATGTATATACACACTTAACTACTTAAAATATATTCAAATATGTATATACACACTTAACTACAGTAGAAAGATCATTAAATATCTAACAAAATTCTTCCTGACTGTCCCATTCCTTCCTCTTCCCACTTGAATAACTATAAATTACATCTCTCAATTTTTCCAGGGGGGAAAAATACATTCAACTTGATCTCAAGAAAATATTTTTCTTATCTAGCAGTTAAGACAGCAATTGTAAAATACACTAAATTAAAATGTTCATTTAGTCCTTAGGTAGGAGGTTAAAGTGCATAATGCTCTAACAATGCAAGCCTTTTCCTAACTATTAGTAGATGCTGATTTCAACTGATGATGCCTGGTAGCTCTATCAAGCTTTTGCAAAGGGCTAAACATGAATAATGAAAAAGCAGTAAGTCAAAAGATACCTGGAGTAACAGGCAGACTTGGCCTTGGAGTACAAAATGAAGCAGGACAAAGACTAACAGTTTTGCCAAGAGAATGCACTGGACATAGCAAACAATACAATACAATACAAGAGACAACTCTATACACGAACATCACCAGATGGTCAATACCGAAATCAGATTGCTTATATTCTTTGCAGCCAAAGATGGAGAAGCTGTATACAGTCAGCAAAAACAAGACCACGAGCTGACTGTGACTCAGATCATGAACACCTTATTGCAAAATTCAGACTTTAATTGAAGAAAGTAGGGAAAACTACTAGACCATTCAGGTATGACCCAAATGAAATGCCCTATGATTATACAGTGGAAGTGACAAATAGATTCAAGGGGTTAGATATGATAGATAGAGTGCCTGAAGAACTATGGATGGAGGTTCATAACACTGTACAGGAGGCGGTGATCAAAATCATCCCCAAGGAGAAGAAATCCAAAAAGGCAAAATGGTTGCCTGAGGAGTCCTTCCAAATAGCTGAGAAAAGAAGAGATGCAAAAGGCAAAGGAGAAAAGGAAAGATATATCCATCTGAATGCAGAGTTCCAAAGAATAGCAAGGAGAGATAAGAAAGCCTTCCTCAGTGCTCAATGCAAAGAAATAGAGGAAACGATAGAATGAGAAAGACTAGAGATCTCATCAAGAAATTTAGAGATACCAAGGGAACTTTTCATGCAAAGATGGACAGAATAAAGGACAGAATTGGTATGGACCTAACAGAAGCAGAAGATATTAAGAAGAGGTGGCAAGCATAAACAGAAGAACTATACAAAAAAGATCTTCATGACCCAGATAACCACGATGGTGTGATCACTCACCATCCTGGAGTGCACAGTCAAGCAGGCTTTATGAAGCATCACCATGAACAAAGCTAGCGGGGGTGATGGAATTGCAGCTGAGGTTTTCAAATTCTAAAAGATGATACTGTCAAAGTGCTGAAACTCAATATGCCAGCAATTTTGGAAAACTCAGCAATGGCCACAGGACTGGGAAAGGTCAGTTTTTATTCCAGTCCCAAAGAAAGACAATGCCAAAATGTTCAAACTACTGCACAATTGCACCTATCTCACACACTAGCAAAATAATGGTCAAAATTCTCCAAGGTAGACTTCAACAGTATGTGAACCAAAAACTTCCAGATGTTCAAGCTGGATTTAGAAAAGGCAGAGGAACCAGAGATCAAATTGCCAACATCCACTGGATCATAGAAACAGCATGAAAATTCCAAAAAAAACATCTACTTCTGCTTCATTGACTACATCAAAGCCTTTGATCACAACAAAAGCTTTTGTTGTGTTGATCATAACAAACTGTGGAAAACTGTTCAAGAGATGGGAATACCAGACTACTTTATCTGCCTCCTGAGAAATATGTATGCAGATTAAGAATAAACAGTTAGAACTGAAGATGGAATAGTCAACTGGATCCAAATTGGGACAGGAGTATATTAAGGCTTTATATTGTCACCCTGTTTATTTAATTTATATACAGAGTACATCATGAGAAATGCCAGGCTAGATAAATCACAAGCTGGAATCAAGTTTGCCAAGAGAAATATCAATAACCTCAGATATGCAGATAACACCACCCTTATGGCAGAAAGCGAAGAGGAACTAAAGAGCCTCTTGATGGAAGTAAAAGAGGAGAGTGAAAAAGCTGGCTTAAAACTCAACATTCAGAAAACGAAGATTATGGCATTTGACTAAGACCAAATGCCATATTCACTTCATGGCAAATAGATGGGGAAACAGTGGAAAATGGAGACAGACTTTATTTTTTGGGCTCCAAAATCACTGCAGATGGTGACAGAAGCCATGAAATTAAAAGACACTTGCTCCTTGGAAGAAAAGCTACAACCAAACTAAACAGCATATTGAAAAGCAGAGACATTACTTTGATGACAAAGGTCCATCTACTCAAAGCTATGGTTTTTCCAGTGGTCATGTATGGATAAAGAAAACTGAGCACCAAAGACCTGATGCTTTTGAACTGTGTTGTTGGAGAAGACTCTTGAGAGTTCCTTGGACTGCAAGGAGATTAAACCAGTCAATCCTAAAGGAAATCAGTCCCAAATATTCATTGAAAGGACTGATTGCTGAAGCTGAAGCTCCAATACTTTGGCCAGCTGATGCGATGAACTGACTCATTAGAAAAAATCTTGATGCTGGGAAAGATTGAACGTAGGAGGAAAAGGGGACGACAGAGAATGAGATGGTTGGATGGCCTCACTGACTTGATGGACATGAGTTTGAGCAAGTTCCAGGAGTTGTTGATGGACAGGGAAGCCAGGTGTGCTGCAGTCCATGGGGTTGTGAAGAGTCGGACATGACTGAGTGACTGAGCTGAACTGAAACACGAATAAGTCTTTTAGAAAGGAAGAGGAGATACACTGTCATCTCTTCAGGTCTCAACGCTGCATGAATAGTGCTAATCTGAGGTATCTGCTGGAGTTTTAAGCAAGATTGTTTTTTCTAATTTAAGGACCAAGTTGCTTTGGAGTGTTTATTCTCTGAGATGTCTATGGAGTGTATCTATGAAACTTGACTCTGTTGTCTGCGTAAGATCTGGGCAAGCTGGATATGGCCAGTATAGTAGGATGAAAAGGTGTTTTGCTTAGAAATATGCACAGATTCAAGTCAAAATCTATGGTAAGCAAAAACAAGCAGTAAGCATACTGCAAATCTCTTAGACAAGGAAAGAATCATTTCGTTTGTTGTTTGTTTTTTATATCTCCTATGGAATTTATCACATAGTTCCTAAATGCTTCCAGTTTAGAAATATTGTAAGAAGTATCTTTTTAAGTAAATAAATTATTAGAGACTCAAATGCTAGCCTTTATTTCACCAAAAGAAAATATAATTAAAGGAGCTGAGAATGTTAGTTAAAACCAAGGGAATTCTTTAGCGCTGCCTTCCTAGACTTTAGTATTCTTAAAATGTTAAATAATCAGAACATTTTGAAAGACTTGAAAAAACATAGTATCAGTCATCTTTAACATATGTTTTTCTAAATCATCTATTCAAAAATCTACTTTCTTTATCACTGTACAAAAAGATAACTCAAACACCATGGCTACAAAACAAATGTTGGCAGGTAATAAAAAATGATAAATAACTTTTCTAATTATTCCAATCCTAGATACTAACTCATAGGAAAAAAAAGTGGCATCTTACTGCTTTCTAATTTAGAAAGCATATTAATTCTTAAAGTTAATGATTCGATATTTAGAATGACTAGATTTTCTAACACAATTAACTCCCTAACACACGAATCTTGTCCTCCTCAACATAATGTATGTAAAGATATAAATCATTTAGAAAAACAGAGGATTACACTTAGTGCTAGTCACTCAGTCGTGTCCGACTGTTTGCAACCCCATGGACTGTAGCCTGTCAGGCTTCTCCGACCACGGGATTTTCCTGGCAAGAATACTGGAGTGGGTTGCCATTTCCTTCTCCAGGGATTACTCTTAGCTCTAACTTAATGTTTGGGTAAGCAAAAAACCAAAAAAACGACAACTAAAGGATGTGTGCAAAATTTTAGAATTGTGATACAAATCTGAAATTTAATAGGATCATGGCCAAACAATTACAGATAAGGTAATAAAATGTATGGTCCCTCTCCTAGAACTTTAGAACAATATCAAGACAGTTACAAAATAACTTCAAATTCTTTATTTTTAAAAACCAGAGAAGTGTTATTACGTTGTGTCCTACATTTCATTTTACTATTTTTCTGAAATCTATGATGAAGTGTTGCTGAAATGTCAAGGAATGAAAACATTAAGATTTTTATTCAGTGACCTGTAAATTTATTGGTTGTCAGAATCTCTTATATAGTAGGCAGCAGTAAAGCTTCTATGGCAACCAAATTCTATCCTTAGCTAATGCTGGGATTCAGTCTCCACGAATATTCCCAATTCTTACTGAAATCGAGTAGCACTAAATCATTGTATCGTCTTCCAAGGGCCTGAGTGTCCTTCCTCACTGATAGCCAGGGAAGAAACAAGGATACACTGAAGACACTGATCTGTAGCAGGTGCTAGGGCTTGCTTGATAAATGTACATATGCATGTCAGGCTCTGTAATATACGAGAATCCATAAAACCACAAATCACTGCCAAGTGTTTCTCTTGTCCTTTTTGAATAGAAGTCACACGACTTCACCTAAGTAAGTAAGTTTGGGCGCTACTTCTCTAAATGAGATTTTGATTAAGAATTATTATATTTGAAAGTCTTTTTGCCTTCATTACTTATATTTTTTGATGCCATTTCAAAACGTGATATAAGTTATAAAGAAACACGGATGAGCTTATAGTTGCCTTGGCACTAAATTCAACTAAAAATGAACCCAAGAACATTAAAGGGGTTAGTGTCAATTTTTTTTTCTGTGAAAACTCATTATGTTTTCTCCTGCAAATGTGTTCAATCTGGTGACCGATGACAGGTTTGCAATGAAAATCTGGGACTGGTTTTTACTTACTTTGAATAAAAGGTTAATGCAGGTTTCACAGATATTTATTCAGTATCACATTTTAAAAAAGGGGGGGGGAGGGCAAAAGCAAAGCTAATGGAGTAATCTTTTTAAAAGTAGTTCAGTGGGATAATTGCTGTACTGGCATTCACTTCAGGGCCAAACCTGTTTAAAGAGATGGTCTCCTTTGGAGCTTATCCAAGGAAATTTAAATATTCAAGTAACAAATCATTGTGAGGTAGATGGACAGATGGCCACATTGTATACTATAATATTTAGTGAGTGTTATATGTAATTTTCAGAAAAGTGAAGTTGTCCTCTCATACATATTTTGTAACATAACAGAACTAGTTTATATATAGCATCTAGAAATATTAAGGATGATATTAACATATCTGATATTTACACCAAACACTGTACACAGATTATTTCATATAACTCTTATAGCACTCCAGGAATTAGGGGCTCTTATTATCATTTCATAGATGGAACTAGGTCTCTTTCTATATATTGCTAGTTCTTGCTGAAATCAAGTAGCAATTCATCATTCTGTTGTCTTTCAAGGGACTGTATCCTCCCTTCCTCACTGATAGGGAAGAATAAAGAATTCACTGAGGAGAGTGATTTGTAGAAGGTGCCTAGGCTTGCTTGATATATGTACGTATGCATGTCAGAGGGGTTTAAATAATGTCCCTTATATACCACAGCAGATCAGATAAGGAACTGAGACTGAATTTAAGTATAATCAAGACCTTATGCCTAGAGTACTAAGCTATAATACCTATGAACACAAGGTACCAGTTTTGTCTTGTATGTTGTGCTAAAATAGCTTACATTCAGAAATATCCTAAGGTTAAATAATAATTGCCCTGTCTTATCCCCTACTTTCCCTGAATATATTTAACACCTTACTTTTTCAAGATTACAATACATAGTCTATCGTATAGGATAATACTAACAATTTCCTTTAAAGGGGGGAAGAAAGGGCTTTTAAAAATTTATCAATTACAGAGCTAGCTAAAGAAAAACACTGAGTGCATAGAACCAGTTCTAGTCTCATTTACACAGTCAGCTTTGTCACCATGGTAAGATTTTAAATTCCTCGGGTACTCAACTATAAAATGAGGATATTAGACTTGCTGACAGAGTCACATTAGTTTTAAGATGGAATCATAACAACATTCACTCAGACTATAAATCCGCAAACACTGCACTATACAGAGGTTCACTATAGCTGAGGACAGACAGGCTGTCTTGAAGAAGTTTATAATTTAAGGAGCTAGGGGCAATGAGTGAGGTAGAGAGTGAACTCAAAAGGAGCACAAGAAATAAGTTCTTTTGCAAAAGTGAGTTTATTGACCCACTATAACTAGGATGTTCCTCTTAACTATTACAGAAAAAGATCTTAATGACCCAGATAACCACAATGGTGTGATCACTCACCTAGAGCCAGACATACTGGAGTACAAAGTCAAATGGGCCTTAGGAAGCACCATTATGAATAAAGTTAGTAGAGGTGATAGAATTCCAGCTGAGTTTTTTCAAATCCTAAAAGATGATACTGTGAAAGTGCTGCACTCAATATGCCAGCAAATTTGGAAAACTCAGCAGTGGCCACAGGACTGGAGAAGGTCAGTTTTCATTCTAATCCCAAAGAAGGGCAATGCCAAAGAATCCTCAAACGACCACACAATTGCACTCATCTCACACACTAGCAAAGTAATGCTCAAAATTCTCCAAGCTAGGCTTCAACAGTATGTGAACCATGAACCTCCAGATGTTCAAGCTGGATCTAGAAAAGGCAGAGAAACCAGAGATCAAATTGCCAACATCCGTTGGATCACAGAAAAAGCAGAGAATTCCAGAAAAGCATCTACTTCTGCTTCATTGACTATGTCAAAGCCTGTGTTGATCACAAAAAACTGTGGAAAATTCTGAAAGAGATGGGAATACCAGATCACCTGACCTGCCTCCTGAGAAACCTGCATGCAGGTCAGGAAGCAACAGTTAGAACTGGACATGGAACTACAGACTTGTTTCAAACGGGAAAGGAGTACATCAAGGATGTATGTCACCCTGCTTTTTTAACTTACATGCAGAGTACATCACATGAAATGCCGGGCTGGATAAAGCACAAGCTGTAATCAAGATTTCCAGGAGAAATATCAATAACTTCAGATATGCAGATGACACCACCCTTATGTCAGAAAGCAAAGAGGAACTAAAGAGCCTCTTAATGAAAGTGAAAGATGAAAGTGAAAAAGCTGGCTTAAAACTCAACATTCAAAACACTAAGATCATGGCATTCGGTCCCATCAATTCATGGCAAATAGATGGGGAAACAATGGAAATAGTGATAGACTTTATTTTATTGGGCTCCCAAATCACTGCCAACAGCGACTGCAGCCATGAAATTAAAAGATGGTTGCTCCTTGGAAGAAAAGCTATGACCAATCAGACAGCATATTAAAAAGCAGAGACATTACTTTGCTGACAAAGGTCCTTCTAGTCAAGGCTATGGTTTTTCCAGTAGTCATGTAGGGATGTGAGAACTGAACCATAAAGTAGGCTGAGTGCCAAAGGATTGAAGTTTTTGAACTGTAGTGTTGGAGAAGACTTTTGAAAGTCCCTTGAACTGCAAGGAGATCAAACCAGTCAATCCTAAAGGAAGTCAGTCCTGAATATTCATTGGAAGGATTGATGCTGAAGCTGAAGCTCCAATACTTTGGCTACCTGATATGCAAAACTAACACATTAGAAAAGACTCTGATGCTGGGAAAGATTTAAGGCAGGAGAAGGGGGCGACAGAGGATGAGCTGGCTGGATGGCATCACTGATTTGAAGGACATGAGTTTGAGCAAGCTCTGGGAGTTGTTGATGGACAGGTAAGACTGACCTGCTGCAGTCCATGGGGTCGCAAAGAGTCTCACATGACTCAGTGACTGAACTGAACTGAACTTTTCAATAATCTTTCAAACGAGTTTTATGGTGTTCCCATTTTATGGATGTTTCATCATGTTAAGCAGCTTGGTAAAGTTTACCTACCAGCTAGTAAATGGATAAGTTAGGAGGAGAATATAGGTCTGTTTCACAGCTAACATCATGTTAACTCTCAGTCCCAAACTAATTTTGTAAATATGTAAGGGAATGACTTTAGGCTAATCCTAAATACATTACAATGAATTCTTAAAAACTGCTACTGGCATTTTTCTCATTGGTTCTGTGGCAGATGTCAATTTCTTCGTTTTCTGTATCCAGTTATATGACTTGCAGATGTGGCACACTGAGTTGAGGGGGGGAAACAACTTAGAAAATATATGGGGCAGGGTGAACAAATTACCAGCTGCCACTTATTAATGCAGGAAACTAGCCTCTCCACCACCTCAAGCCCATTGTCTACCTACAAGAATGGAAGAAATCCACTCAATTCAAACTTCAGTATCTCTTCAATTTTTGAGACACTTGCTTTCTGAGGCACCAGACTTTCTGTGTTTAAAACAGAGACTTTTTCTTTCTCAAATGTGACCCTGAAATGTCCTTGAATTTTAATATCGGGAGGCCTACTGCAGTGGTCTGGAGAGCCTAGTTCATCATGAAAATATTCTCTACTTTTCAACACCAGATAAATATCTCTTCCCTGCATACTGCTTAAAATGGTCACTTCCTTCCCATGGTTATTTTTATTATTCATATCATCAGATTCAGCGACGTGAGATCTATTTAGGGGGAACAATTCATCAGTTACCAAACATAAAGCATACTTTTGCCTCTCAAAGGGTTTATTGACACCTTAAATAAGTTCTGAACTGTTCAGCAAGTTACAAAGAACACACTTTACTTGAAAACCATTAAAAGTGCATACGTGGAATAAAAAATTGAAAAGCTGAAGTTTAAACAAGGGACACACTTCTTCTCCTTGTGACTCATTAAATATATTATTATTTTAACCCGGGAAGTGAATTCTTTTACTTCACTTTAAGATTATGGCCCTGGGAACATACCACCCAAATGATGGAGCATGAAAAATAAGACAGTTTGAAAACAACTCAGAGAAATCAGTTGATTTCATGAGGTTTTGATGTTCTTCATGATTTTTTGATGTTTTTCTCACTAACCTTGATGCTTTCCCTTTCTTGCCTCACTTTACTTTCTACACAGCATCCAAGAAATCTTACACTGTAAGTCAGATCATGGCATTCCTCTACTTATTCGCTTCATTGGTTCTCCCTGTTCTAGAAATAAAACTTGAGGACCTACCACTGTCCTACTGTCTTTGTGTATTCCAGTCTGTCTCCAAATAAGGGCCATTTTTAATTTAACACCTTTACTCAAACTACTCTCACTTCCCAGGACATCTTGCCATCTGCACACCTACCAGAATCCTCCTCTACATTAAGGTCTATCGTGAGATCCACCTCATCCCCTGAGCTTTCCCTGATTGTTGCAGGGGTAAATAACTTCTCGTTTCTATTATGGTGTATGGGTTTCATGCGGGCTGAGACTTTGCTTTCAAGATCTCTGTGTTTATACCCATAGTGATTTGCACAGTGTCTTGAGAACAGCAAGTACTGAGACCACAGGGTGAATGCAAAGCTAAGGGAGGCTATGGAGAACAACAGCAAAGAACTCTTGGCATATTTATAAGGTCCTCTGCCTTTCTCCAATTTGTCTTACGTCTGTCCTTGATCACGACCATATAAAATGTTTACCAGCTATTCAGAGGGAGTTAAAATGTTGCTCTTTAAAATTCTTTTGTAGAGATACTGATGGAGCTTTTACAATTCTATAAATATAGAGAATTGTGTGCATGCTTCCTCTTTAAAGACTGAATATTACCCAGTCTTTCTAGCTACAACGAGGAGACATCAGGCCTTTTAAAACAACAGACTCAGTTTCTAAAATAATAAGGTCTTTTTTATTCTCAGGGTTTCAAACAATCTGACTATCCTTCAATAGTCCTGTGAATAGATGCGATCATCTCATTCCCTAAGGAAAGAAAATCAATCACATAGTGTGTCCTACTGAATGTCACACAGGCTGCCAGTGTAAGAGTTAAAAAAAAAAGGGGATTCTCACTCTTTGGACACATCCCAACCATCTGAGTAGGCAAAACCACAGAGCACCACCAGGGCCTGATCACCTACACACAGCCAAGGTTCTGGAAGTCCTGGCAGCTAGTGAGCAGGGGCACATGAGCCACCAAATAAAAGGACAGAAAGCCAGGCCACTAAGTAGTCTCCAGAAGAATCTAACCTCCACTCTTTCTTTCCTCATTCTACAAAGTCTCAAAATACTTTTAAAAAAAATCCTCTAGCATGTCCTAGATACTTCATTGTCCCTCTTCTGACAATGATTATATGAGACAAAGTGAAATTCATGGGAATCTTCAACTGTGATGACTTGAACAATGAACTCATCTCCCTTACGACCAAGGCAGTGTGTTGAGCTCAGATATAATCAAGATATAAAAGCTATCATTGTGGACTTGGCAATGTTGTTAGTAAGGGGCATTAGATTGAAACCTATCTTCTAGCACCTTGACTTTGGACTTCTTGGCTTTCAGAACTGTGAGAAGTGAACTCCCACTGTTTAAGCCACCTCGTCTATGGTATTCTGTTACAGCAGCCTGAGCTGCCTAAGATAGCAGTAGAGCACTTATTTTAGTATGCAGTGGTTCAAGTACAGGATCTACCACTTATTAGATGAGAGATTTGAGGGAATTTCTTAGCCTTTTTCTGAATAAGTCACAAGGTCTTCTTCTGAATGGAGCTTATATACATATTTCCTTCCAAATATTATTGAGGGTTTAAATGAGAAAGTACATACAAAGTATATGGCATAATGATACAAATACTCCAAAGACACACATGCAACCTAACATTTAACAAATCTGGGTAAATGTGTGTGCTAAGTTGCTTCAGTTGTGTCTGACTCTTTGTGATCCTATGGACTGTAGCCTGTTAGGCTGCTCTGTCCATGGGATTCACCAGGCAAAAATACTGGAGTGGGTTGCCATGCCCTTCTCCAAGGAATCTTCCTGATCCAGGGATCAAACTGTCATCTCCTGCAGCTCCTGCATTGCAGGCAGATTCTTTACCAAGTCACCAAGCAGGCCCAAAATGTGTCAAGTGAGTGGGAAAAAGAAAGGGCTGCTAGGTTTTGGAGGAGAAAATGGTCTTTTTGCTTGGAAGAGTTAAAGAATGACCAAAACACTCTTTTTCCTTCAACTTGACTACATTTTAGACAGGTTTCTTTCTGGCTATGGGCAACAATTTGCCTTTTCTTACAGCATTTACTTTTGAAAAACATAATTACAAATTTTTCCCTATCCCCCTTTTAAATATATATAAATCTCCTTAAAAGTGCTTCCCTGGTGGCTCAGAGGTTAAAGTGTCTGCCTGCAATGAGGGAGACCTGGGTTTGATCCCTGGGTTGGAAAGATCCCCTGGAGAAGGAAATGGCAACCCACTCCAGTATTCTTGCCTGGAGAATCCCATGGATGGAGGAGCCTGGTGGGCTATAGTCCATGGGGTTGCAAAGAGTCGGACACGACTGAGCGATTTAACTTAAATCTCCTTAAAAGCTTCTTACTAGTTTTATGACCTAGGGAATGTCTTTCTCAAGGACCTGGGAGTCAGTCCTTTGAAAGGTAATTATCAAGAAAGATAACATCCCTATTTCCCAGACTCTGTGGGAGGATAGGAGTCTATCTTAGGTGAGATCCTCTTGAAAGTTGTAAAACTGTCTCCTGTCATGAAGAAATATGAAAGTTTTATTTTCCCTTCGTGTAAGGCCAAAATCACCCCGCTTATTTAACTTATATGCAGAGTACATCATTAGAAACACTGGGCTGGAAGAAGCACAAGCTGGAATCAAGATTGCCAGGAGAAATATCAAGAACCTCAGATATGCAGATGACTCCACCCTTATGGCAGAAAGTGAAGAGGAACTTAAAAAGCCTCTTGATGAAAGTGAACGAGGAGAGTGAAAAAGATGGCTGAAAGCTCAATATTCAGAAAACGAAGATCATGGCATCTGGTCCCATCACTTCATGGGAAATAGATGGGGAAACAGTGGAAAGTGTCAGACTTTATTTTTTTTGGCTCCAATATTACTGCAGATGGTGACTGCAGCCATGAAATTAAAAGACACTTAGTTCTTGGAAGGAAAGTTATGACCAACCTAGAGAGCATATTAAAAAGCAGAGACATTACTTTGCCAACAAAAGTCCATCTAGTCAAGGCTATGGTTTTTCCAGTGGTCATGTATGGATGTGAGAGTTGGACTGTGAAGAAAGCTGAGTGCCGAAGAATTGATGCTTTTGAACTGTGGTGTTGGAGAAGACTCTTGAGAGTCCCTTGGACTGCAAGGAGATCCAACCAGTCCATTCTAAAGGAGATCAGTTCTGGGTGTTCTTTGGAAGGACTGATGCTAAAGCTGAAACTCCAATACTTAGGCCACTTCATGCGAACAGTTGACTCATTGGAAAAGATGCTGATGCTGGGAGGGATTGGGGGCAGGAGGAGAAGGGGATGACAGAGAATGAGATGGCTGGATGGCATCTCCAACACGATGGACATGAGTCTGAATGAACTCCAGGAGTTGGTCATGGACAGGGAGGCCTGGCATGCTGCAATTCATGGGGTTGCAAGGGTCGGACACGACTGAGTGACTGAACTGAACTGAAGGCCAATATAGCAAGCACAGGTGACCTGTGAGCTTCTACCTTGGCTCTTAAAAACACTCCAGCTCTTTGATCCAGTGGAGGTCAATTCAGTCTCTCTCCCATATTGTGATAGTCGTGAATAACGACTTTGTGCCTGGTTGTGAAAATTTAATTTTTTTTACTTTGATGGAAAATATTCACAGTTAAAATAAAAACTGAGATATGCTATAAAGTGTAGCTTAGATGTTGGTTTGGTCATCTATATTGCTTAGGAAAAAAGTTACATATAAATTATTGGCAGCAACTAATTAGGGCATGTCTCAATGCTTTATTTAGGATTATTATTGAGAATTTTATCAAGTATTGCAACAGTTATTTAGAGAGCACCTACTAAGTGTCTTTTGAGATTTTAAATCCCTACACTAACATTAGAATCTTATGGCACTGAAGTCTTGTATACATTTCTAGGAAACTGATCACACATTTAATTTTTTGCTTATGGGTGGTACTGAGGGAGATAAAGGAGTATTTAGTTCAAAAATGTAAAACATTACCTACAGTGAGACTGTTTTCTGAAGAACTCTTTGTGATATAGCAATATAGACCAATGTGTAAAGCCTATCTTTCTTTTTACTAAATGAATATAAAGTTATATAAATCTAAATTGTGCATGATTCTTAGACAGGTATTAACACTCATCTGTATGACTAATGTGGAAAGTTTCATTAATCTATGTAAGAAAACCAGTATGCTTAGATGAAAATCTTTTGCTCAAACTCAAGTTATGTTATTACACTATTAATCTTGATGTATTTTTTAAAGAATTTAGCACATTTTTAATCAAGCACAATAAATTACAAATGGAATTCAAAAAGATATCCAAAAAGACTATTTCTCTAATTACTGTGATTATTTCTAGTAAAAATATTTTTCTTTCTTTTTTCTTACACATATCCATTTAAATTATAAATCAGAATTTATCAGCATAAACTAATAAAATATAATTTCCTTAGTCAGATTTTGAGTTACTTTTTCAGTATAAAATACAGTCACTTAGTCACCCAGAAAACACAGAATTTAGTAATCTTTTAGCTCAGTGAGGATGTAAAGAGTGAACAAATACCATTTTGCCAATTCTCACATTGTCAGAGGCAAATCACTTGCTCCTCCATATATCAAATTATGTACTAAGAAAACATCAAGGCACAAGGAAGAGCAATGCAATTTGTCTCATCCAAATGCATCACATAAAATGACCAAGTGCTGTTAAGAGCTAGAAATGTGTCTCAAAAGACTCTCCATGTCTGCATCATTTTGAGGTTGTTTAGAACTTCAACCCTTTTAGAGAGAAGTATTGAAAGATAAATCTAGTTCTCATCCCTTAATTCACCACTTACAGAAGAAGCAATTTTTTTCTTGCAGAACATGTCTCCTGGTCCTGCTAGTTTTTAATAAATGTCTCTGGCCTTCCTTAGCAATGTACTAATTCTAGTAAAATGACACAATTCCCCCTACTCAATTCTACAAAGAATAAATATATTATCCATTTTAACAGATACAATGTGTTAAATAATTCAATACAAATCTTAAAAACAGAAAGAGAGAGAGACAGTATCTACCATTCAGTTTGAAATATCCTTTTGGATAATAAAAATGATAGATACACTATTTCATTGCGACTAGCCAGCCATTATTATTAGGAAGATTATGATTTATATATGTGTATATATATTTTTAAGTCTGGTGATATGTGCCAGAGAGAAAAAGCACATTTTTTGGTGCTTTTTGTAATAGATATTTGTCAATTTGTCCATTTGTAATAGATATTTTCTTGCTCATTCCCTATGTAAATTAGAACAATTAATATTTCCTTTGACTGTCTTGGAGGATGGAAAATTTGACCCGTAACTTTTCTGTGATACTGCTAGAATTAATTAGATGGCAGTATTAAAGACTGATTGGAGACAAGACTGTTTGGGATATTGTCTTGCCGACATTCAAAGTAGAGAAACAGTTTGATGAAGGGAGGAAAGGAAAAGAAATTCAATTTTAGAGAATTTTACAAATGAAGTAGGTCAGGCCATTGAGATTGAACTTGTAGATTTTTGGTAATTACATTAAAATTCCAATTTGAGAGCTCAAGTCTGTTTCAGATTCAGGGCATCTATGGTTTGAACTGTGTGCACTGAAAATCCATATGTTAACACTCTAACCCCAAATGTGACTGCACTTGGAGACAGAGCCTTTAGAAGGTAATTAAAGGAAGTCATGAGTGTGTGTGTGTTAGTCGCTCTGTTGTGTCCAACTCTTTACAACCCCAAGGACTGCAGCCTGCCAGGCTCTTCTGTCCATGGAATTCTCCAGGCAAGAATACTGGAGTGGGTAACCATTCCCTTCTCCAGGGCATCTTCCCAACCCAGCGATTGAAGCCGGGTGCCCTGCATTGCAGGCAGATTCCTTACCACCTGTCATAAGGGTTGGGACTCTAATCCAATAGGAATAGCAATTTTATAAGAAGAGGAACACAAAGAGATCCCTTTCACTAGGTGTCCATACCTAGGAAAGACCATGAGAAAACAGTGAAAAGGGAGCCATTTACAAGCCAGGAAGGAAGGTCTTACCAGAAATCAAATTATTTGTCACCTTGATTTTGTACTACTCAACCACCAGAACCATGAGAAAATGTTTAAACAACTCAGTTTGTGCTGTTTTGTTACAGAAACCAGAACAGATTAATATAGAAAGGAAATCATACATTTTTACTGGACTCCTATTATAATCATCTTGACAGAAAACTTGAGTTCTTTCCAATCTGACATACTTTCGCTTTCACGTAATAGCATTTGTTGCTGCCCTTGTGGCTCAGTGGGAAAGAGCCGCCTGCCAATGCAGGACAGGGGCTTCAAACCATGGGTCAGGAACATCCCCTGGAGGAGGAAATGGCAACCCACTCCAGTATTCTTGCCTGGGAAATCCCATGGACAGAGGAGCCTGGCAAGCTACAGTCTCAGTTCAGTTCAGTTCAGTTTGGTCCTCAGTCGAGTCCAACTCTTTGCAACCTCATGGACTGCAGCATGCCAGGCTTCCCTGTCCATCATCAACTCCTGGAGCTTGCTCAAACTCATGTCCATCAAGTCGATGATGCCACCCCACCATCTCATCCTCTGTTGTCCCCTTCTCCTGACTTCAATCTTTCCAGCATCAGGGTCCTTTCCAATGAGTCAGTTCTTTGCATCAGGTGGCCAAAGTATTGGAGTTTCAGCTTCAGCATCAGTCCTTCCAATGAATATTCAGGATTCATTTCCTTTAGGATGGACTGGTTGGATCTCCTTGCAGTCCAAGGGACTCTCAAGAGTCTCCTCCAACACCACAGTTCAAACACATCGATTATTCAGTGCTCAGCTCTTTTTGTAGTCCAACTCTCACATCTGTACATTACTACTAGGTAAACCATAGCTTTGACTAGATGGACCTTTGTTGGCAAAGTAATGTCTCTGCTTTTTAACATGCACTCTAGATTGGTCATACTTTTCTTCCAAGGAGCAAGCGCCTTTTACTTTTATGGCTTCTGTCACCATTTGTAGTGATTTTGGAGTCACTGTTTCCATTGTTTCCCCCATCTATTGGCTACAGTCTTATGGGGGTGCAAAAGAGTCAAATGCAACTTAGCAAATAAAATGAAAATAACAGCACTTATTACTGCTGCTGCTGCTGCTGCTAAGTAGCTTCAGTCGTGTCCGACTCTGTGCGACCCCATAGATGGCAGCCCAATAGTCTCCTCTGTCCCTGGGTTTTTCCAGGCAAGAATACTGGAGTGGGTTGCCATTTCCTTCTCCAATGCATGAAAGTGAAGTGAAAGTGAAGTCGCCCAGTCGTGCCCGACTCTTAGCGACCCCATGGACTGCAGCCTGCCAGGCTCCTCCATCCATGGGATTTTCCAGGCAAGAGTACTGGAGTGGGGTGCCATTGCCTTCTCCTTACTATAGTAGCTCAAAATTTTAGCAGATTTAACTTGAATGTGACTTCATACATTTGAAACTGGGTTCTGTGGATCAAGTTCAGAAGCTCTCTAAAATGCTCAAATTGCATGCAGACTGTGTTGTACACATATTGTTTCCTGAGAAAATAATTTATGTTTTTATTCTTATTAACAAAGGAGTGTGAGCCAAAAAAATGAATTCAAAGTGGCATAGACACTGTGTAGAGCTACCAGGGAGGTTCTATGACATTATGCTTGATGTATTCACAACTGGAAATGAGTGATTCAGTGATAATATCATCTAATACTGGATATTTTAGAATATTTGATAGTAATTAAGCCTGTCAAAGAAGGTCTTTCACATGACTGTTTTTTTATGAAGATACTATCTAGTTTCCTTTCCTAATTTTTTTCTAAAGCATTTATCATTATCTAATAGATGATATATTTTGCTTATGCAATTGCCTCATATTTTCCTTACTAAAATGTAAGGATCATGAGAGTCGAGTTCTTAATCCATTGTTTTCATTACTGTTTCCACACTGCCTAGAACATTGTCTTTCCTGTACTAGATGTTTCACACATTTATTTAGTAAATGGATGAAATAATTCCAACGTTTGTATGTGGTTATGAGTAATGCTCATATACATATAGAACTATGCCTTAATTATTTCTATCATATTCCCTATCCTCTCTAATAATGTATTTTCTGTGTTGATTTATTTGAATATTGATTCTGAAGTCCACTTGGATAATTTATGCATAGTCTAAAAACTTAGCAGGTTTTAGAAGACATAACTGGCCTGTACTAGGTAGTCACTGAAAATTTCAATTTATTATTTTAAGTTGAAAATAAAAGTTTGGTTCTGTCTTAAACAGAGTTGGAAGTAATATACTTTTTTTATATTTCATTCTTCCATTTCATCACACAACAATGAGGGTTATGTGATGCTAAAATGAGAACATTTTATTGACTGCACATCTCAGGAAGAACTAAAAGCCAATATAACTTGGTTATTTGTCATAAGAGAGGCTACAGATGGGGAAGTTAAATCAAAAGTTTGGATAATTTCCAAAACACATCTTTGTAGCATCCTGAGATTTTTTCCCTGGTATCTGCATTGGAGTATCAGTGTTTCTGCTCTTCTATGAGTTTTTACCACTTGAATCAAGGTATCATATTGTTTTATTCCATTTCAGGCTGCTGTAACAAAGTATCACAGCTTGAGTGGCTTATAAACACAGACATTAAGTTTTATAGTTCTGAAGACTAGAAGTCTGAGATCAGAGTGCCAGTATGGTTGAGCTCCATTGAGGACCTCCTGCATTTCACATTGCTGTCTTACAGTATCCTCACAAAGAGAGCACAAAGAGGAAGCAAACTGGCTCTTCTATGCGGGCTCCACCCTCATGATGTCATCTAATGCAAATTACCTCTTAAAGGCCCCACCTCCTCATGCCATCCCTTTGGGGACAGGGTTTCAACATATGAAGTTTGGGGGAACAAAAACATTGGCCATGAGTATTTTTCTAAATCCAACTATCTGGATTTTCCTTCCCCACATAGTTTCACTCTTTCTACCCAAGTAGTAGAAGAGGAGTATTCTTTTCTGTTTCTTAATTTTTTTTTTAAACTAACAAACAATGCACATTATTAATTTCTGCCAGATATTTATGTAGATTTTATAGTAATGTCAAGGTGAGTTAAAGCAAAATTCTGGTACTGTATTGTAACTCAGATAATATTCTTATCTTCAGAGGGGGAAAACAATGACTTTAAGTTTTGACATTGTTATAGCCTAAAGTCTTGAATGAAAAAATTTAGTTAAAAAAAATAAAATATATGACAATCACAAAGCATATATTTAGAGAAAAATAATACAATACATAAAACTGAGAAAAATATGGAGGTATGTGGGTTTATGTGTAAAGCAGATATAGAAACAAGTGACAATGGCAAGTTTATTTACTAAGAGCATGACAGGTTATCAATATCTTTATATTTATACCTATAACCATATTGGAGAAGGCAATGGCACCCCACTCCAGTACTCTTGCCTGGAAAATCCCATGGACGGAGGAGCCTGGTGGGCTGCAGTCCATGGGGTCGCTACGAGTTGGACACGACTAAGCGACTTCACTTTCACTTTTCACTTTCATGATTTGGAGAAGGAAATGGCAACCCACTCCAGTGTTCTTGCCTGGAGAATCCCAGGGACGGGGGAGCCTGGTGGGCTGCCGTCTATGGGTCACACAGAGTTGGACACGACTGAAGTGACTTAGCAGCAGCAGCATCATATCCATATCTATACCCTGTATCTCAAAATAGATTCATGTACTTTGTCCTACAGTGATCTTTGAATAATGTGATTTTTGACCATCAAAGTTTGCTGATAAATACCTCCAAAGATGAGAGGGGAGAAAGCTAACTACAGGAATTAAATAGCACCTGCTGTCAGCTGAGCAAATGAGCTCTTCTGATACTGCATGTGCTCAGGAACGAATGGCTACCACCACCTGAGTGACACACTAGGAGACTGTCTTCAGAGGAGAGTGGGTATAATTGAAATAGCCAGTATTAGAAATGCTAACATTTTTTTCAGGTTTTGACAAATCTGTATGCATACTGGTTTGTCTTCATTGGACTTTGTAGCTATTAACAACGTATGTGACACCATGATTTTATCATTTGGTGGTCTGGAGCATAAATATTAACACAGGTCTCATTCCTTAAGTTGTGATCAACTATAATTAAGGCCACATTTCTTGTAATTCCCGTCCTTGAATGTGGGCTGACCTTGTGACTTGCTTTATCACTGAAGTTGAAGCTGCGTTAGGCAAGGTCTAAACCTGGGCTCAAGAGATTCTGCACAGTTCTACTCTCACTCATGGAATTCTGTGATTGAGCTGGCTTCCTGGAGTATATGACACACGTGGAACATAGGTACATTGTCCCAGCTGAGCCATCTTAGATCAGCCAGTCCCTAGGAAACCCAGTAGTGGGTCATCAACATAAGAATAGACCCACTGAGATCCGTTAAACCCAAACACAGCAGAGGGTAGACAAGCCACCCAGCTGAGCTCAGTCTAAATTGCAGAATCACAAAGTCCTGAGCTAAATCAATGTTTCTAGTGACTAAGTTTAGAGGCAGTTTGCAACATAGCAGAAACTAATTAAAACACCAAGTAAGTGGGGGATTTTTTTTTTTTTTAAAGGCAGAACAACATTTGTTTTATTCTAGTTTAATTAAATAAATAAAACAATTTTCTTTAAGTAGGGAGAAACAGTTAACTTTGAAATGATAAAAGATAAACAATAACTACATAAGGCTATTAAATGTCACATATGGTTAGGTTTGAATGTAAAACGTGTCTCTGCTTTATATTTGTTAGTTTCTGAGTTTCTTTTTAGCAAAGTAATCAGTACTTTTGCTCTAATTACCATTGGAATTAATTGGCAAATGTTTTTTGAAGTTAAAGTAGAAAAAAACCTAGAATCTAGAAAATTAGAAAAATCCTCCATTCTTCCAATACTAATCTCTCTAATATTTCTGTTCCTGACTCTCTGGAACAAATTGAAATTGGATACGAAGACAAAACTATACCTTGCTTTTCAGTCTGGCTTTTCTTCATTGATGAACAGTGCATTATGAAGTCAGAAATATAAGGCTGTTTCTTTCTAAGATTTCATTAAAGATAAGCTATTTGAGAGAATGAAGACTATTTTGCTGACTTACCACATCATCTACTAAAAATGAATGACAATAAAATAATGAAAAAGAACTCAGGCCTTCTCAATCACAGAGTCATTTGGAATTTTTGTGATTGCTCTTTGAGTCCAAATGATTATAGCTAAACTTTGTGAAACTAGGAAGATTAAAAGATTCTTTGAAGTAGCATAAATATAATACCCTATATACTCAAGCCATCAGAAGGTGCTTCAAAAGGTTAAGTTAGTAGGGTGAAGGAGCAGGAAACTCAAAATTCAGAAATAATAAAGAATGTTAGGCTTTTTCTAAATATTTCATAATCTGTTAAAATTTGTAAACTCAGTTAATTGGGAGTATAGAGACTTCTCATCTGTGTTTTGAATGTGAAAAGAAAACAAAGGGCATTCTTTTCTGGATCGTGACTAAACACAGTACCAAAATATTTAATTTCCTTTAGTCATGGCTGCAATCTCAAAGTCCATTTCAAGTTGGGGAAGAATACTGATGCTTTTGTCTCTCTCCCTTTTGAGGCCCCACGAAAAATAAAAGCTAGACAAACCTGTGTTGCCTGTAAAGCCTCTCAGTGGAGAGAAAAAGTATGCAGTCAACAAAATAAAGAGCTTTGCAAACACTAGCAGAAGACTAGAAATGGCTAAAAAAGAGTTGGTGAGTGGGAAAAGCAGAAAAATGCACAGCTTGGAATACAATGCAGAGAGATACAGGGGATAAAGAGTCACTGACAGCTAATCTGGAGAAGACATGGAAGGAGATCAGCAGAAAATACATATAAAAGTCAAATCCATTGGCATCCATCTACTTCTTGACATTGTGAAAGGATCTAAGATGGTCCCCAAAGATCCTCAACCCCTGGCATTGATGCCCTTTTGTAATTTCCTCCCCTTGGGCATGGATGGGCTAGACTAACTGCAGCCATGATGGGATGGCACTCCTAAGATTAAGTTATGAAAAGCCCATGGCTCCCATCCTAAGTGAGTCCCAGATTCTACCCCCAACTCTCCTTCCACTCTAAGATCACTTGCCGTGGGGGAAACGAGCTGCCAGAATTTATGAAGGAGCCCTATACCCACGTGTGAGAGAATAAGCCATGTAAGTGAACTGGAAAGTGAATTCCCACCCTCCAGTCAAACCTTCAAATGAGATGCAGGTTTGGTCAGTGGCTCTCACTGCAGCTTCATGAGAGTCCTTGAGCCCAAGGCTCTTAGCTAAGCTTTACCCAGATTCACCTAACCCACAAAAACGGTGAGAGAATAAATCCTTGTTAGTTTAAGTTGCTAAATTTTGAGACAGCTTGTGACACAGGGATGCACAGTTAATATAATCACCTAAAATATAAAATAAAACAAAAACAAACCCCCAAAGCAAAAACAAACTGACAAATGAAAATCCAGATCTTTTTTCTCTTAAAGTCAAAAATTCATTCAAAGAAAGGTGAGGCTCTTAGTTTGAATATTCTTTTTATTCTGGCATTAGGACGTCTGCACCACATCTGCCATTTCCAAGGAAAAGTCTATCACTCTACATACTCATTGATCACTCTCAATATGAACAGGGTTTCCTGCCACACTCGAGATCAAGCAGTAACACTAAGGTTCAATAACAGAAAGCACAGATAGATGTTTGGGGTAAAAAAGAAAGAATTCATACAGTTGAAAGAGTGGGAACTTAAACTGCTGATCCAATAAGCACAAAGGAAACAAAGTAAGAAAAAAAAGATGTTGAGGAACTTTTGGGAAAAAAAGAGACAGGTATAATACAAATATGAAACAAAGTATAATATCCTGATTATAAAAAACTGATACAATGGAAGGGATTCCATTTGATCCTGACCCTGAGAATATTCTCCTTTATGAAGTCCAGGTAATATAGTATTGGACCTATAAGAAAATGAACATAATCTTAACACATAACTGAAACTGGCATTGGACAATATTTACACAGCAGTGGCAGTCTCAGAGCACTTTACCCTTTCTCCAATTTGTATTCCTCATAGATAAAATACGCAAGATGTGGTTGTGGTTGCCAAACAGTCTGTCAAAGTTAAAATCTCTGGAAATATAATGAGATGGTGGGATCTAGAGAAGCTAGTAGAAGAGGCAGGTGTACAATATCTTTATCTTACTAATGTGGATCTCAAGAGATACTGTTGTACATTAACGGAATGAGAAATAGAGATACTATATGTACTACTTAAAGTTACAAAAATGACTAGTATATGAAAAAAATTCAGATGAAAAGAAGAAGAGGAAAATAAAGAGATAAGGACCAGGAATTAATCTTCAGTTTTCATTCTGGAGAGTGGATAAATATTATTTTTAAAAGGGATAAACAAATGGAAGTGTAACCATTGTATTTAAAGGTATAAAACTAATTACCAAAAGAATTATGAAAAGATATCATCTCTGTGAAGTAAGACGAGGGGTGGTGAGGGGTTGGATAGAGTACTGGTACTATTTATACACATAGCAATGCAAAGAAATAGAGGAAAACAATAGAATGGGAAAGACTAGAGATCTCTTCAAGAAAATTAGAGATACCAAGGGAATATTTCATGCAAAGATGGGCAAAATAAAGGACAGAAATGGTATTGGCCTAACAGAAGCAGAAGATATTAAGAAGATGTGGCAGGAATGCACAGAAGAACTAGACAAAAAAGACCTTCACAACCCAGATGATCATGATGGTATATCACTCATCTAGAGCCAGACATCCTGGAATGTGAAGTCAAGTGGGCCTTAGGAAGCATCACTACGAACAGTTAGTGGAGGTGATAGAATTCCAGTTGAGGTATTTATAATCCTAACAGATGATGCTGTGAAAGTACTACAACTCAGTATGCCAGCAAATTTGGAAAACTGTGCAGTGGCCACAGTTTTCATTGAAAGTTTTCATCACAGTTTTCATGAAAAGGTCAGTTTTCATTCCAATCCCAAAGAAAGGCAATGCCAAAGAATGCTCAAACTATGGCATGATTATACTCATCTCATGCGCTAGCAAAGTAATGCTCAAAATTCTTCAAGTCAGGCTTCAACAGTACGTGAACCATGGACTTCCAGATGTTCAAGCTGGTTTTAGAAAAGGTAGAGGAACCAGAGATCAGATTGTCAACATCCGTTGGATCAAAGAAAAAGGAAAAGAGTTCCAGAAAGACATCTGCTTCTGCTTTATTGACCATGTTAAAGCCTTTAACTGTGTCGATCACAATAAACTGTGGAAAATTCTGAACGAGATGGGAATACCAGACCACCTTACCTGCCTCCTTAGAAATCTGTATGCAGGTCAAGAAGCAACAGTTAGAACTGGACAAGGAACAACAGACTGGTTTCAAATTGGGAAAGGAGTACATCAAGGCTGTATATTTTCACCCTGCTTATTTAATAACTTATATGCAGAGTGCAACATGTGAAATGCCAGCTGGCTGAAGCACAAGCTGGAATCAAGATTTCCAGGAGAAATATCAATAACCTCAGATATGCAGATGACACCACCCTTATGGCAGAAAGTGAAGAACTAAAGAGCCTTTTGATGAAAGTGAGAGAATAGTAAAAAAAAGCTGGCTTAAAACTCAACATTCAAAACACTAAGATCATGGCATCCAGTTCCATCACTCCATGGCAAATAGATGGAGAAATAATGGAAACAGTGAGAGACTCTATTTTCTTGGGCTCCAAAATCACTGCAGATGGTGACTGCAGCCATGAAGTTAAAAGATGCTTGCTCCCTGTAAGAAAAGCTATGACAAATCTAGACAGCATATTAAAAAGCAGAGACGTTACTTTGACAACAAAAGTCCGTCTAGTCAAACCTATGCTTTTTCCAGTAGTCATGTATGGATGTGAGGGTTGGACTATAAAGAAAGCTGAGTGCTGAAGAATTGATGCTTTTTAACTGTGCTGTTGTAGAAGACTCTTGAGAGTCCCTTGGACTGCAAGGAGATCCCACCAGTTCATCCTAAAGGAAATCAGTCCTGAATATTCATTGGAAGGACTGATGCTGAAGCTGAAACTCTAATACTTTGGCCACCTGACGCGAAGAACTGACTCATTGGAAAAGACCCTTTTGCTGGGAAGTATTGAAGTCAGGAGAAGGGGATGACAGTGTATAAGATGGTTGGATGGCATCACCGACTTGATGGGTATGCATTTGAGCAAGCTCCAGGAGTTGATGATGGACAGGGAAGCCTGGTGTGCCACAGTCTATGGGGTCAGAAGGAGTTGGACACGACTAAGCAACTAAACTGAACTGATTCATACATCATCTTCTAAATCATATGACTTGTTTTCATGTGCATGTTTTACTGTAATTAAAATAATTTAACAATTATTTCTATTTTTTTGCATATATATTTAATTCAACAAAGTCTAAAAGTAAATTTTGCCAGAATCCTGCTGTTAGCTTCAGAACCAGTGTAAAAGAGTAGGTTATAATTAATGTTATTACTTGCAATTTGAGGTATAACCCATTTAAATATAGTGTATTTTCAAATAATCCACACAGCAAGACTAACTCCTTAGACATTTCCTAGGTTTTGTCTAGATCTGTCGGTCATCAGGAATTCACTCCACTCCCCAAACTTCATTTAAGTCTTTGTGTCCAATTAGTATTATGCCAGCATGCCCCTCTAATCTCTTTTTATTTGCTAGTTCTTTGTACTTGGTTCTCATTTGAAATTGTCAATTAAAATATCACAGTTAACCCCAAAATGATAAGACACTCTTCAACCTCTGTAAAGGTATGCTATACCCACTGATCTGTAACCTGTCAGTCAAAACTATACTGCTCTGTACCCCTGTCCTTTCCACCTTACTGACAGACCTTCCTTCCTGAACGTATGCGAACGTCAGTAACGCAAACTGAAAAGAGAATTTGCCTTCTCTATGTCCTCTTCACAACTTTCTCTTAAAAACAACAATATTCTTTGTTTTAAAACTGTGTATGAACTCTCCAAGTGAAGGAATAACTGTGTTCCCCTTCTTTTATGTACCATTTTTATTCTCTGCAACTATTGATCAATCCAGGAAAATTCAACACTAGGCAATACTCATTATGTACCTCAGCATTGGGATATGCACTCTATGTGTTCATAATTTATCTTTGCAAGAACTAATTACTTAGAGTCCACTATGCACCAAGCACCTTAGGAGTTGAGCCTGCACAGGGGAATAGGGCATAAGTTTTGACTTTCAGGGGCTTGTCAAAAAGAAATGGAAGTAAAAGTTATAGGCTCTGATAAAGAACTATCTGTATCTACTTATCTGAATGTCTATTTATCTGTTTCTCCAAAGTGCTATAAAACAATAAATGCATTCTGCTTGGGGTTTTGGGGGAAAGTTTTGAGTGAAATGTAAGGTCTAAAATAATCTCATACCATTAATGTCAGCAAAGTTAGATGGCTAGATAGCATCACTGACCAACAGACATGTGTTTGAGCAAACTCCGGGAGATGGTGAGGGACAGGGATGTGTGGTGTGCTTCAGTCCATAGGGTCCCAAAGAGTCTAACTGTCTGAGTGACTGAACAACAGCAAAGAACTTTATAAAGGTAGAGTCAATTACTATTAATAAGACCACAGGTACAAGGGTAGCACAGGACAAAAAGAAGAAAAGAGGACCACTGAAGAGACTGAAAATGGGAAGTTGCTTTTTGTTTACTATTAGCATATCGATGATAAATTTCAGATTTCAAATTTGGTGCTTCACACATGTTGTTCCCCCCCCCACTTCTGAATCAACTTTCCAAATAATGTGGAATGCAAAGTCATACTGAGAAGAATACATAAGACAAGGAAGCAATTAAGTAAAACACAGACAACTTCAGGTACAAATATATATCTATCTAAAACTATAATGAAAACTCTTACTTTGGAGAGTGGAAAGCCTTCACTTCATACCAGAATGAGTGGGTCATTTGGCTGCCTCGTGGGGTCTTGTTTTTCATTTGTTGTTATGAGTTGCCATATTGGCTTTGTCTAGAATTATTACTAATGGTCACTTAATGCTGTGCATGGGAAATTCAGGGATAGGTATAGGAACTTCACCACAAAATGTGAAAGAATCTTGATAAATCTTTTTTACTTCTAAAATACAGGCATTAGAACCAGAGAACCTCCATTTAATGTAATGTGAATACTATTTTCTTTTGAAAGAAATTAATATTCCCTTTGGACCCATGGACACAAGTACTTACAGTACAATCTAGCTGTATACAAAGTCTTTTGATATATATTCAGGGATAGTTACTGTAGAGGTAAGCTAAGAGATATAGGAAATATGAAAACAAGCTTCTCTCAAATGTTCTAGGGCCATGGTTTTCCTGCTGAATTTTTATTACTGGGGTATATTTAATGGGCTTCCCTGGTGGCTCAGATGGTAAAGAGTCTGCCTGCAATGCGGGAGACCTGGGTTTGATCCCTGGGTTGGGAAGATCCCTTGGAGAAGTAAATGGCAACCCACTCCAATATTCTTGCCTGGAAAATCCCATGGACTGAGGAGCCTGGCAGGCAAACAGCTGGACATGACTGAGTGACTTTCTCACACATACACACATTTAGTGAAGATCTTGTAAGAGCTGGCTTAACATGGTACAGCAGATAGAAACGCCTCACGTGGTTGTTGTCATTGTTCAGTTGTCCAGTTGTGTCCAACTCTTTGTGACTTCATGGACTGTTGCACACCTGGCCTCCCTATCCTTCACCATCTCCCGAAGTTTGCCCAAGTTCATGTCCAAGAATAAACATCAACACCTTAGGAATCTGTGAACTAAAATGGATGGGAACGGGGATATTTAAATCAGATAACCGTTACATCTACTACTTTGGGCAAGAATCCCAGAGAAGAAATGGAATAGTCCTCATAATCAAGAAAAGAATCCAAAATGCAGTACTTGGGTACAACCTCAAAAATGACCTCCTGTGGTCAGCTCACCAGTATTCTGGGGAATCTATAATTAAATTTATTTTTTATGCAGCCTGTGGACAAAGTTGATCAAATTCAGGCCCACTTCTCTTATTTGGGATTTGAGTCATCTTGTTTGAATCTGTAGTGCTTAGAATAGGGTCTAGCACACAAAAGGAAGAAAGGAAAAAAGCAATAAACAGAGAGAAGAAAGAAGAGAGTGGAAGAATTGGAACAAGGATTCTGAGAAAGGAAAAAATGACCATGTACTTTGTGCCACATGCTATGCTAAGATGTTTGCTCATGTAAATCAAGCTGACACAAAGAACCTATCATCACAATAAGAATGATTTTAAAGTTCCCTTTATCACTGGTTAATAACTCACTCCATATAATAGTCCAACATTGAGTTCAAGCAGTATCCACACTTCCTCAACCACGTGGTATTTATTCTGTGGAAAGACAGAGGTGATTCTGCTCACCCACATGCCTCTCAGGGAAGTCTCCATGTCCCTTAACTAGGAAAATCAATCCTAAAAGAGGACGAAAGGGGTCTGCATCACCAGCTATCCTATCAAACCTACAGACTGGAATGATAACATTTATTTTAGAAGTTTTCCATGGAGTGTGGGTAATTTCAGATCCAGGGTAATGTCTAGCACATTGCCAACACTCAGGACATGTGAACTAATAAAAGTGTGTTACTTCAAAATACTCACTGTTTAAAGAAAAAAGAGACTAAAATATCTTCCACCCTTTCACTTTGTTTCAGAGTTTCAGTTTGTCAGTGATACTGTTAATAATACGCTGTACATCTGTTATGTACAAAAGCTGTGTTCTTGTTGACTTATTGTCGTTCCTGTTGTTCAGTCGCTTAGTTGTGTCCAACTCTTTTCTACCCTAAGTAATGCAGCATGCCAGGTTTCCCTGTACTTCACTATCTCCTAGAGTTTGCTCAAACTCATGTCCATTGAGTCAGTAATACCTGTTGATTATTGCCTTTATAATTCATGCACGGTTTCTCTACACATCCAAGTAGTTGGTTCCTGTCATACAGGTCTGTATCTCTAGGTACCACACCTTTATCCTCAAGAATACAATACTTTGCAAAGTGTATTTTATAAGTTATGTACACAAAAGATATTTACTAATTCATAATTTTAACTAAAAGTGCTGCAGATTTACAGGCAACATACATTATGGTTGAAAATATTAGGTTGGCCAAAAAGTTCATTTGGCCAACATCTTACAGAAATACTTGGATGAAGTTTTTGGCCAATCCCACAAACAACTTAATAAAAACAAATACATACTGCTATCTTTGTTTTGATTATCATTTACTATGCTAACTGAAAAAACTATTGGTTAACACTTGTGTTATTTGTCTGCTTGAGATGCTACATAAAAAGAATAGCCATAATGAGAAGACAGTGTTTCGTAAGTACTATAAAAGGCAGATGAATTAGCTATATCTCCTCTTAAAGTTCAAATCACGTAATACTACATATTTTTGTTGTTGTTGTTGGAGAACTTTTCAGTGATGTTAACTGATAAGAAAACTTAATATAGGCACTAAATAATGAAAATTGAAGAACTCATGTAGTACCCAAGGAAATCTATAGATTCAATTCAATCCCTGTCATATTACCAATGGTATTTTTCACAGAATTGGAACAAAATTTTTTAAAATTTGTATGGGAACACAAAAGAACCTGAATGGCCAAAATAATCTTGAGAAAAAATAAATCTGATAAATCATGTGCCCTGATTTCTACAAAGCCACAGTAATCAAACCAATATGGAACTGGCACAAAAAGGGGTACATAGACCAGATGCTATAAAACTCCTACGAGAAAACTTAGGCAGAAAGCTCTTTGACATTAAATCATAGCAATACTTGTTTTGGCTCCATCTCCTAGAGTAATGGATATAGAAACAAAAATAAAGAAATGGGGCCTAATTAAACTTAAAAGCTTTTGCACAGCAAACTACAAACAAAATGAGAAGACAACAGGAGAAAGCATTTGCAAATGATGTGACCAATAAGGGATTAATTTCCAAAATATAAAAACAGTGCATGCTGTTCCATAAACAAACAAACAACAACAACAACAAAACCCAATCAAAACATGGCCGAAGATCTGAATAGACTTTTCTCCAAGGAAGACAAACAGATGGCCAACAGGCACATAAAAAGATGTTGAACATCACTAATTATTAGAGAAATGCAAATCAAAATTATAATGAGATACTACCTCACACTGGTCAAAATAGCCATCATTAAAAAAAATCTATAAATAGCAAATCCTGGAGAGGGTATAGAGAAGAGGGAACTCTTGTATACTGCTGGTGGGAATGTAAATTTTTGTAGTCACTATGGAAAACAGTATGGAAGTTCTTTAAAAAGCTAAAAGTATAGTACCATATGACACAGCAATTTCCCACTCTTGGCCGTATATCCATAAACATGAAAACACTAATTTGAAAAGATACATGCACCCAATGTCCACAGTGACACTATTTACAATAGCCAAGACATGGACACAACCTAAAACGTCCATTGACAGATGAATGGTCAAAGAAGATGCGATATACATAGATACAATGGAATATTACTCAGTCATAAAAAGGGAATGAAATAATGCCATCTGCAACAAAATGGGTGGACCTAGAGATTATCATAAGTGATGTAAGTCAGACAGAGAGAGGCAAATATCACATGATATCACTTATATGTGGACTCTGATTTAAAAGGATTAGCTTATTTACAAAGCAGAAATAGATTTACAGATAGAAAACAAATTCATGGTTACCAAAGTGGAAATGGAGGGGGAAGGATAAACAAAAGTTTGGGATTAACAGATATAGGCAACTACATATAAAATAGACAAACAAGGACCTACTGGATAGCACAGGAAACTATATTCAAGTATCTTGTAATAACCTATAATGGAAAAGAATCTGCAAAAGTATACTGTATATCAATTCTACTTCCATAAGATATTATTAGAGAGATTTAAATTTAATCTTGATATCAGTTTATTAAACTAAACCTACTGTTTTATATATATTATCAAAGAAAAAAGCATTGCTAACATATATGCATGCATACACAATTTTCTTATTCCAGATGACTTGCCTCCTCCCCTTCCTTAACAAAATAATTATTACATGTAAAAGAGGAATAAGTCAACAGGTATAACATAAACATACCTATGTACTTGAAAGCCAGATTATTATGGTACCAAAAATTCATAGCATTGACTAAAATAAAGACAAGAAGATAAGGTTATTTTATTGCTACTTTACATTTAACTCATTTCTTAATAAAAGGAGAAGGAAATGGCAACCCAATCCAGTATTCTTGCCTGGAAAATCCCAAGGATGGAGGAACCTGGTAGGCTACAGTCCATGGGGTCGCAAAGAGTTGGACACAATTGAGAGACTTCACACCTGACACCTGACTTAATAAAAAGTAATTCCTTTGGCCTCAACTGAGACTTGAAATATCAGGAAAGGTGACAATCTCACCAGTCCTTTCTGAGAAAATGCTCACTGAAATTACTGTCACATATTCATTAGATACAGGGTCTTAAATCATTCCATTTCTCCCAAATGGTATCAAAATAAATTATATCAAGAATCATAAACCCAATTTAGTCTAACGCACAGCTGGAAGTACTTGATGTTTTTCATATCCATGT
The DNA here is from genome assembly GCF_032405125.1 of Capricornis sumatraensis. Classification (NCBI taxonomy): domain Eukaryota; kingdom Metazoa; phylum Chordata; class Mammalia; order Artiodactyla; family Bovidae; genus Capricornis; species Capricornis sumatraensis. Next base: position 74,230,835 of record NC_091069.1, on the reverse strand, counting down.
TGAAAAAAGTATAACATGAATTTTTAAGCTCCTTAATCAAGACATGTTATTGAGGACTATTACAGAAGTCATATTTTCAATATTCAGCACCATACTATGAATGAGTTTCTGTCTGAGAACAGCTGGGAAACAGGTATAGGAAATTTCTGTGCTGCTCAGTCAATAGTAATTTCTGTTGGTAGTGGTGGTGGTTGGTGGTTGAGTAAAACAGTGCCGGCTATGGGGATCAGTGGACAGTTCACTTTGCAGTATATTTAGTGCTCACGGTCCCCTCCCACTAAATGCTAGTGACAACTCTCCCCCTGAATCACTTCCTGCCTCCCACTGCTTTTCAACATACTTGTAGGGGAATGGTGCTGCCTCCCTGTGGAAAACACATTCAACAGAGAATTCAGCTCAGTATACGTGCATGCGTGCGTGCGTGCTAAGTGGCTTCAGTCGTGTTCGACTCTTTGCGACCTATGGACCCTAGCCCACCAGGCTCCTCTATCCTTGGGATTTTCCAGGCAAGAATATTGGAGTGGGTTGCCATGCCCTCCTGCGGGGAATCTTCTGGATCCAGGGATCTAACCAGCATCTCTCACATCTTTTGCATTGGCAGGTGGGTTCTTTACATCTGGTGCCACTTGGGAAGCCCCTTCAGCTCAGTATGTGCTCAGTATATGCAATTGACGCTTTGATTCAGAAACAGCGATTCAGAGCTATGGTTTTCAAGGGTGAAGAAAATATTTTAAAGGTAAGAAAGATGCTTTAATTCATACAGTGTACTTAAGGAATGCTTTTCAAACATAATTATTATTTGTATAATGGTTTCATGTATCAGGCATTATTTTTTACTTCTCTTCATTTTCGGGTGAACCATAATGAAAAAATTTTGGGGGGGACAATGAAAAGTTGTCAAATAGCAGTGACTGTATATAGTTCTCATACGATAGTGACTATTTAATCCTCACAATAAGTTTATGACACCATCTTCCCCATTTTATAGATGGGAAGCAGAGATACTGAGAGGCTAACTTGCCTAAGGAACGCAGCCAGTATATGGGGAAAGCAAGACTGAAATTTAAGTAAGCATTCAGGCTTCTGGAGCCATTGCCCTTGACCCCTGCACAATACTACACCCTTAACAGCCTTGTCAGTGCTGCCTCTTCAAAATGTCAGCTCTTAGAAGGTAGAAGCAGACTGGGAGAATTGGGAAGAGGATGAAGGATGGAAACAGGTAGGTGAACAATGGAAAGGGCTTTGCAGGCAGAGCAGAGAGAGGTGTGAAATAGCATGACCTCTGGAGGTTTCTATTAGTAGTTCAACAGATCAGAGGAAATGGGTGTGGAGAAGAGTAGAGATAAAACTTTCCAGTGAGGCAGATAGGAAGCTAGCTGTGAAGGATGGTCCCTGATGATCATTCGGGAATTTGCTGTTTATCTTAAATACTTGGATGTATTAAGGCTCATATCTGCATTTTCAAAAAGAGAAGCCTGATCCCTACCTAGGTACAGATCACATTGAACTAGTTAAGAATATGTGAAGGCAGGAAGTGATGAGATTCCGAACAGAGGCCAGGCTCAAGGGCAGAGGACCAGCTCACCTCAACATACTCTGAAAAGAAGCTGGCTGCATAGCCTTGAGGAAGGTATTTAGTTTCTTTGGGCCTCAAATTTCTCAATAAACTCTTTAAAATGTATATATCCTAGAACTTTTGTTTGCTAGTAATGAGGGGAAAAACACCTTCTAAATAGCAGTGCTTATTTGCATTTAAAATTACAATGAATTATACTTTTCTTAGTCGGCACCATTAGTTTCAGAAGAACGTGCCTTGTATACATTTTCAAATCTACACCCAAGTGTTTTTCTTTTCACTATGCACTAAAATTTGCAGTTAAAATGTACATTAATTTAAGTAAATTCAGCAGAATGATTAGACTAGGGAAAATAAAATTAATTATTCATGTCACCAATATTTTAAAATGCAGAGTGGTTATCAGGAACACACATAATTATAAGTAATGCAGTTATTTCTTAATAATGAAGCTACAGCTAAGGTTAATTAATATTTTTAATAAAAAATAAAATTTTGCTCTTTGAAGTTACAAAATGTTTTTTGTTAGCTTTAGATATTTTTCATGGAAATATGTGTGCACTCTGCTTACATTTTTCAAATAAATAGCATTAATTTTTTATGAGTATCTCCAAAGCTGCCAGGAAGCAATAGCAGTGTCCAACACATTCAAACACTTTTTTTTGTTTGTACACTAATTGGGATTCTTTTTGGAACATTCTACAGGAATCAAATACCAATGAGTTCAGTAGGAAGTGAATACACATGTCCTGACAATCTACCAATGGTTTAAAATCCTCAATAGTACCTTTTCTTGAGTAGGTTTGCTACCTCTACTCTGAATAAAGTCTAACTGGAAACCCTAAATTGTTTCAGTACATTTCATTCATACTTACTGATTCTACCCCAGTCTACAACTTAATTTCTTTCTAAGAGTTGCAAACTATAGTCCCTCCTGTCAAAACCCAGAATCTCTCAAAGCCTTATTTCTCTCCTTTTTTAAGGTTTTTGAAATGAGATGAAAAGCAGATGAAAAACACTATGGATTCTTGAAATCAGGTAAGGAGACCAGAGTCAGTCTACTCCGAGTATAAAAGACAGGGCCTCTCTATTTATTATTCTTACGAAGAATAATTTTCTAGCAAAGATAGATTTTAAATATGTTGTCAAAGTAGAGCATAAGACAATTTGTGGACCAAACTGGGATGCTTTTGAGAGTCAAAAAAGGATTCTATTAATAATTACATTGATATACCACCGGGTACATGGGGCTTCCCTGCTGGCTCAGTGGTAGAGAATTCACCTGCCAAGCAGGAGACATGGGTTCGATCCCTGATCAGGAAGATTCCTGGTGAAGGAAATGGCAACCCACTCCAGTATTCTTGCCTGGGAAATTCCATGGACAGAGGAGCCTGGTGGGCTACAATCCACGGGGTCACAAAAGAGTAAGAAATGACTTGGTGACTAAACAAGAACAACACAGTTCAAGAGATTCCTAAACCCACTTATTTTAGAGAGATAGCAAGCAAGGCCAGAGTGCAGCAAGGTTAACTATCTTGTCCAAGATACTCACAAAGCTAGGAGGTTGTATTGAAACTAGAAACCTGTTGCTGTGATCTTTCTATTATACCATACCTTCTCTAACCAAAAGGCAATACCATGGATCCGTATTGTCTACAGTATGTAAATAACTTTTAAAATATTCTTAATGGAAAGATCACAATATTGCAAAATGTGATACAAAGCATAGACCAAAAGAAATGTCAAAATCTTGATCTCAAAATAAGCAATTTTCTTTCTTTACAAACTGGCAACCAAAGGGAATGAATATTGTCCTTTGCATGTTAACTTGCTTTAACTCATTTACATAAAGCTATATATACATCAAGGGCTTGGCTGGTGACTCAAGACGGTAAAGATTCCACCTATAATGCAGGAGACCCAGGTTTGATCCCTGGATCTGGAAGGTTCCCTAGAGAAGAGAATGACTACCCATACTCCAGTATTCTTGCCTGGCTAATTCTATGGACAGCGGAGCCTGGTGGGCTAAAGTCCATGAAGTTGCAAAGAGTTGGACATGACTGAGCAACTAACACTTTTTTCACATATACATCATAGATTGCCATATTATTCAGAAGAGCAGGGAACACTTAGCCATCAAAGATCTTGTGTGACACTTTTGCCTCCAAACCCAAGAAGGAAGCTCTCAGCATCCTGAAGAACTTTATACTGTCAAGAGTTTGCAAATATTCACTTTCTGAGATTATCCTTATAGAAAGTTTCTCTTTGTTAGGATGAGTGGGTCTTAGGGAAACATTTAGATACTAAATATCATAAGCAAAATAACTTTTTGTGAATTTTATATAATCCATATTAAAAAGTACTACTAATATTGTTATAGCCATATTTTTAAAAATTATTTAATCAGAAGGGTTGGTAAATGCATCCATTACTTCATGACATAGATCATGTCTTTCTAAAGTAAATATCAGTCTTACAATTGATCACTATCAAGAGAAGAAAAACTTTTTTTTCTTTTCAAAGCATATTTACTTTTTTTTTTTTCAGTTTCCCAAGTTTATTTGAATTCACATTTCCCTCTTAAACGATATTTTTCTGAATATCAAGGAAAACGGCAGCATCTGAGCATCACGAAAAATGGTAGATTCACCAATTTAGGGAGAAAGATAAATATAACCTTGATATATTAAGTCACTTAGCTTCTCACTTTGTCTATTTAATAAGAATATTCATTTCTCAAATCTCTTACCCTAATCAATATTATTTACTTTTAAATAGGAATGTAAATAGAATTTTATGGGATGACATTTTGTGAATTCTCTTTTATATTCTTTGACTCTGTGAAAACTGAAAAATACATTTCTCCCCACTACTTGCCCTGCAGAATGGCTGCAAAAATCTCATCTCATCTATCTGAAATGAATCCAATTCTGCTTCACCAAAAATCTGTTTCTATAGTTCTAAAACATGCAATCACACTAAGGTACATAGCCATTGTAACTTAAGTGGCTCTGTGCTATCACTGAGGAAAATACACGTTGATTGAGAAAACAGTCCAGTATGGCTTTTGAAAACTAAATGACCCTCCCTGGCATACAACTGAGTAAGACAGTTGATAAAAGCAGGCAGTTATGGCCACTACAGAAGGAAGATGCCTCATCCAACCTGCAAAAATGGGTCAAAGGTTATAGTCTTAGACTGAGCATTACAAATCATTTTCCTATTGAATCTTCCAAGACTGATAATTCTAGCAAACACTTAAATTCTGTATTTATCAATAATTTCTTTGTAGTTGGAGGACAGTTAAAAATCAATTGTGAAGTAAAGAAAATTCACAACAAATTAGCCTGCTATTCAAAAATAAGCAATTTGATTTCTTCCCCAGTAGTCTCTCTTTCACACATTCACATCTTATTACCTGTAATCACAAACATACCCTTATGAGAGAATTTTAAAACCTTTCGGTACAACTTTAAAACACTGTTGCCACAATTGAATATTTGCAGTATATTATTCCAAATTATTTAATTGCTATTATTGGTGTGTTGAAATCTGAAGATTTAAAATATCTATTTTTAATGAACCTAGTAATCTTTTATTTAAGTCAATACCTCCTCAAATGAACCAAGTAATCACTAATTGATTAGACCCTTTACTTCCATAAACCATTGCTATCTTTAAACATGTTATAGCTTATAAAAAAAGAGAGTCTTTTCATTGGCAATTAATGGGCAGTTAACTATTTTCCTTTTACATTACTTAATATTATAAAACACAAATTTTAATTTCTTCATTTCTAGATGTTTAAATTATAAATGAAATAGCTATTTTACACATATTTTCCTAATAAACATAATTTCTTACTACATAGCAAGTACTAATAGATAAAGCATATTAAAATGAGGCTGATACTTCCTTATTGGGGGATATACCTGGTTTACCTAAGAACTTAAGGAGCGGCAATTTCATTAATGATGAAGTAAGACTTCTGAGGAAAAAAATCTGGTTAATTAAAATTTTATTCACAAGAATATTTCCAATGCTAAATGTCCTAGAATATCCTCTTCCGAATTATTTACTTAAAGGAAAGAGTTTATCATTGCTCTGTGTTTTGCTTTCCTATATCAGATTTGCCTTAATAACCTGCTTATTGTTAAATAAGCCATACACAATAAACACAATCACAAATCATTAATGAAGTAACATCTTAATTGAATTGTACACTTCTTGTACAGTGTGACATTTACAACTTTTTTTTCCCCAAAAATTTAGACATAAGATTGAAAAATAAGCTCAGTGAATATTTTGGGTGAGGGCAATTAGCCACATAATGCACAAAATTTGTTGGCCCAAGACACTTATTAAATACCATATTTTGGTCTTTGTACTCAGATAAACTAATAGCGCTTTTTTTTTCAATCAACAGTAGAAGAGTAGACTTATCATTCATGACAAGACCCACACGCCTTCCAATTCAAAATTTTCAGACTCCAAAATACAAGTGCTGTAGGTAATTTCTTTTTTAAGATTTTCAAAATTTGCTTTTATTTAATTTTGATGAAGTTTTGAGCTTGAACAAGGTCTTTCAGATACTTTATTAATTTACTTGTTCATTTAACTTAAAAAGTGAAAACCGTGTATAATACTCAGACAATCCCCTTAGCCAGCTCTAGGCCAAGGTTACTGGATCAAGACCATCAGCCTAGCCACACACACACACCAATACAAAGTTTATCAAAATTCATAAGCCACAAACCAACATTTCATCTTCAAATTGAATCCATTATATTAAGCAAGTCTCAAAAAAGCCATAATGATTGAGATCAGAAGTAATCCCATTCTAGAAAAGACACACATGCAGAAAAGTCCACTGTCATATTCACAGATTCAAAATGAAGAAATGAAATCCAGGTACTCACTTGGCTAACGGGTTCTTTGGTAGGGGGCTTTCCTCTTCTGGCTGTGCTAGTAGCCAGGGTCGTGGTGGTCTCCATAATTGACGTGGACATCTCTGACTGCATGGCAGTGGCTGTCGACTCAGTTGTCATAGAGGAAGGCACTTCACCAACCAGTCTCACATTTCCCACTATGGCGATGTTGGCATCATTTTCGGCTGCCATATTCAGAACTTTCAAGCCATTGTAGTAAAGCCCAGAGAGCTGGCCCTGGAAGGGCTGGCCCTGCTCTTTCCCGCCAATTATTATGGTTGCTTGGCTATTGAAGATTGTGAGCTGACGCCCTGTAAAAATAATATTACATACATGCAAAAATGTTGATTGTGAACTCTACATTCTATAAAGGATGATAAAACAGATCTTTCATGGGGTGGATAATGAGAGCAATAAACTATAAGAGAGACATTTGACTCATAATTCATTGCTTATAAATGAGGTGTCCATGAAATGCATAATCACTGGCAAATACTTATAAATTCTCAACTTATTGTAAATGTAGTGCCTTTGCTAAAAGACCAATCAAAGATATATATTATAAATCAATTTTCAAGTGGATCACTTTCTCTTTTACCTCAAGATCCCAAATCTAAATTGATAAATTAAAAATATGTAAGATATCCAACATTTCAAGTATTTGTCATTCTAAAATTACAACTGGCAGAAACTAGTCTATAGCAGCTGAAATCTAATTTAAATTTATGGTAAAATTTTCATAATTCACATAATGGTCACAGGTATCCATATGCTCTTCTTTAGAAATGTTAATTTTTTTGAATGCAATAGTCCATTGTTATTTGAATTATTCTACTTTTCTGGCAAATACACTGAAAAGAAACACATGGTTTACACTGAGTGTGTCAGAGACAAAACAAAGAAACAAAAAATCCAAAAAGATTTTTCTGATTGGCTTTCAGCAAGTCTATTAAAACAAAACAAATGAAAAAAACACATAGCTTCAGATGTAAAAAGCGGCTTCAGGAATGATACACAAACCGATGGAGAAATTATGGCACATTTCCATTAAACAGCAATCCTCAGCAACAGTACCAAAATCATCAAATTGAGTATCCAGTTTTAGCAGATTGCTCTCTGTTCATAAAAAGCATGCACACAACTTTAAGTTCAGTTTTAATTAGGGCTTGTTCCCAAATGCTCTTAGAAGGTTGCAAACGTTAAAGGGACTTCATTTTGACTGGCAATCCATATTGCCCACTATTTAAGATGCCTAGAGTTTAAACCAAGAGTTTTTTTTGTTTGTTTGTTTGTTTTTCAGGACCATAATAAAGATATCAGAACTACATATATTTTAGTTAATAATTTAGAGGCTGGAACATGTAATATAATCTACGAATGATTTATCATTTTGGGTTAATGCTTGCTGTGAGTACCTTCATAGATTGAGTTAGTGGATTATATTTAACAGTCCCTTTAACCTTAAGTTAACAGGGTAAGATTATTAAACAGCTGGTACGTCTAAAAATGTATAGAAAGTATTATACAAGGAATGCAAATATTACTATCTACATTTTACTGTTTTAAATCTGTTTTTAATTTAGTTTTACGGAAAATTTATTTTTTATGTTTATTAGTGTTACAATGAAGTACTACTTGGTTATGTTCAAATTATTTTTTTATTTGAAGTTTTAATCAATGTTTTTTACCTTTGTCGAGTAGCCATTCATCAACTACTCGACCAAGTCGATATGGAATTCGCTGTCTAGCAATCGCCAGGCGCTCGTTATCATTGTTTCCTTTAAAGTTTAAAGAGACATTTCATTGGTTAAAATCTGTAAGGTCAAAGGTTAAAAGTTAATACTTAAAGCTTGAGCTATACAGTTGCCACATGATTTTTTGAAATTTGGAATTTTAAAAAGTTCTACCTAGAACATTTCATGTTTCAGACTTGTCATTCATTCATTTATTTTATTTTAGCAAACAAAATTATTCCTATGTTAATTGAAAATTAGAAATCTGCATTTGAGCTAGGTTATTAAAACTTATGTTATAGACAGACCCGAACAACCAATTTAAACAGCAGATAATAGCTTTGCAAAAAAAAATGACCGTTGATCTCAGGGTTTTGTCTTTTTGATGTTTCTTATTAACTAGTTAAACATGTTCAGGTGAAACAGATTTAAGTTTTCAAAATACATTCAATCTCTTATTCCAGATTAGTAATTTATGAACACCAAACTTAATACCATCTTTGGCACACTGAAGCATCTAAAATAGGCCTAGCATACTTTATGTCCTATTCAGAAAAGAGAAATTCTTATTCTTCTCATTTAAGGAAACCACAAAGTCCGAATAGTTCTTATATATTCCACAGAAATCGGTTTATCAACCACTTGGACATCATAAGGGAATACATCTTGCATCATCCAAATATGTTATGATAGGAAAAGGCTTTGACAAAAGTGACTTTATTTGAGTGTCCTTATTTAAAGGATAAAGTGTATTTATTTAAAGCTTGACATGCTGAGGCATATAACATTTGAAAAAAAATTATATACTCAAATATTTGCTTTTTATTAAACTATTCTAAAAAAGGCATAGAATTAAACTATTCTAAAAAAGCTTCAGGAACAAAACAAGCCACAAGAGTGGTTCTGTATTCATAGCTCTAAACTATGTAGGAGCCTTGATACTTTGAACAAAAAATTAATCTAATAAAAACATAGTTTAAAATGACCTTGAATAATGCTTGCAAATAGGTGACTGTTTTCTTGATCTATAAAGAACTTAGGAAGAATCTAGGCTTCCATCTCAGCACTCAATTGTGTATATTGCCAGAAGTTTCTCTATTCTATGAAAATTAGTTAACACGGAATCTTGCACTAAGGAATTTTAGTAATAGCTCAGAGGGGAATTCAGAGGTGAAAGAAATGATGAATGGTAGTACTGCCCATAGGAAAAGACTAGAGCATTTTACTGGGGAAGATATAAGATATAAATTTTCTTACATTTAGACTAATTAATGAGTTTTCTTGGGCTGGTCTTATTATATACTATACTTACCGAAAGAAAAACCCACCATGATATTGGTCACGTACTTTTAGAGAAAGAGAAAAGAACTGTCATTTAAACTCTATCAATTTGTCTTCTGAAGTTTTATATGACTGAAAATATTTCATACATTAGAATTTAACTGAAAAGTACAAATATCAAAATGGAATCAAATATACAGTTTAACAAAAACACATATGTATTTCTCTGTATTATGAAGTTATTAAAATGTTAGAATATTTTTTTCCTATGGGAACATATATTGGTATATTGATAATTTCTAGAAAGGATAATATAGCCTAAATTACAAGTATATCTTCATTTTCATAAAGTGTTTTCAATTTACATTCTCTTTTGTATGCCTATATATATATATATTTGGGAAAATATACTAAAATTTAATATTGGTTGTCTTATGGCAGCACGTTTATTGATGAATGTGTTTTTGACTTATATATGATTTATGTAATGAACATGATTATGTACATAATTTGATAAACTATTTTCAAAAATACATAATCTTTGCTCTATGGATTTCTTTGTTGACCAACATGCATACCAATTTACACTGGTATAATTCTCCTGACAACTTTATAATTATGTAGCTCTTTGTCCAACTTTTCATGCTAGAGTGTTCCTATCATCAGAAATGAGTTAATATTCCCTCAGACACCACCCAAGTCCAGACTACAAATCACCTCTTGCCAGTTACTACTACAATATATTAATAGATCTCTCTGGATCCTCTCTGCAATCAGTCCCACCCATCTCCACATTGTCAGCTACTACCCAATCATGCTGCTTGTCATTGTAACCTGCCTGTTGCCTTTAGGATAAAATATCAACCAACATGATGAGGTTTATGACGACTTTCATGATCTGGTCTCTTCCTACCTCCCCTACCTCATCTCAGAGTGGTCACTGCCTTGCTCTCCTCTTTCCATATCCTCATGGAAACTGAGACTTCTTTCAATTCTTCTAAAGCCCTCCTTTCACCTCTGGGCTTCTTCACTTGTACTCTCCTCTCCTTGACTTTCCCTCACTCCCATCTCATTCTCATCTTTCCTTAGCCAAACATGACTCATTAAGGGAGTCTTCTTGGCAGGAACATTAGTTCTCAGGAGGTCTTCACTGACGTTCTCAAGTTAAATTAGGACACCTGAATAAATACCTTCCCTGCACTTGATATGTGCCCTATAGAAACAAGAGCTAACCTTGTAATTGCACATTCAATAAATGTTTTCTTTCTGAACTCTGAAATTCCATGAGGTCAGGTATTATTTGTAGTGCTTACTGTTGTGTTTTCAGTATGTGCACAATACCTATCATATGAACTCTGAAGCAATATTTGTAGAATGAAGTAATAAAGGAAATCTTGTTTTAAATTCAGATAGCTTCTGTGCCACCATTATCTCATCTTCACAGGCTAACAACATTCACAAGAAAGCAAACACTTGTGCCCAGAGGATAGACTACATGTAGCTAAGTTTCTCTTTGTACTTTTCAAAGGAAACATTTCAATTATAATTTTAGGTCTTTAATGATTTGAACATCCATTTAGTCAATCAGTTCATTATTTTTTAATAATAACTGCCCTGTACCACAAAGTAGGTAATCATAGTTATCATTAGTAGGGAAAGTAGAGAGAAACCTTCCCAGGTGGCTCAGTGGTAAAGAATCCACCTGCTAATGCAGGAGATACAGGAGATGTGGGCTTGATCCCTGGGTCGGGAAGATCCCCTAGAGGAAATGGCAACCCAGTCCAGTATTCTTGCTTGGAAAATCCCATGGACAGATGAGCCTGGCCAGGTTACAGTACATAGTATTGCAAAGAGTTGGACATGACTGAACACACACACACACACACACTCTCCAAGTAGAGAGAGAAGTCTTACGTAATACAGATGGAGGAAATAGATGGCTTTCCAATGATACTGAAAAGAGTGCATAAAAACACAAGAATACATACATACACATGCATACAAACATACAGTTTGCCCTCATACCTTTAACTGGCACCCACAGAACAATTAACATGATTGCTATAGCACAATTTAAATCAGCAATAGCTTTTGAAGATTCTTGATGAGACTCAGCTTAAAAAACGAACAAACAAAAAACCATTGAATTCCCATTGAATAGCAAAGAGGTGATCTAACAAGAAGAAAAAATTAGAGTAGGCAGCAGAGATAGGTATAAAATGACACGATAATATTTAAGAAAGATAGCCATACAAATGGGGTCATATAATCCTATAACCCCCACATTTCAGATGCCTTCTAGTTGATAATAATTTTTAAATTGGAATATTTGATTTTGAAATCCGGTTTATTGCTGTTCAGTCACTAAGTCATGTCTGACTCTTTGTAGCCCCATGGACTGCAGCACACCAGGCTTCCTTGTCCTTCACTGTCTCCCAGAGTTTGCTCAAACTCATGTCCACTCAATTGGTGACGTCATCCAACCATCTCATATTGTCATCCCCTTCTCCTCCTGCCTTCCAAGGACAGACTATTCCTGGTGTAATGGATAGGAAATTAGATGGTGCTTACTTCATTATATGTTGACTTTATTCTCTAAATTCTTTGTTCTTCTACTAGAATAAAAAATTAATGTCTTTTCTTCAAAAAAATATATAAATACATTCAGTTCAGTTGTCCAATCATGTCCAATTCTTTGTTACCCCATGGACTGCAGCCTGCCAGGCTTCCCTGTCCATCACCAACTCCCAGAGCTTGCTCAAACACAGGCCTAATACATTATCGACAAAAACACATCTAATTATAGTAGAGTGACAATATCCTTCTAACAGATGATTCCCAAGCTCCTTCTAGTAGTGGGTAAGAAATAGCTCAGATTCCTTAAGTTTGCCAGGAATAAGCCCACATTTTGTGTCTACCTCAGGATTTTCATTAACAAGCGGAACATTAAAAGTTATAAATTTGGTATATTATTCTAAGACACTGGGCTTCTCAGGTGGTGTTAGTGGTAAAGAACCTGCCTGCCAATGCAGGTAAGATGTTAAGAGACCTAAGTTTGATCCCTGGGTTGGGAAGATGCCCTGGAGAAGGAAATGGCAACCCATTCCAGTATTCTTGACTGGAGAATCTCATGGCCAGAGGAGCCTAGTGGGCTACAGTCCATAGGGACACACAGAGTTGGACTGAAGCAGCTTAGCAGCAGCATTCTAAGATATTGCCCTAAATTCATTTCATTCCTTTACAAATTTATGGTGCTATATTATTTGCAACATATCCAGTAACTCTGTGTGATTATGTTAATTTTATTTAATCTTGTCCACATTTTGGTATACTTCTAAATTTTACATACAATATAAAGGACATAAAAACAACCCATTTGATAAGGAAAGGTCAAAAATAAATATCATTTCTGATGACCTTTTCTTTGGAAAGTGTTGAGATTTGATACCAAGTGTGTTGGGATGTAGAAATATTACATGGGCTTTCTGTGGATGGTCAGAGGTTGCAGGTTTATACTGATAAAGATATTTTTTAAAAAGAAAATGTATCTGAAAATCCAAATCAAATCAAACGTGAGAAGCTATTTTCATCTTCAAGTATCCTAAATCCAAGGTGAGAATAAAGCAGTAATGACCCACTTACGTAAGACTTTCTCATTTTGGAATAATAAAAACGGTCCAAGTAGAGTTTCAACTTTTTCAAAAGCATGCAAATCAACTACAGCAATCTATCGAGCAGATAAATTAGGTTTATAGAACCAGAACTTCTCATTGCATAAAGGATAATAATTTAGTCGCATACTTCCTTTACTCTAATAAAAGTGGAATGAGGTTCTCCTTTTGATTTATTTGTTTTTATTCTTCAGTTAATTTTATATGGGTGAAAATTGGTACCTCCACTGAAAATGTCACCAGTAACAGGTATGTCTCTGTTAAAGGAATTTTTAAGCAATAAAAGAGTATGTAAATTTTGGTTTATTTTTCTTTAAATTGGAGGATTTGGTAATTTTTAATTAATAAATTAAAAAATGGAAATATCATTGATTTCTAACATTGTATCAGTTTTAGAATTCAGTATTTTTGACAGGAAGCAGGCCCCATGTGGGTTTTCCCTGGTGGCTCAGTTGTAAAAACTCTGCCTGCCAATGCAGGAGACACAGATTTGATCCCCAGGTGGGGAAGATCCCCTGGAAAAGGAAATGGTAAACCACTCCAGTATTTTCCCAGGTTTTCCTGGGAAAACCAATGGATAGAGGAGCCTACTGGGCTACAGTCCACGGGGTGGCAAAAGAGTCGGTCACAGATTAGTGACTAAACAACAAGTCTTCATGCAGTAACACTACCACCAATTGATAGGTCCTACCTCAAATCCGTGTGGCCATCTAGGTTATGGTACTATGACTCAGTGGTAAAGAACTTGCCTGTCAATGCAGGAGATGCGGGTTCAATCCCTGTATCAGGAAGACTCCCTGGAGAAGAAAATGGCAACCCACTCCAGCATTCTCACCTGGGGAATCCCATGGACAGGGGAGCCTGGTGGACTATGGTCCACAGGGTTGCAAAACAGTCAGACATGACTTAGAGACTAAAAAACAACAAGCTATGTATAATGGGGCATTTCAAACAAGGTTCCACAGGTGAAGAATAGAAAGGAAAATCTGATCATTCAGACTTAAGAGTGTAGCATCCTCAATTTTGATTGAATTGTGGATAGTTTTACTTTCCCATCTAACCAATAATACTTGGTCACAGTATAGTGTATTTATTTATTTATTTTTTTTATAAATCAGCAGATGTCAAGGAAACAAGAGTAATTTCAAAGAATCGAGGTAAGCAGCAGCAAGGAGTAATAAAACTCAAATCCTTGACTTGGAGTTAAATTTCATGGTGGGACTCAGAAAACAAAGAGAATAAAATTGTAATCATATTTTTATGACTATTGGTGAGGAGAGACAAGCTATATGAACTTTGCTAACATGTTTTTCTACTCTTATTTTCATAGATCTCCCCTGATGTGTAATTTCTCCTTGGAAATAAAAGTGGCAGTTTTTGATATGACATAGTAATATACATGGAAAACAATAAGGAAAAGCAACACTATGAACCCAACATTTGTTCAAAATAATAAGAAAGTGAAAACAAAAATACTTGCTTCTTTTGAAGGCTTCTTAATTCCTGCTCTTTTAAACACCAGGAAAGGAAACACAAAAGGGTTCCTAAAAGCTATATATATGTTCTAGAGAAGCTTAGGAGTCAACTTTTAGATAATTGAGAACATGGGATTTGGATATGCCTAGACCCACAAAACAAAGTAAAAGTTTAACATAATTTTGAAAAATTACTCAGGTGTTAAAAGCAGAATTATCATATAATTTCTAACTAAATGCTGTACTAGTAGTTATACAAATCATACAATATAGTAGTACCTAATTTAGCTAGTAATATTCCGAATAAGTCGATTTGGAACATAATTGACACTCCTGAAGGGACAAAGTTGTTAAAAAAAATGTAGATGTTCTAATGAAAATATTTGTCCTGTGTATTATATAATTTGCTATGATTTTTGTTGGGTACATAACAAACCTATACATCCTTTGGCTTCTGACCTCTCCAGTTTCATCTTGAAACCATGTATTTCTAACTCTAAATTCTAGTCACTGGACTTCTTTCAACTTCTACAAACAAGCTAATCCTCTGATGCCATTCACCTTGCTTTGCAAATTTCCTGCATCTCTGTGTACACCTCAGCAACCCCACTCATTCCAACACAAACACACACACATACACACACATCTGAGTCTGGCCAACTTATTTCTCCTTTTGATTTTATTATTTATCATAATTTATATATAATATAAAGTACCATATAATTCATGATAAATAAATATTTATGATAAACTCACTTTACGCTTGGATTTCATATTGCCTTTGTTTTTCCTTCGTGTCCATCTCTTATCTCTGGTCTCATGCCACTCGTCGATGTCATGGATCCATGACTACTCTTCCGAGACATATCTTATGTCCCCAAATGTCTTTACTTTCCTTTTCTAGTTTCAATAGTCAAATCCTTTGTTTCTTTAGTATAGCTTAGGTAGACATTAGGAAAGCAATCTGATTCAATGAAGTCAACATACAAGCACTGACCGTGTACTCAAAGTACTGTGTCAGGCATATGTGCTTAGACTTTGGCTGGAGAGTCAAGGGCCTAATTAAGAAAGTTAGACGGAAATTCAACATAATACATGACTTGGTATACATATACAATAAACTACCATTTGAATTGTAGTTGCCACAGAAGTTCATAGAAGAAAATGGATTAGAACAAAGAAGGTGTGACAGAACACAATGGATTTTACCTAGATTGCAAATAATCTAAATCTTATTGAAATTACAGCCAGATAAAAAATGTATTGTAATGTGGATAGTAATCTTCAAAAGGTTGATAAGTAATTCTCTGTAACTTCATAAAGCTCTACACTCCTACATCTATTTTATAATTGATACATTCTCTAACAATATATTTTGACTCAAAATAATTACAGATATGAATAAAAGTGCTTAAAATACTTCTGTCATGCAAAGTGAAACATGTAATACACATAATGTTCAGTTCAGTCGCTCAGTTGTATCTGACCCTTTGCGACCCTATGAATTGCAGCACGCCAGGCCTCCCTGTCCATCACCAACTCCCGGAGTTCACTCAAACTCATGTCCATCGAGTCGGTGACACCCTCCAGCCATCTCATCCTCTGCCATCCCCTTCTCCTCCTGCCCCTAATCCCTCCCAGCATCAGGGTCTTTTATAACTAAATCACTTTGCTATACAGCAGAAACTAACACAACATCGTAAATTAACTATACGCTGCTATGTCAATTAAAAAAATTAAAAATTCACGCAGATTCACAGCAATACTGGACAAATAACTGAGAGTAATCAGGTTCCGACCTCAGGATTTGTTGTTGTTGCTGTTCAGTTGCTAAGTTTGCTCAAACCCATGTCCATTGAGTTGGTGATGCCATCCAACCATCTCATCCTCTGTCACCCCCTTCTCCTCCTGCCCTCAATCTTTCCCAGCATCAGGGTCTTTTCCAATGAGTCAGTTCTTTGCACCAGGTGGCCAAAGTATTGGAGCTTCAGCTTCAGCATCAGTACTCCAATGAATATTCAGGTTTGTCAAAATGGACATCCTACAGCAGTTGTTTTTCTGAGTGTTGGTCATCTTGGTTTGCCATGATGTGGTTTTAAAGACATCTGATACATATTGGAGAAGGTATCTATTCCCTTCTCCAGGGGATCTTCCTGACCCAGGGAGTGAACCCAGGTTTCTTGCATTACAGGCAGATTCTTTACTATCTGAGCCACCAGGGAAGCCTAAATGCCAGGATGCATGCTTGTAACTAAACTACGTGTCACACACATAATATTAGGACTATTAAGTAAAACACTATGTCAGTTGGCAAGATTTTGAGGGTAATATGCAGAAATGAAAATATTTGTGTTAGGATGGAGGGATGATGAGTGATCTTTTCCAAAATTTAATTGAATATTGTTGATATATTTATAAACACTGTAATTTTGCCCCTACTATTTCTTTAAAAAGAAGCATTTTCTACAAATTAAATGTAGTATCTTAACACAATGTTATAGCAAGAGAGGGTGGCACACTCAAGTGCCGTGCCAGTCAGCCCACTTACACAGCTGAAGAAAGAACAGGCTGCTCAAGGAGGGAAATACTCTGTTCATGACTAATGCTTCACAGGGCACCCCAGTTCCTTCTGCAAAACAGCAGGCCTTTGTATCCAGTTAAATAATATCTTCATGTGAGACTGCTGTTATGCTGAATACAGAAAACCACAAGCTATCTATGCAGGCTTTAACAGTGCTTTGGGGAAGAAATTAGAAGCTTAGCGCATTTCTAACTGGCTTAAGAAATTTCTCCCTTCATGTCCCTTTGTTATGTGGAAATACATTAAGATATCTAGTGTGCCTTTATACAAAGAATTTTATGAGCATATGTTCCTACTAGCTACTTACATTCAAAATTTTTACTTCAGATATTGTTCCATCCAAAGAATTAGAAATAAAGGCAAGCTTGTGAACTTTGGGTCTCATTGCCTATGTGTAATGAACAGTGATTTATAGGTTCTTCCCTAAGCCTTCTAGGATGTTGGATTCCTAATACAAAAACAAAAACAAAACACCAACTGGAGTATCATATCGAAAACCAGCAGTGGAAAAAAAAAAAAAAAGAAATGAAAGCATCAGGGAGAAGCAGATAAGAAAATACAGAACATATTCTGATAAATTAAGGGTCATACTCTGTTATCACGCATACTAAAGAGTTCTTTTGTGCTAGCTGTGTTGAAACAGACAGGGCCACTGATGGATATTACTCAATGGAGAGAATAAGAAAAATAAAATGTAAGAACATCTCCACATTACCTTATAAATAGCATTTTGCAATTTTCCCAGATATGAGAACTTATGCCCTTTCTAAATCGTAATGTCAACATTTAACCTTATCCACCCTAATAAGAACTTACATATATACTCTCTCATCCTTCTTTTCCAAGTTATTTATTTCTGAAAATCAGAGAAGTACGTGTACAGATGGATTTTCTACTTTCTCATATCAACCTTGACTTTCAGTCTATTCTTCTTAGTATTTAGACTGGTCTGTGGGAGAGGAAATAAGTAAATGTCTCAAAGATGGTCTGATATAGCTTGCCAATAATATTGAGAAAGTTCCTTATCCTCTAGTGAAAAAAAACAATGTCTGATTTCTACTGCATTCTAACTGTTTTCAATGGACTTCAATCTCTCTCTTCTAAAAGTAATTAGAATGCAGGGAGGTTTTTTTTTTCTTCATTTAGAAAGATGAGGTTTCTCTACTGTACACTAATTATTTAAGATTAAATGCCCTGCAAGTGCAGAGGATAGGCTAAGATACAGCTGTTGGATCAATGCCAGCCTCTTCAATTTCATAAAATATAAAACCCCTTAAATAAAATAATCATTTTT
The DNA here is from genome assembly GCF_032405125.1 of Capricornis sumatraensis. NCBI lineage: Eukaryota > Metazoa > Chordata > Mammalia > Artiodactyla > Bovidae > Capricornis > Capricornis sumatraensis. The sequence goes on along the minus strand of NC_091069.1, from coordinate 74,212,296 downwards.
CTTTTGTAGGCAAATAGAACACTGTGAATTTGAACTAAAAACCCTAATAACTTTCCCTCAATAAAATTTTGTTTTGGTTGTCAGAAATTATTTCTTAGAAAAAAGTGCCAGTGTGATCAGATTCATTGTAGAACGAGAACTCTTGGTATTTAAGATATTGAACTCTAATGCCTGGGTTCAAATCCTGGCTTTACTATTAACTAGCTGGGTAACTCTGAATCAGGAGCATAACACCTCTGAATAACAGTTTTGTTATCTGTAAAATAAGTGTTTATAAGAATAAGTGACATGATATTTACAACATATATAAATCTCTTCGCACAGTGCCTTGCACAGATAACCAGTAAATATTAACTGTTACATTGTGATCATGTCATTATTTGTCATCTGGTAAAATCTGCTTAATATGACATATCTGGAAATATAAAGGTCATGGAAATTGTTTCTCACCCATCTGAGCTCAGGAAGGTAGCTGAGGTAGGTGTGAAAAGAGTAGAAAACAAATCTGTTTTTCTTTCCTAGGACAAATAAAGGCCAAGGAACTGGACTTATTATAAGTGATGTCCTGAACCCCATAGGTGCTTTGTCAAAATCCCTGCATGTTTCTCTCAAGCAATGTCAGCTCCTTTCTCAGAGGTTTATGCATGACTACCTGTAAGCCAGTGGGAACAACTGAAAGGAGGTCAAAGGAAAAATACAGTTTAAGGGTCCACCATCTGTTCTGTGCAGCAGTGTAGTAACGAAGATGCTCCTGGAATAAGAAAACATTTGACATCGCTGAGGTCTCTAAATGACATTTTAATCTGTGTATTAACACTTCTAAGAGATGTACTGCAAATAGAATGTCTTTAACTCTTCTTCCTCCTCTCCCCCCAAAATGCTTGTGGCAAAGAAGGGTCACAGAAACTATAAACAGAATTGGATACTGTGTGGCCTAAAGCAACTTAGTCCTGCTATCTGTAACATGAGGTCAGTGGACAGTGAGGCCCCCAAGACATCTTCAACACTAATGACTGACAGCCCCAAGTTTAAGGTAGAACCAGGAAGACATGCATTATGCCATCTGTTAAAGCATGCTATCTGTGGGTTTTATGATGGATTTAGTTTTAGAGCCATTAAAAACAAAATATCATCAATGTTTCTAATACTGAAAATTTCTTTGAAGTGTATGAAATCTTTGAATTGGCAAGGATTTTTCTTTTCTTCCTCCTTTTTTTTTTTTTTTTTAACTATCTCATAGTGCTTTGGGAAATGTAAGAAGACTTTCAATCATCCTACAGAGAGACCTTTATAATTAAGCCATTACATTTTTTCTGATTTTTTAATGTTATAAACTTGTCTTCTTTCTTCTTTCAGCTGAACAGACACACACATCTCTCACCATGTAGACAGTCGTCTTGCTTCTTTCTAACCACCCACCAAAGCATGTCACTGCTCTGACAGCCATTTCAAGAGGAGAAAGGCTGACAGAGATTAGATTTTAGGAGCTTTCGATTTTATAAAAAGTGGGTAAGAGACTAGGAGAGAGAGTATAATATGACATTTGAAAAGAGAAGAGGTTTACCTCCTCTTTGTTTTAAATGCTTAGCACTAGAGAAATGAGAGGAAAATTTTAAGAGGGAATCTAAAGCACTTCTTCAAATCAATTGGTGCTCTTTGCAAACCTCTTTGTCCCAAATTTAGCTAAAAGTAAAACCTTTTCTCTGGTATCTCAAACACCTGTGATCTAGGGAACTGTACTTTGGGAGGTTATTTCTGGTTCAGGAAACATCCTCATGAGACTTCCCATCCAATAAAATCTGATAAGAACACAGTTGAAAATCTCCAGTAGTGGCCCAAGTCTAACTTCCGGTGTGGGTGAAGATCACTCACTGAGATCCAGGCATACCACAGGATGTAGTAGGCAGAGTAGTTTCGTTGCATCACTTCAAATAGGACCATGAATTTCTCCACTGCCCTCAGTATTCCCCTTTAAACTTAAGTCAACTGTGACTTCTAGTGGATTCCTACACAGAGAACTGAATGGAGAGACGAACAAAAGTATAAAATCATCCAACAAAGTTTAAGCTGATGCTCTGTTAGTAAGCACAGCTGGAACTGATCCACTCACATGTTCTTCTATGTCATTCTACAACCCAGCTCCTCTGTAGTTACATAATGTCATCTTTAAGGACAGGGCTAAACTAGTTGGGCCATACAACTCTGACCATTAAATTTTTTCCTAAAGTCTTTGAAATCTAACTGGCAACTTGCAGTAACTTCAGTGGAAATCAACAGTTTGTAGTTATCCTCCACACAAGAACCATCCAAACGCTTCCAAACTGTTATGACTTGTGTTCCCCCAAAATTCATGTTGAAGCCCTAATGCCCAGTACCTCAGAACCTGACTGTATTCAGAGATAGGGCTTTTAAAGTTGTGATTAAATTGATTCTTTTTTAATAAGCACTAAGTCAATCTAGCTGGTGTCCTTATAAGAAGACACAAAAAGACACCTCTGCACATGCCTCTGCATGTGCACAGAAAGGACCATGGGGAAACTGAGAGAAAAGGCAGCTATTTTCAGTCCAAGGAGACAAGCTTCAGAGGGAATCAACCCTGCTAACATGGGGACCTTGACTTTTATTCTCCAGAACTGTGAGAAAATAAGTTTCTGCTGTGTGAGCCACCAAGTCGGTGGTATTTTGTTATGGTGGCCCTAGCAAATTAAGCTAGGGATGATTTAAAATCATATATTGTTGGCTTATTCAAAGACCTTTAATGTTAAGCAATGTGACTGTATTTTGCCACTAATTGCCAAAAAGGCTAGATTTGCAATTTAATAAAGTACTTGAAAAATCATATCCATTTTAATTTCTAATTTTGATTAAATAATTTAACTTGTCCTTTTTTTGGATTTGCTGCATACCATAATATTCTGCAACACAATTCTGGTACTTAAGCATAGTTACCAAATGAAGTCTACCAATTTACATATTGCATTAGGTTCAAAGATAATGATGAAATTGACTTTAGCATGAGGTATATATATATGTTTCGGGGCTTCCCAGGTGGCACAGCAGAAAAGAATTTGCCTGCCAATGTAGGAGAGGTGAGAGATGTGAGTTTGATCCTTGGATAGGGAAGATCCCCTGGAGTAGGGAATGGCAACCCACTCAATATTCTTGCCTGGAAAATTCCATGAACAGAGGAGCCTGAAGGGCTACAGTTCATGGGGTTGCAAACAGTCAGACACGACTGAGTGCGTATGCTTGTGCATGGTATATAGAACAACTTTTACAAAAGGAACTATTTAACCTTTCATATAGTTAAATAAAATTTTTCAAATTAAAAAAAATTATTTGAAAACCATTTTCTTTAGTTTGTGACTCCTATAGCTTCATGAGCATAAACCACTGCAGTACTATTAAAAATGTAGTGTTGGCATTCAACTTCTAATGCATTTTACTGCACAAAATAAATCTCTACTAATATTAATGGTTCAATAAGGTAAGATTCTTTTATTGAAATATACTGGTTTTCTTCAAATTGGCAAATATTTTGAGATCACCAAATGTTTATTGTGCCCACTTTCAAAACTGTAAATCAATTCTAAGTCCCAGAGGATATAGCATATATTACTCATACGACTTTCTATTCTTAGAAACTGCCTGAGGAGGCTTTTAAAATAAACACAAAAATGATTCTGTGAGACAGTAATTAGTTTTTTGGGAGTTGCCAAATAGCCATACCACCACCAACAAAAAATAGCAACTTTAACTGTTAACTTGAAATATGTATCATGTAATCAAAACTGGATGGATATCTTACTCTATTCTCATTCTCTTTTAGGGCTTATCACTAAAGAATGAGCCAGGGCCAATTTCAAACATCTGTCCAGTACCCCTGCCATAGGGTGAGATCCTCTGCTGAAAGTTCTCAGGGACAGTAGAAGGCCTGGTAAATTGGTAAATGGATAACTAACTATACTCACTGGAGCTAAAACAGAAAGACTTGCATACTCAGTAGCTTCAGTTGTGTCAGACTCTTTGTGACCCTACTATCCATGGGATTTTCCAGGCAAGAATACTGGAGTGGGTTGCCATTTCCTCTGCCAGGGGATCTTCCCAACTGAGGTGCTGAACTCACGTCTCTTGCACTGCAGGCAGATTCTCTACCACTGAGCCACCAAGGAAGCCCATCGTAATATCATCTCAAGGTCCCTCCTATTTCCTGAGAAATTGGACTTACCATCACCATTTTTACCTATAGAGTCAGACTGCAATATACCTTTCCATCTGCTTTTGATTTGGGAAAATGCTTGGTAGAAGGGAGCAGAAAAGTTTTGCCACTGACCTTGACTTCTGCTTTCTTCTAACGTGCCTGGAGTCTGAAGAAGAGCCGTGCCTTCATTCTCAGCATCCGCGTCTTTCCCTCTCCACTCCCCATGCTCTAGTCCAACCAACATTGGACTGCTGTAGCACCTGCTGCTTTAGCGCTAGACATTCATTCCGGCCCCCACCAGTTTATTTTCTACTCTCTATGTGGAGGGGGTATTTGAAATAATGTGTTCTCTCCAACAAACTGTAAACTCATGAGAAGAACTGCGTCTGTTTCTGGTCACCTCTGTATTCCCTGCAGAGTACCAGGCACATGGGAGGTATTAAAGGAATGTTTTGAATGAGTTACTAGATAAATGAATGACCTGTACCCTCCCAGGCACTTTTCTCTTCAACTATCCTTTGCCCTTCGCCTTACCAAATCTCTCCACCTTGGGATCTATCAGGCCTATCTCATGCTCCCAGCCTCTTCCCCATTAAGAGGGGAAACTTACTTATTGATTCCATTTTCCATTCTAATACAAGTTTAGTGATTCTAGTCTCCATTCTCTCCCAATCCTGCTTTTCGAAAGGGAAACTAGGTAGCCACAGCAGTGATTGCTTTTCTAATTAATACATTGGGAAAACAAGAAATAGTTGGTTTATATATAAAGTCAATTCCCTTTATGAAATTTGACATAATAATTCTGCTATTTGTAGGGATACAACAGTTCTAGTTTGGATAGCAAAACTGGGAGTCAAAAAAGTCATGGGACTACTCATCTTTTTTAAGAATTTCTTGGGCATTCTGAGGAGAAACATCACATATAAGCTCTCAGACATAAGTGAGTGCATTGTATGTTCAATATTACATCAAAAAATAGACAAAATTACAGATATGCTGATTGGAAAAATCATATTTAAAAAAAGTCTAATATATAAAAACAAAAAATAAAATATGACAAATAAGATTCCAAAGTGGAAAACATCAGACCTGAGAGAAAGACATTTGATTCTACTACACAGCTCTCTTCACAGCATCCCTGTTGGCTCAGTTGGTAAAGAATCCTCCTACAATTCAGGAGACCTGGGTTGGGAATATCCCCTGCAGAAGGAAATGGCAACTTATTCCAATATTTTTGCCTGGGAAATCCCATGGATAGAGGAGCCTGGAAGGCTATCATCCAAGGGGTCACAAGAGTCAGACATGATTTAGTGACTCAATCACCCCCGCACAACTCTTCATCCCCACAAATTCTACCCCTTCTGTAGTCTACTTTGGGAGTCACTGAATAATTGAGGAGCAGGAAGAGATATATATCAAAGTAATTTAAGCAAGATAAGCATCTTGGCCATACACCGAATGGGTTAACAGAATGAATATAGTCTATAGCTGACACTCCCCTTCATGTATCACAGCCTTGTCATGGCAAAGGGGCTTGTGTAATTCAATGCAGCTATGAGCCATGCTTCACAGGGCCACCCAAGATGGATGGGTCATAGTGAAGAGTTCTGACAAAGTGTGGTCCGCTGGAGGAGGAATGGCAACCCACTCCAGTACTCTTGCCTGGAGAACCCCAGAGGCAGTGTGAAAAGGCAAAAAGATATGACACTGGAAGATGAGCCCCGAGGTTGGTCCAATACGCTACTGGGGAAAAGTTGAGGGCAATTACCAGTAGCGCCAGAGAGAATGAGGTGGCTGAGCCAAAGTGGAAATGACGCTCAGTTGTGGAAATGTCTGGTGGTAAAAGTAAGGTCAGGTATGACCTAAATCAAAATCCTTATACAGTGGAGGTGACAAATAGGTTCAAGGGATTAGATCTGGTAGACAGAGTGCCTGAAGAACTATGGATGGAAGTTTGCAACATTGTACAAGAGGTAGTGATCAAAATCATCCCAAAGAAAAAGAAATTCAAGAAGGCAAAGTGGTTGTCTGAGGAGTCTTTATAAATAGCTGAGGAAAGGAGAGAAGTGAAAGGCAAAGGAGAAGGAAAAATACACCCAAATGAACGCAGAGTTCCAGAGAATCTCTTATCCAAAGAGATAAGAAAGCTTTCTGAAGTGAATACTGCAAAGGAATAGAGGGGAAACAATAGACTGAGAAAGACTAGAGATCTCTTCAAGAAAATTGGAGATATCAAGGGAACGTTTCGTGCAAGGATGGGCATAATAAAGGACAGAAATGGTGAGGATCTAAAAGAGGAAAAGAGATTAAGAAGAGGTGGCAATAATACACAAAAGAAATATGTGGAAAAGGTTTTAGAGACTTGGATAACCACAATGTTGTGGTGGCTCACCTAGAGCCAGAAATCCTGGAGTGTGAAGTCACGTGTGCCTTAGGAAGCTTTACTATGAGCAAAGCTAATGGAGGTAATGAAATTCCAGCTGAGCTATTTAAAATACTAAAAGAGGATGCTGTGCTGCACTCAATATGTTAGCAAACTTGGAAAACTCAGCAGTGGCCACAAGACTGGAAACGGTCAATTTTCATTCTAATCCCAAAAGAGTAATGCCAAAAAATATTCAAACTACCGTACAGTTGTGCTCATGTCACATGCTCATAGGGTTATGCGCAAAATTTCTCAAGCTTAGCAGTACATGAACTGAGAACTTCCGAATGTACAGGCTGGGTTTTGAAGAGGCAGAGGAACCAGTGATTAAACTGCCAACATTCATTGGGTCATGCAGAAAGCAAGGGAGTTCCAGAAAAATGTCTACTTCTTCACTGACTATGCTAAAGCCTTTGAATGTGTGAATCACAACAAACTGTGAAAAAATTCTTAAAGAGATGGGAGTATCAGACCACTTTACAGGAGACAGACCCCCTGTCTCCTGAGAAACCTGTATGTGGGTCAAGAAGCAGCAGTAAGAATCGGACATGGAAGAATTCACTGGTTCTAAATTCGGAAAGGAGTATGTTAAGGCCCTATATTGTCACTCTGCTTATTTAATTTCTATGCAGAGTACATCATGCAAAATGCTGGGCCGGATGAATCACAAGCTGGAACCATGATTGCTGGGAGAAATATCAGCAACCTCAGATATGCAGATGATATCACTCTAATGACAGAAAATAAAGAACTAAGCCTCTTGATGAGAGTGAAAGAGGAGAGTGAAAAAGCTGGCTTAAAACTCAACATTCAAAAAAATAAGATCATGGCATCCAGTCCCATCACTTCACGGCAAATGGAGAAAAAGTGAAAGCAGTGACAGATTTTATTTTCCTGGGCTCCAAAATCACTGTGGACAGTGATTGCAGCTGTGAAATTAACAACATTTGCTCTTTGGAAGGAAACCTGTGATAAACCTAGACAGTGTATTAAAAAGCAGCGACATCAGTTTGCTGACAAATGTTCATATAGTTAAAGCTATGGATTTTCCAGTAGTCATGTACAGATGTGAGAGTTGGACTATAAAGAAGGCTGAGTGCCATAAGAATTAATGCTTTCAAACTGTGGTGCTGGAGAAGACTCTTGAGAGTCTCCTGGACTTGAAAGTGATCAAACCAGGTCAATCTTAAAGGAAATCAACTCTGAATCTTATTGGAAGGACTAACGCTGAAGTTGAAGCCCCAATACTTTGGTCACCTGAGACAAAGAGCTGACTCATTGGAAAGACCCTGATGCTGGGAAATACTGAAAACAAAAGAAGAGGGCAGCAGAAGATGAGATGTTTAGATAGCATCATTCAATGGACATGTTGACCAAACTCCTGGAGACAGTGGAGGGCAGAGACCTGGCCTACTGCAGTCCATGGGGTCACAAAGAGTTGGACATGACTTAGCCACTCAACAACAATGATAGCTGATAATAGGAAAATTGTTATAAAGGTTACATAACTAAAATGATACAAGTGCAGATAGAAAAATGATGGAAACTGGGGAATCTTTGAAAGGATTACTGGAAACTAGTGCCTACCATTGGATCCAGTGCTTTGATGGGACAAGTAGGATGATTTTGATATAATAATAATATAAACTACGTTATTAATAGCATGCTAGGAATGTCAAAGGGTAAGATGATTTGGGGAGGTATAACTCAGAAAAAGAGTAAGAATTCAATTACAATCAAGAATATAAATTTTTGTGAAAATGAAACAGTTATGCTCATCACTACTTATTCACTCAGAATATATTAAAATTCAACAGAAATTTACAATTAGCTCCAGTTATCAGTCTTGTCCAGGTAGACACTGCTAATTTCCCTTTATCATGATAGATTCAGAAATGTGTACAAATTCTCTCAAAAGCCCTTGGGAACTCAAGCTGTCAATCTATGGGCTATCTCCTAAGACTAGGTCCATGTTAAACCACCTCCCAAAAGCAACCTCTTGTTGCAGGTCAGATATCCCTGAAAAACCTATGAATTCTGGAAGAAAGTGGTTCTGATTGTCCTTTTTAAATTACTCCCTCAGCTTTAGTTACTAGGATTGTAAAGTGTGTGCTAAGTTGCCTCAGTCATGTCTGACTCTCGGGAAACCAATGGACCACAGCCTGCCAGATTCCTCTGTCCATGGGATTTTCCAGGCAAGAATAGTGGAGTGGGTTGCCATGCCTTCCTCCAGGCGATCTTCCCAACCTTGGGACTGAACCCACATCTCCTACATCTTCTGCGTTGGCAGGTGGGTTCTTTACCACTAGCACCACCTGGAAAGCCAGGATTGCAATGAAGCTATAAGTATCCCATCACAGAGAGCACGACCATTCTTTGTGCTGTGTGGGAATCTTTAACCACCTGTGTTCTTGGATTCATTCTCTCTTCTGACTGGAATGGGCTTTTCACCAATACATGTCCATTCAGACTTCACTTCTCTTATGCACTAAACGTGTATTCTCCTCTCTACTTCATATCTCCTCCAGTTCTCAAGTTTACCTTTTGTGCTATGCAATCTCACATTTCCCATACAATTCATGCTTCCCTAACTGATTTAACTTTCCTCCCAAGTTACACTTCAAACTCTTATAGGACAAAGACAGTATTTTTGTTTTTCTGTTTCCCACCAGGTTTAGCACAGCATGGGCCAACCATGAAGTGGGTCTTAATTCAGGCTCATTGATGGATCAAAGAAGGACTAGAGGCTTTTGGGCTCCATTACCTCCTTAGTGTAAAACGTCTTAAAGTAATGGATAGGTCTAAGATTTGGGTCTATTGTTAGCATTTTAAATAATTTTATCCATTTTCTGATGCTTTAAAGAAAAATTCTAGTTGCTTACCTTTTATCAATGCTTTCTAATTCAGCATGAAATAAATATTTGAGGAAGATATCTTTAGGCAGAGTAAAAAACTATTTTGAATAAAAAATAAACATAATTTATGACACATGAAATGATTAAGCAAGAGGATATTCAGCATAAGATTTATGAGTGACTGAGAATGTGTTGATATTTTAAAATACTTGGAGTAGGAAGAGCTGTAATAATTTCAAATTTGTTTGAAATTATTTTAACCAGAATTATTTATTTTGAATTATTATGTAATAATATTTAATTTTATTAATTTGATATATTCAGCTTCCCCACCTGAACAGGAATAAACCCATCCACCTAGTATAATGACTAAGATTAATTCTAGTTTCTTCAGGTAAGAGACAAGTCTCAGTTCTACCTGGCAGCTTATAGGTAAAGTGACAAATGTTCTGGATTGCCCAGGGCAGTGTTGGTATGTGCCTGTTATATAGGAGTAACTATTAACAGTGTTTCTTTTCTCTCTCAGAATTGTGCTTCTTTGAATGTTTATGGTCTCCTAATTAGAGAGCACTGTTAAGGAGAATTGAAAATAGAGACTCTCCTGATGGTTAAAGACCAGACAAAAGGTTTGACAAGTTGAAGGTGCTTGGTACAGAGGAAAAGCCAGCTCAATCTTTAGAGGACATCCCCTGTGTCGGGACACATGGCTTGCTGACCCATGCACAGACTGGATTCCAGCTTCCAACATCCCCTCTGATGGGATATTGGTGAGTGCCTATAGTTAACTCAGAACTTCCCTGGTAGCTCAGATGGCAAAGAGTCTACCTGCAATGCAGGAGACCTGGGTTCGATCCCTGGATCAGGAAGATCCTCTGGGGAAGGAAATGGCAACCCACTCCAGTATTCTTGCCTGGGAAATCCCATGGACAGAGGAGCCTTGGGGCCACAGTCCATGGGATTGCGAAGAGTCAGACCTGACTTAGTGATTAAACAACAACATAAGTAACTCAGAAATAGTAATTGCATAACTATATGCAGTGGCCTGTCCATCACTAGCATGGGTTCCCTAATGCTCACGTATTATACTTCAAATAATTCACCAACACCTGATCCACATTCCTATCCTCCATGAAATCTTCCTTCAGTACCACACAACACTCTTTTCCTTAAATTAAACCAGAAAATGTTTTCTATGTTACTTATTTACCTTGAGTTCTGCCCTTCCTTAGTGATGTCTTTGTGGTGTTTTGGCTTACGGTGGGTTTGGAGGGCACCAGGGATGGGGTGGGTAATGACATGTCTGAGGTTTCTGGAAAGACTCATCTCCATATACGTGAGTCATGTCTGGCAGCAAAGACAGGACAAACTTTTCCCAGAAGAAAATACACATTAACATGGGGATGTTAGTACCTATTGCAGTTACAGAATTGCAAAACTAAACTACTCTGATTTTTTGAGTACTTACTACTCACCAGGATTTTTACTAACAACTAAGTATTTTGAAACTAATAACTCCTTGAAAATTCAAACAGCCTTATGAGGTAAGTACTATCGTTAACCTGTTTTACAGATCAAAAATCTGAAGTACAAAAGGAGGTTAGAGAATTGAGCAAGAAGTCATGTATCTACAAAGAGCTGCAACTAAGATTTGAACCCAGATAGTCTGACTCCTGAATCTTCGGCAACTAAGATTTGAACCCAGATAGTCTGACTCCTGAATCTTCAGTCTTAAGCCACCTTTAATCTTGTGCTGAGTCTATAGTGTAAGTCTAAAGCTTGGTCATTTGATGTGTAGTCCATATTTTCTATCACAATTTTAGGGTTTAAAAGGAGTATACAAGTTGGATTCAGCACTCATTTCTGCATTGAGATAAATAATAACCAAGAAAAAAAAAAAGGAGGACATAATTGCAAGGGACAAATTCCAAGGGACACTTGAATGTCCTTTCAAGATCTGGGCAGAAAGAAGAGTAACCATTGGTATTAGGACCTCAGCACAACAAATGTGCAATCTTGCGGGAACCAAGAATAAATTTTCTTCTTACCAGGAGTAAGAATAAATAGTGTAGACAACACTACACAATACTTCAGAGCCCTGGACTGAGTGTTAGGGTGTGTGACCTTGGCAAGTAATCTAATTTCTCTGTGTTTACTCCTCTATCCAAAGGAGAAACTAAAAGCTGCCTTATAAGATTTTATGTTAATGAGAAAATGTATGTAGAAAAACCACCAGAGTTCCAGTATGGAGAGTCCAGCACAGAATACCTAACTCACTGTTGCAGATTATAGATCCTATCAAGGCAAGAACTGAAATGAGCCCTTTGAATGTCTGGGATTTGGGGTAAGTTCTCTTTACCTCTTCACCCCAATCCTTGAGCAACAACAATTTCCTTGTTGAGTCAATGTAATGGATTCAATCTTTTGTGTGAGCTTCACTTCCATCAAGCCCAAGCCTCATGTAATGATCTCCAGGTCTGCTTCCTACTGGGGTTGCCACCATTTTGTCCCTCTTTTGCACAAAGCAAACCTATGCATTTTTAAAAGCTTCTATTTATTTCTCCAACTAGAAAATACACCTTCATCCAACTCGCCTGCCAAACTGAACAATAAAAATAATAAATGAGAGACCTGAAGACTCCATGTGGACTTTTAAAATGTTTCAGCAAAGGTGACCCTGAAAAATTACTATGGCATGTTATCAGTTCACACCATGTAGAAAAATGAAGCTAAATGTTCCTCTATTCTGTCCAGTTTTATATCTCATAAATCTAGCTAAAATGCTTCATTGCTTCATTGGAAATACATATGGTAATATCTAGACAGACTTATATTATGTATATTCACTTTTGGGGGTCTCACTGGACATTTTAAATGTTCAGGCCACCAGTACAGATAATACGCTCAAGATGACAAATTATTTCAATAATACTTAATATGAGGAAAGTTAGTCTCATACTTGCAGGATGGGGATAGGAACCTCAGATTCTTTCTAATGCTGTAAAACTCATAAGGCTAAAACTAAACAGACTTTTAAATGCTTAAGATGAAAGTCTTTCTTTGAGAAATGTTCAACCCATGAGGCTAAATCTGACACAAAATATTCATCATCATAATTTAAATTTTAATATATGGCCTATTTAAAGGCTTCATACTTCAAAAGCTTTTCACATTTATTATGTCACTCCATCTTAATTAAGAACTAAAATATTAGGCTAGGTTACACCTTTGGATTGTTATAGAAATTAGGCTTATACTCCTTAGAAATAACTGTATTTGCCTAATAACCATATAAACATATTAATGTATAATTTAGTCACAATAATTACATCTGACTTACCAGTTTTACAAAGGCAAGAAGTTTTGTGGCTTAAAATCTTTTTTTCCCTAGAGTAATGTTATACAGAATTGAGTAAAATATACTTTTAAATTAAACTCTAAAGTTTTTTATTAAAAATGTTAAATAAAAGTTGTAAAAGATAGTAGTGAGAGTTCTATATAACTTGTATCCAGTTTAACCTACTGCTAGTATCTTAACCATTACACCATTATCAGAACTAAGAAATTGACATTGTTAGTATGCTATTAACTAAAGACTTTACTTGGTTTTACTAGCTTTTAACTAATGTCATTTTTGTGTTCCAAGATCCAATCCAGATTCCCACACTGTATTTGTCAGGATAAGACTGCGGTCACAAATTTTTTATTGAGAATACACAGAGTAACAGAGAAACGATGTGCGTTTCTCAGTGTATTATATCAGGAGGTGCATCAGGTCATATTTCTTATTAATTGTGATATGTAACTCAAGCATTTAGTTAAGGTGGTCTGCTGGATTTCTCTGTGGAAAGTTTCTATCTTCCCCTTGCAAGAGACACATTTATTTATTTACTTTAATTAATTTTGATTAGAAGATAATTAAAATATTATGATGGTTTTTGCTATATATCAACATGAACTGGCCACAGGTATACATGCATTTCCCCATCCTGAAACCCCCTCCCACCTTCTTCCCCTATGTATCCCTCTGAGTTGTCCCAGAGCACTGGCTTTGAGGGCCCTGCTTTATGCATTGAACTTGCACTGGCCATCTATTCTACATATGGTAATGTACATGTTTTAATGCTATTCTCTCAAATCATCTCACCCTCGCCTTCTCCCACTGAGTCCAAAAGTCTTTTCTTCACATCTGAGGAGACACATTTAGACTATATATAAATTACTAGTCTCTACTCAAACTTTGATCCAGTAATTTAGCATATAATGTGAGTATCTTGCCTTCAATAATTATTACTTTGAAGCTCTAATGCTTCAAAGTAATTTCTGCTGCCATCATCCTTCTACATTTGGTTATTGGAATTCTTCCATAACAGTGTCCCTGCTTCCTCACATATCTATCTATCTATCTATCTGTCTATTCCATTACTTAATATCAGTACATGCTCACAGATATTTATTTCATTATTTGGGTTAAAACTCAATATTGTACTTATTTTGTTGCTCAAATAGGTCCAGTTCTGACCAGTAAGAGCACTTCCAGGTTGGTTCCTATTTCCTTCTGTCATGCCTTTATATCAGGGGTCAATAAACTATGGCCTACATAACAAATAGGCCCAGTTCTGACCAGTAAGAGCACTTCCAGGTTGGTTCCTATTTCCTTCTGTCATGCCTTTATATCAGGGGTCAATAAACTATGGCCTACATGTTAAATGTGTCCCTCTGTGAATTTTTATAAATAAAGATTTATTGGAACTTAGCCGTGTGTGTGTGTGTGTGTGTGTGTGTGTGTGTGTGTGAGTCGCTCAGCAGTGTCCAAATCTTTGCAACCCCATGGACTGTAGCCCACCAGGCCCCTTTGTCCATGGAATTCTCCAGGCAATAATACTGGATTGGACTGTCATACCCATTATTTATTTATTATCTATTGAAGCTGCTGACCTACAGTGGTGGAATTTAGTAGTTGTAACAAAGATTACATGCTGCAAATCTGACAGTATTCACTATCTGGCTTTTTATAGTAAAAGTTTGTCAATACTTGCCCTAAAGATTTTTTTAAAATTATAAACTTTGGACAGTGTCCAAAATACATTTGCTTGTCACATTTGAGGTAGTTCATTCATAATATAGAACCCTGAATACATATTTTTCTAACTTGGTTATAACATTCTTTATGTTAAGGATTTACTTTTCATGAAAAGGAAGGAGTGTGTTGTCAATGTTCTCTTGGAATGAGTTCAGTACATGTATAAGAGAATAAACTATCAAGGTTAAGAATGTGACGGGGAGAAAAAGGTAAAAAATTACTAGTGCAGGGAGAAAAATAGTTAATCTATCTTTCTCCATGAGTTCTAAAGTTTTTTCTACACATGCAAAAGGTTTTACTACCTTGTCCTCATAATAATAAAAAGTAATATTTTCCAAAGGTGTCTGATCAATACTCGTTGTCTTGACTACATCGGACACTTATTTCATCATCATACTTAACAATCTTCAGATGTTTTATCAATAGATCTATCTGAATGAGACCTTCAAATCGTGCATATTGATTTTAAGCATATTTATTATGCAATGCACCAATGCCTGAATTATATCAAATAGTGTATCAGTGGTCAAAATCCATTTTTTGGAAGGATTATGACATTCTTGTAATCATATTTGTGGAACCAATTTTTTTAACTTGGAAGAACAAAAGTTGGGTTTGTTCTATTAAAGAAAAAGCATTTTATCTAAACTAGCAGAGGTTATATCCAGGGCAACATCAGTGGTGAGAAGGTTATTATGATTAGAAGATTTTTTTTAAAAAAAAGCCCAGTTACATTTCATAGAAAGCTTGCTTCATTTGGGTAGCAGGAGGTTCTGCCTCATATGTCCATTAAGTAGACTATATTTCTTTCCTCTAAAATGTCAACATCCTTAAGCTTGTTCTAAGCAGAGGTTCTGAAACTAAGTTAATGGGCCATAAGGATGCTGAGGCACAACTTCTAAAAATCATATGCATAACTTTGTGTACATGCAGATGTATGTATATTTTTCTAAAGGTAAGATACCCTATTTATCAGATTCTTAGATAGGCAGAGATTCAAAGGAGATTAAGAAAAATTAACCTCAATTAGTCTAAAATTGAAGATAGTTACCTACTTTTTGTCCTCCATATAGGACTTTGACGTCATTGTATGAAATTTTTACCTTTATGCTACTCTGCTACCTCTTGAACCAACTGCCATTGTTGACTAGAAAAAAACTGACATTTAATTTCAACTAATTCCTGAGCTACTAAGAAGAAAAGTAGGTAGATGGTAGACATAGGGAAATACTAGGAAAAGTACAAGTCTTACTCATAAGTGGTATTCAAATGCTGACATTAAGAATTGAGAAAAAAAAATAGCAGAATATTAAAAAAAATGTTTATTCTTACACCAAAATACTAGTTGTTATATGTATTTATCATAAGAATATATAAATATTACTGAGCAATTTGATAAAACCTCTTGATACAATGAGGGGTCAGAGTGCTGGAGAAAAAATTAAGAGAAAAAGACTCATTGTGAAGTTGAGAACATGGCTGTTCTTCCATTAAACTCAGGTAATTATAAACTGTTAAAGATACTTTTGGACAATAATCAAATTACAAAATCACTGTCACAAAACCTATAAATCTTAAAATCAACCAATCACTTGCAAAAACTGAAGTTTCCTGAAAGCCTAATATCTTTTAAAATGTAATTTCTCTGACTTTCAGCCTTTACCTGCTTCTTCAAACCTATTTCCACCTCAGGTCTTCAAAACTGAATTTTCATTTATAGCAGCAACTATTTTTTGTTTGTTTCTGACATAAGTAATTCATTGTTTCTAACCAGTAGGTAGATTCATTCACGTGACAATACCTTTGAAGAAAAGCCCTTGAACCCAATTCCTCAGTAAACATTTTTTGTTACATTTTACAAAGTTTATAATAACGCCCTTCTCTGTTTAACACAGGTATTTTTCAGGAGTAATCAACACCTTCCTTTATTATGATAAAAATGTAAGCTTATCATAATAAAAAGATATTAATTAATTATTAATGGTCATTAACCAAAATATACTTTGGAAATAATGGGGAACAAGAAGATATAGGGGGACTCTTCAGAAAATCATAAAGGAGGGCTGCCATTCATATTATAAGATAAATTTATATTATCTATGCTTGCCAGCCTGTATAATTTAATTGACACTAAACCCCACCAAACCATTAAGGAACCTTCCTCATTCTTTTGTCAGAAAATTAAAAATCCTAATATGGTTGTGTTACTGAAAGAAATCTTTCATATTACAAAAGGAAAAAAAAATGCAGATCACTGAGAATATAAAAGAAAAAGTGAGAAGTCAGTATGTATCATTTCTTTCTATCTCTTTGGATACAGTTTCTTTGAAGCTAAGTATTTTAGGCAGATGTGTTTAATATACTGCTCAATAAAAAGTTCATTATGCTTGATCATTAAGAAAAGCCCCTAAAGCCTCAGAAAAACTAAATACAATGAAAGAAGATAATTAACAAAGGAAAAGTCACAGTTTTAGTCACTAATTCTACTGAATACTGCTATAGTATTTGAAATTTCAGATTTCTCATAGTATGAAAGCTTTCCTTTGGAAAATTTGGATGAGTAAACAATTAACTATATCAAATAGATAGCCAAATATTTATATATCCACATAAATATTTTCCATGCACATCTGCATATTTTGGCTAAAAACCATGAGCAAAAGGCAATATTTAACATTGAAGTTGAATGAGGAAATGGGATTTATTCAACAATTATTTATTAAATACAATTTATTTTTTAAGTACCATACATCTGGAAAATTCAGCAGTGGTCACAGGACTGGAAAAGGTCAGTTTTCACTCCAATCCCAAAGAGAGGCAATGCCAAAGACTGCTCAAACTACCACACAATTTCACTCATCTTACACACTAGCAAAATAATGTTCAAAATTCTACAAGCCAGGCTTTAGCAGTACATGGACCATGAACTTCCAGATGTTCAAGCTGGATTTAGAGAAGGCTGGATTTAGAGGAACCAGAGATCAAATTGACAACATCCACTGGACCACTGAAAAAGCGAGAGTTCCAGAAAAACATCTACTTTTGCTTTATTGACTATGCCAAAGCCTTTGACTGTGTGGATCAGAACAAACTGTGGAAAATTCTTAAAGAGATGGGAATAGCAGACCACCTCACTTGCCTCCTGACAAATCGGTATGCATATCAAGAAGCAATAGTTAGAACTGGACATGGAACAACAGACTGGTTCCAAATAGGGAAAGGAGTACATCAAGGCTGTATATTTTCACCCTGCTTATTTATCTGATAAGCAGAGTACATCATGTGAAATGCTGGGCTGGATGAAGCACAAGCTGGAATCAAGATTGCTGGGAGAAATATCAATAACTTCAGATATGCAGATGACACCACCCTTATGGCAGAAAGTGAAGAACTAAAGAGCCTCTTGATGAAAGTGAAAGAGGAGAGTGAAAAAGTTGGCTTAAAACTCAACATTCAGAAAACTAAGATCATGACATCCGGTCCCATCTCTTCATGGCAAATAGATGGGGAAACAATGGAATCAGTGAGAGATTTTATTTGGGGAGCTCGAAAATCACTGTATGGATGTGAGAGCTGGACTGTGAAGAGAGCTGGGCACCGAAGAATTGATGCTTTTGAACTATGGTGTTGGAGAAGACTCTTGAGAGTCCCTTGGACTGCAAGGAGATCCAACCAGTCCATTCTAAAGGAGATCAGTTCTGGGTATTCTTTGGAAGGAACAATGCTAAAGCTGAAACTCCAGTACTCTGGCCACCTCATGGGGAGAGTTGACTCATTGGAAAATACTTTGATGCTGGGAGGGATTGGAGGCAGGAGGAGAAGGGGACGACAGAGGATGAGATGGCTGGATGGCATCACCGACTCAATGGACATGAGTCTGAGTGAACTCAGGGAGTTGGTGATGGACAGGGAGGCCTGGCGTGCTGCAATTCATGGGATCATAAAGAGTCGGACACGACTGAGCAACTGAACTGTACTGAACTGAAAATCACTGCAGATGGTGACTATAGCCATGAAATTAAAAGATGTTTGCTCCTTGGAAGAAAAGCTATGACCAACCTAGACAGCATATTGAATACTAGAGACATTACTTTACCAACAAAGGTCCATCTAGTGAAAGCTATGGTTTTTCCAGTAGTCATGTATGCATGTGAGAGTTGGACTATAAAGAAAACTGAGTACCAAAGAATTGATGCTTTTGAAGTGTGGTGTTGGAGAAGACTCTTCAGGGTCCCTTGGACATCCAACCAGGAAATCAGTCCTGAATATTCACTGGAAGAACTGATGCTGAAGCTGAACTCCAATACTTGGCCATCTGATGTGAAGAACTGACTCAATGGAAAAGACCCTGATGCTGGGAAAGATTGAATGCAGGAGCAGAAGGGGATGACAGAGAATGAAATGGTTGGATGGCATCACCGACGTGATGGACATGAGTTTGAGTAGGCTCTGGGAGTTGGTGATGGACAGGAAAGCCTGACGTGCTACAGTCCATGGAGTCTCAAATAATAGAACACGACTGAGCAACTGAACTGAACTGACCACACTCTGTGCGGACTGGAGTCAGTTCAAGTTGGTGATTTATTTAAAGAATGATTCAAATCTTCTGTGTGGTTTATCATTTTCCATAAGTGAGTTAGATTTTCACTGCCTTAACTTTGTAGGAGGAAAACAAAACTCAGTCATACCTTTCCTGTATCTCTACATTTAACCAAGAGGGGCAAGTTTTCTATTAGGATAAAGTTTTTCTCCTTAATAATCCTGAAGGATTCTAATACCTAAATCCTCTTAATGAACCACTTCTCTTCTCGTAACTGAAATTAAGTTTCAAGTGATGTTGCTGAGAAATATATATAAATTAACAAATATATAAAGTTTGAAAGTATGTCAACCTAAAGATTGAGTGTTGTAGGAACAGTAAAATATTATGATTCATAAATGGTTTACTCTATTTGCTAATAAAGTTTTTAAAGTAAGGTTAAAAATTAATCAGAGCCTACTAATCAGTTATTCAAAAATTTAGTGATGAAAACTATGACTTCGTAAGAAAATTATTTTTATTCCATATGTTACTGTTTTTTTAATACTCATAAGATTGTATGTATGTGTGTCTTTGTGGGTCAGCAGAAGTAGTATGACTGACCATGTAAGTCACAATATTTAGTTATGAAGAGTGTACCTTGCTGTGTTGAGGATACATCTAATGATCACTCTTCATTTTGGTTTCTCTCTCCCAGACGGTTTAAAGTGCACAGAGTTAGTGGACAAGTTTTACATGTAGTTTTGCCTCTGTTACAAACTAGCATAGTGATACTGATCAAATCCATTAACCTCTCCAAGGTTCCATTTTATTGTCTAAAAATGAAGAAGCTGGAAGAGAAGATCTTTGAAGTTCCTTCCTCCTTCAAGGGCTATGATCATAAATGAGATAGATTTTTCTGAATTGTGTCACACAGACTAAATTTTCAGTTTAAAATATAAAAATATAAAAATACTCAAATCAATGAACACTTTAGTATGAAATAGGAAACTTTAAAGGATGGAATGGCTTAAATACCTAACCAATAAATAATCATGACTTGAACTAAAAAATCAATGAATTAATCTAAATTAAGTTTGAGGGATTTAAAGGGAAACCATCAATATGACCTTTCTTGAGCTCTGAAATATTTTACAAGCCTTTGAAGATGAAGAGAAAGCCAAGAGTTAGAGATAATATCCATAAGACCTTTGAGCCAAATTAAATGGTCATGCAGACAGCATTTACAGCCGCTCCTTAAAGTCTCCCCTTGAGTTATTCCTCTTTCTTTCCACTTTTCCATCCCTGAACTATCTGCTTTATTTTTACACTGCTCCAGACTGCCACTTTTTCTTTATTTAAACTCTCATAGCAGCTAAACCCTGGACTCCTAACTTTGAGGCTAATCCATTTTATTTGACATCTGTAGGTTTCCAAAGAGACTAAACTTTAAGTAAACCCAAACTATGTCTTCTGTACGCATTCCTACCACAGGTTTTCATTTCATTGTTAGCTAGTGCATTCTGGTGGTCACACAGCAGCATCAGAACATCAAATAATCCATGGTTAGATTAAGAGAGAAACAGAGACAGAGAGAGGAACTGAAAAGTAGAACTGATTCTCCTTTTACTTGGCTCTTCATGAGATCTAATGTATTCTATGTCCAACCTCTTTCTTTTCCCACACCCTCCCATCTTATTTTAGGCCTTATCATTTGACACCTGGGCTTTTTAAAAGCTTTCTAATTATTTTGTCACTATCTGTTCCTGCTAATCCCATTAAAATGAATGCATGTCACCCTCGAAGTAAAAATCTAGCCTTTCAAGACCCAAATCAAATTTCCTGTATTTTTCGTAGCCTTAACTAGACCACTCTCTAAAATGGCTCTGCTTCCTTGGAACTAATTTTATCTCTTTGTTTTCTTAGCATGTCTTATTCAGAAATTAGCTGAATACGATATGATAAAACTCGTATTTTCTCACATAACACATTAATCTTGAACATTTTTATGTTTCTCTGTAACCAGATGGTAAGTCTAGAAAGTTCTTATAATATGGTACATGTTTGTTGATTTGATGTATTTTATTCCTTGGACAGGAATAAAATGGATATTTGACTTTGTATAGAATGAATAAATAACATCTTTTTGGCACACTGTGGTAGAAAAATGAACCCAAAAGTTTAACCTCAAAGGTAATTGTGATTTATATGGATTAAGGCAAGTAAAATTATGTTAGGCTTTGTGGATTAACATCATGAGAAGAGGAAGTCTATTTTGGTTGAGAGAGAAAATTTTACTAACTGCAATTAGGAACAAATCAGGGATTAATGATGCATTATATTCTAGAGCTTTAACTGATAAGCACCAAGAAATGACTTTTTCAACTTGAAATGATTTGCAAAATATTATTTCTATACTTTCCTCCATGCACAGAGCATAATGAAAACTGGGTCTGCTATTCAGAAAATTCAATATTTATTCTAATGTGAATTGTTGAGTTATGAGAATATTTCATACACTCCAAAAACGCATAAAATCTACCTCTGCTAATTAGTTTCTCTATGAAAGCCTTTCAGACAATTATAGGCTACCGGTACTGGTCAATGCTTTAGATGCTTTTCATTAAAGATATAGTGTCGCTACCAGAAGAATTGCTTCATATAAAAGCACTTACCACAAAGCACATTAATGGAAGGTTAAGTGGTATAGTTAATTACTAATTTCAACCCCATTACCTATATTTTGCAGTGCAGGCACTTAAAAAGGAACCAAATATAGTCAATTGGTTCCCACTTTTCTGATTACAGGATTTAGTGGTAAAAGCATTGGTCCAGCTGTTTTTCTAATGAATAATAATCAAAAACCTTTTAAAATAAAAATGCTCATACTACAAACCAATATAAAAGAGATATCCTAGACATTTCTATTGAATTTATATATACGATCACTTTGTTCTAAAAACTTTAATCTAGGTGACACGTACTTAGAAATCTGCATTCGGTCTTCATAGCACTGTTGCCAATGAAGCTCCAAGAGAAAAGGTATTTAAAATTTTCATGGCTTATTTCCTATCTCAATATCATGCTGAAATGCAGGCAGAGCAGATGATTAATAAAATGCTTGATGACAACCATGGTGACTCCCCTGAGTTTTTTACATGCTGTTCATTAACTTTTTATATGTATATATCAAAATTCCTCACAACTGCTCTAATTTCCTTGAGGGCAGATTCAGTGGTTTACCCTTGCTTATATCCTTCAGAAGAACTGCAACTTTGCTCACCTTTGATTTATTAATTATATCTAAAACACTTTTTGCTGGAAGGACTCTTAGAATCTTTGACTAAATATAAAAGGTGAAATCAAAATTGAGTATTTCTAGAGATTTGCTCCTTAATTATCATGATTTTGCCAGCTTCTGACTTTTAAATATATTTTATATTGAGAAAACATTTAATTGGTACATAAGACATTATATGTGTAAAAATATAAGCCTAGAAAACAATACAAATACTTGTTAAGTTTTCATTATAGTCTTTTGTGGTGAGTGCTTTTATATAAGTTTTATAAGTTAATTAATACTGCTCCAGTCTCAGCTACTAGTATTCAAATTGGACATTAACAGGCCACAAAACGGATTCATTGGAAAAGACCCTGATGCTGGGAAAGATTGAAGGCAGGAGGAGAAGAGGATTGCAGAGGATAAGATGGCTGGATGGCATCACTGACTCAATGGACATGAGTTTGAGTGAACTCTGGGAGTTGGTGATGGACAGGGAGGCCTGGCGTGCTGCAGTCCATGGGGTCGTAGAGAGTCGGACACGACTGGGCGACTGAACTGACTGATGCCACAAAAAGACAGAGGTCATTGCTTTTTGGACTATGCCTAGCATATAGTATCTGGTATGTACACAATTAAAGTGCTGATAATCAGATAAAATATTTTAAAATAATGAGGTATAGAAGTTTTTTAAAACATAAAATATTTATCTAAATGCATTATTAGTACATCAGAAAACTAGGTTCTGTTTACGTATGCTTGGGAAATGCATACTGTATTTCTCTTTTAGAGATTCAATATGGTATTAATATAAAGTCCAAGTGTAGATATTTTTAACTTAGTTTAACCCAGAAGTTCCCAAACTAATTTGAGGGTGGGGCTTCCTCTCTCCTGCCATAGGTCACCATTAACATTCTCTAGAGCAGGGTTCTTAAAGATACTGGTTTAGAAAGTGTAACAAGAGTGAAAAGTTAATGAACTAAGATAATTTTAATGAGCTAACTGGTGAAACCAAGTTAAGTTTCAAGAGGCAACTGCAGCACTGTAATATAAGAGTAACAGGATTTGTCCTTGTATAAGTTCAGGTCCACTGTTCACAGAGGACCACACCCCAGGGGCAGCGTCTAGACCTTATCCTACTTTATGTCTTCAGTGGTATCCAGTGCGATGATTTCCTCTCAGTAAATAGGTATTGATTAATCTGGATTTTAGATTAAAATCCAATTGACTCCTGTTATTTCACTACGGCTGCAGTTATTATAAAAATTACATTTCTATTAGAATTTAGTAAATGTGCTAAGGGTTAGCAGGGGCTATATAACACTGCATTCACATTTAAGTTACTTTGCTTCCAGATCTTCCATTCCTTTATCTTATTATTGTTGGTAACTGAAGATGTGCATTCTCGTAATTGTAGTCTTAAGACCTGGATGATTCAAATGACATCAGTTCAGGAAATATCTATTGTATCTATTAATTGACAGTATTTTAAAAGGTACTGGGTGTATTATTAATGTGCTTGCCTATGAATTCTGTATTTTCAGAAGAAGACAGTATTTTATTACACTAAATTCAGTATATATTTGTAAAGCACCAGATTTACAGAATAGGTTTGAAGTGCAGCTTAAATATGTAGATGTTAGAAATTATAAAAGGTCCCAGAGGGCATCACAGATATTTCATTTCATAATTATGTGTAACTACTAAGGAAAAGTGGGTTTTATTTTGTAAGTTAGTTACTTCCTTGAATTACTTCTTGCAAGAAACACATACTGTAACAGGGAAATTTCTATATAAGTTTTGGCAATCAATTTATTGTGCCAAATGAAATTTTCTTTTTTTAATCTTTCTTTCTACCATGCTATAAATCTGCTGCTGTATATAAAACAGTTGTTTCCAAAAGAGGTGAGCAGAAAAATGAGACAATGTTTCTAGCAGTCTATTTTGTACTAAAATATGGAAAGGATAATAATTAGAGGAAAACACCTTTGTGCTTTAATTTGAACTTTACTTTAAAATGGCATTTTAAAAATTGAGAGTATATGCAATCACAAGTAACTGGTTTAATTTCTAATCTACTGTCTGTTTCAGCAATAGTACTGACAAAACTCATTAATGATGAAGAAAGATAATTTTTATTTTATCAATAATAAATTAACATTCATTTTATAGATTTGAAATGACTAATACTAGTATCACAGAATCTGTGTAAAACCCCATGGTTATGTGACAGTGAAAACAAACGTCATTTACTGACATGTTCTCATAACTGCTTCTTTATGGTACTAGATAGAGTTCCTTTACTATTTCTGTTTGTGCCCGCCTGCAGCTTTCATGAGTTTCAGCTATGTACCACCATCAAAGGAACTGTATCATCCTATTTTCTTTCAGAGAAAAGTGGTATAATATTCCCTGTCTTAGTTTTAAATTTTAACTTTGTTACTTTTGACAAAGCCTTTCCTTTGTTCAAATGCAAGGATCCAGTAAAAAAAGCTTTGACATGTTGTGCCTTTTATGTGTGCATATTTCTAGTTTCACTGATGTCCGGAATTTTGCAAACTATAACGTGTGCCTTCAAGTTCTCCTATATAATGCCATTTGTACACTGTATCAAGAACAGTTTAGGATAGCATTACATTCACACGACTCTAACGTCCAATAAATACTTGATGGTTTCTCAGAAAACCCACAATGGGGTGAAACGGACGCAAAACAATGCTTCGTTTTCGTTTGTTTTTCATAAAATCTTCCCCCAATCCACAGTCACTGGCTTACCTGCAGGGTAGCGCTCAATCACCGGCCAGCTGTCCACCTGTAACGTGGCATTGCCACCACTTCTCGTGAAACGGACTACATGGTATTTCCCATCGTTAATGATTGCATTGGACTCTTCGATGGCGATGTCATCTGTCCCAACATTAAATTTAACTCCAATTTTTCCTTGATGCTGGAAGAGAGCAGAGGAGTAAAAAGAGTTGAGTGAAGTTGTGCTGATTCATCAGTATTTAGTAAGGGTTACATTCAGGGTATTGCTCAAAAACATGCTGCAGAACAACAGTTGCTCTTCTTCGATTTTAGTTCTTAAAACTTGTGCTATGTTCTGACATCTGGGTGAATCTGAAGCATCTCTCTCACGGATAATTAATATTTCAAAACACACGCTTTCAAGAGAATTGAGCCGCCTTCTTCCTAGGGGTTGCCACAGACAAGGTGCGCAGCTGCCTGTGTGAAATGATATACTTTCATGTTCTTTAACATAGTTCCTTTAATCCATGCCTTCCATTTCACAAGAAAAATGAGGCTTGAAATTCCTTTTAATAACTGGTGAAATCAGAGCAATAAAGTCTAATTCTGAATATAATGTGGACAAACGCTCACAATATAGAAAATCATCCTATAGAATATGAATACACAGATAGGCATTTAGTGAGTGCAATCATTATTCAAACACAGAAAATCTTCCTATGCTAAGAATCTGAAATGTATTCAGATTATTTTACAGATGATGAAATTATGATGCAGGAAGGTGCAATGACTTGTTCAAGGTCATATAATTAAAAAGAGGGATGCTAGAGTTAGAATTCAGTTCCCTCGTTCTTAGTGTATATCTAAGCTAAGATGAAGTTAAGATATGGCTATCTAAAATTAACTCTCTGAATTATGCGAAGCAACATTACGAATTCTCAGTGCAAAATTTGTGGCTGTTAACTTTATACTTTCATTATACAAAGCACCAAAGAGAAACATGTGCTTATGCCCTCTGCCTTTGAGAAGCCTTCTCTAACAGCAGGGCTGTCAATTCTAGCATGAGTTCAGTTATTTTTAAAGCATGTGGATTTGCCCTTAATCAGTAGCAGAGAACACTTGCACTGCAGGCCCTTGTCAGAGTACGTAACCTCAAATTGTCGGCAGCTCACCTTTTGTCAAACCTCAGTTGAGAGGAATAACATGGGGGAAAAGGGATGTAAAGGACACATAGTCCATCCATTCCTGCAGAAATTTAAAATCAGGACATCAGAAACCTGAAGATTTGGACCACATCCTCTTGACCTCTTGCTGGATTCTCATCATTGAACTAAGCAGCAAGAGTATGACATCAGCTTACACTGAGAGTTATTGTACTAATTAAAAAAAAATCTTGTATAACACTGCATTAATTGAAGGGAAGTATTTGAAGATGTTGTTTGGGACACTGATCATTGTCATTGTTCCCTTCTGTTTTTCTTATTCCTGTTTCTTAGGGTCCACAAAAGAGCTCTTTCCTGTAACAGGTTAGTACAGCTTTTATTTTTGTGTGTTTTGATTTGTTTTGTGCTTGATGGACAATATGACAAAATCACATTTCCATTCTGACTTGGGTTATTAGGAAACTCAGTCAAAATGAGGAGGGAAATTTAACAAGCCGCATAGACCTCTGTTCTTCTGTTTTAACCTGGGCTTATTTTTATATTCTACTGTATTTCTCAAGTTTCTTACTTTTAAGTATAGGCCATTATAAGGCATTTTGCTTTCTTATAGATTGATTCAGAAGATAAGCAAGAGGATTTCAATGAACACATTTTATCCAAGGACCTATAAAGACTTTTGTAGAAAAATTTAAAGCCTAGGTATTTTGTGTAAACACTCATTATTTTTTCATTTTAGTAGGATTCCTCTTTGCTCATTTTCAGTAAAATATTTCACATGGCATATTTATATTTTAACACCTGTGATACAATGCCACAGAAAATTTTTAAAGAATAGTTTATTAAGTTATCTTTATTTAAGCAACAACTCTATTATAGTGTCCTAAGCACTTTACCCATACTAACTCTGATATTTTTCCTATCAACTCCAAGAGAGGGGTACTAGTCTGTCTGCATTTGACAGATGAAGAAATTGAAGCACAGAATGATAAAGTAATTTAGCTAAGGTCATATAGCTAGAAAGAGAAAAGCTGTGATTCAAACCCAGGCGGTTGGGCTCCAGTGGTTGAGCTCCTAATCATTACACTAGGCTGAATTTTAGGAATATTGGGTCATCCTCTAGCTACAGGTAGCATATTTGGTAAATCCGGTTGTTATTTGTTACTTGTTTTATCTTTCTGGCTAGAATAGGAGCACCATGGAGGCTCTTATTATGCTCTGCAGATTGTTTGTATGTATCAATCAATGCATGCTTAAAATAATTTTACAGAGGATAGTAAGCGACTGATACATGGACATTTGTTGTTCAGTTGCCCAGTCATGTCCAGCTCTTTGCAACCCCATAGACTGCAGCACACTAGGCCTCTTTGTCCTCACCATCTCCCAAAGTTTGCTCAAGTTCATGTCCATTGCATTGGTGATGCCATCCAGTCATCTCATCCTCTGACTCCTTCTTCTCCTTCTGCCCTCAGTCTTTAACATGGACATAACTGGATGTTAAAATGGACTCTTTTGTCTCAATTTCAGCTGCAATCTTGACATGTCAGTAAGTAAAAAACAAACAAATAAAAAAGGCCAGATTTCAACTTCCATTTTACAAAATGAGGTACAAGACTGCCTAAGCCAGCCTTGCAAAGAAGAGTGCTGAAAACTACTTTTGGGACCCTTGAGTAATTACCAATTTGCAGCCAATTAAAAAGGCAAGACCAACAGGCGATTGATAATTAGAAGAGGATTTTTGGAGAAAATTGGGGTGTGATGTGGTTTGCATGTACTTCCAAGATAGAAGGTTACTTTTCCCTTATCTTAGGGGTACAGGGGAAAAGGACTTTAATGGCACAACCCAGGACGTTTGATACTTGTCTCCTGGAAGTTGGGAGCAGTTGTGGGGGTAATCAGCCACCCTGGCTGCCCTTGCCTGGGATTTGACTCTTGCCCAACAAATCTTCAAGGGGAAAGACTATAACTGGCTGATGCTCTGATGGCAGAGCAAGGAGTTACCACTGCCCCAGGGCTAACATGTGTAATATTTCATTAGAAGAAAGAACACATAAGCATTACACATGGACCATGGCTTAGAGAGCCAGCACAGAACAGTGTTGTATTCTATCCAAGAGGGTCCCTGGAGAGAGAGGTGGTGAGTAGTGAAGACAACTCAACAGCAAGAGCATGGAGTTGCAGTGATGGGCATGCAGGGACTGCGGTGAAATCCTAAATGACTGTCTGAAGGAGGTGCATTTACCCACTTTCAGGGAATTGCAAGCTAAGAAATTTCAACTATGTGGTTAAGAGCACACACACAAAAAAATCCCACCAAAATGTCCCCCAAAAGCACTCCTCCTAGCCAAATTTAAGCATGGGCTAAACCCAGCTAGATGGTTACTACAGTGT
The DNA here is from genome assembly GCF_032405125.1 of Capricornis sumatraensis. Taxonomy (NCBI): domain Eukaryota; kingdom Metazoa; phylum Chordata; class Mammalia; order Artiodactyla; family Bovidae; genus Capricornis; species Capricornis sumatraensis. The sequence goes on along the minus strand of NC_091069.1, from coordinate 74,183,640 downwards.
TAGCCAAGTAAGATCATTTCTGCTCCTTATCTCCTCTTCCTTCTCCTGCTTCAAACCTGGAGGAATCAGAGAGCAGGAGGAGTAAAGGTCTTGGAAGTAAGAGGAGACATGACCCTGTTCCCTCATCCAGTGCAAGTAGCAGCTCCAAGGCAGCCCAAGCAGGCATAAGAGACTGGCTTTAACTGAAACTGTATTTATTATTGGGTTTTCCTGCTGGCTCAGACGGTAAAGTGTCTGTCTGCAATGCAGGAGACACAGGTTTGATCCCTGGGTTGGGAAGATCCCCTGGAGAAGGAAATGGCAGCCCACTCAAGTATTCTTGCCTGGAAAATCCCATGGATGGTGGAGCCTGGTGGGCTACCGTCCATGGGGTCACAAAGGTTTCCCAGGTGGCACAGCGGTAAAGAATTTGCCTGCCAATGCAGGAGATTCAAGAGAAGATCCCCCGGAGTAGCATATGGCAACTCACACCTGTTTTCTAATCTGGAAAATTCCATGGACAGAGGAGCCTGGCAGGTTACAGTGCATGGGGTCACAAAGAGTCAGACATGACTGACAGACTGAGCATACACATAAGCTGAAATTATACCCACATGAACAGAGGACTTTTTTTCATTATCCAAGAGGGACCAAGGTAATAATGAGACTTTTCCTAGACTTTACAGGCATAAAGAAGAAATATTCCATGGAACAGTTTTAAATTCCTGTCACAACCTAGGAATCCACTCTTTCACCATAACAAGCATGTGAGGATATCTGTTACTCTAGAGTTGATTGCTTTAGTGTTTCTTCTATTATAGACATGTATCTTATCCCAGAATAGACAGAAAGAAGTTCTTAAATTTTACTACTTGTTCTGACAGGAAGGCTGCAGAAGGCTATTTTCATCAGAGTTCTAATCATGAAGGAGATTCAAGTTCTGTGAATAGACACGCTACAATGCTAAAGATACAAAACGCACCAAAATCTGAAAAAGAGTCCTTTACCTTATCCCTATATTTTTTGACAATATGAAATGCAAAATGCTTATTTTCTTTTTTGAGTTTATATATATATATATAATTTATTGGGGATTCTCACACGGCTCAGTGGTAAAGAATCTGCCTGCCAAGCAGGAGATGTGAATTCAACCTCTGGGTTGGGAAGATCCCCTGGAGAAGGAAATGGCAACTCACTCCAGTATCCTTGCCTATGAAATCCCAGGGACAGAGGAGCCTGGATGGTTATAGTCTATGAGATCTCAAAGAGTCAGGCATGACTTAGCTACTAAATCACCAGCACCATATAATTTATTGGGGTCTAGCTGCTTTACAACGTTGTATTAATCTCTGCAGTACAATGAAGTGAATTGACTCTACATATACATACATTCCCTCCCTCTTGTATCTCCCTCCCACTCCCCACACCATCCCAGCCATCTTGGGTCTATAGAGCAGGTTCCCACTAGCTATCCATGTTACCCCTGGCAGTGTTATATGGTAATCCCAATCTCCCAATTCATTCCACCTCCTCTCTGCCGCTCCATGTCCACCTGTCCATTTCATATGTTTGCATCTCTATTTCTGCCCTGAAAATAGGTTCATCTGTACCATTTTTCTATGTCCCATGTATATGTGATAAAATATATATCTTCTAGTGTAAAGAAATTTCCAGATTTCTCAGGGATTCATTTCTTGCAACAAAACAGACTGTTAAGAGAGAACTGGTGATACTTGGAGAGCTTCTGACTTTAAACAATGCTCATATTTTCCTGTATATGCTAATTTGGTCCTTCAGTTTCCAACATCTTTGACATTTCATGGATTCAAGGTCCAGAGTCAACTAGAACTGAATTATCACCTGAGTAGGTTCAAACAATAGGCTGTACCCTAACACAGATATCATTTACTCCACTCCAGGTTGCATCACGTTCTTGAAAAACAGTTTAAGTATAAATAATAGCCAATAGGCCAATTTTCCCCCTAAAAACAAATTAAAAGGCATATAAACAACAAAATATTGATATCAAGCATATTTAGAGAGCCAATATTTATAGTTCTATTCAGAAACTGTAAATATTCTCGAAACACACCCCTCCCATATTAACAGGATAGAAAGTCATTTCAATTATATAAACAATAAAACTTGATAAACTTTCTTGCCAATGGATAATTACAATTTAAAAGAATTCATTTCAAATTCTTATTCTCTGGGATTAAATGTGATTGTCTCTGGCAAATTCTCATGAATATTGCATTAGCAAAACCAGCAGTAGTTTCACCGGACATGTACTTATCTTTCAACACTGTATCTTTCTTAAAATAGATAACTGGCTCACATAATAATTTCAAAAGTCTATTATGAGAATATCAGTAACGAGGCATTTATAATTTAATGAAGTCTTTCCATGGATTCATTAAATAAATAGTGACAAAGGTAATTATTGATTTTTTCATATAAGCTGATTTCACAATAAGGATTATATTATTAAACCAAGTTAAAAGGAAACATGAAAGATGACAGCAGGAAGGAGCTTGAAAGATTTAGCCAGTGACACTAAAGTTAATTCATCTCTTAGTTCCATCTGCAATCACATACTTATTTGAAAAATATTTGTTTTAACCAAGATCTGGATTTAATGATTTACTCAATATCTTGGGCATACTTCAAGCAGGATGTCTGTATGTTCAAGATGCAGATATATTTCAATCCATATGCATATGAAATAGATACAACAAAATATATATACTATGGCATACAGATATGTCCACTGCTTTGTTCCCTATTCTGGGGTTGTTAGGAAGAAGCGTTTAGCTCAATTATGTCCAAGAAAACAGTTGAAAAAAAAAAGAAAGAAAGAAAGAAAAAGTGTCTTTTTTGTTGTTCATTTATTTATCATACTCTTTTAATACCACTAAACAAAATCAATAAGTGTGTAATCCAGCATGGCATGTAGATTAGCAAGGAGACTTGCTTGTGGTCTATAAGCTTCTGTTGTGCCACACAGTAGAGCTCAGGACTCCAGGGCCACACTGTGGAGAGAACTTGATGATGTCTTCAAACGCACTCAATACTCAGGTTCATTTCCTATTGTACAGAACAGTCCCCATTGTCCAAGTCTACATTGTCAACTAAAATCAGAGTCAGGTTAAATGTTGTGTTTTGCTCCTCCAGAGACTAATCCTCATTGGGGAACAAGATTTTCAGGCTGATGATGACGCTGAGACCTAGAGTCACTGCTGCTGGGAGTAAGTGACACTGCAAAGTGTCAGAGTCAGAGAGGCATCTGTTCTCTTACCTCAAAATAGAGATACCAATTCAGATAATTGCTAATTTAACCCCTGAACATTTTCCAGTGAGTGACTCAGGGGCCTGCATGGTAGAGATTGTGCTTACCTGTCTAGATGGACTCTAATGTCAACACATGGTTTGGATCTAGTCATTTTAACCTGGCACTGAGCTGGCAGTGCACTCTCTCCCCAGTAGAAACCCCACACCATTTCAAAAACAGAAGGTCACTGCTCCCCTGTCTTCCACTTTCCCTACTGACTAATACTTTTTTCTTCATTAAGTTAATAAATACAAAATTGAATAATATGAATTCTGCATTTGATAAGCATGCAGACAATACAAACAGGTCATGTGTGTTCTCGCCCTTCAGAAAGTTTTCAATCAAACTGGAGAGATAAAGGGGAGATAAATAATGCATGAAAATACTCATACCCTTAAAAGAGGGGAGGGATTGGCAGGAGGAGCAGAGCTGCTCTATGAGGAAGGTTTCAAAGTGTCTCAGGAAGCCTTCGACTGTATGGCAGAAGCAAGCCAGCTGGACAGCTGTCAGCCATCCAGTGGATATCAAAGACATTCAGGGATGTAGAAGATATGTTCTCTCTGCCTCTCGTCTTTCTTTCTGGGCCCTACACACTACAGGGCTCACTGAGTACCAGACATTCAGTAATAACAGAATGAGGCATTCTCATAATAGACTTTTGAAACATACCAGGAATCTACCTGAAACTCCTAGCTGACCTAAAGCTAAGTGTTATTTTCTCTATCTGCTCAGAGAGTTTAAATAATGTGCCTCAAATCATACAGCTAATAAATATAAGTATGGAAACCTCATCAAGTTGGAGGAATTTTGTAAAGACAAAGCATTTTCAATGTGTCCATGTTCTACAAGATCCTGAAATCAAAGAATGGAGTCAAGAGCAGTACACCTTTCTTTTTGGCTGATGACATTTCACAGCACCACACGATGAAGAACCAGAAGTGGCTAAAATCTAGAGTGATCACTGTAGCGAGATATCACGAAAGGCTCATGCATTCTAAGAAAATCATATTTTCATTTACTCACCAAATCTTCATGGAGGACAGTATACCTTTTCTAATGTGCCCCTGTTCTTTAGACTGCTATAGCTTCCTTGATTCCATGAAACTACATCCTGACAATGGTATCACCCTTCTGGAGGCTTATACTCATCTCCTGGTCCTCAGACTGTCTAATAAAACTTTGTAAGCTCATGACAGCCCCCCAACCCAGACTACATGTTTTAGGTGTTAGTTTTTATGTACCTGTTGTAACTCCTCAACCATATGATAAAGAACTTGAGAGTAAAAAAACAAACAAAAACCCCAAACTGACTTATTCCTTATTGTTTCCTTCACAGCACTGTGAGGACTACCTCTGTGCTTATAGTTTTCCAAGGCTCTTGCACCTACACATTCTTTTTTAAATTGAGATCTAATTCACCTACCATAAAATCTGTCCTTTTAAAGCATACACTTCAGTGATTTTAGAACATTCGCAAGGTTGTGCAAGCATCACCATTATTTAATTCCAGGATGTTTTCATCACACTGCAATTTTCTTTTGATGAGATAATGCGTATAAAGTTCTTAGCACACTTAATGGCCACTCAGCACCTCAATTATTATTATTACTTCTATCATTGCTATTCTTACATTTGGAAAACAATGTTTTACTTCACAGTAGTTTGATGGAAGTTAATTAAAACAATGCTTGAATTATATAGTCATTGCAATGCAGTTAGAACATACAGTACCTTGACTGATTTTCACAACAGTTTGTGAAGTACCATATCTACTTTGCAAATAGAAAAGCTAAAGAAAAACTGAGAACAAAAGCTTGGAAAATCTAAGAACGGACCAAAGTAAAAGCATCTACCAGCTGGCTTAAGAGGGACTATTCTAAAATCTAATCATGCTCACCTATGGTATAAACTGTCCAGCCATTGGTTGTACTGAAGCAGAGACTGCTTGATTAGACACCCCTCTATGAACCCTCCAATGTTAATGATACTGTCATTCTATGAAAAGCCTAAACGGATCGCTTAGTGGTTAGTAGAGAGGGAGACAAAATAAAAAGAGAGAGAGGGGGAGAGAGAAGGAGAGAAAGAGGGAAAAAGGAAGAACAGACTTGTTAGTTTTTTGAAATGAATCAAAGGCACCTACATTTGAATTTGAGTCCTAGATTTTTTTCAAAGTTTATACAATAGCTGAGATCTAGGATTGTGTTATATATATATATTTTTTTTTTACGTTACTGATTTTTTATTTTATTTTATTTTATTTATTTTTATTTTATTTTTTTATTAGTTTTTTATTTTTTTAATTTTAAAATCTTTAATTCTTACATGCGTTCCCAAACATGAACCCCCCTCCCACCTCCCTCCCCATAACATCTCTGTGGGTCATCCCCATGCACCAGCCCCAAGCATGCTGTATCCTGCGTCAGACATAGACTGGCAATTCAATTCTTACATGATAGTATACATGTGTTATATTTTTAAATCAGAAATTCTTCAATTTATAAGGGGAAAGGGAATATCCCACTAGATCGATATTTCAGAATAACCTAGGAAATTTTTGTAAACCTTATACGTTTGTTTGTTTGTTTGTTTTTTTCCAAGAAAGTATAACCCTTCTCTTCAGAGGGGATGGAGAGGCTTGTCTTTATGGGTAAGACCACATGGCTTACCACGTTTGCAGGACTTGGTGGTGGTGGTGAGCATAGAAGCCAATGAGTCCCTCTTTGGAGGACAGATAGACCCTGAATTCTGATGAGACCACTGACTCTTCAATGCCTCCATTTCCTCACATTATCTCTCCTTAGATGAAATTAAATCAATAATCAGAATACTGTTGGGATGAAACTAGCCTACTAAGTGACTGGTGGGTGTGTCTTTGAAAGGGGCAATCATCTTACTGTTGGTATTTTGAAACTATCTCTATTTTGCTTACCAGTTGAGCCTATACTGGATTTTGCTGTGCTTAGTAGCTCAGTCGTGTCCAACTCTTTGCAATCCCAAGGACTATAACCCACCAGGCTCCTCTGTTCATGGGAATTCTCCAGGCAAGAATACTGGAATGGGTTACCAAGCCCTCCTCCAGGAGATCTTTCCAACCCAGGAATCTAACCCAGGTCTCCCACATTGCAAGCAGATTTTCTACTGTTATCTTTTATATTTTAAAAGACATTCTCCAACCATTATGAAGTTTTCCCAGTGTGGCTATGGGTTCATAAATCTCAAGTCTTTTTCATCATGCTTTTCATGGTTCAAATAGCATATCTCTGCATGATGCCACACAACTCTAGGATGAAATAAAGCAAAACTATTCTTAAATAAGGCTATTTAAGATCATTAATTCTGCATTTCCATCCACTGAAATAAATAACCATCATAAAATAGAAATATGCATCTTTAAATGTGTCCTTACATATAAAGAATGTGTACTATCATTAAGCTCTCTTGCCTTGAATAATCAAACAGCAGAAATTAAGCAGAGTGAAAAGAAGGGATTGACTGGTGACCCATCTCAGGTTTTTAACTTTTCACAGTAAGATCTCTGGGTTGAACATGTAGCCCAGTGGTCTGGCATCATGACAAACCTCTTGAGCTGCTGCATGGAGATATAAGGTGATACCTGCTTAAGCCCTATCAAAAGTTCAGTGGGTTGATCAGATATGGCTTATTTATGGTTTTTTTAATTTGTTTTATTATAACCTTTAAACCCTTTGTTGGGTGTTAAATTAGCTTTGGTCACATTTTATGGTCATTCAGCAAACTATAAGAAATAAACACTGGGTTTCAGCTGCTAATTAAAACCATAACCTTTGTTTCTCTGCTTCTCTTTGATTCCTTGTCTTTGGGCTGTTACACTGCTTGTTATTAATTCCTGCCCAGAAACAACTGGAATAGCACATTCAACTCTCCCAGTGGCAATAGTTGCTGGAATTTCTACGTAAAATAGTTTTTCTATAAAAGAAGTCTGGGACTATTTGTGGATTTCATTTACTTGTATCCCAGAACCATCATTTTCATGGAGAGCTGACTATGCAATTATGGTCTGACTTTCAAATTACCACAGCATAGAGAACACTATCTTTCAGACATAAGAGATAAAACATCTTTGGATGGTGGCTTCAGTCCTCTTCATGGTAAATATTATCTTAGTAACCAGGTTGCAAGTAAAGTAAAATTAGTCTTTATATTAACAAAATCTTTAGGGACTTCCCTGCTGGCTCAGCGGTAAAGAATCTGCCTGCTAATGCAGGAGAAATAGATTCACTCTCTGATCCAGGAAGACTCCTCATGCCACAGAGCAAATTGTTGTTCCACAACTATTAAATCTGTGCTCCAGAGCTGAGGAACCGCAACTACTAAGCCTGTGTGCCTAGAGCTCACACTCTGCAATAAAAGAAGTTAGAACAATGAGAAGCCCATATACCACAACTCGAGAGTAGCCCTCTGCTCACAACTAGAGCAAAGCCTGCACAGCAATGAAGACACAGCACAGCCAAAAATAAATACATACAGTTATTTTTAAAATCTTTAAAACTTGAATGACTCAGTGAATGATTATAAAATATACATGAAATTAAAAGGTTAGTTTGGAAGGGATACAATTTTTTTAAATTTTGTAAATTTTGACTTGAAACCAGAAAAATAATAGTGAGATAATATTTTCAAGTGTGTTTGATGAACTGACTTTTAAATAATGCTACCTTGGCTTCCACAAGCCTTGAGCAGAGACTTCATTGGAAACACATTCAAAGAGAAAAGCTGACAGGGCTACCTTTAGCTTTTTGTTGACTTCTAGCCCAGGACTACCTGTCTATATCCTTAGAAAAAGCAAAGGTGTATATATATATATATATGGGTAGGCTTTCCAGTTGGCTCGGTGTAAATAATCTGTCTGCCAATGCAGGAGACACAGGTTCAATCCTTGGGTTGGGAAAATCTCCTGGTGAAGGAAATGACAACCCACTCCAGTATTCTTGCGTGGGAAAACTCATGGACAGAGGAGCCTGGCAGGCTACAGTTTTTGGGGTCATAAAAGAGTCAGACATGACTTAACGACTAAACAACAACAACATATGGGCAGACAAAGGCATTTACCAAAGGCTATTTTCTATAGAATCAGCAAGGTTCTATTATCCCCAGTTTGGTAAGCAATGATTTCTGTAGCCATCAAAAATAAATCTATGTTTATATCTGTAATTTTGGCAGAAAAGTTTTCAGAAGAGAATATAAAATCTCTAAGGCTGAAGCTTCTGATGATTATGACCTTTCTTTGTCTTGATAAAACAATAATATTGTCATGAAAATAAAATAATAAGAAACATTCAGCTAGTTTCTATTAGATGCCGTACATTTCATGAAAATGCTATACCACTCTTCCCAGGATTTAAAATTTTAAACAGGTACATGTTGATTGTGTTTATATACATTCATTTTTTTCTAAATTATAAGATTTCCTTAAATCATATATTTGTACCCTCTACAAATTAGTGACAAATGACACTAAAATTCTGGAAACAAAAAATACTAAACTTGTGTAAGTCTTCACTTGTATTTAGTTATTTACTGATTCATTCATTCAACAAATGCAGATGGATTTTATACTGTACTCCTGACATTTTGCCAAATTCTGGATAAACAGGGGTTAACAAAATAGACAGTGCTCCTGTCTATGAAGCTTTAAGTCTCTTATTATTTCTTTATATATTAAAATTATTTCTTTATATAATAACATTTCTTTATATATTAAAATTTATATTAGCATATAAAGTATGCTAAGGGTCAAGAGGAAAAGGGCAGGGTGTTATGAGAGGCATTGAGTGATTAAGGAAAGCCTTGCTGAGGAGCTGAAGATGTGAAAAAGTCAGCAATGAGAGTAAGAGTTTTCCAGGCAGAGGAAATAGTATGTGCATAGGCCCTGCGGAGGAAAATATATATGAATAAAAAGACAGATGCCGTTATATACATATGCAGATTCAGATATAAATGCATGGACTCTCTGTAGAGACAGAGAAATGTAAATTATGTATGAACATATGTAGGCATTATTCAGAAATTTTATCTAGAAGGTTAAACTAGATTAAGGAATTACGCACAAGAAACTAAATTGCATCATTTGCAGACATAAAGCAATTGCAAAATAAATGGCTAATCACATTTTTAAAATCTTCCAATTTAAGAATGGAAAATTGTTGATATAAAGGTGGAACCTAACAGTATGTATCTTGACATTCGTCTAATTGTTTGTTCCTAAGTTTCATTCATCAGTGTGCTTTATGAAATGTAATATATAAAGCCTTTCTGAATCAACAGGGACTCACCACATTTTCTAAAAGTCATTTACTTCTACAATGTCAAAAAATGATTCATCATTCTATGCTTATGTTTCAAAGCTAATGTAACACGTTTAGTTCCTTTGTGGGGTAGAATGTCTTGTTAACTCATTTCTCTAGAGAGCTCTTTTATCTTGAGATGTAGCAAGAGTTCTCTGTACACTTTCCACCTTACAAATACTGTTTGAAATCATTTGACTTGTTTTTCAAGTACCCTCTACAAATTAGCTGAAGAAAGAAAAGTTTTCACCTTTGACCATTTTACCTCCCTGTTCACCTGAAAGAGAAAAATCAACAAAGTTTGGTGCTTGAGTCCCTAAAATGCAAGTTTTCAGGTAATGAACTAGTCGCTTCAAACAAGAAGATACATTTTCACCCAACTATTTTTCTGGAAAAACTTTGAATCAGTGAATTCAGAAGATAACATTTTTCCTGCAATTTGGCTTAGAAATTTGAAGGCAAAATCACACAAACTGCTCAAACCTGAATAATGTATGAGCATTTTGAACTTAAGGTAAATATTCATTGCTAACTTCTCAACAGCAGTGATTACTGGGGGTTCCCTGAAAGTGGCTCAGTCCTGTCCACCTCTTTGCAACTCCATGGACTATACAGTCCATGGAATTCTCCAGGCCAGAATACTGGAGTAGACAGATGTTCCCTTCTCCAGAGGATCTTCCCAACCCAGGGACTGAACCCTGGTCTCCTACACTGTAGGCAGATTCTTTACCAATTGAGCCACCAGAGAAGCCCAAGAATACTGGAGTGGGTAGCCTATCCCTTCTCCAGCGGATCTTCCCGACCCAGGAATTGAACTGGGATCTCCTGCATTGCAGGCGGGTTCTCTACCAGCTGAGCTACCAGGGAAGCCCAGGGGTTCCTTGAGATCATCCCTTTTCATGGTTCCCCTGGAAGAGCCAGAGGGTATTCTGAAGAGACTTGTGGACTCTGATAACAGAGCAAAGCCTGATGGAGAGATAACCATCAGAAGCAAAGTCAAGTTATTAGCCATCCTCCCAAAGAACATACATTCTCTTTCTCTCACTGTTGTATCACAAAGGACTTCCATTCACATGAATGTAACATGTTTGGTCCCGACTCAGGATCTTTATTATTCCTTCTGTCTAGTTAGATCTTTCTTTGTTTCCCTCACCCTCAAATAACCAATCCCTTATATTAGGGGTGAGAAAGAACCTTGAGAACTTTAGGGTGGAGCTGGTCATTGACTCTGATGAGCAAAAGGACAATGCTTGTCTGTGAAAAATGCCCTTTTTTATGAAGCAAGTACTGAAGAGTGGCTAACCATCAAAGTACAAAGACACATTTAAATGTCTACATCAACCCTAGTTGAAAAGCCAATGCCATATAGGAAAACATGTCTCATTTGATTAATTGTATTCTCCAATGTTTGAGTTATCTATGATAAATCTTTAATTATTAAAATCATAGCAAGAGTAATATGCTGTGTTCTCATATCCAACTTATATAATTCCTTTGCCAAACATGCCCACTCCTTCAAAATGATAATAAATCAAAACTCATTGAGAAGATAAAAATCCATTGAGAAATTAATCACAAATATCTTCTAAGGCTAAATGGAAACCATATCCAACTTATTAACTGTTTTGTAACATTAGTGCCAAAGCTTCCCTAATGAGAGGAAATTCAAGAAAGTCTGTATTTGGTAGCAGATGCATGATGATGAATTGATGGTGATGGTGATGGTAGTGATGTTAAAAGCTATCCTTCCTGGATACTTGCCATGTTGTAGTAACTCTTAAGCAGTTTATAAGAAATACTATATGAGAATATATGCTATTATTTCCATTTATTTGATGAGGGAGCTGAACCTCAAAGGGCTTAATAACTTGCCCCAAAACAGATGCCTAATAAGCATCTGAGCTGTGATTTGGTCTCAAACAATCTGGTTTCAGATTTTGTGTGCTTAATCATACTTAACTACTAGGCTTCTCAGAAGGGATCCAAAGGTGCTCAAAAGAGATTGCAGTTTAGGTGTGATATTAGTAAGCCTTTTGGAAAGAGAGAGATGCTAGCATACTTCCTATTGTATATACCAAATGATAAATCAATTACTTTTCAAACCTTCACACCTTTAATTTTCATACTAACTCTATTTGTTAGCCTTAGAGATATCATATGGAGGATGCCTGAACCTTAAAACAAGTAGGTGACTTCTCTAAGCTAAAACATCTAGTCACATTTAACCCAGACTATTTCATTCCAAACTGATGCTTTTCAGTCACAGCATGCTGCTTCCCTCTGCACACCTTTTAAGATCCCCTGGAAGTAGAAGAGGCCACGTGAGAGTGCCCTGGAGCCTCAAAATCCTTGTTATTTTATGATGCTTTGAACACTGACAAACTTGTCAAGATGGAGGTAGGCAGAGCCCAGCAACTTTTATTTCATGGACATTAAATGAGTCCAGGTGTTCAGAATTACTAGTTGGCTAAATTTTCACCTGCACTAGGGTCAGAGCAGATTGTCTCATACTTCAGAAGCCCTGGGAACAGAAATGGATCCACAGTACCCTCTAGGTTTTATTATAATTCTGGATATTGCCAGATGCTCAAAGACTCTATAATGGGACCAACTAAAGAAATGGCCAGTGTTTTTCCTCTCTCCCTGTTTTGACCTAGCATCTCTGTCTGCATCCCTGCTCTTACCTTGTATCTTTTTTCTTCCCAGCTAACAGATTTACTTAAATCATTTTCAGTATTGTCATTTTGGAAAGATGTGTTCAAACTTCCAATCAAATTCAATAGAAAATATCATCATCCTAACAAAGACAGCCATGGAGATTTCTGCTAAACAAAACTTGTGACTCTGTTGAAAAGGAAAAGTGGGCTTTCACTGTTGTTTTCCAGTAGTGATAAACCTAATATTTAAAAAGAAATATTAATGCCCTTACAGCAGATAAAGTCTGTGTGCTACAATCAATAAGCAAGGAAATATAGATTTGAATTCTGTAACCAGTTTTATTATATCAAAAAAGCAATGTACAGTACTATTACATGAAGTCTTTAAGGAGACACAGGAGCCATGCGTTGGATTCCTGGGTTGGGAAGATACCTGGGAGGAGGGCATGGCAACTCACTCCTTATATAAATTATCATTAGCTATTTCTTTATCACAATAATAGACATAATTTAACAGGTCATTGTTGTTGTTTAGTTGCTAAGCCATGTCTGGCTGTTTTGTAACCCCATGGACTATACTCCACCCGGCCCCTCTGTCCATGGGATTTCCCTGGCAAGAATAATAGAGTGGCTTGTCATTTCCTTCTCCAGGGGATCTTCTTGACCCAGGGATCAAACCTGCATCTCCTGCACTGGCAGTTAGATTCTTTAACACTGAGACACCAGGAAAGTCTCAATTTAATAGATAAGGTAAGGTAAGGCAAGCTGAAGTCTCTCAGTCATGTCTGACTCTTTGCGACCCCATGGACTTGTCCATCCATGGGATTCTCCAGGCAAGAATACTGGAGTGGATTGCCATTTCCTTCTCCAGGGGATCTCCCAACCCAGGGATCGAACCCAGGTCTCCCACATTGGAGGCAGATGCTTTAACCTCCGAGCCACTAGGGATAGATGTGCTGAAATTTGAAATATGAATTGACCCATTAGAAATATTCTAATTATAATTTTTTAACTTTCTTAGTTAATTTTTTAGGTCATGATTAGAAATATTAATACAGTCTTGTCTCTTTATCTAATTCATTTAACTTCTCTCTTAGAAACATAACGACCATATTTTAGACTCTTTTAACCCTATACTTCCATAAATATTTCAAGCTTTCACTTACAAATCGTAATTCTTCAAATTATTTTTTATCTTAGTTGTTTGAAAAGGCCTCTCAATGTTATCTTTCCTTTCTCTCTAGGCTTGTAAGCATGAGTCTAACTTTTAATAATACCATTTTTTAATTTGAACTAATTGTATCCAGGATGCTGTGCAAGAATGCCAGATTTAAGAGAAAGCTTCATGCAAGGAATCATAATGACAGTACCCATGTTACCATGAAAAATGAATAGAAAAACTAACCAAACACTTTCTCTTCAAGCAAAGAGCATACTTGAAAAGTGAAAGTTACTCAGTTGTATCCAACTCTTTGTAACCCCATGGCCTATACAGTCCATGGGATTCTCCAGGCCAGAATACTGGAGTGAATAGCCATTCCCTTCTCCAGGGGATCTCCCCAACCCAGGGATCAAACCCAGGTCTCCTGCACTGTAGGCAGATTCTTTACCAGCTGAGCCACCAGGGAAGCCCAAAGAGTATGCTTAGACATCAAAAAAAAAAAAAAAAGAAGAATATTTAATATTGGCTTTGGCTGCATCCCAATTAACAACTAACAAGTTATAGTCTATGATTAACTCACAAGATTCAATGATTACACTTAATTATAGGTGAGTAAGAGATGTGGAAACCATGTAAGTTTGGACCAAGATGCAACAAATGTGAATCCAGCAGAACTGGTTTGCTTACATTAAGCTTTTGATTAGCTTTCTGAGTCAAAATTAAATTACTCCATATTTCTTTGAAAAAAAGATAATATAATTTCCTATTTTAATTAGATCTATCAGTTATTTCAAATTTGCTGTTACATTTTATACCAAAAAATACCATAAAAACAAATTATGAAAATATTTTCAGGACAGATTTATAAATTAATTTTTAAATTGAAATTCTATCTTAGCATTTCATTTTATATTTTTATTTTATTTCATTGTTGACTCATCCTTTAGCTTAAAACATCATAATGTCAATCTATGCTATAAGAGCTAGACTATGTCAACACATTTTCTAAACAAATAACTATACTGATATTAGCATAGGCCACCAAAATGCACTGATCATGGACAATATATGGTTAATGTGTACCATATGTGATTATTGATTTAAAAGCAGACAGTACTCAAGTTCTCCAAATAAATTCACAAGAAAAAGAAAATCAGTAACACCTAAAATACCTCTTCAACAATAAATGATTCATTTTACTGTCTTTAACATAAACACTAGCTAAGTGTTTCAAAAGTATTGTTGAACTAATTTCTGAGGTGCCTATTAATTTTAATCCAGCTTATTTTTTAAAAGAACTTGCATTATATTTTAGTTTCTAAAGAAAAAAAGCCCCCTTTTCATCTTGTTAGCCAAAATTCTCCTGGGAGTTTAAATGGTGTCATGTAGTCCCTCAGTCTCGGAGAAGGAACGGCACCCACCCCAGTACTCTCGCCTGGAGAATCCCATGGACAGAGGAGCCTGGTGGGCTGCAGTCCATGGGGTCGCTAAGAGTCAGACACGACTGAGTGACTTCACTTTCACTTTTCACGTTCATGCATTGGAGAAGGAAATGGCAACCCACTCCAGTGTTCTTGCCTGGAGAATCCCAGGAATAGAGGAGCCTGGTGGGCTGCCGTCTATGGGGTTGCAGAGTCGGGCACAACTGAAGCGACTTAGCAGCAGCAGCTGCAGTCAAGGCTAGCAACAGTCAAGTCTACCTAGCTGAAAGCTGTATAAAGTAAATCTCTCATTATTATTGTGTTCACCACCTTTTTAATCTTTAGAGAGTATTAGGGGCTTTTTAAAAATTACTATTATTATTTAACTTCTCACTGTCCTTTAGAATTATTCTATCACAAACACTGTCCCAAGTTACTTTCTAGGATATTCTTATCCAACACTACAATAGAAATTTTGTGCAAATTGTCAATTTCTTAACAACAACCAAAAAAAGAATACTTACTCAGCTTTCTACCTAAGTATGTTCATATATTGTTAAAAAGCTGAAACCAATAAATTTAAGTACAAAAATAGCTGATACTTTAAAACTAGAATAAAAATAACTGCAGAATTACTATTATTAAGGTTCTTGGCTTATATAGTGTATACCTCAGTTGATAATAACATAAACAATAAGTTTTAATTGTCAATGACCCCTTCCTAAGTTACCAGCTCAATCTTTTTTCAGATAACAGTGAACACAGTCCTGGCCCATAAGGGTCACAAAGTAAATGTTTACTAAGGAATGTGAAGTCAAGTGGGCCTTAGAAAGCATCACTACAAACAAAGCTAGTGGAGGTGATGGAATTTCAATTGAGCTGTTTCAAATCCTGAAAGATGATGCTGTGAAAGTGCTGCACTCAATATGCCAGCAAATTTGGAAAACTCAGCAATGGCCACAGGACTGGAAAAGGTCAGTTTTCATTGCAATTCCAAAGAAAGGCAATGCCAAAGAATGCTCAAACTACCACACAATTGCACTCATCTCACATGCTAGTAAAGTAATGCTCAAAATTCTCCAAGCCAGACTTCAGCAATATGTGAACCGTGAACTCCCTGACATTCAAGCTGGTTTTAGAAAAGGCAGAGGAACCAGAGATCAAATTGCCAACATCCGCTGGATCATGGGAAAAGCAAGAGAGTTCCAGAAAAACATCTATTTCTGCTTTATTGACTATGCCAAAGCCTTTGACTGTGTGGATCACAAGAAACTGTGGAAAATTCTGAAAGAGATGGGAATACCAGACCACCTGACCTGCCTCTTGAGAAATCTGTATGCAGGTCAGGAAGCAACAGTTAGAACTGGACATGGAACAACAGACTGGTTCCAAATAGGAAAAGGAGTACCTCAAGGCTGTATATTGTCACCCTGCTTATTTAACTTCTGTGCAGGGTACATCATGAGAAACGCTGGACTGGAAGAAACACAAGCTGGAATCAAGATTGCCGGGAGAAATATCAATAACCTCAGATATGCAGATGACACCACCCTTATGGCAGAAAGTGAAGAGGAGCTAAAAAGCCTCTTGCTGAAAGTGAAAGAGGAGAGCGAAAAAGTTGGCCTAAAGCTCAACATTCAGAAAACGAAGATCATGGCATCTAGTCCCATCACTTCATGGGAAATAGATGGGGAAACAGTGGAAACAGTGTCAGACTTTATTTTCTTGGGCTCCAAAATCACTGCAGATGATGACTGCAGCCATGAAATTAAAAGATGCTTACTCCTTGGAAGAAAAGTTATGACCAACCTAGATAGCATATTCAAAAGCAGAGACATTACTTTAAGGTCCATCTAGTCAAGGCTATGGTTTTTCCAGTAGTCATGTATGGATGTGAGAGTTGGACTGTGAAGAAGGCTGAGCGCCGAAGAATTGATGCTTTTGAACTGTGGTGTTGGAGAAGGCTCTTGAGAGTCCCTTGGACTGCAAGGAGATCCAACCAGTCCATTCTGAAGGAGATCAACCCTGGGATTTCTTTGGAAGGAATGATGCTGAAGCTGAAACTCCAGTACTTTGGCCACCGCATGCGAAGAGTTGACTCATTGGAAAAGACTCTGATGCTGGGAGAGATTGGGGGCAGGAGGAGAAGGGGACGACCGAGGATGAGATGGCTGGATGGCATCACGGACTCAATGGACATGAGTCTGAGTGTACTCCGGGAGATGGTGATGAACAGGGAGGCCTGGAGTGCTGTGATTCATGGGGTCGCAAAGATTCGGACACGACTGAGTGACTGAACTGAACTGAACTGACCTGAAATATTGACTGTATTCTCACATTAACTCTGAGAGACAGTGCTGTTATATTACCTCCATTTTTATAGATAAGGAAACTGAGATACAAAAATGGTTAGTCACTTGCCCAAAGTCCTTCTGATAATCAGCTGAATAACAGTACTTGAATCCAGATTTGTCTGTCTTAACTGCTACTATGCTCTAGCCTTTTGGGGGAAAACATCCTAGAGACAGGTAATTCCCAGTAATGAAATCTATTTCAGAATATGGAAAATGATAGACAACCACCCATCTAACTTTATTAAGATTAGAACTTCCTTACACAAAAGAGACAGAAATGCACCCACACACATACACAAATCCCAATTCATATTATAATGACAGTTACAAAAATCCTAATTGGCATACTTCCTACATAGTTTCAATAGTATATAAATGAGTAATTCACTCTGATAAAGATGCGTGCTGCATATAGTATCATTTATTGAGTCAGCCCCTGTGTGATATGTTATATAATAATGAGGTAACTATTATTATCATCATTTTATCGATGAGCAAATGTACCCGAGTTACACAGCCACTAAGTGTAAACCAAGGACTAAAGTCTAATTCTTTCTGACTTCAGATGCCATGTATGATCAAGTTGGGTATATACCAAGAATGCTATAACATTTCAAAATTAGGCAGTCTATTAACGTGGACAAATTAAAATTGTTAAATTAAGACAAATGAAGGAAAACAAAAATCACTAACATGGATTCTGTAATGATATTTGGTAAATCCAATGCTACTCTTGATTTTTTAAAAAATCACTTAGTAAACCAGAAATAGAAGACTGCCCCTTGGCATGATAAAAACCAAATCTACCTTAAGTCAACTAGTAACAATGATGCTTACCATGAAAAACATTCCTATTACAGTATATTTTCATGTTTTAGCTCTTTCTTAGACATGTCAATCAATGCTCTATGCCAGGAAATGTAAATAATTTAAATTACTGGGGAAAAAGAGAAAAACAATCATACAGTGCTTGCCACTAATGTGAAACTTCACCATTGGACAGAAAAACAGGCCCTTTGAAGAGCATAAAAGTGCTGGTCTTCATAAACCTATTCTAAGAATGAGATGATCCAACATAAAGACATGCATTATCATAAGGGATGGTAAAAGACACTCAGAAAAATTCTTTATAACAAAAAATATAAATGAGTTTAATCAAAGTTTATAAACAATTTTTGGCAAATGATTCCCTAGGTGATGAGTTCATTGAAATCCATCATGTTATTTTCTTTATTTGTGATGGAAATTTTCCATAATAGAAACTATAAATGATGAATGGTAGCTTGAGAATCAAGGAGCCTGAGGTTTTCGTCCCTAACTGAGCTTACGACCATGAACAAATTATTTAACTCTTCTGCTATCTAAGTTTCTTCATTTTCTAGATTATTATTTTCAGTTTTTAATTTTGTTCTACAATAGCCTTTTCAATTTTATATACCCAGTACACTTTAATTCATAACCATTCAATTCTTGAGAACTTTTGTTGTTATTATTGCTCAGTCACTAAATTGTGTCCAACTCTTTACTGTTGGGCAATGAATGGAAAACTCAGCTAAACAAACAAACAAGCAAAAAAGGAAAGGAAAAGTAAACAACCAAATCTAGTTTCTACCAGGATGGCAAGATGCCTTAGCAATGGTTGGTGAAGATTCTACACTCACAGTTGATGTTTTTCATCAAAATTGTAGGTACATTCACTGTGGTTGTGACCGGGGACTAGCCTGAAGTAGTATGGATGTTCCCAGGGAACAATCTCTAACTTTTACTTACAGAGTGTGTTTACTTTCAATTATTGATGACATACAGAATACTGTTTCCTGGGTTTCTGCTGTATACAACTTGTCAAAAAATAAAGATAGTCTAGAACACAAAAGAAGAATATACTCTGCATGGTTATATTGACAATGGTTTTGATTTACAGGCAGTTTTACTTTAATGATGTTGATATCAGTAACACAACAAACCTATACTTACAAGAACCTTTGATAAGCTAAGGGAGATGGCATTGGCCATAAGAGAGTTTCTTATCTCTGTGTCAAGCTAAGGCAGATGTGTAAGGCAAGCAAAAAGGAGGACATGGAGAACAGCAGCAATCGTTACCAAGGGGACATAAGATAGCACTCCACACTTAGATAAAAAGAATGCTGAGGAAGCAGACTCTTTAATCTGCATAAACTTCAACATAAAAAATAATTTCAAGCCTAATTCATTTTCCAAATTTCTATGTGGGATGTGTGCATACATGCAAAATAATGTCTTTGGCAATAATAAATTGATAGAAGGAGGCGCTTGAATGGAGGGATCAATTCTAGCACTCCTTTTGTCTTGTTTTTCCATTATTGGATAATATTTGGTACCAAATATAGTTTAAAAATGTAGTTGAGAGGATATTTTTGTCTCTAGGTTTTAATTTAGACTACACAACACATATTGATTTATTCACTTCACTAGTCATAAAAATGTTATATTGTTCCCCTATTGAAACTTTAACAGAATGCTCATAAATTGAGTTTCCTTTTCAAACATCAAGACTCCAGAAGACAAAACTGTCAATATCCTCTGCCTCTCATTTCCTTTCCAAAACTTAGACCTCTGAATTGACTCCCATTAGGTATAGTGCTTTATTTCCATCTATTTTCTCAAATTATTTAAAACTAAGTCCAGTTCAGTTCAGTTCAGTAGCTCAGTTGTGTCCGACTCTTTGTGACCCCATGGACCACAGCACACCAGGCCTCCCTGTCCATCACCAACTGCCAAAGTCCACCCAAACCCATGTCTGTCGTGTCAGTGATGCCATCTAACCATCTCATCCTCTGTCATCCCCTTCTCCTCCTGCCCTCAATCTTTCCCAGCATCAAGGTCTTTTCAAATGAGTCAGCTCTTTGCATCAGGTGGCCAAAGGATTGGAGTTTCAGCTTCAGCATCAGTCCTTCCAGTGAACACCCAGGACTGATCTCCTTTAGGATGGACTGGGACTGGTTGGATCTCCTTGCAGTCCAAGGGACTCTCAAGAATCTTCTCCAACACTACAGTTCAAAAGCATCAATTCTTTGGCACTCAGCTTTCTTTAGAGTTCAACTTCCACATCCATACATGACTACTGGAAAATCATAGCCTTGACTAGATGGACCTTTGTTGGCAAAGTAATGTCTCTGTTTTTCAATGTGTTGTCTAGGTTGGTCATTTCTTTCCTTCCAAGGAGTAAGCATCTTTTAATTTCATGGCTGCAATCACCATCTGCAATGATTTTGGAGCCCCAAAAAATAAAGTCAGCCACTGTTTCCACTGTTTCCCCATCTATTTGCCATGAAGTGATGGGACTGGATCCCATGATCTTCATTTTCTGAATGTTGAGCTTTAAGCCAACTTTTCCACTCTCCTCTTTTACTTTCATCAAGAGGCTCTTCAGTTCTTCTTCACTTTCTGCCATAAGGGTAATGTCATCTGCATATCTGAGGTTATTGATATTTCTCCCGGCAATCTTGATTCTAGCTTGTGCTTCCTCCAGCCTCGTATTTAAATTTTTCTAAAACTAAGTTACAAAACCTATTTATTTTGGAAACCATAAACATAGGAAATTCATAGGATTTCTCTTGGTCCATTATTTAGATTATGCCATGAAGCATGTGGATATAACTGGTGAAAGAAATTAAGACTTTTGCCAAAGATTCTTAAAACACTGAATAATAAAATAACAAAAATCATAAAATGGGAAAAAGGTCTTAGGCCCAACTCTCTCCTGATGCAGAAAACTTCTAAAATATCTTGGGCAAAGGCATTTGAAACCTGCCATTAATGTTACTACTTCTCAAAGCGACTCATTTGTTTTTGAAAATCCTGTTGAACCGAAAGCTACCTCTCTTTAATGTATCTGTAGTATGGATCAGTATAGTGTAATCTGTACCCTTTCCCATATGATGACCCTTGACCTTTTTGCAAATAGTAACCCAGTCCTTTTTTTCCTACTCTCAGCTCAAGTCTTCTAGAGAGTCATTTTTCCATTCTTTAACTATCAATCATTAAGAGAAATTTTTCTAACCATTCATTCTTCAGATCCCTAGCTTGCTAATAAACTTAGATTCTAAAGGACTTTAATAGAACACATTGACTTAACTGCATTGCATAAGATGGGTACTAAACAGTGTGCTTTCTTTCTTAAATAAGGCATTATTTTCCCATCGATATGGTCTGGACTTTTTAACAGTCACACTCACTAGCTGCTGATCCGAGCTTTGTAAACTAAAATTCTCAGGCCTCCACACACTGTTCATTAGCAAGATCTCTTCTCTGTATTTATTCTTGTGGATTTGAAAATGCAATTACAGGGTTTTAACTACCCCCTCCAGATCTTCCATCTGTGTTGCTTTTACTCAAACCTTTCCTTCATCCAAAATATTCTCTTCCAGCTCTGCTGTCTGAAAACATGAACGCTCTTGTTTATCTTGTGTTTAAACCTTCTCTGATCCATATTACCCATTCCAGTGTATCATTTTGCTTGATAAAGAAGATAAACTCTAAATAAGAGAAGTCAAAATCCCCTGCTTTCTCTCTTCATCATTATATCCTCTCACCTAAGCAGTTGCACCATTTCCAGAAAATAAAACCCCCATGTTTCACAAGATGTTGCTTATTCAGACTTTAGTCTTGATAAGTCCATGTTTACTGGCTCAGAGCAATCTCTCTCTCTCATCATGTTTGTTTTTACAGACAAATCTTGGAACACTCTTTTTAAACATTTTAAGTTTTGAACTCTTGTGGAGACAGAACACTGAAAGCCTCATCGCGGCTCTGACATGCAGTGCAGAACTGCGTCAAATGGGCAGGTGTGTCCTAATCCCACGTGAGGCAAGGAATCCCATTGTTTCCTTTAGTAAAGCTGGGAATAAAAGTCATAAGTGGGTCAGAGATCTCGTAAGGATTACATAAGTTCTTTTTAAAATGGTAAAATGTTTAAAATAATATCTAGGTCAAAGGAAGATTCAATAATCTAGTATGTTTACAGTACAATCTCAGATATAAATTGATCATCAATAGAAACTAGAAATTAGATTCTTTGCTTTTTGAAAAGTAAGACAGTCAGGTGCCTTTGCCATTTCTGTTGCCAGTATCTGGAATGTGCTTCCCTTCACATCTTTCACATCTCCAAAATCTAAATCCTACCACCCCCTGATGTCAAGTCCCAACATTACCTCTTTCAAAAGATTTTTCCTGATATTCATTCCTGAAGCCTTCACTACCTTGGGAGCTGATTCTTGCAGGGCAAGGATCTGGAAGGTGTGAGATCTTTACAACTGATACCTGCAGCCTATTATCCCACATGGAACTTGAACTTCTGTAGGTGCTTAATAAATATCTGCCTGATAAGTCAATGGCCCATGCCTTGCCCCAGTCAAAATTAATTTATTCCTCTCATGATTTTGCACATCCTTATCACATGTAACTATTTACTATGTACCATAATAACTTGTGGGCTTCCCTTGTCATTCAGCTAGTAAAGAATCCACCTGCAATGCGGGAGACCTGGGTTTGATCCCTGGGTTAGGAAGATCTCCTGGAGAAGGGAAAGTCTATCCACTCCAGTATTCTGGCCTAGAGAATTCCATGAACTGTATAGTTCATGGGGTCACAATGAGTCAGACACAACTGAGCGACTTTCACTTCACTTCACTTTATAATTAGTTGTACATATGACTCCTCTGATCCATAGGAATTTAAAGCTTTTTGAGCACATATATGTCAAATTAATGTTTGGCTGACACATGATGTCTCAGCACGTGGAGTATTCTCAAAATATTTTTGAGTTTTTCTGTCCATGAAAGCTTTGAAATCTGTACAAAAAAAGGATTAGCCATAACTTGCCTTGTTCTGAGGCCTCTGTTCTATAATCCAATGACTGTGCCTATACAATCCTCTGCATATACAAGTGATCGACCTATAAATCCCTTAACCCTGGAAAGGCTTTGGAAAGTTTAAGTCCAATTGTAGGAGAATCTTTTTGTGACTCTCTTTGTCCTTAATGCTCATTTTTAATCCATCTTAATATGTTGAAAAGATATGTTGAAAAATGAAGCAGGAACCTCATATAGTTTGCATCAGGCCTTTCCCCTAGGGTCCCGCGATGGCAACGGTACCCAACATCCCAGCTATGGACTGTTACCTTCTGTCAGATGGTGGCAGCATTGGTTTAGAAATAAAGTGAACAATAAATGCAATGCACTTGACTTATCTGGAAACTACCCATCACCCCCGGTCTGTGGAAAAATTCACTCTCATGAAACCAGTCCCTGGTGCCAAAAAAGCTGAGGACTGCTGCTCTATGAAACTCCTTCATTTGGGGTATCATGACACTGAAATGATGACTTCAATTGGACATTAATCATTCACTTGATCAATTAATCAAGTACCTCTATCCATGCAGGGGACTTTATAGGTCTATCAAAGATACAAAGTAAACTCAGAGTGTTTCCTGTTTTCGAAGATAAGTTCTATACACACACATTGATACAGCAAATGTGAGACCTTTACAAGCTGAACTCTAAGATGAGTGATATAAAGAAGACTACATAACAGACAAGATGAAACCAGTCCATCCTAAAGGAAATCAGTCCTGAATATTCATTGAAAGGACTGAAGCTAAAGCTGAAACTCCAATACTTTGGCCATCTGATGTGAAGAACTGACTCACTGGAAAAGACCCTGATGCTGGGAAAGATTCAAGGCAGGAGGAGAAGAGGATGACAGAGGATGAGATGGTTGGATGGCATCACCAACTCGATGGACATGAGCTTGAGCAAGCTCCGGGAGTTAGTGATGGACAGGGAAGTCTGGCGTGCTGCAGTCCAAGGGGTTGCAAAGAGTTGGACACAACTGAGTGACTGAAATGAACTGAATATAACAGACTCAGAGAAAATATTTGCAAAAGACCTAGTGGATGAATGATTTTTATCTAAATAATACAATGAACTCTTAAAACTCATCAACATGAAAACAAACTACCAAATTAAAAAAATAGTCAAAGATCTGAATAGACGTTTCACCAAAAGGGAGTCACCACAGGCAAATATGCCCATAGAAAGATGCTCCAAACCATCTGTCATTAAATTGTTACAATTTAAGATAATAAGATACCATTATACCTCTATTAGGAGAAGGCAATGGCATCCCACTCCAGTACTCTTGCCTGGAGAATCCCAGGGACGGGGGAGACTGGTGGGCTGCCATCTATGGGGTCACACAGAGTCGGACACAACTGAAGTGACTTAGCAGCAGCAGCATACCTCTATTAGAAAGGCCAAAATTTAAAACGTTGAAGACATCAAATCCTGGCAAGATATGGAGCAATAGGAACTCTCGTTCATCACCAGTGTGAATGGAAAATAATACAGCTACTTTGGTAGACAGTTTGATAGTTTATTTCAGAACTAAACGTACTATTGCCTCACAATTCAAAAGTTGCACTCTTTGGTATTTAACCAAATAAACTTTTTTTGTCCACAAAAAACCCTTCATATGGATATTTATAGCAGCTTTATTCACAACTGCCAAAACTGGGAAGTAACCAAGATATTCTTTAGTGCGTGCATGCTCAGTCACTTCAGTCTTGTTCGACTCTTTGTGAAGTCAATTGGAAAAGCTTGTATATTCTATAATTCCAACGATATGATACACTGGAGAAAACAGATCTATGGAGACCGAAAAAGGATCAGTTGTTGCCAGAAGCCAGGGCTAGGGCAGAGCATAGAGGATTTTTAAGGCAGTGAAACTACCCTGTGCAATACAATATGGTGAAAATGTCATTATACATATGTCAAAACCCATAGAATATACAATACCAAAAGTCAACCCCAATGTAAAGCATGGAGTTTGTGTGATAATGATGTGTCAGTATAGGTTCATTGACTGTAACAAATGTGCCATGATAGTGGAGGATATCGATAATGGAGGTTATGCATATGAAGGGCACAGGGTATAAGGGAATTCTCTGTACCATCCATTTAAATTTTCTTTGAACCTAAAATGGGTCTAAAAAATAAAGTCAATCAGAAAAATACAGTGGGACCACCAGAAAAAACACAACAACAAATTTCTGAGGCTACCAGAAGTTCACCCAAGCTGGAATAACACCAACAGGAATCAACTTTCTTGGAGCACTAACTGTCATCCCGGCATGGTTGAAGCAGTTTACATGCACTTTTTCCTTTAATCTGCACAACTACCCAGTCAATCTGTATGCAGGTCAAGACGCAACAATTATAACTGGACATGGTACAACAGCCTAGTTGCAAAGCGGGAAAGGAGTACACCAAGGCTGTATATTTTCACCCTGCTTATTTAACTTATATGCAGAGTACATCATGAGAAATGCCAGGCTGGATGAAGCACAAGCTGGAATCAAGATCGCCAGGAGAAATATCAATAACCTCAGATATTTAGATGACACTACCCTTATGGCAAAAAGCAAAGAACTGAAGAGCCTCTTGATGAAAGTGAAAGAGGAGAGTGAAAAAGTTGACTTAAAGCTCAACATTCAGAAAACTTAGATCATGGCATCTGGTCCCATCACTTCATGGCAAATACATGGGGAAACAATGGAAACAGTGAGATACTTTATTTTGGGGGGCTCCAAATCACTGCAGATGATGACTGCAGCCATGAAATCAAAAGATGCTTGCTCCTTGGAAGAAAAGCTATGACCAACCTAGACAGCATATTCAAAAGCAGAGACATTACTTTACCAACAAAGGTCCATCTAGTCAAGGCTACGGTTTTTCCAGTGGTCATGTATGGATGTGAGAGTTGGACAATAACAAAAGCTGAGTGCCAAAGAACTGATGCTTTTGAACGGTGGTGTTGGATAAGACTCTTGAGAGTCCCTTGGACTGCAAGGAGATCCAACCCGTCAGTCCTAAAGAAAAGCAGTTCTGAGTTGGACTGTGAAGAAGGCTAAGCACTGAAGAATTGACGCTTTTGAATGTGGTGTTGGAGAAGACTCTTGAGAGTCCCTTGGACTGCAAGGAGATCCAACCAGTCCATTCTGAAGGAGATCAGCCCTGGGATTTCTTTGGAAGGAATGATGCTAAAGCTGAAGCTCCAGTACTTTGGACACGTCAGGAGAAGAGTTGACTCACTGGAAAAAACTCTGATGCTGGGAGAGATTGGGGGCAGGAGGAGAAGGGGACGACCCAGGATGAGATGGCTGGATGGCATCACGGACTCGATGGACATGAGTCTGAGTGAACTCCAGGAGATGGTGATGGACAGGGAGGCCTGGCATGCTGCGATTCATGGGGTTACAAAGAGTCGGACACGACTGAGCGACTGAATTGAACTGAACTGAACTGAATATTCATTGGAAGTACTGAGGCTGAAGCTGAAACTCTAATACTTTGGCTACCTCGGGTGAAGAACTGACTCACTGGAAAAGACCCTGATGCTGGCAAAGACTGAATGCGGGAGAAGGGGATGACAGATATGAGATGCTTGGATGGCATCACTGATGCAATGGACATTAGTGTGAGTAGGCTCTGGGAGTTGGTGATGGACAGGGAAGCCTGGCATGCTGCAGTCCATGAGGTCGCAAAGAGTTGGACACAACCTAAGTGACTGAACTGAACCGAACCCAGTCAATGAAGTACCATTATAATCACCATTGTGTTCATGGCCTGAAACTCATGATGATTAATAACTTTTTCAAGCTCACAGAACAAGTGTGGAGTGTAAGATACAAACCCAAGCACAATTACACAGCCTGGGATAACCCATATGACTTGCCTTGAAGTAAAAGGAGAAATCAGGTGGGCAAATTGCAGTAGGTTGAGAAAATCAAGTGGGATATGTCAAACTTACTCCTGAAAATTCTGCATCTATGACAATTTTAAGCCTCATTTTATTTTATTGACTGTTTCTTCAAAACTATTAGTACATGTCCAGTATGAATGGATGCAATAGTCGTCTTATCACATCAGAATTATATAATATGTATACTTATATTCAATTTGTAAAGCCGTGTGTCTTATTGAGAAGACTTATTAAGAAGAAATAATTTTCACAAGGTCAAACGTGGGGCTAAGCAATTATATTTGATCTCTTTTTAATACCAGTAGTTAACATTTCTTGCCTAATTGATTTTTGAACCTTTTCTAGTGTGCCTGAAGACATAGTCTGAAATTCTTCTAAGGTTAGACCTCTCTTTCTACTGTGACTAACAATTTTTAATATAAGACAAACACTTTACAGGCTGAAGGAATAATTGCTTGCACCTCTTACTGGGATACTGTCAAAAAGCCGCAAGATTTTTGTTGATCTTCCACTGACTTGACTATAGAAACTGAAGTTTAATAGAAAATTTATGACATGTTATTGCAGGCTCTAATATATGACTTTGAGAAGCTGAGAAAACTTAGTAAATTTGAAGCTATTATCTGAACCTCAAGGGGTAATTAGAGATACAACATAAGGTGTTGAGTCAGCAGTGAAAAACACAAAAACTTATCAATTAAAGCTTTTGTATGTACTGGGGGAAGAAGGTGGAAAAATGAAAAGATGTGCAATGAAATCATACATTCAAATAGGAAAGTAAAAGATTAGACCTAGAAAGCATTTCCCAAGATATCTGGAGACTGGAATAGTAATCTCACCCTATTCTCAAACCTCCCAAGAACATTCAAAGGGATTCTCACAGTAAGTTAGCAGAATTGCTTTGCATATCTCAAAGTGGAGCATGTGAATATCTACAGATATGGGGCATCAATAAAGCAAAGAAAAACCTCTGCTTCTCCTTAGATCACTTCTTCTGGGGAATAGGCACAATCCTACTCTCCCAACCAACCTCCTCATCACTGACATTTCTAAATATTTTCAGGCAAATGGAGTTACCAACAATTGAAAACATTTCAGGGGATTAAATGGTCTCAAATATAGGACTGTAGCTAATGTCGCTGATTAAAACTAATTTTTCTTCAATATTTCTGACTTGGCTCTGTGCTCTTCCTACTAAAAAGGACTTTAAAATCCCTGTACCTTTTCTGATATCTCATGGGAAGAAGAAAAGGGGGTGGGATGCCAAGAGAAGCTAACTTTTTTCATCATTTTCTGAAATGAGTCACAAAGACAAAAGATTGCCTACATATTCATGTTGTGGGGCTTCCCAGGTAGAGCTCCTGGTAAAGAACCTGCCTGCCAGTGCAGGAGATATAAGAGACACAGGTTCTATCCCTGGGTCAGGAAGATTCCCTGGAGGAGGGCAGGGCAACCCACTCCAGTATTCTCACCTAGAGAATCCCACCGACAGAGAAGAATGGCGGGCTACAGTCCATAAGGTTGCAAAGGGTCGGACACCACTGAAGCAATTTAGCCCACGTGCACACATGCATGTTTGTATATGTGCCTGCATTAGTTAATGTACATGTGTATGAAAAGCCTTGAAAATAAAGGAAGAAGTAGACATTTTCAAAATATTCGGTTCTGATTGTTTTTATCAGAATCTGTTTGGACAAGAAAATAAGAGTTGAAAGTAGCTATAACCTGAAACACTTTTAGAACATATTCTGGTGATTTAAGTTGAAAATTGAAGACTATAAAATAATAAACACTTGTTAGATTTATGTAGGTCCTTTCAGTTAACAAAATCCCTAAGATGGTATGCAAAATGACAGTGTCTTTTGAATCACAAAATTATTATGGTTTTCCATGAAAATGCTTTAACTCAGATATAAGAGAGAGTCAAGAGTAATATTTCCATCCTGCTCTGCTACCCACAATTTTACTACAGGCATAAACTGTGAATAAGTAGAACAGGCCTTTGTGTGCAGCATACATTTGAGTCTGCAAATGTATAAACTCAAAGATAGCAGGCAGTGTTTGAAAATTCATTTTAAATAAAGCATGTAATACAGAACAAACAAATACCAAACTAAAGATGGATTATAGGAACAGGTATTAAATGATTATAACTTCCTCCAAAATTATTTCTTGCTCTGTGGCTCAAAAAAGAACAACATTAGATAGTATTATAAGCACTAGCCTAGTACAATTGTCTTCCCACAGCCAGCAGAAGAACTTCAATGAATACTTTTCATTGATTCACTGAACCAAATCATAAAGCCTCAGGCTGTCAGGGAAAAAAAATTTTTTTACCTGTAAATTTTGACAAGAACTTGACAGAAATATATGAAACACCCTTGCCAGAAGTCCTATTGTGAAAAACATTAGAATTGGTCTATGAGACTCTATTGCTAGGAAATTTAATGTAATTACTTTTTATGGTATTGTCTAGACTCTACAGTATTGGCAGGACCTTTGTTGTAAATCTATGCTGGAAAGAAATTAAATAAAGACCTAGGAGCTCTTTCTTCTATTGTAGGAACTGCATTGGACCAGCCACCTTCCAAAAGAATGATTGTGCCTTAGCAAATGAACCTGAGGTAAAGGTATTTATAGGAAAATGCAAAAGCAGGGTCTTCGTGTTATTTGAACTGAGCGTGTCCTTAAATGAGAACACCGAAAAAGAAGATTGTCGGGCAGGAATTCTCAGGCTTTAATGCCCTGTGAATCATATGGGATCTTGTTACATAGGAGCTTCTGATTCAGTAGAGTTGGGGTGGGTCCTGAGATTGTAAATTTCTCACAAACTCTCAGGTTATGCTGATACTCCAAGTCTGCAGACTACATCTAGAATAGCAAATACAAGGTACAGAGATGCTTGATACCTAGGATTAATCTATTAAAGAAATCTTTTAAACACACAAATGTAAATTCGATGGAGGATTTGTTTTCTCCTTTGTAGGAGAGAAACAGGCTGGGCATATTAAGTGTTTTTTAGACAAAAACTGGAATAGCAATTTAACTGTCATCATATAATTGGTGAATTTTTGAGCTGGAGAATGATTGCAATAACAGGGTACTTGTAAATGAAAAATTTCTCTAGCATTTAAAAGTAGCTCAGCAAAAACAGAGTGTGGTTCTGGGTTTGATTGTGTTTTCATTAAACTCAAAAGCAGACTTCATACCTCTTTTAAGAAACCACAGTAGTGAACTGCTGAGCTACTATCTCAAGAAATCTGGGGTCCCTATGGTTTTAGTGGTTACTGAATGTCATACTTTACTTCTGTTGGCTGTAAAATGGACCATGATGTATAATGGTCCATTATACATCAGCCAAGTCTTTCTTTGAGCATCAGTCTGGAATATATCTTAATTCACCAGTACGAAGGATTTCTTTGCAGAAGCTTCTCTGGTGACTCAAATGGTAAAGAATCTGTCTGTAAGGCAGGAGACCTGGGTTCAAATCCTGGGTCGGGAAGATCCCCTGAAGAAGGGAAAGGCAACTCACTCCAATATTCTTGTCTGGGAAATCCCAAGGACAGAGGAGCTTGGCAGGTTACATACAGTCCACAGGGTCACAAAGAGTCAGGTAAGACTGAGCAACTAACACTTACACTCTAATTAAAGCCAGGCTCATTCTTGTATGTCAAAAGACTGTGCATTTCAATAGGCATAATACCTGTATGCAAACATGCCATTTTTAGCTTGTCTTACAGAGATCTTCTGATAAATTTTAGATTTATACTTTCCAGTAGGCTTAGAAGACATGCTATGTCTCCATGACACTGAGAGCTTCATGCTACTCACCCGATACAAGTTAGAATTTTCCCACATATTAATTTAAAATTCAGCATATGAGAATTTTAGTCAGAAGTAACCACTATCATTTTATCTCGAGGTTGTGCTTTGTCAGAATTCCAAACATGTGCTTTTTTTTTTTAATTTTGGAAGACTGTGTCTGTACATTTTTTTAAATAAAAGAATAAAAAATAAAAATCCATTGATTTTTTTTTTTTATGAGCTACTTTTCATGCTAAACGTGCTTTCTTTTATTTGAGAACTATAAGCAGAAGTCACAGTGAAGTGTGGATGTAAATCCTCCTGAAAAGTCTCCAAAGAAATTGTAAGCTTCCCCTTGTCTTTTATCAGAGGTTTCTTTGTCATGTGTAAAGCCTGTGGCAGGGATTAGGGAGATGCAAAACCTTATCATAAACAGAGAAAGGTTGAAAAGGGAGTTCATTTAAAAAAAAACAACAACTCTACCATTTGAATGTAAAATGGAGCAAGTATCTCTTCCAGGTTGAGTGGAAAATAGAGTAAAAGAGTGAAATCCTAGCTCAAGAGATTTTTGTCTCCAAATCCTAATTCAGCTAATAAGGCAAAAGGAACTGAAATATACAGATCTACATAGAAAGCCTTCTTTTCAATTCTTTCAATTGCCGCCAAAACAATCTGTTTCAGTGTCCTCTTCCTATATTTACATGAGTCATTTTTATATTTATTTTGCTCTTTTTAATGTTTCCACTACCACTCAAGAATGATTAAAAATATACAATTGTTGTAAGTATTACAAGACACTTTCACGAGTTTTTAAGAAAAATGTTTTGGGTTCAGTGAAAGAAGGAACCTGTTTTACTTTTAACACATGCATACCATTAGTGCTTTTGTTCCCTATCATACGTTCTCCTCCGTGCAACTGTTAATAGAATCCGGCTCTATTGCTGATCAAGAAGCCAATAATAAAGAGCATACAAAAAGACAATTGAATATTATACTTGAAATAGTTCTCACTTTCTCTGTTTCTCACTTAAATGTAACCTCAGTGCTTTCTGATGTGCAGAGTGCTTTCAAACAAAATATATATGAAATAGAGGAAAATATCAATAAAATCTAAAGGTTAAAAAATAAATATTCACTTCTATATACATCTTTATAAAATATGCATAAGGCACTCTGGAAAATGGTCAAGGACTCAAATATGTGCACATGTACACACACACACACGTATGAACATCAAGTATATATACACACACTGAAGCACACATATATATTATGTTTCATAGGCCTATTTTTTAGGAAAAGAAATAGTAGCAAACTATTAATTATAATAGTGTTTAATTTGCTTTTAAGGGATAAACATATTAATTTAAAGTAATTACTTTTTAAAATAGTCTATGTAATAGAGGTTACATGCTATCCATAACATGACATGGAAGTACAGACATCCAATTCCAGGGTCTTTGATTATTGTTTAAACATGAAAAATATATTTCATTAAATGTAGGTAAATTAATAAAATCACTAAACTTATTGATTTGATAATAATACATATCCTCTATTTCCCTTAAATATTTTCCTCTGTTTGGAATTTATTATACCATAGATCCAGTGTAAGTTGAAAAACTAGCCCTTCCACATATTGCTAAACACAATTTTTTACTTATGCTATCCTCGCCGTTATTGATGCTATAAAACTTTTATTTCCCTTTAAACACTGTATGGGAGTTTGGGGAAAGCTACTAATCACTTCATAAGAAATGTTAATCACACTTGATTGACTCAGTGTGACTTTGATTAAATGCTGATACTTGAACTTAGAGTGTGTTAATGACAGAAGTTAACATTTATTAAACACTTATAGTATGATAAGTATGATAGTATGTTATAGTATGATAAGTATATAAGTATGATTATCTTATACTTATCTCATTTAATCCTCCCAGTAACTCTAAACAGACAATGTATTAATCCCCATTTTATAGATGATGAAGCTAAGTCACAGAGAATTTAGCAAAGACCATATAGCTAGCCAGGGGAAGAACTTGGAATTAAATCTTCTGTGTTTTGTTTCACAGTATTTTAAACACTATACCCAACTTCTCACAATAAAGCTTCTTATCCAAGAGAGTATAACATAAGGTGCAAAATGGAGGCATATAGACTGTGATTCTTTGATTGGGAAGGAAAGAAAAATCCTAGTGCTTTATTATTGAGGTCAGGTGAGACTGACTCACTGATGCACTTAAAGTAAATTGAAAGTAAATCACAAACACTAGACCTTTCCTGCTGCTGCTGCTGCTGCTAAGTCATTTCAGTCGTGTCCGACTCTGTGTGACCCCATAGACAGCAGCCCACCAGGCTCTCCCGTCCCTGGGATTCTCCAGGCAAGAATACTGGAATAGGTTGCCAACCTTTCCTAAAGATGGCCAAAGGTCAATAAAGCTACCTGTTATTTATAGTGCATTTCAAAACAACGTGCAATAGGACTGCAGAAACTCCTATTAGAGAAACAAAGTCTGCAAAGACAATTTTCTTTGGAGAATCTTCTCAAAAATCTTTGGAGAGGAAGGGGTATAGTCACTGAATTTTCATTAAAGCTCTGCTTGGTGATAACATATGCTGAAGACAACTGAAGTCAGCTCTTCAAGTCTAGACAGCTAAACCACAGTAGACAGAGCAGAAAAACTTGCTGCGTAAATCTCCCTTCAAAAAAAATTCCATTTGTTTACCAAAATCTATTCACACTTATTGAGAGGCTTCTTTCTTCACTTATCTGAAGGTAATGAGGAATCAAAGCACTTTCTCTTCTGTAACCAGATGTGATAATGGAGAAGCTCAGATCCTCACCAGAGGCTGGAGGAGATCTTTTCAGTGTTCTCAGAGAGGAAAGGCTAATTCTTCCAAGTAAAAATCTCTCCCTGAGGAGTTGTATTAATGAGGTCAACAGCAATGCTTGACACTTGACTATGCTAATTATTTCAGACTGGCAAGACGTTCTCTTTCCAGTGTCCTACACTAAAGCAATCACCCAGGTGAACTGTAATTCCTTCCTCGCTTGCTACTTTCAGATAACATGGGGTTTTGTTCTCTGTGCTCCGTGTTTAGTTGTGAAGGCATTTTAATCTCATCTGACAATATCTGCTCAAATTGAGGAAGTATGCAGAGAAACTACTAGGGGCAGACAGCTTGCTCTGAGTGTGTTTCATAGTACTTGTTATGGCAGAGACTCATTTCTCGTTCTCACAGATAGCATCCATTAACACATGTTCTTGAGAAATCAAACTTTTCTTTCCAAACATGGAGGAAAAAACTGACAAAAACATCTGCCCTCCTATAGTTTGCATACTAGAATAGGAAAATAAAAAACAATTTACATACAGGAGGTGATATTGTTAGGGAAAGCACACTGATTAAAACCTCCCACCCTGGCCAGGCACCATAGTAACCATTTGCATGAGCTGTTTTATGATAGGAGGTTCTGGTAAGGAACACAGAACTAACAAGACTCCACCAACCGCAAGAGTTCGGGAAAAGTCAAGAGGAGACACCACATGTCCGACCACCTCCCAGAATCCTCTCTGGCGTCCATGTTGGCTGAACAAGGCCTGCACCACCAGGAAGGACCCTGAGTCAGAATGATTGGCTAAAGACAACCCGGAGACTAATCCCACCACGATAAAACCGAGACTGCAAGCCACATGGCAGAGCTATTCTCTTGGGTTCCCTTACCCTGCTGCTCTCCACCCAGGTACCCTTTCCCAATAAATTTTCTTGCTTTGTCAGCACATGTCTCCTTGGACAGTTCTTCCCTGAGTGTTAGACAAGAGCATGCTCTTGGGAGCCTGAAGGGGGCCCCCCCTTCCTACAACAATATGATAAGAAAATAAAACAAGAAAGGAGAAAAGGAAGTGTGAGTGGACGGCACTGAAAAACACAGTGGCTGAAGAAGATGACAACTAACAAGGTCACCTTATAAAGATTAAAGGGTTTAGGTAAAGAACTACGTGCATGTTCGGAAGAAAACTGTTCTGGGCACAGGAGACACCACTTACAAAGGCTCCAAATGTGGAGCGAGCATGACGTGTTTAGGAGACCAGTATGGGTGGAATAAGTAATTAAGAAATAAGTATGTATGTGTGAGTACGTAGGTGTGTGTTGGGAGGGGAATCACAAAATCATATAGGAACTTACAGGTCAGCAGACGAATTTTGTATTTTACGCAGAGTGATATGGCCAGTGGTGATACGCAGGAATTTTTTTTTTTTTAATATGGGGGATTTTAAGCAGACAATTCACATAATCTGATTTAAAGTTAAAAAGGG
The DNA here is from genome assembly GCF_032405125.1 of Capricornis sumatraensis. Classification (NCBI taxonomy): domain Eukaryota; kingdom Metazoa; phylum Chordata; class Mammalia; order Artiodactyla; family Bovidae; genus Capricornis; species Capricornis sumatraensis. Next base: position 74,148,489 of record NC_091069.1, on the reverse strand, counting down.
CATTCTCAGTTTCTTTTGGAATAGACAGAACAACTACCAGGCTACTGAAACAGTGAGCAGCAGTTAAATCCTGATTATGTTTTAACTATAATCAAATTATAAAAAGTAAGGCCAACAAGATTTGTGGATTGGATGTGATGGGTGGAATAAAAGAAGAACTCAGGATGACATCAAGGTCTTTATAAAAAGCAACAGGAAGTATGGACAGCTATCATTTGAGATGAATAATACTGCAATGAGTACATTTTTGAGAAGAATATCAGATTAGGAAAATTTACCCTTTGTAAAGCATACCTTTTGGTAACCACCATGGCAACCTAGATACAAAACAATCCCACCAGTCCCAAAAGTTCTATAGTGCCCTGCTGTGTTGAATCCTCCCTACACCCTGATAACCATTCATCAGATTTTTCTCCCTATAGTTTTGACTTCTCTAGACTATCTTACAAGTGAAATCATATGTATTGTTATTAATATTTTTATATGGTGTCCTGGGTTAACACATGCCAAATTTAACTTCAAATGTTTTAAATATATCTTTCCCTCCCACTGTCACAATTTTTGGCTTCCCTGGTGGCTCGGTAAAGAATCTGCCTGCAATGCAGGAGACCTTGGTTCCATCCCCAGATGGGAAGATCCCTTGGAGAAGGAAACTGCAACCCGTTGCAGTATTCTTGCCTGGAGAATTCCATGGAGAGTGGAGCCAGATTACATTCCTATTTTGGAACTGTCTCTATCCCTTTATATTCTTCTGAACCCTCAGCACAGTACCAGTGAGTGTAAGAGTCATACGGTTGATTTATTGAAAATGTGGCAGCAACATTAACCATCAAATCATGGTGTTGAGTCTCAGCAGCCCTAAATTTCAGTAGTAGTATTTGAGTGTAAAATTAGCACACTTGAATAAGATCTACTTTATCTTTTTTTCATTCAAAATCTTAGTAGCACAGATGTAAGCATGTAAGATTAGACTTCTGGCCTCACACCAGAAAGGGGCTGACAGGATACAAAATCCTGGGGATAACAGGGATCTAGCTAGTGTTCTTTCTTTCAAGAGATTTTTTTCAGACTGAACCAGAAACTGAACAGACAATGAAACTGGGACAAGCCAGGGACAAGAGAACAAGGGAAAATCATGTCTTTTTTGCATAAAACATACCATGATTCTGGCTTTAATATTAATATTTTTGGTTATAGCTAAGCTTTAACGTTAATGAAATTCTCATTTGCATGCTGATCTAGGGACATGAGTACCAAGTTGCAGATGGGATGGAAATTAGCAATAAAGAAAATTAAAGATGAAAAATGTCCACAGAGTTTAACACACATACACACACGCCCATACTCATGCCAAGGTAACATGAGAGAACCTGAATATTTTTTAGAAGTTTCCATTTGAAGAAGTTCAAATGATGCATCATTTTGCTGTACTTTTCTGTGGTATAACATAACCAAGATTTTTTAACAAAAGGTAGCTTTACGGGGGACCTGTTTACTGCATTAGGAAATACGCTGTTTTATTCTAGAGACCATAGTAACAGAACAAAGAAAAAGAACAGTAGCAAAGAAAGGAGAATTACAGTCTTAGTAATAAGAATGTATTCCATCTATTTTGGCCCCTAAACTACTAAAATTCTGTCACTAGGCAGGATTTTAAACATATGCCCCTTTCAGCATATAATTTTAATACAAAATTGATGCATTGAGCACACAGCACATATTACCACATTGCTCTTTCTCTGCAGATGTTTGATTGACCTTGACTAAATGTCAAGAAAAACACCTTCCCTGTCTTTTTTCCTGACTCTAACTCACCTTCCTTCACAGTTAGGTATTGTTCCATCACTTAAAGATATGCTCTGTTTATGTGGTAACTACTGGGGCAATTCTGTAAATAAAAGAAATATTGTTTTGCAATATACTAAATGTGTGAGATCTTTGGTTGAATAAACAACTGAAACTGCTGTTCTAACCAATATAGTTGTATTTTCTGTAAATTTCTGGAAAATGCAACTTTCAAAGATCTAAGACATAAAGAAAACAAACATAGGAAGTGAAAAGTTTCTGTCTTAGGAGTCAGTATATTTCATTACTAAATATTCATTATCAGCTTACATCAGACAATACTTGAAGTAAAGGGAGATCATTTTTTTCTTTGTTTTTCCTTCTCTTTTCTTCAAGAGGGCATCTCATTAACATTAATAGAAACTATGCCCAGAAAAAGCCATTAACATTAATGGAAAATATGCATAGAAAAAGCCCTAGATTCGTTTTTGGTCTTTTAAGGAGCTTATGCATTGCTGCCCATCCTGAAAAGACAAGATGGGAAGCTACTAATCACATTTTGCCTCATCTCTTTAAATTATATATTTCATTAAATTATATTTAATAAATCCTGAGTTGGAAACAGCACAGGGAAACTCAAGCTGCAATAATATTTACTCGCTCAATAAGCCAAGAGCTTTCACAAACCATGTATCTTACTGAAAGTCACTGGGCAAGTTATATGACTGCGATTCTCATGAGCATCCTCTTTGTGTTTGTAATTAGGCTGTCTGCCAGGAGTTAAAATGATTAGCAGTAAATATAAATTTAACAGCTCTGCTTTGCAGTTCCCCAGTCACTCTTGGTCCCTCTATCCAGTGGGAAGATAATATGTATCAGTCTATCAACTGAACATATGACAATAACAATATATGAACTAAGACATAGGGGGATCTTAAAAGGGCAAGGCAAAGTTGAAAAACATGGGGGCAGGGGCTTTCCAGGTGGCTCAATGGGAAAGAATCCATCTTGCCAATGTAGGAGGCGTGAGAGGGGAGGAGGGTTTGATCCCTGGGTCAGGAAGATACCCTGGAGTAGAAAATAGCTACCCGCTCCAGTATTTTTGACTAGGAAATTCCATAGATGGGGTAGCCTGGTGGGATACAGTCCATGGGGTTGCAAAGAGTTGGACATGACAGAGTACACATACAAAGTTAAAAAAAAAAAAAAAATTCTTCAATATTCATTTCACCTTTGTACCAAATATTGCTCTAATTTAAAGAAAAAAAAAGAAGTCAAAGAAACAAATTAAAAAAAAAAATTCTATTGAAAATGTGTGGGATACTTTTGGAAGTTGAAACAGGATTGTGAAAAATATTTGATTTCAAATACAATCTGCCACAGCTATTTGAGTGTTTTCAGAGTTGGACATTCTCAGATTTATTGGAATCTTCTCAGCTCCTTTCATATCATTATTAGAGTTTTCCAAGTAACTGGCAAAGGGTTATTGTTTTATTATGTCTTCTTTTCTAGATACCTTTGTATACTTCTCACTTATCTCTCAATCTAGTAAGTATAAAAACTGGAAGATATCAAAGACCAGGAAGTCTTATGACTATGTTTTAGGTTAATGATGAAGGAAATAGGATACAAATGTCTTTATACTATTTTTATTTTTAATCTATCAGAAACAGTAGCAAAATACTCTCTCCAGGAGTAAAGGTCAGATACAATAAGAGGCAAAAGAAAAAGGGTCATTAGAGTAAAGAGTTGTTTTAAGTTTGGCCTGATGGTGAGAGGCTTTTAAACACTTGTCAAGGAACATGAAGCAGAGATGAGGTTAGTAAAAAACTTCCCTAACTTTACTTCTCTGTTGCTTCATTCTTTTCTGTGACTTCCCTGATACTGTCACCATAGACGTCTTCCCTCATCAGTATTCCATATGAACAGTGACTAAAAGATTGGCATGCTTCTCTTGCTCAACATTGCCTGGCACATACGTGGAAGGAGCTGCAATGGAGTGAGAAATTGTGAGTTTGGTGATACCAGGGAAGGTCATGAAAATAAAGAAAAAAAGAAGGAGAAAAACAATGATTCTTGATGACACCTTTCAACCCTCAGCTCACCTTTTCTTGAGTCCATCAGCCAGTATGTTTATATGCTCTGGTACTTTAGCCATATGGAATTAAACTTCCTTCTGTTTCATATAAGAGTATACTCACTAATACAATAACATCAGGAAACATGTGAGAAGAAGCTTGACCATCTTCCAATCTTTGGTAATGCAAGGCAGGATTTAAAAGAAACAAATATTTATAGACTTTCAAAAAGATGTGGGTGATTTGCCTCTTAGGAAAATAAAATGGACATCACATAGTAAAATTAATACTCATTCTGCTTTCTGAATCCACATCCGATGCTTCAAAAGAGTACCCCAGGTCAACATCAATTGCTTAAATCCAAATGCTCTTACTAAACATAGTACATGAATTAACTTATTATGAGCAGCAAACTGAACTGAAGCAAATTAATCCTCAAGGTGGGAAAACTCAAAGGAAATCCCATGATTTTATGATTTTGCTGATCTCTTAGCTGATGCCACAGGAAGTCAAAAAAAAAAAAAAGAGAGAGAGAGAGAGAGAGAGAAAGAGAGAGAGAAATCATCCTTTTTGAATACCTCAGTTTTACAATGTTTATTTGAATAACAAAACATTTTTTCCTTGAATTAAGAGGCAAACTAGAGGGAAGCAAAATCGGCTCTCTTTGTTCAAAGTTGCTATTACCTCTGTTTAAATTGAATAATTGGATACAGTTCTGACTATTTCACAAATGTTCTCTCACTAAAATTGGGCATAATTTGGTGAAGCAAGGTGCTGAGAAGTCTACTGCCTTGGCAGATGGCCACTGGAATACAACTGAAAGGGTAATTTTTCTCCTACATAGAGAATAGAACTGCAGAAAATTAATTCAAAGTTATATAGGAATTTTGTATTAAAATAATTGTCAGATACCTAGAAAGTGTGGAGAACTAACAAGTTAAGGAAAAATTTCATTTTGTTTGAGCAGTATTCTAAGCCATGCTTCATGTATTATAATATAAAAACAAAATTAGCAATTCCAAAGTACAGAGACATGGACTGTAATATGAAAAGCAAGTTGATGGATCTATCTAGTTGTTTAAAAAATAAAACAAAAGACAGTTTTTATAAGCTCGGCATTCAAAAACAAGAGGGTCTATTTTGGGCCACATTTCAATTGCATTCTATAGCCAGCCAGGTATTTAGGTACTTTAGCCACTCCTTAAATGGTTCAAATAAGAAACAATAAACATATTCATCTTAATGCTAGAGAGAAAGTCTACATGCTAAATTTTAGATTTTTTAATTGAACTGACCTCAAGACATAATCAAAGTGGACTATACTTGAAATGAAATGAAATATAGTTTATATTTTCCATGTAAAGTTAATATTCTAAGCAACAAATATGCCAGGCACTATGATAAGCCCGAAGATTGTCTCAATTTTTTTCATATCAACTCTCTAAGCAGGTTACTATTCCCATTTTAAAGATTAGGAAATTGAAATTTAGAAACAGTAAGCCTTTCTGAGGTCACACACAGTCACATCCATGCTTTCCACTGATGTCTTCCTAAACTTGCTCTGATGTGCCCAAGAATACAGATTTCTTTTTTCCTTCCATCTGGAAGACATTCTTAATGACTCATTTGTTGTTACCTATGAAGAGACGTCGAAATTTTCCTAAATTCTTTTGCTCTTTCCACAAAGGAGATGCTCTGAAGATGGTCAAAGACAAACATCTGGAGATGCAACAAACCAGTGAATTCAACAGCAACAAAAAAGCAGACTCACAAGAACTAGTGATCACTAGTGGGGAGTAAGAGGCATAAACTGCTAGGTATAAAATAAGCTACAAGGATACAGTGTACAACAGAGGGAATATAGCTAGTAGTTTATAATAACCACAAATGGAGTATAATCTGTAAAAACTGTGAATCACTATATTGTACATCTGTAACTTATACAACATTATGAAGTGAAGTGAAGTGTAGTGAAGTGAAGTCGCTCAGTCGTGTCCGACTCTTTGCGACCCCATGGATTGTAGCCCACCAGGCTCCTCCATCCATGGGATTCTCCAGGCAAGAGTACTGGGGTGGGTTGCCATTTCCTCCTCCAGGGGATCTTCCCAACCCAGGGATCGAACCCAGGTCTCCCACATTGCAGGCAGACGCTTTATTGTCTGAGCCACCAGAGAAGCTCTATACAACATTATATATAGCAACAATACCTCAATAAATAAAAGTGATGTAATTTTTTTTTCTCTTTCAAGACAAACAGCAAGGGATGGAGCCTTAATAGAAGCAAAGAAGCTCTTCCTGAGGCTTCTGCTCCTCAGATGGTCAACCAAGAACCAAGAAGCAGCCCATAAAAACAGAAACTGCTCTCCCCAAGACTGTTTTTCAGAGCTCGGAGAACAGATCCAGCTCCTCAAGTTGGAGAAGAGAAAAAGGTTTGGGTTAAAACCTTGACTGGGAATTAAGGGGAATACTGTTTATTTAAGTAGTTCCCAAACTGTCCTGCTAGGAATGTTGTTAGATAATATGTTTTGTATGCTGCCTCAATGGGGGAAAAAATATGCCAAAGCAAACAAAAATAAGAGTACTTTGGAGCTGAACACGTTTGGGAAGGGCTAGGTAGAATATATTTCAGCTTTCTTTATTATTTTCATGATTAACCATTTATATGCTAATCAGCATTATGAACCTTAAAAAAGTATTAAGTCCACTGAAAATCTGCTGAAATTTGAGATGTCTTGCTTTATGTATCCTCTACATGGTGACTTTAACGGAGCAGCTACAGCTGAAGGCAGTCAGTTGAAAATTCAAGGACTTGGGATCCTGGTCAATTCTTTTCCAGATATAATGACTAACAGAATTTAATACTACAATGATCAGAAATATTTCTGCAAAAATATGGCCCAATTTATTTAAGTATGTCTCTAATTGATAACATATTAAGCAAAACTTATTTCTTATTGGTATCATCTTCAGACATCAGTTGGGCATCTCTGAAACATATTTTAATTTTGCAGAATTCTCAGACTATTTTGGAAGCAAATGTTCAATGGAGTAGACTTAGATAAGATTTTCAAAAATAAATTTCTCAGCTTGGGTTGTAAAACTGATAAATATGTTCACTGTTCATCTGCAAGAGAATGGTATTTAGGCAGTCCTTTCTCAACTGAATTAATCATTAACACCTTTGTCCAGAGCACCTAATATTTCAAGGATTTAAAGGTGTCCACTTGAATACCACTGATGGACAAACTTTATCGTTTGACTTTATTATCATATATGATGAGGGTTTTCTTAGCTAAGTCTTCAAAATACAACCAAACTCAGTCACGTAATTGAGAAGCAAACCCAACACTGAGCTAGTTACAACATCCTGACTTAGGTCTTGGTGTTAGCAAGATAGCTGATATTCCCTCTGAGAACAGGGACCTTGCCTTGTACATCTCTAAAGTGCTTTGCACAGAACTGACACTGAGCTCCATAAATGTTTCCTCAATAAAGAAAAAAAGGCTGTGTTGCCACTTACAGTGTAAAGTAGTTTTCATCTTCAAAGCCCTTTATTCACATTAATTCAGCTATTTACATTTTGCTGATGGGTAAAGGCTGGAGAGGCTAAATGGGCTGTTAAAGGCCAGGAAGAGTAAAGCCCTGCCTGTCAGGAAGCAGATATTTGCACTTACTGATTTCCAGTCACATGCCCCAGGCTTCATCCAAGGGAGGAAAAAAACCAAAAAAAGACATTTAATCAAGGGCAGGTAGGTATTGGTTATTCTACTCTCGTGATAAGATAATAGCTGTTAAAGACACAAATCCACTAGATGGTCCCCACAGCTCTACTGAACAGGTGAACAAAAAGTGCTCTGTGTTGTATCCTTAGACATGTGACTCGTGTGTGTGTGTGTGTGTGTGTGTGTGTGTGTGTGTGTGTGTAGAACTCTGATATACACTGTGATGCAGAGGTACCATTTGCAATACCTAAATGGCTTCCAGGTGCCACATGCAGTTTACACAGAAACTGAAATGCATTTGACCTAAAGCTTATTTTGCTCTAGCAAAAGTATGCTAATTGTATAGACCCAAAGGTGGTAGTGTTTGTTGTTTAGTCACTAAATGATGTCCAACTCTTTTGCGATCCCATGAACTGTAGCCCAACAGGCTCCTCTGTCCATGGGATTTTCCAGGGAAGAATACTGGAGTGGGTTGCCATCACTGGAGTGGGTTGCCATTTCCTTCTCCAGGGGATCTTCCACACCCAGAGACTAAACCTATGTCTTCTGCTTGGCACGCAGATTCTTTGCCACTGAGCCACCTGGGAAGCCTCTGACAGGTGGTAGCAACACCATAATTTCAAAATAGATATTACAACAATTTAAAAACATCTACAGAACCCTACTGCAAATTAAAGCACACATGGAGAGCAGTAGGTGAGCCATTTCATACATTTCTTTACAAGCTAGCTCATGTCCCAAACCCTGATCTCTTTAAATATCATATTCTTCTGTGAACTGCAGAAACAAAAAAAAGACTCCTTGGTCATATACTGCTTCAGCTCTCAGCTGTGTTTCTATTCCTTGGAGAACTTGACTTCTCAGAATAGCTTCCTAGAAGTAGGAGGGGATGAAAAGGTCTAGTGTTTACAGATCCAGAGATACAGGTCAGAGAACTGTTCCATGTAAGTTCTAAACATCTAGCTTTGTGGCCTCTTTTACCTTGTCTCCTCCTCCTCTCTGTCCTGCTGAAACCTGTGCAGTTAAGCCATAAAAGATGTCTGCCTTTTATTCTCAAAGTAACACTTGATGGGGTAAAAATGAACCTATTACTACTTAGCTGATGACATTGGTTGTGTGTAACACCAAACTGGGTTTGAAAGTCGATATTTGCAGGAAGCATTACAAGGGAGGTAGTGAGAATGTTGCCAAATATGATCAAGGATGTAAGGACTGATCTAAGACCAGCACCCAGTGGTCAGGTGTCAGATGCAGGCAGCAGAGAATATGGTTTTGAGAAGTTGGAGATAAATCCCCATGTAGCTGGCTTGGGCTTGGACTGGAAGGTATGTGGCATGCAAAGCTTGAAAAGATGTGGGAGAAATGGCTGAGGCAGGATGCTGGATGCGGCTGGATCCACAGGAAGCCTTTGTTCTGGGCTACACAGGGGCTGGGGATAGGACTCAGGACAGACTACTTTATGGGAGCCAGTGACAAGTAGGCAATACGGATTGCATGGAAGTCTAGGGAGAAGTTTGTTAGATCAGAACAACTGAAAATCTCCAGGGGCAGTAACAGTGGCAATGACTTGGGTGGAGTAGATAGACAAGAGCAACACCACCCCCATAATATCCATCAGCTTGCATGGTGCCAGATGAACTTTTCTCTAGGTACAGATATGTCGAATTCCTAATAGTTTTAAAATTCTGTTCCAGAGTGACAATCCCAGAAAACAGTTAATAAACCAGTCAGCACTCTGCCAAAAAATAAAGCTAAATTAAAGGCATAAACAAGTTTGGGCACAAGTTTGGGCAAGGTCTGAGATTCGGTGAAGGACAGGGAAGCCTGGCGTGCTGCATTCCATGGGATTGCAAAGAGTCAGGCATGACTGAGCAACTGAACTCAGGCATAGACAAGAGCAAAGATAAACCTTTGTTCATGGCCAAGAGAAGACTCACAGGGGCCCTTAAAAGGGAGGAGGGAGGGGGGTTCAGGATGGGGAACACGTGTATACCTGTGGCGGATTCATGTTGATGTATGGCAAAACCAACACAATATTGTAAAGTAATCAACCTCCAATTAAAATAAATAAATTTATATTAAAAAAACACATAAATGCTCAAGAAGTCAGATTTCTAGAGTAGAAAGGATCTTAGTTATTGACTCAATTAACATTTGCTTTTATTCTTACTACAGGCAAGGAAACTGAAGCCTTACGGGATTATTTTCCCAACTCACATACCTACCTGGTAAAGTGAAGAGTAAACAATGTTTTATGGCTTGTGTATTAAGTGAAGTGAGTGAAGTCGTTCAGTCGTGTCCGACTCTTGCGACTCCATGGACTGTAGTCCACCAGGCTCCGCTAGCCATGGGATTTTCCAGGCAAGAATACTGCAGTGGGTCGCCATTTGCCTTAAACTTCCCTTTAATTTGGAAACCTCCAGCGAAGCAGAGGGCTTCCCCTGTGGCTCAGCTGGTAAAGAATCTACCTGCAATGCAGGAGACCTGGGTTCAATCCCTGGGTTGAGAAGATCCCCTGGAGATGGGAAAAGCTACCCACTCCAGTATTCTGGCCTGTATAATTCCATGGACTATACAGTCCATGGGGTTGCAAAGAGTTGGACACGACTGAGCAACTTTCACTTTCATTTTTCAGTGAAGCAGAGCACCTAATAAAAGTTAATTAGGAACAAGTACAGCTGAGGCTTCCTCTTGCCAGGTTATTTAAAGATAATCAAACATACAGTCTTATTCAAAGGGACAAGCTTTTTCTTATCTGTTCTGGGAAGATAAATCTCTGATATGGAAACTTCACATCCTCAAGGCAAAAAACTTCAGGGTAGTCCAAGATCAAGTCAACCAATCTAGGAATATGACTAAGGAAAATCACTTTTGCATTCTGATGCTAATTTTGAGCTATGAATTTTTTGAAAAGCAATAGAGAAGAGTTTTGAGATATAGTTGCCAATAGTAATCAAAAGTAATGAGAAAAATCATACTATCAAGGGAAGATTAAGAGGTCTTCCTCATCACATTTCTAACAGAAACACGTGGCCATTATCTGAGGAACATATTTAAGAAAGACCCCAGGTCTTAGAAAACTGAATGGCATTTCCTTATAAAGTCAGGTCCCTATCATGGAGTGGGTTCCACAGCATGGAGTGGAAATGACTGGCAAAGCTCACCATGCCTCAGGAAGCATTTTGATAAAATACAAGACAAGCCTTCATTGCTAATCTTGGTGTCGATAAAGCAGATGACAGTAGCCAAATAGCAGATTTAGGCAGATTCCCAGCCCTGTTCCCAAAGTGAAGCATTGACATCAGCCTCAGAAATCACTGCTTTTCTCTTTCTTCTCCCATCACACACACATTTTTCTCTTAAATCTCTTAGCTGCAAATGTTAGTCAGTGAAGTCAATATTACCCCTTTAATAACCACAGACTCAAGTCTTGAGTTGCTCATTTTGTGATATAATCATTGATGAAAGACCCCAGTGACACTAGAAAACCCTGAAATAACACAACTGATATATACCTGGCAGGTAATTGCTTAAGATATCAAAAGAGATGGATGTCTAATCTATTCTTAAAAATCTAAGCAGACAGCACTTCACCCCTATGCTACTTCCTTTCCTGGCCCCTCCCCAAACAATTCATGCGAGTTCACTGGAGTGTTTCACACAAGAAAGCAAAAAGGATTACATGCTTTAATATAATGTGGCCTTTCTCACACAGCTTCTTTCTGAAATCCCAAAGCTGTCATTAGCCACTTCAAGGCAACATGCTCACTATTACTTCAGATTAGGTTGAATTCTTGGTGAGAAGTAGATGTATTGATTCATTCATTGAATAAATATTTATTAAAGTACTCTACTAGATACTGAGTAAAGCGATAAAATAAAAAAGAAACTGCAAGTCAGAGACAGTTTTTATTTTTTTAATAAGTCATTATAAGAGATGTAAACAGTAGTAACAAAGTAGATGAGGAAAGAAGATATGTTTTAGGAGGAACTCCCTATCCAAACACTATAGCAGAAAAACAAGTATTGATTCTTTTCTTACAAACTATAGAATATAAACAAGCTACCTACTGATGTATGACCAAAGTGAAGGCTATGATTATGTTGGTCATAGTATTTTCAACTTTCATGTAGGAGAGAAGGATATTTATGGATTCACTAATTGGTTTCCAGTCAAATAACTCTACTGAGGGAAAACTGTATTCTTGCAAGAAAATTGAGACATAACATGGATAATGCAAAGACTATGTTTCGTCTTAGCCAATTCCATTTTCTTGTATTCTGTGTAGATGTCAGAAATATCAGTGAGAAGAAAATGGTTCACAAAGGCCCCCCAGGGATTTGCCCTACTTTTCCTACTTGCCAGTTTTCAAAACAATAGATCTTGATTCTCTCCTCATCTCCAAAACACTGACCAAATTTCTCTAACAATATCTGCTTATTAGGAAGAGTCAAAGGGAGAAATAGAAAGTTTGTCTCTTAATTAAGTGCTTCCCTCATAAAATTGCTTATTTAATTATGGAAGTTGTTAATGCAGCTACATAAAGAAACCACTTTTTCCCCCCACATTTACTGCCCCAAATGCATTATCTGAAAGACTGAATAAATACAAAATAATATTTTTTTTAGTTTGCTATGATTTTGGGTACTAAACGGAGAAATCTAATAGAATAAATATGGAACTACCCATTTATACATGTTTGAGAATGGATAAATGACCATATCTTAAATTTGAAGAAAAATGGAGAATAACCTTTCAAAACTGAAAGAAAGGATTGATCTCTTTTAAACCCCCTTATTGGAATTTCAAATATCAAGAGATTCCTAATTTGTGCTAAACAGTGATATACACCAAAGTATACAACAGAAAGTACTTACAACACTGTCACTAGAAGGTTTTACTTTGACAACTATGAAAGGTAAGAGACAAACCAACTGAATTTTCTTCTCTTGGGCCAGAATGTATTTATCAAACCCAACCAAACCTAGACTCATGAAAACCAATTAATTATATGGTGTTCACCAAGTGCATATTCTAAGTGGGTGATTGATGAATATTTGTAGACATCCTAGTTCTCAAACTTGAGATACTACTATGTGGAAATTAAGGCCTGTATTGATGACCGATCTTCACACAGTTTACTAATAGACAGATCAAGTCATTGGGCTGTCATGAATTTGTACTGATCTTCCAAACAAACTCTTCTTGATTTATTCAGGAACTTGTTCCACTTGACTATGAGTAGATTTCCCAACTGTTATCTGTCAATCAAAATTAAAAAGGAATGTAATAACTAATTTCTTTCCAAATCCAGAGCCAGGAAAAAACTTCCAAGTCCTTATTAACTAGTATTCTACCAAGAATACAGACAGGCCTCAATTAGTCAATTTATCTCTTCTTAATTATTCCCTGTGTCAAAAAATAGCCTGCCTGCCACTCATAAAGTCATTAGCTGAAGAGAAAAGTAGATTTGATTTTAATTGAGAGTAGAAGAGGTGATAGGTTGTTTATAAAAGAAAAATTGCAGAGTGACTTTTAAAGAAGTAAAAATTCTGTTTTATTTACTTCTGCGTACAGTTATTTTCTAAAATAAAGCTAATTTCTTCTCTGAGAAAGAATGAAGCAGTTTACTTTTTCATGCCATTTTGAATTACTTGGTTGAACTTGTAAAATTCTAGACCAAACTAAACCACCTCTTTCAACAAAAAGCTGTCATAGAAAATACTGGTGCGACTTTCAAAATGTAAAGACAGACACACTTAACACTTGCATGCACATCAATTTAGCTGGAATTTTTAAACAACTTGAATTATTAGTATATAGGCTTTGGAAACAGCACTACATTAAGGAACCTCCCAGTTCTGATGAGTTGGGGGCGGCGGGGGCACAGAGGGGCGGTGGATGCGGATACAACTCAACCACTCTGGTTTCCAAGATTTTAAGTTTCTCTCAGTAGTGAAACAATGCAAACAAAAAAGACAGCTTCTCCACCCCCTTCAAGGAACCTTTGGTGGTTACAGCAGGAAAGGACAAGTAATTCAGTGAGCCATCTGTAACACATTAATATTAATTCTATCATGGTATTTGTGGCTAGAAAGAGATGAAATAACTCTAAGGATTTAGGAAAATCTATGACAACAGAAATAGAAGGTTAATTTCACTTTTTACTCCCCTCTGTTTGCCATCTAAAGCTGAAACCCACTTGTCTCCTTCTCCTCCTCATAGCTTTTACTTATTCTTTCTACACTGGCTTTAACTTTGAATAGAACTTAATTTGGGGTCATAATTAAAATATGGTTGGCATATTTCAAAGGTAATGAAATATTTAACAGTGATTATCTTGTGAGCTATGTTGCCCTCTCATTATTAGGCTTGTAGCCATCTTATTTTCTTGTTCCATTCTTCTCCACATTCAAATGGTCCCCAAAGAACCACCTTCTGAAGAATAGGAACAATGGTCCCATTAGTTTGTCATAAAACCAAAATGATACATGTGTTTAATAACACAGAATGTGAGTCGTAAAAGTTTGACTTCTCCATTGGGATGGTTCTTGGAAATGCTAGCCAAAGAAATCAGATGAGAGTTGAGAAGTGAAGATGAAAGGTAAAGAGTCCATTTTGTAGAAGTATAAAATTCTCAAAGTCACAGGAGAAGAAATAAAATTGCTCAAAGACCATCACATGAACCTGAAATTATGTTATTCCTTGTAGGACAATGACAGTCATATCATTAATCCAAAGTACACAGGACTTTCCCACAAGGAGATTAAGTAGATAGAATCAACAGCTATTTTTGTCAGGTAAAGTTAAAGCAACAGTATGGCAGATAGTTGGACAGTTCTAGTTTTTTCAATATCCAAGCAGATAAATTAGTAGCTTACTAAAAATAGAATGCATCTTAAAAGAGAAAAAAAAAACACTAGTAATGATCCAGTGAATATTATTAAACCTTACATGGGTTTTGGCAAAAAATAGTAAGCGGCAAACGTTGTGAAAACACAGGTATAATCATAAATTTTTAACTTCATCTTATGTCTGAGTGAACTCTGGGAGCTGGTGATGGACAGGGAGGCCTGGCATGCTGCAATTCATGGGGTCGCAAAGAGTCAGACACGACTGAGCGACTGAACTGAACTGAACTGAACTATTTGACCAGTCATATGGATTATTTTAGCTATACTAAGGAAACATTTTGCAAGAGCTTTCCCCAAATCAGCAGAAAAGAGTCATCAAGAAGAAAGTATAATATTTTCCCAGTTTAACACCCTTTTTTTAAATGATAGGAAATGGGAGGACTTCCCTGGTGGTCCAGCGATTAGGAATCGACTTGCCAACGCAGGGGACATGGGTTCAATCCCTGGTCCAGAAAGATTCCACACGCCACAGAACAACTAAGCCCGTGCACCACAAATCACAGAGCCAGCGTTCCCTAGAGCCTCTGCTCTGCAGTAAGAGAAGCCACCACAATGAGAAGACTGTGCACCACAACTAGAAAGTAACCCATGCTTACTGCAGCTAGAAAGAGCCCGCACGTAGCAAGAAAGACCCAGCACAGCCTAAAGAAAGAAACGGATAAAAAGGAAACTGGGAGCAAGAACTGAAAGTGTTACGATACATATTTAATTTAAGCCAAAAATGAAAATTGATATGTTATTTTCAGTTATATATATATTTTTTTCTGTGTGTGTTATATATGTACACACACCCTCTATCCTAAATAAAATTAGTGCAGAGTTTTTAGATTCCTTTTCAAACGAATTCTAAGTATATCCATTTATCCAATTATGTGTCATGCCAAAGTATTAGACACAAAGTAAATATCTAATAATAAGAATGTAGATGAGAAGAGATTATCTTCCTAACCCTAGGACTATATACTTTTGAATGTTTACAATTAAAACTGAAATGATTTCTATCAGTGAAGGGACAGGTATGTCTGACTTCAGACACCAAGAGGTACAAGAAGTTTTCACTCAATGCGATCCAAATAACAAATGCATGGCCATCACCTTTCATTTTTCTTGTTTGGAAAAATGCAGATTCCCCAGACCTCAGCATGCGATCAATAAATCTTCATTCTTCCAGAAGGTGATCATGCCATTCTTCTTATCTTTAAAATCAGATAATCAGGGCAGCATCAAGTTCAGGATGTTAGTAGATACTGGACTTCTTTAAAGGATCCCATATTCACCCGAGCATTTAGGACAGGATTCCTAAAGTCAAGTGCCTAGAGAGGCCAGGCAGCATTTTAAAATAGGAATGGGGAGAAATGGGGCTGTTACAGACCAAAGACAGTCTTCCCTGTGTAAAGGCAACACTAGCAGCTACTCGCTTCCACTTGATTATTTTCCCACAAGAACATACACCACTTTGTCAGATACTGAATCTTTTCTTGTCCTTTACATAGTAGAGATCCGGATGCTTACGTGAACTGTTCTGATTTTAAAATGTTGACAACTAATTTATAATATTTTAAATGTGCAATCAGCCACTATATAAGCAGGCAAAACATTTGCAACATCTGCTTCTGGTAAACTCTATGAAAAAATACTACAGAATAGTCTTGTCTGCCACATATATAATTTAACTTCCAACTATGGTTTTTATACATAAAGCACAAATGGAACAGTCCTCTCTCCACACTATCAGTGCTAAGTATAGGTACTTTGGAAGGGGTAAACATACAGCATTGGACCTATTTAAAATAAATGATGGTCTAAACAACAAGTAAGACTCACACACTGACAGTGACCAAGTTAACCATGAGTGTCAGAGAAAAGTGTGGTCAGCATGGGCTAGGAAGATTATAGAGGGCCTCCTAGAGAAGGGAGTATTTAAAATGGTCCATGAAAGGTGATTACGTTTAAAAAAAATTTTTTTTAAATAACTTTACTAAGACTGTTGGAGAAGGATATGGCAAACTACTCCAGTATTCTTGCCTGGAAAATCCCATGGACCGAAGAGCTTGATGGGCTACAGTCCATCAAGGCAGACACGATGGAGCAACTAAGCACATATAAGGACTGTAAAACTCCTTTCTGCTGGAAATCTTATCAGGCCAGTTAATATATATATATATATTTTAGTGACACAAGCAATTAAAAGAGCTTAGAAATACTGAAAATATGAAAAAAAGAAAAACAAATATCAGGATGGATTGGATTTAAAATGCATGGCATTAGGGTATAACCAGGGATAATTAATCAAAATCAAGAAGAAGAAAATGAATAGAACAAACCCAAGCATAGTGCCTATAAAGAACAGAGTATCAGGTCGCTGAAAACGTTAACTAAGACTATCTGCTGCTCTCCACTGTCATCCTGTCTTTGTGAAAGTGTCCATGAAAAAACTCAGGTAAAAAATAAGACAAGTGTATTTTGCGTTTTTCTTCATAGGTCTGGCAGTGTGTAATACTATCCAATGTTAGATTGAGGACTAAATCAAAAAATATGAGCAGAGAAGAGAAGAAAGTAAGAAAAATATAAATATAGGTAGGTAGGTAGATTGCAAGGTTGGGAATAGACATGGGGAGAGAGTGAGGAAGGAAGGGAAGAAACAAAATATGAATCTAGCAGAAGAAGAAATAAGAGGAGAATGTCTATAAACATTGAAAGGGGGCTGGTGGAAAAGGAACATTGACCACTTCATCTCATTAGTGGGTACAGTTCAGGATGCAATGTACTTAAGCATAGTGGAGAGAATTTAGGTTAAATAATATGAAAGACTTTTATAGCTATATGAGGACACTCAGACAATGGATCATTCTACCAAGGGAATTAAGAGACACTCTTGGCTGAAAGACACTAACTTATTACGGGTTGATTTAAATATAATTAAAATCAACCCAGATGCCAAACAAGGGAAAGGCTAAGTTTTAGAAATCCATTTTTTACCTAAGGACAGAGAGAGTGGCAAATGTGCAAATGTTCTGCAGCTAGATTAATCTTCCTTTAAAAAGCTCCCACTCATCATCTCACTCCATTGCAAAAATAACTTTAAATGACTTTACACGATGATCCATCCAAAGTTGTAAGTCAGATATTTAACAGTCTGGCTCTATCCTGCTGTTTCAACCATTTTCCAACTCCTCCTAGACACGGGTCATTCGCTCTCTTTAGACTCATCTACTTCCTGTTTTCTAAAGCTTGCAGGACTGTTGTCAGTCTCCAGCCCCATGTGCACTCAAACTCAAATATTTTAAACCCTTCATTTTTCCAGGCACAATTCTTTCTATCCATCAAGACCAAGTTCTTCCTGGAACCCTGAAACCAAACTATTCATTTCTTTTCAGGACTTGAACAGCAACTGCCGTCTGTCTCCTTCATGTTGCAATCACCATGTGACCTCTCTTGCATTGTTCTATTTTATTGTCACATAATGATTGAGTTATCATGTCTCAGCTTCTTTTCTAGACTACAGTGCCTTTATTGATGACCATCAACGTTTACACTTGAGGGTCCATGGTGTTTTGCCCAGAGTACATGCTTAGTGATTGTTTAATGGATTTACTGATTAACCTTCAAAATTATTTCAAAGTTCTATAGAATCTATCCTAATTTTAACAAGATTCCGACAGAATCCTACAAAAAAAATATAACTTTTTTCAAAACTATATAGCTCTATTTTTCCTCATCTTCCATTTTCATCCTTAGAATAGATTTCCAAAGCAAAACATTGGCCTCTGAAAGCTACTGATATGATCTTGATTCCTTCAGTGAGAAGCAAATTATTCCCTAGAATTCCTCCTTAACTGCAACTATAGTAGAATTATCTTTCAAATTATAGCCATATGGATTTTGGAGGCTGATGAAGACATAGCTTTGGGATCTGCAAAATATTCCTCATTTTTGCTCTTTTTAACTTAGTAGCAATAAAGGGACACTGAATCAACCAGTGAACTCTCTTCATATTTGTTTGTGCTCTTTTCCCTCTACTTTCAGCCCCACCTGAGTTCTGCCCTTCTCTGCTCTGTCTATATCTTTGCTCCTTCATTTCATACATGTCAATATTCATGGCCCCTGTGCATTTCCCTGACTGCCTAAGACAACAGTCTGAAAGAGAAACCAGAAAACCAGGGGGAAAAGTGCCACACAAAAGCTCTGGCAGATACTGCCACCTACAGGGACTATATGAGCACCGTCTTTAAGATCATCCTCATTTCGGTCTCATGAAAGCAGCCACTCATGTTTCACAATGGGGAGAAGCTGGGTACAGTTGAACTATATGGATAAAGAATTCAACTCCATCAAATAATAACCTTGATTTAGAGTATGGAATAATTACACATTATGTACATGTGGGTCAGTGTGTGTACAACTGTATTATATATACATATTTATGTAAAATATGTAAATTACTTATTAATCTGGGCCAGTAAAACTTAATAGAGCTGTAAAGATAGAAAATAAAAAGACAATAATATTGTACTGTACTATTGATAATTTCCATTAGAAAAATATATATTTTTAAATGTCAGAAAAGTTGTATACGGTTGTCCCTCAGCATCTGCAGGGGATTAGTTCCAGAACCACCACCCTATCCCAAGATACAAAATTCTGAGGATGATCAGTTTCTAACCTATGCACATCCTCCATATACTTTAAAACATCTCTAAATTACTTATAAAACTAAATATGATGTAAATGCTATGTCCCAAGCATATGGAAAACTCAAGTTTTGTTTTTGGAACTTTCTGAAATTTTTTTTTTTCATAATGTTGTAACTATCAATAATTAGTTGAATCTACAAATATGTAAGGCTGACTGTACCTACTTTGGGTTCAACTATGCTACTGGAAAGTTTAAGCAACATTATATGCAATGTTTTAGAACATTTATCTATAGCCAAGATGTCTGGGTGTTAACAGTTTTCTCCTTGAATATCCTAAGCTTTAAAACATGTGTTAACTATTTGTTTATGGCTTTCCGGGTGGTTGAGACAGTAAAGAAATCTGCCTGCAATACAGGAGACCGGGGTTCAATCCCTGGCTTGGAAAGACTTCTGAAAGAGGAAATGGCAACCTACTCGAGTAATCTTGCCTGGAGAACTCCACGGACAGAGGAGCCTGGTGGGCTACAGTGCACACAGTTGCAGAGTTGAAAACAACAGAATGATCCATACAACTGTTTGTTTAGAGAAATATCCTTGAAATTAATTACAAAGACATTGCTTTCTTAAGAATGAGGTGTTGAATATTTACTTGATAATTTAATACCATCACTACAAATATATGACATTGGGGCAGAAAGTGAAGAGGAACTAAAAAGCCTCTTGATGAAAGTGAAAGAGGAGAGTGAAAAAGTTGGCTTAAGGCTCAACATTCAGAAAAACGAAGATCATGGCATCCGGTCCCATCACTTCATGGGAAATAGATGGGGAAACAGTGGAAACAGTGTCAGACTTTATTTTGGGGGGGCTCCAAAATCACTGCAGATGGTGATTGCAGCCATGAAATTAAAAGATGCTTACTCCTTGGAAGGAAAATTAGGACCAACCTAGATAGCATATTCAAAAGCAGAGACATTACTTTGCCAACAAAGGTCCGTCTAGTCAAGGTCTTACTTGATATGCTTATAATGGAATTCTGTCAGTAGTCTAGGGAAATTGAAAATAGCTTAACAGAACTAAACGTAACACTTCCCCAAAGTTGGCAAACACTTTTTGGAAAGTTGGGGAAATTATAACATAGCATCATAGAAAAAACACATGGTGAAATTGACAGTCAATAAGCATTAGGTAAGTGAAAAGTTATCTCTTTATGTGTGTAAGAGGAGAAGGAGAATACTAAAATGGCAACTATGATCATCATAATTAACTCAAAAAGTACTAATCACAATAGTAACTCTATATTCTTATGCAAATATTTTAAACTCTTAAAACAACTTAGGAAAAAAATATTTTAAGACAGTTTGGGATAATGTTTCAAAGATATTGGGCTACCCTGGTGGTACAGAGGTTAAAGCGTCTGCCTGCAATGTGGGAGACCTGGGTTCGATCCCTGGGTCGGGAAGATGCACTGGAGAAAGAAATGGCAACCCACTCCAGTATTCTTGCCTGGAGAATCCCATGGACGGAGGAGCTTGGTGGGCTACAGTCCATGGGCTGCAAAGAGTCAGACATGACTGAGCAACTTCATTTTCACTTTTCAAAGATATTAACCCTTGTACTGTGAAGTGTGTGTGTGTGTGTGTGTGTGTGTGTGTGTGTGAAAGTCACTCAGATGTGTTTGACTCTTTGTGACTCCATGGGCTATAGCCCACCAGGTTCCTCTGTCCATGGAATTCTCCAGGCAAGAATAATGAAGCGGGATTTTCCTGACCCAGGGATCAAACCAAGGTCTCCTGCATTGCAGGCAGAATCTTTATCATTTGAGCCACCGGGGAAGTCACTATATTACATTAATGTCAATTTGCTTAAGTTAAAATTTTCAATCATTTTTTTTTCTGATATTCATCCAATGCTTGGTAAGTCTATCATAAAAATGAGATTTTCAATGGTTACTTAGTGGATTCAACAGTGCTTTAGGATTAAATCAGGAAGCTTATGTAAAGACAATAAAGAAAACTTCATTTGGTCAGGACACAAAACTTCATTAACTGATTTTTCCCTAATTTTACTTGTATTAAAAAGTTAAAAGTTCATTAGAAATAGTCCAACATATATATATATATATATATAGGTGTTTTATATTATATCCTGTCCAATTTTCTCACAGCTTAGCATCTGTGCAATAGTTGTCAGTGACAGAATGAAATTCCAAAGTTTTACAGTGCCTTAAATCCTCAAATATAATGTTAAAATATTTGCTAGAACAATAAGTACAAAATAGAAGGATTCAATATTTATTGATGTCCATAATGATTTCCAACAATGCAAATATTTTAAGTGATTACTCTTAACACTTAATTAAATAAAACAGAATCTGTCCCCAAGCATTTTAGTTAAATTAGATTCCATTGTACAATAATCTTCTGGATAAGATTTCTTAATGGCAAATATCAAATGGAGTATGCCCTCGTGGTGAAATAGATCCTAGATTACAACAGAAAAATGTGTTCTAGGTCATGTTAAAAGGGAAAAAAAATTCCTTGGGCAAGTAAATTAGATGGTTTTCTTACTAGTCTAAATTTAGCCAGTATGGTTTTTAATGGTATATCTCAGAATTCTATATGGCCAAGTACATTACTCCTCCACAAGTGAGATGGCTTTTTTCCCCAAGAGATCATTTGATCACAAAACACTTGTTTTTAAAAAGTAGATTATACTGACCCAAACTAGTGTTCTCCACATGACAGAGATAGCTGATCTAACATATTAAGTTGGCTATTTCTCTGCCCCAAATAACTATATACACTAATAACATCTGAACCCTGGTCCTTTACAATGTTATTACTGGCATCATTAATAGAATTCTAGGTAGGAATCATGAAGGAGGGACCTAGGGAGACGATAGAAAGGCCAGGTACCAAGATGAGATTCACTAAATCTGTAGAAGCCTTGTCACATTAGCATTCTTCCACGTTATTCTAGCTTTGGAATTCTTACGGTAAAACTCCATTTAACTAAAATTTGAAGATAAAAAGAGATGCTTACAATTTAAAAATAATTTCCCTACTCAAATTGCAGTTAAAATTCATGTCAGAAAGATAACTAGCCTGCAAAAGATAGAGGGCTTGCTAAATGGAATAAAATTTTGATATGGAAAAATCATCAGCTATATATGTGTAGCTTCTATTATGAATTACATACCTAGTCCAGGCTTCCTTGATAGCTCAGTTGGTAAAGAATCTGCCTGCAGTGCGGGAGACCCCGGTTCAATTCCTGGGTAGGGAAGATCCCCTGGGGAAGGGTTAGGCTACCCACTCCAGTATTCTTGGGCTTCCCTTGCAGCTCAGCTGGTAAATAATCCATCTGCAATATGGGAGACCTGGGTTTGATCCCTGAGTTGGGAAGATCCCCTGGAGAAAGGAAAGGCTACCCACTCCAGTATTCTGGCCTGGAGAACTCCACGGGCTGTACAGTCCATGGCATTGCGAAGAGTCAGACAAGACTGAGTGACTTTCACTTTCAATACACATATAGCATATCAATGATATTATAATACAGAAAATAAAAACACCACAATATTGTATATTATTTTGAAGCATATATTATTTTATGATTTACATTGAATTTGACAGCTTCTACCAATAGAGTTAGCCTTACAAAACATTCTTGCCTTTTGGTAGGTCTTCACTGACCTCCCACACTACAAAATGCTTCCCAGACACTCATGAAATTTATTATTTTATTTCACTTTTTGTAAATCAGTTTTAAAATGCAAATACTAAAGGAAAAGAAGTATGTTTTAAATTCACACCAGAGTTTTTTAAAAAAGACAATTATACTCTTCTGAATCTGGTCTTATTCATCCAAGAAGGGAATTGTAGTTGATCAAAACATATTTTTGATGAGACCCTGCCACCTCTATTGAATTCTCTCCACTATCATTGTGACTGAAATCTGACCTTATTTTCAAGTAAACATGTGGAGGAGTGGAGAGAACCTTGATTTTAATTACTCTGAATAAGCTTTCAGTAACAAAAGGCAATTTTCCAGTTACAAAATGTAGCAATTTTCCATTGGAATGTGTGGAAGAAGTAAATACTGTGTTCCTGAAGAATAAACATATAAAAGGCTTTTCAGCCATCTGAGGGAAATAATACAATTTTGGAAATAAAATCAGAGAGAAAAACTGTCCTACTGTTTACTAAAAGACCTTTGAAATACAGAGCTGGCTCTGGTCCCATTGAAAGTACAATACCATTTTTAAAATATCTTCCTTTCTGACAGTTTTTAATGTTACAAGTCAGAAATCTGATTTAAATCAGAAGTCCTTTCAACTAGTCAGAGGTTCAGTTTTCAAATTCTTTTACAGCGTTATGTCCTGATGTGTTTTGAATAAAAAAAGAAAAGCATTGCAGACAGCAGAGATGTGCCAGCAGGACAAGAAATACAGGGTGGGGTGGGGGAAGGTGGAGAATAGTTTACACAATCAAGTTAGCAGGGAGTATTTCCCCTTAAAATAAAAATTAATTGGGAACATTAACATTTATTGAATTATATACAGCATGGTAGATATTGTAAGAAAGGAAGTTACTGGTTCCATTATAGTTTTCTAAATGATTATTTTTCTGCTACTCAAGATTGCTGTGAAAATAAATGAGAAGAGATCTGGTCAATGAACAATAAGACTCTCAATTAAAACTTAAAATATTGAGCAGACCAATGACTACCTGTGAGAGAGAAATATTATTCCTTTTCTGATTGGTATTGTAATAAATCTTTCTGATTCCTCATTCTGCATTCTACATCTTTTTCATCATTAATTATTTTTCTCATATGTACTTTGCCTCGTTCCATTCTTTGCATCATGAATCCCTTATAAGAGATTCTTTGTTACCCCTCATACTCTTCATACTTCCTTTTCTTGTCTTTCTTTTCTCCACTGAGTTCTCATCTAATACTCCACAGGAGACTTAAATTTTTCTGCAAATACCTTATCATGAGAATCTTTCTGCAAAAATGTCAAAATCTGCAAAAGTACAATTTTATTTTCTCTGAGTTGTCAAGATGTTCAGACATTTTAAGATTAAACATAGAATGGTTTCCTCCTAAAGTTACACATTAGAATTGCTTAGCATATCAGATTTAGACAAAATAATTTCATTGGATTCTGCCTACCCACTCCAGTGTTCTTGCCTGGAGAATCCCAGGGACGGGGGAGCCTGGTGGGCTGCCGTCTATGAGGTCGCACAGAGTTGGACACGACTGACGCGACAGCAGCAGCAGCAGGGATATTTACAGTAATATATCTTATAGGATATCTTCAGTAACATATTTTTACCCATTTTATCCAAATATATTTTTAAAATATATTTTATCTTTAACTTAACAAATAGAATGGGGGAGTGGTAAAAGGCAAATTTATCTCTAATATCGCCTGGAAAAAGTTTGTGGGAGTGAAAACTAGAGTATTCTGAAAAAAACATGAGATATACATACTCAAATCACAATTATAGAAAGATTCATCCAAATTTGAAGTTGGTCTGAAAGCCTGGAGTGGAGGGGGCAGTAGCTCTAAGAGCTAAAACAACATTTGTACAATCAGTCAATAAATCCCTCAGCTCAATCACATGGTCTTCCACGTGACCATAAAAATAAATCCTAACTGGCATGCTGATGTTTTTCTTTGGTGAGCTAAGGGTATCCTAATGGCAAACACATAGCACAGGGCTGGACACATTAAGTACTGAGTGAATGAATATATTAGTGAATGAAAAGACGTAAGAGAAAATCTATTTTTGCTATTTGTATGAGCCTAAATCCCCAAAGCAACAGGCTGCCAAGCAAAAGTAGCTGGTTAGATCTTAATTTTTACTTTTATTGTTTTTATATTTAGATTAAAATAGTTTAAATAAAGTTTTTATACACACACACATACACATGCCAATATATACAAATCAAGTTCTCTTTGAATAACCCTCTTTTGCTGCTGCATGTTCCAAAACCTTACTCCGCCTGAAATTCCTTTCCTGATGCTTTTCATTCATTAAAATTCTATATGCCTATACTTAAGCCTGTCTTCTGGACAGTCTTTTCCTAATCTTTGAATTTATTTCTTATGTGAATGTATTTAGCATTCATACCCTCTCCACTCATTTCACTTATACTACTTTATATTGTGAACTTTTAAAATATGTTTAGTTCCGACATAAAGAATGTGCTAGGAAAATTTTTCTTAGTTCTATCTCATTTTCTTTCCCCTATGACATTCAGCACAGATGCTCTGTGTGGTGGGTACTCTATAAATACTTACTAGATACTTCACACTAATGGTAAAAGTCTCCTCTCACATCTGGGATCTTCAAGAGGTCAGAGTTTCAGCAAGCACTGCAGTTATCCAAGTTTCTATTTACCATGATTGCAATAATTGCACATAGCTAAGAGGAAACTAGAGTGATGATGCATTCTTTCAAGTAAGTGCCTTAGTAGATTCCCAAGAAAAGTTGGCCACAAACACACAGAGGACAAGCCACATACCTTATTTTTATGTCTCCTCCATAGCATCTCCCCACATGGCTTTGCAAACAATATTATAAATGAATGGTGAACACATAAATTAATAACTAAACAGATAAAATACAAAGGATTAGTCAAATCCTTTTATGAATATTTGATCCCCTCTAGCTACACTTCTACCAGGTACAGAGCTGCAAAATGGAAGCATCAGATAGCTTTTCTTAAGATTTCTGGGATAACTGAAAACCCAAATAATAATATTTGAAAATAAAATGTTTTAGTTACCTCTCTATAAAGGGTCTGTTTCTAGATATCCACAAACCTAATGGAAAGGATAGCTAAACAAGGCAACTGAACAACAGGTGATATATTTGGAGAAGCAGTGATTCTTTGAGTTGTTCATGAAATTAAAACAACTGCTACTGTAATACAAAATTGCATATGGCAAAATAAAATTCTAACTTTCATTATCAACACCATCCTAATCATCTAAAATTCCGGATTCATCCGCTATACTTGACATTCTTACTCTCGAAAACTTCCTATATGACTGCCTTCATTTTCTAAGCCACTTACAAAATGAAGAAAATAAGGAAAAAGTCATTCAATTAGTCTTGGCTTTACCACAGTTACAATGAGTTTCTACCATGAAGGAAACTTTAATCACAGGATTTCTTCTTCTAGAAAAAGCCAATATGAAAGTTTTAGTTGGAAATCCCATGGTGTCTTTGAAATCACTGAAAGATTTCAGGCTTTATTATTAGGTTCATGTACATGTGCTGCTCACCTTCTAGAAAATAAATCCTTGCTTACAAACTGAGTTTGGATATAAATTAATACTGGGTTGAAGTGGGACACTCAAAGTTAAGACTATTTCCAACTGCAGTGTTCTTTGTACAGATTCTCCAGTGTCAAGATTTGGAAGAATGGAGCTTGCTGACTTTCAAATTCCTCCATTCTCACATTTATTTTACTAATATATCTTCATGTTTAAAGAACAAAAGTAATATGGATGAGAATCTGATACTTGTGAATACTGTTTTGTGTTGTAAAAGTCATTTGGAACCCAGACACTTCCAGAGACTACTAGGGTAATGATGACGTGCGCCTCAGAGACAGTGCTACCATTTTTTGACTGTAGCCAAGGTTAACACTGGCATCTACTTCATCCATTTGATTTAAAGAGTAAGTTTTTATTCAAGCAGAGCCCTTGCTACATTGCCCAGCAAATGTTAGCTATTAGAACTATTATACAAATATACAAAGGACAAGAAGGTAAAGTCCAACTTCTGCAACAGATAAGTTGCTCTCATCTTTCTCATCATCATTTGGTTGAATTTAGTCATTTCTCTTTTCCTGCACACATGTCCAGTAGTAGGCATGCATCTGCTAATCCAGAGGGCTAGTCGGCTTTCTGGAAAGGTTCTGAATATTGGTATGTTCCTCTGTTTCTCTTTAACTGCCACATGATTTGGCACTACAATTACAAAATGTCCCTGATGCTAATGTTCACACTGTCAAAGGACAGAAAGACACAAAGCTTAAGAAGATTCTCAGGAGCAAAGTTTGTCATTCTGGAAGATCAAATATTAATATCTGCCATTTTAAGGCCTGTCTTGTAACTGTTATCTGATGATTCACCCAAGTCCTGAGGAATATGGTAGAGTTCAGGTTCACATCAGCACTGACTCAGAAAAAGTGCATCCTGATAACATCTACCTTTCTTTCTGATGAACATGCCAAAAAGTGTTCATCAATAGTATATACAATCATCTCTGGGTTTAAAGCCTATTTTCCAAGTTGATGTTAAGAGCATGTTTTCTTTACAGGCACCACATTAAACAGTGAAAATAGAAGTCTTAAAGCAATGAACAGCTTTTGCCTGAAATAGCCAACAGAAAGGGGGAAAGAAATACATTGCCACAGAAGGGCTGCAAATGTTGTGAACGTCAACAGGCATCACTCGCTTTATGAAACCCATTTTACATCCACTGGAGCCACCTGCTTGGAAACGGATGAACTGAGAATTCAGGGACAAATTGATCCACAAAGAAGACACAGGGTGGACATTTTGTTTAATGGCTAGTCACCACTGGGAAACTGCTGCTGAGGAAGTAGAGATGTAATTCACACAACTAGTTATTTTCTACTTGAGGAAACAACCCAGAGAATCATCTCATCTAGGTGGAAAATTAAAATGGATGTTTGTATATACAGAGGAGCAAATGATACTGGAGAACATAGCACTTTATCTACAATAGTTGTATAAATTTAAAGAAACAGGCAAACTTTCTCCCTTTGTCAAAACTCCCAGGTGAAAAAAAAAAAAAAAATAGCAGCACCAGGATGGTTCTTGTACTCCCCAGGCCTTTCTTCCAATCACTAATTTATGTATAAACTTGTTTCATTCATTAAGGATTCCATGGGAATAAAATGATACTTGAATCAGAATAAAAGGAAAAAGGAGTTTTACAAAGGCTTGATCCAAAGACATTTTCAACTTACTTTAAATGATTCAGTTTCTTTGAATTTTCATCTTTTTCTTCTAAAATTTAACAAACCAAGTATCTTAATATCTGTCTATCACTTCTACTAAAGATTTAAAACATTGAATTTACTCTTTCTTCCACAAAAGCTACTCTTTCATTTCTACTAAATTTTAGCATTTGTTAAGTTTCTCAAGTTAAAGACATAAGAATCCTCTACAACCAATTCTTTGTCACAGCTGCTGGTAACCTAATTTCACTGATTATACTTAAAGGAATGTGTCTCCATCCTCTTTCTGACTCACTGCCAATGCCCTTGTCAGGCTCATCTTATCTTTCAACTTGCCACCATCCCTTCTCTCTGTAATCCATTTTATTCACACTGGTGCCAGAGCTGTCGTCCAAATAAATGGATCATGCACCACATTACTCAATCACAGGCTTCTCACCATGACCCTGAGCTTCTTCCCCGTCTTCTATAATTACCCAGGCTCAAAGACTTTATCTATATCTGTTTTGTCCAATGTGGTAGTCCCATGGATTTAAATTAAATTAAAAATACAGTTTCCCAGGCATGCCAGTCTACATTTCAAGTGTTCAACAGCAATTTGATTAGTGGTTGCCATGTTGGAAAGTGCAGAGACAAAATATATTTTGTAGAAAGTTCTGCTGGATCCAGGCCTATTTAGATATTATTCTGGTCACTCTAAAATTTATACTTTCTGAATAGTTTTGGATAGAGAACCATTCAAGGACTCCTACCCTTGCATATGTTGCAACATTTATTTTGCTTGCCCTTCCTCACATAGAATTATTTTCTGATTGTCGTGATTCATGTCAATGTGACCAAATGAGGGAAGCCATATCTGGTATCCTTCACAGAATTCATCCTAACACCCCTGTGCTCCCATAGCACATTGTTTATACCTCTTTGATAAAGCTTACTATATTACACTCTTTCTCCTTACACAGATGGCTTCTCCAGTAAACCACAAGATATTTCTTCATTTTTGTCTATTGAGCTATCTATCTATCTAATTTAGCTTAGTGCAAAGCACATGGTAAATATTCAAAAATGTTGAACATTAGTTGGATTCTGACCATATATCTCTGGTGAGTAGTTCCTTGAAAAAATCAGAAGTCTTGCCTCAGCAAAAGACTTAAGCCCCTGGACTCAGCTGTTTTCTACTGTCACTTGCCAGGTTTCTCAGTATACTAGCCACACCATTCAAAATTTTACCTTCACAATGCTATACGCTTATCAGTAGAACTACTGATGCCAAACAGAAATAGAATTTCCAACTGAAACCATCCATTGGGTCTAAATTGGGTCTAAAAGTGGTGCTCTTTATATTAATAGTTTCCTTCTATTGATGAATTATTCCAATACTCCTGAAGAATATCAATAATTCTCCTCTAAGAATATTAAATTACCTTAAAAGCAATCATGCTTGATCACTTTGAGAAGATCTGAGCCTTACTCAAACTACAATTCAGTGAGCTGACCTAGAGTTAATCATCTTTTACCACTTCATTTATCAAAGAGACAAGCAAAGTAATAGATGAGTTTCGATACACAGTCTTCAAGCATAAGCTGTGTTAATTAACTCCTATTAAGGAGGTTTAGCTTGCACTTCCAATGGACACTTAACTTTATAAAGATGAACACAGTCCATAGTCTTGCTGTTTGGTCTACATTTAGATACCATCAGAACTAGAGCAGGGCATAACTAAAAAGTGCTAAAATTTCTAATTGGATATTTACTTTCATCCATTTTTGTATATAAAAGAAAGCTCACTAGTTTCTGCAAAGCTCTTCTTGTTGTTCAATTGCTCAGTCATGTCCAATTCTTTGTGGCCCCATGAACTTCAGCACACCAGCTTCCCTGTCTTTCACCATCTTCTGGAGCTTAATTAAACTCATGTCCATTGAGGCAGTGATGCCATCCAACCATCTCATCCATCCTCTGTTGTCTCCTCCTCCTCCTGCCCTCAATCCTTCCCAGCATTAGGATCTTTTCTGAGTTGGCTCCTTGCATCAGGTGGCCAAATATTGGAGCTTCACTTTCAGCATCAATCCTTCCAATGAATATTCAGCTTGATTTCCTTTAGGATTGACTGATTGATCTCCTTGCTGTCCAAGGGACTCTCAAGAGTCGTCTCCAACACCACAGTTCAAAACACATCGATTCTTTGGCACTTAGTCTTTAAGCTCTTACTTACTGATAATTTTGTATTGTGTTAATTTCAATGTTTCCCTGAAGAAGCAAAAATGTGCTGCTGCTAAATATACCTACATGGATTTATGTCTTTTTTGTGTGTCTATAATATTGCTGAAGTACAGAGAGACACCAAGTACTACAGAAGACAAGGTTAGGTATTATGTGTCAGAGATCTATTTTTGTTTGCTTCTACTCAGTACCACTTCTATGTTCTAGGATTACTAAAACTATCTCTCATTTCCAAAAGGGCCTATTCCTCCCACAATTCACCAATATGGATCCCTTAGGGACTGCCACATTTTTCTGTGTTCATACCTCCTGATCAAAGTTGATAGATCCAAAATGGATCCACATTGGCCCAATAACAATACTGTATCTGTCAAAGCGCAGTTGATTGGTCCAGGCGTGGGTACTCCACTAGCTTTTGAATCCACACCCAAATATCTATGCCTACAACCCATCCAGAGATATCTGAGCTTCAGATATCTCCCCCAAAATTCAGGTAAATGCTGAAGATTTACTGAAGATTAAGGGGCTAAAGATTAAAGCAACAAAACTAGAGAGCTAATAAAAAACAAGTTTTCTACCACAAGGAAAAATGCAGTCTGCCATGAGACAGAATGAAACTGACAACCTAAAAAAAGGCAAATGAGTAAACCAGATTGATTCCTGACAGTTTCTGAGTCCCTAGGGCTGAACCTTAACCCTCTTCTTTCCCCAGGATAGTTATTCAAGGCTTCCTTCCATTCTGGGAGCCAGTAAATCTTCCTCTTTGTGTGAATGGTTCAGGCTGCGTTTCTGACAATTACAGCCCAAAAAGTTCTCAATATTCATTAATAGCTAATGTACAATAACATATACAGTCAAAAAAGATACTAACATTTCAGACCCTTCCCTGCCAAAACTTCAATAAAAGAGACAGAGGTTTATTATGGGAACAAGACACTATTATCCAATTGAAAATGTAAATTAAAAAATATATTCCATGGTTATTCTGGTAGTAAATACAGTTTTCCTGGAAAATTCCTCCAGCATTCCCAGGTCTGTAGAGTAGTGTGGGCAATGTACAACATATAATTACTCAGGCATGTACTCATCTACTGTTTTATAATGGGGCTAGAAGATAAAAAAGGAAGGAAAGACAGAAGGAAGAATGGGCTTTAGTATTTTAATTAAAATGTTATCAATTTTTACATGTTGACATTCAAAGTGTTTCCCTCACACACTGTTTCTAGCAATGCAAATTGATAGGGTAGAAAATGAAACGATCCTTCTGTAGAAAAATGAACAGTTCATGTCTAAGATCTTAAGAGTTCACAGTCTCCCTCTTCATGTTTGTTTGCTTTCTACCTCCTAGAATTTATCTTAGTAAAAAAAAATAATGCATATGGAAAAAATTTTACTTAAAAAGACATTACCCATCTTTTTTCCTTACAAAGGAAAACCTGAAAGCCCTTTGGCTACAGATAGGGGATGGGTTAAATAAGTATGGTATATTCATGCCCTGGAAGTACATGTAACTAATAAAAATGATGGCAAAAATTTCACAGAAGACTGAAATATTGTATCCTGAGATAGTATGTCTAATATATTCTATTGTTTGAAAGAAAACATTTTCAAATTAATACAGATGCAAATAAATGTATCTGGAATTATATATTGGGTTGGCCAAAAAGTTTGTTTAGGTTTTTCCATAAGATTTTGTGCAAGTGAACATTTTGGCCAACCCAATATATCAATACATTTTAGCATTTATCTCTTTCTGGATAGTAAGATTAGGGGTGATTCTCATATTGTTCTTTGTGTTCATTTGTGTTCTATAAAATTCCTGGAATAAATACATACTACTTTTGGAAGCAGAAAAAGCATTAGATGTGACTTTTTAAAATTAAAATTAAAAAATGAAAAGTCATGTAATGAAGTCAAATTGGGTGTGAAGATACCTTAGAAACACGAAACAAAGGGATTTCTTTCTGGGTGATCACTCCAAGGGCTATTTCTTTCTAGAGGTCCTTGTTAAATAGACAAAGTGGCAGGTAATGTATATGAAAAATGGAAAAGGGTTCAGCACCAGTGTACCTGGGTTTTAGCTCAAGTTTTGCCATTTAATGCTTGAATGAATTCAGGCAATCATTGATCTTGACTTATTATTTTACTTTTTTTAACCTATAAAAGATAATAAATAGCATGTTCATGTTAAAATAGTTGTTATAAAAACAATAAGAAGGAAATAGACAAAATCAAGTAAAATAAAAATAAATCAATAAAATGTAAAGCTTTAAGCCACAGTTTCTAATTTTTTTCTAGTTCCTTCTTTGACATGAGAGAGTTGCTCAGTCATGTCCAACTCTTTGTGACCTCGTGGACTGTAAGCCTCCAGGCTCCTCTGTCCATGGGATTCTCCAGGCAAGAAGAGTGGGTAGCCATTCCCTTCTCCAGGGGATCTTCCCGACCCAAGGATCGAACCCAGGTCTCGTGCATTGCAGGCAGATTCTTTACTGTCTTTGACATGAGTGTATAATTTATAAGATAAATATCAAATCTCACTTCTTTCCTAAATGTCCCTGCCAAGCCAGTCAGAAGTGAGCTCTGAGAGCACACAATATTGCTACTGGTTTGTACAGCATGTGCAATTCACAAGATGCAAAACTCCTGCAGGAGAATACCTTTTTGGTTGTCTCTTAAGTGCTCCACAAGTGCTAACAGTAACAGTTAACTAAGACTTTCATTGTGTGCTCTAATGTTCCAGGGACTGTGCTAAGGACTTTGTGTTTATTATCTCAGCTAAGCCTCATAACATTCTTAACTAGTAGGTATTAAGTAACTCAGTCAAGGACACATAGCTGTTCAGAAGTGGGGAGATTAAAGCCTGGTGCTTGACCAGTGCATTACAATGCCTTCTGTCACACAATGTGGATGGCTATTGGGATGGATAAGATATCGGTTCTAACTCAAAGAATACTGATGTTTAGCAGTGAAGACAAAACTTGCAAGCATTCTTAAATAAAATCAAGTTGGGATCATGCCACATGGAGTTTCCTCTAAGAGGAGTTGGCATTGTATTTGTGTCTCAACATTAAGCTTTGAACCCGTCATTTAGACAGAGAAGACAGCACGAGTACGGACAGAACATAAAAGCAGATAAGCATAGGTTTTCATAATATATATATATAGAACTACACAAGTATGATATATATTATTCAGTTCAGTTCAGTCGCTCAGTCATGTCCGACTCTTTGCGACCCCATGAATCACAGCACGCCAGGCCTCCCTGTCCATCACCATCTCCCGGAGTTCACTCAGACTCATGTCCATCGAGTCCGTGATGCCATCCAGCCATCTCATCCTCAGTCGTCCCCTTCTCCTCCTGCCCCCAATCCCTCCCAGCATCAGAGTCTTTTCCAATGAGTCAACTCTTCTCATGAGGTGGCCAAAGTACTGGAGCTTCAGCTTTAGCATCATTCCTTCCAAAGAAATCCCAGGGCTGATCTCCTTCAGAATGGACTGGTTGGATCTCCTTGCAGTCCAAGGGACTCTCAAGAGTCTTCTCCAACACCATAGTTCAAAAGCATCAATTCTTCAGTGCTCAGCCTTCTTCACAGTCCAACTCTCACATCCATACATGACCACTGGAAAAAAACATAGCCTTGACTAGACGGACCTTAGTCAGCAAAGTAATGCCTCTGCTTTTGAATATACTATCTAGGTTGGTTATAAATTTTCTTCCAAGGAGTAAGCGTCTTTTAATTTAATGGCTGCAGTCACCATCTGCAGTGATTTTGGAGCCCAAAAAAATAAAGTCTGACACTGTTTCCACTGTTTCCCCATCTATTTCCCATGAAGTGATGGGACTAGATGCCATGATCTTTGTTTTCTGAATGTTGAGCTTTAAGCCAACTTTTTCGCTCTCCTCTTTCACTTTCAGCAAGAGGCTTTTTAGTTCCTCTTCACTTTCTGCCATAAGGGTGGTGTCATCTGCATATCTGAGGTTATTGATATTTCTCCCGGTAATCTTGATTCCAGCTTGTGTTTCTTCCAGTCCAGCGTTTCTCATGATGTACTCTGCATAGAAGTTAAATAAGCAGGGTGACAATATACAGCCTTGATGTACTCCTTTTCCTATTTGGAACCAGTCTGTTGTTCCATGTCCAGTTCTAACTGTTGCTTCCTGACCTGCATACAGATTTCTCAGGAGGCAGGTCAGGTGGTCTGGTATTTCCATCTCTTTCAGAATTTTCCACAGTTTATTGTGATCCACACAGTCAAAGGCTTTGGCATAGTCAATAAAGCAGAAATAGATGTTTTTTCTGGAACTCTCTTGCTTTTTCCATGATCCAGTGGATGTTGGCAATTTGATCTCTGGTTCCTCTGTCTTAATATACTATAAGTGATACGCTATATATTTTCTATGTATGAGATATATAATAGTAAAGATCATATTATCCTTGAGCGCAGATGTAATCAATTTAACATTATGAACTTTTATATAATAAGCACCCAAATGGAAACATTTTCAGTTGCGTTAAGAATATTTGTTTCAAAGTATCTACAGGATGGACTTGGGCATGGGGACGGAAAAGCAGGGAATGTGTACGTAGCATAGCAGAAGAGTAGACACAGCAGCAGAAATGAAGGCAGTAAGAATGAATACTGAAGAAGACAATGAATGAAGGAATACTGAAGTCAGCCAACCTTGATAAGTCTGCACTGAGAAGAACTCAGATATCTTGTATAGTGTTACCCTGAATTTCTGGGGAGAACACTCTCTTGCCACAAGTGCAGAGAAGAAACTGGATAGTGGGAAGATCTTCTAGACATGTTGTGGGGACCTTTTCATTGTTGAGTTGCAGCTGGGAATATAACCTTTGGAGTAATCTGTAGAGAGTGGATAGATGAAGCCTTCCTGGTATTGGATGAGATA
This sequence comes from Capricornis sumatraensis, assembly GCF_032405125.1. NCBI lineage: Eukaryota > Metazoa > Chordata > Mammalia > Artiodactyla > Bovidae > Capricornis > Capricornis sumatraensis. The sequence continues at coordinate 74,113,214 of NC_091069.1, read as the reverse complement.
ATCAGGGAGAAGAATTAGAGGCCAAGAAATGAAGCTGGAGAGAGAGCCTTTGGTGCCTACTATACAGAGTGAAGTAAGCCAGAAAGGAAAACACCAATACAGTATGCTGCTGCTGCTGCTGCTGCTAAGTCGCTTCAGTCGTGTCCAACTCTGTGTGACCCCAGAGACGGCAGCCCACCAGGCTCCCCCTAACGCATATATATGGAATTTAGAAAGATGGTAATGATAACCCTGTATGCAAGACAGCAAAAGAAACATAGATGTATAGAACAGTCTTTCGGACTCTGTGGGAGAAGGCGAGGGTGGGATGATTTGGGAGAATGGCACTGAAACATGTATATTATCATATGTGCAACAGATCACCAGTCCAGGTGTGATGCATGAGACAGGGAGCTCAGGGATGGTGCACTGGGATGATGCTGAGGGATGGGATGGGGTGGGAGGGAGGGGCTTTCAGGATGGGGGACACATGTAAACCCATGACTGATTCATGTCAATGTATGGCAAAAACCGCTACAATATTGTAAAGTAATTAGCATCCAATTAAAATAAATAAAAAGAAAAAAAAAAGAAACATTCATCAGAAGTGTGGGAAGGGGAAGAAAAAGTCAACGCAAGAGTCATAAGAATCTCTTCCACCTCACCTTAATTATCATTTTCCAAAATAAAAGAACATCTGCATTACTGGTAAGTCTGTCTTTGTACATTTCAGGGAACCCAAAGCCGAGCAGAATGTGAATGGAGTACAAAATGCACAGCTAAATATTTTCCTGTTTTAATCCATTTAAGTGTAACACATTTCCTAGTTAAGCCATTCACCACTATTTGCTGACATTCACAGTGCATTTTCTTGCATGCATTTACTTCAAAACACACTATACGAAATTAAATTATGTGGGAGCAGGGTGATGTCTACCACAATTGGAAGAGAAAGAAAAAGTTCTTGACATTATTATCCTGGTGTTAATGTCCTAATCCTGATTTTTCTTACAAAGCAAATTGTTTACTATGAAGTGTCTAATTGATGAATATAATTAAAAACTGAAGTTCCTGTGAAGGGATCAAGGACCTTCTTTTGAGAAACCAAGAAGCCGAGTGTTAAGCCATTAATTTGCTTTTTCTGACACAGCTGTATTTTGTTACATAATGGTATTTATGGCATCAATAGTGAAATAAATACCACTATTTTTTGTGGTATTGTAATGAGGGCAAAACTAATTGCTCGAGACCCAAATTTTCTTAAGGTGGAAAAGGTTAATAATTCTTTTTCCTTCACATACTGGTTACACTGTTTATTAAGGGATAGACTTTTTGGCACTTCGTAAGGCAACAATTGATTCTATAAAATATTATTAGGAGTCCACAGAGATAGAGAAGATTTGCTTGTCAGGGTAAGACAAAAACTGTCTAAGATGGGGACGGCCAAAGATCATCTACCATTCATCACATGAAGGTAGCTGCCTTCGTCTAAGTTCACTCAAGCAGAACATGAACAGAGGCCACTGTTGATCAGCGAGAGAGAAAACGCTGCTTCTAGGAATGAAACTCTCTCTTCTTTCTTTTTCATTTTGTTAGAAGTTAAAACAGTATGCTAAATACTTCTGCTGAAACTGCAAGACGACCAGACTTGATAAGCTCACAGAGTAGGAAACGATCAGTGGCTTCTTGATGCGTTTACAGAATTCCACAATGATATAACTGACAAATGCTCAAAGTAGCCTCAAAACCAACAAAGACAAACATTCTGTTTCCAATCTTTGGTGAATTATTTTGAAGTTTCAGAGCATATTGTTCAGAATGGAATTTCACCTAGATAATAATCTTCAGCTCTTGACTATTTGGAGGATTATAAACTGTACCAAATTGCCATTCTATCACTGGAAAATGTCAAAGTATTTTTTTTGCCATCATTCCTCCCCTCCCCACAAAATTCCTCTTAAAATAGGAACATTTTTCAAAAAATGAACTTTCATTTGTTATCTCTCAATAATCAATAGGTACAATGAAAAATACAGCTAATGGTTCAAAATTAATTTATGTTATTAAGGCATAAACTGCTAGTATGTAAGTTTCAACTGAAATACATAAAATGTATGCTGAGTCATAAGTAGTTTCAAGCAATTAATGCGGGAAGTAACTATTTACAGAGGCAGCCCAGTCCTTCACTGGGGTCCTCCCTGACTGTGTGAGAAAGGCTATAAAAGGGGAGATGCAAGAGACAAAAAACTAGAGAACTCATCTTAGGAAAAAGAAGGGTGATCCGTAGTTATAAATAACGAGGACTTTTATTTTGTGGCTGGTTATTGATCCTGGAGATACCTCCGATATTATTTTACATGACATGATTATGCTGTGGAAGAAAAATGTCTTAAATGTCTACGACTTAATGTGTTGGTAAAAAAATCTGTTCTTATTTTATAGCCAAATTTTTTTAATGTTTACAAAGCATTGTTTTCGCAATCATTAAGTCGATAGCAAGATAACATGCAGGATTTGTGCCTTGATCGTGCAATTCTGCATCAAGCTCAACAATAAATTACCCGTGGGTCTGGCCATAATTCAAGGGAAATCTTTATGGCATTTTGGTATCATGAGGGATCAAAGGATACAAAATGGAGTGGGACCAAGGGTATGTGCTTTTTCTTATATCATGTTAGATACAGCTGCTACTACTGATGAGGTGACAACTGTAGGGGAAGAAAAAGCCTTTTCATTACAAACATCATCCAAAAAATTCTAGCTTAGATTTGTGATCTGATCTTTTCAGTGTTGTTCATCTGTTGTAATAAAATAAATCAGGCATTTTTGAGAAGATAAGACATCTATAGAATCCACTATACTTCTTTAATACTAAACATAACTGTGTGATTATTCCCTGGGCTTTTAAAAGTTAAAATGATATTCACCAGTTTTTTGGAGAAAGCTTCTCATTGAATAGTGGCCTAGCGCAACATGAAAAATTGACAATATTTGATTACAGATGGCATGTGTTATGACGTCTATAATTCTAAGCATCAGGCTCCAGGTTAGAAATGTCACTCTTATTAATAGAATTTCTGGGGAACAATTAGATTTGACATGTCTCATTTCAATCTATACACCTATTCTAGAAACTTAACTATCATCACTGCCAGGCCTGTCTGTAGTACTTCAGTGGTACTTTACAGCTAAAGTCACCACCACCCACAACCCATCTGTATAGTACTTGTAACTTTACAAAAAAATATTTGCACCTGTTATTTTACTGCATCTTCAAAATGGTCTTGGATAGAGCAACAATTATAAGCTGAATTTCAGTTATGAGCTGATAAGGAAACTGAAGTAACAATAAATTACTGACAAAATCTGGGCTAAAATTCAAATCATTTGGCTTCAAACTACTGCCTGCTTTGCCTAGGAGCAGCTTGGTATTTCCAGGGACTGGATTTAATGGACAGATTCAAGTCACGGTTAAAAATGTTGAGAATGTCCTGCTCACTATTCCTGTATAGACCCCCTGAGGTGAAATGCATCCTCGCTCTTATTTCTTAAGATGGTTCCTTAACAGCAAAGGCAGAATGGAAGGAGTTTTGACAAGAAAACTACTTGTCTTTCTAGACCAAGACCCATTCCTTCTTGGTAAAACCAGTTTCTATGGTCAGTAAAGTGTTATAGCATCTGAAATATCCAGTAAAATTTTTACTTATCTACCTTGACAATTAGCAATTTGTTAGAGAATAATCATCATAATGTCCGTTTATCTTCCTACTAGAAAGTGGGCTTTCCAAAGGAAGAACCTTGCTTATTCTGTTTCCTATGTTTAGTGTCAAGCATGTAAAAGTTGCTCAGTAAAACTTGCTGAATGAAGGAAGGAAGGAAGGAGTTTTGGAACTTCTTTATGCAAATCACTCTGCTGACTTAAGTCTATGACACACAGAAGCTCAGAAGGAAGAAGAAATGTTTGAAGTCAGTGTCATAAAGAATTGTCTTGAAAATCTGTGAAATATTGACTTTGCTCACTTGATTTGAAAACTACCAGTTGACAGCCAGTATTAAAGAGATCAACTTTTTAATACAATTCTGTAACAACTGGGTAACTTGACCAGAATGGTATGTAAACTGCTCCTTTTCCATTGAACTGATCTATCACTCAAGGCAATAAACTACGTAAGAATGAGGAGGTGTTTCTTATGGTGTTAAGGAGAAAATATTACTAGCACTTGTATCAAATAAAACAGCTTTTTTGGCAAGCAAGGAAAATAAATATGTTGAAGATCTTCATAAACACTATATAAAGTTTGCAATCTTCTGAATGTAAAATTCTGCTTATAAACAATGCCAGGGTAAAATTTCATCTTAAAACAGCGTGATTGCTTCTAGTTCCTCAGATGTTTACACAGCAACTTCTGCAGAATTACTCTAAGAAAAAGAAAAGAAAATCAATAGTGACATAGCTCCATGAAATAAACTTTGGGGCCAAAACTGAACTAGAAGATTCAGATAAGACAATAAGTGAAGTGGAAGTTGCTCAGCCATGTCCAACTCTTTGCGACCCCATGGATTATACAGTCCATGTAATTCTCCAGGCCAGAATACTGGAGTGGGTAGCCATTCCCTTCCCCAGGGCATCTTCCCAACCCAAGGAATAAACCCAGGTCTCCTGCATTGCAGGTGGATTCTTTATCAGCTGAGCCACAAAGGAAGGCCAAGGTAAGACAATAGAAGTATGAAATAATGAAAAGGGCACCAATCTCAACCCTTTAAGAACTACTAAAGATGATTTCATAAGTGTATTTCATATACACAAAATGGAACATAGAAATTGTTTTTGCTATTTCACAGAGTCATTTTCAAGTTGTAAGTAATACCTTTCTGCTTAACCTTGTGGTATTTGCAAACCTTAATCAGACATTATTTGGAAAAATATACTTCACAGCAATTATTACAAATTTCTTATTTTCCACATATATTTTCTTAAAACAGTATTCTTATTTTAAATAAAAATTTATAAAATACATTTTTTATCTCTAAAAATGCCAACCTGCTAATTAAATAAGCAATTATAGCTGCATTTACTATTTGTAGATAACATCCTTCTTCCTATTTGTATTTCTTTTTTATTTCCTCAATGGCTCTGGAAATATAATTCTAAAATGTAAAACCTTTGTCAATTATTATCTTCAATATTAATTTGAGTTAAAAATCAGACATTTTTATTTCAAATACTGAGCAACAAAAATGACTTCAACCATATATATATACACACACTTAATAAACAATTTAGTATCCCAAGTAATTTGGGAGTTTACATCATTTTCATATTTGTTTATATCATAGCAGGTCTTCAAAACTACATGGTTGAAAGTAACTTACCCTTAATAACCTAGTGTTAATGATCAGGTCCAGTCAAATTAGAATTAAATAACCTTCCTTCTATAAAATTATCCATGAGTAACAAATGAGTTCCCCACTCAAACCAAGTGGCTCCCACAACTGGCAGCAAGTCAAGGGGAGAAACAGAGAGATGGAGTTGCTAATCTGAAGTTATCCGGGCTCTCTGATTGATTTTGATAGCATGTTTTAATTTTGAGCCTGGTTGGCTGACTTCCATCTGCCTTAGTGTCACAATCCATTTTAAGTTTTAGCTAAAGAAATATCATATCCATTCTTTTACAGTTGATAACTGACACTTGCCTTTTTCTTTTTTTGGGTAAACATTCCTCCAAAGTTCTCCCATATGTAACAGATCAGATCAAAATGATATATAAATAGCAACTGGTCATTTTTTAAATGTTAAAAAGTTCAGTAAGTATTTACTCTCTCTCTCAAAGTGTGCCAACCACACACAGGTTTCAGTCTACTCCTGATGTTACTAACTTAGGAATTCATTTAAGAATTACTGACACTATAAACTACAGGACAACACATAGATTTTTCAGGATTGGACCAAGTTTGTAAGAAAGTTAGTAAGTAATGTTACAATGGAGACAACATATACACTTGATCTTATTGCACTTACTATCCAGAGCCAAGTTCATTCAAAAGCCTGCTTTTGGAAAGTAAAATCCATTCTCTCTGGTCTCATGGTTTTCCTTTCCTTCTATTAAGGCACACTGATATAAACTGTATTTCAGTTTTGAAATATACAACAGACCAACATCATGTTTATTAATTTTTTACTTATATTTTGTTGAGATTAATTCCATTATGACCAATAGTGTCATATCACTTAATTATATTGACATTTATAGAATTACTTATAATAAATTAGATATATTTAAATAAATTCTAGTTAAGAATTTAAATAAATGAGAGTCACCTGGCACAATGACAGAAAGAAACTATACAGGAGTGGCAAAGGCATGTTCTATTCTCTGGGTTAAAATGAATTTAGCTTGACTGACAGAACTTGGAGGAATTCATTCTGTGATCAGGATATTTTCTCTTTGCATAAGATGAAAGAACTTTGGAATGAAATTTAGTGGTGATAAGAAGGTAGAAAAGACCAGAATACAAGTGAGAAATTGTTGTTGTTTTTTTATTTTAATAAAGAATTACTTATAATGATACTATAATCCTTGAAAGTGATTTTCCAGTGGGCATTTATTCAGTACATACTATGAAACCCACCCTGAACTGAAGTATCAGATGATCAAATGGCACTTCTCTTGCTGCCTCTACCTTGGCAGCCTGAGCGTAACTATGAGGGTCAAGACGAAATAAATGAATCGGATATAACTATGAGGATCAAGACAAAATAAACGATTCAGATGCTAAATAAGACTGGGTCAGATCCCCTGCTAGGGCTGTGATCAACAGAAGCACCCACCCCTCCAAAATCCCCCCTTCCCAATATACTTCCTAATCTATATGACTTGAGAGTCATGAAGGAGATAGTATTCCTAACAGGAATACAGAGGTTTGTTTTCTGTCCCCCACAAAATATTCAAGTTAAATGAATGAGAGCCCAGAGGAGACACTCATAGCAGTTGCCTAGGTGGGGCCACTGCCATGTCACCCACTGCCAGCCTCTGCACTGACCATCATAGGAATGAAAGAGAATCTGCTGAAGAACTTGTCAGGGAGTCATATACACACCCTCTGTGGCTTAGGGATACAGAGTCGGAGAGAGAGACAGAGATGCCTGCTTGTCATTTGGGGATTTCTGGAAGCAGGAGGCCTGCTGGAACAGTCTATGCTAGGGATCAGAAAACCTAAGAAGTGAAGGAGAAGGGCCCCCTCTGGTTCTTCTTGTCTCCTTAAGGGTGCTGAAGACCTCAGTGGTTAACTGGGCTTCATGTGGAGGAACATGGAATTGAAGCTGGAAAAAGTGTGGGCTGGTTCACAGAGTGGTCAAATGAGGTGACCCTCATGAGGGAGTAAGAAGGGATACAAACTGTGTATAGAAGGTACCAGAAGTAACAGCGTGTAGTATTTAAGTGTTTTGAAATCAAACACATATGAGCTCAAGCCTCAGTTTCAGCAGTACTTCAGAGAACGTTGTCAATTCACTGAAGGTCTCTGAGCCTCAGTTTCCTCCTCTGTAAAATGAGACTAATGAGCTCTACTTCACGGGGCTTTTGTGAAAGATAAACTGGGCAATGCTTTTAGAAGTGACTTTAAAGGATTACACTAAGCAAACACTGTTATTATTACTTAATCCATATGCTACAGCCATATGATCTTACCATATTACACACATTCTTAGTCAGCTAGAGTCATAACCAACTATATGCCTTGCATATTCCCCAGAGGCTGTAGTCAACAGATTTCAAGCATGACTTGGAATGACCCTGCCTTTGTACACTCCTATCCCCTTTGAGTATGGATGGATCCTTTGAACAAGTTGATATAAAACACCCATGAAGGTTTTAGCTGGGAAGGCACAATCTAACCATGTGCTGTGCTGTGCTCAGTTGGTCAGTCATGTCCAGATCTTTGTGACTCCATGGACAGTAGTCCGCCAGGTTCCTCTGTCCATGGAATTTTCCAGGCAAGAATACTGGGGTGGGTTGCCACTGCCTACACTCCAGGGGATCTTTCCAACCTAGGGATCAAACCAGTGTCTCTTGCATTGGTAGGTGGATTCTTTACCAGTGAGCCACCTGGGAAGCAGTCGAACCACAGGAGTCCTTTAACAGCAAGGATTTTTCCAGATGTAAAAGAAGTAAAAGTTAGGAAGATGCAACCATGAGATGATCTCAAAACACCTGTGCTGTTTTGCAAAATGGGAGGGCCATGTGAGAAGGAATGTGTATGACTTCTAGAAAGAAAAAGCTCTCCCTTGCTGACAACCAGTGATGAAACGGGCTTCAGACTACACATTCAAGGAGCTCTGTGTTTGTGTGTATGTGTATTCAGTCACTAAGTTATGTCTGACTCTCTGTGACCTCAGAGACTGTAGCACACCTGGCTTCCCTGTCCTTCACTACCGCCTGGACTTTGCTCAAATTCATGTCCACTGAATCAGTGATGCTATCTAACCATCTCATCCTCTGCCACTCCCTTCTTCTTTTGCCTTCAATCTTTCTACCAATAACCTGAATGAATCTGGGAAAGGGTTTTCCCCGCAGAGCCTCTAGTTAAGAGCTTAGCCTAGCTGATGATCTGAGTTCAGCCTTATGAGGCCCTGAGCAGAGAATTCACATAAGCCTGTCTGGACTTCTGACCCACAGAACTAAGAGATAATAAAGAAACATCTTTATAAGCCACTAAATTTGCACTAATCAATTATGCAGCAATAGGAAGAGCACACAGATTTTGGTACCAGAAGTGGGGTGTTACTCTAAAAAGTACCCAAAATATAGGGATGACTGCGGGATTAGGCAGGAGGAGAAGTCAGAGAGATGTAAGGGATGTGGAAACTACAGAACACTGTTGTTGGCTTGAAGATGGAGCATCAGCTGCATGGATGGATTGGATGTTCCTAAGAGCTAAGAATGACCTTCTAGCTGAAAATCAGTAAGGAAATTCAGACCTTAGTCCTACAGCCAAAAGGAACCTACTTCTGCTAACAGTCAGAAGATGCTTGGAAGCAGTTTCATCCCCAGAATCTCCAGAGAAGAATCTAGTCCTTCTGGCACCTTAATTTTAACCTTGTGAGATGGTAAGCAAAGAAACAAAACTTCTGACTTACAGAAAAGTGAGCTAATAAGTGGATGCTGTTTTAAGCGGCAACGTTGCAGTAACCTATTATGTAGCAGCAATGGAAAACTAATATAGACACTGTAACCTACTTACTGAATAAACGCTATTTATTAAGTGAAAGTCATTTATTGAATGCCCATGAAGCAACTGATATGTAATATCAGGACACATTTCAGGTGAAGTCTGGGCTGAAAATGCTCCCTAAGAATTTTGATCCTGGATTTTTAGAATTGAAAAAAAAATTGTTTTGGAGATTAACTACATCTAGAATTGTCAGACATGTCTAAGCATCCCTGGTGATGTAGACAATATTTTTTGGCGGCAGTGGGAATTGTGTAAAAGCTACAGTCAAATATGATGGAGGCTCAGCATCAATATAATTTGGTCATTAATTTCCAAGGTTTACTCACAGGTCAGTAACATACAGAATAACTACAATGAAGTGCTTTTTTTTTTTTGCATAGGGTAAAGTCCCAGAACACTTAAAAGAGGGGTGGATATCAGTAGCTTAGGATGGCTTTACGAGGAGGGCAGTCTTGCCTTTAGTCATTAGCACTCAGCGAGTCTCAACATTGAGTACTAATGACTAAAGTGTAAGAAAACTGATGATGACCTAAAGTAAAACTGCACCATATCCATCAAGTCTGCTCCCCTGCCTCTCCCCCCACGTATTATCATATCTTATCACAGTGTGCCAAAAAAAGCACCCCTCTTATTTTAGTATATTTTTATGGGAAAAGATCAAAGAACACTCTCTCAGGGACTTAATTATCCTTCCTTGGAGGAAATCCTCTTTCAGCATGAAGGCAAAAACCAAAGGCCATTCCATCATGTTCTCCTTTCATCTATGCCTGTTAATTTTAAAACACATGTTTTGATATTAGAATATTTTAAAAATATAACTGCTGCACTGACATCTGGTACTATGGGCAACCAGCACAAGATTAACAACCAATGGGAACTGGAAATGCCTTTTCCTAGGAAGGGATGGGGATAAAAATAATTTGATGATCACTTTCATAAAGAAAGGCTTCCCTGGTGGCTCAGAGGGTAAAGCATTTGCCTGCAATGCAGGAGACCTGGGTTTGATCCCTGGGTTGGGAAGATCCCCTGGAGAAGGAAATGGCAACCCACTCTAGTATTCTTGCCTGGAAAATCCCATGGACGGAAAAGTCAGGTAGGCTAGAGTCTATGGGGTCACAAAGAGTCAGACATGACTGAGCGAATTCACTTTACTTCACTTCATAAAGAAAGACTTCCTAATTCACAAAGAAAAAAAAAAGGAAGTGCTATCAAAGAACTAATTTATAAATCATTGGATTTATAACCCTTATCTATTTAAGTTTTCTTAGAACCACTTCAGTTCAGTTGCTCAGTCTTGTCTGACTCTTTGCGACCCCATGGACTGCAGCACACCCGGCTTTCTTGTCCTTCACCAACTCCTGGAGCTTGCTCTATTTCTTAGAATAATGATTCTCAAACTGAATTACATACTGAAATTAACTAGAGATCTTTAACAAATTCTGATGCTTGGGTTTCACTCTCTTAAAAAATTCTGAATTAGTTGAAATGCAGTTTGGGCACCACGGTGTTATAAAAACTCTCCCAAGTGTTTTGGGAGAGTGGGATATGGCCAAGTGGGATACATATATTTGTTTACTAGTCTTGGCACACATGCCTCTGGGTCATGGCCAAGATATACATTTGATCTACTCTTGCGGAAGGGCAAGTATGAATCCAGTTTATCTTCTCCATTGGAAGACTGGATTCTAGAAATCTCTCAAATACCAAAATCTATGAGTAACTGCTCTGAAATGAACATGCCAGAGAACACTGCTTTTATCTTAGTATTTTTGCTTTTTCAAAGTTTTTAATTTTTTAAATTTGTCTGATTGCACTGGGGCAAGGTCTTGTTTGAGTGCAAACTGAATCTTCTTTTTAATAAGAAGGATGTGTCTCTCTACCTTGAGACCATGTACAGTCTAGTGGTGGCAGGCAGTGGCACAAAGATGTTCCTGATGGGATTAGAGGGACATGAGCAACATTAAAACCTTGCATCACAAATCCTGACTCCTTTACTGCTATCGCTGTGACATGAAAACTGGAAAATTAATAATTATAGCTTTAAAACCAACCTCAGTTGGCACAGTAGCAAATTTAACAATCAGTTATCTACCTTCTACACTACATGTGGGGACTTAAAACCTTCAGGCCAGGGATATACCCAACTAAAGGTAGCTTTAAATTTTATCTTGGCTGAAAATTGGATAGCAACACAACTTGACTTTTGCATCGATGTACAGAGGAGAGTAGAAACTTGAGTGAGAGAAGCTATTAGAAAGTGCATTTATTGGGGAGTGGACAGAATTAATGGAACTCTGATTTTTTTTTTTTTTTACCCCATCTTACATTTTCTTTAGTTCTCACTCTCATGTACATATTGATGATGAATCAATTGGAACATTTGTATGATTGCCAGAGTTTTCTGACCTGGGGCCTAAATAAGATTGTTTGCTGGAAGTTTTACTGATGTATAGTTGAAACTGGAAGGCTGGAGGCCAAACCGATACTTAACAATGACTCTGGATTGGATAGTTGACAAGCCCAGAAATTAAATAAATGCAGCCCCAGGAGGTGTTTCTTCAGCAGCTGAATTCATCCAAGATTTCTGCCCTGAGGTTCCAGGCACCTGATGGTGACTGTTTTCTCTTTCCATAACTTCTTTATCTCACTGGTGACTGACGGTTAAAAAGAATTTTGTGCCCTTTCCTCTCCCCTCCACCAAATGAAAAGTTCATGACCTTAAGGCATGCAGATAAAAGTAGACTGAAATGTTGTTTGCAGAGATACCTCCAAACAGAAAAAGAATTTTCCCATGGAGAATGTTCATCAGAGGCAGAAGAAAACATACCACTATAATATAATACTAGGTCATATTTGTTGATCAAGTTCTTTAGGCTGTGCACCTATCATACATTAACTCATTTAATTAACCACTCTGTGGGGTGGTTGCTGTCATTATTCTAATTTTACAAATTATGAAACTGAGATACACAGAGAATGTAAGCAACTTGCTGAAAATTACACAGATAGCAGTAAAAGAGTCAAGATTCAAGAACCTAGGCAATCTGGCTCCAACGAGCCCACTCTCTTAATCACTGTACTATATTTTAGTTGCTGTGAAAAGGAGCTCATGAAGTCAAGAAAGGGACACATTGCTCCACTGGGAAATGGGAATTTCAGGGAAGTTTCTGGAGGGCATTTGTATCTGAGCTTAAAAAAAATGTTAAATAGAAATTACATGGATGAAGTAAGTGAAAGGAGAATGAAATTTATAGCAGACGGGGCAATGCAAGTAAAATCAAAGAGGTTAAGAAAAGAAACACCTTCATATTGTGTGTTGAGCAGTTAGTTATGGCTGAGAGATAAGATCCAAACTAGGGAGATGGTATGGAGAGTTAAAGAAGGAGGGCACCATGACAGCTGTAGACCAAGTACTTGGACTTTATCCTACAATAAAGAAGCTCAAGTGTTTTTAACATGACCCATAGAAAGAAATACATTTTACACAACAACCTAGTATATTTATATACATAAGTTTGTACATATATACTGGAGAAAGAAATGGCAACCCACTCCAGAATTCCTGCCTGGAGAATCCCATGGATGGAGGAGCCTGGCAGGCTACAGTCTATGGGGTTGCAAGAGTTGGACATGACTTAGTGACTAAACCACCACCATACATATATACTCTACATTTATATATAGAGATATATAGAATACATATATATACTAAACATGTGAATGATTTTTATTTTTTATTTTATTTATTTATTTTATTATTTTTTTAATTTTTAATTTTACTTTATTTTACTTTACAATACTGTATTGGTTTTGCCATACATTGACATGAATCCACCACGGGTGTACATGCGTTCCCAAACATGAACCCCTCTCCCACCTCTCTCCCCATAACATTTCTCTGGGTCATCCCCGTGCACCAGCCCCAAGCATGCTGTATCCTGCATTGGACATAGACTGGCGATTCGATTCTTACATGATAGTATACATGTTTCAATGCCATTCTCCCAAATCATCCCACCCTCTCCCTCTCCCTCTGAGTCCAAAAGTCCACTATACACATCTGTGTCTTTTTTGCTGTCTTGCATACAGGGTCATCATTGCCATCTTTCTAAATTCCATATATATGTGTTAGTATACTGTATTGGAGTTTTACTTTCTGGCTTACTTCACTCTGTATAATCGGCTCCAGTTTCATCCATCTCATCAGAACTGATTCAAATGTATTCTTTTTAATGGCTGAGTAATACTCCATTGTGTATATGTACCACAGCTTTCTTATCCATTCATCTGCTGATGGACATCTAGGTTGTTTCCATGTCCTGGCTATTATAAACAGTGCTGCGATGAACATTGGGGTACATGTGTCTCTTTCAATTCTGGTTTCCTCGGTGTGTATGCCCAGCAGTGGGATTGCGGGTGAATGATTTTTAAAGTGGATGAAAAGTTTTAAGACAAAATAATTAACTTTACTATGTATCCATACTTTCTATTCTACTTTATTTTAGTCTACTTCACTTGTTTATTTGTTTAGGAAACTAGTTCAGTTCAGTTTGTGTCTGACTCTTTGAGACTCCATGGACTGCAGTAAGCCAGGCTTCCCTGTCCATCACCAACTCATGGAGCTACTAAAATTCATGTCCATTGAGTTGGTAATGCCATCCAACCATCTCATCCTCTGTCTTCTCCTTCTTTTCCCACTGTCAGTCCCTAAAAATACATGTTTAATTGGATACAACCCACAGTTTGAAAAAGAAAAACAGGTATTATAAATATATGGAATAATGGTGATCAATAAAGGATTTTGATCATGTCAGGGAGAGTTATCACTCAACTGGATCACTTTTATAATATTCATTAGGTGTTTAGGGTGATTCTGAAAAACAGACTGGGAGGAAAGAGAGAATTTTCCAAGATCAGGCAAAAAAGGACAGGGAATCCAAAATCAAGTCTAGCTAGACAGCAGGAAGAATAAATTCAATAAGTTCGAGGGAAGATTCCCTATTGGAAGCATGGTCAAAGAACAGTCATAGAATCCTCATTCTTTGGTTTAGTGCTTATCTTGGTTATCTTCATAGGGTTTCTGACACACTCACCTGAGGGACAGGAAATAAAAAAGTGGTATCTCCTTCTGACTCTAGATTTATCTTTCTAGGCACCGACCATATGAAAACCCATTTTGCTTGTCTGAGAATAAAACCTCAAAGGGAGGGGATATATGTATACATATGGCTGATTCATGATGCTGTACAGCAGAAACTAATACATTATAAAGCAATTATATTCCATTAAAAAATGTACACAGGATTGTTCTGCAACGTTATTAAAAGCAGATGAAGAGACATGGCTTTCTCTGCTCAACCCACTCATACAAATGGCTATGCAACTACCAGGAACAAACTTAGTATTTCTTTCTCAATATCAGAGGCTTGAAAGATTTTTTCTTCAACTTATTAAAGACAAGGCAATAATGCCTTAAAAATATTTTAAACTTCAGAATAATTATTAGTAACATATTTGGTGCTATTGGGTTATTATAATCCCCTAATTTTAAAATATTCAAATATAGTTGGACTCTTATTTTTCTATTTTTAGTACTGATTTTAAGTAGAAAAGAAAAGCAAAAACAAAGGAAGTTACATTTAAACAAATGAGTGAGCTCAACAAAGAAACAAAGAGGTTCTAGGATTTCCCAATCTGATATTCTCGGAATCTGGGACTGGGCAGAAGTCCTAAAGTCAGTGTGGGAAAGGTGGAGAGGAACCAGGTTCTAGAACAGAGATATTTACTCTTTTGCCCTATCTGGCCCAATCCACCTCCAAAAATAAAAAACACAGACATACAAACAAACAAACAAACAAGAAAACAAAGCTAAAATAGAAACGTAGCCACTAAAACTGTCGATTCTGGACTAGGTTGTCTGTTGACACCTGACTTTCAGAAAATCCAATTTTCCCATAACTCATTCATTTTAGCCTTCAATTCTAAAGAAATTACCCTCTTCCCAGACAGAGTTTGCATAAACAAACACATAACAACCTACAATTTCCCATTACCCTACAGTTAGCTCATTGTCAGTAGAATTTTATTTCCTAGTCCATGAGAGAACCAATCAAGACAGACACTTGGAAATGTACTTTTGCTACCTTGGATCATCACTATCTAAGAATATTAATTCTGACTTCAGAATTCAGCAGCAACAGTTCAGAGAATATCTGAAACCTATTTCAGACAAGATGGAGTGTAAGCAAATAAATAAAATAAAAACAATGGGCAAGTCACTAAGAAACTTTTACCAAGTCTGATATTGGAAAGAGTTCATTCCAGCTGACTGTCATAGATTTTAGTTCAAAATATACTAGGCCTTCTCCATGGTAATACACGCTAAAATGAGGAAAGTCTAGATTTTCAGTCAATCAGCAGAGTAATAAGGACATAATTTTATTTAACCTTCCTACATGGCTATTGCAGGTTGAATACAGTAACCAAAATGGGCCTTAGAATAAGGCAATAACCTTCAGCCCAAAAGGACTCAGTTTCAGATCCTAAACCAATGACATAACGAGTGTTTTTGTGAAAATCATTTGGCATGCAAATTATTTGAAAGTCATTAGGAGGTAGTACGTACCTACATGCATAACGAGTCCATTTTTTTGTTAGCATATCCCTAAAGACTTCCCTGCTGTGTGTGTTATACAGCTGCTGCTTTGTTTTATGTGTTTGCATTAAAATTTTAATTTTCATATACACATCCTTAGGCCATTTTATGAAGGGCATGACTTTTAAAATTTGGCCAATATATTACATTAATGTAAAATAAGGTCATCTAGCAAGTTGTCCTAAATCAGTTCTCTGTGTTCCCTCTGCACACTCAAACCTTCCAATGTGGTTTATTTATTATGGGTAATGCAGAAGTAAGATGCAGGCTCTGAACTCTGACCATCTGTCAGATTAACGTGCACATGCACTGACTTTCTCCAGATGATGGATCCTACCACGAGTCCTCCCTAGAAGAATATATCAATCCTCTTACCCGGGAAAATAAACAAAAGCCACAATTGATTTATATCAACAACGCATACATAAGATAGAGCTTCGCCCTAAATTGGCCTTTGTGACTAGAATACGACTTCATTGCCTCAGAAAACCTGTCTAGTATTATGCAAGTAAAAGGACTGTGGCAAGGTTTAAAAAAAAATAATTTTAAAAAGGAAGCAACATAATGTAGTGATTAGGAATAAAGATTCTGGGACCGGATAGTGTCTACGAGAGCCAGTTCAACCATTAACTACCATGTGAGTGTGTCCTAGTTACTTCACCTCTTTGAACCTGCTTCCTCAATTTAAAATAAGAACAACAGTAATGAATACTTACAAAAGACCTATTGTAAAGGATAAAAGATCCATGTAAAGCATTGACATCTCATTCAACATATTTATTATTATTATTATTACTACTACAGAGATAACTTTAGAATTGCTATTAAAAATCAAATAAGGATGTGGGTGGCATGCTGTATTGTAAATTCTGATTCAACCAGCCAGTATACATATGACATTCATATCAAATTGTCACCACAGAGCACAGTACTTAAGGAAAAAGTTTTGGCTTTAAATCTTAACTCTATGAATTTATCAGATTGTTTCACTCATTATCACCTTGACGTCTCTACAAAATGTATAAGAATAATATTACCTCCTTTATAGCCTTGTTGGGATGGTTAAATAAGTTAATATATGTCAAACTCCTAGGAAAAAAACAAGCAACTCTGGAACTTTTAAGCACATAGCAAATATTTGCCATTGTTATTATCCAGTCTAATTCTGAAGAGAAAATGGCCAAATACTGAAAAATCCAGAAAAACAACAGAACTAATCTAGTAGTCATTAAAACAATAATCATATAAAAATCATAATAATAACCATTAAAATAATAATGCTATGAGTGAGTGAGTAAAAGTCATTTAGTTGTGTCTGACTTTTTGTGACCCCGAGGACTGTATACAATCCATGGAATTCTCCAGGCCAGAGTACTAGAGTGGGTTGCCTTTCCCTTCTCCAGGACATCATTCCAACCCAGGGATCAAATCCAGGTCTTCCACATTGCAGGCAGATTCTTTACCAGTTGAGACATCAGGGAAGTGACTAGAGTGGGTAGCCTATCCCTACTCCAGTGATCTTTCTCAGAAGTTGAACTGTTGATCTCCTGCATTGCAAGCAGATTCTTTACCAGCTAGGCACCAGGGAAGCCCAATAATGTTATAATTAGCTCAGATAGAACATGCTATTGTTCACTTGTTTTTTCATATAAACTATCCAACATGTGGGCTTCCCTGGTGGCTTGGTGGTAAACAACCCTCTTGCCAATTCAGGAGGCATGGGTTCAATCCCTAGGTCAGGAAGATCCCCTGGAGAAGGAAATGGCAATCCACTCCAGTATTCTTGACTGGGAAATCCCACAGATAGAGGAGCCTGGCAAGCTACAGTCCATGGGGTCGCAAAAGAGTCAGGCATGACTTAGCAACTGAGCACACATGCAAATCCAACATGGACTTCTCAACAAGCCTGTGATGGAGGCAAGTTATGGATTATTATCATCAGATTATACTTCATGAAACTGAAGCTCAAAAATCAATGAGTCGCTGAGCTACATAATAACACTGAATAATAGAGCCCAGGGCTAACATCTCGGGCCTCCTGCTTCAGTGTCCTTTCAACGACACTGCTTCTCAACAACCAAAACCCCAAATCCACAGCAAGGCTGTCCAACAGCCAAACTGATACAGAACCCTCCTGAAACAAGACACTGTGATTTCCCAAATCAAAGCACAGTGCCTCTGGACTCAGTAATTCTAGTGAAATTATAGGTAACAACCACTAAAAATGCACAGATCATAGGGTCATCACTACAGAGATGCATCCTAGAACTATCAGTTCTGGTATTAACAGATTATATTCATGTGAAGAGGATCCAGTTTCCATTGTCCGTGACACTTCATATTCCCTTTGTCTCTCAAGTCTGTTAATGATTATTTGCAGCTGGATAGGGCATTGCAGGAACAGGTTATCTTTTTTTCTTTTTTTTTCTTGGCCACTTGGTGAGGCTTGCTGAAACTTAATTCCCAGACCAAGGCCCTTGGCAGTGAAAGCACTGAGTCCTAACCACTGAACTGACAGGGAATTCCTATGAACAGGTTACTTTAAAATATATTCTTGTGCTTCTTCATTTTTTCAGCCACTTCAGTGGAAAAGAATATATCTTCATTTTGTTTTTAAATTGTTGTTTTCCCCATTCAGGCTATTCCTAATTACACACCACAGTAAGGGACAGTTAGTATATCTCTAGTGCTCCTGGCTTTGCAAATAACAGGTGGAATCTGTTTAACAGCAGGAAACCATCACCCCATGGCAATTCTCCTCTATGCTTTTGATAAAATTCATGGCCATAGAAGATTGCATTATGCAAATTTCCAAGCATTAGAACTTTGCCACTTTTAGCTTGTTTCTGTCATTAAAAATGAAAGAATATATGTGGATATACACTCATGCCAAAAATACATATATAAGCATATATATGTCTTCATTTATAACAAAGAAAAATGGCTTAATTTTATATATTTGAAAATAAGACGATTTAGCACTCAACTCAGAATTTACACTGCACTAAGGTGAAAGAGAGGAAAAAAAAAACTGAAGTCAGTAAACACACAAATTTTTCCATTGACAAGGTGCCCTTCCTCAGCTTCTCTTCACTTTACCTCTGATTTTATTTTCAAATTATGGGCTTCAGACAATTCTGCACAATATTTTTTCCTCCTGGAGGGAGGTCATCCTTATGTCTTTTGGGGAAGAAGCTGCTCATGAACACTCTTAGTCAGGGAGGCAGTCAATAAGCATTTAATGACTCCCTGGTTCACTAAGTACTGTCCTAGGTGCTTAGAACTAAGACTTTCTTCAGGGCAAACAAGAAGGGGAAAGCTGCAACTTTCAGCATCATTACTTATATGAATGCTACAGACTGACTTGCTCTCCTCCCAAATTCATATGTTGAAGCCCTAACTTCTGATGTGATGGTATTTGGAGATGGAATTTTTTGCGGGGTTGGGTGGGTTTAGATGAAGCCATGTGGGTGGGGCTTAGGCAGAAGATAGATGAGCTCCAAGTTAGAACTTTACAACCAGCCTCCTGTTTACACTTCCAGATATAAATAACAAAAGGAACAGGGTAAACAGCTGAACATTGCCTCCAGTGGACACTTTAAGACCAAGGTAATGGCAGGGGCAGAGAGGAGCTGGGCCCTACCAAGATAAGAGATAAAGAGATCACATATTTTTCAATTCTCAAGGTCAAGGAGGTCATCTCGATGACATATGCACAGAAAGACTCCTTGGGAATCAAAAAGGGAGAGGGTGCCACCCCATAATAGGTGATGTCAACGTACCCATAAGCCTCCTTGCTAGGGTCCGTTCTGGCTGAGAGATGCAAGTGTGCACATGGGAGAACCTTGAGATAAACCACATATGGACTCAGAACCAGGGAGAGCAAGATGATGGGCCAGAGGAGATCCAGAAGAAACACCCCATATAAAAGATTCAAACTACCATGAGGGCATGACTCTCTGAGCTTGCCTGTGTGTCTATCCACACATACTCTTTTTCCTCCTAATAAACACTGTTTCACTACTTTCTGTGTCTATGTGGAAATTCATTTCTACAAAGCCAATGGGCCAGGGTTGTGTCATTGGTCACTGATCCTCGTGGTTTAGTGGCCAGGATTTAGCACTCTCAGCATCACAGCCTGACCTCAGTTTCTGGCGAGGAACTGAAAATCTGCTTCAAGCTTCTGGAGGCCAAGGCCACCCAAGATCAGGGTCTTCATGAAGGGATTTTGTTGTTCAGTTGCTCAGTCATGTCTGACTCTTTGCAACCCCCATGGATTGCAGCATATCAGGTTTCCCTATCCTTCACTATCTCCTGGAGTTTGCTGAAACATGTCCATTGAGTTGATGATGTCATCCAACCATCTCATCCTCTGTCACCCCCTTCTCCTCATACTCTCAGTTTTCCCAGCATCAGGTAATGTCCTTATAAGAAGAGACCAAAGAGGTTGTGCATTCCCACGTTCCCATTCTGTCTCTCTCAGTCTCTCTTTCATCTCTCTCCCTGCCATGAGAGGAATGGGCAGGAAGGCACTCACTTATGAGTCAGGAAAAGAGCTTTCACCAGCAATCATCTTGATCTTGGACTGTGAGAAAATAGTTTTTTAAGCCACCTAGTCTATGATATTTTGTTATGGCAGCCAGCATTAAGACAATCACTGATCTCCTTAGGCCATGAATAAAAGATAAAAATATTTTCTTTTTCCACCTCACGACCTATTAAAACAAACAAACAAACAAAATTGGTATGTCTCCTTGGGCCAAATGCCTTATGGTGACATATATGTTTTGGCTCTGGACCAAATTTACAGACTGAATGCTTCCATGATCAAGAAGACTCAAAAATTCACAAGCACACCACCTCTTAGGCAAATTAGAAAGATTTCCAACAGCTTACTATTTTGTATCAGAGTTTCTCAGCCTCTTCATTATCAGCATTTTGATCCACATAATTCTCTGCTGGTGGGTTATCCTATGAATTTTAGGTCATTAAGCATCATGCCTGGCCTCTATGTTTGATATGCCAGGAGCATCCCCCAACCCAGTTATGACAAGCAAAAACATTTTCAGACCTTGCATAATATACCCTGAGGGAAAAATCATCTCCATCAAAAATTCCTCCATATGTGTGTGCTAAATTGCTTCAGTTGTGCCCAACTCTTTGCAACCCCATGGACTGTAGCCCACTGGGGTCCTCTGTCCATGGGATTCTCCAGGCAAGGATATTGGAGTGGGTTGCGATGCCCTTTTCCAGGGGATTTTCCTGACCTAGGGATCAACTCTACATCTGCATTGCAGGTGGATTCTTTACCACTGAGCCACTGGTGAAGAAGTGGCTTTTGATGGGAAGCCTATCGGGAATCCCTATCTAGACCAAAACGTCACCAAACATATGTAATTATGTCACAGAAATATCCTGTAACAATGGCATATAATGGCCTAGCAATATAAGGACTTTAAACATCATAAGAATCTCTCTGTCCATCTCTGCTTGTCCGCTTCTATTTCTCTCCTTTCTCTCTCTCTCTCTCTCAAATACACACACACAGAAAATAAATGCCTGTTAGAAAAAAGAAAAGAAGGAAACAAGGCATCATGAAGCAGAGAAAGAGAGTACAATCTCAAGAGAGAAAGTCTTCGTTGATTTGAGTTCTGAGCCTACCCTGAATTTTAGAAAAGTCTCATAATCTCTCCAAGCCACTGCTTTTACATATGCAAATTTGGGGAGTTGCCTAGAAGATACATATAGTCCCTTTAAACAATCTCTTTTCCTTAATGTATTTCAGATGAGTGGAGTAGAAGGAACATTTTGAGTTTAAAGTTCTGAGAAAAATTAAGTGAGCTAAGTTACATTCTAACATAAAATAGATGAGCTTCAATTCTAAGAACAACTTGGCCAGCTATCCTGAGTATCTTTGATGATGCCAGGAACAGATTGGCTGGATGGCACTGAATGAAGAAAATCTCTTCAACACAGCCTGCTCAATCTGGACTATTCAATGTTCTGCCTAGGATAACTTTAATTTGGGGAGGCTTAGAATTTTTCCTTGGTGTCTCATAGGCTGTAGGAAGGACAGTCCATGATAAATGCCATCTTCATTAAAAGTAAATTCTTGCCAATGATTTCCTGCTACTTTGTTCTACAATGCTGCATATAATTTGAGATCTGTTGTCCACAAAACAGAAGTTACACAAGGTTGGAAAGAACTTTCTACTCTCTTCTAGAAACTTATAATACCAAACAGGGATCCAGAGGGATGCATCTGAAATTTGCTGTGGAATTTGGATTATCAATGACCCAGTGCAACGGCAAACCCTTTGACTGGTTCATTGGCTAGAAATGGAACAAACAAAAGGGGGAGAAAAAGTCATCTGTTAAAACATCTGACCATATCCTTGCTATAAAATGTATGCCATAAAGTATTATTGCAATATTTAGCCATGTTTTACATTGGAGGTTCTCCATGAAAATAGTTTTAAGAAGCATGTCAGCTTGTAGCTGCAGAAGACAGAGGTAAAAGCAGTACTTGGGATCAGGAAGTAGTCCTTGGGACTATGGAAGACTCAAGAAGTCATATATAAATTTCCCCCTGTCTTCATTTCAGAGAATGTGCTCTTTGTAATGGTAAATAAGGAAGAATATTTGAGAACCTTTTATATTCACAATGAAAACAAAGAAAATACCAAAGACTGTATTCCCAGGTTTCTCAGTTCAAAGGTACCAACCTCATTGTTCCAGAAAAGTCATTGGCCAGAAAAGTCATTCAGGATGACAACTGGAGAATAGTAGCTTTAGGAATTAATAGGAAATATCTCATTAAATACTTCAGTAATATCAAGCTACTCTCTTCACAAAAAGATGGAACTATTCTCTAATTCAACACTTCTCCCAGGGAGAAGACAGTAGATGTGGGTAAGTAAATGTTCCTAACCTGTCTAGTCACATTAGCATATTAGCCACAGAGAGAGAAGATAAATAAATTCTGGGACCACCTGAAGTGATTTGTTGATCAACTGTGTACATAATTATTGCTTTTGTTTCATTAATTTTAATTACCTGTTTTCCTTTTGTCCTTATGCCCGGAGGTGAATTTTTCATCACAAATGGGGGTTGATTTTATGAATATTATATGCAAACAAGCAAATTAGACTCACTGAACTTGTGAAATCATTTCTCCACCTTCCCTCCTCTAGGGTGAGCTGATATTTTCTGATACTGATTCTGTGGTAACATTCACAAAGGTATTAATCAGGAAAACAGGAGCTTTTGTGAATTCAGTACAGCTTATTTCAGAGTACCTCATAACACACTACCAAATCTATGACCCCAATAATAGCAGTCCCTTAATTATAAACAAATCACATGTTTAAATGGTTGCCCCTTTTACATACTGCATATTGGCACACTCTTTACAATTTTCACAAGAGCTCTTGAGGAAGAAAAGGATAGAGAATAAAAAGTAGCTGCTGCTTAGGGGTGATAAACCTGCAGGTAGATACCCTCACAGACCTAAGCCACCTCTTACTCCCCCTCTCCTTTTCACCCTGCCTCTAAATGATCATTTTGCTTTTTGACACCATTATTCTAAAATTAAGTATTGTATCCCATATTTGTGGGTAACACACAGCTTTTTTATTATTTTCATTTTTAAGCAATTATTATCAAAGTTTAATTTTTATTTTTAATGATAATAGCCATATTTTGGTGAGAGCCTTTGAGCCAGATCCCTATATTTTGCTGGAGTTCCTGCAAATGTGTATATGCCCTTTTAAAAGTCTTGCAAATACTAATAACCATTGATCCAGTCACTGTAATCATGTGGAAGAATATATCCAAGAGTAATTATCTTAAAGAAAAATAATGTTTTCTTCTCACAGATGTTCAAAATAGCATTATTTATAATATTTGTGTGTGTGTGTGTAAACTCATTAGGGGCTTTCATTCTTGAATATTTTCCAATTTTTATTTAAGAAGTATTTAGTATATATAATTAAAATAATTTACTTTTAAAAAGCATTCTCCTTTAACAATGATGAGAGTATTAAAGTACTGAAAGAGCTGAGTAACTTAAATATGATGTATATGACATAAAAACATGAGACTCTATTAAAGGAAAGAAAGAGAAAACATGGAGCTATTTTAATGCTTCTTATTACAATTGATTGACAAACTGAATGATGAAACACTAGAATTTCAGTTTCTCTGAGGCAAAAAAAAAAGTCTTATTTATTGTTTTGTCCTTTACTCCTTGTCTGGAATACTATGGGTACACAATAAACTCTTGCAAATATATGAATACAGCCTTTTAATTGGTTCAGAAGCATGAATAGCAAAACAGCTCTTTTAAATAGAACATGGATTTCTTAAGAGGGAACAGATATAGTTGCTTCCTCATTCAGCTTCATATTGGTCTCATTGTACAGGCAAATAGTTACCTTCTCTGGGTCTCATTTACCTCATTGGTAAAGTAATCCAGTACTTTGCCTTTCCAATAGCAGAAAGCTAGATAAGAGAAATAGTAACCATTCATAACTGAGGCATAAACTTTATCTTTTCACATGGAAACGTAAATACTTTATTCTTGACATTGCTCTGCTGATAAGTTTCACACCTTTGCTTATATGAAGAACAATAAATAGGAAAAAGTGCTCAGTAATTTCATCGACATATCTGCTGACTTATTGTCCTCAGCTCTCAGTACTAGTAACAACCACTCCATGAACTTGATGACTTCACTAGATTATGTTGGAAAATGAGAAAATAAACTGTAGTGAGAACTTTCAACTACAGGAAAGGTCAGGTGAAAGTGAAAGTCAAAGTCGCTTAGTCGTGTCCTACTCTTTGTGAACCCATAGATGATACTGGACTGCAAAAATAGGAAGTCAAGAGCTACCTGGAGTAACAGGCAAGTTTGGCATTGGAATACAAAATGAACCAGGTCAAAAGCTAACAAAATGTTGCCAAGAGAATGCACTGGTCATATCAAATACCCTCTTCCAACAACACAAGAGAAGACTCTACACATGGACATCACCAAATGGTCAACTGAAATCAGATTGATAATATTCTTTGCAGCCAAAGATGGAGAAGCTCTATACAGTCAGCAAAAACAAGACTGGGAGCTGACTGTGGCTCAGATCATGAACTCCTTATTGCCAAATTCAGACTTAAATTGAAGAAAGTAGGGAAAAATACTAGACCATTCAGGTTTGATCTAAATCAAATCCCTTATGACTATACAGTGGAAAAGAAAAATAGATTCAAGGGATTAGATCTGATAGAGTGACTGAAGAACTATGGATGGAAGTACATGAAATTGAACAGGAAGCAGTGATCAAGACCATCCCTAAGAAAAAGAAATACAAAAAGGCAAAATGGCTGCCTGAGGAAGCCTTACAAATAGCTGTGAAAAGAAGAGAAGCTAAAGGCAAAGGAGAAAAGGAAAGATATACCCATTTGAATGCAAAGATAGCAAGGAGAGATAAGAAAGCCTTCCTCAGCTATCAATGCAAAGAAATAGAGGAAAACAAGGGAATGGGAAAGACTAGAGATCTCTTCATGAAAATTAGAGATACCAAGGGAACACTTCATGCAAAGATGGGCACAATAAAGGACAGAAATGGTATGGACCAAACAGAAGCAGGAGATATTAAGAAGAGGCGGCAAGAATACACAGAAGAACTATACAAAAAAGATCTTCATGACCCACATAACCATGATGGTGTAATCACTCACCTAGAGCCAGATGTCCTGGAATGCAAGTCAAGTGGGCCATAGGAAGCATCACTACGAGCAATGCTAGTAGAGATGATGGAATTCCAGTTGAGCTATTTCAAATCTTAAAAGATGATGCTGTGAAAGTGCTGCACTCAATATGCCAGATAATATGGGAAATTCAACAGTGGCCACAGGACTGAAGAAGGTCAGTTTTCATTCCAATCCCAAAGAAGGCAATGTCAAAGAATGTTCAAACTAATACACAATTGCACTCTTCTCACGCACTAGCAAAATAATGCTCAAAATTCTCCAAGCTGGACTTCAACAGCATGTGAACTGTTCAATTCCACATGTTCAAGCTGGATTTAGAAAAGGCAGAGGAACCAGAGATCAAATTGCTAACATCCACTGGATCATCGAAAAAGTAAGAGAGTTCCAGAAAACATCTACTTTTGCTTTACTGATTATGCCAAAGCTTTTGACCTGGTGGGTCACAACAACTATGGAAAATTCTGACAGATATGGGAATACCGGACCACCTGACCTTCCTCCTTAGAAATCTGTATGCACATCAAGAAGCAACAGTTAGAACTGGACATGGAACGACAGACTGGTTCCAAATCGGGAAAGGAGTACATCAAGGTTGTATAGTGTCACCCTGCTAACTTCACTTATATGCAGAGTACATCATGTGAAATGCCTAGCTGGATGAAGCACAAGCTGGAATCAAGATTGCCAGGAGATATATCAATAACCTTAGATATGCAGATGACACCACCCTTATGGCTGTAAGCGAAGAAGAACTAAAGAGTCTGTTGATGAAAGTGAAAGAGGAGAGTGAAAAAGTTGGCTTAAAGTTCAACATTCAGAAAACTAAGATCATGGTATCTGGTCCCATCACTTCATGGCAAATAGATGGGGAAACAATGGAAACAGTGAGAGACTTTACTTTTTTGGGCTCCAAGGTGACTGCAGCCATGAAATTAAAAGATGCTTGCTCCTTGGAAGAAAAGCTATTACCAACCTAGACAGCATATTAAAGAGCAGAGACATTACTTTCCAACAAAGGTCCATCTAGTGAAAGCTATGGTTTTTCCGGTAGTCATGTATGGATATGAGAGTTGGATTTTTATAAAAGAAAATTGAGTGCTGACGAATTGATGCTTTAGAACTGTGGTGTTGGAGAAGACTCTTGAGAGACCCTTGGACTGCAAGGAGATCCAACCAGTCAATTCTAAAGGATATCTGTCCTGAATATTTATTGGAAGGACTGATGCTGAAACTCCAATATTTAGCCACCTGATACGAAAAAGTGATTCATTGGAAAAAACCGTGATGGTGGGAAAGATTGAAGGTGGGAGGAAAAGGAGACGACAGAGGATGAGATGGTTGGATGGTATCACCAACACAATTTACATGAGTTTGAGTATGCTCCAGAAGTTGGTGATGGACAGGGAAGCCTAGCGTGCTGCAGTCCGTGGGGTTGCAAAGAGTCGGACATGGCTAAGTGGCTGAACTGAACTGAACTGAGACTACACAGTTCATGGAATTCTCCAGGCCTGAATACTGGAGTCAGTAGCCATTCCTTTCTCCAAGAAATCTTCCCAATCCAGGGATTGAACCCAGGTCTCCTGCACTGCAAGAGGATTCTTTACCAGCTGAGCCACAAGGGAGCACAGGTATAATTTGGTAACTTCAGTTAAAGACAGTATCAAAAATTCTTTAAAACATAATCCTTAGGACTGCATTAAGTTCTAAATTTAAAGTTTAAAAAAAAAGGCAAGATTTTCATAACTTTTTTGAGAGCTGCAAGGGAAAGCAAAAATAACAACAATAATGCTTTATCATTCCCAATTACTTTGAGATATTCTCCATGGATTACTATTTCCTAAAATTCACCCCTCTCCATCCCCTTTTTAAAGATTTTTTTAAAAGCACACAGCTATTCTTTGATAAGAAAAAAGCCACTGTTAAGAGTTTGGCACAGGACCTAAAACACAGAAGCCTCTCAACCAATGTTAGCTCCTCTTTTTTCCCATCTCACTTAATCTTTCTTGTTTCTATGAGCTAAGTTTTATTTTATAAGACTTCTTCCTTGATCTTCTAGATTCAAAAAAGATATCATTGAGTGGCAAAGAATGAAGTTTAAAATTCTAGATTACTGACTCTAAGTGTCAGTAAAGTCAACTGGCTTCTACATTTTGTGGAATGCTTCCATATTCTGGGGTTCCACTTCCCTTCTTGTTTTTCTCTTTGAATTTGTCTGTTTCTTTCTTTCATAACCCATTGCTCTTTGTGAGCTGGGATTATTAAATTGTACTTTCAATTCTTTGGAGCTATAAATCCCAGTTCATCCAGGTGAATTTGCCCTTATACTGGTGTACATTGCTCTTGGATTTTCTCCTCTTTTGAATGGCTCCTGTCCTTCAAAGTTTGTTCACTCCATTTTCTAGTGGAGTATTACCATCCTCCACTGTGGAAAGTCACAACCATAAATGTTATCACAGAGACATGTCATAAAAATCTATCTGTATTATATAGAATCAGCAGATATAAAAAGAAAGCTCTTCTAAGTAAGAAGTGTAATATTCCAAATTTCATAGTTATTGGTAGTAGATTGATTTTGGGAGTAGAGCCCAGGAATAGTGTTATCACATAATTCACTTTGGATTAAAATTCAGTAAAATAAATCTGTAAATTAGAACTCATGAAAGAGTCATTAGACATAAAGCATGTAGATGATCTAATTATAAGGTTGTTATGTCAAGGGGTATTAAAATATGAGTTTAGCAATGGATACATAGAATAGAGGGACCGATACTCAGTCTAATTCTATTAAATGTAGGCTTCAAGAATTCAGATCTCCAGCAATGTGCTGTGACATGTTTCAACCAATTTCTAGAAGATATTTAGAAAGAAGTATTTCCTCAAATGTGACTTCAGATGTGAACCAAGAGAAAAACACAAGGGATAAAGCTATCAACATTTTTTTTCCTTTCTGTTAGGACAACACTGAAAATTTGTCAGAAGCATCTGGTCCGGAAATAACACAATAGAATAGAAATTGACAACTCAGGCTTAAAAGTTAATTTCAAAGATTTATTATACTAGAGGGTTTATATTTAGCAGCTGTCAATTTGCTACCAACAACTGTAATAAAAATCAGCAAAACCTGAACTCTTCTCCTGCCAGAGTCATCTGTGAGTGTTGGGGATCTTTGTGACATTGTTTCTTGATAAAGCAAATATCTATTTCACTGAAACAATATCTTTCTCTATTGAAAAAAAAAATTATTTGACAAAAAAGGACTTTTTCTACATTTTGAAAAAATTAGTATATGAAAAAGTGTGGGATTTTATTATTGTTTCAAGATATTTAGGCAGTGTTTTCTAACCTGGCGTAATTTTTGACCCCTGAGGGGCTATTTGGTGATATCTAGAAAAATTTGTTTGTCACAGTGGGGGATACTATTGCTATCTAGTGCACAGAGACCAGAGTGTTGCTAACAAACAAGGCAACTCCTATGACAAAGAATATTTGACCCAACATGTTGACAGTGCTCAGGTTAAGAAAATTTGTTAAAAGGAATTCATTTGATGTATTTAAAGATAGGTTTGCATTCACAAACTTTGTAGACAATGGTTTCCATTAGAAGTGTGGTAGAGAGTTGCTCCAGGCAGACACTGGCTGTGCTTCAAGTAACTGCTATCAGAACAACAGTTTAACTTTTTAGATTAAGATTATAGCAAGTACTGATGTAATTAAGTCTGTGTCAGCACTTATACTAGATATGTTTCTATGTACGACACTTTAAAACTGGGTAATAAAAATGAATCCTCAACTAAAATGGTACAGGAAACTTCTTTCTATAATAATCTTCTAAATGTACCTTAGCTAATGTTCCACACAAGCTCTTCAAACAAATGTTAAAAAAATTGAATATAGTCTTATCACAACTTTTATTTCATCACTTTTTCAAATTAAAGGTGTTTTCAAAAAGCATATATAAAATATAATTAGGCCACTCATTTTTAAAGTAATAATTTTAGGGACTATATATAATAGAAACAGCTACTTTCAATTCAAAAAAAAGGACTAAGGGTGCATATTTTGTCATATCTACTTTCTATTAATTATTGAGAAAAATATTTTATATATAATATTGATTGACTTTAAAAAATGTCATCTAACATGTAAAAGTATTTTCAGAAAAACTATTATTTTATTATTTACCCAGTGAAAAATAAAAGAACAGAGAATAATACAGGGGCAAATATCCAATAAAATTTATCTTTTGGCAAATATTATCACAAAGAAATTTAAGCAGGACATACTCCACTATCAACATAATGATTTTCATTTAAACCAGAAAACATTTCAAAATTGAGGATCTTAAAACTTTCTCCTTCATTTAGATCCTGAAAACACTTAACATCTCTCCCTCCCTCCCTTCTATCCTTCATCTTTACCTTCCTTCAATTCAACACTTCCACAGCACTTAGAATTTACCTATTATCTGTCCAAATTTTTAGAACTGGCCATGGAACAACAGACTGGTTCCAAATAGGAAACAGAGTATGTCAAGGCTGTATATTGTCATCCTGCTTATTTAACTTCTATGCAGAGTACATCATGAGAAACGTTGTGCTGGAGGAAGCACAAGCTGGAATCAAGATTGCCAGGAGAAATATCAATAACCTCAGATATGCAGATGACACCATCCTTATGGCAGAAAGTGAAGAAGAACCAAAGAGCCTCTTGATGAAAGTGAAAGAGGAGAGTGAAAAAGTTGGCTTAAAGCTCAACATTCAGAAAACTAAGATCATGGCATCCGGTCCCATCACTTCATGGCAATAGATGGGGAAACAGTGTCAGACTTTATTTTTGGGGGCTCCAAAATCACAGCAGATGGTGACTGCAGCCATTAAATTAAAAGACGCTTACTCCTTGGAAGGAAAGTTATGACCAACCTAGACAGCATATTAAAAAACAGAGACATTACTTTGTCAACTAAGGTCCGTCTAGTCAAGGCTATGGTTTTTCCAGTGGTCATGTATGGATGTGAGAGTTCGCCTATAAAGAAACCTGAGTGCCAAAGAATTGATGCTTTTGAACTGTGGTTTTGGAGAAGACTCTGGAGAGTCCCTTGGACTGCAAGGAGATCCAATCAGTCCATCCTAAAGGAGATCAGTCCTGGGTGTTCATTGGAAGGACTGATGCTAAAGGTGAAACTCCAATCCTTTGGCCACCTGATGTGAAGAGCTGACTCATTGGAAAAGACCCTGATGCTGGGAAAGATTGAGGGTGGGAGGAGAAGGAGACGACAGAGGATGAGATGGTCAGATGGCATCGCCGACTTAATGGACATGAGTTTGGGTAAACGAGTTGGTGATGGACAGGGAGGCCTGGTGTGCTGCAGTTCATGGGGTCGCAAAGACTCAGTCATGACTGAGTGACTGAACTGACTGAACTGATATTAACTCATTAATTCTCCTAACACGCACACACACACCCCCTACATTTCATAGTCAATAGAACTAAGATGTACAGAGATCAAGTAAATACCCAAGGTCTCATAGATTGTAAGTGACTGAGATAAGACTTGTATCAATGAAGGCTGATCCTAAAAACCATGTCCTTTTCATCTTTTGTAGGTAGCCTCTTCTCTATATCATGTGCTACTAATTTTCATATTTATCTCAGGTCTGCCCCAGTAGTGTAACCTTGAAGGAAACTGAATGTGAGTGAAAGGTTTCAGGTCAAGTCAAAAAGAAAGTTGGTGCAGGATGGTGGCCTTATCAGCTGGTTCATCCATGGAGTTATTTTGGCCAGAAATCTCTTAGAAGTTGAAAAATAGTTAGATCTAAATTGAAAGCATCTGTTCTCTTCCTGTCATCTGTTTATGGCATCCATTTTAAGTCACTAACAACTCATTTATTCTCCATAAGGAGAGCCAGAATAGGATGGTATTTAAGAGGGTGGACTCTGGAACTCAACTCTTCAGTTTAATTCCTGGAATGGCTATAATTATGTTTCTATTGCATTTCTTGAATGTTAGGCAGGGACAATGCTATGTTTTCTTCTTAATGGGAACACTTATCAGGTCACATCACTATCTCTTTCTAGGTAAGTGAGGCCATATCTCTAGTTTTTATTCAATAATATAAGGATGGAAATAATGTGTGATGATTCCAGGCCAAGATGCCTAAGAGCAAGAGTACCTTGTCTGAGTTCTTTTTCTTGCCTTACCTAAATCTGGATGGAGAAGAATTGAATGCAAGGGAGGATTCAGAAGCTTAAAGAATAGTGGAGCCACAACATGGAAGAAGGTTGGGTCCTTTGATTAATACATGGAATAAGGCTTCCACCCCTGACACTGAACTATGGTGGATTATGCTGTGACTCAAAAACAAATCTTTGTTAGGTAAAGCCATTGAAATTTTGAATTCTTATAACAGCTTGCTTTCATTAAGCTGATTAATGTGAATTTATACCATCATGTGACTGAAATGATTACTCTCTTAATTACTTTGGCTTAGGATTGCTTTCCCAATCTGTGTCCCTTTCCAGAGAAGCCTTGACAAAGTCCCATTAGCTATGTATCATTTTTCTGCCGTCCATTGTAATGTCCTCTACTTCAACACTTCTGTATAGATTTCAATTTCAAATGTTAAAACAACTTAGTTCAGACACAAATATTTACAGCTGTTAAATGTTGATCTGTAAATCTAGGCAATGCCAGTACAATTGATATAAATAGCAACTATCTAAGTAAAATATAGTGAAACTCTGCTGTAAAATCTGACTTTTTCACTGTTTGATTGGGCTACCTTAATGAACAAAACAAATAATATGGCTCATGTGGTCGTAACTCTCATAAAATTATTTCTAATATTCATGTTATCTCTTCCTATAAATGTTATTCTTTTCACAACAAACAAGGAATTCTTTCACATTGCTATCCCCTTAGCAAATTAATGATTAAATCTAAGTCTTCATGAAAACATTGCAAGAAGAGCTCGCTAATGCTTATGAATTGCCAAAGAGATGTAATTCTAAAGGATATGACCTCTTAAAAAGTACTTGGAAGAAATGTTATGTTCAGGATTTCATTGTGTTCATTTAGAAGTTATGCCTTCAGGGTCTTCTGTTTGTGCTGGATCAGTCCCAAGAAGGATAGGAACAATTTGTGTATTACTCAGCCTTGGCAGATGAGTAGATCCTCCAATAACCTTTTCATCTCCAAATGTCTCAAACAATTTTAAACCTAAAAGATTATTGATTGATTAGGCTACACTCCTTATAATCTTGACAGTAAGAAGCTCAAAACAATTTCCTTTGCATCCATCATGCATGCTATTCTCAAAGGCTGAAAGAATATAGGGTACTTCTGAACTTTTACTTAGCCAACAGAGTTAATAGATATGTGATACTTATATATTTCATTAAGAGCAATATATGGATATACTCATATATTGATATAAACAATATATTGATCTATATTTTTAGTTGCCTGTAAATAAAATCTTTGGGAAATTGCAGAACGACTTAAAATAAATGTTTAAAAATATTATTTATATCAGGATCATATTTAAAACATTTCTTCTACAACTGTCTACTGATTTCACAGTTATCTTGATTAGTGCTGTATGTATAAAGACAAATCAGATGTGGTCATTGATCTTTAAAAAATTGCCAAAAGTTAAGTTAGATAGAAAGACAAATATCATATGATATTAATTTTGTGTGGAATCTAAAAAAAATATACAAATAACTTTTATACAAAACAGAAATAGATTCACAGACACAGAAAAAGAGATTGATTTCCTCTTTGATTACAAAAGGGAAACAGGGGGATTACGTTAGGAGTCTGGGACTAACAGGTACACTTTCAGTTCAGTTCAGTCCAGTCCAGTCGCTCAGTTGTGTCTGACTCTTTGCGACCCCATGAATCGCAGCACACCAGGCCTCCCTGTCCATCACCAACTCCTGGAGTTTACCCAAACTCATGTCCATCAAGTCGGTGATGCCATCCAACTATCTCATCCCCTGTCATCCCCTTCTCCTCCTGCCCCCAATCCGTCCCAGCATCAGAGTCTTTTCCAACGAGTCAACTAACTCTTTGCATGAGGGGACCAAAGTATTGGAGTTTCAGCTTCAACATCAGTCCTTCCAATGAACACCCAGCACTCATCTCCTTTAGGATGGCCTGGTTGGATCTCCTTGCAGTCCAAGGGACTCTCAAGAGTCTTCTCCAACACCACAGTTCAAAAGCATCAATTCTTTGGCACTCAGCCTTCTTCACAGTCCAACTCTCACATCCATACATGACCACTGGAAAAACCATAGCCTTGACTAGACGGACCTTTGCTGGCAAAGTAATGTCTCTGCTTTTGAATATGCTAACTAGGTTGGTCATAACTTTCCTTCCAAGAAGGAAGCATCTTTTAATTTCATGGCTGCAATCACCATCTGCAGTGATTTTAGAGCCCCCCAAAATAAAGTCTGACACTGTTTCCACTGTTTGCCCATCTATTTCCCATGAAGTGATGGGACCGGATGCCATGATCTTCGTTTTCTGAATGTTGAACTTTAAGCCAACTTTTTCACTCTCCTCTTTCACTTTCATCAAGAGGCTTTTTAGTTCCTCTTCACTTTCTGCCATAAGGGTGGTGTCATCTGCATATCTGAGGTTGTTGATATTTCTCCCTGCAATCTTGATTCCAGCTTGTGCTTCTTCCAGTCCAGTGTTTCTCATGATGTACTCTGCATAGAAGTTAAATAAGCAGGGTGACAATATACAGCCTTGACATACTCCTTTTCCTATTTGGAACTAGTCTGTTGTTCTATGTCCAGTTCTAACTTTTGCTTCCTGACCTGCATACAGATTTCTCAAGAGGCAGGTCAGGTGGTCTGGTATTCCCATCTTACTCAGAATTTTCCACAGTTTATTGTGATCCACACAGTCAAAGGCTTTGGAATAGTCAATAAATCAGAAATAGATGTTTCTCTGGAACTCTCTTGCTTTTTCAATGATCCATCAGATGTTAGCAATTTGATCTGTGGCTCTTCTACCTTTTTGAAAACCATCTTGAACATCTGGAAGTTAACAGTTCATGTATTGCTGAAGCCTGGCTTGGAGAATTTTGAGCATTACTTTGCTAGCGTGTGAGATGAGTGCAAGTGTGCAGTAGTTTGAGCATTCTTTGGCACTGCCTTTCTTTGGGATTGGAATTACAATATATAAAATAAATAAACAACAAGGACCTACTCTATAGTATAGGTACGTATATTCAATATGTTGTAATAATGTATAATGGAAGACAATCTAAATCACTTTGCCGTGCACCTGAAAGTAATACAACATTTTAGATCAACTACACTTCCATTTTTAAAAGTTGCAAAATAATGAACAAAAAGGAAACAGATATTTCTAGAGGTAAGAGGCAAGATATTTCTTATACAGCTTACAACATAAAGTCATAGGTAATAAAATCATAAAATCATTTGCTGAGTCTGTTTTAAAATGAGATGACAAAAGCAATAAACACTGCACCTTAAACTTAGAGACCGTAAACATGACACATTCTGAGAAATAGCTGTCAGTGTGGAAGTCTTGACCATATGTTCACAAACTTAAGTTGAATAAAAGGAAAAAGGTTGAAGTCTTGGCATACCAAGGTCACTGGATATATTCTAATTAGCACTTAAAACTGCCAGGGTCTTCACAAATAGCTCATTCCTTTTCTTAAGGGTTAGTAGAGAAAACATTTCAAGACTACTGTAAAATTAATAGCACTTTTAAATTTTGTTTTTGACATCAAAATATCTTTTTTCTTAAGAAGCAATAGTGAAACAGAATTAAAATTAAAATTTCTTACCCAGCATAGAATTAAGTACAGCATGGTGGCTAATGATCAACTGGAGAAGCATTTCAAAACTTTTAAGTGGATTATAACTCAGAATAGTAGAAAGGGAACATATATTTGACAAAGTATTAGAACAGCGCAGAACTTTAAGCATACACCTGTGTTCACTCTATATATAAGGAAACTGAACTCATGGAGTACTGCAATCATTCAAAGTCACAGAATTAGTTTGCCAGTAGATTTTGGACAAGAATTTGGTAAGA